>NC_090265.1:1632650862-1633900862 GCF_040414725.1 Anabrus simplex
AGGAGCAGATGTAGGGAGCGACCATCACCTTACGATTGCTGATATTAGATTGAAGGTGGCAGCACCAGTATAACAGGCAGCAGTACGAATGAAACGTTTCAACTCCGGGAAATTTAAGAAACTTGAAGTGCAAAATGAATTTAAGATACATTTGAAGAACAGGTTTGAAGCCCTTGCCGAACAACCAGATGAAGATGTAAATACCAAATGAAATACAGTCAAGGAACTCTTTCATGACACATGTGAAGAGATAGTGGGCTACAGAGAGCCAGGGAGGAAAGAATGGATATCGGATGACACTTGGGAATCAATCCAAAAGCGAAGAGAGTGTAAGGCACTTGTCAACTCCAGTAGAACAAGAAACCAGAAAGCAGTAGCAATGGAAAAATACAGGGAGGCCAACAAGGAGGTTAAGCAGAAAGTGAGGAGAGATAAACAAGTGTTTACAGACCAACTGGCAACACAAGCAGAAGAAGCAGCAAGAGTCGGCAACAGCAAAGAAGTATATGCCATTACGAGAAAGCTTTCTAGAACTTTTCAGGGCAAAAACCAGTCAGAGATGCAAACGGAGTAGCCCTGACATTTGAAACAACAATTGGAAAGATGGAGGCATCACTTCATGGAAGTACTCAATAATCTTGGTGAGGAATCGAGAACTGAAGAAGTTGAAACCATTTTGGAGGATCCAGACATCTCGGTAGAACCACCAACACGACAAGAGATTGCACAAGCAGTGAAACAAATGAAGAGTGGCAAAGCACCAGGTGTAGATAACATTATCCCAGAAGCCCTAAAGGTAGATCCAGATTTAACAGCAGAAATCATGGAGCCACTTCTAACACTAATTTGGAACGAAGAACACCTTCCTGAGGAATGGAAGAAGGGTGTCCTCATCAAGATACCAAAAAAGGGTGACCTCTCAGATTGCAATAACTGGAGGGGAATAACGTTGCTCTCATATGGGGGAAAAGAGATGTCAAGAGTCATACTGAACAGAATAAGCATAGCCGTTAACAGGAGACTACGTCAAGAACAGGCAGGTTTCAGAGAAGGTCGGTCTACTGTGGATCAGATTAACACACTAAGGCTGAGTATCAGACATCTCTGTATATACTTTTCATTGATTTTGAAAAGGCCTTTGACTCTGTCATCCAGAGGAAGATGTGGAAGGCTATGGAAAAGTTCGGAATTCCACAAAAGGCAATGTACGATGGATATACTTGTCAAGTAGAACATAAAGGGAAGCTGTCTGAACCTTTTGCTGTAAAATCTGGAGTAAGACAAGGATGTCTACTGTCGCCAATCTTGTTTATCATGACAATGGATTGTATGCTGAGAGAGGCAATGAATAGAAAGCGTGGCACTCAGTGGGGATTAAATAACCGATTGGAAGAACTGGATTATGCGGATGATCTCCGTCTTCTTGCAGAATGTTTTCGGGACATGGAAATCAAACTAAAGAAGTTGGCTTAAAGATTAATAACAAAAAAGACTAAAGAAATGCGCATAAACCATTGTAACAATTGTAGCCTGACTCTAGATGGAATGGATATAGAAAGGGTAGAGAAATTTTGCTATTTAGGAAGCATAGTAATCCAGGATGGAGGTGCTTTTAGAGATGTGGTGAGTCGTATAAATAAAGCCAAAGGAGCTTTTGCACAGTTACGACCAATATGGAGATCCCCTCATATTCGTATAAAAACGAAGCTAAGGATATTCAACTCAAATGTTAAATCTGTGTTACTGTATGGAAGTGAGACCTGGAAAGTGACCAAAGACATTACCACAAGGTTATAAATCGGTGTATGAGGTACATTATGAGAATGTGGTGGCCAAAAACCATCTCAAACAAAGATCTTTGGGAGGCCACAAATCAAAGTCCCATACAGGAACAGATAATGAGAAGAAAATGGAGATGAATCGGGCACACCCTGAGAAGACCACAAGGCAGGCATTGAGTTGGAATCCACAAGGCAGTCGCAGACAAGGCAGACCAAGGATTACCTGGAAGAGAACCATAGACAAGGAGATTGCTGGAGTTAACAAGACATGGAGGGAGGTGAAAGCATTGGCGGCAGATAGAACAGGCTGGAGAAATTTCATCGAGGCTCTATGTTCCACCTGGAATTAAAGGAAATAAGTCAAGCAAGTCAAGTCAATGACTGAAATAACCACAGAGGCTCTTTTACATGACTGGAGAATAACTACAAGCCAGGTCTGACCAGACCGATGAATTGCCACCAGGAGTCATGTCATTAAGAGTTGGAAGTGTGACAGAGATGTATAGACCTATGCAAGTAACTAAGCTGCTAGCAACAAATGAGCGTCGAGGTGTAGAAGTGTGCTGCGAGTGAGCAAATCGCCTACAGTGCATATAAGCAAGTTCCAAGTAATATGATAATTTTATGAAGGCGGAGTAAGACTTTAGGAGGCTTTGTGAATACTGTGCAAGGTAAGCCTGTATAATTTTAGAGTTAAGGTGCCAGTTGCCCTAGCTTAGATTCTAGGATGGTGGTGGGGAAAAAAAAAAAAAAAATACCCTTGTAAAAGGAAATGCTTGTGTAAGACAGCTAAAAGGAGTAGAATGGAGAGCATGTATAGCAAAAAGATGGAAAGCAATTACCGAACAAGTAAGAAAGCCCGGGTAGAATACACCACAAATTTATATTCCAGAATACCAAACTGGAATATTTGAACAGCGTAACCCTGGTCTCCATCAAGTCAAGCAACTATTTCACATTAAAACTCACTTATCTATTTCAACACATCATGACCTTACTTTGTTCATTTCTGAACTAAACGTGTTACTGCATTCAGAACCTGAACTACTTCGATCTGTTTCTACAGCAGACTTCCTAGAAGGTAATTTAACACTTTCATTTAAATCCACATCAGAATCAGCTGAAGCACTGCACTCTGAATCTGTCCCATTGGGATCAATGCTTGAATCGTCTTCATTTTCTCCATTACCACAGCAGTGTGCATTACTACTGCCAATGCAACTACAAGTTTGCTGATTGCAAATATTAATTGTAATCTGATGACCAATACGTGTATTATTACCGCTAATATTATATGTTGGATAATCACTAGGAAAAGCTTTTATAATCTCCTCAAGTACTGGTACTACTTCACTAATAACAGAACTATCACCATCAGTTTTAGTTTCAGGCTTTCGTTTTCTATTTTCAGGACTTCTACCCAATAATTCATTGGGAGTATTGCCAAGATTTGGTTGCAATACTGTCTCTATATCATGGTCGACACAATTCTTTACAATACCAGTCTGATTGACAAATGAAGTACTTTCTAGCTCTGATTCAATAGAACTACCAGGAATTTTCAATTGTTGACCTTCACCCTCATCCATTTCACCAATTCCCAAGTTGGCAATCCTATCCTGTAGGGCATCTTGCTCCCGTTTACGATACTCAATCCTCTCTTTGAACAGTTCAAGATATTTAAGAGCTCGATTCCTATTATTTTCTTGATTTTTCAGTGCAAGCTCCTGCCTAATCCTAATTGTGTATGTTGTATGCATACTCTGATCCAACATATCATGATCGCGAGGTTTAATGCCTGCAATACCGCTAAGAGCTAATGGTACTTGATATGAACAGTCAGGGAAAATTGGGACACACTTTTCACGTACTTTCTTTGCACGAGTCATAAGGGAATTGAAAACTGTTCCACTCTGTAACCGACGACAAAAATTATTGGCATTAAATGAATCTGTAATAAAAAAGAAAACCTTTGTACTATGCTCGATCATTTCTTCATAAGCTTGAAAGATATCAGAACCTAATCTTGCAAAACCATCATACAACATACACCCTCTGAGTGAAAAAGCATTGCAAACTAACAATTTAAACTGATTAGCTCTTGAGTAATCATCGTCACTGGCAATTACACAAAAGTCATAATATGAAGGGAACTGGATCTTTACGTCCTCAAGGACTGCTTTATGAATTTCATTACGTTCTTGAACTGGAACTAAATGGGAAATTTTTTCGTCCACACTAGAAATAAACTCAACAGGGAGAATGTCTTCGTTACCGATCGGCTTCATTACGTCAGTTCTCAATCTGCACACTTTACAGGTGTCCACAGTTAATGTTGTGTGAAAGTTATCTTCTAGTGAATTCACGGGATGTTCCTGTAGGTGTTGTTGAGGCAATGGAAACAATGGAATTTCAGAAGGAAGTATTACTGCCTCCAAATGCTGGTTGTCTGCGTTTGTGACCACATCTTCTTGTTTCATTTCATCTTTTACCGGCTTGCGTACCTTTCTAGCTTTTATCCCCATCCAAAGCTTATTAAACTTCTTCATTTATTAAAAGGAGAAATTAGTGATTGTTATCTGCTCACAGCTTTCTACAAAACAGACAGGAAACGTCAGTAAACCCGATGTAGCTACAAGACAAAATAACATCGCGCAAATGATTGACTTTCACTCTTACTACTTACCTCGGAGAAATTCCAATGATTCATTTCCTTTTCCTCTATTACCTTTCTTTATATCATCAAATGTTTAAACTAAGGAGAACCACCTGTTAGCATATGTCACTTTTAACGCGCTTCTACTTCACGCACATGCCCCTCCTTTGTTGCCATTTCAGTATTCGGCGCTTCACAGTGCGCAGTGGACGGTACAGTGGTATCAACTTTGAGGACTATGATCACGTGGTCTGTAAACAGCCCGAGAGCCAGACTAAATTATCATTGCCTTTCATCTTGGGCGAAAATTACAAGGAGCCCAACACAACATTTCAAGTAGAAGAAGAAAACTTTCATCTTTTTAAAGTAACGCGATAGCAACATCATAGAGGCTAGCTGGTTTAACGGTTTCACTGATTAAGATATTAGTGTGCGCTTGAGTCATCAGTCCATACATTGTTTTGATCGTTGCCTACGTTATAATACAAGGCCTGGAAATAGAGCCCGTAAAACGCTATGGAAGTGGTTACACTGAAGTTCAATGCCGGGCCGCTAGGATCGCTATCTTGCCCCCTGTCTACCAGGCTCGCGCCTTTAAGCGTGTTCATTAACTGAGTTGGTTGTGAATGTATTATGTATTCGTCTGATGTTGAGCATTCACAGTTCCAGTCATGGTTTATTCACGAGAAATTAAAGGTAGTGGAATTTCGTTTCACAAGTCTCCAGTGAATGTTCAATGTTCGAAACATTAAACAGAGGAAGTATTACGCATGAGATACGACTTCAAGCCGATCGAAGTAGGCCTCTGTTCTTAAGTTTTGCTCCGAGTTACGTCATAAGAATCGGGCGATCCCAAAATTTGTCACTGGACTTTTTGAAAACTATGCTACCGTTACCGGCAATCATTTGAGAGGCATCTTCAAACTCAGAAATCTTAAATTAGGAAACCAACGAGGAAAATAATTTGAACAACAAATTTCACGAAAATGAATGTGGCCTACCAAGAGCTAAAAATATTGTATTTTACCCTGAAACAATCTCTGGTTTGTAAAGTATGGAGGTGGTTTGTCCCGAGAGCATAAAATACAGTTTAAAATAAACCATTTGTTTTATGGAGCATTTTATTAAATTGTTCAATGCGCAGGCCACGGCCGCTTCCTTCCAACTCCTAGGCCTTTTCCATCCCATCGTCACCATAATACCTATCTGTGTCGGTGCGATGTAAAGTCGCTAGCAAAAAAAAAAAAAAAAAAAAAACCTCTTTTAGTACTGAAGATGAACTCCTCAGTTGGTTAATTAATGATTTCCTGTCATATATTAAGAAACTTAAAATGCATTCAGAGAAAATATAAAAGAATTATGAGAGAAATGTATCAGGCATAGATCTTGACTACCCAGTCCACTGTGGCCTGCGTAAAATACCTCATAAGTATACATTTGCATTATGCATTGATAAGGAACGTAACGAAATATGACATCGAGCTCTTCTTCAGCTACCTAAGACGCCAAGCGGAATGCAATGACATTATGGTTCGTGTGGCAAAAGAAAAAACAGACTGTAAAGGCTGTTTAGAACATATCTGTTCTCCAGCTACTCAAAGTCCAACATTGTGTCTTATTCGTTTTCAAGATCGAGGAGCCCTCAGATACCGAAAATCGTCTGTGGCACTTCTGCAGTGAACGACGGAATTTGTCACTTCTGCTACGCAGTACTTGTCCCGAAGAGAGTTACTAAGAGGTGTACGTTTATTTTTTCGAAAGACATGTTCAACAGTGAAATTAAGTGTGGAAAGTGTAAAGGCGACAAACCACCTCTTTTTCTACTATGAAAATTTCTGAGACCTCTGTTAGACAATATTGCTTTGAGCTACTCAAGTAGAAGAGAGAAAGTTTTGAAACTTGATAAGAAGCCCTCAGAAGGAAAGTTTTGAAACTTCAATGACATATCCGAGCCAATGCAGCACCGCTCTATAAACAAAGTACTGTCAATACTCGCAAAAACATTCAGTTCTTTTTATTTAGGATATACTTTACTTATTGACATATACGGCCATGCGAATACAAGGGGGCAAGACCACGATCCTAGCGGCTGAATGGGGAACTAGGAAGAAAACCGTTTCCTCGAGTGCATTTCAAGGCCTTGTATCATAGCGTAGGCAACGGTTTTGATGCAGCTCTCTATGTCACTCTAAACTGTGCCGTTTCCTACTATATATACAAGGCCGGGAAGAGGACCGATAGAAATGCGAGTCGCAAGTAGTTTTACGAACGTCCGCTAGAGGTCTAGATATTGTGCTATGTTGTTCGCGCGAAATACATTCAATTAATAGTACATCTTGAACAAAAACATTACAAATAATGAAGTTAGAACCACCTAAATGGGATTTAGAGTGATTGGATGTAAAGTAGAGCACATTTAAGTGATATTTGGAATTACTTTAGGCGAAGTAAGGTGCAATACATAATAAAAGCAATACATTAAAATGACTTACCATGATCACTGCTCGAATCACTCACATTTTTAAGATCTTCCAACTTAAATGCTTTGTCCTGAAGTTCTTTTCCAAGTCAAAAGCATCTGTAATTTGATGAGGTTCATTGTCGAGTAGGCCTATTGGTTTTAAAAGTTTTGTAATGAAAGTTACAGTCAGTGCTCTCTGATCACACTCGTCACATCTGAATTCCTCATTGAACTTTGGAACAATAAAAACGTTAAGGTTTTTAACCTAAATTCGTATTGCCCAGATAACGTAAGGAGTGACGCGTGAAATTCAACATAGTTTGCAGGAAGTAAACAAATTTTCTTGAGGGGTAGCGTAATGCTCCACGATATTTCATCCTAATGAGGCACATCAGTGGACCGTCAGTAGTGGCCGAGGATATCTGTCCCAAGCATGATTCACAATTGGAATCTTCTTCCGCAAATCGAACAAAATAACCACCTATCATGCCCAAGGAAGACAACCCCAGAGTGACAGGTTTCTCTGAAAAGGCATGCTGTCATTCTTAATATCAATAGCGACGGTTGTTGTTTGAGTCATCAGTCCATAGACTGGTTTGATGCAGCCCTCCATGCCACCCTATCCTGAGCTAACCTTTTCATTTCTACGTAACTATTGCATCCTACATCTGCTCGACTAAGATAATATAAAAATTGCAGATATCTTAGGCATATTAAAAATAGTACCGGTACGTCTGAAAGAAAATACAATAATCGCGAATTGATTAGTTAGCTTACCATCGAGTATCTCATCAAGTAATTCCAAAACCGTTGTTGGTCAAGATTACGATTATAATGTACTCTGGGCTTGATAGCCATTTCATCTATGATAAGGGATCCTAAAGTTTCCTCCACGCATGTCAAATTCATGGCTTCGTAATGGAGCCTTTCTTTAATGAGGGATGATATTCCAGTTTCTCCATTCGAAAAGCCGACATAATCCTTAAGTGTCTTTTGATGCGGAAGTCGGAGGCAGTGAAGTGATCTAATGAATCAGTAGCCCATAAACTGACGTCTCAATATTTAAAATGTAAATTACAGACTCTGGATGACGTCCCAGGCGACCAAAGAGAACCTAATTTGCCCCCAGTCAGGATATAGCAATTCTCCACTTCTCCTTTAAAACTGGATCGGAAGGAAACGGTAGAAATTCCTTTCTTTGACGAATTGGACTTTCAGTACAATATATCATATTTTATAGTGTATATGAAATCTACTTGGCGTACATTCGAACACTAACAATAAGGGAAATCTATACGTAAACGTATTGAAAACATTTTTCTCCATATGTTAATACACTACAGCAAATGCAAACTATAGCACGAAGTCGAGACATCTGGCGGCGGTAATGCGAACCTGGTTGGGGACGGTTTTTATGCTCAGAAGTAGCGCACACTTCCCGGCCTTGTATATCTCGTAGGCAACGACTATGCTAACCTTTTCATTTCTACGTACCATAACTGCTGCATCTTACATCTGCTCTAATCTGCTTGTCGTATTCATACCTTGGTCTAACTCGAGCATTCTTACTCCCTACACGTCCCTCAAAAAAGCAACTGAACAAGTCATGGGTGCCTTGAAATGTGTCCTATCATTCTATAACTTCTTCTCGTCAAATTTAGCCACAGCGATCTCTTCTCACTAATTCGATTCAGTATCTTTTCATTCATGATTCGATCTATCCATCTCACCTCGACCATTTTTCTGTAACACCACATTTCTTTCTGAGCTAGTTACGTTCATGTTTCGCTTCCATACAATGCCACGCTCCAGGCGAAAGTTTTCAAAAACGTCTTTCTAATTACTGTATCAATGTTAGAAGTGAGAAAATTTCTTTTCTTAAGAAGAGCCTTCCTTGCTTCTGCTGGCCAGCACTTTATGTCCTCCTTACTTCTGCCATCGTTAGTTATTTTACTATCAAGTAACAATATTCATCGACTTCCTTAAATGCTTAATTTCCTAACCTAATATTAGACCTACCTGCATCACCTGACTTCGTACGAGTACACACCATTACTTTTGTTTTGGACTTATTTATTTTCATCTTGTACTCCTTACCCTCCGTCCATACCATTCAGTAATTTCTCCAGGTCTTGTGTAGTCTCCGATGAAATAATATCATCGGCAAATCTCAGGGTTTTGATTTCCTGTCCTTGGATTGTGATTCCCTTTCCAAATTCCTCTTTGTTTTCCTTTACTACCTATTTAGAATCCACCTGTCCTTGGGTAGGTTTGAGGGCAAATATTGTTTCTAAATCCCTGAAATACCTGTTCTGTATAAACATTGAAAAGGAGGGAGGTAGGGGACAAATAGCAGCCTTGTCTCAATCCTTTCTGGATTGCTGCTTATTTCTTCAAAGCCCTCGATCCTCATGACTACAGTCTGATTTTTGTACAGATTGTAGATAATTCTTCTTTTTCGGTACTAAGATATTGGTACTAAAGCATATCAAACTGTTTATACTTATCATGGACCCAGACCAGACCAGACCCAGACCAGAACGCTCGGAGATATAGCCTACATTCTTCTTACAATCAATCAATCAATCAATCAATCAATCAATCAATCAATCAATCAATCAATCAATCAATCAATCAATCAATCAATCAATCAATCAATCAATCAATCAATCAATCAATCAATCAATCAATCAATCAATCAATCAATCGATCGATCGATCGATCGATCAATCGATCAATCAATCAATCAATCAATCAATCAATCAATAGTGATCTGCATTTAGGGCAGTCGCCCAGCTGGCAGATTCCCTATCTGTTGTTTTCCTAGCCTTTTTTAAATGATTTCAAAGAATTTGGAAATTTATTGAACATTTCCCTTGCTAAGTTATTCCAATCCCTAACTCCCTTTTCTATAAATGAACATTTTCGTCAATTTGTCCTCTTGAATTCCAACTTTATCTTCATATTGTGATCCTTCCTACTTTTAAAGACGCCAGCCAAACTTATTCGTCTACTATAGTCGTTCCACGCCATCTCTCCGCTGACAGCTCGGAATATAACCACTTAGTCGAACAGCTCGTCTTCTGTCTCCCAATTCTTCCCAGCCCAAACTTTGCAACATTTCTGTAACGCTGCTATGTTGTAAGAAATAGCCCAGAAAAAATCGAGCTGCTTTTCTTTGGATTTTTCCTGTTTTCAGGGATTCCTCAAGGCAGTATTATTGGACCTTTATGTTTTCTTATATATATATAAATGATAAGGTTAAGGAGTGGAATCTGAGGTAAGGCTTTTTGCGGATGATGGTATTCTGTATAGAGTAATAAATAAGTTACAAGACTGTGAGCAACTGCTGCAACATGACTTCGATAATGTTGTGAGATGGACTGCAGGCAATGGTATGATGATAAACGGGGTTAAAAGTCAGGTTCTGAGTTTCACAAATAGGAAAAGTCCTCTCAGTTTTAATTACTGCATAGCTTTACAAACTGCTGACTGAATAGTTCTGCCTTTTGAAGATCCTCACGTACACAGTCCCCTTGTCCATTAATGATTCCTGGAATATCTTTTTTGGAACCTGTTTCTGCCTTAAAGTACCTATACATACTGTTCCATTTTTCACTAAAATTTGTTTGGCCGCCAATTATGCTTGCCATCATGTTATCCGTAGCTGACTTCTTTGCTAGATTCAATTTCCTAGTAAGTTCCACATACATACTGCTGACTGAATACCTCTGCCTTTTAAAGATCCTCACATACACACTCCCCTTGTTCATTACTTATTCCTGAAATGTCCTTCTTGGAACCTGTTTCTGCCTTAAAGTACCCATACATACATTTCCATTTTTCACTAAAATTTGTATGACTGCCAATTATGCTTGCCATCATATTATCCTTAGCCGCCTTCATTGCTAGTTTCAATTTTCTAGTAAGTTCCTTCAATTTCTCCTTACTTCCTCAGCCATCTCCAACTCTATTTCTTTCCAATCTGCACCTCCTTCTTAGTCTGTTTTTTATCTATTATAATAAGGTGGGTCTCTACCATTCCTTACCACCTTTAAACGTACAAACCTGTTTTCACGTTCCTTAACAATTGCTTTAAACCCATTTCCGAGTCTGTTTACATTTTTGTTTACCGTTTTCCACCGATCATAATTACTTTTTTTAAACTGCCTCATGCCTTACACATACAATAACAAAAACGACAATAATAATATCATAGAGGCAAGCTAATTTTGTGGTTTCAATGAGATACTGGTACTAAGGCATATCTCACTCTTTGTACTTATTCACAGACGCAGACCAGAGAGCTCGGAGATACAGCCTACATTTGCTTAGTATACTAGAGAAATAATAATAATAAGAAGAAGAAGAAGAAGAAGAAGAAGAAGAAGTGGAGTTGGGAATCAACCCGAGAGGAGTCCGTGTGAGTCTGGGCAAACGAGAGTGAAATGCGCAATATATTGGAATCAACAAGAGAATCCAGCTTGCCTCTTTCACTCTAACCCCAACACGTAACCTACAAGAGGTGCCCCCTGTTAAGCCGAGCAACCCAATGAAAGGTTGGGTAACCAATTCCAGCGGGAAACTGGGTTGGTGAGCCGATCAGTGTTGGTGGACCCCAAGGTGGTCAAAAGCTTCAACGGCGGATGAGGATTGCGAATCATAACGGCAGAGATGGTGGTAATACAAATCCACTCATGTCTGATCCCGCAACGGGCGATGTTGTGGTCAGCGTCTGTACCCACGTCAGGGTCGGCTATTTAGATACGCTCCAGATCTTATCAGTCAGGTTCTAATTGCGGTGGGACCTTTGGGTTCCACCCCATGTGAATAATTGCACACAAGCTACCATGGTGGGGAAACTAATATTTGAAACTACCCCAGCCGGCACAATCCGGGGCCAAAAAGCGTCTGGTCTAAGCAGGACATCGGATTTTGGGGGTCCTGCACCATCATGCTGGGATCAGTTGGAGGATCCCTCACCCCGCAAGCTGAAAACGAAGAAGAAACACTTCTTTGGCACCTTCAATGTGAATACCCTTTTTAGGATTGGGAAACAAATGGAACTGGTTAAAGTATTAGAGGGAGATCAAATAAGCCCATGACCGTCCAAGAAACAAGGTTTATTTCAGATGAAGTGGCCATGATGGGCAATTTAAGAATATTGAAAGGATTACCTGCAATCAGAGAAAATAAACCAGGTAAGAAGATAATGTCTCCGACTATCTTGGGAACAGCTTTCTTTGTTCACTAATCATTAGTGGATGTCATTATCGAATTAATTCATGATCTCCTAGACTCTCAGTCTTAACCTTGAGAAGTGGGAACAAATACTATCTAATCTTCAATGCCCATGCCCCTATCAACGAGGACAACAAGAAAAAACAGATAAAGTTGAGGAATTTTGGTCTCTTCTCAAAAGGGAACTGATGCTAGTGCCAGATCACCAAGTGACAATTTTAATGCGTGACTTTAACGCACAGATTGGGAGAGAACGAAAATTCAAGGGGATAGTTGGGAGATACCCAGGACACCGGAGAATCAACAAAAATGGAGAAAGACTGATTGAAGCCTGCAATTCGTCCAACTTGAAACTAATGTCCACACGATTCAAGAAAGAACCGCAGAAGATGATGACATGGCGATCCTCAAACCCGAAATTTGGAGAATTTCAAATCGACCCTGTGGCAACTTCCAGCTCTCAAGAAATAATGAATGTCATGGTCCAGAGAGGAGAAAATGTAGACTCTGATCACTACTTGACCAGAGTTAAGATCAGGTTTATCCCACGAAACACCAAGAGAACTCCACCAAAAAGCAAAAAGTTCAAGATAGATGGACTCAGGATCAATCAATAAATCGTAGAGAAGTATCAGAAAGAGCTTGAAGCCATGGAATCGTATGAGTGGAATGAAATGGCTGGAAAAATACAAGAAGCAGCTGAACAAACATCCTTGGCAAAAAAGAAAAAACACCCCTGATCGAATGACGAGTGCGAAGAAGCACTGCAAGGAAGATCGAAAGCATGGAACAGATGGTGCTCTACCCGTAAGAATTTTGAGGAATTTAAAGAGCAGAGAATATGCACAGCCAGAAACCTCAGGAATGCCAAACGAAAATACGAGGAGGAACAACTGAACTATATTGAGGAGAATTTTCAGAAGAATAACACCAGAGAATTCTATCGCATTTTCAAGAACAAAATTAAAGGTTTCACCCGTAGAAATCTGTTTCACGAATGACCAGGGAAAACTCATCATAAGCAACAAGAACAACAATGAAAATTTGGCTCAGTACTTCCAAAAACTTTTGAACTGTGATCTCCCTGAGCAAGGACCATGCTTTGAAACACCTAGAGAAATTGTCCAGAACTGCTGTCCCCCTGATAGAAAGGAAATAAGAACTATAATTGAGGGACTGAAAAACAACAAGGCACGTAGGGAAGACTTCATCACGTCTGAATTATTTACATATGGTGGTTAAAACATGGTGAAACAGTTGGAAAGACTCTTTAGACATATTTGAGAAACAGAACAGATTCCGAAAGAGTGGAAGAATACGCTCATTCACCCTCTACACAAGAAAGGAAAAAAAGAACGTTAATAATTCTCTCCGTCGCATATAAGATATTTTCAAAAACACTCAAGCATAGAGTGGAGCCTCATCTAGACAAACAGATAGGTGAATACTCTAACCTTCCAATGGTCTCCGGAATAGAACTGTAAAGAGCCATTGAAGGTTATGTGAAATAAACAGTTACGGAAATTGTTCAAATTAAATAACAAAAAGAATGAAGCTTACACATGAGGATAAATTGCCAAACTCGAGACCTTGTGGTAGTTGAATAATGGTATTCTTTTAATGGATATAAGTAGTATGAATGTATTCTATCAATGTGAAGGTCAGTATAATGGCGGAAATGTAAATGTGTCTCCCCACATGATATACGAGTTTAGCAAGTCATGTACTGGCAAGGCCATGGAATAGCTTAAATGGAAATATTGCTGTGATCTAGCAGGCACGAAATAATCGATTATAAACAGTTTTGGAAGATAAAACAGTATATGAAGCGTGTTCCTTTACTTTCAGTCTCGATGTTTATAACCTAGTTATATGTAACTCTCAAATGTCAGAAATCTAATGAAAAGAGGCTATAATATGTATATTCGAGCAGATCACGAAAAAGCAGGCTTCCATATTCTTGACAAATAATGGTATGTCGTCGTCTGTCGCACCTTCCATAGTAGCACACCTTAATACCATGCAATACAAAGCGCTTCGAATATATAGAGGTGCATTAAAAACTACTCCCACGAATGCCTCACTTGTAAAAACAGGTGAATATCCTTTGCGGATTCGAAGAAAGACTCTAGCAGGTAAATACCTTCTAAAGAAATTTGCGTTGGCCCGGTCACCATTAATTCCAAAATTTCAGTTTCTACATGAATATTATACGACCCCCCCCCCAAAATGTGAACGAACCCCTGCTATCTATCAGGCATACAAACAGTTGTGCACACAGAGCGATAAATTTCTACGTTTGCCAAAAATTCCTATGTATTCTATCCCTTATAATAGCCTACTTTTCCAACCTAAAATCATAATATCCTCTACAACTCATCTTTCTCCTTTAGAACACAATGCTGTTCATAGTCCTTCCGAATCAAAAAAATAGAATTTTCTTATCTATTAACGAGATCAGTGTATACAGTGACGGTTATAAGTCCGTAAAAGGCGTAGGAGCGGCATTCTTTGTTCTCAATTTCAATATAATTAAAACCTTCCAATTACCAAATGATTTTTCCATATTTTCTGCAGAATTATTTGCAATTAGAAAAGCACTTATCCATGTTCAGCAACAGCATTATAAACGAACAACTATATATACGGATGCTCAAAGTGTACTTTATGCATTAACCTCTCCCAAGGTCTCTTATAATTGGTATTTATGCAATGTGAAGTGTTTATTGTATCAACTCGAACAATCAGGAGTGTACATAACAGTAGTGTGGATACCAGGGTATTCTGGTATTTATGGAAATGAGCGATTTGATTTTGCAGCTAAGGCAGCAAGTACTCGAAATACAGCACCAATTCTTGTAGCCCTACCTCCCCTTGACATCCTTCCTGAACTTTACCATGTAGCATATAGTTCGTGGCAAGAGAATTGGCAATATTCCACTAATACAAAAGGCACTTTTTATCAAATTCAGCCGAAAATTCATCATAAAACTTGGTTTTTTATGGATCATACACACGTCGGCATATCACAAATATCATACGTCTTCATTTCAACCACGTACTTACACCGCAATATAAGTGCCGTTTCCACCATTCTAACCACTCTACCTGCATGTGTGACCACCCACATGGTGACAGTAATCACATTTTATTTCAGTGTCCACAATTTGATTCTCCCCGTCGTCAATTTATGCAACGCCTTCTAAATTTATCCATTCCCCTTCCTACTAGTGTTTCCTGTTTAATGTCAACCCTCACTTCCACTTCAATTGATACATTAAATAAGTTTATTGATGAGTCCAAATTGCAGTTGTAAAAGATGAGCTATTCCCTTCTTCATATAATCAAAATATGCCTCTTGTTTCCACTGTAAAATTTATTCCAACCTCTACGGGTAAATACAAGCAAATCATAACAAAGCGTGTGAAATATTTACAATAATTGGTCCCATAACATATATTATCTATCTCACTTTCTAAATAAAAGGCATATAATAAAATTCCGTACCCAAGACACTTGTGTTTACACCCCAGATATAGTGACTGGACGAAATTCATAGAGTCCAACCCACACCATCAAGAAGGAGAACTGTCTGAACTGAATATTGGAAAGGACGTGTTAAAAAGCCAAGAAGCGGAATTGTAAAAGTTTCAGATCCAATTCTATCTTAAGTGGATAATTGTATAAGAATATGGTATTAATCAATTGTAAACACGTTTAAGATTGTCGGAAAGAGACAAGGCGAGGGTCTTACGAAAATAGCAGGAATACAAATACTTGTATGGTTCTTGGTATAGACCCATTAGTCTAACGTCTTTTCTACTTAAGACCTTGGAAAGACTGGTGGATAGACATATCAGGAAGAAAGTATTAAGGAACTTTCCCCTGCATTCTCATCAACATGCATATCAACCAGGGAAGTTGGTTGAGACGGCACTACACCAGCTAGTTTCTAGGTTGGAGAGTGCCTTGGATCAGCAACAACTTGCTATGGTTGTATTCCTAGACGTAGAAGGGGCCTTTATCTATACCTCTTTGGGCTCCATAGAACGTAGTCTAGAGAGAAGAGGAGTGAGCAGTATGTTCATAAAATGGATTATGGCCTCACTGCAGGGCCGTCAAGTTCTGTTTACCCTCAACGCTGTAATGTTGAGAGCTAATATAGACAGTGGGTGTCCACAGGGAGGAGTATTATCACCAACATTATGGTGTCTGGTAGTGGATGAACTACTTACCAGGTTAAATGTTGGAGGAATATACGCCCAAGGCTATGCAGATGACATAAGCCCGATGGCGGTAGGAAATTTCCCCAGCACGGTTTCCGAGCTCGTACAGAGCTCTTTACGTAGGGTGGAAAGATGATGCCACGAGACAGACTTGTCGGTTAATCCCGATAAGACGGAGCTCGTGGTATTTACCAGGAGGAGGAGGCTAGACGGACTGTCAGAGCCTTTCCTATTTGGGAAAAAATTAGCTAAGACAACCTCAGTTAAGTACCTAGGGGTAATCCTTGAGGCAAGACTGAGTTGGAAGGAACATATAGATCATAAGGTGGATAAGGCCCGCAAGATTATGTGGGCCTGTCGCAGGGCCGTCGGTAAGACTTGGGGCCTAAGACCTAAGGTGGTCCAGTGGCTCTATATCTCTATTGTACGGCCCACGGTCACCGCATCTTTAGTCTGGTGGCCAGGCTCGGAGAGTAAAACTGTGACCACCAGGTTAAACAGTGTCCAAAGACTTGCGTGTCTAGGAATAGCAGGGGCACTGGATACTACGCCATTATGTGCAATGGAGGCCATCCTAGGTTTTCCCCCCTTACATTTATATGTTAAGGTAATAGCGGAAATGAGTGCCTATCACCTCTGGTCACTCAGAGGATGGTCCTTCAAAAACCCGAATAGAGGTCATGCCTCTATTCTTACAAGGCCCCACCAGACTTGCCCTATGACAATGATGATCGGGGATCTGATGAAGCCTAGCTTTAATTTGAATTATAAATTTACAGTGGTGATACCCACAAGGGAGGAGTGGGCCGCGGATGCTAGGGCCCATATTAAGTCTGCGGGCTGTACATGGTACACAGATGGCTCGCGGACGGAGACGGGCACAGGCGCCGGGGTCTGGGGGCCTAAGACAAGGCTCTCCCTTCTTATGGGTAAATATGCTACTGTTTTCTAGCCCGAAGTATACGCAATACTAGCCTGTGCTGTATATACTGTATATGGAATATGCCTGGACACAGAAGATGCATCACTATCTGCAGTGATAGCCAGGCAGCACTAAAAGCAGTATGTGCAGTTAAAACAACATCAAAATTGGTATGGGAATGCCAAAGGATGTTAGATCAGCTGTGTGAATTTAGCTCAGTTACCCTATTATGGGTCCCTGGGCACACAGGTATCAGTGGAAATGAAGAAGCTGACAAACTAGCGAAACAAGGGTCAAAAGGTTCTTTCACAGGATCAGAACCCTTCCTGGGAGTTTCACTCCGAAGTGTGAGACTGGTAATATCCCAGAGGACAAACCAGTCTCACTTAGATATTTGGAAGAGTTTAACTATAGCAAGGCAGGCACGTGAACTTATCAAAGGGCCTAGCCAAAGTTATAAAAAGGTCCTAATGAATTTGAATAGGACCAGAATGAGAATGGTAGTTGGACTGTTAACAGGCTACAATACCTTACAGAGACACCTACACATTATGAAAATCACCCAGGATCCGATGTGTAGAAGATGCGGTAAGGAGGAGGAGACCTCCGCGCATGTGTTATGTCAGTGCGAGGTTCTTGCAAGCACCAGACATCGATACCTTGGCTCACATTTTGTGAGCCCGGAAGACATCAGAAATGCCAATATCCGGACACTAGTATCCTTTATAGGAGCACTAGGGCTGGACTAGGCAAACCTGTTTAAGGGGCACAAAGGGTCTTCATAGACCTACGTGTGGAGCTCTGCGAAGACAGGGCTCACCCATTTCTTATCTATCTATGGTTCTTGGTTAATTGTCATTTCTAAGTTTCAGGTAATGGAGTTAACTGTGTTTCTGTATAATTCGAAGGATATGTTTAAAATAATCCAGATGCAAGCATAAACACGACAGGGTGTCCTGAAATACCTGGAAATGATGAAGGAGCAAAACGATCCAACAAACTCAGTAAAACCGAAGATGAGCTGTCCAGCAAAATGATAAGTAAAAATATCGAAATGGTATCCTATCTATTCTATTTAGTAGCTGCATAGTGTAGAGTAGACCTTCTCAATTTCAACATGTTGTGGTATGACAACTTGAGTATTATCAACAGTTGCGATGAAGTGTTATACCGTCGCAGGATAGTGATCGATCTGTCGTTTATTTTGAATAGATATTTCCAATTTATATGCGTTCTCCATGTCGTGTGTGTTCATTTAATTATAATCTTGTGGAGTTACGTTGACTTAGTCCGAAGTGTTGTGAAATTCCATCTTCCATTTATACGGTGAATTATAAATAATAATGTTTTGGCGGTAGTTGATGATATTCATGTATTAAGAATAGGATTTCTATTTTAGAATCGGTGTTTTCTGCATATTATTTCTGTAGAATGACGACGCAATAGTATGAAATATGATTGTTTTCGCATGTGTAAGTGTGATGATATGACTCTCTAGTGTGTAGCTTGTGTTGCTTTGAATGATATGGTGATGAGGATGAGTATAAGTGTGCGTTAAGGGTATCGAATCTTCGTGAATATATAATAATATTGAATGCGGTTGATGATAATTGGAATTTGGAGTATAATGTGCGCAATGTATCTTCGAAGTAATAATGATTATGAAATGGTAGTTAGGTATTTGGTTCATCACAAATTATGAATCGTTTGGTGCTAAGGTACACAAGCGTTGTTGAGTAAAGTCAATTTGGAGAATAGTGGCCAGACATGCGGACGGTCGTCAGAAACGATGAACCAATAATTCTACGATGAAAAAATCCAAATATTTATTTCAGCAACAAACACCTTTTTGAGAGTAGCCATGTTTTTGTTTCAAGAGCCTCTCTGTCTCGTGGGAACGAATTCTCCGTGACGAGTGAGCCGCGAGCTCGTGAAATGCAGGGATACTTTGGTGGACCTCGAATAATGAAAATTTGTCCATTTCGAGAAATCCTTCATAACGAGAGATTTTGGCCTCATGGTAAATCCAGGAATAAGGGATCTAAATTATTTATAAACCGCATGTGAAGTTATAATCCCCATGGTAAACATAAATGCAGTTAATCCCGGAGGAAAGTTTGCCTCTTGCTCGCGGATCGGCGACACGTGGCAAGGTAAAATTCCTGAAGAAAATCCCGCGAAACTCCAGGCCAGAAATAATTCGTTTCGCCCGTTACAAGTATGGGAAAATATGAAATTAACACCATGGTGAATTGTAAATCTGTCCGAAGTTATGGAATAAATTTCAAGAAAATTGGTCCAGTGGATGTGGAATTAACAAATTGTGCAACCGAGCCTCGTGGAGAGGGTGGCGTCTCTCCCAGAGGGTATAAAAGAAACCTCCCTCAGCCTATTTTACACACTCTGTCTGATGGTCTGAACGGCGAAGCTCACGTCATTCGTCTGCAAGAAAGTACGGGGTTTTGTTCTCAAAGTAACTTGTTTCATATTCGTGTCAATGGTTCAAGTAGAATATTAAAGTAGAAAGCGATAGAAATTTCCTGAACTGCCGCCGATGAAAACTTTGAAGGTTTAGGTATTTGGTTAAAATACGTAGCTGAGTTTCTCTCTCCGTATTACAATTATGTGCGTTTAATATTTGTCAAAAATGAAGTCTGGAGGCTGGCCGCGAGGTATGATATTCTTATTTGTGTGGAACACCTGGCTAGCAGTAGTGGGAACGACAGCAGGGTCCTGGGAAAACTGTGGCAGTCGCCATTTGAGAAGCGTGCTCGTCACATGTTAAATACGAAGAAAGTGCCGTATTTGCGGTGGTAATCGACACCTAGTGTAAAACCTATAGCTTAATTTATATACATATAAGAAGATGATGTCAAATCTAGCCCTGGAAGGTTAACACGAGGCAAGCTGGATAAATGCAGCCAGAAAACCAGGATAACGACTACGACTACAGGTCTGTAAATATATTTGTATCAATGTTGTAGTTAGAATTTGTTTGTCCTAATAAATTTTCAGTGCGTATGTCGAATTGATATTTAATAATGATTAGGCGAATGTGTTATATTTCTGGTCGTTGTGTGAAACTCTTCAGGGCTGTAAAATTCACGCCAAGAAAGTATAAAATGCGAAGTTTAAATAATGTTTTAATATTCTTTGCGATATTGTTCAAATTGAGTAAAATTAGGAAGGTGACAACGATAATGTATTCGTGGTGAATGTCTTAATTTCGAATATCGCATGAGGTCAGAAAATTCGGTCGGAATAATAATAGTAATAGTAGTATAATAGGCGGGTTCGGGCGCCACCGCCACCGCAGGCTCCCAGAGGCTCCACCGCCACCAGAGCCAGAGGCCTCCCAGATGCCTCCTCCACCACCACCACAGCGAGAGGCCTCCCAGAGGTCTCCTCCACCACCGCGGGAAATTTGAATTTGTAAACAAAGCCACGTGCTTTTTGACAGCTATCATCGACAACAACGCATCGCTAACCTCAGTACTGCCATCTTGACGGGCCTAAACCTCAGTAGTACCAACTTAACCTAACTAGCGCGAGGTAAACAAATCCACGTGTTTTTGACAGCCACGTGATTTTTGACAGACAACAACGCATGGCTAACCTCAGTACTGCCATCTTGACAGGCCTAAACCTCAGTAGTACCAACTTAACCTAACTAGCGCGTGGTAAACAAAGCCACGTGCTTTTTTGACAGCTGTCATCCGCCATCTTTAAACTACAGAGCACCGTGCTGCCCTCTTTATCGCAGTAGCTGCAAATTCGTCACCTGTCATCCGCAGTGCTGCCATCTTGGCGGGCCTAAACCTTAGTGCTACCAGCTTAACCTCACTAGCGTGAGAAAACAAATCCACGTACAGCTGTCATCCGCCATCTTTAAACCATAGAGCACAGTGCTGCCCTCTTTAGCTACTTACCTTTGAAATGTGGTACGTCACAGCTGTCATCCGCCATCTTGCATCCGAAACCTCAGTGCTGCACTCTTTAGCTAGATACCTTTGAAATGTAGTGGTGGCGATTTGAAAAATTCTTTATGCTCTTGTTTGGAAACAAAGCCTTGTGCTTTTTTGACAGCTGTCATCCGCCATCTTTAATCCAGAAAGCACAGTGCTGCCCTCTTTAGCTACTTACCTTTGAAATGTGGTACGTCACAGCTGTCATCCGTCATCTTGCATCCGAAACCTCAGTGCTGCACTCTTTAGCTAGATACCTTTGAAATGTAGTGGCGGTAATTTGAGAAATTCTTTATGCTCTTGTTTGGAAACAAAGCCACGTGCTTTTTCGACAGCTGTCATACGCCATCTTTAATCCAGAGAGCACCGTGCTGCCCTCTTTAGCTACTTACCTTTGAAATGTGGTACGTCACAGCTGTCATCCGCCATCTTGCATCGCAAACCTCAGTGCTGCACTCTTTAGCTAGATACCTTTGAAATGTAGTGGCGGCAATTTGAAAAATTCTTTATGCTCCTGTTTGGAAACAAACCTATGCGCTTTTTTGTCAGCTATCATCCGCCATCTTTAATCCAGAGAGCACCGTGCTGCCCTCTTTAGCTACTTACCTTTGAAATGTGGTGGTGGTAAATTCTACACGCTCTTGTTTGGAAACAAACCCATGTGCTTTTCTGACAGCTGTCAACCGCCATCTTTAATCCAGAGAGCACCGTGCTGCCCTCTTTATGCCGGTGGCAAATTCCACGTGCTTTACAAACTCACGTGCTTTTTGACAGCTGTCATCCGCTATCTTGCATCACAAACCTCAGTGCTGCACTCTTTAGCTAGATACCTTTGAAATGTGGTGGCGGCAAATTCCACATGCTCTTGTTTGGAAACAAAGCCACGTGCTTTTTTGACAGCTGTCATCCGCCATCTTTAATCAATACAGCACTGTGCTGCTATCATGCGAGTAATTTCGTCAGCTGTCATCCGCCATCTTTAATCCACAGAGCGCCGTGCTGCTCTCTGTAGTAGCGGGCAATTTGAAAAGTTCTGTTACTTGTCATCCGTCATCTTTAATCAACAAAGCATCGTACTGCTATCTTTAGCTACATACATTTAACATGTGGTGGCGGATAATTTGAAAAAAAACTTCCGTTAGCTATCATCCGCCATCTTTATTCAACAGAGCATCGTGCTGCTATCTCTAGCTACATACATTTAACATGTGGTGACGGCAATTTGAAATTCTATCTAGATGCCATCTTTAATCAACAGAGCACCGTGCTGCTATCCCTTTGAATTGTGGTGACGGATAATTTGAAATTCCGTTAGCTATCATCATTAAACATTAGTGCATTCGCTAACCTAACCTCTCATCTACTATCTTGAAGGAGACTATACGACACCTCCTCTACCTCCTGCTCTTCCTCCTCCTCCTCCTCCCCCTCCTCCTCTGTCAAGGCATAACTTTATCGAACACGCATCGCGAAGGCAAGAGTGTGCAGCGATATGCATGTTTAGACTTGCGGATTACGAAAGAAACATAACAAGACTTGAATCGAACACTGCACTCGATGTCGTTAACTTCAACATGTGATTAAAACATTGTCTGGTGTGTTCAGAACACTACATAAGTGATCAAGACTAGAATCGAACGCTGTACTTAATACAACATGTTAGGGGATACCTTTGTTCTAAGAAGATCAGATTGAAACATAACAAGACTAGAATTGAACACTGCACTCGATGTCGTTAACTTTAACATGTGATCAGAACATTGATTGATGTGTTCAGATCACTAAACAAGTAGAACCGAACACTGTACAACATGTTAGGGGATACCTTTGTTCTAAGAAAATTAGATTGAAACATAACAAGACTAGAATCGAACACTACACTCGATGTCGTTAACCTTAACATGTGATCAGAACATTGATCGATGTGTTCAGTAGTGTTGGCTACTGAATGCATGATTCGAAGCAGTGTATCGATTCATTCAAGTGTCCGAGTGAATCGATTCACAGGAACGGCGAGCTCACGGCACACGATTCAGCTTACTCCCAGCGGACAGTGCTGCGTGGTGCACTCACTGGACGTTGACGGGGAGCCGAGCTTCCGCTGCAGCGAGACAGTGAATCATGGCACATCAAAAGAATCGTGAACGAGCGCGGCTCAGTGAGACACATGATACACACGGCTCCTTATCGGCTCACTGGACACGCGGAGAGCCGAGCCGAGCTTCCGCTGCAGCGGGACAGTGCGGAGAGCCGAGCTTCCGCTGCAGCGAGACATACAGTGAGCCATGGCACACGGAAAGAATCGTGAACGGCTCAGTGAGACACGAGATACGCACGGCTCCTTATCGGCTCACTGTAGCGAGACATACAGTGAGCCATGCTACACTGAAATAATCGTATGCTATAATGGACTCTCGAGCTCAGCTCATTTGAAAATAATACCCATTTACATTCACTGTCCTCTTCTTACAGGAAGATTTAAATAATAGATGGATTTATTTGCAGTGTTAAAAAGGTAGTCACAACATAATTCTGAAGTAGCTAGTAAGTAGGTAGGCTATTAGGTTATAGTATTTATTAGTTTAATGAATCTTAGTATTATAACTTAGTTGACATTTGACAATTAAACTCGAATCTAGCCTGCCCTATGACTATGAGTCATGCTCATGACCACTCAAAAGTACCTGTTTTATATTGGGAAGAACGGCTCAGTATTTTTTCAGTTCATATGTCACATCGTTGCACAAGACTTCAATCATATGTGGACAGACGCAATAACAGTATGTTGAATCAGAAAACCAGTGGGCTACTGTACATCTCGGGTAGCCTATACAAAATATGACGATTTAAAAAAAATCCTCAGCTGATAGAAAAATACATATTTTCAAAAATGACTGAGCGAGTTGTTGTGCGGTTAATATCGCATGGCTATGCGCTTGCATTCGGGGGATGGTGGGTTCGAATCCCACCGTCGGCAGCCGTTAGGATGGTTTTTCGTAGTTTCCCCATTTTCACACCAGGAAATGCTGGGATTGTACCTTAATTCAGGCCATGGCTGCTACCTTCCTAATCCTAACCTTTCCCACCCTGCGTCGCCGGAAACCTTCGATGTATTAGAGTAACTAGCATTTTTTCTAAGAAAGGAGTTCATAGTATGAAGATGGCAGCTGCGAGCACTGAATGCTGTTGCTGCTGTCTTACCAGCACATACTACACAGATGCAGTAGGAGCGGTGACCAATGAGCCGTAAATCGGATCACTGTATCGATTCAGTAACGTGAACGGAATCAAATGAATCGATTCAGTAAAATGAATCGAATGTCCCATCACTAGTGTTCAGATCACTAAACAAGTAGAACCGAACACTGTACAACATGTCAGGGGATACCTTTGTTCTAAGAAAATTAGATTGAAACATGACAATACTAGAACCGAACACTGTACTCGATACAACATGTTAGGGGATACCTTTGTTCTAAGAAGATCAGATTGAAACATAACAAGACTAGAATTGAACACTGCACTCGATGTCGTTAACCTCAACATGTGATCAGAACATTGATTGATGTGTTCAGATCACTAAACAAGTAGAACCGAACACTGTACAACATGTTAGGAGATACCTTTGTTCTAAGAAAATTAGATTGAAACATAACAAGACTAGAATCGAACACTGCACTCGATGTCGTTAACCTTAACATGTGATCCGATACAACATGTTAGGGGATACATTTGTTCTAAAAAAGTTAGATTGAAACATAGCAAGACTAGAATCGAACACTGTACTCGATAAAGCATGTGATTAGAACATTGTTTGATGTGTTCAGAGCAAAAGTACAACTTCAATGATTTACCTAGTGTAAAAATCAAAAACACACACTGTGCACATATCGCATAGCTATCTCGCCTATCACTTGCCCAGTATGAAAATCAAAAACACACTGTGCACATATCGCATAGCTAACTCGGCAACACTTCAAATGATTTGCTTAGTACGAAAATAAAAAAATCTATACCGCGTAGCTAACTCGTTCATCGCACTGCTAAGACGCTTAGTAATTGCAAATACACTGATATATGTCATACGAAAATCAAGAAAGCACACTGCGTAGCCAACTCGCTCGGTCACTCGCTTAGTAATTGCAACACGACTAGAACACTGATACACGTTACTCTTTTTTTCTCGAAACACACATACACGGATAAGAATGTTGCGAGATACTACAAACTTACATGTTTTAAAAAAAAATAGGGGGATGAAAGATCATAAATTATATGTACACATGTTGTCTCCTCCAAGTTGTAAGACGAAATAGACGCAGTACTGCGAGTTTCCGCTATAGCTGGCGAACGGAAGTAGCATGATATCTCAGCAAAAAATACGCGTGAGCTTGCATACACGCAAGTCAGACACAATGATGGATACCGCGATTCAAATCCTGGCAACTTATGCCGTCAGGAAGGGCATCCAGCTAGATCATGTAATTACACGCTATGACGATCGAGCAGGTCCCTCGCCTAGCATTTGCTATTTTTTACGGCTTCCGACAGTAGGAGTTCGAACCCGCTATCTCCCGAAGTAGCGAGAATGATTGCGGGTACAAGAGTGTTGAGGGTGATTCATTTGTAGGATGGAGGTGATAAGCCTTGTGCAGGCTTCTTCGGTAGGAGTAGGCTATGTGCCGGTTCCAGGACATCTAGTTATAAAACCCGCTACAACTGATTTATCGCGTATACTGCGATTTAAAATCCTAGTCCTTTAACGTCAGGAAGGGTAACCGGTCGTAAAACTATGGTGTATGATCTAAGAGGCGGGGTGTGCAAAAAGCCAGCATTAAGTAAGTGCTGTTGATGTGGGCGTTAATCCTTGCTCAGGCTACTTCGAAAAATGATTGTGAGTATAAGATATTGATGGTGATTCATCTGTCGGATGGAGGCGTTAAGCCTTGTGCAGGTTTCTTCGGTAGGAGTGGGCTATGTGCCGGCGCCGGGTTACCCTCTCCCTACTGTAGTATATTACATTCTTAGGCAGTTTCGAGGGTGTGCAAAAAGCCAGCATTAAGTAAGGGCTGTTGATGGGGGCGTTAATCCTTGTGCAAGCTCCTTCAACAGGAGTAGCCTATATGCCGGCGCCATGCAGGCTCTTTCGATAGGAGTGGGCTATGTGCTGGTACTGGGTTTTAACCTCTCCGTACAATCATAATATTTTATATTAGGAACTTACACGTGCTAAATGCTACACAGCTAAGAAAACGCTCTTTGAGTTACAAGTGGCTTATCAGCACGCAGTGTCCTCGTTCAAGGTTACTACAGCCGGAAGATGAGTGTACAATTTCAGCCAACACATGCATTCTACACTCCGCTCTGACTGACTGACTGCGCCGATACAACTTCAAAGACTGTGGAACAAAAAAAAATGTAACCCATAGCCTACAGTTTGGTTTAGTGTGCTTGCCTCTCACCCGGCAATCTCCAGTTCGATTCTCTTGGGATTAAAAATATGTTTTACAGCCGAGTGCCCCCTCCTGACGCAAGAGTTTAAATCACAAGAATCTGTTTTACAGCCGATTGCCCTTCCTGACGCGAGATTTTAAATCACAAGAATCTGTGTTACAACTGGATGCCCTTCTAAGATTTCAAAAAGCAGTATCTAGCCTCTTACATCATACACTGTTGTTTTACGGTCGGCTGCCCTTCCTGACGCGAGATTTTAAATCACAAGAATCTGTTTTACGACTGGATACCCTTCCTGACCCAAAACTAGCAGTATCTAGCCTCTTACATCATACACTATTGTTTTACGGTCGGTTGCCCTTCCTGACGTCAAAGAACTGGGATTAAGAATCTGTTTTACAACTAGTTGCTCTTTTTAACACGACAATCGGGGTTTTACAGCTAGATGCTCTTCTTAGATTTTAAAAAGCAGTATCTAGCCTCTTACATCATACACTATTGTTTTACGGTACGGCCGGTTGCCCTTCCTGACGCGAGATTTTAAATCACAAGAATCTGTTTTACGACTGGTTGCCCTTCCTGACGCAAAACTGGCAGTATCTAGCCTCTTACATCATACACTATTGTTTTCGACCAGTTCCTCTTCCTGACGTCAAAGAACTGGGATTAAGAATCTGTTTTACAACTAGTTGCCCTTTCTAACACGAGAATCGGGGATTTACAGCTAGATGCTCTTCTTAGATTTTAAATCGCTGTATCATGAACTATTGTTTTACGGCCGGATGCCCTTCCTGACGCAAAACTAAGATTTTAACTCGCGATAATCTGTTTTACTGCTAGATACCCTTCCTAACGCGAGAACTAAGATTTTAAATCACAAGAATTAATTTTACAGCCGGGTGTTATTGATGAGAGAAACAAGATTTTAAATTGTGTCCCACACCACAAACTATTGTTTAATAGCTACATGCACTTCTTGACGCATAAACTATTAGTATCTAGCCTCATACATCATACAGTATTGTTTTACGGTCGGTTGTCCTTCCTGACGTTAAAGGACTAGGATTTTAAATCGCAGTATACGCGATAAATCAGTTGTAGCGGGTTTTATAACTAGATGTCCTGGAACCGGCACATAGCCTACTCCTACCGAAGAAGCCTGCACAAGGCTTATCACCTCCATCCTACAAATGAATCACCCTCAACACTCTTGTACCCGCAATCATTCTCGCTACTTCGGGAGATAGCGGGTTCGAACTCCTACTGTCGGAAGCCGTAAAAAATAGCAAATGCTAGGCGAGGGACCTGCTCGATCGTCATAGCGTGTAATTACATGATCTAGCTGGATGCCCTTCCTGACGGCATAAGTTGCCAGGATTTGAATCGCGGTATCCATCATTGTGTCTGACTTGCGTGTATGCAAGCTCACGCGTATTTTTTGCTGAGATATCATGCTACTTCCGTTCGCCAGCTATAGCGGAAACTCGCAGTACTGCGTCTATTTCGTCTTACAACTTGGAGGAGACAACATGTGTACATATAATTTATGATCTTTCATCCCCCTATTTTTTTTAAAACATGTAAGTTTGTAGTATCTCGCAACATTCTTATCCGTGTATGTGTGTTTCGAGAAAAAAAGAGTAACGTGTATCAGTGTTCTAGTCGTGTTGCAATTACTAAGCGAGTGACCGAGCGAGTTGGCTACGCAGTGTGCTTTCTTGATTTTCGTATGACATATATCAGTGTATTTGCAATTACTAAGCGTCTTAGCAGTGCGATGAACGAGTTAGCTACGCGGTATAGATTTTTTTATTTTCGTACTAAGCAAATCATTTGAAGTGTTGCCGAGTTAGCTATGCGATATGTGCACAGTGTGTTTTTGATTTTCATACTGGGCAAGTGATAGGCGAGATAGCTATGCGATATGTGCACAGTGTGTGTTTTTGATTTTTACACTAGGTAAATCATTGAAGTTGTACTTTTGCTCTGAACACATCAAACAATGTTCTAATCACATGCTTTATCGAGTACAGTGTTCGATTCTAGTCTTGCTATGTTTCAATCTAACTTTTTTAGAACAAATGTATCCCCTAACATGTTGTATCGGATCACATGTTAAGGTTAACGACATCGAGTGCAGTGTTCGATTCTAGCCTTGTTATGTTTCAATCTAATTTTCTTAGAACAAAGGTATCTCCTAACATGTTGTACAGTGTTCGGTTCTACTTGTTTAGTGATCTGAACACATCAATCAATGTTCTGATCACATGTTGAGGTTAACGACATCGAGTGCAGTGTTCAATTCTAGTCTTGTTATGTTTCAATCTGATCTTCTTAGAACAAAGGTATCCCCTAACATGTTGTATCGAGTACAGTGTTCGGTTCTAGTATTGTCATGTTTCAATCTAATTTTCTTAGAACAAAGGTATCCCCTGACATGTTGTACAGTGTTCGGTTCTACTTGTTTACTGATCTGAACACATCGATCAATGTTCTGATCACATGTTAAGGTTAACGACATCGAGTGTAGTGTTCGATTCTAGTCTTGTTATGTTTCAATCTAATTTTCTTAGAACAAAGGTATCCCCTAACATGTTGTACAGTGTTCGGTTCTACTTGTTTAGTGATCTGAACACATCAATCAATGTTCTGATCACATGTTAAGGTTAACGACATCGAGTGCAGTGTTCAATTCTAGTCTTGTTATGTTTCAATCTGATCTTCTTAGAACAAAGGTATCCCCTAACATGTTGTATTAAGTACAGCGTTCGATTCTAGTCTTGATCACTTATGTAGTGTTCTGAACACACCAGACAATGTTTTAATCACATGTTGAAGTTAACGACATCGAGTGCAGTGTTCGATTCAAGTCTTGTTATGTTTCTTTCGTAATCCGCAAGTCTAAACATGCATATCGCCGCACACTCTTGCCTTCGCGATGCGTGTTCGATAAAGTTATGCCTTGACAGAGGAGGAGGGGGAGGAGGAGGAGGCGGGGGTGGTAGGGGAGGAGGAGGAGGAAGAGCAGGAGGTAGAGGAGGTGTCGTATAGTCTCCTTCAAGATAGTAGATGAGAGGTTAGGTTAGCGAATGCACTAATGTTTAATGATGATAGCTAACGGAATTTCAAATTATCCGTCACCACAATTCAAAGGGATAGCAGCACGGTGCTCTGTTGATTAAAGATGGCATCTAGATAGAATTTTAAATTGCCGTCACCACATGTTAAATGTATGTAGCTAGAGATAGCAGCACGATGCTCTGTTGAATAAAGATGGCGGATGATAGCTAACGGAAGTTTTTTCAAATTATCCGCCGCCACATGTTAAATGTATGTAGCTAAAGATAGCAGTACGATGCTTTGTTGATTAAAGATGACGGATGACAAGTAACAGAACTTTTCAAATTGCCCGCTACTACAGAGAGCAGCACGGCGCTCTGTGGATTAAAGATGGCGGATGACAGCTGACGAAATTACCCGCATGATAGCAGCACAGTGCTGTATTGATTAAAGATGGCGGATGACAGCTGTCAAAAAAGCACGTGGCTTTGTTTCCAAACAAGAGCACGTGGAATTTGCCGCCACCACATTTCAAAGGTATCTAGCTAAAGAGTGCAGCACTGAGGTTTGTGATGCAAGATGGTGGATGACAGCTGTCAAAAAGCACGTGAGTTTGTAAAGCACGTGGAATTTGCCACCGGCATAAAGAGGGCAGCACGGTGCTCTCTGGATTAAAGATGGCGGTTGACAGCTGTCAGAAAAGCACATGGTTTTGTTTCCAAACAAGAGCGTGTAGAATTTACCACCACCACATTTCAAAGGTAAGTAGCTAAAGAGGGCAGCACGGTGCTCTCTGGATTAAAGATGGCGGATGATAGCTGACAAAAAAGCGCATAGGTTTGTTTCCAAACAGGAGCATAAAGAATTTTTCAAATTGCCGCCACTACATTTCAAAGGTATCTAGCTAAAGATTGCAGCACTGAGGTTTGCGATGCAAGATGGCGGATGACAGCTGTGACGTACCACATTTCAAAGGTAAGTAGTTAAAGAGGGCAGCACGGTGTTCTCTGGATTAAAGATGGCGTATGACAGCTGTCAAAAAAGCACGTGGCTTTGTTTCCAAACAAGAGCATAAAGAATTTCTCAAATTACCGCCACTACATTTCAAAGGTATCTAGCTAAAGAGTGCAGCACTGAGGTTTCGGATGCAAGATGACGGATGACAGCTGTGACGTACCACATTTCAAAGGTAAATAGCTAAAGAGGGCAGCACTGTGCTTTCTGGATTAAAGATGGCGGATGACAGCTGTCAAAAAAGCACAAAGCTTTGTTTCCAAACAAGAGCATAAAGAATTTTTCAAATCGCCACCACTACATTTCAAAGGTATCTAGCTAAAGAGTGCAGCACTGAGGTTTCGGATGCAAGATGGCGGATGACAGCTGTGACGTACCACATTTCAAAGGTAAGTAGCTAAAGAGGGCAGCACTGTGCTCTATGGATTAATGATGGCGGATGACAGCTGCACGTGGATTTGTTTATCTCACGCTAGTGAGGTTAAGTTGGTAGCACTAAGGTTTAGGCCCGCCAAGATGGCAGCACTGCGGATGACAGGTGACGAATTTGCAGCTACTGCGATAAAGAGGGCAGCACGGTGCTCTGTAGTTTAAAGATGGCGGATGACAGCTGTCAAAAAAGCACGTGGCTTTGTTTACCACGCGCTAGTTAGGTTAAGTTGGTACTACTGAGGTTTAGGCCTGTCAAGATGGCAGTACTGAGGTTAGCCATGCGTTGTTGTCTGTCAAAAATCACGTGGCTGTCAAAAACACGTGGATTTGTTTACCTCGCGCTAGTTAGGTTGAGTTGGTACTACTGAGGTTTAGGCCCGTCAAGATGGCAGTACTGAGGTTAGCGATGCGTTGTTGTCGATGATAGCTGTCAAAAAGCACGTGGCTTTGTTTACAAATTCAAATTTCCCGCGGTGGTGGAGGAGACCTCTGGGAGGCCTCTCGCTGTGGTGGTGGTGGAGGAGGCATCTGGGAGGCCTCTGGCTCTGGTGGCGGTGGAGGTGGCCTCTGGGAGCCTGCGGTGGCGGTGGCGCCCGAACCCGCCTATTATACTACTAGTAATAATAATAATATTTACCGCGGGATAAAAATGTTCCATGTTAAAAGTGTATTTAACAGTTATGTTCAATAAGGTTTTCGTTCGTCTAGAAATCCAGTGAAGTCTGTTAAAGTTATATTTTTCGTGGGAAGATAATTTTGTGACATCGTGTATGTCGGTGATATGGGAAATCACGGTGTGTTGTTGTATTCCCGAGGTCCGAAAGTTGTAGTAAAAAGAAAAAAATGAAAAAGGATTTTTGTAAAAGTTGTTTGTCATAAATGGACTGAGGTTTGAAAAGTCTTGAAACAGAAGAAATGGATTGATGGCGAAGAATTTTTATATGTTGAGATAAGGGTTGTATAGATTTTGAAGGCAGAGGAAGCCTGTATTTCATGTGTAATACCGCCGTGAGAGGCGATGGGAATGAATTTTGAGACAGGCTATATTTGCTGATGGAGAAGAATTTTTGAGACAGGCTGTATATTAAATGTGATAGTTCTGAGGCAGGCTGTAATATATTCCGCTTACAATCCGGGACAGCTGACCGAGTGAGGGTTGGTTCGAGATGAGTATTGTGTGATACACAGTAAGATTTCAAGTTAAGATACCCAATGAAAAACAATTTCTGTGAAGATTGTAGCTCTTGACAGTTAAATCCAAGTTACTAGTTTACGTAAAATCAGCATAATGGATATTATAGTATACGACCTCAAGGGTAGAAGAGCATTCTGAATACACGGTTGGTGTTATTTGACTGTAATGACAAATTCCCACTCAGAAAACTTCATAAATTACGAGACGATAATTTATCATTAAATCGGAAACATTGTGGGATGAGATATTGGAGGTTATTAAAGCGATAGTTTGGCTGTGTAGATTCATTGAATTTCGCTTCACTGGATAGTTATGGATACGATTTGCTTGGAATAATGAGGTGGTAGGCGATTCGAGGGCCTCACCCTAGAATTACAGTGTGGATTTTTGCGGTGGTGATGATTACTGTTTTGGCGATCTTCACGTAATGGTAGACGTGTGTTGAAAGTCATTATTATCTTTCCAAACTTCATTGCGTAGGTCGAGATCGTGTTTGAATTGTGGATTGCTTGCCCTGCGTTATTCATTTTCAATTTCACGTTTTATTAACAAGATAGGGGCTTAGTTGCATTTCCCAACTTGCGTTCATTCTGTGGCAAGATTTGTTTCATTGTGTGCTATTTGTTTCGACAAGGTTTACAGCTAAAATATCTAAGAGTGTGTTTGAAGTTACGATTTCGCCTGACATTCTAGAGGAAGCGTATATCACCCAATTTTCGCTCGACAATAGATTTAGGACGTCGCATGTTACCCTAGGAGTATACTGATGATGAGACGTCCTAGTACACGCTCAACGATAGGTTTAGGAAGGTGTGTGTATGTACATATAGGTTAGTGTTAGGGTTCAGACATTAGGTAGGCCCGACGATACGTTTAGGATGTCGGCTGTATATACTCAAGTCTTAGATTAGATGTTTTTGCGAAGTGACTTGAGCGATGGTAGTGTCTGCAGTAGTGTTTGCAATGCGAAGAGTGTTAGTTAAGTAACATTGAGACCATGTTTAGCGCACAGCCCTTACCAGCTGGAAGGTGTTTACCTAAGATTATGGAACCACTAGTGGCATGAACGTGAGGGTTGTCCAATATAGGGTACTGAGCTAACCGTGATTGAATATTATTGCAGTTCGCCACGCGTGTTTGAGTTCATCGAACTTCAGTATTTTGTTTTTGTTACGGACTTAATTGTTTTGTCGTTCTGACGTCCGTTTGCTTTGGTAGTGTGCGTGTTGACACTCAGCATATTTGTGTGAGACTTGAGTTACGAATGCGGGTTCGATTCGTCAGCCGGTAACATATTTTATTTTCAATTTTTGTCGTTCTTTCATTTTTATATAATAGTTGATTGTGGTCGATCGATAACTTTGTAGCTAGTTTGTTGGGATAAACAATAAGTAGATTGATCTGTAATGGTAGTCGTTGTTGTAAAGGAAAGAACTCCTAAAATTTTGGTTTTATTTTACCATGTGGACTTGTAAATTTATTAAACTTAACGTAACCGTTTATAACACGAAAGGTGGTTTTGTAATAATATTTTTCAAGTGATTTACCACTTTTTTATTTAACTTCAGTGTTTGGCATTTCTTCTAAATGCGTGATGAATAAGTATTTCCTGTATTTCGCAGTTTTGTTCCTTCAGAACGACGTAAAGTAAGATCCTCTCGGATCGTGTTGTTGTTGGTTCCTTTTGAACAGCTGTTTGGGTGATGCACGTTTCAGCATCGGGATTATTTTATAACTTAAAGGTGTCACTAGATGACAATACGTGGTGGAATTTTATTTTCAATTGTGAATGCTGCTGTTAACTTGTAATGAACACCATGCTTTCCAGTAATATTTCGCAACCTATCCAAAGCAACTGATAGTCAATGTGGTTCGATTAAGGGTCCATTCGGCGGGTGTTTCCATATCCGACAGGGTATTTGACTGGTGGATACCCTTAATTAAGAGTAAATCGGGAACTCTATTTGTTGAAGGTCAGCTTTTCCACGGATCGTGTGGATTAATTCTCAGTTATCTTTTGGATCAATAGGTGCCCGATTTTCAGGTTTTCTTTTCACTTTTTCAGTTTCGCCGTCCACTAATCTGTGATATTTCTACTTGTCTCCGAAGAAAAGTCTTCGATACCGTAACTAATAAAACTAACGCCATCCAATGTGACTGCGTTTGAAATATTAAATAATTAATTTTTTTCTTGATCAAGGATTTTATATAAATGATTTTTTGTGCAGTTAATTGATTCAATAAAAGTTAGTAAGCACATATTTGCTCCTCATTTCAAGTAGTTAGGCTCTCTTCTGAACCCTATCGTTTGGTTAAGATCGTGATTAAGTTGTTCCCGCTACGACCCCAAGATTTAAGTGTTCGATATTGCTCTACTGCAGCAGCTGTGACCGACCAACGATGGAATGGTAAGCTCAAGGGTTCAACGAGTTCGTAGAGATAATAGGGATGATATTGCAGATAAATAGTAGGGTTCCTCAGACATGAGACAAGAGTACAAGTATATAGGCATGTCCTATTCGTGACGTGACAGAGTCATTTAATAAATAAACCACAACTTTTAATTTGTTACGTAGATGCTTGTAGAGGCTAGATTTTGGTAGATAGGAATTGCAACTCATCGTTTCAGAAGGATTACGGATGTAGCTGGAAACCAGTGCATTATTTGAATATATGTAGGTAGATGTGTGGTAGTTGGTGTATTTATTTCAGCTACAATCGCAATGGAAGTAAGATGCTGACCTGTTGCAGAGAATGTTTCCTTATAATGATCATTTTGGATTGCTATATTTTGAGATGGATGTCATGGTTGATATACCATGCAAATTAGACATTGATGATACTCAGATTGCAAAATAGGCAGCTAGTTAGGACGATGAAGAGAAAAGATAGTCTAGCGTGGGATACGATTTTCGATAAAACCGACGGATATATCAGAAAGGAAACATGTGAAATTATTAATTATAACTGGAATTAATTTTAATAAGCTTTCAGCACTTGTTATGTTTGGATTTTGAAAATAATTTTGGAGACAAGAGTGAGTTAGGCACCAACATAACCATGTATTTTCACAGAAGCCAACAAAATTCATGTTTTAGTTATTATGAATATTTTTTATTATTTTATTTTCATGTCAGTCATGTTGATGTTGAATAATTTTATCATTTTAACGATCACATTAATTGATTAAATGTGGAATATTTTTCCAAATAAGCTTGAATTTGGAAGTTATCATTTCTAACTGTAAATCGTAGCGATAGCGTCACTAGTCAATAAGATGTTAGTATTTTAATACGATGAATGGCCTGTGATGTAGAAAAGTAACCGATTTCTCGTCGATACGCCACGCACCTGAATGGAATTTCGTGTACTCCGATTGATTACCAGCCGGTAGCCCAAGAAAATATTCGAACCTGGAGAACATCAACACCTACGAACGGTTACAATACCAAGCAGGATTTCGAAAAGGACGCTTGTGTACAGAACCAATCACTGATAAAGATAAGGGCGATGAGACGAAAGAGGTTGGTCATGACTATTGTAGATTTCAAGAAAGCATACGATTCTGTAGACCGTGCAACACTTATTCGGATTAAATCATAAATCCGTAGCTCTGATACAACAGACTCTCACGGACACATACTCCCGAATAAATTTTATGGGGGGTACTCAGAAAAGTTTGAGATCAAAACAGGGCTCAGGCAAGGGATGGCCTCTCCCCACTACTTTTCAACTGCGTGTGGAGAAAGTCGTGCGGGAATGGAGAAAGGAATTGGCTAAGAGAAACTATCAAAACGGAGTGAGAATTGGTTGTAAAGCTACCGGTATTACAGTTGATTGCCTGGCCTTTGCTGATGATGTGCTCTTTGCAGAGGATCTACAAACGGCAGCAAAGCGGATTGAAGTACTCCAAGAAGTAACTGCTAAGACTGGTCTAAAGATCTCGTTCGAGAAAACTAAATACCGTACATGGACTCTGTGAAGATTGATCCTACCCGTAAGATAGTGGGACCATATGGAGATGCCGAGAGAACTACGAAATTCAAGTACCTTGGTGAACTTCTTACCCCCAAGTTTATGAGAATGAAGCACTGAAGGAAAGGACTAGGAAGATGGAATTGGCTTTTAAACTGAGTCAGGATACTTACAAATCCAAATCCCTCTCTTTCGAGGCAAAACTGAGACACTACAGCACAGTAGTTACACCAGCATGTCTCTATGCAGCGGAGACACTATCTAAGATAGAAGACCCATTAATTGAGAAAAAAGAAAAATGTTAGGACCAAAGAAAGTCGCTGGAGAATTTACTTTCCATCTGAGGTCAAACAATGAGGTGTATGAGAGGATTGAGAAGATAACCACCAAAATAAGGAGGGGATTTACATTTTATGGACATTTGAAGAGAATGAGCCCAGACAGACTGGCATATAAATTAATTATTCTTCAAAAAAAATGGAAAACTCATCCCCGCTGGTTGGACGAAGTTCATAAAGATTTCAACGAAGGAGGTGTCACGCCCGCAGAAATTCAAATAGAAACATCTTCAGACAGAAAGTTGCGGAACTGAGGGATAATCCAGAAAAACGACCTACTAAACCACGGAACATCTCGGTGGAAGAACGGCAAAGGAGGAGCCAAAGGTTAAAGAACCTTTGGAGAGAATGTAAAGAGAAGGGTATTACGTTTAGGAAGAAACGTGGTAGGTAGCTGGTGTATTCGTAGCCCAAAGTTGGCCGTATCGAAATAAATAAATAATAATAATAATAATAATAATAATAATAATAATAATAATAATAATAATAATAATAATAATAATAATAATAATAATAATAATATACATGTCCGCCTCCGTGGTTTAGCAGTTAGTGCGATTAGCTACCTCCTCCGGAAATGTGGAACGAGAGTTGGAACGGGGTCCACTAAGCCTCGGGAGGTCAACTGAGTAGAGAGGGAGCGGAGTTTGATTCCCTCCTCAGCCATCCTCGAAGTGGGTTTCTGTGGTTCCCACTTCTCCTCCAGTCAAATGCCGGGATGGTATCTAACTTAAGGCCACAGCTGCTTTCTTCCCTCTTCCTCGTCTATCCCTTCCAATCTTCCCATCCCCCATTAGGCCCCTGTTCAGTATAGCAAGTGAGGCTGGCTGGGCGAGGTACTGGTCCTTCTTCCCAGCTGTATCACCCGACGGCCATGCCCCGACTCAAAGTCTCACTGCTCTTGAGGTGGTAGAGGTGGGATCTCTCGCTGAGTCCGAGGGAAAAACCAAACCTGGAGGTACACGTTTTAAGAAAGAAAGAAAAATGAAACATACATACAACAATAATAGTTTTACGTCCCGCTTGGGTAATACCTTTACAGTTTTCAGAGACGCCGAGGTGCAAGAACTTTGTTCGACAGGAGTCCTTTTATGTGCCAGTAAATATACCGACACGAGCCTGGCATATTTGAGCACTTTTAAATACCGATGAACTAAGCCGGGATCGAGCCCGGTAACTTGAGTTCCCTGTACTCGTACATCGAAATACTTCTTCATTCTATTGGCTGATATTTCTGGACATTCTTGGTATCATTCAGTTTCTGAAGAAGAACAACTTGGGATATGCTTTCTACATTTATACCCTGAAATAGGACTTCACCCTCGTAGGCTTACTAGGTAAGGGAGTGTTTTTCTACTCCATTCACCAGGTACTGGTACTGATTTTGAGATGAAACTTTCTTTATGAGGATATTTTTGGAGGTTCGATTTATGAACCCCTGAGATCGCTGGGTTAAAAAAACACGTAAAAGAACTCCTATCGGACAAATTTTCGGCACCTCAGTGTTTCCGAAAACTGTGAAAGTGGTTGTTAGACAGTAAAGCCCATTATATTATTATTATTATTATTATTATTATTATTATTATTATTATTATTATTATTATTATTATTATTATTATTATTATTATTATTATTATTATTATTATTATTATTCATTTCGAATCACCCATCTTTTGGGTACGTCAGATCAATCACTTCTTAGATGCTTATGCTCTTTTCTTCTCCAAATAGTTCTTCATTTTAACTGATCTCCTCCTCCTTTCCTCCTCTGATATCTGAATTGGTTTTCTGGTGTTGTTCTTAACTTGGAACCTCTTAGTTTTGTCTTTGGTCACGGTTATGGCTGTGCCATTCTTTAACATGAGCTCGGTAATCTTATGATCTCTCAGATCCTTTTCAACTTCCTTAAACCAATTGGGTTTAGCCTCTTTTTTGTAAAAGAAGTCAAAGATCTGTTTAGTTAATCTGTCAGGATTCATTCGGAATATGTGTCCATCGTGGGTAAGCCTGCATAGTATCAGGTAGCATGCTTGTATCGGTCTCAGGGAGTTGCACGAGACTACAAGTTCCCTACCCAGAAACAGTTCCAATTGTCCCCGTTAGATTGCGCCGCTCTGCGGAGATTACTTCATTCCTATTTTCTCTCCCCTCGCAAAGGTAATTCATTTCCATTTTGTAACTTTTCAAATTTTAAATTACGTTGCACCGACGCAGATAGGTCTTACGGTGATGATGGGATAGGAAAGGACTAGGAGTTGGAAGGAAGCAACAGTGGCTTTAATTAAGGCACAGCCACAGCATTTGCCTGGCGTGAAAATGGGAAACCGTCGTAAACCATCTTCAGGGCTTCCGAAAGTGGTATTCGAACCCACTCTACCCCGAATGCAAGCTCACAGTACGCGACCCAAACAGCACGGCAAAATTGCTGGGTAATTTTCTTCCACGCCATACCAGACTACCCACAATATTACCAACATCATGCTTCAATGAAAAACATGACGACAAATGTTCAGTTCAGTGAGGCAAAAGTAACTGCGCCAGGCTGAATGGCTCAGACGGTTGAGGCGCTGGCCTTCTGAACCCAGCGTGGCAGATTCGATCCTGGCTTAGTCCGGTGGTATTTGAAGGTGCTCAAATACGTCTGCCTCGTGTCAGTAGATTAACTGACATGTAAAAGAACTCCGGCACCTCGGCGTCTCCGAAAACCGCAAAAAGTCGTTGGTGCGACGTAAAGCCAATAACATTATTCTAAGGCCCGGTTTCATCAACACATGTTAGTACTTAACAAGGTGTTAAATCATTTTAACATACGATTTAAGAAAATTTGCGTTTCATCAACAACTGTTAACATTAACAAATGTTAAACTGCGTATTAAAGTTAACATCAGCCATTTCCAATGTTAAATGGCTAACATTAGCATTTAGCAACCTGTTCCAAAATGGCTGCTGTGAATCTCGCTTTCGATGCGGAATTGCTCTATTTAGATCTTTTACAAACAATCCTGATCGAAGAAGAGTTCAGCGACGTAATGACTTTTGAAAATTTGACGGATGCGGAATTTCTTCATAGATACAGGTTATCGAAAATAGTCGTTGCTAAGGTTGTTGACGAAATTCGAGTGAGGTTAGAATATCCTACGAAGAGAAACTTAACCTCTTTCTCCAATGTTGCAGGTACTGGTAATATTACGATTTTTTGCTACTGGTTATGGCAGGTAATTCATATAATATTACGATTTTTTGCTTCTGGTTATTTTCACATAATGGTCGGAGACAATGCTGGAATTTCTAAAGCCACTGTTAGTAGAGTTGTTTGACGAGTGTCTGCAGCAATAGCATCCATGAGGAGGAGGCATATAACATTACATTCCCTTCGGTAGAAGAGCGTCAGCAAATTATCCGCGACTTCTATGAAATAAGCCGTTTTCCTAGTGTTTGTTCTAGGTGCAATGGATTACACACATGAAAGAATCCAATCACCTGGAGGCAATTGGGCCGAAATATATCGTAATCGGAAGGGATATTTCTCCGTTAATGTTCAGGTGATTAATGAGCCTAACCTCCAAATCAGGGATATACTTGCTAGGTGGTCTGGTTCTGCACACGACAATACAATATTTAATAACTCCCATATCGGAGCACAGTTTGAAGTTGGACAATTAACGAACTGATTTTGTTAGGTGACAGTGGATACCCGCTAAAAAGTATCTGTTAACCCCATTGAAACCATCGCGGACTTTTTCCCACGCCTCGTCCTTTTGTTTTATCGTCAAGCCATCCGTGCGCTTGCACTCAATAACTTATATACATATAATAACTAATTCAATTAACAACTCTTTTTCGAAGGAGAAAAAATTAGAACTACGATTCCGTTTCACTTCTCGCGCCATATTTTACAGCTGTACGCAAACAAAAGCGCATCGGAGCGCGCTGTAAAACAGAATGTTCGTACCACTGCCTCCTTGATTCGCACCAGTTCGCAATATTGGGAGAGTTAACAGTCGATTAGTTAACATTTCACAAGAAACGTTTGATGAAACGCAAGAAACCTAGCAAGATGTTAAAATTTTAACTCCGTATTAACTAACTACTTGTTAGTATATATTTAACATGTGTTGATGAAACCGGGCCTAAGTGTAACTGTAGTTACAGTGTATAATTAGCCTCTTATTTCTTGGGTAGTAATTGCCAGATATATCACAGTTTTAGCTTGGAATGTAGTTCATTACTTAACGATAATAGAGTTTCTTGTTATTTCTGTAAGCTATAAAAATGTGACGCTGAAAATGTTTGTGCAACACCCAGCTTCAGATAACACCAGCCGCCACTGGGTCCACAGAAATCAATCCTCATTTTCCTCATGGTATCCGAGAGTCTCTTCGACTTTATGTAGAGGGATTCGTTTCTATAAAAATCTTGTTTGTTATTTTGGAATTTGGGACCCATGATCTCCCTCAATATTTTCCTCTCCTTGATTTCCAGTTTCTCCATTTGCCCTTTCCTCCCCATGACTAGTGTCTCTGCTGCACAGAGTGCTTCCGGCTTAATTACTGGGTTATAATGCCTTATTTTAGTGTTCAAAGAGAGGGCTTTCTTATTGTATGTGTTTTTGGTTTTCTGGAAAGCCAGTTCTATTTCGGTCCTTCTCGCTTCCATTGCTTTCCATTCAATTCATTCCGCTAAGTACTTAAAACTCTGCACCAACTCTATTTTTTAAGCTCCTACTTTAATTCTCTTAGAAGTGTCAAATATATTCGTCATGATCTTCGTCTTTTCGAAAGAAATCTTAAGTCCTGTATTTCCCGCCTGCTCTTGTAATTCGGCGATTTGTTCTTTTGCTTCCTCCCACGTTTCTACGAGCAGCGCCAAGTCGTCAGCAAATGCCAAGCACTTAATCATGATTTCTTTGCTTTTTGTTCCAAGTCTTATTTCCCCTCTCGTTCTTGCATTCCATTCACTCACAACTTTTACAAGTGCACAATTGAAAAACAGAGGGGAAAGACCATCCTCTTCAATCAATCAATCAATCAATCAATCAATCAATCAATCAATCAATCAATCAATCAATCAATCAATCAATCAATCAATCAATCAATCAATCAATCAATCAATCAATCAATCAATCAATCAATACTGATCTGCATTTAGGGCAGTCACCCAGGTGGCAGATTCCCTATCCGTTGCTTTTCTAGCCTTTTCATAAATGATTTCAATGACATTGGAAATTTATTGAACATGTCCCTTGGTAAGTTGTTCCAATCCTTAACTACCCTTCTTATAAACGAATATTTGCCATAATTTGTCCTCTTGTATTCCAACTTTATCTTCATATTGTGATCTTTCCTACTTTTAAAGACGCCACTCAAATTTATTCGTCTACTAATGTCATTCCACGCCATTTCTCCGCTGACAGCTCGGAACATACCACTCAATCGATCAGTTTGTCTCCTTTCTCCCAGTTCTTCCCAGCCCTAACTTTGCAACAATTTTGTAACGCTACTCTTTTGTCGGAAATCACCCAGAACAAATCGGGCTGGTTTTCTTTGGATTTTTTTCCAGTTCTTGAATCAAGTAATCCTGGTGAGGGTCCCATACACTGGAACCATACTCTAGTTGGGGCCTTACCAGAGACTTATAAGCCCTATCCTTTACATCCTTGCTACAACCCCTAAACACCCTCATAACCATGTGCAGAGATCTGTATCCTTTATTTACAATCCCAATTATGTGATTACCCCAATGAAGATCTTTCTTTATATTAACACCCAGATATTTACAATGATCCCAAATAGGAACTTTCACTCCATAAACACTAAAACTCAGAGGACTTTTCCTATTTGTGAAACTCACAACCTGGCTTTTAACCCCGTTTATCATCATACCATTTCCTACTGTCCATCTCACAACATTATCGAGGTCATTTTGCAGTTGCTCACAATCTTGTAACTAATTTATTACTCTATAGAGAATAACATCATCCGCAAAAATCCTTACCTCTGATTCCATTCCTTTACTCAAATCATCTATATATATAAAATAGCTTGTCCTGACTGACTGACTGACTGACTGACTGACTGACTGACTGATTCATCATCGCCGAGCCGAAACTACTGGACATAAAGAAATTAAATTTTGGGGATATATTCATATTAAGATGTAGGTGCTCGCTAAGAGAGGATTTTTGGATATTCCGTCGCTAAGGGGGTGAAAAGGGGGGTGAAATTTTAAAATGAGTGTTCCTATATCTCAAAACTTTAAAACTTTACGAATGTGAAAATTGGTATTTAGAATCTTCTTTAAAAATAAGGAAATATGTATTTTTTTGTTTTTAGAAAATCTCAATAGGACGGGTGAAAAAGGGTGAAAAAGGGGTTGAATGCTTTTAATCAGGATACCGGTACTTATATCTCAGAAACTGAAGGTATTACAGACCTGAAAATTGGTACTTTTGAGCTCTTTTAAAAATAAAGAAACACGTATTTTTTTGTTTTTGGAAAAATCAATTAATGGGAGGGTGAAAAGGGGGTGAATTTTTAAAATGAGTGAATCTATATCTCCAAACTTTTAAAGTTTGCAGATGTAAAAATTGGTATTTAGAATCTTCTTTAAAAATAAGGAAACACGTATTTTTTTGTTTTCGGAAAATCGCAATAGGAGGAGTGAAAAGGGGTGAAAAAAGGGTTGAATGCCTTTAATGTGGCTACTTATATCTCAGAAACTGAAGATATTACAGACCTGAAAATTGGTGTTTGGGATCTCCTTTAAAAATAAAGAAGCACGTATTTTTTTTTGTTTCTAGAAAATCCAAATAAGGGGGGTGAAAAGGGGGCAATATTTTAAAATGAGTGTATCTATATCTCAAAACTTTTAAAGGTTATAGATGTGAACATTGGTATTTAGAATCTCCTTTAAAAATAAAGAAACACGCATATTTTTTTTTCGGAAAATCCTAATAAGAAGGGTAGAAAAGGTTGAAAAAGGGCTCGAATGCCTTTCATGAGTCTACTTAAATTTCAGAACCTGAGGATATTACAGACCTGAATTTTGGTATTTGGGATCTACTTTAAAAGTAAAGAAACACGTATTTTTTCGTTTTTGGAAAATCCAAATATTGGGGGGTGAAAAGGGGGGTGAAATTTTTAAAATCAGTGTGTCTACATCTTAAAACTTTAAAGTTTACAGATGTAAAAATTGGTAGTTAGAATCTCCTCTAAAAATAAAGGGACACGTATTTTTTTGTTTCCTGTAAATCCCAATAGGAGGGGTGTAAAAGGGTGAAAAATGGGTTGAATGCCTTTAATGAGGATACATATATCTCAGAAACGAAAGATATTACAGAACTGAAAATTTGTATATGAGATCTCCTTTAAAAATAAAGAAACACGTTTTTTTATTTTTTGGAAAATCCAATTAATGGCGGTTAAACAGGAGTGACAAATTGGGGTGAATTTTTAGAAAGACTATATCTACAGAATATCTTGGAAACGTAAAATGTTACAGACGTAAAAAGTGGGTGTTTGGAATCTCCTGTAAATGTAAAGAAACATAGGTGATTTTTTTTTTTGGAAACTCAACTTACGGGGAACTCAAAAGGGGTGAAATTTTAAAATGAGAATTTTTACAGTATATCTAAAAAAACTTAACACGTTACAGAAGTGAAAAATGGTATTTTTATCTCTATTAAACATAAAGAAACGTGTATTTTTAGTTTTCGGAAATACCACTTGATTGGAGGGGGGGGGGTAAAAGTGACTGAAAATGGTGTTGAATTCTTTTAATTAGGCTACTGATATCTCAAAAATGAAGATGTTACAGACGTGAAAATTGATATTTGCAATCTGCTTTAAAAGTAAAGAAACACGTATTTTCGGAAAATCCAATGAAGGGAGGGGGGGGAGTGAAAGAATTGAAAAATTAATTGACTTAATTGTATGAGAATAAATACATCTAATAAAAACTAAAGTTGTTACAGACGTGAAAATTCGTATTTGGATCTCCTTTAAAAACAAAGAAAAACGCGTTTTGAGGGGGAAACCATCTTGGAGGGCGGGAGTGTAAAGGAGTTGAATTCCTTTCATGAGGACACATAAATCAAAAACTGAAGAAGTTAGAGTCGTGATTATTGATATTTAGATGATCTTTTACTATTAAAGAAACAAGTATTTTTTGCGGGAAAATTCACTTAGGGGGGGGGGGGATAGTGTGAACTGAAGTGAAAAAAATTAAATTATTTTTATGGGGATACTTATATCTCAAAACTGAAGGTAATAGACGTGAACATTGGTGTTTGGAATCTCCCTTAAACATAAAGAAACAAGCCTTCTTTTAATTTTTTTTTTGGGGGGGAGGGGCAGGGGGGCGGTAAATAAACTTAACGGCGGTGCGGTGTAGAAGGAGGTGAGACCAATTGATATTACTGTTCTTAATGTGCTTATAAGGATCCTGCGTTGCTCTGGCGGCAGAGCGCCGGCCTCTCACAGCTGGGTTCCGTGGTTCAAATCCCGGTCACTCCATGTGACATTCGTGCTGGACAAAACGGAGGCGGGACAGGTTTTTCTCCGGATACTCCGGTTTCCCTGTCATCAGCCACTCCAGCAACACATAATAATAATAATAATAATAATAATAATAATAATAATAATAATAATAATAATAATAATAATAATAGTAATAATAATAATAATGTTCCGGACCGTCGTCAAATGTGCGGACCGCGCTGGAAACGGCTCCTGGACGGGTAATGACTAAGAATGCAGTCCGGCCGCGGGTTCAGTGCCGCCAAGGCGCCCAATATGACACCACGCCGGATCTCCTGAAGGATTTTATCCATATTAAAAATGATTATAGGAAAAGATGGCAAAGCTTTACGGACCCAACTGACCGGGAGGAATACCTGAGCCTAGCCCGGTAAGTACGAAATCGATTGCTGGAAAGGAAGATTGATAAATGGGAGGAAACGTGCCGTATTCTAATAGAAAACGAGTCAGATCTGGAATTTTGGTGGATTCTCGCAGAAAACGAGTGAGATCGCGAATTTCGGCGGATTATGTATCTGAAACAATAAGCATTCAATTATAAATTTCAGTATAATACCGTAGCGAAGCACGGGTATCTTGCTAGTTTATACATATAAGAAGACATAATGGTCGAATAGTACTGCCTTGAGGATTTCCCCTCTTAATTATTACAGTGTCAGCTAAAGCTTCACCTACTTTAATTCTCTGAGATCCATTTTCTAGAAATATAGCAACCCATTCAGTCATTTGTCTAGTCCAATTGCTCTCATTTTTTGCCAGTAGTCTCCCATGATTCACCCTATCAAATGCTTTAGACAGGTCAATCACGATACAGTCCATTTGACCTCCTGAATCCAAGATATCTGCTATATCTTGTTGGAATCCTACAAGTTGAGCTTCTGTGGAATAACCTTTCCTAAAACCGAACTGCCTTCTATCGAATCAGTTATTAACTTCGCAACCATGTCTAATGTAATCAGAAAGAATGCCTTCCCAAAGCTTTCATGCAACTTATGTCAAAACTTACTGGCCTGTAATCTTCAGCTTTATGTCTATCACCCCTTCCTTTATACTCAGGGGCTACTATAGCAACTCTCCATTCATTTGGTATAGCTCCTTCACCCAAATAATAATCAAATAAGTACTTCAGATATGGTACTATATCCCACCCCATTGTCTTTAGTATATCCCCAGAAATCTGATCGATTCCAGCCGCTTTTCTAGTTTTCAACTTATGTATCTTATTGTAAATGTCATTGTTATCATATGTAAATTATATTACTTCTTTGGCCTTAGTCTCCTCCTCTATCTCGACATTATCCTTGTAACCAACAATCTTTACATACTGCTGACTGAATACTTCTGCCTTTTGAAGATACTCACATACACACTCCCCTTGGTCATTAATTATTCCTGGAATGCCCTTCTTGGAACCTGTTTCTGCCTTAAAATACCTATACATACCCTTCCATTTTTCACTAAAATTTGTATGACTGCCAATTATGCTTGCCATCATGTTATCCTTAGCTGCCACCTTTGCTAGATTCAATTTTCTAGTAAGTTCCTTCAATTTCTCCTTACTTCCACTGCCATTTCTAACTCTGTTTCTTTCCAGTCTGGACCTCCTTGTTAGTCTCTTTATTTCTCTATTATAATAAGGTGGGTCTTTACCATTCCTTACCACCCTTAATGGTACAAACCTGTTTTCACATTCCTCAACAATTTCTTTAAACCCATCCCAGAGTCTGTTTACATTCGTATTTACCGTTTTCCACCGATCATAATTACTTTTTTAAAACTGCCTCATGGCTGCTTTATCAGCCACATGGTACTGCCTAATAGACCTACTTTTAAAACCTTCCTTTCTGTCACATTTATTTTTAACTACGACAAAAACAGCTTCGTGATCATTAATACCATGTATTGCTTCGGTTTATCTATATAGCTCATCTGGTTTTATCAGCACCACGTCCAGGATATTTTCCCCTCTAGTTGGTTCCGTCACTTTCTGAATCAGCTCTCCTTCCCATATTAGCTTATTTGCCATTTGTTGGCCATGCGTTCTGTCGTTTGCATTTTCTTCCCAATTGACATTTGGTAAATTAAGATCTCCCGCTACAATCACATTCATTTCCATGTCGTTTCCCACATAGCTGATTATCTTATCAAATAATTCTGAATCCGTGTCAGTGCTACCCTTTCCCGGTCTGTACACTCCAAATATACCATATATATTATCTTTAGAAATGAGCCTTACATCTAGAATTTCATGCGTCTCATCTTTAACTTTTTCGTAGCTTACAAATTCTTCTTTCAGCAGAATGAATACTCCCCCTCCCACCATTCCTATCCTATCTCTACGATACACACTCCAGGTCCGTGAGAAAATTTCTGCATCCATTAGATAATTTCTCGGCCATGATTCAACTCCTATTACAATATCTGGTAAATATATATCTATTAAATTACTTAATGCTATTCCTTTCTCTGCCGGACCCCTGTTCTGACCTCAAAAGATTCTGATAGTTCGCCCATGAATCTGACTTTAGAGGACGTATTCGTGAGCGTTTCCTTGATGATGTTTAAAGTTTTCCTATCCAAGCCAAACTACTCCAAATTATTGAACAACGACTCTTTCTATGCTATCGTATGTTTTTTGGAAGTCTACAAAAGTCACTATATACGGTTTCGCCGTCTGCTTCTGGTATGCTAAAATGTTTCTGAGGTTTAAGATCTGTTCAGTGTAAGATCTTCCTTTCCTAAATCCTGCTTGATACTCCGCAAGTTGGCGATCTAACTGAGGTTCAGCTCTTTACAGTAATGCTCTGGACATTATCTTGTATGTCACCTCCGCCAGTGAAAACCTCCTGTAGTTGTTGGGATCCGATTTCGAACCTTTTTGTGAAAAGTGTGTATCAGGGCCATTTTCCATTCTTCTGGAATAACCTCATTCTTCCACATCTCTTCAAAAAATTTTGGAGTGAGACAATTGCATTTTTGCTTGCATACTTCCATAATTCAGCTGTTATCTGATTTTTCCCCGATGCCTTGTTATCTTCCATATGATTTAGTATTGTCTGGATCTCGCTTATAAATGGGGGTTTAGAGTTAGGGTTGGGGATGACTTCGGTCCAGCATCGAACGCCATCTTTTGGCGTGGTTCTTCGCAGTTCAGAAGTTCCTTGAAATACCTCTGCTAGTATCTTACATTTGCCCCTATTACTATAAGCCATGTTCTCTTTTTTGTCCTGAAATTGGAGAGTTGGGTGGTCGTATCTGTTTAGCTTCTCCCAGAAGATCCGATTATAGGTTCTCATGTTGTTCTTTGCAAAGTCATCATTTATCATCATTTATCATCATTTATCTTCCTGAGTAGTTGTTCTCCTTGTTCCTTCTTAACTTTCTTAATCCCCTTGTACATCATTTTCCTAGTTTCCACAAAGTGTTGCCAGGCACTCCCGTCCTTTTTTGTTTCCCAGATGTGCCAGGCCTTCTTCCTCATATCAAGTAGTCTATCATACTCTTCGTTCCACCATTTGTGCGTCTTCGTCCTGGTAACAGGCGCAAGCTGCTCTGCCTTGGTTATAAGACTCTTCTCCATTTGCTTCCACTCCTGACCTCCTAGGTCGCTGGTTAACTTATCCCAGTCCTCCTTTATTTTTCCGGATCATATCTCCTTCGTGTAAGGTTTTTCGTTTGAAAGTTACTCTTGGGGATGATCTTCAGTTTCACTGTGGATAAGTAGTGGTCCGAGTCGAAGTTGGCCCCTCCGAGAACCGTAAAATTTTGGATTTCCTTAAGAAATTTCCGCTTTATCGCAACATGATCTAACTGGAATTCTCCCAGGAGAGGTTTAGGTGATACCCACGTCTTCTCTTTTCTTGGCAATTTCTTAAAGCTACTTGACTTCAGGACCAAATTGTGTGCCTGGCATAATTCGATGAGACTGACACCATTTTGGTTGGTCCTGTTATGCCTGAACCTTTTATCTCTCCCCACTTGGGCATTAAAATCCCCTAGAAGGATGACGTTATGTTTATCGGGTATCTTCTGGACAGTGTCATCTAGTTTACCCCAGAATAGCTCCACCTTCTCCTCATTCTTTTTGTTGTCAATGTTTATAGGGGCGTGAACATTCACAATTGTATATACTTTGTTGGTGGACTTAAACGTGAGTGCCGACAGCCTTTCAGATGTAGACTCAAAGCTTGTAATGGAGTCTAATACTTTCTTGTCGATTACGAAACCTGTCCCAAGATGGGGAAAATTTTTCATAACTCTTGTCCCCATCTTCCTCTTAAGTATACTGAATCTTCCCGATTCAAAGCTGTCCTCATCCAAGAATCTGGTCTCTTGCACAGCCGTTAAGAGGATTCTATGTTCATTTAATGTGTCTATTAGAGTCTTAAGTTTTCCCACTTTCAAAAGCGAATTTCCATTAAAAGTGGCTAAGTAGTTTGCTTTCCTGTATTTTATTTTGTTTGAGCTTCCAAGGCGCTCCGATTCGTCTTTGCGTGACGTTGCAGACTCCCCAGAATCCGAACGTCTGCTTGTGCACTTATGTGCACCTGGGGTGATTAGTTTCACATCACACTTTTCCATAATTGATAATTCTTTGAATTCTGGGGGTGACTTCTAGAGTCACCTTTTGTTACAACCGAGGTTGTTAACCCCGCAGGATTATTTACAGCCGCCCCTTACATGGAGACAGACGCTGACCAAAAGTCGCCCAAGTTGGGAACAGTCGCTTTTGGATTTTGATTTGATTTTTAATTCGTGGTGAACTCCACTGGGCTCTTCCACTCTCTCCGCCGTTGGGAATCGGATTTCTCTTCCGCCTTGGAGACCGTTGACCAGATTTCACCTAGTAATCCTAGGCAGGGGCCCTTAAGGGCCCCATACACGCGCAGACTTAGTCGGAGGTAAGTCTGCGCAAACCAGTCTCTTCAGACATGTCTCTGTGTGTATGGCCGATAAGTCTGCCGACAAAAAGTATGCAGGCAAGTCTCTGGCGCTGTTTGAATTCAGCCAGAGACTTTGCGACGAAAGCGCTAAATCAGAGTTACGGCAATGAATGTAAACGTGGTAACCTACAAATATGAAAATTGAAATATTTTTTTGTGCCTCTTCATCGTGCAGAGTGCTACATTATGTCCAAATAACTCATCTTCCATACGGACTATCTAATTCATTTCAATCCGTATATACTTTTCAACCACCGAATCGCACAATCTTAAGCAGAAAACAGCTGAGCGCGTCGTATTCATCTTCCTCGGCAAATAATCATTTAGTCTGAGCGTGTATGGGCAACTGCATACTTCCGACCTACCTCCCGGAAGCAAGTTTGTGCAGGTAAGTATTCCAGAAGTCTGCGCATGTATGGGGCCCTTTAGAGGGTGCTACCATCCGGAGCCAGATGGACCCTCGATTTTTCCTCATCACTGGAAAGCCCTTATTTATATAATAATATAAGTTATCTCTGTGGCCTACTAGCGGCCATGATGCTGGCCGTAAAGTAATATTGTAATGCTGAAAGGTGGAAGTAGTGAAGCGAAGATAACTAGTAGCCATGTTGTTGGCCGTAAAGTCTTAACTGACAAATACGTTATTTATATAGAAATATAACTATGAGCATACAACATTTTCCATAAGATGTTACTCTGTGACATTTCTGCTGATAGATTTTGTTTGGTTAAAAATGTGACCACGAGTTGAAAGGTTAGTAACCAGGAAAGAATAAGCACGAACTGTGTGATATTTTAGGCGCTATTTTCTAACTTCCATGGTGACTTAATTTTTCTCAATGAGGGAACGGAATACTAGATTATGGAACAAGCGACAATCACATAAAAAGACACATAAAAAGTTAATCTGACTAACCGCTTCGACGAACAGGAATCCACATCACGGGTACGATGCGCATTGGTATCACCCAAATATCATTACATAAAATCAGCTTCATGGTCCGTATCGCACTTCAATAGATTCACAATGAAGTATTTATTTATTTTCCACCTAGTCGATACAATGATTGCCTAAGGCAATTTTTATTGGTCAAAAGTGGTACATGTTTCGTATATTATCAACATCTTCAGCCACATAACACAGTTTAGATGAAAAATATAAAAATTGACAAAGTAATGCTTTAGAGGAAGTGTCCTTGAAATTAACATAAGATTGACAAGATTAAAACAAACAAATAACTCAAGAGAAAATATATAAATTATTTCTACAATAGAAAGCAGTCGTCAAGGAAACACTTGTACAATATTCCATAGAGAAATTGTCCTAATAAATATTCTTTTCTTAATAATCCATGAAAAAAGATCAATTTATAAATTAAAAATTATACATTTTATAAGTAATTATCGAAATGAAGAAATCCTGATATCACAGTGCGGCTCTTATTATTAATGTAGATGAAAATATAACTAATTCCTAGTTGTCAAATCTTATTAAGCCTGCTTTCCTTTGGAACAGTAACTCCTGTCATTCTTTCACAGTTTTGCGCCGGGTGTAATATTGATGATGCGTTCTTCCTTGTTCTTGCACCTGAGGAGGAGGAGGAGGAGCGGGGGATATAGGTGTGTCAAGAACTTCCTTGCTGTCACCTATAGCTTCAACTGAGGAGGAACAAGTTGTAGGGCTATCTGTAGGTGGAGAAATTCCAATTCTTTTTTCTTGATCCTTCTCAAGCATTTTCAAATATACTAGAATTTGATAATATAATGGATTCTTATATTCTACACACCAATCACAGATATAGAGTTGCTGTGCTTATTTCATCAATGATCGCAAATTCAGTTCTGGATTTTGAACCACTTAGTGATAGAGTAATGTTGCTGAGGTTACAAACATCACACCGGATCATGAACGTTATTCAGGTCCATGCGCCAACTGCCGATAAAGATGATGATGAAGTAGAAGCATTCTATGACACCTTAGAGGAAGCTATGAAAATAACTAAGAATGGAGAAATAACATTGGTCATGGGTGATTTCAACTCAAAAGTAGGGGCTGGCATTGAAGGCAATATTGTAGGCAGCCATGGTCTTAGTGAACGTAACTTAAGAGGAGATAGACTTGTTCAGTTCTGTATGGAGCACAGTCTGTTTGTCTCTAACACATTCTTCAAACTTCCTCCTCGGCGGCTTTACACATGGATATCACCCGCCGATAACGACGAAAAGATCGTAAGAAATCAAATTGATTTCATTTTGGTAAAACAACAACTAAAGAAATATGTGACATCCATGACGTATCCCGGTGCTGATAGGCCTATAAATAGTGACCACAATCCAGTTGTAATGGACCTTAAAATGGTACGTTTCAGAAAAATTAAAAGAAATGTTAAACTATCCAAGCATATAGATATTAAGAAACTATTGGATCCCAAAGTAAGAACTAATGTTGGAACTGCACTGGAAAAGAAGATGGAATTAATAAGATACACTGAATCATCAGAGGTAGAATACACATGGAACGCCATTAAAGATAGTGTGATTGAAATCCAGGAAAATGAAATTGGACACTGCAACAACATCAAAAGACAGAGCTGGATGACAGATGAAATTCTAGAACTTATGGATGAAAGGAGAAAGCACAAAAATACAGATCACATTCAATACAAAATTCTAAACAAAGCTGTACGCAGAAAGTGCAGGGAAGCCCGAGAATTATGGATGACAGACAGATGTAAAGAAATTGAGATCCTTCAAGAGAAGCACGACTATTTTAACTTGCATAAGAAAGTGAAAGAACTTGCTGGTTTGAAACGGAGACGATATGGTCAAATTTTGAGAGATGCCAATAATGAAATCATCTTGGGTGTGGAAGGGAAACTCAAACGATGGAAGGAATATATAGAAAATCTCTTCAAAGATGACAGAAATGATACTCCTTCACCTGACGAGAGAATAAATGAAAATAGCCCTGAAATAACAAAAAAGTGAAGTTGTACATGCCGTAAAACTTCAAAAGAAGGCTAAAGCAGCTGGACCTGACAGTGTGTACGCTGAAGTTCTCAAAGTAATAACAGAACAGGAATCTACCGGCCTCAATATCTTAACATCATTATTCAATCAATATATGTATCAGGAGAAATACCATCAGACTGGCTGAAATCAACCTTCATACCACTACAGAAAAAGCCTAACTCGTCTCAGTGCGATGATTATTGTATGATAAGTTTGATGTCTCACGTGCTCAAAATATTCTTGCGAATCATTCACACTAGAATATACAAAAAATGTGAATCCCACATGGATCAGAATCAGTTCGGTTTCCGAAATGGCGTTAGTACACGTGAGGCACTCTTCTCGTTAAATGTGTTGTTACAGAGGTGCAGAGATATGAATGTTGATGTCTATGCCTGTTTTATATACTATAAAAAAACTTTTGATTGTGTCAGGCACAATAAGTTGATAGAGATTCTGAGATCAACAGGTATTGACTCCGGTGACTTACGTATAATCAGTAACCTGTACTGGAATCAGTTTGCAAATGTCAAAACTGATCAAGGAACTTCAGAAACTGCTTCGATCAGGAAGGGCGTCCGCCAGGGTTGTGTACTGTCACCTCTGTTGTTTAACATTTACTCAGAGGCAATCTTTAAAGAAACATTGGAAGACTATGGTGGGATCAAAATTAACGGGAAAATCATCAACAACATCAGATATGCAGATGATACTGTTGTCATAGCTGATGACATGCCTGCCCTTCAGTGCATGATAAACTCCTTAGTTCAGCACAGTGAAGAGTTTGGATTATATGTTAACCCCTCAAAGACGAAACTGATGGTGTTCTCTAAGAAGACAATTCGGACAAATCTCACAATAAAAGATAGTTGAGCAAGTGTCTTCTCTCAAATATCTGGGTACCATCTTGGATGACCAATGTAACTCCAAACGGGAGATAATATCTAGAATTGAGCAGGCCAGGAAACAATTCATTACCATGAAGAAATTCTTTGTGAGGTCAGATCTCAGTCTCCAACTACGAATTCGTATGATCCGCTGCTATATATTTTCTGTTCTCCTATATGGATGTGAAAGCTGGACTCTGGATCCAATCATAGAAAAACGTATTGATGCCTTCGAAATGTTCCTGTATCGCCGTCTCTTGCGGATATCCTGGGTAATGAAAATCTCAAATGCCGAGGTCCTTCGTCGGATGAAAAAGCAAAAAGAACTACTGCTCACCATAAAACAGAGGAAAATGCAATATCTAGGACATATCATGAGAGGTGAGAGGTATCAGTTATTACAGCTTATTATCGAAGGGAAGATACAGGGGAAGAGATCTGTTGGGAGAAGAAGAAATTCATGGCTGAAAGACCTTCGAAGATGGCACTGCTGTACTTCAGAAATGGCATTCCATTCTGCGCTGTCAAGATCAGAGCTAGTTACGTGGATCGCCAACCTCCGCTCGGAGACGGCGTCTTAAGAAGAAGAAAAAAGTGCATCTTTGCTCCACACAATTACACTCCAGGAGACTATTGTCCAAAATTGACACGATCCAGACCTCTATCAGGTAAACAACAACCAGTTTCCAATTGCCTTACTCGCTCGACAGTCTACATTTCAATAAATAGAGAGAATGGAATAGGAATATTTAACAGGGGCAGTAAGTCCCCATTCTACCTGGCCTTAGTAAAAGGAAAAGGTTAAAGTTATTGGCCATAAATCAAAATGTTAGGAGGCGAACACTTGCACTCCTTTGAAAAACACTTGAAAAATACCTAAAATCCTATTTGAGCTGATGACCCTAAGTTACAGAGGCTAAACCTATACTACGGAGGTGACTAGATGGAGAGAAAGTTTAAATTACAAGGTAAAGATAAATTTTTAAGATTACGAAGTCATAGTCACCTCAAGACCAAGCTGAAGGGTTCCCACTCTTTATTCCCTAAGTTAAATAAAGATCTTACACCAGATTGAAAATTTACATGGCCGGATTACATTAAGAAAAAATGTTGGAACCTTCCCCTCAAGTTAGCTTTCTGAGACTATTACATGATTAAAAGATGTCTGCCATTACCCTGAGATGTTGGACCTTCCGGAGATGGACGAGGCAAGCCCTCCCATGCCTGGCCTTAGGGGCTCTGAACTTTGGAGCGTGGGTTGGCGACCACGGGGCCCTCAGCTGAGTCCTGGCATTGCTTCCACTTACTTGTGCCAGGCTCCTCACTTTAATCTATCCTATCCGACCTCCCTTGGTCAACTCTTGTTCTTTTCCTACCCCGACGCTATTAGGTTTGCGAGGGCTAGGGAGTCTTTCATTTTCACGCCCTTCGTGGCCCTTGTCTTCCTTTGGCCGATATCTTCATTTTTCGAAGTATCGGATCCCTTCCATTTTTCCCTCTGATTAGTGTTATATAGAGGATGGTTGCCTAGTTGTACTTCCTCTTAAAACAATAATCACCACCACCACCACCTCCCATGCCTCCTCTACGAACACACTCTACTGCCGAACTGGAGCGATCAAAAGACAACATGGCTCCAAAGGTCCCAGCTTTTATTGCGGAGAGGAAGGTTCCAGAATTATCTGGGCCAAAGCCCTAGACACACCCACAAATATCATTGGATAATCAAATAAATATAAAAAATTCCTGTTTGGTTGAACATTTAGAAGAAGAAGAAACGGATAGCAGTGCTAATAACCTAACACAAGAAAGAATTTACAACTCTTCAGTGCTGAGAACCTCAAAATTAGAAATTTCTTAGTAAATTCATTGTTCATCCTCTCACCAGAGGGAGCACATAAATCGACGGTGGAGACATCTGACGATTAGCGTTCAAACTTCTTCCACTAGAAGTTTCATGGTTCATATCACAAATGGCCTTTTAAAAGGCGCTCGTTTGAAATATGTGGAGTTGGTGTACTTCCGGTGAAATTATTATCATTATTATTATTATTATTATTATTATTATTATTATTATTATTATTATTATTATTATTATTATTATTATTATTATTATTATTATTATTTCGTGTGGCTATTTATAGCCGAATGCAACCCTTGTAAGGCAGACCCTCCGATGAGGGTGGGTGGCATCAGCCATTTGTAGGTAACTGTGTGTTATTGTGGTGTTAGTTGCAGGGATGTTGGAGACAGCACAAACACCCAGCCCCCGGGCCATTCCAATTAACAAATTAAGGTTAAAATCCCCGACCCGGCCGGGAATCGCACCGGAGACCCTCTGAACCGAAGGCCAGAACGCTGACCATTCAACCGATGAGTCGGACGATTATTATTATTATTATTATTATTATTATTATTATTATTATTATTATTATTATTATTGTGCTTGCTTGCTTGCTTGCTGATGATGCTTGTTGTTTTAAGGGGCCTAACATCGAAAATCATCGTCCCTATTATTATTATTATTATTATTATTATTATTATTATTATTATTATTATTATTATTATTATTATTATTATTATTTAATGCGTTTACCCTCCAGGGTTGGTTTATACCCGGACTCAGTGAGGGATTCCACCTCTGCCGCCTAAAGGGCAGTGTCGTGCAGGTTGAGACATTTGATTGCGGGATACAACTATGGAGGAGGACCAGTGCCTCTCCCAGGCGACCTCACTTGCTATACTGAACAGGGGCCTTATGGGGGATAGGGAGATTGGAAGGGATGGGCAATGAACTGGGAAGGAGGCGGCCGTGGCCTTAAGTTAAGTGCCCCCCCGGCATTTGCCTGGAGAAGTGAGAAACCACGAAAAACTACTTCGACGATAGCTGAAGAGGGAATAGAATCCCCTCTACTCAGTTGACCTCCCGAGGCTGAGTGGAGTCCGTTTCAGTGCTCGTACCACGTTTCAAATTTCGTGGCAGAGACGGGAATCGAACCCGGGCTTCCGGGAGTGGTAGCTAATCACGCTGACCACTACATCACAGTGGCGAAAAATTTGATTAATAATTTCAATTAAATTTTATAAGGTCAATGTGATCGTTCAAAATGTAAATCCCCTTTCCCCACCTTTAAATATTTCGGAAGGATAACATTAATTATGGGCCTACTCATTTCTCTGGTGGGTTCTGCTTCTTCTCTGTACACATGCAAGCGGTAAGCTTTGGGTAAGTTGAGGTCGAGAGGCAGGGGAAAGCAAGCGGCTGAAGCCGATTTTTCCGCTAAAATTAAAACTAGGGAAAAGTCATCCTCTCCGATCCTTCGCGACACTGCAGCGAGCTGGTCTGCTGGTCGTATCACACCCGACCCGTCAACAGAGTTGTGGGAAGTTCATAGTCACGTCATTCTACCGTGCAGTGTTATTATTATTATTATTATTATTATTATTATTATTATTATTATTATTATTATTATTATTATTATTATTATTATTATTATTATTATTTACAATTGAAGACATGAGTGCAAGAACTAGATAATGACCACATTTAGCGAAAATTAGCTTTTGACTTCTATTTGTAGCCATAACTGCCCTCTATCAGTTACTATAGAAGTTAATTTCAGAAAGTGCCTATTTTCCTCGCTAGATGGCCTTTAAAATTCATCTGGTTCCTTTCTGAGTGCAAGACTTGGATAATAACCGGAATTATCCAGTTCTTGCTCTCAGTTGCCCTCGTGCTGAAGAAGAGTAAGGAAGGTGGCTGAATGCAGTGAGTTATTGTGTGCTGCAAATGCAAGCTTTAATTCAGAGGTAGCTTCCATTAAGAGCTGCATTTTAGTGCTAAATGTATAGAATGTATATTACAGAATATTCAGTTTAATGTTACATTTTATTATACAACAATATTTTAGACCAAAATATTATATTCAAATAAATGTGGAGGTTTGAAGCCCACACTTTATGCTTTTATAAATTATTGTCATTTTTAGATACCGCTACGAAGTTCTACTGATTCCTCTCCAGTAAAGAGTAAGAAAAGGACAAGAAAAGAAGATAACTGGCAAAGGAATGTTAGGAAACGAAATATTTTAAATGGAGAAGAATATATATCAACAGGGAGACTTGTGCCTGTAAAGACAGTTGCTCCAGATTGTTTTTGTAAGAGAAAATGTACAGCCAACTTCTCCAAAGATATTAAAGAACGAATTCTTAGGAATTTAAACAAAATGAGTGATAATAATGCTCAGGATGCATACCTCATGGGCTTAATAACCTCACATAATATTCAGAGGTAAGCTTTAAATAAATATTAGTTTTAGACATATATTTTGTAGGAGCATTGAACACACAACAATGCAATATATTTTTGTTGTAGAAGGCACCCTGATCTCAGCATTAAATGGAGAAGGAAGAAGAAGCTTGCTGCAAGAAACAATGCAACTGAGAGTGAAGATGAGGATGAAATAGGTGTAGAGCCATTATGTAGAGAACTACATTCCGCATGAAATTAAAACTCTGCACATTTTTACTGACAACTGTGCAGGGCAAAACAAGAATATTTTGATGGTTCAGTAATTAAGTACACTAGCGACTTCGGGCAGATTTGTCAAAATATATCACCATTTTCCAGAACGTGGAAATTCGTTCATGCCCTGTGATCGTACCTTCGCACAGATTGAAAAGCTAAAACGCAAGAAAGAGTATGTGTTTGTCCCTCAGGAATGGTATGGTATTGTTTCATCTGCTTCCCAAACATTTGCTGTGGTGAAAGTACACCAGGACATGGTATTTGATTTTAAACATCACTTGGTGTCACATTTTAAGGAAATAATAAAGAATGGTACTGAATCATTCAGAATAAGTAGGTACTATAAATTTGTTTATGAAGGGAGAGAGCTGTCTGTTTCTGCTGGTCAAAACACTTTTGTTCATATAAAATTTCGTCTGTTCAAGACGAAACGTACTCCAATATTACATCCCGCCAAGTTGTACCAAACTCCACTGCCTTTGAATAACAAGAAGTACAGAGATGTGATGAAATTGGCACAGAAGTATATTCCTCCTGCACACATGAAATGGTATTCCGACCTCAGATGTGAACGCGAGGATGAAGAATATGGCTCTGAAAGTGAGGCATCATACCACGAGTTCTAAAAACAGTTTTCAACCATATTTTACTTAATACTTATTATGTATGTCATACACTGGGCTTTAAAACTCAATATTTCATAGTTAAAACATTAAAACATGTAATGGCATTCATTCTCCAATTTCTAATCCCGTTTTCGCATTCCTTAAAACATCTGAGTGCAAGAAATGGATAATTCCATCACACATTTTCTCGTTTTTTTATTATTTCTAAATGGAGTAGAGGGTTAAAAATTGAAACAGTAGTGTATATTCATATATACTTTCACATTAAACTGAAACCTTTAATGAATTATAGGATTTATATAGTTTTAAATGTTTTTCTCGTTTTTCTCAGAACTTAACTTTTGGTTATTAGCTAGTTCTTGCACTCAGGTCTTCAATTTTGCTTTACGTCGCACCGACACAGATAGGTCCTATGGCTACAATGGAAGAGGAGTGGGAAGGAAGCGGGAGTGGTCTTAATTAGGGTACAGCCCCAGCATTTGCCTGGTGTGAAAATGGAAAACCACGGAAAAACATCTTCAGGGCTGCCGACAGTGGAGTTCGAACACACTATCTCCCGCATGCAAGCTTACAGCTGCGCCGCCCTAACCGCACGGCCAATTCGCCCAGTCAGTGTTATTTTTATGTTGAGTGAATATAATTGTTTGAAATATTTTGTGCTTCCGGGAGATAGTAGGTTCGAATCCCACTATCGGCAGCCCTGAAAATGGTTTTCCGTGGTTTCCCATTTTCACACCAGGCAAATGCTGGGGCTGTACCTTAATTAAGGCCACGGCCGCTTTCTTCCAACTCCTAGGCCTTTCCTATCCCATCGTCGTCATAAGACCTATCTGTGTCGGTGCGACGTAAAGCCCCTAGCAAGAAGAAGAAATATTTTGTAGTGTAGTTGTGCGTTTTGTGTTTCATGTAAGTTACCTTTATAAAACAAAATGAACAGCGTGAAGTTTTTTCTGGAGACTGACTTCACTAGATTTTCATTGGAAGATCGATGACAAATATAAACAATTTGGCCAGCCGAAGCCCTCATTGTCCCAACGCGGTAGTAGTCTGTTAACGAAAGCGATTATACGTGTGTACTCAGAAGTAGAATATATGACAGAAACGCAAGAATTACGGGTTCTGTCACAAGGGATAGATTGTACTGATTTCCATGTCCGATTCTCGTTAAGGGGGGAAGATAATGGGTGGACCAAAATTGGAATAGAAGATTTGGGAATTTATACCAAAATATTAAGAGACATGAAGGATCACATTGACTCATAGTTCCAAAAGTCCACGAGCCGCCATTGGTCCAAACAATGGTTTCCCATTTCTTTATAGAAGTGTTGAGTTTTGTCTGCACGGTTACGTCTCAAAACTCACGAGTCTCAAAACTCACGGGCTATAATTAGTAACAAATAGTATCAAAACTCACGACTACAATCTGGTAGCTAAAGTAAACATTCTAATGAGTCTCATTATTTTAAAAATATTTTGCTGTTGTCTTAAAGTTAATATAATGCATTTCTTACCTTTCACATAAATTTATAATACTAGCATGTGGCCTCCGGGGTGGTCTGGTGCAGGTCTTTAGAGTTGACGTCTACCGAGCTCGATAGCTGCAGTCGCTTAAGTGCGGCCAGTATCCAGTATTCGGGAGATAGTAGGTTCGAACCCCACTCTCGGCAGCCCTGAAAATGGTTTTCCGTGGTTTCCCATTTTCACACCAGGCAAATGCTGGGGCTGTACCTTAATTAAGGCCACGGCCGTTTCCTTCCCACTCCTAGCCCTTCCCTGTCCCATCGTCGCCATAAGACCTATCTGAGTCGGTGCGACGTAAAGCAACCAGCAAAGAAAAAAAAAGAGTTGACGCCGTATAGGTGACCTGCACGTCTGTGAGGATAAGGCCCCATCTAAGATGAAGTCTAATGCAGAAGACGGCACGAACACCAGTCCCCGAACCATAGGAATTAACTAATGAAAGTTAAAATCTCCCATCCGACCGGAAACCGAACTCGGGACTCCCTGGACCCCTTGGACCAAAGGCCAGCATGCTAACCATTTATGCATGCAGCTGGACGACATAAAATTAAAGTAGGTATATTTCCCACTGCTAGTTAAAGGAAACTGTCAGTTGTTAGTACTGCGGCTTAGCTCCATAATGCGCCAAAAGGAATTTTATTTAGAGATATTAGATGTTAAGCCAGTTAATTCACTCATTTAGTTTCAACATTTGGAGATTCATTTGCAAAAAGGCGTATTTCTAATTTTCGTAAGCGTTCATCTATTCCCTTACTTCAATCGGTTATCTACCAGCCACATTCAAACCGAAAAGAATATCCGTGTCGCATCCTATTATTCTGCGCGATATAACTGAATGATATTTGAAGCTCATTCGATTATTTTATTTGATTATTTATTCGATTATTTAAATAATCGGATAGAAGTTATTTGATTATTAAAAGTATTCGATTAACCCATCACTAATAGGGTGGACATTTAACCATTCAAAGAAGGACTGGCCTTACTCGTGAGTTTTGAGACTGGCGCAGGTAGAGAAACTTACTCTTTCTAATCCTCTTCCAGGAATTCGTGAGTTTTGAGACTGGCCTAGATAGAGAAACTTGTTCTCACTAATCCTCTTCCTGGAATATGTGAGTTTTGAGACTCGTGAGTTTTGAGACGACACGGTCTGTACATTGCTCAGAATTGAAAAAAAAAAAGGTATTTCTGCATCGGTCGCTTCTACAGTAAGAAGGAAATGCAACATTTAAAATTCCGTCATTACCTATTTTTTTGTGCTATTTGTTTTACGTCGCACCGACACAGATAGGTCTTATGGCGACAATGGGACAGGAAATGCCTAGGAGTAGGAAGGAAGCGGCCGTGGCCTTGATTACGGTACAGTCCCAGCATTTGCCTGGTGTGAAAATGGGAAACCACGGAAAACCATCTTCAGGGCTAACGACAGTGGGGTTCGAACCCACTATCTCCCGGATGCGAGCTCACAGTTGCGCGCTCCTAACCGCACGGCCAACTCGCCCGGTTATCATCTGTATGTATGTATGTATGTATGTATGTATGTAAGTATGTATGTATGTATGTATGTATGTATGTATGTATGTATGTATGTATGTATGTATGTATGTATGTATGTATGTATGTATGTATGTATGTATGTATGTATGTATGTATGTATTGAGAAGTTCCTAACTCGCAGACTAACTTTTGAAACATATAAAACTGCATTTACATTGAATATGAAATATCTGCATTTAAAATGGAAAATATGAAAATTAATATTCATTAAATAAAATACACAATCGTCGAACCTTGTGCTCACACTTCTTACCTGCTTACTTACACATACGTTATTTGATGGGCGCCAGCTACCACTCAGTGCAGCAATAATAGAATGAGAATCTTGACTATCACTAGGGTGTGGGGTAATAAGCTTACTTTTGACAACATACCATGTAAGTTCTGGGAAAAGGGGATTGGCGTTCGGTTTCCCCATTAAATTTGAGGTTAAGAAATTTTACTGTATAAATGAAACGAAAGATTAATTTGATAGAACAAAATATATTTTTGAAATTGTATATAAAAATAGTAGGTCTTGTTCCGATAAAACAGATGAGAATATGAAATTATGGCATTGCAACTGAAAGAAAATAGGCATGAATTTGAATTCTTCTTGACAGGGCATTTAAAAATTTATACGAAATATATCCCTCACTGGTTCACTTGACTGTACCTTCAACACTTTGAATGTAATTACGACGTATTCCTTAGATCTGGTGTTTACTGTAGACGTGTCACTCCTAATTTGGTGATGTATCCATGTGACTGCTTCTTCTCTATGTCATGTGACTTATTGGTAAGTCTGCACGGTATGACTTCATTGCAAGTGTATCCTTCTATGACTCCATCACTGTTCACCATCCACTTTGCTTCTTCTCTCTTCACCTTCCGTTTAACTAATGACTACCGTTGACTGACTGAGGCCACTCCATCTCGTTCACTTAATGGCCAACTGTGGCCTCTCCTTCCAGTAGAATAATGACTGACGCTACAAGATACAGCCACCTTTTATAGACGTTGGTTGACGCACCTACGTAATTTCCAGAAATAACTATGATCTACTCCCACCTCGCGACAAATATTACACCCTATGGCGAAATCGCCCGGGGCTCCCTAGGTTACTCAAAGAAAGTGAGCGCATCGCTAAATAAGCACGATGACGTAGCCATGACGTAGCTATGACTCTGCATTTACTCCAGCAGTATTGCACAATGTAGCAATGTCATATCCACATCTGATATACAGCAAATCTTTACTGTACATGTTTTTAGTGTTAAACTACACACACGTATATATGCATACATTTAACTGCAATCACGCAAGCGACAAGCATTGCAGAATTGAATTGAATAATAATTATAATACAATAATAGTAATCTCACAGATAAAATAATAATACTATGGACATAATAATAATAATAATAATAATAATGATAATAATAATAATAATAATAATAATAATAATAATAATAATAATAATAATAATAATAATAATAATAATAATAATAATATCACAGATGAAATAATAATAAAAATACAGATATCATCTTGTAACGGGATTTGAACCGTTACTGTATGTATGTATGTATGTATGTATGTATGTATGTATGTATGTATGTATGTATGTATGTATGTATGTATGTATGTATGTATGTATGTATGTATGTATGTATGTATGTGTGTGTGTGTGTGTGTGTGTGTGTGTACGCGTATCGCGAGAAAACGGCTGAGTGTAATGAAAACGGGTTTGTAAAGTCGGGGAATAAGTCACTACAATGTAGGTTATAAATAATTGTATTCACGCTAGTTGAAATGGTAGTTAAGCGGAAGGCCTGAAACTTTATTCTCAAATATTTATGTTATTAGTGGTCCACTCGATAAATATTACATAACGAAAGTTATAGAAAATGCAACTTTTAAAATCATTTGTCTTATATAGTTTTACCGTACCGACTATGATAACAGAGATATTCACGAATTTAGATTTTTGGTCCTGCATTGCGGTATAATTGGACCTTTACGTTTTATGAGTAAAGAACTTGAGTCACAGATAAGACTATTTGCAGATGATGTTATACCTTATAGCAGGGCCTCTCAGGGTGCATGCGCGTGGTGCATGCACTGTGCACGGTGCAAGAGACGACTTGGCTTGATTGACCAGAGTGCAGACCCCCCACTCCTCGATTTGGAGCAATAGCGCTTACTCTCTCTTTCCTCACGCCTGTCTCGCTCGCTCCGCCTGTCTCCCTCTGCCCCACTTGCGCCGTAGCGCTCCAAATCCAAGCTGACTTGAGCCGAGCATAGGCGAGTTGAGCCGAGCTTAGCCGAGTTGCCCCGAGACGAAGCGTTGATCCGAGCCATGCCGAGCGGCAGCGATGCACAGTGCACGGAGCTCTTGCGCCTCTATCTGCACGCGTGAGATTTTGGGCGTTTGAGAGGCTCTGCCTTATAGAGTAGTAAATAAGTTGCTGGATTGTGAACGACTGCAGGGAATGATGGGGTGAAAGTACCTTTTGGTAAACACTGTAAGGTGTTATTATAAGGAATGATGTTCATTGAGGTAATCACTTTAACGAGCTTGTTAAGAAAGGTTACAGATCTCTTCACATGGCTATAAGAGTATTTACGGGTTGCTGTAAGTATGTAAAAGAGCGGTCGTATAAGTCTCTGGTAAGACCCCAGTTAGAGTATGGTTCCAGTGTATGAGACCCACACCAGGACTACTTGATACGAGAATTGGAAGAGATTCAAAGAATAGCAGCACGATTTGTTTCGGTGATTTCCGACAAATGAACAGTGTTATGAAAATGTTGCAAACTTTGGGCTGGGAAGACTTGGGAGTAATGAGACGACATGCTTGACTATTTGGTATGTTTCGAGCTGTCAGTGGAGAGATGGGGTGGAATGACATTAGTAGACGAATAAGCTTGAGCGGAGGTTTTAAAAGTAGTAGTCTGTTAACGAAACCGATAATAATAATAATAATAATAATAATAATAATAATAATAATAATAATAATAATAATAATAATAACGTCGTATGGCTTTTAGTGCCGGGATATCCCAGGACGGGTTCGGCTCGCCGGGTGCAGGTCTTTCTATTTGACACCCGTAGGCGACCTGCGTGTCGTGATGAGGATGAAGTGAGGATGAAGACAACACATACACCCAGCCCCCATGTCATTGGAGTTAACCAATTAGGGTTAAAATCCCCGACCCAGCCGGGAATCGAACCTGGGACCCTCTGAACCGAAGGCCAGTACGCTGACCGTTCAGCCAACGAGTCTGTTAACGAAACCGATTATACGTGTACACTCAGAAGTAGAATATATGACAGAAACGCAAAAATTACGGGTTGTAGCATAAGGGATAGATTTCCGTGTCCGATTTTCGTTAAGGGGGAAGATGATGGGTGGACCAAAGCCGGAATAGAAGATTTGGGAATTTGTACCAAAATATTAAGAGACATGAAGGATCACATTGAACTCCTAGTCCCAAAAGTCACGAGGTAAAGTTGTAATTGTAGAGGACAAATTGAGGCAGATATTCATTTATAGGACAAGGAGTAAGGGATTGGAATACATTATCAAGGGTAATATTCGATATATTTCCAAGTTCTTTGAAAACGTTTAAGGAAAAGGTAGGTGAGCAATTGACAGGGAATCTGCCACCTGGGTGATAGCCCAAACTGCAGATCATTGATGACTGACCGAGTAGACGATTAAGCTTTAGTAGTGTACTCTTGGTACAGGCCAGAGAGAAATCCCAGTCTCATCCATGGCTGTGACAATATGGGTACTGCTACGTGCTGACAATCAGAGCACAACTAGTGCGTTTAAGTTTTATAAAAGATGTTGCTCATAGGGTCGGTCATGCTGCAGTATCACTTTCTGGCCCAGTGGGGAAAACAATGGCAAACGACTTCACTCCACATCTTGCCTAGTACGCCTCATTTTGGTGCTACCACTGGTTTTTGCAGCTTTCTCATAACCGCATAACCGTGGTAATAATAATAATTTCGTGTGACTATTTCTAGCCGAGTGCAGCTTTTGCAAGGCAGACCCTCCGATGAGGGTGGGCGGCATCTGCCATGTGTAGATAACTGAGTGTTATTGTGGTCGAACGATTGGAATAAACCAATGAAGGTTAAAATCCGTCCGCCTCTGTGGTGTAGTGGTTAGCATGATTAAAAAGTGGTACGAGGGCTGGAACGAGGTCCACTCAGCCTCAGGTCAACTGAGTAGAGATGGGTTCGATTCCCACCTCAGCCATCCTGGAAGTGGTTTTCCATGGTTTCCCACTTCTCCTCCAGTCAAATGGCGGGATGGTACCTAAGTTAAGGCCACGGCCGCTTCCTTCCCTCTTCCTTGTCTATCCCTTCCAATCTTCCCATCCTCCCGCAAGGCCCCTGTTCAGCATAGCAGGTGAGTTGTATACCCCGACCCAATGTCTCACGCTCCAGGACACTGCCCTTGAGCCGGTAGATGTGGGATCCCTCGCTGAGTCCGAGGGAAAAACCAACCCTGGCTCGGCTGGGAATCGAACCCGGGATCCTCTGAACCGAAGACGAGCACGTTGACCATTCAGCCAATGAGTCGGACACCTTTGGTGGTGCTATTTGAGGATCTAATCAGCCCAGAGGCTGGTTGGAGGCTGAGGTGGGAATCGACAGGACAGATTAGGGCAAATATTCATTTACAGGAAGGTAACCTTTTTTTTAAATTAATTTAAGAAAAGGCTTAGAAAACAATTGATAGGGAATCTGCCACCTGGGCGACAGGCCTAAATTCAGGTAAGATGTGATTAATTGATTGACTGATTGATTGATTGATTGATTGATTGATTGATTGATTGATTGATTGATTGATTGATTGATTGATTGATTGATTGATTGATTGTAGTCATTACTTTCAAACTTCGAAAGGTTGGATATCTTCCCCTTTCTCATACGATTAGTGGCAAAAGGGACTGATTATTCAGCTATTTTCTTTTTTATCCGTTTTCGCTCCAGGGTCGGGTTTTCCCTCGGACTCAGCGAGGGATCCCACCTCTACCGTCTCAAAGGCAGTGTCCTGGAGCTTCAGACTCTGGGTCGGGGGATACAACTGGAGAGGATGACCAGTACCTAGCCCCAGGCAGCCACACCTGCTATGCTGAACAGGGGCCTTGCAGGGGGATGGGAAGATTGGAAGGGATAGACAAGGAAGAGGGAAGGAAGCGGCCGTGGCCTTAACTTAGGTACCATCTCGGCATTTGTCTGGAGGAGAAGTGGGAAACCACGGAAACCCACTTCCAGGATGGCTGAGGTGGGAATCGAACTCATCTCTACTCAGTTGACCTCCCGAGGCTGAGTGGACCCCGTTCCAGCCCTCGTACCACTTTTCAAATTTCGTGGCAGAGCCGGGAGTTGAACCCGGGCCTCCGGGGGTAGCAGCTAATCACACTAACCACTACACCACTGAGGCGGACCAGTTATTTTCCTCCTTTAAATAACTACCACCACCACCGCCACCACCACCACCACCACCACCACCTAATAATGTTTTTTAAATTCTTAATTATTGAAATAAATACTCAAGAGTATCTAACACGAGACAGTTTACAAACTGAATGTAGAAAAAAAGAAATCTGGGCATGTACGCCTTGGTGGAATTTACTGTGTAGCTCCCAACAGCTATAAACCCACCTCTTCCTTGGCTTATGAGCCCGGAAAATAATCATCTTCTATATTCTTCAAGACGCAGCCCGTGAAAGCCTAGCTGTTGAATTTACAAACCACTTTAATAGTATAATATAATATACAAGCAAGATTGGAACGAATACTGCTAAATGTCCATTAACCCGTCTTACAAGGATAGCCTTATACAGTATATTTCTTCACCGGAACTGAGTTTTAAAACATCCGCTTCCCGCAAATGAGTGGCAACTTCCAATAAGGAAAAAAAAGAAAAAGGCTAAGTGTTCAATGGGAAAACGAGCTCGTAATCTGAAGTTAAAGCGGTGCCGACTGCTTCCCTCTGCCCGGCTCCATGGCTAAATGGTTAGCGTGCTGGCTTTTGGTCCAGAGGATCCCGGGTTCGATTCCGGCTGGGTCGGGGATTTTAACCTTAATTGGTTAATTCCAATGGCTCGGGCTTGGTGTGTTTGGGGTTTTCAGCATTAGAAATCATCCTACGTAGGGCCCTCATCTTCACACCTAATAGGCCGTCTACGAAGAAAGACACCCGTACCAGTCCTCTCCGGAGGCCATATGCCATTATTATTAATTTCATTATTACTCACTGCTTAGTATTCAAGAACAAGACAGTGCAAAAGGCTTTCCTTCAAGAGCTTTTTTTTACAAGTTGCTTTACGTCGCACCGACACAAATAGGTCTTATGGCAACGATGGGACAGGAAGGGGCTAGGAGTGGGAAGGAAGTGGCCGTGACCTTAATTAAGGTACAACCCCAGCATTTGCCTGGTGTGAAAATAGGAAACTACGGAAAACCATCTTTAGGGCTGCCGACAGTAGAGTTCGAACCCAGTATCTCCCGAATACTGGATACTTGGCCGCACTTAAGCGACTGCAGCTGTCGAGCTCGGTCCCTTCAGGAGCAGTATTAGTTGTTGAGTACGGACGTCATGATCGACCAGTCCTGTGTACCGGTACCCTTCTTAACGTTGGTGAGCTCTACATCAACCAAGATGTCAGCCATGCCAAACTGACCCGTGGTTTTTGTTTTGCTGTTTTAAGAAGAGGTACAACTAGCTAACCATCCTCTCAGAGCAAATTAAGTGGAAATAAAAATGAAATTAAAACTATTTATTAAATGAATGAATTTGAAAAGAATTAATAAAACTTTAAAAAAGATTTTATTAAGCCGAAAATGACATTGAAAAACTGGATTTTTTTTTTTTTGCTAGGGGCTCTTACGTCGCACCGACACAGATAGGTCTTATGGCGACGATGGGATAGGAAAGGCCTAGGAGTTGGAAGGAAGCGGCCGTGGCCTTAATTAAGGTACAGCCCCAGCATTTGCCTGGTATGAAAATGGGAAACCACGGAAAACCATCTTCAGGGCTGCCGATAGTGGGATTCGAACCTACTATCTCCCGGATGCAAGAATCCCTTGATTAATCTACTCTTACATATAAAGTGAATGACGAGATGAGCAGTATTCTCTTCATTGGCTAGCCTGAGTTCGAATGTCTCCTGTTGACCGAGACTCCGTCTTTAACCAGAGAGATGGACGCACTCTATGAAGATGTGGGCCATGGCGAATTCAGCACCTCAAGAACACACTGGGGCGGAGGCTTCCCTCTTTAGGAGAAAGAGTGTGTAGATCTTTAATGACCTATGCTCAGTCTACAGAAAACTACGGCCTCTCTCCGTGGAGGCCGTAAAGAGGACCCCCATACGGCAGTTGTCTTCTTAATATCTCTCAATTTGTTGGGAGTTCGAATAGCTAGCCACTCTGATTCGCAGGACATTAAGATGTTTACATAGGAGGTAAGTTACATTCAGAGGTGTAGGTAGTAAAAGTTCTTTTGTAGCTTGATCATTCATTTCCTGCAATCCCAACGTGGCTTGGAAGCGACGCGAAAATTATTCTGGTGTCAGCACCTCACAACCAGGCTCTGCTGCACGAGTGGCTGTTGCGAGAAACATGTATCAATAGACTGCAGAGAACTTAACGAGTCACTACCCACGAGACTACTACTAAAATGTTTTCATTCCTCCCCTGAAGGGTGAGGCGGGCCTCTCAGACATTGACGCCGTCTCTCAGGCCGGGAGATTTGTTGCGGTGAAGGAGATGCACGAAGGTAAGGGGGTTGGCGGCCGTGGCCTATACTAGGAACTGTCCCGGCGTTCGCCTTAGTGCAGATGAATGGAAAACCACGGAAAACCGTTCTCAGGACAGCCGACGGTTGGGGCCAGCCGTGAGGTCCAGCCCTGTCCCGTCTCCAGAATGCAGAGGTGTAGAGCCACGGTAGAGCCGTGGCCACCTCTCCTCTGCTCGGTTGGTCGGTCAGAGCGCAGAGCTGTTGGACCACGGACCAGCCGTGGCCACTTGAGGGCCAAGACCCACTCTGCATCTACCGACCACCCGCGATAAAGTGACCTCTTCCGTCATTCCGCGCAAACTGCAGAACTTCTAAGAGAGCGAAGAGCTCCGCAGACACTGGAAAGTGAGTTCTTCGTGCTGACAGTATCGAAGATGAAAGAGCATCTAACATTTTCTCCTATCTTAGAGCTGTCCGTGAAAACATATAGCGCGTCCGGATACTGGTGAAGCAAGTCCTGTATATACCTCCGATGAACAGAGGCATCCGTGTTCACCTTTGATCCACGGAGTAGATCTACCTGTAATGCCGTACATACGGTCCCGGAAGTAGCAATGGAAGTACCTCGCTAGGCCTCCGCTCAAGACAATCACCGATAACCAGACGAGTCTCTGTGTGTGGGGGGGGGGGGGGGGCGCAGACACAAAAATGTATAGACAACAAAAGTCCCCTGCTTCTAGGGCTGTGGCAAGGGTGCGAGGGGGGCGGAGATGGAAGACCTCAACATTTTTTCAAGTTTTTCATGCTCTCTGAGCGAATTTCGATAGAGAAGTGAGGTAATAATTGTTCTATATAATAAAACTATCACCAAAGGGACAATAATTACAGATGTATTACAATGAAATAGAAGTACGGCATGAATATACAATTAAAAAGTCATTTAGTACTTGACTACACACTAGCAAAGTAATAGACACTAGATAGAACTGAACAGACACATTTAGTGAGTGCGGCTGCCAGACTGACCTCCGTTTCCATGACAGACAAAAAATGTACCCCTGTTACCCTTCCCCCTCAACACATAGGCCTACTACACGCTGCTGCGCGAGTCTCCACTACTTGCTCTGGCGCTCTACGAATCGGTCAGCCGCAACGAACGATATTTTGTGCGTATTTCCGCTAATTAAAGGAAGGAATTAGCTGAAAAACAGTAGGGATTGTACAAATTGCTTTTTTAAATTCCTAGTTTCAGGTGATTTTTAAAATAACTGTTAGGTTCTTCAGTCCGCCGAAACTTAAATGTCAGGTGGCTAAAGTGGAATAAAAATATTTTTCCTCCACCACAAAGTGGGGGAGCGACTACCTTCCAAAGCCCTCCGCCACCCCCAACCCCCCCCCCCCCGTAATCGCCGCTACTGTCGATAGCCACATCCAATTCACGACACAAACTAACAACTTGAATCCCAATCGATCATGTTGTATTCGGCCGGTTTTCATACCTCTTCTGGTATTGGGTATCAGAGAGGCATTGATAGCTTGGATGCAGTGGCATTTCAAGAATTGTGGCTGCGTGTGTGAGGCGTATCTGTTGCCGTCTTCTTTGTAAAGATGGACCTCCCGATTCAGCGAGTAGGCTGGGAATGGGGCTAATACGGAAAGCCCCGGTTGCCAGCCTAACTTCACTATGGTAAAATGGGAAATGCGTATGGCTTTTAGTGCCGGGAGTGTCCGAGAAGAAGTTCGGCTCGCCAAATGCAGGTCTTTTGATTTGACTCCCGTTGGTGACCTGCGCGTCGTGGTGAGTATGAAATAATGATGAAGACCTCATATACACCCAGCCCCAGTGCCAGGGAAATTAACCAATTATGGTTAAAATTTCCGACCCTGCCGGGAATCGTACCCGGGACCGCTGTGACCAAAGGCCAGCACGCTAACCAGTTAGCCATGGAGCCGAACTTCGCAGCTTCAACACAGCTTTGGCGTGGAACATTATGCCACACTACCATAGTCCAATCGGGATAGAGTCGTGGTCATGTAAAAACGTAACAGCAACGCACAGTCAGCCCCCAAGAAGTGCCGCGGAGAAACTAAAGCATATTCTCTTCATGCAGTCAACCTTCAACTAACGAATGTAGGGTTGCCACGTTAGTCGCTTATCAATATGGAGACCAAGAAACATGCAGGTGTCTACAACTGATAGGACACTGCTCCGCAAGCGGAACTCTGGATCAGATGAACAAGCCGACGTCGACAGATACAGTATGTACAACTGAGGTCTTCGCCGCTGAAAATCGAAAATTATGTTGCAGGACCCATATGTTGACTCGTTAGTAGCTTGCTGTAGCTGTCTCTCACCAACCGCCTTCCTTCCGGAGCTGAACGATGAAACGACTGCGGGACCATCAGCGTCAAACTATGACGTTGATGGCGATTGCGAACAGCGTGACACGCAGTACAGATATCTGTCGTACTTCATTTTCTTGGACGTAATACTGAGAAAATGCATTCCCTACTTGGACTCGAAAGAGCCAGGGAGTCATGACATTTTAAATAAATATACGTAAATCTCCCCGAAATCCACAGTGGTGTAGGTTGGAGATAATCCCATAACGCCAAATAATATCGTAAAACTTTTTCAGGTCAAAAGTCATAGCGACTGAGTGCTGCTTCCGAAGAAATGCCTCGTGAATGACACTCTCCAGTTTAACCAGATGATCAGTGGCAGTCCGATGAGAGCGAATGTTGAGAGTCAGGAACCCATTTCTACCAGGAATATAAGGAGGCAACTGCACCGCATAAGTTTCACCAGCCGACGACCAACTCGTGTCCCTCTGCTGACAGCTTGACACAGAGCTCAACGACGTGCATGGCCCCGGTACATCGGCAATGGACCATGGAACAGTGGCAGCGTATGCTATGGTCCTATAAATCATGGTTCCAGTTGTATCTAGCTGATGGGCGCTTGAGAGTGTGACGTATGCCTCATGAAGCTATGGAGTCTGCGTGTCAACAAGGTTGTGTCCAAGCGGGAGGTGGCTCAGTTCTGGTTTGGGCGGCGTTCTCATGGTCGGTATTAGATCTCCTTGTCCGGCTGCAGGGAGCGCTGAAACAGGTGGACGTTTTGTGGACATTCTTTCAGACCATCTACATCCGTTTCAGGCCCTAGAGTACCCTGATGGAGATGCCATGTTTCAACAAGACAGTGCGCCATGACACCGGTCTATGGTGGCACGCAGGTGGTTGGAAGAGCATTCCAGTATTGGCCCTCCAGATCCATCGATCTTAATCCATTCGAGCATTTATGGGATGCTGTCGATGCTGGAGTACGCTCCATGAACCCCGCACCAACTGCCCAAGATCAATTGTGGGTAGCAGTGCAAGATGCGTGGCTCTAGATCCCTCCAGAACGATGCCAACACCTTGTAGAGTCGATACCTTGCCCTATTGCTGCCGTTTGGAGGGCTCGCGGAGGAGCAACTCGTTATTAACATCACATTCAGTGCCTTCCCATGACTTTTGGCCACTCAGTGTAATAACGTTGAGGCGTGGTGTAGGTCGTTCAAATTGACGCCGTACAGGCGACCTGCGCGTCTAGGAGGATGAATTTTAATTATGAAGACTGCACACACACCTAGCCCTCAAGTCACCAGAATTAACCAATGAAGGTTAAAATTCCCCACCAGACCGGGAATCGAACCCGGGAACCCCTGGACCAAAGGCCAGCACGCTAACCGTTTAGCCATAGAGCCTGACAAAGGACCAAGCAACCATTCTGTCAAATTATCTGTTTGAACTACACAGTTCAAAACATTCGGGGAACGTCTGGTATGTGAACGTTAATTTGGTAGATAGGGTTCCAATGGTCGTACAGCATACCTTGAGACCTTAGCTACTCAGGGTATGTCAAATCGAAGTTATACTCCATCTGTAGGCGTAGCCATGCATTAAAATGTCAGATGACCCTTCAAAACAAAGTGAAGGTACACAGACTACTGCGGTCATGTGAGCACGTTGTACGTAAACCAGCACATCCCATGAGACATCTTAACGAGGTTCAAGTCGCAAGGGCCGTCACTTTGAACCAGGAAGGATGGATTTTTTGTCGTGTTGCTGTGGATCTCAATGTCCCTCCGTCAGTTATTCAACGCCTGTGGAATCGCTACAATGAGACAGGCCAGTTCACAAGGAGGGTTGGGCGAGGTCGTGGACGTATAGCAACCCCACAAGATGACCGATATCTGACCATCTGTGCGTTGCGGCGTCGTTCAGCAACTGCCAGACAACTGCAACAAGACCTCAGAAGGATTACTGGAGTCACGGTGTCTGACGAGACAGTAAGGAACAGATTAAGAGAAGTGTCTTTACGACCCAGACGTCCTGTTCGAGTGCCCCGTTTAACGCAGCAACATCGCGCAGCTCACCTTCTGTTTGCCCGTACCCACGTCAACTGGCAACTTCGCCAATGGAAACCTGTGTTGTTCACAGACAAGTCCAGATTTCCCATGACACAGCGTGATGGACGTCAACGTGTATGGAGATGCCGTGGTGAGCAGTACATGTCAAATGTTGTCCAGGAAGGTGACCTATTCGGACAAGGTTCTGTGATAGTGTGGGATGGCATCAGTATTTATGGCTGTACGGATCTTGTCATCGTCCGTGGTAATCCCACTGCGGGATACAACGAGCAGATACTGCTACAGCATGTGTTGGCCCTGAATTCGTACTCATGCACGACAATGCCAGGGCTCATGTAGCGCGCATCACCAGATGTCATGCGAGAACTGGACATTCAAGAGATGGTATGGGCAGCAGTGAGTCCCAACCTTAATCCCATCGAGCATGTGTGGGATAGGCTTGACAGAAGTGTTTGTGGACGTCCTGTTCCACCACAGACTCTCCGAGACCTCGAACAGGGTCTCATTGAAGAATGGCACCTGATACTGCAACGTGACCTCCGTCGACTTATACAGAGCATACCACATAGGTGCCAAGGTGTGATAAACGCTCGTGGAGGACATACATCGTACTGAAATTCTCCAACTGTTATAAAATCCACCCTGGAGGACTGTTATCACTTTGTTTTCGCCCCTATTTGGACATTTCCGTTTGTGTTCTGAAAATGAACGCGAATCCATCGATGTTCTTTTGTATACTTTGATGGTAAAGAATAAAGGTTTAGTTGGTAATATACCTGGGTGTGAGGTTTTGTTTTATGGAGCATGGCATACGTTCATAAACATGTTCGCCTATTTGTTTAACTGTGTATAAATGTCAATTATTCACACTTCTCTAAGCATTATGGTTAAGACATGTAAACATTGTTATTTACTGTCTTTCACCACATAACGACACTTCCTCTAATGTCAGACCGGCCTCCGGGAAACTTCAGACCGCATTGATATAAGTAAAACAATTCAATTGTCGCATGTAGCTGAGCGTTTGACAAGCGATAAATGCTATAAGGAAAATAGTACATTAAATTCATTTCAAGGGCTCGGACCTCATCTGACGTGTTACGTGACTATCATGCCACGCGCAACAGGATAAACTGTAAATCAGCAGCTGGTGGAAACCTGAAAAAGGAAAGATGTCTCTGTGAGCGTTTTAGGCTACGGCCACACTTGCGTGTTTTCCCGCAGCGGGACTGCGTGTTTTTCACGCAGCTGGACGACCTGCGAGGGGGGTGGCCACACTTGCGGTTTGTTCACGCTGGATTTTTGCGTGTTTTTCACCAACTTGACGACAACACGTGGCCACACTTCCGTGTTTGTACGGTGTGATTATATTAGTGTGTTGTATATTGTGATGCCGGCCCCGTGGTGTAGGAGTAGCGTGTCTGCCTCTTACCTGAAGGCCCCGGGTTCGATTCCCGGCCAGGCTCCCCTGTGGGTGGGGGCGGTAGAATAACACCCACGGTATCCCCTGCCTGTCGTAAGAGGCGACTAAAAGGGGACCCAGAGGGTTTGAACTCCGGAGCGTGGGTTGGCGACCACGGAGCCCTTAGCTGAGTCCTGGCATTGCTTCCACTTACTTGTGCCAGGCTCCTGACTTTCATCTATCCTATTCGACCTCTCTTCGTCAACTCTTGTTCTTTTTCGACCCCGACGCTATTAGGTTTGCGAGGGCTAGGGAGTCTTTCATTTTCACGTCCTTCGTGGCCCTTGTCTTCCTTTGGCCGATATCTTCACTTTTCGAAGTGTTGGATCCCTTCCATTTTTCCCTCTGATTAGTGTTATATGGAGGATGGTTGCCTAGTTGTACTTCCTCTTAAAACAATAATCATCACCACCACAATCCCGGCCAGGTCAGGGATTTTTACCTGGACCTGAGGGCTGGTTCGAGGTCTAGTCAGCCTACGTGATTAGAATTGAGGAGCTATCTGACGGTGAGATAGCAGCCCCGGTCTAGAAAGCGCAGAATAACGGCCGAGAAAAGTCGTCGTACTGACCACACTACACCTCGTAATTTGCAGGCCTTCGGGCTGAGCAGCAGTCGCTTGGTAGGCCAAGGGACTTCAAGGGCTCTAGTGCAATGAGGTTTGGTTTTGGTTGTATATTGTGAGTAGCAAAACATCGCCATTGCTCTTCATATAGAAGGCATTCCATTTTTAAATAATAATTCCGTCGTTGTGTTATGTGCTTGGTTGTTCTTCGCCGTCGTCAGCGTCAAAGAAAACATTGGATCCATCCTGTATTAAGTGACAGGTCATCAAATGGACAATTTGTGCACCTACACTATAAACTAAAAGACAACCGAGATAATTTTTTTGAGTATTACAGAATGTCCGTGACCTTATTTGAACTGCTTTTCTGTATGTTGAAAAATGCTATCAGCGAAAGAAACACAAGGCTGCGGGAATGTATTCCTGAGGAAGAAAAACTCGCATTGACATTAAGGTGTCGTTAAGGCATGGGTACCTTTGTACCTCCAAAATTATCAGTTCACTGTCTAACATTCTCCTAAGTTTTAAACACGAACAAAACCGCAGCGTCTTTTTCCCGCAAGTGTGGCCAGTCCCATTAAAGTCAGTGTTGTGAATTTTTAGCGCGTGTTTTCCCGCAGTCACGCTGCGGGAAAAAACGCAAGTGTGGCCGTACACTTAGAATACGTAGCGTGGTAGGTTTTTTCCCTCGGACTCAGCGAGGGATCCCACCTCTACCGCCTCAAGGGCTGTGTCCTGGAGCTTCAGACTCTGGGTCTGGGGATACAACTGGGGAGGATTACCAGTACCTCGCCCAGGCGGCCTCACCTGCTATGCTGAACAGGGACCTTGTGGGGGGATGGGAAGTTTGGAAGGGATAGACAAGGAAGAGGGAAGGATGCGGCCGTGGCCTTAAGTTAGGTACCATCCCGTCATTTGCCTGGAGAAGTGGGAAACCACGGAAACCCACTTCCAGGATGGCTGAGGAGGGAATCGAACCCCCTCTACTCAGTTGACCGCCCGAGGCTGAGTGGACCCCGTTCCAGCCCTCTTACCACTTTTCAAATTTCGTGGCAGAGCCGGGAATCGAACCCGGGCCTCTGGGGGTGGCAGCTAATCACACTAACCACTACACCACAGAGGCGGATAATAATAATAATAATAATAATAATAATAATAATAATAATAATAATAATAATAATAATAATAATAATGTCAGGTTGAGGGGCTGGCCTTCTGACCCCAACTTGGCAGGTTCGATCCCTGCTCAGTCCGGTGGTATTGGGAGGTGCTTAAATACGTCAGCCTAGTGTCGGTAGATTTACTGACACGTAAAAGATCTCCTGTGGGACTAAATTCCGGCACCTCGGCTTCTCCGAAAACCTTAAAAGTAGTTAATGGGACGTAAAGACAATAAGATTATTATTAATAGTAACAATAGTAATAAAGAGCATGCAGACTAACTTTGGGCAGACATAATAAAAAAATCCATATCCCGAAATGCAAAATTAAGGCATTACAACACTGTAATCAAGCTTGAAGCACTACAGTATACGCACCTGAAACACTAATAATTGGGGACAGGTCATTAATTAAAGATGTAGAAAAGTAAGAAAGAAAAATCTCAAAGAAAATTGCTGGACCAGCCTGTACAGGTTGAATGTGGATGATAAGAAAATCTCATGGCCTGTACCAAAACTCAGAGAAAATCTCAGACATGTTTAGGAAAAGGCGTGTGGAATTTTACGGGCATATTCTCAGAATGAGTAATCAAAGATTGACGAAAAGAATTCTGAACCTTGCCCTGTCAATGAAAGTAAGAAACAATTGGCTGCTCGAAGTTGGAAAAAATCTTCAGGAAATAGACGTCACAGATGGCACTGTGTTAGACAGATCTAAGTTCAGGAAATTAGTCGACAATCGCCGCTTTACACACCATCCAAACACTACCACCAACAAAATCTGGTCAGAAGCTCGCAAGGAAAGCCACAGCGGGAAGGTGATGAGATTTTGGGTGAAGAACAAGGAACGACATCAGCTAAATACGTTCAATCGCGTTCGTTGGTCGGGCATAACGAAGACATAATAATAATAATAATAATAATAATAATAATAATAATAATAATAATAATAATAATAATAATAATAATAATAACTCGGCGTGCAGCACTTCATGGGTGGATTGAGTATTCATTAAATGTTGTTGCTGGTCTCACTCCAGGAAAGAGGAGGAGGGTTGATATCAGGAAGGGCATCCGGTCGTAAAATTACTGCCGAAACCAAATAACAGGTCCGCCTCTGTGGTGTAGTGGTTAGTGTGATTAGCTGCCACCCCCGGAGGTCCGGGTTCGATTCCCGGCTCTGCCACGAAATTTGAAAAGTGGTACGAGGGCTGGAACGGAGTCCACTCAGCCTCGGGAGGTCAAATGAGTAGAGGTGGGTTCGATTCCCACCTCAGCCATCCTGGAAGTGGTTTTCCGTGGTTTCCCACTTCTCCTCCAGGCGAATGCCGGGATGGTACCTAACATAAGGCCACGGCCGCTTCCTTCCCTCTTCCTTGCCTATCCCTTCCAATCTTCCCATCCCTCCACAGGGCCCCTGTTCAGCATAGCAGGTGAGGCCGCCTGGGCGAGGTACTGGTCATTCTCCCCAGTTGTATCCCCGACCAAGAGTCTGAAGCTCCAGGACACTGCCCTTGAGGCGGTAGAGGTGGGATCCCTCGCTGTGTCCGAGGGAAAAGCCGACCCTAGAGGGTAAACAGATGATGATGATGACCAAATAACAGCCCAAATACATCTTGAGGCAATCTCTAAGGCTCAGCACCTTAGTTGTAATTTTAGGATCGACTACGGTTGATCTCCCCATAAACTTCACCTATTTAGCATGATGGAACAAACAGCTAACAAGGCTTCTACCCCAGGCCCTGGTAGATATACCAGGTTTTCTTGGACGTCGGATTCTGGAGGACCGAGAACATTATGCGGGAATGTGTCGGAGCTTCCCAAATCTCTCAAACTGAAACGCAAGCACTTCAAAGGAACTTTCAATATCAGAACATTACTCAAAATTGGAAAACTGAAGCAATTAACAGATGCCCGACTCATTGGCTGAATGGTTAGCGTTGAGGCCTTCAATTCAGAGGGTCGCGGTTCGATTTCCGGCTGGGTCGGGTATTTTAATAGCGTCTGATTAATTCTTCTGACCCGGGGACTGGGTGTTTGTGTTTATCCCAACACTTTCCTCTTCATATTCAGACAACACACTACACTACCAACCACCACGGAAATATGCAATAGTGATTATATCCCTCCATATAAGTTAGGGTTGCGTCAGAAAGGGCACCCGGACGTAAAACATGACAAACCCACATGTTCGATACAGTTCGTACCTGCGACCCCACAAATGTGGGAAAAGCGGTAGTAGTAGTAGAAGAAGAAGAAGAATGGACAAACTTGAATTTCAAATTTTAGCATTCCAAGAAAATATAGAGATCAAGATCACTTTCAATCACGAAATTATAGATTCTACAAAGGACTGCCGGCAATATCTACATCCAATGAAATACAATTTGGCACAGCATTCGCAGTCAGAAAAATATATAACTGATTTCGCGCTAAATTTCACATCTCCTTCCGAAAGAATTTCAGTTTCTTCGATTAAATCGGGAAATAAGGCGTATACGTTGCACCGCTCCCGCGTCCAGGTGGGGATACATTAGTTTCCTGACTAGCTCTGAAGTGTAAATGGTCTGGCCTCTGTAACAATTCGGGTTGTGAGTTCCGCTTGAGAAAGTGTGCCGACGGGTTAAAGTTCAAATCAACCTAGGGTGAAGAACATCTCCTACACGCTATCAGTTGAATTCCTAAGTACCTTTGTGTTGCCGAAGTAATCGCAAATGAATATTGCCAATGTAGTACCATGCTTGGTTCTTACAAGTCGCTATCGCATTCGCAAGCAGAATAAAAAGCTTAAAATATTCTTACATCTAGCTCTTATGCTAAATAGACATTAAAAAAAAAATGTTAATTTTTTATTTATTTATTAAATAATTACTCTGAATAATAAATGAATTAATTCGCTATGATCACATTTGGGATGTTCCACATTGTCTTGTTGGCATTATATAACCATATGGGTCCTTCCCCTCGTCATTGAAATGAAAGTAAAAAAAAAAGTATTCCTCGTAAGAACTTGCCGATGACAAAATCCTGGCCATGAATGTCCATATTAGTGCTTTGGCCTCGTTGGTAATTCAATTAATATCAAGTAGAATTAAAATAATTGGTTGAAATGAGTAGAAATGTTAATAAAGAAAAAATATAAATTCACTAGAGTTAAAGGTATTAGATGCATCTAATCGATTATGAATAAAAGTAGAATTACATTTACTATCATACAGTGTCACATCATATCAGATTGAAAAACGCAAAGTTTCTTCAGATAAATATTTGATTAAGTTTTGGAATCTCTTTCTCTGTAGCTATAATGCTTCCTTAAAATAATTCAAAGTCCAATGCTTTAATTACAAGCTCAAATGTGACTAATAAAATGAACGTCACCTTGTCCTAAATTTTGTATCTGTGTCAGTATACACAGTGAAAATCTGGGAAATGATTTAACTCACTCAGAAAAACAACAGTTATTCAGTAAGATTAAAAATTGTTCTCACTATCAATTACAATTTCATTTTTACGTTGTCATTCAGATCTTCATGTTTCATCTTACTTGGTCTCAAAATAAGCAACATTAAGTCCGCTGTATGTCGTAATGGTTTATATCATAACATTTGTATGGCTAATACGGTTAATATGAAAAATTAGCATCTCAATATTAGGTTAAAGATTCAATTTAAGTGTGCTTCTGGCTGAATATTACGTTACCATATGTATTTCATCCAATTTTTAACAAATTTATCCATAGGCAGAAAAATCTCTATGTTAGAAGACTCTACCCTCACTTAGAAACTCAAATATGAATGACTAATTCACCAGTGGTATACCAATTTGTTCTTATAAATTCGGCAATAAACTTATTATGTGCGAGAATTCTCTAATGTGGTTAAATATATTTCATTGATGGCCTATTTATTAGCATAACTAGCTTCATAGCACTTTAGATGACCTTAAGTACTCCAAAACCAGGTTATACAGATGGCTTCGAGATCGTATCCTATGCTACTCTACATATCAATGGGATAAAAGAATCATTTGAAAACGGTACGCTTCATATATACCGCATAATGCATATCCAACACATAATAACATCGCACAGAAGACTATTATGACCGATCTCTCAAATAAAATAAGCATCATCATCATCTACTAACACGTGCCTGCCATTACTACTATTCAACCATTAACCTACTATATTTCGCGTAGCAACTGTATCAAAACTCATTAGGCACTCCATTTCCATAAATACCTAACATATCTACCATAACCTTCTCATCTTTGCCGTCTTTCCTTCTGTCATAGTATTAAATCATAATATATCGCAATCCTAAGCTGTGCTATTTCATATCTTGTCATATACATTCCCTACATACGATCTCTTTATCTGATATTATGAATAAAGCCATCACACATAATATAAACATTACCACTCGCACCTTAGCACTTCACTGATAACAAAATAAACATGCTTATTGCCTTTTAAACACCGCATTGGATAATATTGCGAACGAGTTTCACTGGCGAGTTGCGCCTACATATGGAATTAACATTGATTACAGATGAATACCTGTATCCACATAACCATATTTCATTACGCTAACACGCGCGCACACATTATCACAGCACAAAATACTAATATCTTTCCGAAGATTAAAATACATTACGGTACTTACGTATATACGACTTAAAGAGAACTTAACTTGCTTATTTGGACTCTTCCTGTTGCTCTCCCCCGTCATCGGAACTAGTAGGCCTGGCTCCTCGGTTTTGTTTAGGTCAACGGGTCCATGTGTTCCTCTCTCAGCTGACTTTCATCTGTATTGGGTCGTCACAGCATAGCTCCGCCAAGCCTAAGTAGTCGTGCCTCTCAGCTGCTCACACCATCATGGTAACGTGTTGAACTCTCGGAAAAGAAAATGGTAATACAGGGTTTAGTGTCGTCATCTTATGGTTAGGGTTTTATCTCTATAATACTTGCAATATTAAAAATGATTCTGTTTGGAATAATCAGTTCTAGTATGGTTTCAAAACTGCTAACTGTTGAGGATAATAAATTTGGTAATCGGGTAGATATGTTTTTCTGGTTCCCTTATCGAAGAATACGTAGTAACTAGTTGGTCAGTGCTTCTCAGAACACGCAGTATCGTGCAAAATATCCGTCCACTGAGTCGAGTCGTGATGTAATTGCTATTACACTCTTCTGGGGTTTCCTTATTGCTTCAATTAGTAAAGCGACGTATATTACTTGGTATTTCGAACTCTATAGCCAACAAATATGTTGCTTTCGAAATAAAAAGCTGCTTCTTTCTTCTCTTGCTCGTGCTAGTTAAGCTTAGTAATGTAGATTGACGAAATTTTCTAATGGAGGTTCCTTTTCTCATTAATAATAGATCTGAATAATCTGCGTTTGTCATTCTTTTCTTACCGCCTTCTAAACGTGGTTCTTTCGGTAATTGCCTGTTGAAAAGATATATCATTTCGGTATATCGGCGTTATTCCTTTCTAGATCGACGTTTTACTAGCTTGAACTCCATTTTTGTTCCTATTTATGCAGATACAGAAAGTGAAATGTCACATTTTCTTCCCCTACGTTGATTTAAATATATAGCTTGCTATATATTTATTTCACTTATACGTATTTCCAATATCATAATGGGACTTTTCACTATTCTTAGTCAACCTTCCGTACCCGTCATTGAGAATCTCTGATAATATAATTAATTAATTCTCTGTTGCTGTAGGCATGAGTATTGAAACTGTCTTCATTTAACTGGTATGCTCGATTATATTTAACTTTCCTGCTCCTTAAAGTATAACTTAATATTTGAGGCATTGTGAATTCCTTTGCTTTTTCCTTCAAAATCGTGAATCTCATAAGCATTATTTCTAAAAGATCGATGAATCACAAATGGTCCGTCGAATAAGTGTACGAATTTTGCGAATATTTTAGTTGATTCCTTCGAGATCGCAGGTTTCTTTATCAATACTAGATCGCCTTCTTTCAATTCAGGATGAAATTTCTTGTGCTGTATCCTCCTCAATCTTCTCTGAGATTGTCTATGCATTCTCTCCCGAACAAGTTGATTAAGTTCGTCCTGATCTAGGCTCTGTTCAGTAGGTAATCGGATTATTGTGTCCCAAGGCCTTTCTGGTTGAATATTATGGTGTACTAGTTTTGGAATTTGGCCGCTGGATTCGTGTATGGTGTTATTGATGCTTTCCTCTATGATCTCAATTACATCTATCCATTTCCAGTGTTGCTTAGAACAGTATATTCGGCAGAACTTAGCGATTTCCTTCATGCATCTTTCCACTGGATTGGATGCTGGATGTCTTATCGAACAAAGAATATGCCTGATTCCCATTTCTTGCATTGCCTCTCTGAATTGTAACGAAGTAAACTGGGTTCCCCTGTCTGACAGTAGTCTCTCGGGTTTTCCCATGCTAGGCAATACGTGTTTGGTTAGACGTCGTAATACCTGTTTAGAATTTGCACGCTGTATCGGTTGTAGTGATACGTATTTCGAGAAAACGTCCATAACGACTACAATGTATTTGTGACCCTTCTTAGCGGTTGGCAGTTTACCGAAAATATCGATAGCATACAGTTCTCTGGCTCTTTGTGGCAATATGGCTCTTGGTTCATGCCTTATTAAGCAACTACCATGTTTGACTTTCTGGCAGATATCACAAGTCCTTACTGTATTCCTGACAGTTTTCCTGATTCCCTTCCAAGTGAATTTTTCTAGGATGACTTGTGTTACTTTCTCTATTCCGCCATGCCCAGTAATCCTATGCACGTGCCATATTACTTCCTTATACAGTACTGAAGGTAATACAATGCGTACTTTTTCTTGGTCTTTGCCTTTCTTGGCCATTAGCATTCCCTGTTCGATACTATACACCCCTGTTATCTTTGACCTTGTCTCTGATCCACAACCTTCGTTCTCCAGCTTGTCTAAGACGTGTTTTAACTTCTCATCCTGACGTTGTAACTGTATTATATTCTTCAGCTTTTCTAATACTTCTTCATCTTCTGGAATCAGCTCTATTCTGTGGATTTCTTCTGTTTTATTGGTGGGGTTACGGCTAAGAGCATCTGCTAGGACATTCTCCTTTCCACTACAATATTCGATTTTTATTTGAAATTGTTGAGTGAATAACATCCACCTAGTTATCCTCTCATTAGTCATTGCTGCTTTTAATCCAAATGTCAAAGCCTTATGGTCTGTTCTGACCGTTATCGGATAGCCAAAAATTGTCTTTTTCCATTGCTGTAGTGCGTAGACTATTGCTAGCAGTTCTTGTTCCGTGGTGGTATAATTAACTTCATGACTCCTTAATTTTCGACTGGTAAAGGCTAAGTATGTTCTTTTTGGAGGTGACCCTTCTTCTTCTTGATAAAGACACGCTCCTATACCAATATTAGAGGCATCTGACTGAATGATAAATCCCCTTTCGTAATTAGGATAGCCTAATTTGATACTCCTAGTCAGTAAAGTTTTTAATTCTTGGAACGCCCTTTCTGCCTTTTCATCCCATTTCCATCTGTTATTCGCCTTCAGCAAATCTTGTAGAGGCGCTGCGGTTTGTGTATAGCCTTGACAATGATTGGAGAAGAATTGGGCCATCCCAAGGAATTGTCTGACGTGCTTAATGCGTTTCGGTCGCGGAAAATCGCATATCGCCTGAATTTTTACTGGGTTTGGTCGAACTCCTGTGCCGTCTATCATGTGGCCAACAAACAAAACTTCTTCTTGACAGAATTTAGACTTTGTGATATTAATCTTAAATCCAGTTGCTCTCAAATTATGAAATAACTTCTCCAACTTGTCACAATGATCAGCAAATGTTTTAGTGGCTAGAATCAAATCGTCTACGTAACAGGTTATGAACTCCTTCACCTCTGGCGTCAGATTTCTGTCCAGTGCTCTCACCAAAACAGCGCAACTGTTCTTCAAACCGAACGGGAGCCGACAGTAGACATAAGTCTGATTGTCAAACATGAATCCAGTCAGCAATCGGGACTTTTCCTCTAAAACGATGTGGTGATAGGAAGACGTAAAATCCATCGTCGAAAAATACCTCATGTCTCGAAATTTTTGTACGATATCCTTAATCTTTGGGACCTGATTATACTCGGGAATTAACCGGGTATTTAATTGTCGTGCATCGAGGCAAATGCGGAGTTTCCCGTTGCTTTTCACCACGATGACTAACGGGTTTAAGTAGGGACTGGATGTTTTCATTATAATGCCATCATCCTCCATTCCTTTTATAATTTCTTTAACTTCTGTGAAGTGTTTTTCGGGTATTCCATACAATTTCCCTTTAAAAGGTGTCCAATCATTTACTATCAATTTGTATCTGAAATCCGGTATCTGTCCTGGCTTGTTTTTAAACAGATTGGAATACTCCTGTAAAATCCCATGAAGTTTAGACCTTTCTGCCGGTGAAATTTTGGCATTTGCGACTGCCTCCGCGATGTTTGTTGTATCTTCTTCCTCTACCATGGTCATAACTTTTTCGATACTTTCTAATACATCTTCACACGACATAACTATCTTGTCTTCTTCCGTCTGGAGTCTGGGATTTCTCTCTGAGTGTAGATCTTCTCCTTTCTCCTCCATCTTGAGATTATTAACTACACTAACGTCCTCGTTGATCTTAACTATCTGTTGCCTTTCTCCAGCGTTTTCTTCGCATATGGGAAATCTTACTTCTTGTCTCTTCATGTCGATGGTCATGCCTGTTATCGTCATGAAATCAATTCCTAATATAATATTATATTTAATTCGGTTCATGACTATAAATGGATGTTCGAAATTTCTGTTACCTATATTGATTTCAAGATACGTCTGTATGTTGCACTCAACCGTCTTGTCAGGTATTATGCCCCGTATTTTAATCTTCGACACCGGTATTGTTAATAATTTCATCCTTTTACTCATGTCTTGAAAAAGTTCCTTAGATAGCACGCTAATGCTGGCACCAGAGTCCACAAGGCAATGTACTTTAAGTTCGCCTACTCTCGCTATAATGATGGGTAAATTATATCTTCTTTTCATGTGATGTTCCGTTAGGTCTTTTACTAATTCATCAGAATCAACTTCCCACGAGTCCACTTGTGTAATGAAATAACTGCTAATTTTAAAATTCTTTGCGTTCTTCACATCTTTAACTTCGCCTTCTATTCTGAAATCGGCGTTTTTTTTTTGCTTCCTGACCTTTCGGTCTCTCTTCTGCACTCAAATTCCTTTGTGTTAGGATTAAGTGCTTGTTCCTCCTGCCTTCTTCTCTTGTATCGTTGAAGTTCAAGACTCTCCGCTCCTTCTACGTCGGTATTTACATCTTGATCTCTTATGGCCTTCTCCCATTTAACCTTATTGTTTCGAGCTTCATTCAATTCCTGGATGTATCTCCTATTGTAATTTTCCCTTTCACGATTGTCTCTAACATTTCTTCCGTCATATCGGGGTCTTTCTCTGTAGTTGCCCCTTCCTCTACCTTCTCTATACCGATTCCTAAGTCGCATATCGGGTCTGAATCTTCTATTTCCCATGTATGTCCCTTGACCATAGGATTCCTTTCTGCAGTGGCATCTCTCTTCCTCCTTTCTGCCATTCTCCTGATTTCCCCACTGTCTTTTCTTGTTCATGTTCCTTCGTTCCTCTGGGGTATTCTTGTTCGTGTCATTCTGTGTTAAAATGTTAATGGTTTCTTCACCATAGTTATTCCTGACTACCCTGTGAGGATGTGGTATTGTGGTCATGTCTATCTGCCTTAGCGTCGTTTCCATCTGGACTGCAGTTAATGGATTAGCGGTAGCTAATAGTCGTTGAACGTCTAATGGCAATTGTCGTTGTATGATCTTTATGGCTTCTAGTTCACTGGGTGGTGAATCCAGATCTTGAAAACGGTGAAATTGCCGGGCGAAATAATCGCTGTACCCTGTTTGACCGTTAGAAGCGTACTTCCGGGAGTAAAGTTCTAAACGTAGGTTTTGTTGAACGTCCGGACTCCAAAAGCGTTGTAAAAATGCTGTTTTGAAATCGTTGTACTCATGAAAAGTGTACTTGAATGCCTGAAACCATAAACTAGGGTTTGCATCCAAATGTTTTTGTACTACTTTCAACCGTTTCTCTTCAGGGATACCATGTTCTTTGAAATAATCCTCCATTTCTCTGAGAAAATGTTTAGGTGAAATACTATTGGTGTTATCAAAATGCTTTGGCCTATCGTCAAATGTTTTTATTACGTTAATTATAGTAGGACTTCCGTTACTTCCACTCTCCGTGTTTATTTCTCCAATACTATGGTTTGAACGTGTAACCGGTATAGATGTGGTTTCTCTTTCATTCAGGTGGAATTCAACATTTTTATGTCTTTCGCCGCCGGATATTATAACAGCTCTTCCTTGTCCTTCCTCTCGGATTTCTCGTATTTGAGCCTGTATCTGCCTAAGTCCTTCCTCAGATTTATTCATCCTCTGAGTCAGCTCTTCTTTGTTCTGCTCAATCTCGTCCCTCATTTCAGCTATCTTGTTCCCGATCTGATCTGCAGCTTGTTCATATTTCCTTTCCAAATCAGTACTTGTTATCTGCATCTCCTCTCCTAATTTTCCAATCGTCTCTTCGCACTGTCTCCATTTTTCCTGGGAATCTATATTTAGTTTTTCCATATTGTCCGTCAAATTCTTTATCTCATTTTCCTTCAAGGATTGGAGATAATTGTTATTCCCTGTCATTTCTTTCTTGATATCATTTATTTCTTCTTGTATCTTCTGGTTTTTCTCCTCTATATTTCCTCTAATTTCGTCTTTCCACTCATCCATGTTGTTCTTGATCTTATCCATATCTGATCCTATTTTCTGGATCTCTTCCTTCATCTCCTCCATCATCTGTCTCTGTTTCTCTTCCTGTTTACTAGCGATCTCCTCTACCATTGTCTTAGTTGACTGTTGCCATTCTTCTTTCTGCTCCTTATGGAATTTCTTAAATAACTCCTGCTCTTCTTCCTTTCTCCTTTCCATTTTCTTTTCTAATTCCTTGATCATCTCCTGCTGATCTTCTTTCCTTTCCCTTCTCATTTCTTCCACGAGCCTTTGGTATTTCTCTTCCCATTCCTGTTTCTCCTTCTTTCTCTCCTCTTCCTGCTTCTTTTCCTTCTCTTCTCGTTCCTGTTTTTCTTTCTTTCTCTCCTCTTCCTGCCTTCTTGCTTCTTCCTGCCTTTCTTTCTTAGATTCTTCATCGCGCTTTCTGGCTTCTTCCATCATTAATCGTATCATTCCCTCAATTCCCTCTTGCTTCTTCTTTTGTTCTTCCTGATACTTTTCTTGTCTGTCTTCCTGCTCTCTCTGGTAATCTTCAAATTGTGTTCTTAAGTGGCTTAACGTCGTCATCTTGTCTTTCACGTATTACTTTAGAATTCTCTATTAATCCTGGTAGTGCTCTACTTGTACCCTAACTTCTCTATACTTCAATTCTTACAGTACTCTTATATTTATCTCACACAACTATACTTGTATTATACTTAAATGGATAGGCTTAACTACCTAGACTAGGCTTTGCTTATGCTGCTGACCCAATTACATTATGAAACATGAGATCTGTGACCTAAAAATTGAGATTCCAACTCTTAATTCTGGAGAGAATAATTAAAAATTCAAATAACGTATTTCTTATAATCTATTTCCTATATCTAAGTTATTCCTTAACAAATTATGATTAATGTATTAACAATATTTCTTAAATACATCTCCAACCATCCATATTTACAATTTCACAATCTTTATATCCTATATCGGCTTCCTATAATCTGACATTCGACTGCATCAGTCGTCCTCTGACATTTCCTTAGCTCATTCGTCCATTTCCGTTTCTTTCTCTTCTCTTTCTGATAATTATTTATGGGCATCCTTTCGTCTTCACAGTTTAATGTCCTCCTGTATTCCCTTCGATCCATAAAAAAAAATAATTATCTGGTCACATGACATCACCTTCACCAGACATACCTAATTTTTATACGATACCTCCATCTTGCTTCAAAGATGACTTATTATATTTGAAAATCTCTTGTCAGTCCGCTCCTGAAATTTCTTTTCCTTCTATTATGTTCTCCTCATGCATTACCATACATTGAAGTACCAATCCGTTCCTATCTAGTGATCATATCTGGTAAATTTTCTCCAATTATAACCAAGTTCAGGTCTACCTAGTTTGGCGACTAACCATTCATACAGTGTCCTCCTCCTGACTGCTGATACAGTTGTGCGTCAAAAACAAAAATGTTTTTGGCAACTCTTTGCTCCCACGGCGTCTTTCTCTATTTGCCACACAGTTGGGCACCAAAAACTAAAATGCACCGCTCCCGCGTCCAGGTGGGGATACATTAGTTTCCTGACTAGCTCTGAAGTGTAAATGGTCTGGCCTCTGTAACAATTCGGGTTGTGAGTTCCGCTTGAGAAAGTGTGCCGACGGGTTAAAGTTCAAATCAACCTAGGGTGAAGAACATCTCCTACACGCTATCAGTTGAATTCCTAAGTACCTTTGTGTTGCCGAAGTAATCGCAAATGAATATTGCCAATGTAGTACCATGCTTGGTTCTTACAAGTCGCTATCGCATTCGCAAGCAGAATAAAAAGCTTAAAATATTCTTACATCTAGCTCTTATGCTAAATAGACATTTAAAAAAAATGTTAATTTTTTATTTATTTATTAAATAATTACTCTGAATAATAAATGAATTAATTCGCTATGATCACATTTGGGATGTTCCACATTGTCTTGTTGGCATTATATAACCATATGGGTCCTTCCCCTCGTCATTGAAATGAAAGTAAAAAAAAAAGTATTCCTCGTAAGAACTTGCCGATGACAAAATCCTGGCCATGAATGTCCATATTAGTGCTTTGGCCTCGTTGGTAATTCAATTAATATCAAGTAGAATTAAAATAATTGGTTGAAATGAGTAGAAATGTTAATAAAGAAAAAATATAAATTCACTAGAGTTAAAGGTATTAGATGCATCTAATCGATTATGAATAAAAGTAGAATTACATTTACTATCATACAGTGTCACATCATATCAGATTGAAAAACGCAAAGTTTCTTCAGATAAATATTTGATTAAGTTTTGGAATCTCTTTCTCTGTAGCTATAATGCTTCCTTAAAATAATTCAAAGTCCAATGCTTTAATTACAAGCTCAAATGTGACTAATAAAATGAACGTCACCTTGTCCTAAATTTTGTATCTGTGTCAGTATACACAGTGAAAATCTGGGAAATGATTTAACTCACTCAGAAAAACAACAGTTATTCAGTAAGATTAAAAATTGTTCTCACTATCAATTACAATTTCATTTTTACGTTGTCATTCAGATCTTCATGTTTCATCTTACTTGGTCTCAAAATAAGCAACATTAAGTCCGCTGTATGTCGTAATGGTTTATATCATAACATTTGTATGGCTAATACGGTTAATATGAAAAATTAGCATCTCAATATTAGGTTAAAGATTCAATTTAAGTGTGCTTCTGGCTGAATATTACGTTACCATATGTATTTCATCCAATTTTTAACAAATTTATCCATAGGCAGAAAAATCTCTATGTTAGAAGACTCTACCCTCACTTAGAAACTCAAATATGAATGACTAATTCACCAGTGGTATACCAATTTGTTCTTATAAATTCGGCAATAAACTTATTATGTGCGAGAATTCTCTAATGTGGTTAAATATATTTCATTGATGGCCTATTTATTAGCATAACTAGCTTCATAGCACTTTAGATGACCTTAAGTACTCCAAAACCAGGTTATACAGATGGCTTCGAGATCGTATCCTATGCTACTCTACATATCAATGGGATAAAAGAATCATTTGAAAACGGTACGCTTCATATATACCGCATAATGCATATCCAACACATAATAACATCGCACAGAAGACTATTATGACCGATCTCTCAAATAAAAGAAGCATCATCATCATCTACTAACACGTGCCTGCCATTACTACTATTCAACCATTAACCTACTATATTTCGCGTAGCAACTGTATCAAAACTCATTAGGCACTCCATTTCCATAAATACCTAACATATCTACCATAACCTTCTCATCTTTGCCGTCTTTCCTTCTGTCATAGTATTAAATCATAATATATCGCAATCCTAAGCTGTGCTATTTCATATCTTGTCATATACATTCCCTACATACGATCTCTTTATCTGATATTATGAATAAAGCCATCACACATAATATAAACATTACCACTCGCACCTTAGCACTTCACTGATAACAAAATAAACATGCTTATTGCCTTTTAAACACCGCATTGGATAATATTGCGAACGAGTTTCACTGGCGAGTTGCGCCTACATATGGAATTAACATTGATTACAGATGAATACCTGTATCCACATAACCATATTTCATTACGCTAACACGCGCGCACACATTATCACAGCACAAAATACTAATATCTTTCCGAAGATTAAAATACATTACGGTACTTACGTATATACGACTTAAAGAGAACTTAACTTGCTTATTTGGACTCTTCCTGTTGCTCTCCCCCGTCATCGGAACTAGTAGGCCTGGCTCCTCGGTTTTGTTTAGGTCAACGGGTCCATGTGTTCCTCTCTCAGCTGACTTTCATCTGTATTGGGTCGTCACAGCATAGCTCCGCCAAGCCTAAGTAGTCGTGCCTCTCAGCTGCTCACACCATCATGGTAACGTGTTGAACTCTCGGAAAAGAAAATGGTAATACAGGGTTTAGTGTCGTCATCTTATGGTTAGGGTTTTATCTCTATAATACTTGCAATATTAAAAATGATTCTGTTTGGAATAATCAGTTCTAGTATGGTTTCAAAACTGCTAACTGTTGAGGATAATAAATTTGGTAATCGGGTAGATATGTTTTTCTGGTTCCCTTATCGAAGAATACGTAGTAACTAGTTGGTCAGTGCTTCTCAGAACACGCAGTATCGTGCAAAATATCCGTCCACTGAGTCGAGTCGTGATGTAATTGCTATTACACTCTTCTGGGGTTTCCTTATTGCTTCAATTAGTAAAGCGACGTATATTACTTGGTATTTCGAACTCTATAGCCAACAAATATGTTGCTTTCGAAATAAAAAGCTGCTTCTTTCTTCTCTTGCTCGTGCTAGTTAAGCTTAGTAATGTAGATTGACGAAATTTTCTAATGGAGGTTCCTTTTCTCATTAATAATAGATCTGAATAATCTGCGTTTGTCATTCTTTTCTTACCGCCTTCTAAACGTGGTTCTTTCGGTAATTGCCTGTTGAAAAGATATATCATTTCGGTATATCGGCGTTATTCCTTTCTAGATCGACGTTTTACTAGCTTGAACTCCATTTTTGTTCCTATTTATGCAGATACAGAAAGTGAAATGTCACAACGTTAATCAGTGCACACGTTCGACTCTTTAGCTGAACGGTCAGCGTACTGGCCTTCGGTTCAGAGGGTCCCGGGTTCGATTCCTGGCCGGGTCGGGGATTTTAACCTTAATTGGTTAATTCCAACGGCACGGGGGTGGGTGTATGTGTTGTCTTCATCATCATTTTCATCCTCATCACGACGCACAGGTCGCCTACGGGCGTCAAATAGAAAGACCTGCACCTGGCGAGCAGAACCCGTCCAGGGATATCCCGGCACTAAAAGCCATACGACATTTCATTTCACTGCACATGCTCCCACAAACAACTATAACCGAAAAGATCCTCGAAAAGTTTATGAATTCTGGGAACTACTAGAGCGAGTAACAAACAAAATTCAAGGGCACTACGTCAAAGTTTGATGGGAGACTTTAATGCACAAGTAGGTAAAGAAAAGACATTTAGGAGAACAGTGGGATCGCATTCAGCACATAAAAGTACAATACAAAATGGCGAAAGATTAATTGACCTTTGCCAAACGTTTGATTTAAAAATAATGTTCACTTTCTGGTACTACCCAGCAAGAAGAAAACTTGGATATCCCCCAATCATCAGCAAGGGTAATTTAAAATTGATCATGGAGCCATCATCAAGAAGAATCAGAAAGAAATACTGAATGTTAAAGTAAAAATAGGAATTATAGTTTCAGACCATCACTTATCATGAGTAAAAATAAGGTTTCAACAAAAAATTCAAAGTGAGAACTATTAGAACACCAAGAACTGATCCTGAAATCCTTAAACTAAATTAAGATATCTTCCTTGGAATGTCCAAAACCATTAGAACAGAAAAGCGTAAATACGAACATGGCAGACTGGTAGAAATTGATCAAGACTTAAAGAAAAATAACACCAGAAACTACCGTAAGAAATTTTAAAAACTTTACAATTATAGTTTCCCAAGCTTATGTTTCAAGTCTCCAGATAGAACAACAGAAACAAATAACAAGGAAAACTGCAAACTCTTTGCAAACTACTTTCAGAAGTTGCTGAATTGCAAGTCCCAATTACCAACTTGCTTTTGAGAAACTCACACCAAATCCTCACTCAGCATCCCCCACGTTTGAAGGGGTTAAACTAATAATTCAGAACCTAAAAGACAATAAATCATCAGACAAAGATCAAATAAATGCAGAAATATTGAAATTAGGTGGCGACAAATTGGTCCTTATCTTCCACGAAATATTACAGGACATCTGGCATACCGAGAAATCCCCAAAGAAAGGAAGTGTTCATTAATTCACCCACTTCATAAGAAGGGGATGGATCTGTTATAGACAACCACAGAGGAATTTATCTACTGTTAATCATCTATAAAATCCTCTCTAAACTCCTACTTAATAGGTTGGAAGAACAAACGGAACACTTAATTGGTGAATATCAGGCAAGATTTCGAAAAGGGAGGTCGTGTGTAGAGCAAATTTTCAACCTTAAAACCATCCTTCAAATTTGAAAAACCAGACAGTAGTTACATTTATTGACTTCCGTAGACCGACAGACCGACACGTACTAGAGAAATTCCAAGTTGACAAGAAAATAAAGGAATTGATCAAGCAAACATTGACCAACAAAACATCGGAAGTACAATTTTTAGGAGAAATTTCTGAAACATTTGCAATCAAAACAGGAGTAAGAGAAGGAGATGGATTATCTCCCCTACTGTTTAATTTAGTTCTAAAAAAATTGATTAGGACATGAAAAATGAAACTAAAGGTATAAATATTGGTAGATGTCACCAAAACAAAATTCACCTTAATTGCCTAGCATTTGCTGATGACATTGCTATCCTATCCAACAACAGAGGGGAAGCAATCCAGTCTGTAGAAAAACTCCATGAAATATCAGCCAAAACAGGACTCCAAATTTCTTATATATGGAAGGGACTAGATGAGGTTCCAACAGTCAATCGTTAATAACGAAATAAGTTGTGGAAACACCGCTCAAATAGACAAATTTAAGTATCTAGGTGAAATTATTGAACCAATAGGGTTAAATCAGCAAGACAACACAGAAAGAACTGCAAAACTTCAAAGAGCATAGAAAATTACTTGGAACAGATACAATAAAAGAACTATGCCTACCTAAAAAGGCACAATTACGACATTATAATACACTAGTTAAAACAGAAGCACTTTATGCATCTGAAACTATTATAATTTGTGGCAAATCTAGAATAAAAGTGGGCCAAAAACAATAAAGGATTGTATTCAGAAAAATCTTAGGACTAAAATGCGAAAATGGAATTTGGATGAAAAGGAAATCACATGAAATCTATCAAGTTAGAGAATAATTACAGATACAATCAGGAAACGGCGATTACAATTTTATAGTCACTTATATAGAATGGATAATAATAGGCACACAAAGGAAGTTTTAAACGTAGAATTATTGATGAAAAATAACAATAATTAGCTAAAAGAAATCAGTGAAGACCAAAATGAAATTGGCATCAATGAAGAAACCATTAAAGACAGAACAAAATTCAGAGCCTTAATTCACAAACACAAAGTTTCTCTTAAGCCCATCCGACTAAATACAGGACGGACTAAATAATGTAAAAAGGAACACAGCGAAAGGATGAAGAGATATTGGGAAGAGAATAAGAAAAAAAACAAGAAAGTGCTAATAAGTTCAAATGCGCTCCTTAGTTCGCCATAACGAATCAAAAAAGCAGCAATAACAATAATAATAATGATGGCTTTATGCCCTACTTACGACTTTTACGGTTTTCGGAGACACCAAAAATACCGGAATTTTGTCACGCAGATTTCTTTTGCGTGCCAGTAAATCCACCAAATACCAAATACCGCCGGAAACTGCAACCTCGGGTTCAGAAGGCCGGTGCTCTATTGTCTGAGATACTCAGTCGGGCAGACTTGTGCGTTCCATATCAAGAATAGACAGACTTTTCGTACTTTGAAAGTCAATTGGGGAGGCATTCCACTGGGACACTCCAAATATCTGGGAGTCACTCTTGACCGTGCTTTGACGTTCCGAAAGCACTGCTCGAAAATCAAGCAGAAAGTGGCTACTAGAAATAACACCATACGAACATTCACTTGAACAGCTTGGTATGCACGTCCAGATGTAGGGAAGACATCTCTCCTTGAGCTGTGCTATACTGCAGCTGAATAAGCTTGCCCAGTATGGCCATGCCAAAACCATGGATGCGGCACTCAACGAGACATGCCGAATTGTCATTGCCTTTTTGCGTTCTACACCCCTCGGAAAGGTTCACTGTCTTGCCGGTATAACACCTTCCCACATCCGTCGAGAAATAGCTGCCAGGAAAGAGAAGAATAAGTCAATGACATCTCAGGCCCATCCTCTGGCTATCAGTCAGCTTGGCAGCGCCTTAGATCAAGAAGAAGCTTAATATTTATTGAATCACTTCAAGTTACATTGCGGCAAGCAAGAATTTAAGTGTGGCGGGTAAGAAACAGCACATCCTTCGTCGTACAGTTCAACGAAGCTCATATACCCAAATCTGGCACGGCATTTAATAGATGCTTGGAAACGCGTTCGCGACAGGTGGACGGAGTGGTATTCGTGGGGTTTCACTCCCGGACTCTTTCTTCTCGTCTACAGTGGAACCGACTGGTGGTTTGGCATTTACAAGTGTTTCTCAGGACTTGCATACAGACACACCAGTATATCGTCGCTGCCGGGACAAAACCTCCTCTGTGAAATATTTTAGCTTAGAACTTTGGAATGTAAGGTTCTGTCATCTAAGGTGCAATATTGTGTGCATATTATCAAGGCATTCCCGCTCTTCATAATGTATGTGATGCGAGTCAGTCTATCTCCAAAAATATTATCACATAAGAGGTTTTGTCCCGGCAACGACGATATAGTGTTTTCAACTATCTTCTTTCTTACGGGGCCATTGCAGCAGTACAGTGCGGTAAATTTCTAGCACCATCATGTACCCCACCGTAACAACCACAACCATCACACTGACTACCACCGTTTCAGGCGTCGTCCAATCAGCTGCAGAGCTAGTTACCATTGCATATCACACGGCCATTGTGTCTTCACACCCTACTCCAAACTACCAAGCTTGGTTTCTACCTGTGAGCCCGCCTCCCCAGTGGGACAAGACTCGAACACCGTCTAAGCGTACAGCTTCACTACTCCCTGGTGAAGAGGAACCTGCCCCTCGCCGTCGTGCTGTGGCTCCACCATCGTTGCCTACTGAACCCATCACAGGAGCGCCACCCCCTTTTATGAACAGCGACAATCGACTGACTCTCCAGGACCCACCTGCACCATCCGACCTCCCCACCTCCCGAACTCGCCAACCCATCACCAAACTCAGCTCACTTCAGCCCCCCCTCCCCACTGCCATTCACATGTTTATACCGCTTAATCCCACCCCATATTTCCGTTCCTCGGCCCACATCTTCAAAATCTTACTCCGCTTCAATATGAGACGTGAAGAAATCGCTGACTTCCGCCCTACTTCTCATGGGATGTTCATCAAACTCAACGGAGAAGCCACCGCTTAGAGACTCACTCAAACAATAGGTGCAGCTCAATTAGGATCACCAGTACCTTTTTAAACTCCTCTCAACCCCAACCCTTAATCCCCTTCCTCCCTCCCCCGACAAAGTTTAGTCACTTGCGTGATCCGTGGGGTGAACCCGGCCATCTCCGATGACGATTCTCAGTGAACTTCATGCGGAAGGAATTCCGATTCGGAAGGCCTTTCGCATCTTTCCTCCTGGCTCACCTTCATGGTCCGCATACTATTGCCCACTGTCGAGGGTAGAGATCGTGTCATCACCAGTGGAGTTTCTATTCTTCGGCGTCATCACAGAATTGAATCCTCCAAAGCCCTCCCTCCTCAGTCCATCCGTTGTGACAGGTTTACAGTCAGCACCCCACGGCCCGATGCACCTCCGAACAACCAGCCTGCGCTCACTGGTCCCAATCCCATCACATCCCCAAATGCTCTCATGTTCAACTTCCCCCCTGTGGGGACACTCACCCCTCATATTCTCTCACATGTAAGGACCACCCGTCCACTCCCGCCAACCGACCGGATCTAGTAGCCCCATCCCCACGATGACTCGCCCACTGGCTCCAACCGCTCTCTCTTTCCACCACCAAACTTAGAGGACCTACTCCGCTTCATTACCATCTCCCTCCTCAATGTGCACCCCCTTTCATCAATCTTTCGTCCTCGAACAACTTCAAGTAGCTGTCAATCAAACTTTAAACTTGCATTACCAAACCTCCCATTCCGGTCTGAACACACATTTAACCTTCACCCCCTCGAGACATTGGTTTAGTTCCATACAGTCCCCGGCCCATTTTACTATCCCGACCACTCAACCCCGCCTTCTCTCTAGGATGACGACCTGGACTTTTTTGCTATTGCTATGCTTCTTCATGATGTGGGTTACTGAAGTCCCGTCCTAATTCGTGAACCATGGACAACGGCTGAATGGCCTACTAAGTGGTCCTGAGAGTCGGGATACCAGTTGCAATAGAATGGTAGTGGGCATCTCGGACATATTCTGAGTCGTGGCCCTCCTGGTGCTCAGGCGGCTAGGACTATAAAATCTACCGGTGGTCCCTAACCCGTTAGAGGAGAGATCCTCACTTGGACTATGTGCAAGTAGGCTAGCATCCTGCTTCATGAATTTACCGAACTTAGAACATTTTAAGCAAGCCTCGGACCTATGGGAGTAACGGAGTCCCACTCACATTTGACAGGCGAGGGACTCCTTGGAAACAACTTGGCGAACGACATGGAATCCGATGGGGAACTATCAGTATTAATGGGGCTTATGGAAGAAAGAAAGTAGAACTTGTTGAGTCAGCAAAGGGGATGCATCTGGATGTACTAGGAGTAAGTGATATACGGATAAGGGAAGATAACGAGGAAGATATAGGAAAGTATAAAGTGTACTTGACGGATGTTAAAAAGGGACGGACAGAGTATGGGGTAGGCTATTTATCAGGAATACCATTGCACGCAACATAGTTTATGTTAGGCACGTAAATGAGCAAACGATGTCGGTAGATTTGTCAGTTGGAGGAATTAGGACAAGAATTGTGTCCGTGTATTCACCATGTGAGGGTGCAGATGAGGATGAAGTTGACAAGTTTTATGAAGCATTGAGTGACATCGTAGTCAGGGCGAACAACAAGGATGGAATAGTGCTAATGGGCGATTTCACTGCGAGAGCTGGAAATAGAACGGAAGGATATGAAACGGTAATTTGTAAATGTGGGGAAGATATGGAAGCTAATGGCAATGGGAAGCGGTTGTTGGACTTCTGTGCTAGTATGGGTTTAGAAGTTACGAATACATTCTTCAAGTATAAGGCTATTCACCGCCACACATGGGAGGCTAGGGGCACCAGATCCTTATTAGAATATATCGTATCCGACTTCGAATTCAGGAAGTCTGTGGGAATGTACGGGTTTTTCTGGGATTTTTCAATGATACAGACCACTATCTGATCTGTAGTGAAATAAGTATTTCTAGGCCTAGGTAGAGAAAGTGAAACATGTCTGCTAACGAATAAGAGTAGAAAATCTCCAAGACGAGGAAATTAGACAGAAGTACATGGATATGATCAGTGAGAAGTTTCGAACAGTGGACACCAACCAGGTTCAGGATATAGAAAGAGAATGCGTAGCATACAGGGATGCTGTAGTAGCAACAGCAGTGGAATGTTGAGGAACAACTGCGGGTAAAGACGGGAAAAAATGAACATCTTGGTGGAATGATGAAGTGAGAGCAGCTTGTAAACGTAAAAAAAGAAGGCTTATCAGAAATGGCTCCAAACAAGGGCCGAGGCAGACAGGAAATTGTACGTAGATGAAGAAACAGAGCGAAACAAATAGTTGTTGAATCCAAAAAGAAGTCGTGGGAAGATTTTGGTAATAACCTGGAAAGGCTAGGTCAAGTAGCAGGTAACCTTTCTGGACAGTAATAAAGAATCTTGGGAAGGGGGGGAAAGAGGAAATGAACAGTGTTTTGGGTAATTCAGGTGAACTCATAACAGATCCCAGGGAATCACTGGTCAGGTGGAGGGAATATTGTGAAAATCTTCTCTACGTAAAAGAAAATCTTCCTGGTGGTCTCTCGAACAACCAAGCTCGTGGGGAAGAAGAAAATGATGTTGGTGAAATTACTCTTGAGGAAGTAGAAATGATGGCAAATAAACTCAATTGTCATAAAGCAGCAGGAATAGATGAAATTAGACCTGAAATGGTGAAGTATAGTGGGAAGGCAGGGAAGAAATGGCTTCATAGAGTAGTAAGAGTAGCATGGAGTGTTGGTAAGGTACTTTCAGAGTGGACAAAAGCGGTAATTGCACCTATCTATGAACAAGGGAACAGGAAGGACTGCAAGAACTATCGTGGTATCTCATTGATTAGTATACAAGGCAAAATATTCATTGCCATCTTGGAAGGGAGGGTGCGATCAGTGGTTGAGAGGAAGTTGGATGAAAACCAATGTGGTTTCAGACCACAGAGAGGCTGTCAGGATCAGATTTTCAGTATGCGGCAAGTAACTGAAAAATGCTACGAGAGGAATAGGCAGTTGGATTTATGTTTCGTAGATCTCGAGAAAGCATATGACAGGGTACCGAGGGAAAATATGTTAGCCATACTGGAGGACTATAGAATTAAAGGTAGATTATTAAAATCAATCAAAGGCATTTATGTTGACAATTGGGCTTCAGTGATAATTGATGGTAGACTGAGTTCTTGGTTCAGGGTACTTATAGGGGTTAGACAAGGCTGTAATCGTTCACCTTTGCTGTTCGTAGTTTACATGGATCACCTGCTGAAAGTTATAAAGTGGCAAGGAGGGATATAGTTAGGTGGAAATGTAGTGAGCAGTCTGGCCTATGCTGACGAATTGGTCTTAATGAGATTGTGCCGAAAGCCTGCAGTCTAATATCTTGGAACTTGAAAATAGGTGCAATGACTATGGTATGGAAATTAGCCTCTCGAAAACTAAATTGATGTCAGTAGATAAGAAATTCAAGAGAATTGAATGTCTGATTGGTGATACAAAGCTGGAATAGGTAGAAAATTTTAAGTATTTCGGTTGTGTGTTCTCACAGAGTGGTAATATAGTAAGTGGGATTGAATCAAGGTGTATTAAAGCTAATGCAGTGAGCTAGGAGTTGCGATCAACAGTATTCTGTAAGAAGGAAGTCAGCTCCCAGACGAAACTATCTTGACATCGGTGTGTTTTCAGACCCACTTTGCTTTACGGGAGCGAAAGCTGGGTGGACTCAGGATATCTTATTCATAAGTTATAATTAACAGTCATGAAAGTAGCGATAATGATTGCTGGTACAAATAGGTGGGAACAATGGAAGGAGGGTACTCGGAAGGACGACGTAAAGGCTAATTTAGGAATGAACACGATGGGTGAAGCTGTACGCATAAACCGGCTTCAGTGATGGGGTCATGTGAGGGGAATGGAGGAGGATAGGTTACCTAGGAGAATAATGGACTCTGTTATGGAGTGTAAGAGGAGTAGAGGGAGACGAAGACGACGATGGTTAGACTCAGTTTCGAACGATTTAAAAATAAGAGGTATAGAACTAAATGAGGCCACAGCACTAGTTGAAAATAGAGGATTGTGGTGACGTTTAATAAATTCACGGAGGCTTGCAGACTGAACGCTGAAAGGCATAACGGTCTATAATGATAATGCATGTATGTATGTATGCTTTTTTGCTTTACGTTGCGCCGACACAGATAGCCTTATGGCGACGATGGGATATGAATGTCTAAGGAATGGGAAGGAAGCGACCGTGGCCTTAATTAAGGTACATCCCCAGCATTTGTCTGGTGTGAAAATGGGAAATCACGGAAAACCACAGGGGGATTCGAACCCACTATCTGCCGGATGCAAGCTCACAGCTGCGCGCCCTTTACAGCACAGCCAACTCGGCCGGTGAAGTTACTTCTTAGCAAACCACCCACCTCTACTCAGTTGACCTCCCGAGGCTGAGTGGACCCCGTTCCAGCCCTCGTACCACTTTTCAAATTTCGTGGCAGAGCCGGGAATCGAACCCGGGCCTCCGGGGGTGGCAGCTAATCACGCTAACCACTACACCACAGTGGCGGACACTAAATGTATAATAATAATAATGTTATTTGTTTCACGTCCCACGAACTACCTTTTTTTTAAGGTTTTCGGAGATGCCACCATACTACATGTAATATGCTCGCGCAGATGTAGCACATTAGCACTAATATTGTCCATATTAAATTCACGCCCACGACGTGGAAAGGGCGCCTTTCAAAGCTGACCAATGAAAACGATTGTTCGTCCATTTCTAGGATCGTATTATGTAAGTGCAAATGGTTTCTAGAGGACCCGCTGCAATCGCTGTTGACGATTAAGATGCCAGATACCATACCACCTGGACTACATTTACGAAATAAAAAACATACGCCTCAACCCAGGATCGACCACTCGACCTCCTGCAAGCTATCCCAAAACTCTATCCACTGCACCAACTGTTCAGTACGACTAACGTCTGCTGATAGAGGTAGTTACCCTAGATGTGGTTACAGCGTTGCCAGATTGCTAATCTTCAACGTCGTTTTTCTGCCGGATATACTGGCAAGACGAAATTTTGTAAGAGACATTTTTTTATTGCTGGCATGTGAGGAGTCGCGCTGCGAAGCCCGAGTGCGCGAATTACGCTTCACCCTGTATATTCACTCTCCAATGGTTTGTGGTTGGCCATGTTTTTTCAGTTAATAAGGAAACGTCAGACGATGCTAAACCTGCAGTTTCCTTGCCTCCCACAGCACTATCTATGAGTAATATCTTCGTCTCATGAAGTTCAGCGAGTTTATTGTGAAAGTAATAGTCATCATCATCATCATCATCATCATCATCATCTGTTTACCCTCCAGCTTCGGCTCTTCCCTCGGACTCAGCGAGGGATCCCACCTCTACCGCCTCAAGGGCAGTGTCCTGGAGCTTCAGACTCTTGGTCGGGGGATACAACTGGGGAGTATGGCCAGTACCTCGCCCAGGCGGCCTCACCTGCTATGGTGAACAGGGGTCTTGTAGGGGGATGGGAAGATTGGAAAGGATAGGCAAGGATGAGGGAAGGAAGCGGCCTTGGCCTTAAGTTAGGTACCATCCCGGCATTCGCCTGGAGGTGAAGTGGGAAACCACGGAAAACCACTTCGAGGATGGCTGAGGTGGGAATCGAACCCACCTCTACTCAGTTGACCTCCCGAGGCTGAGTGGACCCCGTTCCAGTCCTCGTACCACTTTTCAAATTTCGTGGCAGAGCCGGGAATCGAACCCGGACCTCCGGGGGTGGCAGCTAATCACGCTAACCACTACACCACAGAGGCGGCGAAAGTAATAGTCGATTGGCTTTTCAGCTGCATTGTCATGCATTGTATGGAGATGTCATTTTGATACATCACCATACAATGCACACTGGAGCTTCTCATCATATTAACCAACATTCAACATAGTACGTTCCAGGTATTTCCGACGTTTATGCATTTGTTCAACAGTTTTCTGGCTGGCAGGTGAGGTTTCCGAAACACTCTCAGTTTCGTCGAACTTGAATGAACCTGTATTCAATCAACGGTCTGTGTTATCGCCTGCGAGTACTATTATACTTACGCTTCATTACTGTTCACTTCTGGATTCTTGCAGTTTGAGTACATGGAAGAGTGAAGATAGTGTCTCTATAGTAATAAAAATGATAGACCTGTTGGCATCAGGAGAGACACTTCACTGAGCTGTCGCAACTGGCTGTGTACTGAACCAAACAACCAATGAAGACACTCCATGGTATCTGTCGGTCACTCGAAGAGCTACTAATAGTCCGCAGCTAACTTGTACCATCTATCGACCAAATTGATTGTTACATAAGCTTATGTAAGATATACAATAGTGAAGACCTCTAAATGTAAAACAATGATCTAGGGCATGTGTGTACAATAAAATGCCGTTCTTTAAGAACTTACAAGTTACTTTGTTATTGCGGACACCTTGGATTATCGTCGCTGCCCTCCAGGGGATAGCCGACCACAGTTTGGTAATGACTGCCTTAGTGTGTAGGTTTATGTGGCAGGGTGTATAGTAGAAGCGATCTCCTGAGACGAAGTTGACAGATTAGAACGCGGCTCCATCGGGAGTTATTTGAAGGTGTTCAAATATGACAGCCTTGTGTCGGCAGATTTACTGGCACAGAAAAGAACTCCTGCGGGAGGAAATTCAGGCACCTCGACGTTTACGAAACCCGTAAAAGTAGTTAGTGGGACGTAAAACCAATAACGTTATTAATTAGTAAGTCTCGTTTAATTTGGTATAAGTTACACTCACCTCGTTTTCCTTGTATCCCAGTACATCGCAACGAGACTGGTTACAAGTCGTAGAGCCAGTGTCATTGGGCCTATTTTGTAGGAGGTGTATGTGTAAGCCTTAAATCTCGGTAGGTGTTGTATTTCACAGTTTTCCTGATTGTCGCTTTGTTGGATGGGCGAACAGGAAAAGATGCTACGTGGTTACACAAGTGGGATTCTGTTTTGCGGCGATGGTTTGGGGTACATCTATTGTACTCGACTGGGTGTGAACAGTTGGGCGCCGAGTGATGTAACCGCTGACATTTGTAGCACTGGACTAACAACTGCCGCGGTGAAAGTCGATGTAGGTGTGTGAGGTTGTTATAGCTTTCTTTTTTCTGCTTTACGTCGCACCGACACAGATAGGTCTTACGGCGACGATGGGATCAGAAAGGTCTAGGAATGGGAAGGAAGTGGTCGTGGTCTTAATTAAGGTACATCTCCAGCATTCAATCAATCAATCAATCAATCAATCAATCAATCAATCAATCAATCAATCAATCAATCAATCAATCAATCAAACAATCAATCAATCAATCAATCAATCATTGCTATGTATTTAGGGCTGTCACCCAGGTGGCAGATTACCTATCATTTCTTTACCTATACTTTTCTTTATTTCAAAGAACGTGGCAATTTATCGAAAATTTCGATTGATAAATTATTCCAATCCCAAATTCCTTTTCCTATGAATGACTATTTGACCCATTCATCCTCTTGAATTTCAATTTAATCTTCATATTATGATCACTCCTGTCTTTAAAAACTCCATTTAAGCTTATTCGTCTACTAATGTAATTTCGGCCATCTCTCCACTGACAGCTTGGAACATACCACTTCAAATCAATCAATCATTCAATCATGCAATACTGATCTGCATTTAGGGCAGTCACCCAGGTGGCAGATTCCCTAACTGTTGTTTTCCTAGCCTTTTCTAAAATGATTTCAAAGAAATTGGAAATTTATTGAACATCTCTCCCTTGGTAAGTTATTCCAATCACTAACTCCTCTTCCTATAAATGAATCTTTGCCCCAGTTTGTCCTCTTGAATTCCAAATTTATATTCATATTGTGATTTTTCCTACTTTTAAATACGCCACTCAAACTTATTCGTCGACTAATGTCATTCCACGCCATCTCTCCGCTGACAGCTCGGAACATACCACTTAGTTGAGCAGCTCATCTTCTTTCTCCCAATTCTTCCCAGCCCAAACTTTGCAACATTTTTGTAACGCTACTCTTTTGTCGGAAATCACCCAGAACAAATCGAGCTGCTTTTCTTTGGACTTTTCCAGTTCTTGAATAAGGTAATCCTGGTGTGGGTCTCATACACTCGAACTATATTCTAGTTGCTTTTTTTTAATATTTTGCTTTACGTCGCACCGACACAGATATGCTTTGTGGGGACGATGGGAGAGGAATGAGCTAGGAAATGGAAAGAATCGGCCGTAATTTACCTGGTGTGAAAATGGCAAACCACGGAAAACCATCTTCAGGGCTGCCGACAGTGGGCTTCGAACCCACTATCTCCCGATTACTGGATACTGGCCGCACTTAAGCGACTACAGCTATCGAACTCGGTACTCTAGTTGGGGTCTTACCAGACATGTATATGCCCTCTCCTTTACATCTTTACTACTATCCCTAAACACTCCCATAACCATGTGCAGAAATCTGTACCCTTTATTTACAATCCCATTTATGTGATAATCCCAATGAAGATCATTCCTTATATTAACACCTAGATACTTAGAATGATCCCCAAAAGGAACTTTCACCCCTTCAACGCAGTAATTAAAAGTGAAGGGACTTTTCCTATTTGAGAAACTCACAAGCTGACTTTTAACCACGTTTATCAACATACCATTGCCTGCTGTCCATCTCACAACATTTTTGAGGTCACGTTGCAGTTGCTCACAATCTTGTAACGTATTTGTTACCCTGTACAGAATAAGATCATCCGCAAAACCTTACCTCTGATTCCACTTGTTTACTCATTATCATCTATATGTATAAAATAGCTTGTCCTGACTGACTGACTGACTGACTGACTGACTGACTGACTGACTGACTGACTGACTGACTGACTGATTCATCATCGCCGAGCCGAAACTACTGGACATAAAGAAATTAAATTTTGGGGATATATTCATATTAAGATGTAGGTGCTCGCTAAGAGAGGATTTTTGGATATTCCGTCGCTAAGGGGGTGAAAAGGGGGGTGAAATTTTAAAATGAGTGTTCCTATATCTCAAAACTTTAAAACTTTACGAATGTGAAAATTGGTATTTAGAATCTTCTTTAAAAATAAGGAAATATGTATTTTTTTGTTTTTAGAAAATCTCAATAGGACGGGTGAAAAAGGGTGAAAAAGGGGTTGAATGCTTTTAATCAGGATACCGGTACTTATATCTCAGAAACTGAAGGTATTACAGACCTGAAAATTGGTACTTTTGAGCTCTTTTAAAAATAAAGAAACACGTATTTTTTTGTTCTTGGGAAATCCAATTAATGGGAGGGTTAAAAGGGGGTGAATTTTTAAAAAGTGAATCTATATCTCCAAACTTTTACAGTTTGCAGATGTAAAAATTGGTATTTAGAATCTTCATTAAAAATAAAGAAACACGTATTTTTTTGTTTTCGGAAAATCGCAATAGGAGGAGTGTAAAGGGGTAAAAAAAAAGTTGAATACCTTTAATGAGGCTACTTATATCTCAGAAACTGAAGATATTACAGACCTAAAAATTGGTGTTTGAGATCTCCTTAAAAATAAAGAAACACGTATTTTTTTGTTTCTGGAAAATCCAATTAAGGGGGGTGAAAAGGTGGTAATATTTTAAAATGAGTGTATCGATATCTCAAAACTATTAAAGGTTATAGATGTGAAAATTGGTATTTAGAATCTCCTTTAAAAATAAAGAAACACGTATATCGTATATTTTATTTTCGGAAAATCCTAATAGGAAGGGTGGAAAAGTTTGAAAAAGGGGTCCAATGCCTTTCATGAGTCTACTTATATTTCAGAACCGGAAGATATTACAGGCCTGAAAATTGGTGTTTGGGATCTACTTTAAAAATAAAGAAACGCGTATTTTTTGTTTTTGGAAAATCCAATTAATGGGGGGGGGGTAAAAGGGGGTGATTTTTTAAAATGTGTATCTGTATCTCAAAACTTTTACAGTTTATAGATGTAAAAATTGGTATTTAGAATCTCCTTTAAAAATAAAAACACGTATTCTTTTGTTTTCGGAAAATCCCAATAGGAAGTGTGTAAAAGGGTGAATAATGGGTTGAATGCCTTTAATGAGGCTACTTATATTTCAGAACCTGAGGATATTACAGAACTGAAAATTTGTATATGGGATCTCCTTTAAAAACAAAGAAACACGTATTTTTTAGTTTTTGGAAAATCCAATTAATGGCGGTTAAACAGGAGTGACAAATTGGGGTGAATTTTTTGAAAGACTATATCTACAGAATATCTTGGAAACGGAAAATGTCATAGACGTAAAAAGTGGGTGTTTGGAATCTCCTGTAAATGTAAAGAAACATAGGTGATTTGTTTTTGGAAACTCCACTTAAGGGGAACACAAAAGGGGTGAAATTTTAAAATGAGAATTTTTCCAGTATATCAAAAAATACTTAACATGTTACAGAAGTGAAAAATGGTATTTTTTATCTCTATTAAACATAAAGAAACGTGTATTTTTAGTTTTCGGAAATACCACTTGGGTGGAGGGGGGGGGGGGGTAAAAGTGACTGAAAATGGTGTTGAATTTTTTTAGTTAGGCTACTGATATCTCAAAAATGAAGACGTTACAGACGTGAAATTTGATATTAGCAATCTGCTTTAAAAGTAAAGAAACACGTATTCTCGGGAAATCCAATGAAGGGAGGGGGGGGGGGGTTGAGAGAATTGAAAAATTAATTGACTTAATTGTATGAGAATACATACATCTAATAAAAACTAAAGTTGTTACAGACGTGAAAATTCGTATTTGGATCTCCTTTAAAAACAAAGAAAAACGCGTTTTGGGGGGGAAACCATCTTGGAGGGCGGGAGTGTAAAGGAGTTGAATTCCTTTCATGAGGACACATAAATCAAAAACTGAAGAAGTTAGAGTCGTGATTATTGATATTTAGATGATCTTTTACTATTAAAGAAACAAGTATTTTTTGCGGGAAAATTCACTTAGGGGGGGGGGGGGGATAGTGTGAACTGAAGTGAAAGAAAGTAAATTATTTTTATGGGGATACTTATATCTCAAAACTGAAGGTAATAGACGTGAACATTGGTGTTTGGAATCTCCCTTAAACATAAAGAAACAAGCCTTCTTTTAATTTTTTTTTTGGGGGGGAGGGGCAGGGGGGCGGTAAATAAACTTAACGGCGGTGCGGTGTAGAAGGAGGTGAGACCAATTGATATTACTGTTCTTAATGTGCTTATAAGGATCCTGCGTTGCTCTGGCGGCAGAGCGCCGGCCTCTCACAGCTGGGTTCCGTGGTTCAAATCCCGGTCACTCCATGTGACATTCGTGCTGGACAAAACGGAGGCGGGACAGGTTTTTCTCCGGATACTCCGGTTTCCCTGTCATCAGCCACTCCAGCAACACATAATAATAGTAATAATAATAATAATAATAATAATAATAATAATAATAATAATAATAATAATAATGTTCCGGACCGTCGTCAAATGTGCGGACCGCGCTGGAAACGGCTCCTGGACGGGTAATGACTAAGAATGCAGTCCGGCCGCGGGTTCAGTGCCGCCAAGGCGCCCAATATGACACCACGCCGGATCTCCTGAAGGATTTTATCCATATTAAAAATGATTATAGGAAAAGATGGCAAAGCTTTACGGACCCAACTGACCGGGAGGAATACCTGAGCCTAGCCCGGTAAGTACGAAATCGATTGCTGGAAAGGAAGATTAATAAATGGGAGGAAACGTGCCGTATTCTAATAGAAAACGAGTCAGATCTGGAATTTTGGTGGATTCTCGCAGAAAACGAGTGAGATCGCGAATTTCGGCGGATTATGTATCTGAAACAATAAGCATTCAATTATAAATTTCAGTATAATACCGTAGCGAAGCACGGGTATCTTGCTAGTTTTTATATATAAGGAAACATAAAAGTCCAAGTCCTTGAGGAATTCCTCCCTTAATTATTACAGGGTCAGATAAAGCTCCGCCTAATCTAATTCTCTGAGTTCTATTTTCTAGAAACATAGCAACCCATTCAGTCACTCTTTTGTCTAGTCCGATTGCACCAATTTTTGCCAGTAGTCTCCCATGATCCACCCTATCAAATGCTTTAGACAGGTCAATTGCGATACAGTCCATATGAGCTCCTGAATCCAGGATATCTGCTATATCTTGCTGGAATCCTACAAGTTGAGCTTCAGCGGAATAACCTTTCCTAAAACCGAAATGTCTTCTATCGAACCAGTTATTAATTTTGCAAACATGTCTAATATAATCAGAAAGAATGCCTTCCCAAAGCTTACATACAATGCATGTCAAACTTACTGGCCTGTAATTTTCAGCTTTATGTCTATCACCCTTTCCTTTATACACAGGGGTTACTATAGCAACTCTCCATTCATCTGGTATAGCTCCTTCAACCAAACAATAATCAAATAAGTACTTCAGATATGGTAGTATATCCCAACATATCCCAACCCATTGTCTTTAGTGTATCCCCAGAAATCTTATCAATTCCAGCCGCTTTTCTAGTTTTCAACTTTTTTATCTTATTGTGAATGCCATTGTTTGTTGTTGTTTGAGTCATCCGTCCATAGACTGTTTTGATGCAGCTCTCCATGCCACTCTATCCTGCGCTAATCTTTTCATTTCTACGTAACTATTGCATCCTACATCTGCTCTAATCTGCTTGTCATATTCGTACCTTGGTCTACCCCTACCGTTCTTACCACCTACACTTCCTTCAAAAACCAACTGAACAAGTCCTGGGTGTCTTAAGATGTGTCCTGTCATTCTATCTCTTCTTTTCGTCAAATTTAGCCAAATCGATCTCCTCTCACCAATTCGATTCAGTATCTCTTCATTCGTGATTCGATCTATCCATCTCACCTTCAGCATTCTTCTGTAACACCACATTTCAAAAGCTTCTATTCTCTTTCTTTCTGCGCTAGTTATCGTCCATGTTTCACTTCCATACAATCCCACGCTCCACACGAAAGTCTTCAAAAACATCTTTCTAATTCCGATATCAATGTTTGAAGTGAGCAAATTTCTTTTCTTAAGAAAGCTCTTCCTTGCTTGTGCTAGTCTGCATTTTATGTCCTCCTTACTTCAGCCATCGTTAGTTATTTTACTACCCAAGTAACAATATTCATCTACTTCCTTTAGGACTTCATTTCCTAATCTAATATTTCCTACATCACCTGCCTTCATTCGACTGCACTCCATTACTTTTGTTTTGGACTTATTTATTTTCATCTTGTACTCCTTACCCAAGACTTCATCCATACCATTCAGCAACTTCTCGAGATCTTCTGCAGTCTCAGATAAAATAACAATATCATCGGCAAATCTCAAGGTTTTGATTTCCTCTCCTTGGACTGTGATTCCATTTCCAAATTTCTCTTTGATTTCCTTTACTGCCTGTTCTATGTAAACATTGAAAAGGAGAGGGTACAAACTGCAGCCTTGCCTCACTCCCTTCTGGATTGCTGCTTCTTTTTCAAAGCTCTCGATTCTTATCACTGCAGACTGATTTTTATACAGATTGTAGATAATTCTTCGTTCTCGGTATCTGATCCCTATCATCTTCAGAATCATAAATAGCTTGGTCCAATCAACATTATCGAATGCCTTTTCTAGATCTACGAATGCCATGTACGTGGGCTTGTCCTTCTTGATTCGATCCTCTAGGATCAGACGTAAAGTCAGGATTGCTTCACGTGTGCCTACATTTCTTCTGAAGCCAAATTGATCTTCTCCCAACTCAGCTTCTACTTGTTTTTCCATTCTTCTGTAAATAATACGTGTTAAAATTTTGCAGGCATGAGATACTAAACTAATGGTGCGGTAGTTTTCACACCTGTCAGCACCGGCTTTCTTGGGAATAGGTATAACAACATTCTTCCGAAAATCGGATGGGACTTCTCCTGTCTCATACATCTTGCACACTAAATGAAATAACCTTGCCATGCTGGTTTCTCCTAAGGCAGTCAGTAATTCAGAGGGAATGTCATCAATTCCAGGTGCCTTGTTCCTATTGAGGTCACTCACAGCTCTGTCAAACTCTGACCTCAAAATTGGGTCTCCCATTTCATCAGCATCAACAGCCTCTTCATGTTCCAGAACCAAATTATTTACATCTTTACCTTGATACAACTGTTGGATATACTCCTGCCATCTTTCTGCTTTGTCTTCTTTCCTTAAAAGTGGCTTTCCATCTGAGCTCTTAATATTCATACACCTAGATTTCCTTTCTCCAAAGGTTTCCTTGGTTTTCCTGTATGCATCATCTACCTTACCCAGGACCATACAGCCTTCGACATCCTTGCACTTCTCCTTCAGCCATTCTTTCTTAGCTACCTTGCACTTTCTATCCACTTGATTCTTTAATCGCCTGTATTCTTTTCTGCCCTCTTCATTTCTAGCATTCTTGTATTTTCGTCGTTCATCAATCAGGTCGAGTATCTCCTGAGTTATCCACTGATTCTTAGTTGATCTCTTCTTCCTTCCTAACATTTCTTCAGCAACCCTACTGACTGCATTCTTCATGACTCTCCACTCTTCCTCTATAGTGTTTCCTTCAGCCTTTTCATTTAGTCCTTGTGCAACATGTTCCTTGAAACAATCCCTCACACTCTTTTCTTTCAACTTGTCTAGATCCCATCTTTTTGCATTCTTTCCTTTCTTCAATTTCTTCAACTTCGGGTGGCATTTCATGACCAACAAGTTAGGGTCAGAGTCCACGTCTGCTCCTGGGAAAGTTTTGCAATCCAACACCTGGTTTCTGAATCTCTGCCTAATCATAATGAAGTCTATTTGATACCTCCCGGTGTCTCCAGGTCTTGTCCACGTATACAGCCGTCGTTTGTGGTGTTTGAACCAAGTATTGGCAAGGACTAAATTATGATCAGTGCAGAATTCAACCAGCCGACTTCCTCTTTCGTTCCTTTGTCCCAATCCAAATTATCCTACTGTATTACTTTCTCTTCCTTGGCCTACCACTGCATTCCAGTCTCCCATCACAATTAGATTCTCGTCACCTTTTGCATATTGTATTAAATCTTCTACCTCCTCATATATTCTTTCGATTTCTTCATCATCCGCTGAACTAGTAGGCATATAGACCTGCACTATTGTGGTGGGCATTGGTTTGGTGTCTATCTTGACGACAATAATTCTTTCTCTATGCTGGTCGTAGTAGCTTACCCGCTGCCCTATTTTATTATTCATTATTAAACCAACTCCTGCATTTCAACTGTTTGATTTTGTGTTGATAATTCGGTAGTCGCCTGACCAAAAATCGTGTTCTTCCTGCCAACGTACTTCACTTATACCAACTACATCTAACTTTAGCCTATCCATCTCCCTTTTCAGGTTCTCTAACCTACCACAACGATTCAAACTTCTAACATTCCACGCTCCGGCTCGCAGAATGTCAGTATCCATCTTCCTGATGATCGCCCCCTCTCGTGTAGTCCCCACCCGGAGATCCGAATGGTGGACTAGTTTACCTCCGGAATATTTTACCCGGGAGGAAGCCATCATCAGTACATCATTCATACAGAGAGAGCTGCATGTCCTCGGGAGTTAGTTACGGCTGTAGTTTCCCGTTGCTTTCAGCCGTGTAGCAGTATCAACACAGCTAAGCCATGTTGAGTATTATTACAAGGCCGTATCAGTCAATCATCTAGACTGCCGCCCTTGCAACTATCGAAAGGCTGCTACCAACCTTTCGATGAACCATTCGTTAGTCTGGTCTCTCAACAGATACCCATCCGATATGGTTGCACCTGCGGCTCGGCTATCTGCATCATTGGGACACGCAAGCCTCCCCACCGCGGCAAGGTCACATGGTTCGCAGAGGAGGATTGTTATCATATGTAAATTTTAATACTTCTTTAGCATTAGTCTCCTCCTCTATCTGGACATTATCCTTGTAACCAACAATCTTTACATACTGCTGGCTGAATACTTCTGCCTTTTGAAGATCTTCACATACGCACTCCCCTTGTTCATTAATTATTCCTGGAATGTCCTTCGTGGAACCTGTTTCTGCCTTAAAATACCCATACATACCCTTCCATTTTCACTAAAATTTGTTTGACTGCCAATTATGCTTGCCATCATGTTATTCTTAGCTGCTTTCTTGGCTAGATTCAATTTTCTAGTAAGTTCCTTCAATTTATCCTTACTTCCACAGCTATTTCTAACTCTATTTCTTTCCAGTCTGCACCTCCTTCTTAGTCTCTTTATTTCTCTATTATAATAAGGTGGGTCTTTACCATTCCTTACCTCCCTTAAAGGTACAAAACTGATTTCACATTCCTCGACAATTGCTTTAAACCCATCCCAGAGTCTGCTTACATTTTTATTTACCGTTTTCCACCGATCAGAGTTACTTTTTAGAAACTGCCTCATGCCTGCTTTATTAGTCATATAGCACTGCCTAATAGTCCTACTTAAAACCTTCCTTTCTATCACATTTATTTTTAACTACGACAAAAATAGCTTCATGATTACTAGTACCATCTATTACTTCGATTTCTCTATAGTGCTCACATCCAGGATATTTTTCCCTCTCATTGGCTCCATCACTTTCTGAATCAGCTGTCCTTCCCATATTTAACTTATTTGCCATTTGTTGGTCATGCTTCCTGTCGTTCGCATTTCCTTCCCAGTTGTCATCTGGTAAATTCAGATCTCCCGCTACACTCACATTCCTTTCCATGTCGTTTCCCACATAGGTGATTATCTTATCAAATAATTCTGAATCCGTGTCAGCGCTACCCTTTTCCGGTCTGTACACTCCAAATACATCAATTTGCCTATTACCTTTAGAAATGAGCCTTACACCTACAATGTCATGTTTCTCATCTTTAACTTTTTCGTAGCTTACAAATTCTTCTTTCACCAGAATGAATACTCCCCCTCCCACCATTCCTATCCTATCTCTACTATACACACTCCAGTTCCGTGAGAAAATTTCTGCATCCATTATAACATTTCTCAGCTATGATTCAACTCCTATTACAATATCTGGTAAGTACTGTATACATCTATTAAATTACTTAATTCTATTCCTTTCTTTACAATACTTCTACAGTTAACACTAACATATTTATGTCATCCTTACTTGATTTCCAGTTCCCTGTTCCCTTATCAACGCTCCCTAGGCCACCCCGTTTCCCTGAATGTACCTCCGTATTACCCTTCCAAACAAATTTCCTATCTTATACGTACCGTTGCGGTTTAAGTGAAGGCCATCTGAGCGCAGATCCCTATCTCCTACCCACCCATTAGTATCTAGAAATTTCACTCCCAGTTTCACACATACCCATTCCATTGTCTCATTTAAATCCCCAATCACCCTCCAGTCAGTATCCCTCCTACACAGTATTCTACTAACAACAATCTCCGCTTCCTTAAACTTCACCCGTGCTGCATTTACCAGATTCCACGCGTCTCCAACTATGTTGGTACTTATATCAGCTTGCCTTACGTTGTTGGTACCAAGTGAAATACTACCACCTTCTCCTTCCCCTCCTCCCGCTCTTCTACTCTCCTCAACATCCGCCTCAACTTAATTCCTGGATAACACTCTACCCTGGTTCCCTTTCCTCCACACACTTTCCCCATGGGTCTAACGATGGAATCCCCCATGACCAGAGCCTCATCCCTACCCACCTCATTTGATCCCCTCCCCTCCTGGTCAGCCCTATCTTTCCTGATAGCTGCAGAAGCTACTTCCTTCAGTCATTTCTCCTTCCCACGACCCTTTTCCACCTGTCTTTTCCTATCCTCTACTCTACATTTCGCTTTCCTACCTTTTCCCTTCCTCCTACTTCCACACATCTCAGCAACAGTTCCCTGTCCCTCATCTTCCCTCTGTTGTTCTCCTGGAGTGACTCGTACCGATTTCGCACAGACACCTGTCCTGAATTCTGATCCTGAATAGATCCCTTAGCCTCTAATCTCCTTCCCCTTTGAACATTAGACCACCTTTCTTCTACAACTCCCCCTCCCTCTTGTACACTTACTGTGACCTGTACATTGTTTGAGGGAGTCCTGTCTTCCTTCCTGTCTTCTGTGAGAATCCTAATTATCTCCCTCAAACTCTCCAACTCCTCCCTCATACCCCTCAATGCCTCGCCACAACCACAGTTCGTACACTTGCACTCAGCCATTCTTTACGGAAAAATGAAAAGAAAAGGAAAAATAAAATAACTTATTGCAAAAAAATAAATGAACGGAGGAGTATATTGTTTGGGATAGATCACACGACAATAAGGTAATTAATATACGACTACTCTACAATACTACTGAGAGTAGTGCCGTATGTCACTACTAAGCACAAACAGAAATGAAATTTGCAAGAACTACTGTACTCAAAGATTACCAACAAAGCTAAATGCTTATACAGATTATTATTAGTGTACTACGCTCTAATAGATACACATGAAAAATAACACACGAATATAGCAGGCAAGATACGGCACTAACTAAATATACTGTATCTACATTACAATTTTCAGCTGAAATTTGGTTATATGAACTTTTACAGCTGGTGGATTACTATTTTTTTCCCTATTACAATAGTTTGTTTTCCACCAGCATTCCTCATTAAAAAACACATCAAACTGCATTTTCATGAGGATTAATTTTCGACATTTTCTGGGGCTTTCTCTCGTTTTGGACTGTGAGTTTTTACAAATTGCTTTACGTCGCACGGACTCAGATGGGTTTTATGGCGACGATGGGATAGGAAAGGGTTAGGACTGGGAAGGTATCAATCGTGGCCTTAATTACGGTACAGCCCCAGCATTTGCCTGGTGTGAAAATAGGAAACCGCGGAAAACAATCTTCAGGGCTGCCGACAATAGGGTTCGAACTCACTACCTCCTGAATGTAAGCTGATAGCTACGTGACCCAAACCACGCAGCCAATTGCTCGGCTGAACCCCTACTAATTTTCAAAACCCGGCGGCTGAGTGATTTCCGACAAAAGAGTAGCGTTACAAAAATGTTGCAATGTTTGGGTTGGGAAGAATTGAGAGAAAGAAGAAGAGCTGCTCGACTAAGTGGTATGTTCCCAGCTGTCAGCGGAGAGATGGCGTGGAATGATATTAGTAGACGAATAAGTTTGAATGGCGTTTATAAAAGTAGGAAAGGCGACTGCCCTAAATGCAGATCAGTATTGATTGATATATAAAAAGTGAAATATTAAATTGAAAAATAATGTTGTTGATTGATATTGATATGTCTGTCATGTTGCTAAGCAGACAGGATTCACCAACAGTGAGATCAAAATACGTAAATACAGAGTTGTTATTTACTCTCATTTCCCGGATGACGGTCTTCCTGTGACATCATATTAACCTCCGGGAAACTTATCAGACGGAGTTCACTTAAATGCAACTTTTCAATTGTTGTACGTAGCCGAGCGATAGACCAACGATAAACACAATAAGGAAAATAATTATGTTTTATTTCTTTGAAGAGCTCAGGAATTGTTCGGACATGATTCATGACTACCGCTCGTATCGCTATCAAAGACATGAATTTATGATTAGGTAGGCGAGGGAAGTCCGGAAATAGCGTGAGACTACAAATTATGGAGTTAAGAAAGTCTGGGATATTTAAGACTAGCTGATGTACCCGTGCTTCGCTACGGGATTCTCAGAAGGACTGTCTTTGTGGTTTTCCTAACTACAGTTAACATAGGCTATTACAAAAATGTCAGTAGGAATGTAGGGATTAAAAGCAATGTTATCACATAAAATACTCGCTCAAATGAAAAGCTGCACTTTTTCTCACTTTTAACGAACTGTACTACGATGCCGATCTTAGACTACAGTTCAAAGTTCCAGTGCTGGAATGACCAAGCCGCAGACAGCTGTGAACACTCCTCTGCCATTGTTCCGTTAAATATACACACTGCTCATTCCAATCAGTGCCTCAAAGTAGGGAGTGATAGCTCGAATGCTATGATGAACCAGTGTGTTACTAAACAGTAGAATCACAAAATTTATGAACCAGAGCAATGGCATGCTTAAGAACAAAGTTATCTAACTCCCCAGCTACTTCCCGCCAATATTCAGGAGGCTGTTATACTTGGTACTACTGGGCGAGTTGGCCGTACGGTTAGGGGCGCGCAGCTGTGTTTTGTATCCGGGAGGTAGTGGATCCGAAAACCACTGTCGACAGCCCTGAAAATGGTTTTCCGTGGTCTCCGATTTTCACACCAGGCAAATGCTGGGGCTGTACCATAATTAACGCCATGGCTGCTTCCTTTCCACTCCCAGCCCTTTCCTATCCCATCGTCGCCATAATACCCATGTGTGTCGGTGCGACGTAAAGCACATTAAAAAATACTTGATATACGGCAGTAATCCCATCTATCGGACATGACTGGCAACAGAAGACACAAAGCATATCACAACAAACAATGGTCAATGTTAGGGCGTTGCCTACGAGATATACAAGGCCGGGAAATAGCTACTAGTTTGTCGCTGAAAAAGCGGCCCGACCGTGTTCACGGTTTGGCCGCTAGATGTCAGGTTTCCGCTCTGTTCTTGGCAGACTTTGACATTGTGATATGCGGAGTAATTGTGATGCTATGTTGATTTTGTGCAATTTATTGTGAATATTGTTTCTGTCGGTGAGTTTCTGTGAGGTTGAGAAGAAGGTGCACTGTTGTGTACCTCTCTATGTATTTCGGATGACACTAAAAAAGCATGAAAATTGACGTTCCATAGTTTCCCTTCCGAGTGCGGTTTAAGGGAGAAATGGAAGCAAAGTATTTCTAGGCACGGTGTTATAGTAGGATCTCTTTATTTTAGGTACCTAGCAATTCTCATAAAACAGATTTCAGTGTAAGCACATCAAACAAACTTCCTTCTGTTTTCATTGTGTATCCTGTTCACAAACAGGAAAATGTCAAACGCAGGAAGCGTCCAGCTCCCAAAAATGATGTATTGCCATCAAAAATTTTTTTTTTGCTAGTGGCTTTACGTCGCACCGACACAGATAGGTCTTATGGCGACGATGGGATAGGAAAAGCCTAGAAGTGGGAAGGAAGCGGCCATGGCCTTAATTAAGGTACAACCCCAGCATTTGCCTGGTGTGAAATGGGAAACCACGGAAAACCACCTTCAGGGCTGCCGACAGTGGGATTCAAATCCACTATCTCTCGGATGCAAGCTCACAGCCGCGCGCCCCTAACCGCGCGGCCAACTCGCCCGGTCCTTCAAAATTTAGTAAAAGTTCCGATTCAGATAACGATGAACGTATCATATCTTCATACATCAGCCACAAACGAAGAAGGAGTACAAGTCTCGCTTCTATATCAAAGAAAGTGTACGAGTATCTCTGTTAAAACACGGATGAGAAAATTAAATACCAGATTACAGAAAAGCATGTGTAAATTGAGAAGTAGGATACGGGTAATGAAATCAGAAAAAAAATACGGTATCTGAACTTGACCAAAAAAAAAAAAGCAAACCAAATTGAAAAGCATGCTAAAATGGGTCATTTAGGAGCTTTATTCCTGTTAGAACGAATTTAATTTTCTTCTTTCTTCATCCGTTTACCCTCCAGGGTTGGTTTTTCCGTCGGACTCAGGGAGGGATCCCACCTCTACCGCCTCAAGGTTAGGGTTCTGGAGCACCAGACTTCGGGTCGGGGGATACAGCTGGGGAGGATGACCAGTACCTCGCCCAGGCAGCCTCATCTATGCTGAACAGGGGCCTTGTGGAGGGGTGGAGGGATGGGAAGATTGGAAAGGACAGGCAGGGAAGAGGAAAGGAAGCGGCCGTGGCCTTAAGTTAGGTACTATCCCGGCATTTGCCTGGAGAAGAAGTAGGAAACCACGGAAAAACACTTCCAGGATGGCTGAGCTGGGAATCGAACCCACCTCTACTCAGTTGACCTCCCAGGGTGAGTGGACCCGTTCCAGCCCTCGTACCACTTTTCAAATTTCGTGGCAGGGCCGGGAATCGAAACCGGACCTCCGGGAGTGACCACTACACCACAGAGGCGAACACAAATTTAATTTTACGGGGAGAAAAAAGAGAAATACGGGTAAACGCCGCTAAATATAGCGTAACGGGCATAATATCGCTCACCAAACAGCGGCTTCAGTACGAATGTCAAAATATCAGATGTGCGGAGGAAAAGATTGGATCGCTGATAATTGGTGAAAGGGCGATTAAACCGAAAGTTATTTATGACCGCAATCTCGATCCGCTTATCGGATACTCTGAGGCACAATTAAAGGAATCGGTAAGAAGTGACAAACTCGCTATCAGATTTCTCTGCTTCTTTCGCGAATTACTTATTTCGTTTAAGCATATTGTAAGAAATACGTTGTAGAAAATAAGTCAAACAATTGCTCTTGGTCTATCTTTGATCTCATATCTGTTTGCTGCCTTCTGAAATTACTAGTTTTAATGAATTTTTTTAGTTTTTCATATTCGAACGTGTTGTAATGAGCGGGCGATACAGAATAGTAAAGAGAACTCTAGCGGCGCTTGTCGGAAGTATCTCGAGGACAAGTTTAGTGTGCTGTATTTCCCGGCCTTGTGTATCTCGTAGGCAACGGTTAGGGATGGCAGTTTTTAAAAAAATACCGGTATATCGATATTTCGATATATTGAAAACTTATTTTCGATAATCGATATTTATTGCCCATAATATATCGGTATATTCAAGCGATATCGATATATCGTAACCCAAGAGTAACTACAATATCATCACCAGATCTCAATGCATATATATCAATATTGGTTTATTCTGCCTGTGCACGCGACTGGTTGGTTGAGTTTATCTTGCTACTGGAATTCGCAGTTTAATTATTCATGGAAATTATCCATCAACGGCTGCTAATTTCAGATGACCACTAACCTGCACGGTTGCTAGAGTTATACTTCCATAACACAAATTTTCATTCACCCGCAGCCACAAGACAGCAGTCGAGGCATAGATCCTGAATAAATAGCTTTTTTAGAGTGAAAGAAGTAGTGTCAGTAATGCTTGATGTTCATATAAACCTCGTAAATTAGTAGAAATGGCTGAAAATAGTTAAGAATATGACAGTGGCGGCTCGTGGATATCAGCAGTGGGGGGCGCACCTTAGTTTCATAATTCCACAAAATATCTCAAGTTCTTCAAAACATGTTATCAAGGTACACACTTCGAACACTATACGGTGCAATGCATATGCAATTGTTTTGATTATGATGATGTTGATTATTATTATTATTATTATTATTATTATTATTATTCTTTCGAATGGGCCAACAGAGGACCACGTGCCAATTTCAATTCCTTTTTCTTTGTTCTTTCCTTTTCTTCCAGTACGCTTTCATCTGTTCACTATGTTTCTTCTTTCTGTCTTCAGACCACTTTGAACCAGTCTTTTTTACTTTCCTACCTTGGAATCCTTCTATTTTCAATACTTTTTCCCGAAAGCCTTCTCTATTATTTTTTTCTTGTGTTGTTATATTGTTTTTTCTAAATCCTTTCTTACTTCATTGACCCAGCTTGTCGTTGATTTCTTACCCCACAAATATCTGAAAATCTTACTGGATAATCTACTATCTTGTATTCGATATAAATGTCCTAAAAACATAAGTCTCCTTTTCCTCATTACATCTGATATATTTTCTATTTTTTGATATATTTCAGCATTACTTCGTAATTTCCAACCTTCTGCTGTGTTTTGTGGGCCTAATATTTTCCTCATGATTCGCCTTTCTAGTATTTCTAGCTTATCTAAATTATAGTTTAATGCCAGACATTCGCTTGCATATAGGCATTCTGGCTTCACTACTGTGTTGTAATGCCTTATTTTTGCATTTTTGGATATGCATCTTTTATTGTAGATATCTTTGGTGACTCCATTATTATTATTATTATTATTATTTTATTATGTGCGTATGGACCCAATGGATCACGCAAAGCTCTAACGATTCTGTTTTCTGAGTTGCCAAACAGCTCTCATCCTTTCTCCGTGGATCCTTTTTCGTTCTTCTGTCCACTTTGCTCCAGTCTTCTTTTTCACTTCGTTCTCTGGTTGCACTTTCCATCCATTAATTTTTTTCCTATAAAGGTTTCTGTCCGCGGTGTCATTTGGGTTTATCTGGGCTTTTTCCAGATCCTTCTTCACTTCTAGTACCCATGGAATATTTTTTAGATGTTCTATGTAGGTGAGAATCTTGTGTGTCAGTCTACTTGCCGGCAATTTGTGGACGTGCCCATAGAATTTCAGACGTCTTTTGCGGATGTCTGCTGCAATGTTGGAATGCTCTTCTGTCTCTCTGCGTAACCTCAGTCTATATCCATCTTCTGTTTTTCGGGGACCGAGAATTTTCCTCAGGATTCTCCTTTCTTCTTTTAAAATATTTTCTAGGTCACCTTTCCCGTTTAGTGTAAGGGTCTCACTGGCATATAATACTTCGGGCTTTATTACTGTATTATAGTGTCTGATCTTTGCAAGGCGGGACAAGCACTTTTTATTGTATATGTTGTGAACCCTACCGTAGGCTTTCCGAAATTTTTGTAGGCGAATTTTCTGGGCAACCTTCTCGCCTCCCGTTGGTTCAAGTATTTCTCCCAAGTACTTGAAGTGTGGTACTCGGTTGATTTGCCCATGTGTCGTGTTCAAAGTTTGGATGTCAAGTTTTGAGCAGAAGAACTTGGTCTTTTCAAAGGAAATTTGTAGGCCAACCTTTCCAGCACATTCGCTAAGGGTTTCAATTTGTTTAACGGCTGTGAATACATCATCTGTAAGTATGGCCAGGTCATCTGCAAAAGCGAGGCATGATATCTCAATACCGTCTTTATTATTATTATTATTATTATTATTATTATTATTATTATTATTATTATTATTATTATTATTATATGCCTTTACTGGCAGGACCTAGTGTTTACAGTGCACTATGTCTTCTGATGTGGGCTAGAGCAATTTTGTTACTTTCATTGATCTGTCTCTGTCTTATCCTTGGCTTTGACAATATGAAAGTGACTGAGCTATGAGCGATGCTAGTAATTCCATTCCTTCTGCAGTCAGTCCCTGCTAAGAATGGTGTGGAAATGTTGCTCATAGGGTCGGTTGGTGTGTGCATTTCAGTGGGCTTGGCAGACTGATATGTAACAGCAACTTCTGGCTCAGTGAGGAAAGGAACGGGAAACTACCTCACTACTCATTTCCCTAGTATGCCTCTTCAGTGATGCCTAGGCCATCTATGACAGCTGATGGCAGAGCTGTTGAGGATCCAACCAGCCTTAGGGCTGAAGACTGAACATACATACAGATATATTATTATTATTATTATATTATTATTATTATTATTATTCATTTATTAATAATAATAATAATAATAATAATAATAATAATAATAATAATAATAATATTTGCCTGTTCTTGTCCACTATAGAGTTATGTTTACGAATAGTTTCGTTGTAGTGATCACTTACACAAGACACGACATTGACTTCACCAAGCATTTCAAAGTCCATGGTACTATTGATGTCACCCCTGTGGTGATCCATTTATCTCCTTTCCTAGAACGGGAGAATAGCAGGTTAGGAAAGCAGTAAAAGGTTTCTGAGATATCACTTTCACATATCCGCGAGTTCTTGTTATATACGTCAGGAGAACTAATTTGTCTTTGGAAAGCCCTATTTTCATTTTTCTTTGTCTCCGGTTTTTTCAACGAGAAGTCTGGTGTCGGCCTAAAACACTCCTTCAGTTCGACTTTCTTCTCGATGGAAAGAGAAGAAAACGTTAGTTCTTTAATATGTTCGACGGTAATTATACTGTACGAAGTGCATACATAACACTACGCTTACATATAAATCACAACCTTTCTCGTAATTTCACCTTGTCACAGTCACCTCACGAGATCATTCATCAACACAAAGTTAAACATCGCGCTCTCCAGTGAGTATGGCCAACATGAGTCAAGTGCGAGGAGCCAGTAGTTACAGTCGTTACTCGTTTCGTTAGTTAATAATCCTAAAAATTACAAGACAATTTTAAATGTATACCGGCACATTTAACTCAGGTAAGTGCCTCGGTAAAATAGTTCCTAGTTTTAGGAGAGAAATGGCATAAACTGACCCCTGTTAAATAGAAATCAGATCACCAATGTTTCGGGTAGGTTGGATGCAACGATGGGCCGCGGCAGAAACGCGCCGGAATCTCCGTAGAACAGCACATCTCTACTGCGCCTCTGATTGGCTCCCTCAAGGCCAGTCAAGCGAGACTCGGGAGTATTTGGTCCGCTGTGAGAGAGCGCCCTCCTGCGTAGGGCCAGCAGCGCATCGCGCCGCAGCACAGTACAACTCGCGCCCTTGATAATAATCTTATAGTAAAATATTTCCCTTGTTAACATTTAAGATTAAAATTCCCGAATTTAATGGAACCCCGTGGGGGGCGCGCGCCTTAGCGCCTCCCAAACGAGCCGCCACTGGAATATGATGCAGCTTCTACCGTGCAAGTATTTATGGTTTTATCATTGCATTGATAGGATAAACAAGGAAGAGGAAAGCAAGCGGCCGTGGCCTTAAGTTAGGTACCATTCCGGCATTCGACTGGAGGAGAAGTGGGAAACCACGGAAAACCACTTCGAGGATGTCTGAGGTGGGAATCGAACCCACATCTACTCACTTGACCTCCCGAGGCTGAGTGGACCCCGTTCCAGCCCTCGTACCACTTTTGAAATTCCGTGGCAGAGCCGAGAATCGAACCCGGGCCTCCGGGGGTGGCAGCTAACCACACTAACCACTACACTACAGAGGTCTTAGCACGCTTACGTCTCTTGGTTAACTGTTTTGTTGAAACATTCAAATTTACGTGCAAACCAGATTCAGAATGACATAAAATCAAATGAAATTTTCCAATCATTTAGTAATACATAGAAGCAGATTCGAACAAATCAAAACATTGTTGATGGCTTCAAGCATGCTGCACATTTTAACGGACTTAAATTCTTAGCTGCCGCCTTACCTTATAAAGTAAGGAATCAATCAAATTCGGAATTATATACAAACAAATTAAAAATTTTAATCAATCAGTATTATGTACAGATAGATACAAACAAATTAAATATTTCTTGATGGTTTCAAACAAGTTGCATATTGTTAATAGATCCCCGATTTATAGAACTTCAATATAATTTCAAATCCTTGTATTTTGGAAAAGAAATAATTTTATATCGAGATGTATCGCTATTTTGTTTTGATTGTAGGATAATATCGGCATGTCGATATCGAATGAAATATCGATATTTATTATATCGGAACGTCCCTAGATGTTATCGATGCCTACAAGATAAGTAAAGGCCTCAGCATGCACGGTCTCTTCAAGTACTAAATTGAAAAGTAGCAGCAGTTCAAATATCGCCGCTGGATGTGAGGATTTCCCTCCATTCCTCAGCACGATTCCAATTGGCATTACGATAATAACTTGCACATAAAAGCACATTACAAATATAAAACATTGCGTTTTGAGTAGGAAAGTGATATTTCTATGACGTTTAATGAAGAAAAATAAGTGTATCACCGAGTAATTCAAGATGAGCTCATACGAATCAGGTAGTATAATTGCAACCGGAAAGTACACATCCTAATAAAAATGAAAATACTTCATAGTATATTTTAAAACACTGCAGTATTCACAGAGCCTTCGTCGATGAATGCAGAGTGGGTCTCGGCCTACAAGTGGCCACGACTGGTCCGTGGTCCAACAGCTCTGCACTCCGACCGGCCAACCGAGCAGAGGAAGGGTGGCTCTTCGTCTCTGTATTCGGGAGACTGGACAGGGCTGGACCTCACGGCTGGTCTCCACTGTCGGTTTTCCTGAGAATGGTTTTACGTGGTTTTCCATTCTCCTGCAATAAGGCAAATGCTGGGAGGGTTCCTAGTATAGGCCACGGCCGCCAACCCCCTCACCATCTCCGAGCATCTCCTTCGCCGTAACAAATCTCCCATCCTCACAGACGGCGTCACCATCTAAGAGGCCCGCCTCCTCCTTCAGGGCAGGAATTAAAACATTTTAGTATTAGTACGTAACCTAGTCTTGTCATGCAAATACCCTGAAAAAATTGTTGGCATTGATTGCGACTAGTTTTAGTAGAAATGCTAAAACACGTGCTTTCAAAATGTTCACTACATACTACAGACTTCGAGGAAGGTTGCCACATGCTATTTTTCTCGTCACCGCGACATGACATAATTAAGACCCATTTTTCTCGTAGTTCCACATTTGCTCGTGGAAATAAATGCCACTACCTTTCTGAAGTTTACTTTTGCAGAATGGTGCACAGCAATAAACCATTGTTTATCAGGCGCAATAAACATCTTGTGAATAGAATGTTTACAATAAATACTCTCTCGGCTCTTGTATATTTATCAATATGCACAAAACATTTTCTTAATGTAAATCCACAGCCTGTTTAGAGTCATTTGACCGGGTCAGCAATGGAACGAATTAAGCCCCATCTAGCGGCGAGAATAGGAAATTTCCCGGCTACCGAAGCCTGTCGCATTCCTCTGGGGCAATGATTAATGACTGACAAACGAAATGATATTTGAGAGTGTTGCTGGAATGAAAGATGGCAGGGAAAACCGGAGTACCCGGAGAAAAACCGGTCCAGCACAAATCTCATATGGAGTGACCGGGTTTTGAACCACGAAACCCAGCGGTGAGAAGTTGGCGCGCTGCCACCTGACTCGCGGAGGCTTCTATTTTCATAACTTTACGTTTAAATATAAACCATATACTCATCACAAGCTGAATACACAAATCAACGCCTTTTATAATGAATTTTAAGGCTTATCTCACCTAAACTTACCTTTTTCCTTCACAGTTTCCATATAGTCTGTGTTGTTAAATGGTGGAGGGCTAACACGAAGTCTAGCGGTGACTCTGGAACTAGAACGTATTTCGCGCTGTGTAAACTGCCATGCGGAGGCAACTGTGTTACATATTCCACCGTTTGTATTCGAATTATAGTCCGGCCTACCAGAGGCTCAGAGCAAGGTATTGATTAGATTGGATATTTCCAGGTTGCAATTCCACCTTCACTAGCACCATCTCTTGCAGAATTATCGGCGTTCTGTAGTGCGGATGTTGTTAATGAAAATAATAATCCAAAGAAAAACGATATATTAATGGAAAAACCGATATATTATTCGATAAATCGAATCAAAATTTCGATATCGATATATCGATAAATCGAAAGGAAAATATCGGTATTTCATAAAAACCGATAAATCGTTGCCATCCCTAGTCAATGTAATATTATTGTTCAATGTTATGAGCTTTCTGTATTGTAGGTCTTCACATTTAGTTTTCTTTCGACTCTGTGATATTAGGGCGTCTTACGAAATTATGTATAGCGTAGACTGTAGTTCCTTATTCCCCGACTTTAAATAACGATTTTCATTAAATTCTGTTTATCCATTTTCTCGTGACTTGGCGCTGATATGGACTTAGCAACAAAAATCCAAATTCATGAATATCTCTGTTATCATAGCTGGTACGGTAAAAATGTATAAGACATAAATGATCGGAAATGTAATACTGTATAACTTTAGTAATGTAGTATTTGTCATTAGGACCACTAATAACACAAATATTTGAGAATTAAATTTTAGGCCTTCTCCTAAACTACCATTCCACTCAGCGTGAATAAAATTATTTATGGCGTAGATTGTAGCGACTTATTTCCTGAATTTGCATACTGATGTTCATTAAGATAGGACCAATAATAACATAAAAATTTGAGAATTTAAATTTAGGCCTTCCCCTAAACTACCATTTCTCTCAGGGTGAATAAAATTATTTATAGCCTAGATTGTAGCGGTTTATTTCCCGACACCACATACTATTTTTCATTAAATTCTCTTCAGCTGTTTTCTCGTGATGCGTGTACATACATACATACATACAGACAGACAGACAGACAGACAGACAGACAGACAGACAGACAGACAGACAGACAGACAGACAGACAGACAGACAGACAGACAGAACTTACAGAAAATTAAAAAGTGAATTACTTTGCTACTATGGACATGACCAATACAGAAATACCTTTTTTAAATTCTGAGCAATGTACAGACAAAACTCTTATTTTAAATATATAGATTGAAATCCCAGTAATAAAATTGTGGGGTGGAGTTATTGCTTTAGAGGCCATAAACAACAAAAATGGATTAGTATTTGTATTAGCATTACTATTAGTATTAGTATTAGTATTAGTATTAGCATAGCGTATCGAAGAGGAAGTGCGACATCTTCACGAGTTACCGTGGACCGCCGCACAGATGGCACTGCCATCCACAGTGATGACTGTGCGCGAGGATAACAGAGGCATTATCAGGACTACTACTTCTAATCTACTAAGAAACTCAAGTATGCAACTTAGTTTGAAAATGATTTCATCTGCTGGACACTTTGGAGTATTTCCTGGATGATTTCGATGCCTTCGAAGTAACCAGCTCCCCTCCTATGTCCTTCGTGCGGAAGAAGAATCGACATTTCGAGTAGTGAAATACGAGTTTTGGCAGCAAACACAGCACATGATCTTCACAGCACCCCAATTGCGATGACTTCACTTTAATAACATCTAATTTATCCAAGCACTCGAAGAAAGTATCACCCCCATAAACTATACATACAGGATAGCTTTTCCACAACAACATTTTCCACTCGCAACGACACATTATAAACACTTTCCGACGAATACGTGAGATATGAGGCGCTTTGCATTCAGCCGTAATCTTTAATTAATGTTAGAGAAGCAGGCACATTATCAGTCGGTTTGCCGAAAAGGAAAGGGCGACATAAATCACACTGAATCACTTTTGAAATATTCCTCACTATGTATCCGGCTAAATGATACACTAAGTACTCTTTGTTACAATTCCGCCCACTTATCTCAGGTAAACTGTTTTCCCAGTCTGGTACTTGAATGTAATTTTCGATGTTCACAATTATTTTCCCTGATTTCATCTACAGCTTGTGTATTCACTGCACGACTTTTACTTTCAATTTCTCTTGCAATAAGACGCATTTGATTAACAAGAGACGTCAATGGGGATTCAGTTCTGTACTCGCAGTTTCCGCCAGACGATAAAGCAAGTTTAGTCGGTACGTAAATAGACTGTAACGTGTGTAAATGTAGAAAGTCAATAGTGGACGGATGATCATCACAACTTCGTGATCGCAGGATGCCGAAATGCCGTTCTAGGGGATCTTGATTAAATGTTCCTGTCAAAACATAGCTATAATTGTGTTCCCACAAATATTCAGACACTTCTAAGGTACTTTCTACAGTAACTCTTAAAGACTCCAGTGCCCTTTGTGAAGCGAATAAATTTTGAGAATCTCTGAGAACATTCTGCCATTTAATTAAAGTTTCATGTGGCTATTATCCTTCATACAGTGCTTGAGTGGTAATAGCCGATTTAATGCATCAATCAGACAGTTTAAATCGCTTGTGAACATTTCCGTTTGTTTACTGTCTTCTAAACCCTGCGTTTTATACCCCGATAGAATGCTATACCATTAGCGACTGATCTACTGAATAGTTTAAATGCCAGTCTTACATTTATTTGCTGAAACGAATTTGGATCCAAGTGGGCAGAGGTCAGTTTGTAGCAAACTTTCAATCTGGGAACTTCAGGAGACGAGTTACATTCGTAAACTTTTCTGTAGAATGAATAATCAACAATATTGTCATTATAACTAACCTGTCCTTTGTCATGAAAATGATTTCTTACACGTTTAAATATATGTGGCGCGTCTGAAAATGCCCATGATTTTCTGTTGGAGTCAGCTGGATTGAAAATATTACACTTCAGATTCTTTATGTTACCAGATATTCTAAGCATTTCCACAACTTTTTATTCGACTGGCTACAACCCGATGCGAAACCAGTGATTCGGACACCTACTTGCTCTAATTGTATGACGACTTGAATTACAATGTTTGCAATTATATCACCAGGGGTGATGTTCCGGCTAGCATATATCGCTATGGGTTGTATCCAGTCATATAGAAAAGGAACAAACATAAAAACTACAGCATGATTTGCCAACTGACCCTTGCTTTTAACTTCAGTAAATTTCCCCAAATCAATAAAACCATTCACTTGCAACGATTCCGGGTTAAAGCGAATTTCTTCTCGTAACGTTACCTCGTCAAATATCAACATCCCTAAGCGTCCATGTCCCTCCTTTTCATAAAAAAGAATCTGCTATGCCAGCGGTAGCATGCTCATTTAGGCCGTACGAACATTTTAGGCCCTTCACCAAATTTCTCAAGTGGGATTCAGAAGGCAAAGGCAGCAAGTCATGATTTAAACAGTGCCGATAACCCTTGGGAGACTATTTTTAAAAGAAGTGCGTCAAGAAGAAATTCATATCTCGTATATTTCATTCCATTTTTATTTTTCGCTTGACATTTCTTTAACATTGTATCGACTAAAATTTTCTGTTTATCGCTGAGAGAACCGAATTCGCTTGGCTGAGCGAAATTTCTTTTTGATTTTATATCAGAAATGCCTTTCTCAAGCAAATGTATCTTTGCTTTAGCGACATTGAGTTGATTCTGCGTTCCGATGAAATTACGTTTCTGATTCTCCAATCTCCTCTTTAATAGCCCAATTGTATTCCTAGCGTCTGCGACATTAGAGCTGCCTTCAACTGCTGAGCATACAGGTTGATCACTATCACTGATATTTACGATTTGTTCAGGGCTTTTATTAGAGAAATATCTTCGTGTGGATTACCTATTCGTGGGGAAGTTGCGTTTCTTAACTGCCTTAGAAATATACTTGGGTAGATTAGGAAATATGTGAGGAAACGCTTCTGGTTTTAATTTCCAGCACTGTCTTCGTATCTCTACTCTTTCGCCATTCACCGTAAACGAGTCTACTTTTACTAGAAAGTCATCGCAAAAATGAATGTCACACACGAAACAGTTATGAGTTAATGTTCGGTCTTTTCTATTGATAGCCTTCTCCCATTTCAGTAAAACACCACTCTGTTTAGGGGGCCTAAAGAAATGCCTACCTGAAGACGATCGGTCATATTAAGATCTGCAGCCGGGTACAAAACAAGAGGGCGTGATGTGGTAGTTTCCTCCCGCACTGATATACGTTGCCTTATAGCACAATAGCGAAAAAGACCGAGGTATTTAAAACATAACACTTCTCATACCACTCAATCGTGAATACACTAATAATGCAAACTGTCCAAACATCTCTGACAGCGACAATATTGAGCAATAAAAATCATTAAAACTGAAGGCGAATATAACGCGGGCTAATGGCCAAGGATCTCTCTTGACATCACAATCGCCTGTGCTGCCACCAAGCGGGTGTCCCACCAACCTCCTGAGCTCTCTTACGGGCGAACGGAGAAGATGTCGCACTTCCTCTTCGATACGCTATGGTATTAGTATTATTTATTTACCACAATTCTGTGCAGAAATATGGAAGGGGTGAGTCCCGATGTGCATACAAAATGTTCCCTAGACCTAATCTTAAGATGAGACATTATTTATTTATAATATTTATATGGTTTTCAAAATACTTAAATAGTACTGTGCAAAAAATACATGTTCATTCTCTCTATCGACAGTTAATCACCCTTCATTCAATCATTCCTGTGCTCGCATGCTTCCTTTGACTTTACTAGTCTGCCACTCTTTCATTCGCCCACACATTCACAGACACATGCAGCAGTTCCATGAAATTACATTTTTTCTTTACATTCATCTGAAATTTTGGAAGGGGAAAGTTCTTGACATCCCCTGACAGCGAGTTCATAGCTTTGCGGAACGCTAATATAAACGCTTCTCAAAAACAGAGGTTCGGGCGAAAGACGGACAGAGGCAACTCCTTCGCCTCTCTGAGCTGAGCGATAAGCAAGACAGTGATAGATGTTGGAAGGGATTTCTGGAGAAAGATCAGGTCAGATTGTTTGGCTATTGTCTCAATGGAAGGTAACCTAATTGGATGGGAGTGGGATACCGGTTAATTAGGCTTTCGGCGCGGCGCTGTACTCTCTGCAGCTTGCTCATGTTCTCCCCCATTGTGGGATGCCAAGCAGGTAGACCATACGTCACGTATAGGTACGCTCGATCTTATTGCTCGTGGACTGAAGCCTCTTAAGTTGTACAGAAAGTCCAGGATTTGCTCTGCACCTTGTCTCTTCACACTATATATTCCAGCCAGATGGCCTGCCGATTTTGCAGTTCCACGTGGTCAGCCTCAGCCGTATTGCTTGGCTTTCTTACCTATCGCATCAACAGCTCCTCAGTTCCCCTCTCGCAGATGAGTGAACCCTGTTCCAGCCTTTGGTCCAGAATGAATAATAACAATGTTACTGGTTTTACCTCCCATAAACCAACCCAAAAAAAAAACTCACAACACCAACCCAACCACTCTTCCCACACCACATCTCAAAACAAAATCTCACCGGGCGAATTGGCCGTGCGCGTAGAGGCACGCGGCTGTGAGCTTGCATCCGGGAGATAGTAGGTTCGAATCCCACTATCGGCAGCCCTGAAAATGGTTTTCCGTGGTTTCCCATTTTCACACCAGACTGTACCTTAATTAAGGCCACGGCTGCTTCCTTCCAACTCCGAGGACTCTCCTATCCCATCGTCGCCATAAGACCTATCTGTGTCGGCGCGACGTAAAGCCCCTAGCAAAAAAAAAAAATCTCAACCTCGCCCAGCACACCCCTCACTAACGATACTCTGTTACAACTGCCTCAGAGTAAATCACCATGCCGCCAGATGCAAAACTAAAACCCGCTGCAACAGATGTGGTGGTCCTACCACCACTCCAAATGCAAGGTAACACGGGACCAGGCGACCTGCGCAAATTGCCACAGCAATCACGCAGCATCGTTCCCTGGTTGCCCGTATTTAAGGAATGCAATTAAACAGAAACTGCACAAAAACACACATTCTAAACCACAGAATGTAACAAACATTCAACCCAACGCACCCCAGCCTCTTCTCACCCCCCCCCCCCCCCCTCTCATCAACACGCCCAACAATAACCTCCTACTTCTCATCCTCAGCCTACTCCAACATCAAATTCAATCAAATTCAGGGCCCCCTCGGTGGACCGAGTAGCCTAGACCCTGAAGAACCTAAACAGCAACCCCCCCGCCCCGCCTCAATCCCCGCCAAGTATCCAAGACCAACCAAGTACATATTCTCACTTCCTTAACTGCACCTGCCTTTTTAAGCTATGAAAACACTAATAAGATGAAGCACTGGTACTCGATACGAGGCGGAGCACATGCTATATGTTGTCTATTAATGATGCTTTACACAACATCCGTCATACTTATTTACATTAAATTAAATAAGCGGCGCAATTTTCATGATGCAGCCGTTGCGATTCCCACGCAACAATAGGCGTGGTCAGTTACTGTACTAACAGTCCTGCCACATCGCGCACACTAAATTCACTGTGTCAACCATAGTACTGATATGCACCGCTGACCCTAGTCACACCACACATAAGTACACACACACACTTAAATATATAACATCATATTTTTCTCTCACTAATTATATCTCCTTGGAGATAAGTGACACATACGGATCACCAGGGTGGTTTTACCACCGACTATCCACTTTTACGGATTTCAGAGACTCCAAAATGCCGGAATTTCTTCTCACAGTAATTCTTTCGCTTAACAGTAAATCTACCGACACGAAGCTGACGTATTTGAGCTCCTCCAAATACTACTGGACTGAGTCTGGATGAAACGCACCAACTTGAGCTCAGCAGACCAGCTAATCCAGAATGAAAAGCGCTGGATTGTCCGAAAATCGAACATTTGACCTCAGGATATGAGACTTGCACGCTACCTTCCACCACGGAGCTGGCTCAAAATATTTGGATCGGTCCCCCTTTGTAAAGGTATATTTAATTCAAAATAAAGATGGTAATGAATTACGATATAAAATATACTCGTACTATAGTAATTTTGCGCCTATGGCCTAGGTGTTAGGCCCATTTAAACAACAAACATCAACATCATGAGCTCACCGGACAAAAAATGAGTCACCCTAGTGCGCACGCACAGATGAATCGTTAAGCCTGTACGAGTCCCGTGTTCAACCGTACGCGCACTGCCTCTGCATGAGTACAGTATAAGGTAGCAGCGATCAGTGAGACATTGATGTTTCAAGCGGAAAGAGTACGTTAACATGGATAGATGTAAGGATGTGACAGAGTGGGGCAATTGTGTTTGGCCGTGTGGTGCATGAAGTTGCTGGATTTGTTGATGTTTCGCAGCGGACTGTTCTATGTGTCTACAAGCAGTGGTGTACTACACGTGGCCATGAAACACGACGACAGAATTGTGGTCGGAAAAAGATTCTGACTGAGAGGGATGGGAGACCCGTTTCACAGCTGGTGAATCAAAATCGCTTCCAAACCCGACAGGAATTGCTGCAGTCAGTGAATGAAGGTCCATCCCAACCTGTTAGCGAGAGAACATTGCGACGGGAACTACGTGCTATGACCATTTGGAGTCGGTCATCAAACATATCATCGTGGATGTGTGCAAGGTCAGGTTCAAGCTGGAGGTGGGTCTGTGATGTTTTGGGGATGTTTTACGTATCATGGATTGGTTCCGCTCACTGAGGTGACCACTGACATGAACCAGCGTGATTATTTAAACATTCTGAATGATCAGGTGTTGCCTTCCAATCAACATCTGCGTGATGAGTATGCTATTGATGCCCCGATTTTTCAAGATGACAACAGCAAAGTTCATCTGGCCGGAAGCATATGTGACTTGTTTTATGAACACTCCCCCACTCTATTACAACTCGATTGACCTGCAAAATCACCTGACTTGAACCCCCATTGAAAATCTGTGGGACATGTTGGAACAGCGGGTAAAACACTGACATCAGCATCCGCACAATTTGGTGGAACTACGCGGTCAAATCCTTAGCGAGTGGCTTAACCGGGATGCGACGTACCTGAACATCTTTGTGGACTCACTTCCTATCCAAATCCAGGCAATTATCAAGTCCAGAGGTGGACTTACACAGTATTAAATGATGCTTGAAATGATTTCTCCAGGAGAGCCTAATGTTTGTGGGGAATGGGAAGATTGAAAGTGATAGCCAAGGGAGAGAGAAGGAAGCGGCCGTGGGTTTAAGTTGGGTACCATGTCGGCATTTGTTTAGAGAAGTGGGAAACCATGGAAAACCATTTCGAGGATGGCTGAGCTGGGAATTGAACCCGTTCTACTCAGTTGACCTCCTGAGGCTGAGTGGATCCCGTTCCAGTCCTAGTACCACGTTTCGAATCTCGTGGCAGAGCCGGAAATCGAACCCGGGCCTGCGGGGGTGGCAGCTAATCGCACTAACCACTACACCACAGAAGCAGACATGAGGGTATTGTTACCAATAAAGAACTGCACGTTTTATCGATCTAATTTAAAGTAAGATGACCCAAACCAGTACACACACAATTGTTCTTAAGAATGGATGAAAATAGAGGCTGTTTACAAAGTCTCTTGTCCTCTTCGCATTAGGTCACCAGCTCCCTTCCGTAATCTTGAATGACAGCTCACTTTTTACTTCACTTCGTACGCTTAGTCATTCCACTCAGCAACTTCACGCTCACAGGTTCGAACACACAGTCTGCTAGCAATCATGACGCATGACGACTGTTCCTTGGCTCGACTCCAGGAAAGTACGTCACTCACACATCGTTTCACGCGACCGCTCCACACAGTGAACTACTTGGCAAGACAAGCACCACCAAACAGTGACCACACTGTAACATTACTCTCCTTCGACCTCCTCCAATGCAATCACCGACGACAACCACAACGAACTCTACTGCTGCTCACTCACTCCCTCCAACAACAACCACTCCTTTCCAGCTCCAAAATATAACAGCAATAACAACACTCCAACACTACTGACACTCGCTGTTTCCGTCCTTTTATATCTCCGTTAATTAAGAACTGGAATCTTCGAGATGCGGTTAGAGAAAGAAGATTCTCGTTTCCCGTTCCGCATACGGGAAACCAGTTAATACAAGGAGAGGCCGGCCGGGAGGTCGCCAGCTGAATTACTCATCCCTTCCAGTAAATACCGAAGGGAGTTGCAATAGGGCTGGCGGTCGCTTGACCACGCAACATTAGAGTACCGTCGCGGTCAAATTTGAATAGCTCGCGACTCTATAGTACTAGAGTATTACACGTGGTATTGTTACATTTGTTTCATCAGTTCTATCATACTAGTTATATCGGTCACCGTAACTTCCAAAATACTCGTGAACAGGACAGCTGAAAAGTTAAAAATTGTGCTAAATTTGGAAAATATTTCAATATCTTTGGTCCAACCGGATCAAGAACTGCTGTAAGCTGCAAATAAAAGGACCTAAGCTCAAGAGACATGCCATGCATTACGAGCAGCAATGTGCTGGCACATTCGCCTATAAAATCCATCCAAAGAGGAACATTTTCAGTGATGACGGTAATAACAATCTCCTGTTGCTTTCTCCTGTGGGGAATGGGAAGATTGAAAGTGATAGCCAAGGGAGAGGGAAGGAAGCGGCCGTGGGCTTAAGTTAGGTACCATGTCGGCATTTGTTTAGAGAAAGGAGAGGGAAGGAAGCGGCCGTGGACTTAAGTTAGGTACCATGTCGGCATTTGTTTAGAGAAGTGGGAAAGCATGGAAAACCATTTCGAGGATGCCTGTTGCTTTTTAAGCCTGGTACAGTACTAGTAATGCGGACCTTGAGATGGGTAAGTAGCATCTGCTGTGTAATACCATTTTTGCGCAAGTGTAGTGGAGGGTAGTTTATGTATGTTGTTGTGTGGGGTAGGTGTGAAATGTACAGCACATACAACCCGGGCCAAAGGAATTAACTTGTTAAGACCCGACCTTGAATCGAACTCGCGAACATTCAGATCGAAAGCTAGTCAGCTACCACCGTGCCTTGGAGCTGGATCGATGATCAGACACCTACCTGTTCTTGCCACATTAATCCTATAGCACCCTAGTATTGGTTTATAGATTTTTACTACTTTAACTTAAAATATTGGAACTGTTTAGCTGTAAGCTTGCATTCATTGGATGGTCGGCAGCCCTGAAGTTGATTTTCCGTGGTTTACCGGTTTCACACCAGGCAAATGTTAGTACTGTAAGGGCCTACCTTACAGTAATTAAGACCACGGTCACTACCTTATACTCCTAGCCCTTTAACATCTTTGCGTCGCCGAAACCCTTCGCTGTGTTAGTGCGACGTTAAACCGCGTTAAACCAATATCAAAAAAAGTTTGGGTTGAACTACACAAATTTCAATGAAATTTGAATGAATGATCAATTTATAAATCGCAAAGTTAAAGGTAATTATCATTTTGCCGTAAAATTAACAGTAGAGTTAAAATCATTGATTGATTGATTGATTGATTGATTGATTGATTGATTGATTGATTGATTGATTGATTGATTGATTGATTGATTGATTGATTGATTGATTGAAAATACAATACTTGAGATTAGCCGCAGACACAGTCATAGACATACAAAACAACTGTTGAGTTCGCATCGATGAACATCAACTTGGGACATAATTAAAAAAAAAAAACAGAAAGACAGATGTCACCAGATGTTGGAGTGTAGAAGGGATCCTACTCGCATGTGCATAGTAATTTAAAGGTTATATCGAGAATGTATGCCTTTGCTGGCAGGACCTAGTGTTTACAGCGCACTAAGTCTTCTGACATAGGCTAGAGCAATTTTGTTACTTTCATTGATCTGTCTCTGTCTTATCCTTGGCTTTGACAATATGAAAGTGACTGAGGTATGAGCGATGCTAGTAATGCCAATCCTTATGCAGCCAGTCCCTGTTATGAATGGTGTGAAAATGTTGCTCATAGGGTCGGTTGGTGCATGCATTTCAGTGGGCTTGGCAGACTGATATGTAATAGCAACTTCTGGCTCGGTGAGGAAAGCAACGGGAAACTACCTCGCTCCTCATTTCCCTAGTGCGCCACTTCAGTGATGCCTAGGCCATCTATGACAGGTATGGCAGAGCTGTTGAGGATCCAACCAGCCTTAGGTCTGAAGACTGAACATACATACATACATACATACATACATACATACATACATACATACATACATACATACATACATACATACATACATACATACATACATACATCGAGAATCTTGTGAACTCTTGGAATGTCATGTAGGATTTGCCCAAGTACCTCTGCAAAGTATTTGGTTCGTACCAAAAGTGTAGTTCCTGATAGGTATTTCAGTAAATATAATTTAATTGTAATTGATAGAGCTCGGATGGAAGAACAAACTGTCCAGGTATGTTCTATAATTTCCTACAACTGTGTCACTCATTCATGAACATGACTTCTTAAGATATTCTTTGTATATATTTTATTTTCATTATCCTGCTCCTTCATCAGTAACGATTCGTTCTTTTTTTCTCTGTTTATAAATAGTAATAATAATAATAATAATAATAATAATAATAATAATAATAATAATAATAATAATAATAATAATAATAATTTGTTGACGATGTCTTGTGCGAACCAACTTAGATTTCACATCACCTTGCATGAAACTCACAGCAGAATATCTCAGTACGATCTCTGTCATGGAACTGCGGTTATATCTCTTATATTTTTCATTTCCAAAGACACCTTAAATGTCAATAAGTTGTTCCTCCTGTATTGTTACTTTGATAATAATCCACTTACTTAATATGATCCTCGCCATTAGGTAAATAGTGATACTCAAAGCATATGTAAAACTACTATTATTACTCTTTCACTTTTAGATCTTACGCGTTAATCCGCTGTTGTTGTAATTATCTATGTATTGTTCCTCTCGCAGAGCTCTTGCTCTCTGGAACCCTATTTATCAATACAATAAAATAAAAATTATTTCGAACGCGTTAAACTTAACGTTACAGACGGCTACTTATGATTTTGTGGATCAATTCAGACAGTTAATAATTTGATATTTGAGTGTCCAGTGTTTGAAAGGTTTTTTTTTTTTTTTTTTTTTTTTTTTTTTTTTTTTTTTTTTTTTTTTTTTTACAGTACCATCTGAATGATTGTAACCTGGAACTTTCTAAACCACTGTATCACGTACTCAAGGGACAATGTTATGTACAGTTTCTCACATTCATCGACAAAAACTTTTGTAAACTAAATTTATTAGATTTCTTTTTATTATGATTTTAAACTATAACCCTAATATACCTTTGGTAAAATAGGGTTCCTGTATTGTTTTTATATATTAAATAAATAAATAAATCAATATTGCGAACAATCAACACCTCTATTAATAGCTAAATATAATATTTAATTTTGTCTGGCGCTGTCCCGTCTCTATCCCGTCCCCGCCCACCTTCACCCACTGAAGTACACACACACACGCACACACACACACACACACACACACACACACACACACACACACACACACACACACACAGCCCCTACGAGCCACACTTTCACACAATTCATAACAGAGACTGGTTGTACAAGAGGAATGGCACTGCGAACATTGGAGCTATGTGAACCCCCCTGTGGATGAGGGTGGTAGAACGCATCAAAGGTATCCCCTGCCGGTCGTAAGAGTGGGACTGCGGGCCCTGAACTTGGTAGCGTGAGTTGGCGAGCTCGGTTCTCCTACCTGGTATTTAATGCCTTCACTTACTTGTACCTCGCTGTCATCTTCCGTATCCGACATCGCTTGGTCAACACTTGTTCTCTTCCGATCCCAATGGTACTATGTTTGCAAGACGTCCGGAGCCTTCTCCCTGTGGGTGGAAGTGGTAGAATACATCCACGGTATCCCCTGCCCGGAGGTGAACAAAAGGGGTCCTGGAGCTCTTAACTCTCGAGGGTGGGTTGCCGACACAGGGCCCTTAGCTGACTCCTGGCACTGCTTCTACTTACTTGTGCCAGGCTCTTCACCGTTTTCTATCTTATCCGACCTCTGTTGGACAACTTATTTTCTACCGGGCGAGTTGGCCATGCGGTTAGAGGCGCAGCTGTGAGCTTGCATCCGGGAGATAGTGGGTTCGAATCCCACTGTGGGCAGCCCTGAAGATGGTTTTCCGTGGTTTCCCATTTTTACACCAGGCAAATGCTGGGGTTGTACCTTAATTAAGGCCACCGCCGCTTCCTTCCCACTCATAGGCCTTTATGTTTATACATATACACATAAACGATATGAGTAATAAACTGGAATCACAGATAAGGCTGTTTACTGTAGAGAGCAGATGAGTTACAAGATTGTGAGCGACTACAAAAAGATCTAGACAATGTTGTGAGACGGACAGCGGACAATGGTATGATGGTAAACGGAGTGAAACGGTTTTACCAAGAGGAAAAGTCCGCTCTGGTATAGTTACTGTGTTGATGGGTGATAGTGCCTCATGGGGCATACTGTAAGTACTTAGGCCTACAGGAATGGTCTTCGTTGGGTTAATCACATTAACAAGGTTGTAAATAAAGCATATTATGCTTGCATGGTTATGAGAGTATTTAAGGGTTGAGCTAAGGATGTAAAAGAGAGGGCGTATAAGTCTCTGGTAAGACCCGAACTAGAATATGGTTCCAGTGTATGGGACCCACACCAGGATTACTTGATACGCAGTGGCGGCTCGTTTGGGAGGCGCTAAGGCGCGCGCCCCCCACGGGGTTCCATTAAATTCGGGAATTTTAATCTTAAATGTTAACAAGGGAAATATTTTACTATAAGATTATTATCAAGGGCGCGAGTTGTACTGTGCTGCGGCGCGATGCGCTGCTGGCCCTACGCAGGAGGGCGCTCTCTCACAGCGGACCAAATACTCCCGAGTCTCGCTTGACTGGCCTTGAGGGAGCCAATCAGAGGCGCAGTAGAGATGTGCTGTTCTACGGAGATTCCGGCGCGTTTCTGCCGCGGCCCATCGTTGCATCCAACCTACCCGAAACATTGGTGATCTGATTTCTATTTAACAGGGGTCAGTTTATGCCATTTCTCTCCTAAAACTAGGAACTATTTTACCGAGGCACTTACCTGAGTTAAATGTGCCGGTATACATTTAAAATTGTCTTGTAATTTTTAGGATTATTAACTAACGAAACGAGTAACGACTGTAACTACTGGCTCCTCGCACTTGACTCATGTTGGCCATACTCACTGGAGAGCGCGATGTTTAACTTTGTGTTGATGAATGATCTCGTGAGGTGACTGTGACAAGGTGAAATTACGAGAAAGGTTGTGATTTATATGTAAGCGTAGTGTTATGTATGCACTTCGTACAGTATAATTACCGTCGAACATATTAAAGAACTAACGTTTTCTTCTCTTTCCATCGAGAAGAAAGTCGAACTGAAGGAGTGTTTTAGGCCGACACCAGACTTCTCGTTGAAAAAACCGGAGACAAAGAAAAATGAAAATAGGGCTTTCCAAAGACAAATTAGTTCTCCTGACGTATATAACAAGAACTCGCGGATATGTGAAAGTGATATCTCAGAAACCTTTTACTGCTTTCCTAACCTGCTATTCTCCCGTTCTAGGAAAGGAGATAAATGGATCACCACAGGGGTGACATCAATAGTACCATGGACTTTGAAATGCTTGGTGAAGTCAATGTCGTGTCTTGTGTAAGTGATCACTACAACGAAACTATTCGTAAACATAACTCTATAGTGGACAAGAACAGGCAAATATTATTATTATTATTATTATTATTATTATTATTATTATTATTAATAAATGAATAATAATAATAATAATATAATAATAATAATAATATATCTGTATGTATGTTCAGTCTTCAGCCCTAAGGCTGGTTGGATCCTCAACAGCTCTGCCATCAGCTGTCATAGATGGCCTAGGCATCACTGAAGAGGCATACTAGGGAAATGAGTAGTGAGGTAGTTTCCCGTTCCTTTCCTCACTGAGCCAGAAGTTGCTGTTACATATCAGTCTGCCAAGCCCACTGAAATGCACACACCAACCGACCCTATGAGCAACATTTCCACACCATTCTTAGCAGGGACTGACTGCAGAAGGAATGGAATTACTAGCATCGCTCATAGCTCAGTCACTTTCATATTGTCAAAGCCAAGGATAAGACAGAGACAGATCAATGAAAGTAACAAAATTGCTCTAGCCCACATCAGAAGACATAGTGCACTGTAAACACTAGGTCCTGCCAGTAAAGGCATATAATAATAATAATAATAATAATAATAATAATAATAATAATAATAATAATAATAATAATAATAATAATAATAATAAAGACGGTATTGAGATATCATGCCTCGCTTTTGCAGATGACCTGGCCATACTTACAGATGATGTATTCACAGCCGTTAAACAAATTGAAACCCTTAGCGAATGTGCTGGAAAGGTTGGCCTACAAATTTCCTTTGAAAAGACCAAGTTCTTCTGCTCAAAACTTGACATCCAAACTTTGAACACGACACATGGGCAAATCAACCGAGTACCACACTTCAAGTACTTGGGAGAAATACTTGAACCAACGGGAGGCGAGAAGGTTGCCCAGAAAATTCGCCTACAAAAATTTCGGAAAGCCTACGGTAGGGTTCACAACATATACAATAAAAAGTGCTTGTCCCGCCTTGCAAAGATCAGACACTATAATACAGTAATAAAGCCCGAAGTATTATATGCCAGTGAGACCCTTACACTAAACGGGAAAGGTGACCTAGAAAATATTTTAAAAGAAGAAAGGAGAATCCTGAGGAAAATTCTCGGTCCCCGAAAAACAGAAGATGGATATAGACTGAGGTTACGCAGAGAGACAGAAGAGCATTCCAACATTGCAGCAGACATCCGCAAAAGACGTCTGAAATTCTATGGGCACGTCCACAGATTGCCGGCAAGTAGACTGACACACAAGATTCTCACCTACATAGAACATCTAAAAAATATTCCATTGGTACTAGAAGTGAAGAAGGATCTGGAAAAAGCCCAGATAAACCCAAATGACACCGCGGACAGAAACCTTTATAGGAAAAAAATTAATGGATGGAAAGTGCAACCAGAGAACGAAGTGAAAAAGAAGACTGGAGCAAAGTGGACAGAAGAACGAAAAAGGATCCACGGAGAAAGGATGAGAGCTGTTTGGCAACTCAGAAAACAGAATCGTTAGAGCTTTGCGTGATCCATTGGGTCCATACGCACATAATAAAATAATAATAATAATAATAATAATAATGGAGTCACCAAAGATATCTACAATAAAAGATGCATATCCAAAAATGCAAAAATAAGGCATTACAACACAGTAGTGAAGCCAGAATGCCTATATGCAAGCGAATGTCTGGCATTAAACTATAATTTAGATAAGCTAGAAATACTAGAAAGGCGAATCATGAGGAAAATATTAGGCCCACAAAACACAGCAGAAGGTTGGAAATTACGAAGTAATGCTGAAATATATCAAAAAATAGAAAATATATCAGATGTAATGAGGAAAAGGAGACTTATGTTTTTAGGACATTTATATCGAATACAAGATAGTAGATTATCCAGTAAGATTTTCAGATATTTGTGGGGTAAGAAATCAACGACAAGCTGGGTCAATGAAGTAAGAAAGGATTTAGAAAAAACAATATAACAACACAAGAAAAAAATAATAGAGAAGGCTTTCGGGAAAAAGTATTGAAAATAGAAGGATTCCAAGGTAGGAAAGTAAAAAAGACTGGTTCAAAGTGGTCTGAAGACAGAAAGAAGAAACATAGTGAACAGATGAAAGCGTACTGGAAGAAAAGGAAAGAACAAAGAAAAAGGAATTGAAATTGGCACGTGGTCCTCTGTTGGCCCATTCGAAAGAATAATAATAATAATAATAATAATAATAATAATAATAATAATAATAATAATAATAATAATAATCAACATCATCATAATCAAAACAATTGCATATGCATTGCACCGTATAGTGTTCGAAGTGTGTACCTTGATAACATGTTTTGAAGAACTTGAGATATTTTGTGGAATTATGAAACTAAGGTGCGCCCCCCACTGCTGATATCCACGAGCCGCCACTGTTGATACGAGAACTGGAAAAGATACAAACACACACGAAACAAAGCACAATGATTTGTTCTTGGTGATTTCCGATAGAAGAGTAATGATTAAAAAAATGTTACAAATATGGGTTGGGACAGATCCTTAATGATTGATTGATTGATTGATTGATTGATTGATTGATTGATTGATTGATTGATTGATTGATTGATTGATTGATTGATTGATTGATTGATTGATAAAAATATAAATAATAATAATAATAATAATTTCGTGTGGCTATTTCTAGCCGAGTGCAGTCCTTGTAACGCAAACCCTCCGATGAGGGTGGGCGGCATCTGCCATGTGTAGGTAACTACGTGTTATTGTGGTGGAAGATAGTGTTATGTGTGGTGTGTGAATTGTAGAGATGTTGGGGACAGCACAAACACCCAGCTCCCGGGCCATTGGAATTAACCAACGAAGGTTAAAATCCCCCACCCGGCCGGGAATCGAACCCGGGTCCCTCTGAACCGAAGGCCAGTACGCTGACCATTCAGCCAACAAGTCGGACTTTACTCATATCATTTATGTGTATATATAAACATAAAGGTCCGATAATACTCTATAAGAAATGTACTGTCAAATATTTTATTTCTTACAGAGATTTCATGACAGAGATCGTACTGAGATATTCTGCTGTGAGTTTCATGCAAGGTGAGATGAAATCTAAGTTGGTTTGCACAAGAGGTAAGGCCACACCGGACGGCCTTGCAAAGCGTGTGAATCTGGAAGAGAAAAAAGACGTTGACGGAGTACAAGACTTGACTAGCTTCAGTGTCAGGGTCTACCATGTCTGTGACAGATTATAGTAATAATACCTCTCTTTTCGTGTGTCAAGGTTGCGCTAAAACGTTTACTTCCTGAGCTAGAATGCGAGAAATGATTGGCAATTCAGTTCACTGATATCAATCTCCTACGATTATGTGAAGAACAGAAAAAAAAAAATGTTTTGAAGGAAATGGGTATCGAATAAATAAAGAAAAGGAGGAAAACTGAAACACTTTCAAGGATTCGCTAACCTAATGGTGTACTAGACGAGAGACTGAGGAACCTCGGTAAGGGAGAAAGGATAGGAATGCTGACACCGAACAAGTGGTCGCGTAGTTATCAGCTTGCATTCGCGAGATGGTAGGTTGGAACCCCACTGTAGGTTGTCCTGGAGATGGTTTTCCGTAGTTTCCCATTTTCACACCAGGCAAGTGTCGTGGCTGTACCTTAAATTAAAGTCACGGTCGCTTTCTTCCCACTCCTAGACTTTTCCTATCCTATCGTCTGTGTCGGTGCGACGTAAAGCAAAATTGTGGAATATTGGCCACTCTTAAATAATGACTCTTTAACGTCACTCAAGAAGAATGAGCAACATTCAAAGGGAAATTAATTAATTGAGGTAATAATAATAAACTCTTCATTAATCATCATAATTAATGAAGATACAGCACACAAATTGTGCATTGTATAAACAAAGTTTGTCATATGTACTGCCACTTGTCACTATTACAGAAGTTCACAATGGATAATCCCCGGTTTTTGCATGTGATTACGTGATATCGACTGCAATGCTCACTGCACAGCTTGCAAATACAGGTTTCGTCGGGGTCATGGAAGTACTCGGTGTTGCACAGTTTATGGTGATACCCATGGATCGCCATCGAGTTAACGAAATGTCGCATGTCTTGATTAGTCTTTGTCCATGTTCTATTCATAATCGCCTCCGTTGCGTAGAAATCGAGCCAGATTTCTTCCCTCTTCTTCACTCTGTCCTGCATTAATTTTTCCCAAGCATCGGTGGATGGAAACCCTCGCTTCATTCAGAGGTCCTCGATAAAGAAGGTTTCCTTTGCAAGCTCATATGCAAGCCTTGATTTTGTGTATTTTGATATTCCCAGTGTAGCTTTCAGGAAGCGCGACTTGACTGCTTCTATTGTCTTCAGCTCAGCCAGACCCAGTTTATCCCATATAATGTCCAGTCCATATGTGGCAATTGGCGCAATTTTCGCATCGAATAGTTTCATAGCAGTTTCTAGTGCTTTGGTGGCCCCCGTTGCTCTAGATTTTATGTGAATTCTATAGGTTGTTGCTGTTGTTTGCATGGTCAGTCCTAGATACTTAAAGGTATAGACAGTCTTGAGGACTATAGATCCTAGGTATATCCTGTCACTTGCGGCCTCTCGGCCACCTTTCCAAAATGTCATTTTCACTGTTTTCTCTGTGTTAATTTTCATCTTGTTATCTTTTACCCACCTGTCTACATTGTCTACAGCTTTTTGCACATCATGCAGGGAACTTGATACAATAACCATGTCGTCTGCATGTAAGTATATTTTCAAATCCTCTATTCCTTGCTGAGTAACCTTTACCACATCGTACGTCGCAATGTTAAACAGCAAGGGACTTAATGGGTTTCCTTGGAGTACTCCGTTGGTCTGCATGATCACTTTCGAAGTCACGACTTGGTAATCAATTTGTATGTAATTTGTCGTCAGTATGTTACTTATCAGAGTCGTGAGCTTGTCTTTCCCCATTATTGCTTCCATCTTCGCGATTATTAGTTGTTTTCTTAACGTGTCGAAAGCTTTTGCATAATCAACAAATACTGCATGGAATTTGCCTCTTGGATGTCTGAGGGCTTCTTAAATGTCATTGATGAGGTTGTTAATGGCATGGAGGGTGCTCCTTTCTTTAGGGAATCCAAACTGTTCATCTGGGAGTTTGTGTTCTACTGCGTCTGTGACTCTTTTTGTGAGAAGCTTTGTCAGCGTGCATTTTTCTATAGCTACTCCTCTATATGAGTTAGGGTCTGACTGGTCACCTTTTCCCTTGTACAACATTTTCATAGTCGAGGTTCTCCAAGATATGGGGGGTGTTGCATACTTGTAGACAGAGGTTTATTAGGTTAATTGAGGCAATGACATGAGAAAGTTAGTACCAAATATTCCAATTTTAGGTTTTTCATTGAGAAAATAATAAATGGCCCAGTGGCGGTTCGTGCATGAAGGGCTTTTGGGCGCCGCCCCACCGCCATTTCAAAAACATTTAACGTTATTTCACTCTGTAATTGATTACATAAAGAGATGGAGAAATGTAGCGAAGTCGTTCCGTTATACAATCTTTATTATTTCGGCTGTAAACATTTTGCTTTTCTATTTTCAAGAAAATGGCAACGGCTTTCTGACCGTGGCTGCTGTCCAGCACGCTCGATGTTTTCTCTCTAGTCTTGAGGCGCAGGTCCCACACTTTGCAAGTGTGCGGGAGGAGCCTGGAAGGATGATATTGGCTTGTCAGGGGAAGGAAGAGCGCAGGCGGGTGTAAGCGCTGAACGGCGGAGCCCTCAGCACATCGCCAAACACTTTACAATGTACCTACAGTAGGCTTTTCCCCCCTCACGTCTTATATTAATTGTTGTTAGAGAGTAATTCCAAAACATTTTACAAAACAATGAATTCTAATATACTGACTATTTAAACAACGAAGTTCTATAAAGAAACTAAAATAAAGATTCAAAATGTAACCATAACGTGACGCCACTATTTGTAGTGTGATCAAATTGTTAAAAACGTTGTCATGCTTTGAAATTTGAGCAAGGAGAGAGAAATTCAGGAGAGCACTGTTTATTTGTTTTCAAGAATATTGTTATTATCACTTGTGATTGTGATCAGTGAAACAGTGTATTTAGCTGTTAGCCTATTAATGTGTGTGCATAAATGCCATTGTATTGTAGTTAATTCATTAATAAAAGTTGTAATGCAAGCAGATTTCTATTCAGCTAGTGCCATCGGATTATTATTGTTATTATTATTATTATTATTATTATTATTATTATTATTATTATTATTATTATTATTATTATTATTATTATTATTATTATTCATCCAAAGGTATCGTGGTGCTGGTCAGTGAAAACTCGACCGATTGGGGAGGGGAAAGAGATGACGGCACAGCCCTGCCAGAGTAAAATGTCACGAACCGCCACTGAAATGGCCATACCTATGACACAGCGAAAGTGACACGTCCATGTATAATCAGACAACTTTTAAAACGTGGTCGTTAGGTAGTAGAAGTTCTAGAAGTTCACCGTAACTGGCGCGGAGATGGTTGTAACTCTCGCGCCGGCATTATCAGTCGTGGTGAAAATGATTTCATGTCTTGTATCCTGTTAATTGCAAATATCGGCAACTACGCAGGTAGAATAAGATTCGGATGATGTTAATAATCTTGATGTAGCCTACATCATTGCAAAGAACTGTTTCGAATATGTGGTCAGGAAATTCTTGGTTTCGGTACACCCGTATCTTGACTGAGGGGGAGTGGAGACGTGTTTCACGGCTTATGAATCAAAATCGCTTCGAAACACGACAGTAATTGCTACAGTCAGTGAATGAAGGTGCATCCCAACCTGTTAGCGAGGGAACATTGCGACGGGAAATGCATGCAATGAACCTTTCGAGTCGGTTACCTCGCAAGAGGCCATTGCTCACACAGGCACATAAGGCCACGAGTCTTCAATAGGCTAGAAATAATTGATCATGGACAGTAGCTGACTGGCGGAACGTAATGTAGTCTGAATCATGTTTTCACCTGTATTCCAATGACGCACGTCGTCGAGTGCACAGAAGGCCAAATGAGGCATTTCATCCTGGATGTGTGCAAGGACAGATTCAAGCCGGAGGTGGGTCAGTGATGTTGTGGAAGTGTTTTTCGTGTCATGGATTGGGCTCGCTGACTGAGGTGACCACTAACATGAACCAGCATGTTTATTTAAACATTCTGGTTTATGAGGTGCTGTCTGCCAGTCAACATCTGCATGATGCGTATGCTATTGATACCCCGATTTTTCAAGACAACAGCAAAGTTAGACGCATATGTTACTAGTTTTATAAACACTCTCCCACACTATTACATCTCGATTGGCCTGCAAAAGTCACCTGACTTGAACCCCATTGAGAATCTGTAAAACGCCGACATCAGCATTGCGCGATCAAATTCTCAGCGAGTGGCTTAACCTGTACCTGCACAACCTTGTAGATTCACTTCCTAACCGACTCCAGGCGGTGATCAAGTCCAGAGGCGGAGTTAGACGGTATTAAATGATGCTTGTAATGATTTCTCCAGGGGTGACTAATTTTTTGTCCGGTGAGCGTACATACCCCATCTCCCGCACTGTCGGATATTTTATTATGGACACTCGAGTTTAGGCTTTAATTACTAATGAACCGACAGACCTGTTGCGAAATAAGGCACACCAATATTTTCCTTGTTTAATTCTGCAGTAGAGCATATAAGACAAATTGTTTTTGAAGTTCATTAATGATTTTTTATTTGTGGTTGTAGTAAATATCGCCCGGGTTTTTGGCGGCTTCTCTAGAAACCGCCTACTTAAAAATATATACATGGGAAACTACATATCTTTTGGTAATTAAATTTTATATGTTATGGACACATGTATTCGTAATGTAATACTAAAGTTACACTATATTTCAACCACCCGAAAGAAAGTTCTTATTATTTTTTTACAGAAACGTTTCCTCAGCCCAGGATAAACGTTAAACAGGAAACTTGGGCTTGTTCTGAAGCACTTAGTCAAGATTATTAGGAACTACAACCACTGTAACCGTACAGCTTGATACTGACTTTATGAAGAGTTACATTGATGGGAAGTTGTGTGCGCTCTGGACCGTGCAACATCACTGCATTTTCGAACAAAGGAGGCTAGGAGTGGTATCTCAAGGTCGGCGGATGCGGAGTGGGTCTCGGCCCACAAGCATAATTTTACGTTTTCAGTCCTACACATTTTAGTGAAAAATGTGCTCATGAGGGTATTTAGGGGTTGTAGTAAGGATGTAAAGGATAGGTCATATAAGTCTCTTGTAAGACCCCCAACTAGAGTATGGTTCCAGTGTCTGGGACCCTCACCAGGATTACTTGATTCAAGAACTGGAAAAAATCCAAAGACAAGTAGCTCGATTTGTTGTGGGTGATTTCCGACAAAAGTGTAGTGTTAAAAAAATGTTGCAAAGTTTGAGCTGGGAAGACTTGGGAGAAAGGAGGCGAGCTGCCAGTGGAGAGATGGCGTGGAATGACATTAGTTGACGAATACGTTTGAGTGGTATTTTTAAAAGTTAGAAAGATTACAATATGAAGATAAAGTTGAAATTCAAGAGAACAAATTGGGGTAAATATTCGTTTATGGGAAGGGGAGTTAGGGATTGGAAAATTTACCAAGGGAGGTGTACAATACTGTAAATGTCCAAATTCCTTGTTATTATAAAGATTAGGTAAACAACAGATAGGGAATCGAACAACCATCTGGGCGACTGCCCGAAATGGAGATAATAGAGAAAAATTGTCTAGATGAACCTCCGCCCCCCCCCCCCCCCCCCCCCCCGACGTCACTCCTCAAGAATAAGCTTGATTTGCTCTCTTGTGGGTTTCCCCATTTAGCCGCCACTTATGACAGGCAGGAGATACCGTACAGGGGGAAGTTGAAAGCCTCTGATAGGGGGCATCCCTTTGTTACCTCCTACTACAAGCAGGCGATACTATAGAAATATAATTAAATATCATATTTCAAGGTGTAATATATCAAAATAGACAAATACGTACACCCCAGGATCACAGCCAGCGCGAGGCGTCGGACTCCTTCATCGACGCCGAGATCTGTCCAGGGAAGGTGCCTGGTGGGGAGAATAACCTCAAGGGGACTCTGATAATGGCTCTGAAGCATAGATCTATCTTATCATCACCCGCCCATAGGGACAGAACTATGCTGGTTCGCACTGTAAAGACGATCATAAACCGATACGTAAAAGATCTAAGGTGCCATATTAAGTCCGCTTGGTGTTGGCTATCAACGTAGTGTATTCGTATCTGTTTACTGCAAGGCAGAATAGCATCTGAGGTTTTCCTATACTCATCCAGTCTTGATTGTTTCCCAGGATGCACGTCTTCTTCTACATTTCTACGACCTTCTATTTTACCTTGTAAGAGTAATCTCGGAAGCTGGAACTGATAACCCTTAACATTATTATTATTATTATTATTATTATTATTATTATTATTATTATTATTACAACACCGCCTGTGTATAAATATTATCGTGTTTCTCTGTGTGTATTCAATATCTGCATAAACTGGCCGCACTAAAATCCATGTTATATCAGTGAAGAATCCTGACGGGAAGTAAGTTATCAAATTAGAAAAAAATACCAGGAAAACATCATCTATATTCCATTCGGAGCCTTCCGTTCGTGTAACCGCAGATACTTCCATAAAGACCAAGAGGAAAGAAGTTGACCTTCCTGAGGATCAACGATATGCTGGGCCGAAATTGACATGTTATCGTTACAATTTTGTGTCGGGACTCGATTTAGTTCCATTTTGTCTGACAGCCTATGAATGGCCCTTGTCTGAATATACTCCGTTGTAATCGATTGTAACTGTCCGGCTCCTTGGCTGAATGATCAGCGTACTAGTATTCGGTTCAGAGGGCCCTGGGTTCGATTCAAAGACGCCCGTAAGGGTGAGGGTGGGAGGTGGGGCTGGAAGGGCAATGGTCCCTACTGAGATTTCGTTTAATGTATTTACTTACAGAAGTAACTGGAACTGTATAATACAGTACTACTAGCTATAGTGAACTGCCAACATTACATGTAATATGAATAATGAAAAACATAAAATGGCGTATGGCTTTTAGTGCTGGTAGTATCCGAGGACAAGTTCGGCTCACCAGATGCAGGTCTTTTGATTAGACGCCCGTAGGCGATCTGTGCGTCGTGATGGGGATGAAATGATGAAGAAGACATATACACCCAGCCCGGTGCCAGCGAATTTAACTAATTATGGTTAAAATCCTGACCCTGCCGGGAATCGAACCCGGGACCCCTGTGACCAAAGGCCAGCACGCTAACCACTTAGCCATGGAACCGGACATATGAATAATGAATTGCTGGCACAAAAGTTGCCACGGTTGAGACCTGGTGACGTTACTAAAACATATGACCACATATACGGGTATGGTGCCGCTAAACGTATGTTTCGAAATTGAATATGAGTCGCTTCAAGTTCCATTCACTACTTCTGTTCAAATAACAATTAACAGTCACCATGACTAAATGGTTGGCCTTTGGGCCAACGGGTCCCGGATTCGATTCTCGTCAGGGTTGGGGATATAAACCCTCATTGGTTGGTTAATATCGGTGGATCGGAGACTCTTTGTATGTGCCGTCTTCGGCATTAGAATACATCATAGGCAGGGCCCCATCCTCAAAGACGCGCAGTTCGCCTATAAGGCGTCAGCTTGAAAGACCTGCACTGGCTTCTTCAGAGGCCACTAAAATACCGTGTTGTTTTTAACAGAGCCTCGAGCGGGCACTCTTTACTCTCAAGCTACCCCATTGCCTAGTTCAACAATTTAGTTGTATGGTAGATGTGAGGTAAGTGTAAAAACGCAGTGAATATTGTGATAAATATGACCGACATTTGTAGGTATGTATTTTAAACACAAACGAATGAAAATTAAAGCCATCCTTCCAGAGTTGGAGTCTGACAGTTGAGTGGCAAAACGCTGAACTACGGACAATTAAAAAAAAACATGTTGCCGAGTGCCACGCTCCTCTCACCGACTCTGATTTTTTGAAAGTCATGATTCATTGTCTATATATTTTCATAATACTGGACCGCACACGATTACATGAAGAAAAAAGAAGAAACTCTTAAGCTTAAAGCGAGAATAAAAACTCAGTTATAAGTTGAAATGTTTCTCGTTGCTTTTCATCCAGCTACGTATGATCAACAGGTTACGTAGAAGATGTAAATCACAAAAATTAGGACGGAAATATTTGACGCAAAAAAGAATCATTCAATGCAGATAACCATAAAACATAATTTTAAAAATTCCCCCTCTGTGTTTTAGTGGTTAGTGTGATTAACTGTCAACCCCGGAGGCCCAGGTTCAATTCCCGGTTCTGCCATGAAATTTGAAAAGCGGTGCGAGGGCTGGAACGGGATCTACTCAGCCTCGGGAGGTCAAATGAGTAGAGGTGAGTTCGATTTCCACTTCAGCAATCCTCGAAGAGGTTTTCCGTGGTTTCCCACTTCGCTTCCAGGCAAATGCCGGGATGGTACCTAACTTAAGGCCACGGCCGGTTCCTTCCCTCTTCCTTGTCTGTTCCTTCCAATCTTCCCATCTCCCCACAAGTCTCCTGTTCATCATAGCAGGTGAAGCCGCCTGGGCGTGGTAATGGTCCTCCTCTCCAATTGTATCGCCCGACCCAAAGTCTCACGGTCCAGGCCACTGCTCTGGAGGCGGTAGAGGTTGTGATCCCTCGCTGAGTCCGAGGGAAAATCCAACCCTGGAGGATAAAGGGATTAATAAAGTAAGAAAGAACATTTGGAAAACAACCAAAATAACCAATTCGTAACTCACCAACAATCACTACTGCAATGCTATGAAAATAACCGAACATATGACGTGGAACAGAATAATTAAATACAGGGAATCACAAAGAATTAAAAAAAATTAAATAACTAGTTTGTGACTCAATGATAATCACTACTGAAATGCTACGAAAATAATCGAAATTTACTCTTAAATGAAAACAAACAGTTACTTCCCCAACTGCTGGAGCTATATTATTAAAAAGAAAATTAGATCATTTACCGCAGTGTCTATGATCCCCTCTCGTTCTCGCGCATGAGTGATTGTTTGTTGGAAATGACCTACCACTTCCGCCAAACGTCAGCTGTGACGATGGGATCTTCCACTTCCCTTACACTAAATCACATGAAATCCACGGACGAAAACACAAACAATCCGATCCTATTTTTTTGAAAGTTGCTTTACGTCGCACCGACACAGATAGGTCGTATGGCAACGATAAGATAGGGAAGGGCTAGGAGTGGGAATGAAGCGGCCGTGGCTTTAATTAAGGTACAGTCATAGCATTTGCCTGATGTGAAAATGGGAAACTACAGTAAACCATCTTCAGGGCTGCCGACAGTGGGGTTCGAACCCACTCTCTCCCGAATGCTAGCTCACAGCTACACGCCCAACTCACTCAATCCCTATCCCATCGTAAACTAAACTAACCTAAAAGTAATCTTCAGCTTATACTAAGCTAAATTTTCTTTCTTAGCCCGTTTATCATCCAGGGTTGGTTTTTCCTTCGGACTCGGCGACCCACCTCTACCGTCTCAAGGGCAGTGTTCAGGAACGCGAGACATTCGGTCGGGGATACAACTGGAGTGGAGGACCAGTACTTCGCCCAGGCGGCCTCACCTGCTATGTTGATCAGGGGCCTAGTGGAGGATGGGAAGATTGGAAGGGACATGCAAGGGAAATGGACAGAAGCGGCCGTGGCCTTAAGTTAGGTACCATCCCGGCATTTACCTGGAGAAGTGGGAAAAGACGGAAAGCAACTTCAAGGAGCCTGAGATGGGAATAAAAACCCCTCTACTAAGTTGACCTCCCGAGGCTGAGTGGACCCCGTTTCAGCCCTCGTACCACTTTTCAAATTTCGTGGCAAACCCGGGAATCAAACCCGGGCCAACGCACATTTCCTAATGGTATTTTTTTGCTAGTGGTTTTACCTCGCACTGACACAGGTAAGTCTTATGGCGAGGATGTGATAGGAAAGGCCTAGGAGTTGGAAGGAAGCGGTCACAGCCTTCATTAAGACACAGTCCCAGCATTTGCCTGGTGTAAAATAGGGAACCACGGAAATCATCTTCAGGGCTGCCGACAGTGGGATTCGAACCCACTATCTCCCACGTGCAAGCTCACAGCCGCGCGTCCCTAACCGCATGGCCAACTCGCCCGTTCATGGTTTAACGTAGCACTAACACATGTAAGGTTTTCGGCGACGCAAGTATGGGGATGTAGAGACCGTGGCTTTAATTAAGGTACAGCCTCACATTTGGCTGATGTGAAAATGTGAAACCACGGAAACCATCTTCAGGGATTGGAACCCACCATCTCCCGAATGCAAGTTCACAGCTACACGACCCTATTCGCATTGCCAACTCTCTCGGTGCTAAAGTAAAACTGGGTGTCCTTATTCGTTACCAAATAAAATATGATATACATCGACGTAATTAACAATATAATACTATGATACACCGTTGGGAACGTTTATTATATTTTAAACAAAATAAGAAGAAAGGAATTGAAAATGTAATAAATGTAATAAATATTTAAATATTTTATACATCACCACTAATCAGTTACATGACAGAGGTTAATGTTTCACTTCTATTCATTTGGCATTGAGAAATTATACCCGCATGTCTATCTTCAATATTAACATTGGAGCCAAGAATCGTCAACCGTCATCAAGTTCTTTCTCCGGGTTGAACTATGTTGTTGTTTCTGTTTTCTGTTTTCTGCTCCCCCGCGTGGCACTCGACTCAGTCTGCATTGCCTCCGACATGCTATTATTTCTAAGAAAGAGATAGCAGAGAAGAGTGGGAAGTGATACAAGGAGGATCTGCCTTTTTTCCATGTCAAACGTGCTACCAAGGCCAGAGTTTGTGTTAGGTATGTGGTGTTAAGGCATGGTATTAAGGGTCAGGAGAAAACCACATAAGTGGAAAGAGAAAGAACCTACATGTAAAACCTGACCATTTTGATAGCACATGCAAGGATGTGTTTTCTGGATAGGTCCAGGTGTTTGTGTTAGTTGAGAAAAAGTTATCATGCACCAGCCATGAACCATAATCTCGCCATTCCAGCTATGAGGGGATCAGTCCTTCTGGGCACTGCCGTGACTAGTGCGGCCCTTGCCGGTTGCGGAGCCATGCGTCAAGTACCACTAGGGCCCGCCGCACAGCGCCACCTCCTTTAGGTCCCTCGTACCCAGTCTCCGATCCCGAAGAATGAGGCCAAGCCCGCCGGGGCGGGGCTCCTGGATGGGGGTGGGTCAAGATGCCGGGCCTGCTTCCTCTCTGCCCACGCCATGGCCCGGTACACAGGGCAACTGCGCTGGGAGGCCGGGTGCCCCCCACCCGTGCAGTTGGTGCACACCGGCGCCTCTTTAAGTGCCGCGCAGACCGTGTAGTGGTGATCACCCCCACAATGTTTGCACCTCACTAAGAGCCCACACCTCTCCTGCCGGTGGCCCCACCTCAAACAACGGAAACACTGCAAGAGCTACTGAGGGGGACGTTTCGATCTCAACTGATTGCTGCTACCCGCTGAGGTCCTCTCCTGATTGACTCCACGGTCGACTGCTCTCCTGGGAGCAGTCCAGGGTTGCGGCTGGGCGACCCTCTCCTGGTGGGCCGACGTCGTCTTTTTACTCCTGGACCGGAGGCGGCGTCTTCTTCCCGGGGGTGGGGGTCTCTTCTCGGCAGGAGAGGAGGCCGCGTCCTGGTGGCCCTCCTCCCGGTCTGGTGACCCTGGAGTTCCTTGTGGTCCAGCTGTAGAGGTGGCGTCTCCCTCCTCCTGGGTGACGGCGGTGGCATCGGTCTGTGGTGGCACCCAACTGCTTTCCCTGTCTTTTGGCACGCACATCGATGCCTGTATCTCGAATGACACGCTGGCAGACCGGGCCTGGATAGCAGCCTCCAAACGCCAGGGGGCATCTTTCTCCACAGCTGTGCTGCCGTCCGCCGTCCGGGGCGTTTTCCTGGATTGCGCCCGGGTGATAGGCCCTTCCTGGTAGGCCTTAGTCTGCGTCCACTTCACCGCAGGCAACCTCGGGCTGGGTAACACAGTCGTGGCGTCACGGGGCGGCATGCTCCACCTCCGTGGTGGCGTCGCTGGTCTCCGGCGTGGACGGGAGGATTAAGTCGGTATTAACCGACTTGTTCCTCGTCCATCGGTCCTTCCTGGCCGTCTGGGTGGCAGTTGAGCTGGTCTCCGTCTCCGTCCCGACCCTCCTCCTGAGGGCTCCGGCGTTCGTCCCTGGCACGCCGTCCCTACCTGGTAGTCGGACGACCTGCAACAGAGTAGAGAGCTCGTTCTCCACGTCGCGCATCCGCTCCTGGTCGTGATACCTGATGATGAGCCCTCCTGGTAGAAAGCCCTCCACGGACACGGTCGTCGAGATTGTCCTGCCTCCGTGGCGAGGGCGCGGCATTCTGTCCAGGACTAGCCCCCGTTCACAAGGTACGGGGCGCCCCGCCCTGTAGTAGACGAGCAGTGCCTCGCACTCCGGCTCCGTGTACCCTCGGAGAAGAAGAAGTCGTTAGGGGGATCACACCCGTCCCTGTACGGCTCCGTCTCCACCGCGAACTCCGAAGCCTCCTGCTCCGCCACCGGCGCTGGTGGCGATGTCTCCATTTCCATGCTATCTTCCGGCGCTGGTGACCCTCAGCTAAAGAGATCTCGGACTGTACGTCCAATCTCTCTCCCGCATTCTTCGACCGTCATTTTCGTCTCCTGGCTGGCTTCCATCGTCGTCCCTGTAGATGCCAGAAACAGACCTGAAAAACAGCGCTGAGAAGCGCTAGCTGACAAAGCTCTTTGTGCGTACATACAGTACACAGTGTGCCGTGCTCTGAAAAGTGCACTGGCTCATACAAATAAGCTCTTTCCTGCTTGTACCAAGAAGTACAGGTGGTCTGACTAGTACTTGGAAAGTACAAATAGCCTGGCGAGGAGAGTGACTCAGCGGGAAGCACGTACGTCTGCTCGCTGTGATTGCCAAACTCGTCCTCTGCTCGGTTGGCTGGTCAGAGTGCAGAGCTGTTGGACCACGGACCAGCCGTGGTCACTTATGGGCTAAGACCCACTCTGCATCTACCGACCAAGAGTGGTTCCTGACCTTGGTCTTATAAATCCTAGCCTTCCTGACTGACGAAAGACCCTGGCTGTCTCGTGAGAATTCTGGAAAGTATGTGCCACGGCCAGGTAGTGGGGCTTCCCCGTGCACTAATGTGATTGGAGATTCGTCCTGCGTGTTTCTGTTTGTGCTTAGTAATGACATATGGTACCGGTATTGTAATTAGGATACGTCTGACCGTAGTTTAATATTATTGTAGTGTACTGTACAGTAGTATACGAGTAATATCCTATTACAAATTAGCGTACCTATTTTATTACTGTAAAATATTTGTGTAGTACAGTAGAGGTATCCGTAGAAACTCTCTTACTAGAATTCTGTTGTTGTAATTAGGATAGGCTTAACTGCAGTTTAGAATTGTGTAATTCTTGTGTATTCCTTACGATACTCAGTAATTAACAGCAGTTTTTACCCTGTTAGAGTGTTGTAGGATATAAATAGTGTACGACTAAGTAGTATTGCAGTGTAGTAGTATATCAATTATCTTACTGTCGTGTGATCTTTGAGTGCTATCCTAGACAATATTTCCTTCCGTTCATTTTTTGCACATAAGTTGTTTTATTTTCATTTTACCGTAAAGAAGGGCTAAGGAGTGCAAGTGTAGGAACTGTGGGTGTGGAGAGGCATTGAGTGGTATGGGGGAGGCGTTCGAGAGTTTGAGGGAGATAATTAGGATTCTCACAGAAGACAGGAAGGAAGGTAGGCCTCCTTCAAACAATGTACAGGTTACAGTAGGTGTAAAAGAGGGATGGGAAGGAAAGGGGGGAATTGTAGAAGACAGGTGGTCTAATGTTCTAAGGGGAAGGAGATTGCAGGCTAAGGGCTCTATTCAGGATCAGAATTAAGGACAGGTGTCTGTGAGAAATCGGTACGAGTCACTCCAGGTAGAACAACAGAGGTAAGATGAGGAACAGGGAACTGTTAATGAGATATGTGGAAGCAAGAGGAAGGGAAAACTTAGGAAAGGGAAATGTAGAGTGGAGGATAGGAAAAGACCGGTGGAACAGGGTCATGGGAGGAATAAAAGGGGGGAGGAAGTAACATCAGCAGCTATCAGGAAAGATAGAGCTGACCAGGAGGGGAGGGGATCAAATGAGGTGGGTAGGGTTGAGGCTCTGGACACGGGGGATTCCATCGTTAGACATGTGGAGGAAAGGCAACCAGGGTAGACTGTTATCCAGGAATTAGGTTGAGGCAGATGTTGAGGAAAGTAGAAGAGAAGGAGGAGGGGAAGCAGAAGGTGGTAGTGTTTCACGTTGGTACCAACGACGTAAATCAAGCTGGTATAAGTACCAACATAGTAGGGGATATGCGGGATCTGGTAAATGCAGCACAGGTGAAGTTTAAGGAAGGGGAGATTGCTATCTGTGGAATACTGTGTAGGAGGGATACTAACTGGTGGGTGATTGGGGATTTAAATGAGACTATAGAGTAGGTATGTGAGAAACTGGGACTGAGATTTCTAGATCCTAATGGGTGGTTAGGAGATAGGGATCTGAGCTCAGATGGACTTCACATACCTACTCAGTGGTACGTATAAGTTAGGAAATTTGTTTGGAAGGGTTATAGAGAAGTACATTCAGATAAACAGGGTGGTATAGGGAGTGGTGATAAAGATACAGGGAACTGGAAATCAAGTAGGGATGACATAAAAATGTTAGTGTTGAACTGTAGAAGTATGTAAAGAAAAGAATAGAAGTAAGTAATTTGATAGATATACACTTATCGGATATTGTAATAGTATTTGAATCATGGTCTGAGAGTCAGACTGGTTGGCTGAACGGTCCGCGTACTGGCCTTCGGTTCAGAGGGTCCCGGGTTCGATTCCCTGCCGGGTCGGGGATTTTAACCTTAATTGGTTAATTCCAGAGGCACGGGGGCTGGGTGTATGTGTTGTCTTCATCATCATTTCATCCTCATCACGACGCGCAGGTCGCCTACGGGAGTCAAATAGAAAAACCTGCACCTAGCGAGCCGAACCCGTCCTGGGATATCCCGGCACTAAAAGCCATACGACATTTCATTTTCATTGTTACAGAAATGATGTTATGGATGCAGAAATATTCTCACTTAACTGGAGTGTGTATTGTAGAGATAGGATAGGAATGGTAGGACGGTGAGTATCAATTCTGGTGAAAGAAGAATTTGTAAGCTACGAAGAAGTTAAAGATGACAAACATGAAATTCTAGGTGCAAGGCTCATTTCTAAACATAATAGGGAACTTGAGGTCTTTGGAGTGTACAGACCGTGAAAGGGTAGCGGCGCTGATTCAGAATTATTTGATAAGATAATCAGCTATGTGGGAAACGATATGGAAAGGAATGTGATTGTAGCGGGAGGTATGAATTTACCAAATATCAACTGGGAAGGTATTGCGAAAGCATGACCAACAAATGGCAAATGAGTTAATATGGGAAGGACAGCTGATTCAGAAGGTGATGGTACCAACTAGAGGGAAGAATATCCTGGACGTGGTGCTGGTAAAACCAGATGAGCTCTATAGAGAAACCGAAGTAATTCGGCAGGTGGTATTAGTGATCACGAAGCTGGTTTTTTTCGTAGTTCAAAGTAAATGTGATAGATGGGAAGGTCTTACAAGTAGGACTATTAGGCAGTATCATATGGCTGAAAAAGCAGGCATGAGGCAGTTTTTAAAAAGCAAATATGATCGGTGGAAACCGATAAATAAAAATGTAAACAGACTCTGGGATGGGTTTAAAACAGTTGTTGAGGTGTGTGAAAAAGGGTTTGTACCTTTATGGGAGGTAAGGAATGTTGAAGACCCACCTTATTATGACAGAGAAATAAGGAGACTAAGAAAGAGGTGCAGACTGGAAAGAGAGAGTTAAAAATGGCTGTCGAAGTAAGGAGAATTTGCACGAACTTACTAGGAAACTGAATCTAGCAAAGACGTCAGCTAAGGATAACCTGATGACAAACATAAATGACAGTCATACAAATATTAGTGAAAATGGAAGGGTATGTATAGGTACTTTAAGGCAGAAACAGGCTCCAATGAGGACATTCCAGGAATAATTAATGAACAAGGAGAGTGTATATGTGAGGATCTTCAAAAGGTAGAAGTATTCAGTCAGCAGTATGTAAAGATTGTTGGTTACAAGGATAATGTCCAGATAGAAGAGGTGACTAATGCTAAAGAAGTATTAAAATGTACATTTGATAACAATGACATTTGCAATAAGATACAAAGTTGAAAACTAGAAAAGCGGCTGGAATTGATAAGATTTCTGGGGATACACTAAAGACAATGGGTTGGGAGATAGTAAAAATGAAATGTCATATGGCTTTTAGTGCTGGGATATCCCAGGACGGGTTCGGCTCGCCAGGTGCAGGTCTTTCTATTTGACTCCCGTAGGCGACCTGCGGGTCGTGATGAGGATGAAATGATGAAGACAACACATACACCCAAGCCCCGTGCCATTGGAATTAACCAATTAAGTTTAACCCTGTAATGCCCAAACCAACTGTATGATGATATAAAAATTATGTTTCCAGTAAAACTACTTCCTATAGCCTCAACTTACTCTATTATATGCATTTTGTACCATTTCAATTTTTTTACCATTTTATTTTTAATGTGACATGTTTGTCACACTGGGCATTTACTAGGTACACGATAGATTTCATTCAAAAAATAGTTTATTATTAACTAACTCCTTATGAATGAATACTGATCTGCATTTAGGGCAGTCGCCCAGGTGGCAGATCCCCTATCTGTTGCTTTCCTTGCCTTTTTCTAAATGATTTCAAAGAAATTGGAAATTTATTGAACGTCTCCCTTGGTAAGTTATTCCAATCCCTAACTCCCCTTCCTATAAATTATATGCCCTGTACAGCCATTCACTTCCTAAAGAGTGGCTTGATATTAATTATTTATATTTTAACAGAAACAGGCCTTAAAATTAGAATAATCGAGCATATAAAAATAATAAAAATATAAAAATGAGCATTAAAAAGGAACAATTTAGTTCAATTTCAGTTCAGTTTTCACTGTGATTATAATTTTCTAGCGCTATCTATACATGGAAACTTCTGAAGCAATTCTGGTCTTTGTTCAAACAAAGAAATACACTACACTTTTCACATCAAATGTGGGAGGCCATCTTGATGCATATCTTGCAGCATCGTGTCTTTCCATATTGGCCAGTGCTCGTACTTGTCTTTCTGGCAATCAGTAACTGGAAGAATTGTTGTAGCTGCTTTCTTCCTAGGTTTTGGCACATCGTCTCTGCTAGGTCATCCTCGCTTTGCTTTACCTTTGCCAGCTGAAACAAGGGCACACGCAATTTCAGCCTGAAACTTTCTCAATGGTATGTGTTGCTGCTGTAGACTTTTGCAATTCTCCCCGTAGTTGATCCAACTATTGACAACTGCAATGCATATCAAATGCCAAAAGATGTACAGATACCATCTTCTACTCGTTCTAGGGAAACCTTAAAATAATAGCAAATTATTATTATTATTATTATTATTATTATTATTATTATTATTATTATTATTATTATTATTATTATTATTATTACCCCATATTTCACTCGTATATGGCATACGTGATGGTCAATAATCACTCAATTTCAACAGGACGGACAACAAACAACAGCAATACATAACACACGCCGTTCAATGAAAACACCCTCCAATGCCCAGTGTTACAATTTGTAACATCAGATTCTGAAATGGTTCTACAGCTACACATATTGAGCTAGTGCATTCGCAAAGCACATCTTCAATGAACATTATACTTTCATAATACAACTTTAAAAGTATGGAAAACACTAAATTATAGAAACAGTAAGAATAACAAACTTGCCTTGCGTGTCATCTTCCTTCATAGCAGCAACCGGTTGACTTCAATACAATGGTGCGCCTTCAAGGACCAGAGTTGAAGAAAATATACACCAGAATGTGTCCACGACTGTGTGACAAATTTGCTACACTGGGCATTAAGAATAAAAGAGATGCATTCTAGCTTCTGATAGCATTTGAAAGTCGTGTGACAAATTTGTCACGCCGGGCATTATAGGGTTAAAATCCCCGACCCGGCCGGGAATCGAACCCGGGACCCTCTGAACTGAAGGCCAGTACAATGACCGTTCAGGGATATAGTACCATATCTGAAACACTTATTTGATTATTGTTTGGATGAAGCATGAATACCAAATAAATGGAGAGTTGCTATAGTAGCCCCTGTGTATAAAGGAAAGGGTGATAGACATAAAGCTGTAAATTACAGGCCAGTAAGTTTGACATGCGTTGCATGTAAGCATTGGGAAAGTATTCTTCCTGATTATAGTAGACATGTTTGCGAAATTAATAACTGGTTCGATAGAAGGCAGTTCGGTTTTAGGAAAGGTTATTCCACTGAAGCTCAGCTTGTAGGATTATAGCAAGATATAGCAGATACCTTGGATTCAGGAGATCAAATAGATTGTATCGCGATTGACCTGTGTAAAGCATTTGATAGGGTAGAACATGAGAGACTACTGGCAAAAATGGGTGAAATTGGACGAGACAAAAGAGTGACTGAATGGGTTGTTATATTTCTAGAAAATAGATCTCAGAGAATTAGAGTAGGAGAAGCTTTATCTGACCCTATAATAATTAAGAGGGGAATTCCTCAAGGCAGTATTATTGGACCTTCATATTTTCTTATATATATAAATGATTTGAGTAACGAATTGGAATCAGAGGTAAGGCATTTTGCGGATGATGTCATTTTGTATAGAGTAATAAATAAGTTACAAGATTGTGAGCAACTGCAATATGACCCCGATAATGTTGTGAGATGGACAGCAGGCAATGGTATGATGATAATCGGGGTTAAAGTCAGGTTGTGAGTTTCACAAATGGGAAAAGTTCTCTCAGTTTTAATTACTGCGTTGATGGGGTGAAAGTTCCTTTTGGGGATCATTGTAAGTATCTAGGTGTTAATATAAGGAAAGATCTTCATTGGGGTAATCACATAAATTAGATTTTAAATAAAGGGTACGGATCTCTCCACGTGGTTATGAGGAGGGTGTTTAGGTGTTGTAGTAAGGATGTAAAGGAGAGGGCATATAAGTCTCTAGTAAGACCCCAACTAGAGTATGGTTCCAGTGTATTGGACCCTCACAAGGATTATTAATTCAAGAACTGGATAAAAATCCAAAGAAAAGCAGCTCGATTTGTTCTGGGCGATTTCCGACAAAAGAGTAGCGTTAAAAAAAGTTGCAAATTTTGGGCTGGGAAGAATTGGGAGAAAGAAGACGAGCTGCTCGACTAAGTAGTATGTTCCGAGCTGTCAGTGGGCAGATGGCGTGGAATGACATTAGTAGACGAATAAGTGTGAGTGACGTCTTTAAAAGTAGGAAAGATCATAATATGAAAATAAAGTTGGAATTGAAGAGGACGAATTGGGGAAAATATTCATTTATAGGAAGGGAGTTAGGGGTTGGATTAACTTACCAAGGGTGATGTTCAATAAATTTCCAATTTCTTTGAAATCATTTAAGAAAAAGCTAGGAAAACAACAGATAGGAAATCTGCCACCTGGGTGACTGCTCTAAATGCAGATCAGTATTGATTGATTGATTGATTGATTGATTGATTGATTGATTGATTGATTGATTGATTGATTGATTGATTGATTGATTGATTGATTGATTGATTGATTGATTGATTGATTGATTGCAATATATTCGCATCCTAAGTCGGGAAAGAAGTATAGACACCCGAGTTAATACGTTCATAAAAGGTTTATCCTTTGTCCCACACAGAAACTAGCTACACCAACATTTAGTTTGTTTTATTCTACGTTTAATTATGTGGAGTGGAAATTTTATCATACCCAGTTAAAATGTTAACGCAGGTTGAAGAAAGAAGTACTTGTACTTTATCATTTCCAACGGAGCGCCGCTCATTGTGAAAATTCTTAACTTTAAAAGTAGGCCTGTTGATCTCATCGTTAGCAAAACTTTAATACTTCTTAAAGTAACTCATTGTTGATCTGTATGTCAAGTTTTTATTTCATCTGATATTTGTGAAAAAGGTTGTTGTAAATTTTGTGGAACAACATGTTCTCATTACAGGGTGATCATAGCCGTAAAATATTTGGATTGGTATGAAGCTCATGAGAATCACAGGCTAAAATTAAAACTTTTTTGCCTGCATGCAATTGTTGATTTTATATTGATTTATATTTAATTGGGTGGTTGTGTGAGAAGAAAGCAGCCTACCGGCTGGAGAGAAGAATGCACTTGTCCCTGAAAACCCTAGCGACGTTGCAAGGTTGGACACTAATTAGGGGTTCCCTGCTGTACAATAAGTGGATGTTTGTTGTTTCGTCAGTTGTTCAAAACCTTTGTTGGACTAGCGCTCCATATATTATAACCGTCTATGGGTCGATTCAATTAAGGGTTCGATGATAATGTGAGTACGATTCGCCTGGTGTCAGCGGAGTTACACGAGTCTCCACTCATGGCATGGACATTCGACGAGCACCAGTTATATCTCATTTTTCTACTTAACATTAGGCTCTTATTACCATGGCAATAATTCATTCAATTAATTATGTGAGGCTAATACAATTCCTATTTCAATAAATGAAAATATCGAGAATTTAATTTCTTGGAGGGATATTCCAGTTTAATTAATCAAATGTAAGTAGAAATAAATAACAATAATATTCACATCACAACATGATTTGAAAAATATGAGAATAAAATTTATATTGAATGCTTTGTTGGTGTATTTTATAATATAATCAATCACACGTTGGTAATAAATTAATTTAAATTCAAATTGACTTTTAACAAAATCCACATGAAACTTTCCGAAGGCTTAATATCACAATCAACAAATTATTCTATTATCTTTAAATTGTCCGCCAATCATAGGATTAAAAATGAGAAAATATTCAATTATTTCACTCGTGTTTATCACTCACTAGCCCAAGATTCTTTATACAGTATATTCCATCAATATTATCGCTTCTCGCATGAATGAACTAACTATCCAACAACTTGAGTTTTCCTAATAATCTATATCCAACGCTGCCGTTTCTTACATGGGTAATCATATATTATTCAAAGAAATTGCAATTAGATCTAATAAATAAATTCAATCAGAGCAGGAACAACATCTCCTAGAAACTCATAACCGCCGCACCTAAAATGTACAATATCTAGCTGATACCATCATTAATAAATAAGAAGATTTGGAAATCATCCAATAGCATCTGGCTTCACCGAGATTATCCTCCTGAAAATTGTGAATATCTACTATTGCCTACGAAAATCCATACTATAAAGCAACTACTTAAATGAATACAAGTCATGCACTGCTTCAGGTGATAACAACCTCTCTTAAGTATGATACACCTCACTACATTCGTATCAATGTCGTTTATTATCGAAGATCCTCTATCAATGACTATCCGTTTAAATGTATAACATTCGCATCTTGTCGTGCCATAAATTAATATTTTGATGACCGTAAACACGTTTCAATACTTACAATCATCGGTGACATTATGTGAAAACATTAACATCAAACCTTATTGCTTGTCTACCTCTGGTGCCAATTCAATTACGCATGATGAACATTTTAATCAATCATTCTCAAAATTAAATTCATTGAAACTCTCGAAGACTACATTACACTCCCGTAATGCTTATTTTCAACAAATCATATTACAGCAACCTCATTTTATCATATGAACATTTTATCGACGATCCTATCATTTATAATTCACAATACCTTACATTTATTTATTTATTTATTTATTTATTTATTTATTTATTTATTTATTTATTTATTTACCATGGAAATAAATGTTGTACAGGCTATGGTGTCCTATGGACCCCTCACGCAGTGACCATTGCCCGGCGACGCCTGCTACGATGAGGCTACTCCCCGCAACAGAATGGCTCACCAGGCAATGCCCACCGCGCGCCTGAGTCTGGTGCAAACCAGAAGTACTATGATCTGCCGGGGCTCGCGAAGAAGCTCACGATACCATACTAATTATGTATTAATAAAAGTAAAAGAAAAAGGGATAGTAGTAGAGCACTTCCCAGCAGTGCTGACTGCTTCGGAAGCCTGGTGTGGGTCAGATAACTAAGAAATGTTACGCAGCCTGTAAAGGTTACGTAACGTATAGATATGCTACGTCCGACCTTGTCCCAAATCCACTTTGCTTGGGTCTGCCAGTCTGGCAATGATATACCTCACCCAGCAAACCCCACCAAGATTACATCCTCATACCATTTAAATTCTTTTACACATTACATTCACGTAACACCTTCACTGCCATTATTCATTCTGCTGAGATGTGCCTACCTCACTTTCTGTTCTACTTAATGTTCCAACACCTCGCTCACTTACGCAATAAGAGAAAAGAAACACGCGCTGCATGGTTCGCAATCTCCTCTAACTCACCAGCTCACAACATTTCTCAACACTACTTGCCTTTATTTAAACCAGTTACAGCTTATTCAAATAAACCTTCACACCAGAGGTTTCTTAATTTCTCTCAACCAAACCTCCTCAGCATACATTACCTTTAATTTCACTGTATATCATCACATACCACCAAATACCAACTACACCTCGTTCTCATCCTCTTTCTTACCGCTCTCCAAGTATAATACTTACACACACTACAAACCATTTCCAACTTACTTAAATATACCTCCATACTAGAATTCTCCTCATTTCTCTCAGGCGAGCATTCAAAACAAACATCACCTACCCACATCTACCTCTCTCCATTTTTTCACTCCTTTAAATAAACTCATTCACCATACCCCAACTTGACTATCTCCTTCAATTTCACTGTATACCAGCACGTAGCCCCATATCCCATCAACTGCACCTCATTCTTATCCTAACTACACACTCTACAAATCATTTACAACTTACTTAAATGTAAACATGATCTTCACATCCACTATCATCTCCCAATGCCATTCAGGTACAACAACTATAATAAACACACTACATACACCTACCTGTCTCCATTCAATTCACTCTTTTAATCAAGCACATTCCACCATACACCAACTTGGTTATAAACACACCTCCATAATACACTTCACCATTACATTCAATATACCATACACTCCAAACCGATTATAACTTATTTAAACAATCCTCCACACTAGAATGCTCTTAATTACTGGTACTCAAATTAAATACCATACCTTTCTTTTCCACACTCTCAATACTTTTCCATTACAGCACTCGCTATACATTTCAGTACAACAACTGTGATAGTTAGAGACACTGCATACTAAATACACCTTAGTCCACACACAAACACCCACCTCTATATACTCCTCCAACTCACCAGCTAAAGATTTTTCAATACAACTAGTCCATGATTACAACAATTCCACATCAATATCATCCTCTCTCTCTCACCCTTACCAGGCACTACTCCACACTCTCAATACTTTTCCGTGACACACTCGCTATACATTTCAATACAACAACTGTGATGGTTAGAAACACTGCATACTAGTTACAACTTACTCAAAACACAAACAGCTATCTCTATATTCTCCTCCAACTCACCAGCTAAAGATTTTTCAATACAACTTGCACATAATTACACCAATTCCACCTAAATATCATACTCTCTCTCTCACCATTACCAGGCACTATTCCACACTCTCAATACTTTTCCGTTACAACACTTGCTATACATTTCAATACAACAACTGTGATAGTTAGAGACACTGCATACTAATTACAACTTACTCGAAACACAAACACCTACCTCTATATTCTCCTCCAACTCACCAGCTAAAGATTTTCAATACAACTTGTCCATAATTCACACACTTCATCATTAGCTTCTTTATACATACACCTACCTCTCATCATTAAGTTAAATGTACCACTTCACTACCTATCCTCACACACTGCAAACCAGTTTCAACTTACACAACTAATATAAAGACACCACTCTCACTCCTTATGTTGCCACCCTGTCTTCGACAACTATTCCCTTACTTACTACTATCTTTATTAGAGTTTTTGCTTCTTGTTACGATACTCTCATAATTTTTTTCATTCCCCATGTGTCCCTTAAGCTCTTGTTCCTCCCTCTGGTCATAAACAGATCAAATCTCTTCCTGGTTGCCTCTGACCATTCCTTTTCCCTCTGTGCCTGCATTTCTTCACTGCATTCACTTCTCTGACTTTCCTCTTCTATGGTTGTGACCATAGCTGTATCCCTAGACCTTTCTATTCTAGCCCCATTATCCTCTGCTCCTTCCTTATCACTGTTTATGATCACATTTTCACTTTGCACATCTCCCTGCCTTTCTTCATTCTTACTGTTTCTCTTGATATTTTCCTTATCACCTTTCCCCTTTTCTCCAACATTGCTGTCTTTAACTTGTCCTCCTTCCCCTCTAATCACCATGCTCCTCTCCGTTGCTTCCTCTTGTTTCATCTTCTCTTCTATGTCCAGCAATATAGTCACAGGCCAAATCCTTCTCCAGCTGCCGTTTGTCACTACTAGTTCCTGTCCCCTGATAAATGCTCTCAGTCCTTGGTGTCTAGCTCGTACCATATGTTTCTTGAGAATTTTTGCGTTCCTGATTCCTTCACTTCCCATATCTCTCTTGATCCATATTTTATCCCTCATTTCCGGCATTTCCAATAACAATACCGGTCATCAACGTGGATAACAACTTAACTTCAATAAGCCTGTTGCCTTTAACTTTCCCTATTCTCTCAACATCGTCGATGTCAACTTCGCTAAAATTAATTTTCATTTTCCACTGAATTAAGTCCACCATTTTGTAAATTGTAAGCACTTTGTCCTCCCTCTTCTCCTCAGACACACCATATATAAACATTTCTTTATGCGATTTTGAATACTGGCTTCCACTTCTGCTTTAAGTTTCAGCGCTTCCTCTTCTCATCGACCTATTTTCTCCCTTAATGATGCAACTTCGGCATTGTTCCTCACTTGAGATGTTGTGTCATCTGCCTTTTCTCGGAACCATTTCTTAATTTTGTCAAGCTCCCTCGTTTTCTCTTGTATCACAGTTTTTAGTTGCTTGAATGGGCAGACTTCTTCAACCACCTCCTTTACTACCCTCCTGATTACTTCCACGTCTTCTCAACTCATGCTTCCAGTGGCAATCGGACCGGGGTTCAGTTCAACTACCCAGATCCATAGCATTACTATAATCACCGCCGCTGTCAGCATCATCTCTCCTTCCATTCCCATTTCCACTTTACACTCTCCTAGTTTCACTTCTTCTTTCTTTTTTCTTCCCTTCCATCTTCCTATGATTGCCCTGTATTGCTCCATTCAAATCATCTTCTATAAACTCTTCACTTCTTTCCTGCACTCCACTCCTGCGCTCCCCTCTCCCTCTACTGGGACTCACCACTCAACACGTCCTCGGTTTTCGGTCGCTTAGGCTTACATGCGCACCATGCCTATTCATAATTATACATTCCAAAAATTACACAAGCATCTTTATCCGAAGAACCATCTCATCATCAAAAATATGTTATAATTATTCTGGTATTAATCTGACGAAATACTCCCATCTGCATAACGCACGCGTATACGAAATTATCATATAAGAAGACCTTAAAATCGACATTTGTAATCACATCACCTCACAAGAATTATGTGCGCAATAGCTAGTATACCATTTCAATTATGATGAAAACATTTCTTATATACACGAATAATCATAAATCCCGGAATAATTACGTCGAAATGCGTACTTACAAGTTGAATATTGTACAGGACAAATAACTCCCATATCTCCTTACTGAACACAACCGCAATTACGGATATCACTGAATGTTTGCGACGATCACATTAGGTTACCCAAGTTGTGTCTTGATTATGACACCTCATGACAAATAAAAGACAAATCTATGCTACTACTATGCATTCTACATGATAGAATAGAGGAAAGAAAATATCTTGGGTACTGACCTTTGCTGTATTCTTGAAGCTATTCTCCATCCTCTCATTTGGTTGGATTTAAATTGTCATTTCATTTCACCATAGATCCAGGCCTGTCAGGACATTAATCCCGTTCAAGCCCTAATAATGGATCTGATTATGACATTACATAAACAATCTTCAACCATCGTGTGCATTCTGACCTGAAACTTGTACAATCGGAATTAGTCAGTGGCGGCTCGTTTGGGAGGCGCTAAGGCGCGCGCTCCTCTCGGGGTTTCATTAAATTCGGGAATTTTAACCTGAAATTTTAACAAGGGTAATATGTTACTATAAGATTATTATTAAGGGCGCGAGTTGTACTGTACTGCTCTCCGATGCGCTGCTGGCCCTGCGCAGGAGGGCGCTCTCTCATAGCGGACCAGACACTCCGAGTCTCACTTGACTGTCCTTGAGGGAGTCAATCAGAGGCACAATAGAGATGTGCTGTTCTAACGGAGATTCCGGCGCGTTTCTGCCGCGGCCTATTATTGTAGCCAACCTACCCGAAACATTGGTGATTTGATTTATATTTAACAGGGGTCAGTTTGTGCCATTTCTCTCCTAGAACTAGGAACTATTTTACAGAGGCACTTACCTGAGTTAAATGTGCCAGTATATATTTAAAATAGTCTTGTAATTTTTAGGATTATTAACTAACGAAACGAGTAACGACTGTAACTACTGTCTCCTCGCACTTGACTCATGTTGGCCATACTCACTGGAGAGCACGAGGTTTAGCTTTGTGTTGATGAATGATCTCGTGAGGTGGCTGTGACAAGGTCTAATTAGGAGAAAGGTTGTGATTTATATGTAGGCGTAGTGTTATGTTTGCACTTCGTACAGTATGATTACCGTCGAACATATTAAAGAACTAACGAATTCTTCTCTTTCTATCGAGAAGAAGGTCGAACTGAAGGAGTGTGGTAGGCCGACACCAGACTTCTCGTTGAAAAAATCGGAGACCAAGATAAATGAAAAAAGGGCTTTCCAAAGACAAATTAATTCTCCTGACGTATATAACAAGAACCCGTGGATATGTGGAAGTAATATCTCAGAAACCTTTCACTGCTTTACTTGCCTGCTATTCTCCCGTTCTAGGAAAAGAGATAAATGGATCACCGCTGGGGTAAGTGATATCAAGCATATTAATGAGAAAATTAAAAAGCATGAAAGATCCCAAGAACATATCACTAGTACCATGGACTTTGAAATGCTTGGTAAAGTCAATGTCGTGTCTTGTTTAAGTGATCACTACAGTGAAACTATTCGTAAACATAATTCGATCGTGGACAAGAACAGGCAAATATTAAAGAGACTCATCAGTTGCGTACGTTTTTGTGCGGAATTTGAATTGCCGCTCCGAGGCCACAATGCAGAAGATAATTCTTTAAATCCAGGTGTATTTAAGGGATTAGTTAACTTCACGGCTGATCTGGATAGCGTAATGAAGCAACACTTAGAAACAGCTAGTGTATTTAAAGGAACGTCAAAGATAATTCAAAATGACATTTTAAGTTGCATGCTGGCAGTGTGTAGGGAGGAAATATCACTTGTGTCTCGGGAACGCAGCGTGTGTGGCCGCTCGGAACATTTCAGCTCTCTTCGGTTCCACGAACTATAACTGGGTGAGGGGCTCTCTTCGGTTCGCTAACTAGGCTGGACTTGGCTACTTGTGTCTCGGGAAATTCGGCTCTGGAACGCAGCGTGTAGAGCCACTCGGACATCTCGGCTCTCTTCGGCTCCACGCGAACTACACTGGGTACGTCACGCAGCGCGTTGTGCCACTCGGATTGTTTTGACTATCTTCGGTTCACGAACTAGGCTGCGTTCGTGAGTTGCAGTGGATGTGGCACTTGCAGGCTGCTTAGCGCGCCACGTTTTTAAGTATGAATTTCAGCCTAGAGTTTTAACTACTTAACAATATTTTTAAAGCGTTTTTAAGTCCCTGAAAAATAATCAGGCGGCAAGAAACAACGAACCATACGTGTTTAAAATTGATGGATATAATGATTTTTGCTTCCTTCTATTACGATAGTTGAATGTCAGCACTAATAGTAATAATAAAACTCAATAATGAATGGAACTAAATAATTATTTTTGCTTCTTTGTATTACGATAGTTGAATGTTAATACTGATAGTAATAATAAAACTCAATAATATTTATTTTTGTTTGAATCCTTGGCTGAATGGCCAGCGTTGTGGCATTCGTTTCAGAAGATCCCGGATTTGAATTCCGTCCGGATCGGTGATTTTAATCCCGTCTAATTACTTCTTCTGGCTCAGAGACTGGGTGTTAGTGTTTGTTCCACCACTTTCCTCTTAATATTCAGACAACACACTGCACTTCCAACCACCGCAGAAACATGCAATAGTGATTAATAGACCCAGGATCTTGTGGTGTTAAAAGGTTATTGTAGCTGCCTAAAAGACTCAAGTAGGTTCTAAAATACTTTTAGGCAGCTTCAATTGTACGTATTTTAATAGGCATCAATTAAAATGCTATACTAATTTGCTAAGTGATAATAACTCGTCAAGGGGAAATAAACAACTTTACTCACCTCTTTGCTGCAAACATCATAGGAGCAACTCCTGTAACCACCTTTTAATTAAAGACGAGTTGGAACCTGACACATTCGGCATAATTCACACACTGAACAAACGGGAATACCGAAAGGTTCTCACAGAATAAAATGCAGTTCTTTTCTCCGGCAGATCAATGGATATTGTCTCCTGCCTCTTGACAAACTATGGGAGTGTTCTCTGCGGGAGGTTCTTAAGGCATTTCGGGGAGTGTGGTTTACAGCTACCCGATTTTACAATTTTGTTTAAGATACTGAAAACGAGTCAGCAAATATTTTATTTTTTCGGAATATACTGAAATGCATTTTTAACCGATTTAGGGATAAAAATACGAATTGTAGATATAGGTTTTAACGTCAATTCGGACATTTTTAGGCACTATAGGACCACAGTTTCTAACATTATAAATACATGAAACGTGTAAATACAACTTCATTTTAAGTCATTTCTTCAAGAAAAAATAGGTCTTACCCTAAAATAGAGGGCTGGTGATTACATCCCTCCATATAGGATTGGCGTCAAGAAGGGCACCTGGCCGTAAATTAGGGCCAAATCCACGTGCGAGTCAGGTTGCGCCCCCGACTCCACATATATGGGAAAAGCAGTAGGAGGAGGAGAAGAAGGAGAAGAATATTTTTTTGTTTTATATATTTTATTTTAATCTTTCCATCAAATAATAAACCCAAATTTCTTAATATTCACAAATAGGACAATAATAATAATAAGCAATCAGTAGTTAACAAACAATTTGACCACCTAAAACAAAAAATCAAGGACAACTTACATAAAGGCAATACTACTGTACAAAAATCATGTAAAACTGAAGACAGCATTTTTTCACAGCTAATAAATTCAATATTGCCAAGAAAGACCCCATCAATACCATCCAAAAGAAGCTGAAATAAATACTCAAAAATTCTCAGTTTTGTTAAATGAACAGCAGACATTGAAACTGATTAACATGAACCCCGATGATGATGCTTGTTGTTTAAAGGGGCCTAACATCGAGGTCATCGGCCCCTAATCGTACGAAATGAGAGGAAATGAAATGACAAATTAAAAGCTCAAAAACATCCACTGAACACAATTCAAAACTTGAGGACGAAGAATGAATGGATAGATATGAATTTAAAACGAACAGTGGAACCGACCCACAGTGCCTCACATGCACAGAAGCTGGCGTAGAACAATAGTATTACTGACCAAGGGACTGCTTCTATAGCACAATACTGAATCGATGATACTTGTAGTCGAAATGGGTCCAAAATGCAAGTCAGTGGCTCCTCACAATGGTACTTATCGCTAGGAAGGTAGAACCATGGTATATGTCATGTTGCGGTACCAATCAAGAGTAGCGTAGACTCGCGGTATTCCACACATTATGGTACTACTCACAGGTAATGAAATTCGCACATGTATTACAGACCTACGCTGTTTCGCACATTGCGGCGCCATTTACAGGCAATGCAAACCTATGGTGTTCATCTTATAAGGGTACTAACCACAGGGACTCGTACTATCCAGTGCTGTTCCTCATATAGTGATTACTAATTATAGGCAAGCCAGAATCACGGGTTCCCTCATCCCATGGTGTCGCTCAGATAGTGCTACTAATCACAGGTACTGTAAAAGCCGTCACGCTCTCGTTTGCTACTAATCAGAAACCTATTTGGCACTACGCCCAAGTAAAAGCGACCCATGGTGTTCCCCGTTTGGTGGTACTAATTACAAGTAGTTTCATGGTTCTAATTTGATCATCCCTTGGTCGCCCCTTTTAGTCGCCTCTTGCGATAGGCAGGTGATACCGTGGGTGAATTCTTCGTCTGCGTCCGCCACCCACAGGGGGTAACATGAACCCCAAACTACCAACTGCAAGAGCACTTTGCAGTTACGAAGTTACATCATTTTTCCATTTATCACCACGATATCACCAACATGCATTTCAATATACCGATAGCTGAATCTCAATAATAATAGCAAATTGAGTAAAATCGAAATAATTCTTTTATGACTCTCCTTAAATTTGCTATTGACAACTACTACCGTACTTTTCTTTTATGAATACCATTTATGAACAGGCGGGTCTTCGCATGGGATCCCCTGTTTCTAGCATTTTAGCCGATAATTATCTTCATAAATAGTTTTTTTACAAGTTGCTTTACGTTGCACCAACACAGATAGGTCTAATGGCGACAATGGGGTAGGAAAGCACTATGAGTGGGAATGAAGCGGAAGAGTCCCAGCATTTGCCTGGTGTGAATATGGGAAACCACGGAAAAACATCTTCAGTGTTGCCTGCAGTGGGGATCGAACCCACTATCTTCCGAATGCAAGCTCACAGCTGAACGCCCCTAACCACAGGCTAACTCACCCTTGGAAGATTTATTTTAAGAAGTAGTACAAGTACAACGGGGCAATCACGCCTTCTTAACACCAATCAGAAGGAAAAGAAAGTAGTGGTTTGATTCTTCGTAAAATGAGCAAAAGAATAAGGATTGATTAAGGGAGGTGAGGGTAAAAATATGCACTGCGTATTGTAAGCTTTATAACCTTATAAGAATGTAGAAATTATGTACATGTTACGTGGAATTCCTTTCAGAGGAGAGATGTGATAATTGCGATGTCCAGGAACACATCAAGACGCCCCCAGAAGTACATTTGCATTTTATTACATAATAAAGAGCAGCACTCATAATTTTCCATTGCTTTAGAAGCTACTAGCATTACTAGAGGCCAACGTAAAATGGAGTGTGACATAATTCCCAGCAATGATGAGAATTACATTCCGTCATCAACCAGCGCAGAATAAAAGCACAAATAAATGCACCCTGTTAAGGAGTATACTGTCCGCACGCCAAGAAACGTCATTTAGTACCTGTAACCTATTTTTGCACATCCAGGCCAATCTCTGTCATGAGGACAGTGGCCCTTTTGGGGCCACACCCCCTTTGAGAGGCTTTTTCCTATGGCTGCGGTGGATAATCTCTGTACAGCAAGAAAAAACAAAAACATAATTCAGTGCTTGTCTTAGTTCCCAAGTAGACAAGTAGGCAGTCTTGTGCACCACCCGATCATGCCGTCCATGAGAGGTCCGCCAATCCACACTGAACGGTAAATATATACTCACTACAACACGAACAGTTACCTCGTGGGCTCTATAGGAACAGGCTGAATACTGCCTGGAGCTGAACTCGTGCCTCTTAAAATACGGGGAGGAAGTAATAGAGGCATAACCCCCAAAAAAGAAAATTGATCCAGTAAAATGATTTATTCACATAAAAAAGAATTTAAATGAGTTATTGAACAAAACCTGGGGATACAAATAACAAATAACTTACATGTTCTGTACAAGGAATACCATGTGCATACTCAATTTCCTTTCAATTCAGAAAAATTTATCTTTTACAAACACTAACAGAGTTGTCATGGAAGCGTTGCGATGAGTGAGAATTACATCAATAATAAAACAAACCTTTTCTCGAAACAGTAAGTCAAAATAGGGAACATCCCTTTTCTCTCTGTGAAAAGTAGGACACGCGGGAAACAACACATATAACTCAGAAAGTTGCTTAATGGAGTATACGGCAATGATGGGCCTCAACAGCCACGTCCACTCAAAAGACGCCGGGCCACTTCAACAATAACTCCATAGAGACTCGTATCCCCAGCTATCAGAAGGGCACCGAGAAGCAAACCCCCTGCCGAAAAAATACAACAAAGAAAACAAACCTAGGAAGATGATAGGTCGCCATAGTTACCGAGATCAAACAATACCTCAAGCAATGAAACATGTTAACTGAAAGAAATTTTAAAAAAATAATGATTAATCGTGCATACAAAGCCGAAAACAAATATAATAAAGAAAATAAGGAAGGCACAAAAATCATATTCGCGAGATGCGGAAACCACCACAAATCTCATCCATCAATGCACACAGACACACGCACACACAACCTAGAGACCAATATGAGCAAATCCAAATAAGCATAGGGGTCAAGCTAGGATACGAGAATGCTCGCACCGCATGACAAATAAAACCAGAGGCTTGTGAGCTTGAACAAGATACACATATCACAACGTCGGATGGCCGCGCAGCAACCCAGGCTCATCCCAAATACAATCGTGATCCACACATATAACGCACGCTACATTCCATACTCATATCACCTCTCTTTTGGTGAACATGAGATGTGTATCATTAGCGTCAAAACATTATCAATACCGTACCAGCTCAGCCTGTCGTAGACTCGAAGAAAATTAAACAGGGTCTCAAATCAAGGTCACAGGTACACATATAATTTGCACAGATCGGTGTCACTCTCCGCTCTCGCGTATAGTAAAGATACGCACGGAGCAAGCAATATGTAAATTGAAACACGAGGTCAGCAGCGACCAAAAAGATAGGGGTCTGCAGAATAGAATCTCAGAACGCAAGATCACAATAACTATGACAAACCCAAAAGAGAAATGTAAATATATACCTACCTTAAAACTTTCGTAGAATGAAATTTGCAGATTATATAATAATGAACATTACCCCAACGACAGTCATTTTGCGCATAGATGTTTGCGATAAAAATGGTGACACGCGGCACTAATGTTCAGGTGCGCAAGATATAGTTTCAATGAATTTGGAAAGGGAAGGAAACCAGTCGCAAATCTCTTTTTCATTTACCTGTTATCTATGGCGATATTAAAGGTGTTACTTACTTACTTACTTATCCGGCGCTACAGCCCTGTGTGAGCCTTGGCCTCTTCTACGATAGTCCGCCATCTACTTCGATCCCGAGCGGCTGGTCTCCATGGGCGGATGTGCATTGCCCTCAAGTCAGCTTCAACTTCATCACTCCATCTATTACGGGGCCTTCCTTGTCGCCGTCTTTTGTCTACTCGGGATTTAACTACTTTTCTTGGCATTCGATCTTCCTCCATTCTTTCCACATGGCCAAGCCATCGCAGTCTCTGTGCCTTAATAAATCTAACTATATCCTCCTGGTCTAGTATGTTTTGTATTTCAGCATTCGTCCTTATCCTCCAACCATTCTGGTCTTGAATTGGGCCATATATTCGTCTAATAATCTTTCTTTCAAATATCATTAACTTATTTGCGTCATCAACTAAAAGGTTCCAGGCTTCTGAGCCATATGTCACTACAGGTCTAATAAGGGTCTTATATATTTTGATTTTTGTAGGTTTAGACAATAGACGAGATTTAAATAATGTGAGATTAGCATAATAGGCCCTGTTTCCAGCTATTATTCTACGATGTATCTCCTCACTTATTCTATTATTATTTGTCAACATGGTTCCCAAATACTCAAAACTTCGTACATTCTCAAAATTATGGCCGTTTATTGCCAGATTATATTAAAGGTGTTACATTATTTAAAAGAAACAACCTTTGTACCAATATCTTTGAACATACAGACACCATGAAAATGTACCGTAAGACTAATTACTGAAAGTACTTTAAAAATGCAAATTGTGATGTGTTAGTCTCACGCATATGTACATTCAGCTGAATAACTATATGTATAAAATAACATGTCCTGGATTCATCTTCGTCGAGCCATTTTTTAAAAAAAAAGCAATTATTTACATATGCATGAGCTTCTTTGCTTTAATGTTTCTATCTCAATTCCCATTCTTTTTTCATTTTGTTCATTCAGATAACATTTTATTAAAACATTTAATTCTTTGTCAATAAACATAAATTATTGCGAAAAAACCAAGGGTTAAAACTTGGAAGTTGCAAGAAGTCCAAATAAAGGAAGAATACAAACTAAAGATTCAACAGAGTTTGCCGAAGGGTGAAGTAACCAGCGTTAATGAAGAGTGGAAGGCCTTCAAAGACACCGTTGTGGGAGAAGCAAAAAACCTATGTGGAGTTACAAATTCTATCAAAAGAAAAAAGGAGACACCATGGTGGAATGATAGAGTGAAAACAGCGGTGAAAGAAAGAAACCAAATAAAGAAGGCACTGGACAAGGAAAAAGAAAAACAGGGACAAGAACGAAATGAACAAGAAATACAAAGACTTCAAGGAGAATACAGGAACAAGAAACTTGCTGTAATAGATAAGAAAAATGTTCCACCGATCAATACATTTATTGTGGATGAATTACTACGCTAGTACCGGTTTCGACCTATCTTGGCCATCATCAGCTAGTACACAAATTTACAGTCATTAGATGAATTACAAAGAAGTTACTTAAGAGCATCCGGATGTCTGATAAAAAATGGAAGTAAAATATATTGCAGTATGTTGCGTTAAAATGGCTCTGATTAAAAGTAGTGATAAACTAAAACCTATTGATTGAGCATGGGCATGAGTACATAAACACATTAAAATATATATGCCACATCATAAGACACTAAAAATATATAGCACATTAAACACATTAAAACATGGTGTATTTTAAAAACGTCTATTAAAATTTGAGTTCATGTTGCGTTGCATTCATTCTTCAATCCTCTTGTAGTTCTTGTGTTGATTAAGTTGAATATCGAGAATGTTCTATAGTTGATATACTTTGTATTGGTATGTTATGAGAACTCTTGTCAGTAAAAATTTGAAAATTGAGTTGATGTAGCAAGATAGGTTTTAATATCAGAGTAGTTGGTGGTGACACTTCTCTCGTCTATGTACGTTATATGGTCGTTATCTGTAAAGAAAAGCTAATATGAGTATAGCGTATGTATGAAGGAATGCCTGGATGTATGTGTGAAATGAAAAAAGTACTTACTGTTGTTGCTGTGGAGGTTGTGTACCGATACGTTTGGATATTTGTTGTGCTTTGCTGCGAGTACGTCTGGGGCTCATGTGAGCTGTGTGGATGGATGTTGGTGGAGGGGATGGAGGAGTGGCTATTGTGAAGGTAGGGGCGGGGTTAGGTTTGTGATTCGTTGGTTTGTTATGAAGTGTGTTTACTAATTTGAGATAGTCGTTTTTTATTGCAGGAATGACTTTGTCAAAAATGATACTGGTTTTCTCTGTAATGTCGTTAATGTTATGATTGGGGTTAGCGTATTGATGCAAAGTAATATAGAAATCTTCGGTTATGTTGAGAAGGGGGCCCTTAGAGTTTATGTTTAATATCATCATGTCATTATTGATGTCTGTGAAGTTGTGCTTAGATTCTTCTACATGTTGGCCTATTGATGAGAAATGGTTGTGCTTTATTGCATTTACATGTTCATTATAACGGACGGTGAAGTTTCTACCTGTACGTCCAATGTAGCTTGTGTCACAGTTGTTACACTTGATGCGGTAGACACCTGGTTGGTTGTACTTATTATTATTATTGACTGTTTTGGTGTTGTGTATAGTGTTGGTGCTGTTGTGTGTGGTTTTGAATGCTATTTTCAGGTTGTGCTTCTTAAAGATATTAGTTATAGTATATATATTGGTGTTGTTGAAGGTAAATAGAACATAATCTTTTTTCGGTTTGGCTGTTTTGATTAATTTAGTTTTAGGTTGGGATTTTATTTTGTGGATGATTTCGTTGACCATTTCTTTGCTGTATCCATTGTATTTGGCTATGTCGTGGATTAATTTTAATTCATTATTTCGATCTTCTATTGTCATTGGGATATTGAAAGCTCTATGTATCATACTATAATAGGCTGCTTTTTTTATGTGTGTTGGGATGAACGGAGTCATTCTTTATGGTATTTAAGGTGTGTGTGGGTTTCCTATAGATCTTGTAAGATAAGTGAGTGTCATGTCTGGTTATTGTTAAGTCCAGGTAATTCAAGGTACGGTTATTTTCTGTTTCTTTAGTGAATTTAATTTGGGGGTCTAAATTGTTAAGATTGTCTATTACAGTATCTGCATCAGTGAATCTATTATCTATAATTACAAAGATATCGTCGACAAATCTACACCAAAAATATATATTATCTATTTTATTAATTGACGTGTGTTCTAGGTGGTCAATATATATTTCTGCTAATATTCCGGAAGCAGGAGATCCCATTGGTAATCCTTGTTGCTGATATACGGTATCATGAAATTTGAAGTAGTTATTGTTTAAGGCGAATTTAAGCAGAATCATGAATTCTTCTATTTCTAAGGTGCTCAAGTTACTATGGTTTTTTTAGGTTAGATTCAATTATTTTGACTGTTTGTTTAATAGGAATGTTAGGGTACATGTTTGTTATATCAAATGAAGTAAGGGTATGATGTTTTTCAATTTTTAGTTCTTTGGTTCTATTGCAAAAATCTATTGAGTTTTGTATTGTTTTGTTTGCTAAAAATGAATAGTGCTTTTTCAAAAATTTCTGAATGAATTGTGATAACTTATAGGTTGGGCTGGCTTTATAATTTATAATCGGTCTCATGGGTACATTTTCTTTGTGTATTTTTGGGTAGGCCCTTGCGGATGGTAATTGGGGGTTCATGGTTATAAGTTTGGCAGATTCTGTTTCGGTGAGAATAAAGTGTGTGTTCTTGAGTAGATTTTTTAAATTTCTTTGTATATTATTGGTTGGATCTCGGCGTATAATTGAAAAAGTGTTGTCCTGGAAACATTCTTTAGCCTTAATTATGTATTCATTCTTATCCATAATGACCGTAGTGTTGCCTTATCGGCTTTTGTTATTAGTAGATTGTTCTGTTTTATTTTGTTTTTGAGTTTGTTTAGGTTCGATTTATTGGCGGTATTCATGTTTAGGTTATTATTGTGAACATTATTGATATATTGCGGGATCTTTCTACTGATTTCGTGTCTAACTTCGTCTCGTATATAGTACGGAATTTTCTGTAAAGCGAGTTCTGTTTCAGTAACGGCATTTATTATATTCTGATAGGATGATGCATTACCCCAGTTTTGTTTGGGTCCCTTGCTCAACATGGCCGTCTCTCGATCGTCGAATGCGGTTAGTGTGAGATTTTTTACGGGTGGATGGAATTTATGTTGGGAAGGATCTTTATTTTCAGTTATGGTTAGTGGTTTTGGTTTGCTTTGTTGTTTCAGTGTTTCCAGTTTTTCGTTAAATGTGTTTTGTTTCTTTATGGCTAAATCTTCTATTTTATTTCTAGAAATTTGTTGGAAGTAATTCCAATAGCTATGTGGGAGTTCATGGGATACTTTGAGATGTGTTGAATAAAGTTCATTATTGAGATGTTGTTTCTTACGATATTGGAATTTTATTTCTTCTTTTAACCAAATTTCATTAGTCTTGTTTAGTGTTTTGCGTGTCTGAGCAGTTCGTCTATGTTTGTTATTGTATTTCTGGAGAAATTTCGGTGTTAAGTTGTTTGAAAGGCATTCCTTCAAGAAGGCAATGCTTTTGGTTGCGTTCATTACCTTGATTTTTAGGTTTTGGTATTTGTATGCATTACGTTTTGCCTGGTTGGCTTCCGTATTATCTCAAATTAGTAAACACACGTCATAACAAACCAACGAATCACAAACCTAACCCCGCCCCTACCTTCACAATAGCCACTCCTCCATCCCCTCCACCAACATCCATCCACACAGCTCACATGAGCCCCAGACGTACTCGCAGCAAAGCACAACAAATATCCAAACGTATCGGTACACAACCTCCACAGCAACAACAGTAAGTACTTTTTCATTTCACACATACATCCAGGCATTCCTTCATACATACGCTATACTCATATTAGCTTTTCTTTACAGATAACGACCATATAACGTACATAGACGAGAGAAGTGTCACCACCAACTACTCTGATATTAAAACCTATCTTGCTACATCAACTCAATTTTCAAATTTTTACTGACAAGAGTTCTCATAACATACCAATGCAAAGTATATCAACTATAGAACATTCTCGATATTCAACTTAATCAACACAAGAACTACAAGAGGATTGAAGAATGAATGCAACGCAACATGAACTCAAATTTTAATAGACGTTTTTAAAATACACCATGTTTTAATGTGTTTAATGTGCTATATATTTTTAGTGTCTTATGATGTGGCATATATATTTTAATGTGTTTATGTACTCATGTCCATGCTCAATCAATAGGTTTTAGTTTATTCTAACCATCAGTACTTTTAATCAGAGCCATTTTAACGCAACATACTGCAATATATTTTACTTCCATTTTTTATCAGACATCCGGATGCTCTTAAGTAACTTCTTTGTAATTCATCTAATGACTGTAAATTTGTATACTAGCTGATGATGACCAAGATAGGTCGAAACCAGTACTAGCGTAGTAATTCATCCACAATAAATGTATTGATCGGTGGAACATTTTTCTTATCTATTACATTGAATCCAATCAATACGGAATATGAAACTTATAAATAATAATAAAGAAACTTGCTGTAAAGAACATTGTAAGGGAAGAAAAAAGAGAAGAAATGGAATGAGTTTACAGACAAACTGGAAGAGGACAGTAGAGGAAATATGAAATTGCTATACGGAGTAGTGAAAAACAAGCGAAGGGATCAAGAGATCATAAAAGCAATAGAACGTGATGATGGAACTCTGGCACAAGAAGAGGAGAAATTAAACAACAACTCAAGATCTATTTCAAAAAGCTGTTGAATTGAGATACAGAAAACATAACAACAGATAGAGGAGAGCCAAGTCGAGGAACCACACTGAACCACCAATTACATAGCTTGAGGTTGAAAATGTGCTCAAGAGCATGAAGAAAGGAAAGTCAGTGGGCACAGATGAACTAAGTGCAGATATGCTGAAAGCAGGGGGAATACCAGGAATCCAATGGCTCTACAGACTGCTACAGACTACAATGGGCATCATTGTACCTCTGTTCAAGAAAGGAAGCCGACGAAAATGTACTAATTACCGTAGTATCACACTACTGTCTCATGTCCTGAAAATATTGGAAAAAATAATAAAGACCAGAATCATAGATATTGTTGAACCAATATTGGAAGAAGAGCAGTATGGTTTCAGACCAGGATGTTCAACTACAGACCTTATTTTTGCAATTAGGATGCTAATGGAAAAATACTGGGAGAAGAACAAGCCTTTATTTCTAATATTTTTGGACATTGAGAAAGCATACGACAGTGTACCAAAGGAAAGAATTTGACAATGCATGAAAGAACTTCAAGTACGAGACGGCCTCATAGACAAAGTGAAAATGTTGTATAGTGGGAACAGAAGCTGTATTCAAGTAGGATGTGGTTTGTCGGACTGGTTTGAAACAAAGAGAGGAATGCAGCTGGGCAACTCATTGTCACCACTTCTATTTATTATTGTAATGGATGTAGTAATGAAATCTATTAAAAGGAAAGAACATGGAGATATCAAAGCCTTCACATTTGCAGATGATGTTGCGATCTGGAGTGACTCAGAAGAGGAATTGGGAGAGAGAATGCAAAGCTGGAATGAGGAGTTTAAGAAATATGGTTTAAACATCAGGAAGACCAAGACGGTGGTGATGAAAGAGTATTGGGAAAGAGCAGAACCAATAGTCATGTTAAATGAAGCCCAAGTGGACAGCGTTCCAGTTTTCAAATACTAGGGTAGCATTATATCAAATGACAACCTAGCAAAACATGAGGTGAACAATCGAATCAATAAGGCAACACAATTTTACCACCAGGTAAGACACCTGCTGCGGGATGAGCAAATACCCATGAAAAAAATGACATTGTACAAGTCCTATTATACACCAATTCTTACATACAGTCTCGAAACCACAATACTGACCAATAGGGATAATTCCAAACTTCAGGCAGCTGAAATGAAATTGGGACAAGTTGGTGGAGGAAGAATGGTACAAGGACAGGATGAGATGGACGAGGCTCATATACCACACCCGGGAAACTGGAGATGGTTTAGGATGATGATGATGTCAATAAACACGTCTCTACAATTTACACATACAAGAGAGAGTAACACTTTTTTTCTCGGGAACGCAGCGTGTGGAGCCGCTTGGAACGTTTCGGCTCTCTTCGGTTCCACATAACTGGGTACGTCACGCAGCGCGTGGAACCACTAGGATTGTTTCGGGTCTCTTCGGTTCACGGACTAGGCTAGACTTGGCTAGCATACGGCGCCACTGGGAAGTAACGCGCGGGAGAAGGTTCACGCGCGGTTGTGATGTGTCTGTGTTCATGTTTTCTAAGTTTTTAAAAGTTTTCCTGTGATTAAGAGTGCTGTAGTGAGTTGAAGGTATTATTACTGAAGGCGTGGATAGGCGTAATTATCTTGTGTTTGTGTTCAGGTTCTCTAGGCATTTTAAAGTTTTCCTGTGATTTATAAGAGTGTCGTAGTGAGTTGAAGATATTATTACTGAACGGGTGGATAGGCGTAATTTATCTTGCAATTATGGATAGGTATATTTGTAATTTCTGCAGTGAGTTATTTAGTGTATGTAGGAACTTACTGAGGCACATCAGTACCAAACATCGTGGCAACCAAAATGAGAGTTTTAAGTGCAACTTACGTGATTTCTAAACTGCAAGAAGTGACCCTCTTAAGCGTCATACATTCGGTATGCATGAAAAGGTCTCCGCAAAAGTTGAGTCAAAAAAATATGACTGTGTCACGAAGCAAGATGCTTCGGTGTTACTCGTCGCAACATGATATAGACGTAGTTAATGGAACTGTTGAATTTTCTAGTGAGAGTGATTTTCATAACCGGAAGTCTAAGGTCGAGAAAGATAATCTATGCGAGTTTGTATGCATCAGGGGACGTTGGGTTAGAGCTACAGATAACTGCTAAAAATTGTCATTCCACTATCATCGTAATGGTGTTTATAAATCCAGAAGGGAAAACGAGTGCCACCAGAAAATATTGGGAAGTAATAAAATTGATGGATACTGCCCAGTCGGCATGGATGTCACAAGTCATCCTTCTGGCAAAGTTGAGGTTTCATTCTGCAAAACGCACGTAGGTCATCGGGTTGAGTTAGGCCGGTTAAGATTTTCAAAATCAGAAAGGGACGAAATTGCAAGGAAATTATCACTGCAAATTCCCTATCACTGCATTTTAGACTCTGTTAGGTCTTCAATTTAAAGCAGCGAATTACAGCGCCAAGTTTTAATATCAAAGAAAGATATTCATAACATAGCGAAAGATTATAACTTAAAAGCCGAGGCAGTTAGCATGCGAATGACAGCACGAGTGTGGACTCTTGAGTGAAAGAAATGCAATAAATAGATCCTGTAGTCCGGTTCTACAAACCTCAGGGAGTTAGTTTGGAATCCCATCCACAGCTGTGCGAAGAAGACTGTCTTAATTGTAATGAATGAGGCACAGATTGAAATGTTGCGCGATTATTGAAATAATTGTATTTGCATGGACAGCACACATGAGCTTAATTCTTAAGGATTTGAACTGACAACTCTTCTTGTGTTGGACGAGTTATTTCAAGGCTTTCCTTGCTCGATCATGTTTTTCAACAGAGGAGATCTTCCGACTATGGAGATCTTCCTCACAGTCGTTCTGGATACTCTCCGTACTCCACTTCAACCAAATGGACTTATGTCTGATATGGCAGAAGTATTTCATAATGCCAGGATGAAAGTTATGAAACCACTTCAACATCGACTGTTCTGCTCATGGCATGTAGATCGAGCTTAGACGAAAAAACTTTGCAAGATTAAAGGGCCTGAAAACAAGCCGAAATCTATAAAATCATTAGAACACTAATGCAGGAGCGAGATGAAGAGGCTTTTCGAAAGATGTTTAAGGAGGCTCTACGGCTTCTGAAAGAAAACCCAGACACCTTAGAATATGGTATATATTTTGAAAATAATTATCGGGCATCTCCTTCAAACTGAGCGTATTGTTATCGTCAACACTCATGTCTCAACACGAACATGCACTTGGAGAGAATGCATGGAGTGATCAAACATATACTGTATATCCAAAGGGAAACACGCCCAAACGATTAGATATTGCCATCCATGCTCTAATGAGGTATCTAAGGGACAAACTCTACGATAGACTTATTCATCTGAATAAAGGTAAAGTGACCTCAAAGCTTTCGGCCATAAGGCAACTCCACAAATCTTCATTTCAGTTCGAACCTGACGATGCAATATATGACAATAATGTGTTGATAGTGCAGTCAGAACATTCCAACGAACTGTGCGAATAAGGCGAAGGAGTGAAAGCCTGTGCAAATGCGAATTGGTTTGTACAGAGTGCGAGACATGCCTCCACACATTCACTTTACTGACTTTACTTTTCTCTAACCTGCACATCTCACCTTTCGATTTGTTTAACTTCGTTATTAACACTTTTAGGACACCTTGCAGAAGTCTGTCTGTTGGCTGCACCTGAGCAGTACTGGTGGATGGAGATGTTCCATTATGTTCCACTTCTTCTTCTTCTTCTTCTTCTTCTTCTTCTTCTTCTCGTTCTTCTCTCTTCCTCTTGCGTGAACTCCCTCTTTTTCTTGATCCCAAAACTCCCTTCACGCTGCTGCTGGGAAGATTTTGTGTTCGCACAGAATTAGGTTTTAGCCTAAAAAAATAGTTTATTGAAACAAAGTTAATTTTCTTATCAATTATACACATTGCTTTTTGAATAATCCCATGTTCTAGTACTATGAAATGGAAAACTGGTAGGCTATAGTAATACAGCATGTAAATTACAAGAATATGATGAACTGTTGTGAAATGCCATTCAGTTTCATACTAGTTATGTAACAACCCAAGATGTATAATTTTATTATTAACTAGCTGATGTACCCGTGCTTCGCTACGGGATTCTCAGAAAGACCGACTTTGTGTGGCTTTCCTAACTGAAGTCAACATAGATCATTAAAAAAACGTCAGTAGGAATGTAGCGATTAAAAGCAATGTTACCGGGCGAGTTGGCCGTGCGCGTAGAGGCGCGCGGCTGTGAGCTTGCATCCGGGAGATAGTAGGTTCGAATCCCACTATCGGCAGCCCTGAAAATGGTTTTCCGTTGTTTCCCATTTTCACACCAGGCAAATGCTGGGGCTGTACCTTAATTAAGGCCACGGCCGCTTCCTTCCAACTCCTAGGCCTTTACTATCCCATCGTCGCCATAAGACCTATCCGTGTCGGTGCGACGTAAAGGCCCTAGCAAAAAAAAGCAATATTATCATATAAAATACTCGATCAAATGAAAAACCTCACATTTTGTCACTTTTAACGAAAAGTACTACGGTGCCAATGTAACAGGCCAGAGTTTCACAGCTGGAATGACCAGGATGAACCAGTGTGTTACGTACCAGTAGTATCAGAAAATGTATGCATCAGAGGAATGGCATGCTAAAGAAGAAAGCTATCCAACTCCAGAGTTACTTCCCGCCAATATTCAGGCATGCTGTTACACTCGGTACGCCCGGGCGAGTTGGCCGTGTAGTTAGGGGCGAGCAGCTGTGAGCTTGCATCCGGGAGATAATAGATTCGAATCCCATTGTCAGCAGCCCTGAAGATGGTATTCCGTGGTTTCCTATTTTCACACCAGGCAAATGCTGTTATGCACCTTAAGTAACGCCAAGGCCGCCAGAAGACACAAAGCACATCACAATAAACAATGGTCAATGTAATGTTATTGTTGATCAGTTTTATGAGCATTCTATATTGTAGGCCTTCACATTTAGTTTTCTTTCGACTCTGTGATATTAGGGCGTCTTATAAAATTATTTATAGCGTAGAATGTAGTTCCTTATTCTTCGACTTTACATACCGATTTTCATTAAATTCTGTTTACCCACTTTCTCGTGACTCGGCGGTGGTACGGACTCAGTAACAAAAATCCAAATCCTTGAATATCTTTGTGATCTTAGCCGGTACGGTAACAATGCATAAGACATAAATGATCGGAAATTTATTGCTATGTAACTTTAGTTATGTAGTATTTATCGATGCAACCACTAATAACAAAAAATGTGAGAATTAAATTTTAGGCCTTCTCCTAAACTACCATTTCACTCAGCGTGAATACAATTATGTATGGCCTAGATTATATCGACTTATTACTGTACATTGACTTTGCATACCGATTTTCATTAACATAGACCAATAATAACATAAATATTTGAAAATTAAACTTTAGGCCTTCCCCTAAACTACCATTTCACTCAGTGTGAATAAAATTATTTATGACCTAGATTATAGCGACTTATTCTCTGACTTTGCATACCGATTTTCATCAAATTCTCTTCAGCCGTTTTCTAGTGATGCGTGTACAGACAGACAGACATTACGGAAAAGTAAAAATTTCATTTCCTTGTTACTGTGGACATGACCGATACAGAAATACCATTATTTTCAAATTCTGAGCAATGTACAGACAAAACTCTTATTATATATATATATATATATATATATATATACAGGATGAAGCGTAATTCGCGCACTCGGGCGTCGCAGCGCGACTCTTCACATGCCAGCAATAAAAAAATGTCTCTTACAAAATTTCGTCTTGCGAGTATATCCGGTAGAAAACGGACGTTGAAGAGTAGCAATCTGGCAACACTGTAACCATATGTAGGGTAACTGCCGCTGTCAGCACGTTTTCGTGCTGCTGTACAGTTGGTGTAGTGGGTAAAGTTTTTGGTTGGCATATAGGAGGTCGATGGTTCAATCCTGGGTTGAGGCGCATTTTTTATTTGCTAATTTCCATCTGACATTACCTACTGTAATACAGTAAGACACCGTTTCTGAGGTCACATGCATGCTACATTTACAACATAATAATAATAATAATAATAATAATAATAATAATAATAATAATAATAATAATAATAATAATAATAATAATAATAATTGTACCGGGCGGTACACCTCTACACCGTTTATTTAAAAGTTGCGCCAGTTGAAACTCCTCTTCTGGAGGAAGGTTGAACTTTATCTACTCTATTAATTCTCTACCTTCTCAGAAGATGTCACCACGTGGAAAATTTTGAGTTTTTGAACTGTGTCACTTTTGATGTGTTTTTGTTTCGCTTGAAGTAAGAAGTGTGAACTTTCTCTTCTAGAGGACACGACTGAAGATCAACAATAGTGCACCCTAGTGCGGAGTCAAAGAACTATTTTGTTGGAGAAATTTTTATTTCAAAAGTTTGTTTCTTGTTAAATTTCTTTCTGTTATGGTTTAAGTTGGCTGTTTACCCCTCCTTTTCCCCTTGTTTTAGATTTATCCAATCCCGAATTTCTTTTAGTAATTTCTGACCAATCTGGTGTATTTTCCCCCAACTTGTATCTGTTGCGGGGTCCTATCCAATAAAACATTGTGGGCGGGTGTTTTCTTTCCCCTAACGCCTAGAAACTTCCGCGAGAGTATTTAAACTGCTGATTTTTGGGTCTCTGGGCCACTTCTGTTCCATCTTTCAGTGTGTTATGTACCTAGCAGGAGGCGGGAGGCGCCTCTTTCTTCGGCAGCGGTCAACAATAAGGTAATGGCCGATTAATAAATTCTTTCTTTTCTTGCTCAGCAGTTTAACTCTCGGGGCGGGTGCGAAGCGTTCCACCATGTAACCTTTTCCTAAAATGTAACTAGTCTTTTCTTCTATTCTCTTGAAAAGCTACATACTGGGATAGAGAGTGCTAACCCTCTCGAGCTCCCACTCATAATGTTTTGAGGTGAACTTATTGTTTCTCAACCTATTCTTCCGTAATGTAATGTAAATTGCTATTAAGTCACCTCTGTAGTATGGGATTAGCCCTTGTAATAACGGCCTAGTGCCAAGGTAGGTTTTAAAATCAAAGTGTATTAGGAGTGCAAGTTCGCCTCCTCTCAAATTGTTTTAGAGGTCATTTAATTAACCTGCTTTTCATTTAATAGACCTCAGTAGATTGGGTATTTTACCCCTGGGTTTGTGTCCGTTGTGGACAACTTGAAGGTGGAGTTTGGTGTGGCCTGGGAGAGGCTTAAATTAAAGAGCGGGTGGCTCTTTTGGAAACGGAGTGTTGTGTGCCTCGAGGAGGCTTAACTGTGTAATTTGGAGCAAGTGCTCCAGGGTTTTGATTGGGGTCTTCTGCCCCTTTGTTAAAATTTGTATATCGGAAAGTTGGGCTAGTTGCTCAAGAATTGTGAACTCTGGGCTCGAAGCCCAAACTCTGTAACCCCTGTAATTGTACATTTCAAATTGTGTTTTGGCTACTAAGTACCTGTTCTTTGTTATTACTTAATATTGAAAAGAAAATATAACCTCGTTAAATTTTACATTAACTTTGATTCCGTAGTTTGAAAACCCATTCACGCCCGCACCTTCTTACACCTCTACCTACCGCTAAAACACGGTAACAAGTGGTAGCAGAGCGTGGTTGAATGGGTCTCAATTTAGCCCCTTTTGACGGCTAAAACATTGTTTGTTCCGAACTCTAACTATTTTCCCAGTTGCTGGAATTTTTTGAGTTATTCAAAATTGTTCTGTCACCATGCCCGGCCCTCGCGATGTTCTCCTTCTTAACTATTTGCGCAAGGAGGAGTTGATCTATGAATTAACTATCAGAAATGTGCAATCTGGAGGCACGGTTGCAATAGACACTAACAAGCTTAGAGAGTCTCTTGATTTGCCCATTTCCATCCCCAATTTGGGAGAGAAAGAAATTGACGACTCTCTTTCCACGATCACGGAGAATATTACTGGGCTAGCTTCTGTAGTTAGTTTTTTTGATGAAAATGATCCGTCTCCTAATCAAATTAAGCGTGTGCAAGGCAGGCTATATCATTTTTCGAATAGGGTTAACGATCTGTTGTCTCTAAAACTGAATGACGTTCAGAGGAAGGAAGCTAGTACGCTCCTGGAAAATATTTCTGAATTATCTAGTAAGGTCACTCAATTGTTAACTGGGGAAGTTCCTCCCAAATCTGATCAACCCACCATAGTGAATGCAGGTAGTGAGGAAGCGCCTCCCAAGGGAGAAGTAAATAGGATAACCGTTGCTGCTCAAACTATCCCTGCCCCATTGGACAACGAATCTGAACGTCGTGCATCATTGAGTAACATCCGTTCTGAATTGACTTCCTTGCCATTGAAACCTTTACCTACTATGTCACCCGGATTTAGTAGCTTGCCTCATCCATTGGCAATGTTGCTCAGAGGTATATCCAAGTTTTCTGTTAATACCACCAGTGACGTAATTTCATTTTTAAGATTTCTAGTGGAATTTCAGGATCATGCCCTTGTTTTTTCTCTGTCTCCATGTCAAATCTTGCAAATTATCTATCCGTATGCTATTGGTATTCTCTCCGACAAAATAGTAAGAGCCATAGCTGAACAGTCATCCATCGAAGATTTTCATGCACATCTACTTGCTAATTTTATTCCTGCCCGCGCAAGGTCATCTCTGATTCAGAAATACTATTATCGAGTACAGAGGTTGGATGAAAACTTGGCTGATTTCATACAAGACATTAAGTTTTATACCAGGGTGTTTGCTCTTCACTTCCCTGAGGACCAAATTGTACAAGCTATTGTGGAAGGCATTTCACCATCTTATAGGTCATACTTGTGTTTTGCGGCGTGCCCGCAAACTTTTTCTGAACTTGAAGCGTTGGCCGTCTCAGCGGAAGGAGTTAGATACGCCGATTCTTTGCGTGTAGCGAAAGAACCCCCGCCTTCCTTTAGTAACACTCGGCCTCCACCTCGCCGACCAGTCACACCCCGTAAATGTTATGCTTGCGGGTCGCCTGACCATCTTCGCAATAAATGTCCATTGGTCAAAAGTAGTAGGGCAAATAATGGAGCTGGTTCAGCACAAGGCTGTTTTAAATGTGGGGCCTTCTCACATATCGCCAAGAATTGTCCGAACTCAAATAGCACCCCCTCCTGCTCAACTTCTGGTGCAAATTCCACCTATGCCAATAATAAAAAGTGACTAGTGGCTTCGGTTGAGTCGACTAATCCATCTTCTCGAGACTCAGCCCCTAGTAAACAGATTGTAAATGCAGTGAACGATCAGCCTTCAAATTCATCTTTTGAATGCCCTAAAGAATGTCTTAGGATTGCGGCGTATACCCCCGCACCTGTTCCTTTTCTTATGATTGAGTTAAATAACGAGCCTATAACAGCTCTCTTAGATTCAGGTAGTGTTTGTTCGATTATTGCGGCTGAATGGTATTCTAAATTGAAATCGGTTTGTAAACTTCCTGACTATGTCTCTTCTCCTGTTCAATACGTTTCGGCTAATTCATCTCCATTAGAAATTCTAGGTTCCTTACTGGTCAAAATTCGTGTTTTTAAGTTTACATGGAAAATTAAATTGTTTGTGGCCAAGCAATTGTCTTGCCCCATTATATTGGGAGCTGACTTTATCTCTCACACTGGTCTTGTGCTCGATCTCAAGTCTAGGTCGTGCACATTCAAATTTGCTTCTAGTTGTAAAATACCACTATTAAAGTGTAATTCTGTGTCATGTTCTTCTATTTCGCCTACCCAGGATGAGATGTTGTTAGACCTTAGACATCTACCTGAGGAGCAGGCTGATAGTATTCGCAAACTGTGTCAGTCGTTTCCCGAGGTGTTCTCTGATACTCTTGGTGTTACTGACCTTATTGAATACAAAATTGAGGTTACGGATTCGATTCCTGTCCGTTTTCCACCGTATAGGCTATCTCCACCTAAAATGAAGGCTCTGAAGGAAATCATCGATCAGATGTTGAAGGACGGTATTATTAGGCCCTCTAAGTCAGCGTATTCTTCGCCTATTTTTCTAGTACCGAAACCCCAAGGAGGCTTCAGGCCTGCCATTGATTACAGGGCTCTCAATCGGAAGGTGGTGTTACAATCTGTGCCCCTTCCCGACCTTCATTCTTGTTTTTCATGGTTTCGTAAGGCCAAGTTCTTCACCATCTTGGACTTAAATCAGGCCTATAATCAAATTCCCCTTGCCGAAGAGTCTAAACACCTTACAGCGTTCGCCACGGACTGGAATTTATATGAATACAACCGCGTGCCTTTCGGGCTCCCCACGGGAGCAGCTGTGCTCACTAGGCTGCTAGATAGGGTCTTCTCCGACATCAAATTCGAGTACTTATATCACTACTTAGATGATGTCGTAGTATTTTCAGAGACTTTTGAAGAACATCTAGATCATCTGCGAGAAGTTCTTGATCGCCTTCGTAAGGCTGGGTTAACTGTTAAGTTGTCCAAGGTTGCCTTTGCTAAGCCCTCTATGTCATTCCTAGGGCATATTGTGTCACCCGATGGTGTAGCAGTTGATCATTCTAGAACACAGGCCATCCGTGATTTTAAACCTCCCAAGGACATTAAAGGTATCGCCAGGTTCATTGGTATGGTGAATTTCTTCAGAAAGTTCATTCCTAACTTTGCTAATAGAGCGGCGCCCTTAAACCTTCTTCGTAGGAAAGGCATCAAATTCGAGTGGGGACCTTCTCAACAAGCCGCTTTTGAAGATCTGAAATTAGCTCTCTGTAATGCCCCTGTCCTTGCTATGCCTGATTTCTCGAAGAAATTCATTGTCCAAACCGACGCATCGTCGTCAGCAGTAGCGGCAGTCCTTCTTCAAGAGACTGAACTAGGGAGGCGACCCATCGCCTATGCGTCTAGGACATTGTCGGCTCAAGAAGCCAAGTATTCCATCTATGAGCTCGAAGGTTTGGCAGTCTTATTTGCCTTAGAAAAGTTCCGTCTCTATCTGGAACATGTCAAATTCGACCTGGAGACAGATAATCAAGCCTTAAGCTGGGTCTTAGGTAGGCCGCGTCGTACTGGTCGTACAGCCCGCTGGGCTATTCGTATTTCCGCCTTCCAGTTTGATGTTAGACATATCAGAGGTACCGAAAATGTTGTTGCTGATGGACTCAGCCGTATGTTTCATAACGACGTCGAGACCCACGAACCGGTCGACAGCTCATCACCTTCCGAGTCCATGCTATCTGAGGTTAATGCCATCCTAACAGATGCTCCCATGCTTTTTAGGGATATCGAGAAATACCAACGTGAAGATCCGACGCTGGCTCCGATAATGGAAACCCTTTCTTCTGGGGAACATGTTGTCCCTTATGTTCTGAGGAATGGTGTTTTATGTTGCCCTTCGAGGCATGATAAGATGATGAAAGTTGTTGTTCCAGCAGTTCTTGTACCAATGATCTTCAAGTATTATCATGAGACCCCATTAGGAGGGCATCTGGGTATCTTTAAAACTCGTGAAAAGATTCGTGAAATGTTCATATGGAAAGGTATGGACGGTGAAATTCGGGAACTTGTAAAAGCTTGTAAATCTTGTTTGATCAGTAAACCCACCATGTCCACTAAAGTAGGCCTTTTGTCTTCTCATCAAGCGTCGCGCCCCATGGAACGCCTGTATATTGATTATGTAGGACCCTTCCCCCAGTCGAAGGGAAATGCCAACAAATTCATCTTTGTATGTGTAGATGGTTTTACCAGATTTTCTTGGTTATTTCCGACTAAGCTGGCTACCGCTCAGTCCACCATTACCTGTCTAAATTCTATTTTTGCTTCTTTTGGTCCGTGCCAATATATTGTATCTGATAATGCTAAGGCGTTCACATCAAATCTTTTTCGTAAATTCTGTTTTGACTTGTCCATCTCTCATGTAACCACTTCTGCTTATTACCCTCAACCATCTCTGGCTGAACGGGTTAACCGTAATCTCAGGTCCGCACTTATTGCCTATCATCATGAAGATCATTCTAGATGGGACACGTCCCTGCATTGGTTAGCTTTTGCTTTGAATTCGGCGGTTCATGAATCACACAAGTTTACTCCAGCTTCCTTGATGTTTAAGTTTGTTCCCAACACGCCGCTCTCTAACCTCTGGTCTCTGAGTGACATTCTGCCCGAGACAATAGATCCGGATAATATTAAAGATCTTTGGAAGAAGGCTAAAGCCAATCTTAAGGTATCTCATGAAAAGGTTAGGGAAAGGTATGATCGTGGACGGAGACCCACCCCTTTAAAGGTAGGTGACCAAGTAATGGTCAAAAATTTTGTTCCCGCGGGCAAGCTTGCCCCCAGATTTCAGGGGCCTTGTATCATTCTTGATTTTCTTACGCCGGTTACCTTATTGTTAAGTAATCCAGCCACCGAGAGGATATTTAGAGTTCACCTGTCCCAGGTGAAGCCGGTGTAATTTCTGTGTCAACTTGCTTTATATTATTTTGAAAGGATATGAAGGTTATATTTTTTTTTTTGAGTTTCATTTTTAAGGCATTCTGCACTACCTATAATATTTTGTTTCAGATGTAAGCATTTTTGTAAAACCTGTCCCGACCCGTTAAACTGCCATTCTGTCCTTTCCACGGCCATTACCACGCTCCCGTCTCCCGCTCCACTACACTCAGTGGCTGGCTTAGATGAAATGCCATGGATATCTGCACGCCGCTGGCCCCTCAATCTCTTTACATGCCTGTGCCCTTAAAAGAAACATGATGGTCCAACACAATTCTGCCGCCTAGCTTTAATGTTTCAGTGCCCCCGCAGCCGCGCGGCGCCGTGCAGTAACTGGGGAGGGGGATGGGCCCCCTCCTCTCCAGCGAGGACGACATGTGCACGGCGAGCCGGAGCTCTCCTCCCGGCCAAGGCTGATGTGCGGCGCACGACCTGCTACTTGCCCGCAGCCTGTATATGTTCACCGCGGGCGCGGCGTGCTTCAACACCTCTGCTCCCCTCATAGTGCGGGCGAGCGGTATCTCAGGGTACTTAAGGGGTCCGAGCGGCCTCCTTTTGGACGCAAGCTGCAACGGCCGGTCCGGCCATCCAACTTCATCAACATCAACTACATGGACAGTTACTATAAGAGATAACTACACTTGGGAATTCAACAGTAATATTTGGTGGACATTGCAAATTTTTCCTTCACTTTTAAGTATTAAAAGCTTATCTTCAGAAATTCTACTTCTATAAACATAAAGACTTTACTTCACCTGCAACAACAAAATTTTGGAACCGACTTAAGAAATTTCTCAAATACTTCTGCAAGTTATCTTAATCTCAACATCAAAACTTGGAACTTATTTTCAAACAAAAGTTTATGTTCTTCTGTGTTACCCCTTGGAGGAACTTTTGGGGGGGGGGGAGGTCTGTACCGGGCGGTACACCTCTACACCGTTTATTTAAAAGTTGCGCCAGTTGAAACTCCTCTTCTGGAGGAAGGTTGAACTTTATCTACTCTATTAATTCTCTACCTTCTCAGAAGATGTCACCACGTGGAAAATTTTGAGTTTTTGAACTGTGTCACTTTTGATGTGTTTTTGTTTCGCTTGAAGTAAGAAGTGTGAACTTTCTCTTCTAGAGGACACGACTGAAGATCAACAATAGTGCACCCTAGTGCGGAGTCAAAGAACTATTTTGTTGGAGAAATTTTTATTTCAAAAGTTTGTTTCTTGTTAAATTTCTTTCTGTTATGGTTTATGTTGGCTGTTTACCCCTCCTTTTCCCCTTGTTTTAGATTTATCCAATCCCGAATTTCTTTTAGTAATTTCTGACCAATCTGGTGTATTTTCCCCCAACTTGTATCTGTTGCGGGGTCCTATCCAATAAAACATTGTGGGCGGGTGTTTTCTTTCCCCTAACGCCTAGAAACTTCCGCGAGAGTATTTAAACTGCTGATTTTTGGGTCTCTGGGCCACTTCTGTTCCATCTTTCAGTGTGTTATGTACCTAGCAGGAGGCGGGAGGCGCCTCTTTCTTCGGCAGCGGTCAACAATAAGGTAATGGCCGATTAATAAATTCTTTCTTTTCTTGCTCAGCAGTTTAACTCTCGGGGCGGGTGCGAAGCGTTCCACCATGTAACCTTTTCCTAAAATGTAACTAGTCTTTTCTTCTATTCTCTTGAAAAGCTACATACTGGGATAGAGAGTGCTAACCCTCTCGAGCTCCCACTCATAATGTTTTGAGGTGAACTTATTGTTTCTCAACCTATTCTTCCGTAATGTAATGTAAATTGCTATTAAGTCACCTCTGTAGTATGGGATTAGCCCTTGTAATAACGGCCTAGTGCCAAGGTAGGTTTTAAAATCAAAGTGTATTAGGAGTGCAAGTTCGCCTCCTCTCAAATTGTTTTAGAGGTCATTTAATTAACCTGCTTTTCATTTAATAGACCTCAGTAGATTGGGTATTTTACCCCTGGGTTTGTGTCCGTTGTGGACAACTTGAAGGTGGAGTTTGGTGTGGCCTGGGAGAGGCTTAAATTAAAGAGCGGGTGGCTCTTTTGGAAACGGAGTGTTGTGTGCCTCGAGGAGGCTTAACTGTGTAATTTGGAGCAAGTGCTCCAGGGTTTTGATTGGGGTCTTCTGCCCCTTTGTTAAAATTTGTATATCGGAAAGTTGGGCTAGTTGCTCAAGAATTGTGAACTCTGGGCTCGAAGCCCAAACTCTGTAACCCCTGTAATTGTACATTTCAAATTGTGTTTTGGCTACTAAGTACCTGTTCTTTGTTATTACTTAATATTGAAAAGAAAATATAACCTCGTTAAATTTTACATTAACTTTGATTCCGTATTTTGAAAACCCATTCACGCCCGCACCTTCTTACACCTCTACCTACCGCTAAAACACGGTAACAATAATAATCGCCGCCTCTGTGGTGTAGTGGTTAGCGTGATTAGCTGCCACCCCCGGAGGTCCGGGTTCGATTCCCGGCTCTGCCACGAAATTTGAAAAGTGGTACGAGGGCTGGAACGGGGTCCACTCAGCCTCGGGAGGTCAACTGAGTAGAGGTGGGTTCGATTCCCACCTCAGCCATTCTGGAAGTGGTTTTCCGTGGTTTCCCACTTCTCCTCCAGGCGAATGCCGGGATGGTACCTAACTTAAGGCCACGGCCGCTTCCTTCCCTCTTCCTTGCCTATCCCTTCCAATCTTCCCATCCCTCCACAAGGCCCCTGTTTAGCATAACAGGTGAGGCCGCCTGGGCGAGGTACTGGTCATACTCCCCAGTTGTATCCCCCGACCAAGAGTCTGAAGCTCCAGGACACTGCCCTTGAGGCGGTAGAGGTGGGATCCCTCGCTAAGTCCGAGGGAAAAACCGAACCGGACATAATAATAATAATGATAATAATAATAATAATAATAATAATAATAATAATAATAATAATAATAGTCCGCCTCTGTGGTGTAGTGGTTAGCGTGATTAGCTGCCACCCCCGGAGGCCGGGGTTCGATTCCCGGCTCTGCCACGAAATTTGTAAAGTGGTACGAGGGCTGGAACGGGGTCCACTCAGCCTCGGGAGGACAACTGAGTAGAGGTGGGTTCGATTCCCACCTCAGCCATCCTCGAAGTGGTTTTCCGTGGTTTCCCACTTCACCTCCAGGCGAATGCCGGGATGGTACCTAACTTAAGGCCACGGCCGCTTCCTTCCCTCATCCTTGCCTATCCCTTCCAATCTTCCCCTTTACCGGGCGAGTTGGCCGTGCGCGTAGAGGCGCGCGGCTGTGAGCTTGCATCCGGGAGATAGTAGGTTCGAATCCCACTATCGGCAGCCCTGAAGATGGTTTTCCGTGGTTTCCCATTTTCACACCAGGCAAATGCTGGGGCTGTACCTTAATTAAGGCCACGGCCGCTTCCTTCCAACTCCTAGGCCTTTCCTCTCCCATCGTCGCCATAAGACCTATCTGTGTCGCTGCGACGTAAAGCCCCTAGCAAAAAAAAAAAAAAAAAGTTTCCATATAACTCCCGATACTGCCTTTAAACTTAAACTTAAAAACCAATCTTCCCTTCCCCCTACAAGGCCCCTGTTCAGCATAGCAGGTGAGGCCGCCTGGGCGAGGTACTGGTCATACTCCCCGGTTGTATCCCCCGACCATGTGTCTGAAGCTCCAGGACACTGCCCTTGAGGCGGTAGAGGTGGGATCCCTCGCTGAGTCCGAGGGAAAAGCCGAACCTGGAGAGTAAACAGATAATGATGGTGATAATAATAATAATAATAATAATAATAATAATAATAATAATAATAATGATAGTGATGCATTGAGATACGTACTAAACAGCACGCGGTTACCAGACGCAATGTTGAAAGGCAGAATTATTGGGACCATGGTGATAACACATACAAATTGTAAACGAGTTTGGACATTATTCGCAGAGCACGTTGCTAGGCCTACTGGTAACGTAAGGCCCTAACGAAATGTAATGGACCTGAACGAGGCAAGAATAATAGTTGGTATTAATCTATGGGACCATTGGAGGAGGGTACAAAGAAAACAGGTTTCACATCTAGTAGATGAAGTGGTGCGAAAGGGCGCCTTTCAAAGCTGACCAATGAAAACGATTGTTCGTCCATTTCTAGGATCGTAGTATGTAAGTGCAAATGGTTTCTAGAGGACCCACTGCAATCGCTGTTGACGATTAAGATGCCAGATACCACACCACTTGAACTACATTTCATCATCATCATCGTCATCTGTTTACCCTCCAGGTTCGGCTTTTCCCTCGGACTCAGCGAGGGATCCCACCTCTACCGCCACAAGGGCAGTGTCCTGGAGCTTCAGACTCTTGGTCGGGGGATACAACTGGGGAGTATGACCAGTACCTCGCCCAGGCGGCCTCACCTGCTATGGTGAACAGGGGCCTTGTAGGGGGATGGGAAGATTGGAAGGGATAGGTAAGGATGAGGGAAGGAAGCGGCCGTGGCCTTAAGTTAGGTACCATCCCGGCATTCGCCTGGAGGTGAAGTGGGAAACCACGGAAAACCACTTCGAGGATGGCTGAGGTGGGAATCGAACCCACCTCTACTCAGTTGACCTCCCGAGGCTGAGTGGACCCCGTTCCAGCCCTCGTACCACTTTTCAAATTTCGTGGCAGAGCCGGGAATCGAACCCGGACCTCCGGGGGTGGCAGCTAATCACGCTAACCACTACACCACAGAGACGGACTGAACTACATTTACGAAATAAAAAACAAACGCCTCAACCCAGGATCGACCACTCGACCTCCTGCATGCTAACCTTAAACTCTATCCACTGCAACAACTGTACAGTACGACTAACTTCTGCTGACAGCGGTAGTTACCCTACATGTGGTTACAGTGTTGCCAGATTGCTACTCTTCAACGTCGTTTTTCTGCCGGATATACTCGCAAGACGAAATTTTGTAAGAGACAGTTTTTTATTGCTGGCATGTGAGGAGTCGCGCTGCGACGCCCGAGTGCGTGAATTACGCTTCATCCTGTATATATAGATTTTTGTGGTTCAAGGTGTGGGTTACTGCAGTCACCTCCTACTTCAAGAACCACGGGAAACACCTGAGTGGCCTATAACATGGTCCTGAGACTTGAAATACCCTAACATATACCGAGTCATGGCCTGCTTTGCGGTCAGGTGGCTACGACCCGTTAGGGGAGAGGTCCTCACTAGGACTAGGTAGCATCCTGTTCAACAGAGTGGTGGTAAATAGAAATGGCGTATGGCTTTTAGGGCCGGGAGTGTCTGAGAAAAGTTCGGCTCGCGAGGTGCAGGTCTTTTGATTTGACACCCGTAGGCGACCCACGCGTCGTGATGAGGATGAAATGTTGATGAAGACGACACATACAACCAGCCCCAGTGCCAAAGGAATTAACCAATGATGGTTAAAATTCCCGACTCTGTCGGGAATCGAACCCAGGGCCCCTGTGAACAAAGGCCAGCACGCTAACCATGTGACTGTTATTACAATCAGACCTAAATATTCATATAATTCATTACAACATCAACGAAATATTCATAGCTTGCTCCCATTACTTGCCGTGGCTGCCAAGTGTCTTCGCCCTTGAATTTGTACACCTAGTCCACCGACTCCATTGTCCCAGATAACTTTGTTTTAATGTAACGTCGATCATCTCGGGTACATTATTGATCACCAAAAAAAAACACCTACCGGTACTTAATTTGTCCTTCTGACTTTTGTGAATTTCCTAAGCAACTCCTACTACGAAATTTACATGTGAGCTTGTAATTTGCTGCAAATATAAATGTTCTGGACGCTATCACCTCAGCTGAATTTAAGTGACTTGACAACATCTCAACATTACATTATTATTATTATTATTATTATTATTATTATTATTATTATTATTATTATTATTATTATTATTATTATTATTATTATTATTATTATTGTTCCGAGGTATCTGTGGAACAGCAGAGGTGAAAGAAGGTGCGGGGGTGAACAGGTCTCAGGCTACGAAATTAAAGTTAATTACAATTTTAACAAGGTTATATTTTCTTTGCAAAATCAAGAAATAACAAGCATGGCAGGTACAGAGTAGCAAGGTAACAAATGTACAATTACAGTATTCACAGGATTTGGGCTTCGAGCCCCGGACTCACAACTCTTGAGCAATTAGCCCAACTTTACGATATACACATTTCAACAAAAGGGCAGAAGACCCCAATCATGCCTAGGAGCACTTGCTCCTCTTTACACGGTAAAGCCTCCTCGAGGCATACAACAACTCAATTTTCAAGAAAGAGCAGCTCGCTCTCAAAATTTAAGCCTATCAAAGGCCACACCAAACTCCACATTCAAGTTGTCCTCCAAGGACACGAAAACAGGGGTAAAATACCCAACCTACTGAGGCCTATTAAGTAAGGAAAGGTTAATTACGTGGCCTCTAAAATACCATCTTGAGAGGAGGCGATCTTGCACTCCTAATACATTTGTTTAAAACCTATTTGGCACTAGGCCGTTAATGCAAGGGCTAATCCCATACTAAAGAGGTGACTTTAAAAAGAAACAATTTACATTATGTTAAGGAAGAAACGGTTGTGAAAAATAAGTTCACCTCAATGCAATATGAGTGGAAGCTCGAGAGGGTTAAGCACTCTCTATCCCAATATGTAGTTAAAACAGAAAGAATTGACACCGAGTGTCTTTACATTATTAAAGGAAAGTTACATGGAAACGGCTTCGGACCTGCCCCGAGAGTTAAACTGCTGAGCTAGCAAGCAAAGAAGTTATTAAAAAGCCATTACCTTGTGGATGAACTGCCGCCCGAAGAAAGAGGCGCTTCCCGCCCCCTGCTACGTACTTTACACACTGAAAGATGTTACTGAAGTGGCCCGGAGACCCGAAAATCAGCAGTTTATATACTCTCGCGGAAAGTTCGAGGCGTTTCAGGAATGAGAACACCCTCCCACAAGAACTTTATTGGCTAGGGTTAAGCAACATATCCCCTTTGGAGAAGATACACCTGATTGGTCATAAATTAATTAAAGAAATTCGGGATTGGCTAAATTCAAAACAAGGGGAAAGAAAGGGTTATACAGCCACCTTAAACAATAACAGAAAGAAATTTAACAAGGAACAAACTTTTGAAATAAAAATTTCTCCAAAAAACAGTTCTTTCACTTTGCACTAGGGTGCACCATTGTAGTTCTTCAGTAGTGTCCTCTAGAAGAGAATGTTCACACTTCTTACAACAGGCAAAACAAAAATACATCGAAAACGACCCAGTTCAGAAACTTCAAAATTTCCAAGTAGTGACATCTTCTGAGAAACTTGAAAATTAACACATTAGATAAGGTTCAGACTTCCTCCAGTATGGGAGTTTCAACTGGCGCAAAGTTTGAATTAGCGGCGTGGAGGTGTACCGCCCGGTACAATTATTATTATTGCCTCCAGAGTGCCTGCAATAAGCCTGGACTTAATTAATCCTAAGGTCAAGTAAAATATCTGATTAATCACAAACACAAGGACTTTCATCATTCAAGTACTCAAATTTGATGTTATTTGATACTTCACATTTATTATTATTATTATTATTATTATTATTATTATTATTATTATTATTATTATTATTATTATTATTATTATTATTATTATTATTATATTGTCGAGCCTGGGACATTCACATCCCGATCGTTGAATCTGATTGCTCCGGCCTCGATCACGGATTATGCTACAAAACTAATTTAAACATGACTCTACTCCATATCAGGTACGCGAATTTACATATAAAAAACTACGGAATCATAACCTAACCGGACCACGCGTTATTCACGTCATTTTAATTACCTTAGATATAAATAAAACATGCTCTTTACCTTGTATTGAACGTGGGCTGCATCCTCTTAGTCCCCGCTTTGGATTTGAGTAATCCATCTTGGACATGGTGATAATATTACACAACACTTCGCACACGCTGATTGGATCCATTTTTAATTATATAGCACTCGTAGGTAGGTTAAATCACACGCATTCTTCAAGCTTAAATTAAGACACAATTTACATAATATAAACAGAACTGACATACACAAAGTTTGGTTTCCGTTTGCACTACAGAAACAGAAATACTCTCCTTTATGTTTACCTTCACGTATTGCCTGCTACTAGCCCGTCCTTTGCTTGTTTGTATTGGGGATTAAAATGTCATTCGCCTGCTACCGGAACAGAAAGAATACGTCCAAGTCTGCCTCTCTCCAGTTACTTCGCCCTTGAATTTGTACACCTAGTCCACCGCCTCCATTGTCCCAGATAACATTGTTTTAATGTAACGTCGATCATCTCGGGTACATTATTGATCACAAGAAACCCCTGCTTAATTTGTCCTTCTGAGTTTTGTGAATTTCCTAAGCAACTCCTACTACGAAATTTACATGTGAGCTTGTAATATGCTGCAAGTATAAATGTTCTGGCCGCTATCACCCTGGAGTATAGTATAGTTCATCTGGGTACGCCGTCAAATTAACACTTTAATGTCTATTGGTGAGAAATAATACTGGAAATTCTGCGATAATGCGACCATTCTAAGCGTCCCAACAGTTCATATTCTACACTAGCTCGTAATATATTAACAGTTCCCCAAGATCCATCTCATAATTTAACTCACCGACATACGCAACGCGACTGCAGATACAACGGCGGGTTTAGATACACTTGAAAACTTCACTTTCCGCTGCTCGTCTGAAGCTTGACAGGAGACTCTGAAATTGAAACTAAGACTGGATGTTCGGTGAGACTCTACCGTTGGTTTTGTAAATTTTGGAAACCACGCCTCCGGAGTGGCCCTTGGGGAGGGGTATGGCGCAGTGATATCACACCCTGACGTCAATTTTCTAAGTGTCCGTAGGTTAATTATTCACTGAATAAACTCTGATGACTTCAAAAATCGGTGTGGTTCTAACGTTGCACTAAAATATAAGAAATGATTGTTCATTTTTCCACAGATTGCTAAGCGTCATTGGGATTATTTTACTGATGAATACTGGCGCCTACCCGCCACGAGACTCAGTCTTGTGGGTTAAACCATTCTTCAGAAACTTTCGACGTAAATGCGGATAATTTCTTACTTAGAAAATAATTTATCACATAACCACAAAAAACAATTATTTAAAATTTAGTCCAAGACTTGAGCACAGTATATTTTCATTAACTCTCTTCTCCAAATCACAAAAGACTAAATAATATTTCCGCTCAATCAGGGCGGTTTAATTTTGTAATTTTCTGATTGGCCGAAAACTGCCTACATCTGTACTGATGTACTTAAACAAAGACTCAACCACTTTCACAGAGAGGTATCAGGTATAACTCTGTCTCATGGGCTGTCTCCGTCCCTCATTAAGGTGTGGCAAATTCCAATGTCCTCTTTCTCCTGGGAAAGGTTTGGCTGAGAGTTTCACATTTGTCGGGACCATGAACTTTATTGGAGAGGGCTATTAGCGAGGGCCTTCTTAGGACGTGTTTCAAGCAAGTCGATGGGATGTATCTTCTCTCTGTGGGCTCTTTTTGTTGCCACTTGTGAAATATTTGCACTGACTTGCCATTTGCAGTGTTCACATGTAGAAATTAATAATGTAATCAAACCATACATCTGGCCATTCGTCTTATGGGTGAAGTATGTATGTATGTACGTATGTATGTATGTATGTATGTATGTATGTAGGTATGTATGTATGTATGTATGTAATGTTCATTTTCTCTATTTCAGGCAGTAAAGGGAAGTTTTATACAAAAGAACTATTTTACATCATAAAGCACGAATGAAAATCCACAGCCTGTTTCCAGTCGTCGCGACCGGGTCAGAAATGGAATGAATGAAGCCCCCATCTAGCGACGAGGATAGGAATTGTGCCGGCTGTCTAAGCCTGTCGCACTCCTCTGGGGTAATGATTAATGAATGACAGATGAAAGTTAATGATATTGGAGAGTGTAGCTGAAATGAAAGATGACAGGGGAAACAGGAGTACCCGGAGAAAATCCTGTTCCGCCTCTGCTTTGTCCAGCACAAATCTCACATGCAGTGACCGGGATATGAATCACGGAACCCAGCGGTGAGAGGCCGGCGCACTGCCGCCTAAGCCACGGAGGCTATCATAAAGCATAAAGCTGAAAATTACAGGCCAGTCAGTTTGACATGCATTGCTTGTAAGCTTTGTGAAAGCATTCTTTCTGGTTATATTATACAGGTTTGCGAAATCAATAACTGGTTTGATAGAAGGCAGTTTGGGTTTAGGAAAGGTTATGCCACTGAAGCTCAACTTGTAAGATTCCAACAAGATATACCGTAGCAGAATCCTGGATTCAAGAGGTCAAATGGACTGTATCGCGATTGACCTATGTAAGGCATTTGATAGGGTAGATCATGGGAGACTGCTGGCAAAAATGAGTGCAATTGAACTAGAAAAAGTGACTGAATGGGTGGCTATATTTCTAGAAAATAGAACTCAGAAAATCAGAGTAGGCAAAGCTTTATCTGACCCTATAATAATTAAGAGAGGAATTCCTCAAGGCAGTATTATTGGACCTTTATGTTTTCTTATATATATTGTCCCCTTCAAAAGTGGTAAAAATCATTTACGGGAGAATATTTTATTCCTACTGTGAATTGGAACATTATTTCGTGAACCAGGAAGGGAGTTTTAGCACGTCGTGTCGACTAGAACCAGTCGCCAGGTGGACGGAAATCCCAGCCAAGGGCGAGCAAGAGGGAGCGAGCAGATACCGCTAGCCAAGTAACCTTCAAATCAGCCGTGAATACCACGTGATCAGGCGAAATGTGTGTCAAGTGCTCGATCGATAATAGTAAAGTTATATGACGTCTGACTATGGCAGCCAATCAAGTGATCAATTTGGTGTGAAGTTAATGAAGTGACCAATCGCTTATAATGAAAAGACGCACCCCTGTCTTAAGACGGTGAATTATGGATTTTCCTAAGGAAACTTTACTCTGAATTTTCTACCTCTGAACGCGACGAGTGGAGAATTATTCTGACTACGACTACGGACGTGAGAAGACGCACTTTGCTTACTGGGGAACTTCGTCTTATTTAGAGCTCGCAACTTGTTGCAGACAGCAGTTCAGACATTCACGGATTCTACTTACAATTAACGGAAGATATTAAAAAGATAAGTTGCTTTTCCATCTCGTCAAACAGCGGTGTGTGTTTTGGACTTGTCTCAGACTTAATTTTCAGTTTCACCTTTCGCAAGAACTTCTACAGAGGAGATCATTGGTTCGAGTGCAAGTCAGGATGCCTGTCTCCCTACGATATGAATGGTATGGTTTCCAGCGCGCCAGCATGTCCTCAATGAACGAGTAGAATGTAAAGCAGCTCAGACGGGCGAGACCAGGATCGATGGTGCGTAACGTGGTAATGCACTAAGTCATCAGCCCGAGTCCTACGATCGACAGTCACCACCAAGTAATATTTAAACATTGTTATTCTTTCTTCCTATTTGTAAATGTAAAGTGTAATTATATAGCCTCTACTTATTTGCTTAGAAGAATTTCTATTAGTTAGAATTTTTTCCGCCTCTTCTTTCTTGGTGAAGGTAGTTTGGGAATGAGTGTGTGTATTTTGAACCTATTAGCTTGTTTTGAGTGAATGTCATCGAGAAGTGTTTCAACTGTCCCGAGTTCATTGTGGCAGGAGAGATAAAAGTAATACGACCTCAACGTTAAACTAGGATTATTTGAATAATTTTTATACTTGAATTGAGATCAGATGGGACAGTAATTTCGTGGATTCCATTATATCAGAGTTCATTCCTCGATTATACGACGTATGGTTGGATTCCGAGTGCGATAGAGTCATCTGAGATATTGTTGTGCAGTAGCTTCCGCATGTATGATCTTGCGCGGCCAGGGATAATAATAATAATAAAAATAAATTAACCTAATTATCGCGTAAAAGAACACCTAAGGTCATGAGCATAATATTAATTATTATTGAATAAGGTTGATGTGCGCTCATTTATATTAATTTAGGCCTGGGGAATGGCAGTATCTGACCGATACATTTATATATATTTTTGCTGTGCTATTATAATTAGTTGACTGGTAGATGGATATTATTGAATTTAGCAGATAAGTTGTGCATCCATTATTGAGTCAATTTAAGAAGAAAATATGTTACCTGACGTAATTTCTTCGTTGTGAGCGCAGATTAATTGAGAGCCACAATTATGGTGGAAAGGTAAAAATAAATATCGCAGCTCATGAACCGCGTACGCGGGATGTTAATTCTGACCTGTGTTTAGGCAATTTTGTCGATGATTTTCGGATGATTTTTGCTCGTAAATTTTCCCTGAACAGCGTCGTATGACTGAGTTCTTCAATAAAGTGATAATCATTGCTCTATCACATCTCAAGTTGATGAGAGGAAGTCCCCACGATATTGTCATCATGAGAATATTTTCCCTGACTTTGACTAAACATGAAAATAATAATCAAGGGCTAGCATTCGTGTAAATATGTATATAATATTTCCGTGTATCTTTGTGTGAATGTAGTGAGTGTGATTTGTCTGTATTTTGCTTATTGTAATTTTACAGTCCATATTTGTGATGATGCTCTTCGCTGTTTCGTGGATTTTTTGGCCAATTTTATGCCAAATTTAGTGGTTCACTATTTGACAGAATTTAAACCTTTAGTGAATTTTATTCGTTTTTAAGGAAGAATAGGGTCTTAACTAGCGAACACATATAAATAAGTATAGGCCATATCAGTGGATTGAACTCACAAAATAGAAGTTGTAAGAGTAATATAACTAATTATTTTCAATCAATGGGCAAATGTAGGTTGACATGATGTCAAATTCCAAATTATTGTGTGAAGATCAACTACTGAATAATTATGAAAGGGAATTTATTAATTAGTTTAAAGGTCAAGGAAGACGATTCAACCATAATTTCATGGGAGAATTGTTTTTATTTAATTTTCAGAAAGGAGTGAAAATGATCATTTTCAAACTCGATTTAAGTTAAGTCCATTGAGGAAGGAAATTTTATTTTCAAATCATTTAATTATTAATGGAAGAGATAATCTCAAATTAATTATTATTAATCATTTAATTAATTTTCAACTAAAAATCTAAATATTATATTTACAGACTCAGGCATTCGCTGTTCCATTTATCGATGGAGTGTCCATGTTGGTAACGACATAAAAGAAGACAAGTCATATGGAAATCCCTAGATTTTGTAAATTATTTGTAGAATTTGAGAAGAGCAGTAGTTGTAATAAATGTGTGAAACCTATTTAGCTTTCTCTCATTTGCCACTAGTTCATCATCTATCCCTGCACTTTAAAATTTTCGCACAGCCGATAAGCGAACGATCTACCCCCTGGAGATCCTCGCTCACCGGCTGAGCTGAGCCCGGCATGACGGGTGCAATATCAATGATATGTATAAAGAAGTGGAATCAAGGATAAAGCTTTTGCAGAGGATGTTATTCTGTACAGAGTAATAAATAAGTTACAAGGTTGTGAGCAAATGCAAAATGACCTCAATAATGTTGTGAGATGGACAGTAGTCAATGGTATGATGATAAACGGGGTTAAAAGATAGTTTGTGAGTTTCACAAATAGGAAAAGTCCTCTCAGTTTTAATTATTGCCTTGATGGGGTCAAAGTTCCATTTGGGGATCATTGTAATTACCTAGGTGTTAATATAAGGAAAAATCTTCATTGGGGTAATCACATAAATATGATTGTAAATAAAGGGTACAGATCTCTGCACATAGTTATGAAGGCGTTTAGGGGTTGTAGTAAGGGTGTAAAGGAGAGGGCATGTGTCTCTGGTAAGACTCCTAATACAGTATGGAACCAGCGTATGGGACCCTCAACAGTATTACTTGATTCAAGAACTGGAAAAAAATCTAAAGGAAAACAGCTCGATTTGATCTGGGTGATTTCCGACAAAAGAGTAGCGTTAAAAAATGTTGCAAAGTTTGGGCTGGGAAAACTTGGGAGGAAAGAGACGTGCTGCTCGACTTAGTGGTATGTTCTGAGCTGTCAGTGGAGAGATGGCATGGAATGACATTAGTAGACGAATAATTTTGAGTGGTGCCTTTAGCAGTAGGAATGATCTCAAAATGAAGATAAAGCTGGAATGCAAGAGGACAAATTTGGGCAAATATTTGTTTATAAGAAGGGGAGGTAGGGATTGGAAAAACTTACAAACGGAGATGTTCAATAGATTTCCAATTTCTTTGCAATCATTTAAGAAGAGGCTAGGGAAACAACAAATAGGGAATCTGCCACCTGGGCGACTGCCCTAAATGCAGATCAGGATTGATTGATTGATTGATTGATTGATTGATTGATTGATTGATTGATTGATTGATTGATTGATTGATTGATTGATTGATTGATTGATTGATTGATTGATTGATTGATTGATTGATTGATTGATTCACAACTTACCCCTGACTATACAGCCGAGGATTCTAAAAATCTGTGTATTGGAAGTGATCTGAACATATCTTGTAGGTGCTATTTAAGCAGGTAGGTCCTTCTTTCTTGTAAATGTCATCCAAATCACTTGATAACTTGATAACCCACTGATCACACCCAGAACAAAAGAAAACAACAAATTAAAACGTACCTTAAGAATGCAACATTTATGCCATTGTGTACTTTCGATTTATGTAATTAATCCAACTTAAGAACTACAGTATGGATCCAGCGTATAGGAACCTCACCAGGATTACTTGATTCAGGAACTTGAAAAATCCAAAGAAAAATAGCTCGATTTGATCTGGGCGATTTCCGACAAAAGAGTAGCGTTACAAAAATGTAGCAAAGTTTGGGCTGGGAAAACTTGGGAGAAAGGAGACGAGCTGCTCGACTAAGTGGTAAGATCCGAGCTCTCAGTGGAGAGATGGCATGGAATGACATTAGTAGACGAATAAGTTTAAGTGGTGTCTTTAACAGTAGGAATGATCACAAAATGAAGATAAAGCTGGAATGCAAGAGGACAAATTGGGGCATATATTTCTTTATAAGAAGGAGAGGTAGGGATTGGAATAACTTACAAACGGAGATGTTCAATAAATTTTCAATTTCTTTGCAATCAAGAAAGAGGCTAGGGAAACAACAAATATGGAATCTGCCACTTGGGAGACTGCCCTAAATGCAGATCTGGAGTGATTGATTGATTGATTGATTGATTGATTGATTGATTGATTGATTGATTGATTGATTGATTGATTGATTCATTCATTCATTCATTCATTCATTCATTCATTCATTCATTCATTCATAACTTACCCCTGACTATACAGCCGAGGATTCCTAAAATCTGTGTATTGGAAGTGATCTGAACATATCTTGTAGGTGCTATTTAAGTAGGTAGGTCCTTCTTTCTTGTAAATGTCATCCAAATCACTTGATAACTTGATAACCCACTGATCACACCTACAACAAAAGAAAACAACAAATTAATATCTAACTTATGAGTGTAACATTTATGCCATTGTGTACCTTCGATTTATGTAATTAATACAAGATAAGAACTACAGTATGGATCCAGCGTTTGGGACCCTCGCCAGGATTACTTGATTCAAGAACTGGAAAACATCCAAAGAAAAACAGCTCGATTTGATCTGGGTCATTTCTGACAAAAGAGTAGCGTTACAAGTGTTGCAAAGTTTGAGCTGGGAAAACTTGGGAGAAAGGAGACGAGCTGCTCGTCTAAGTGGTATGTTCCGAGCTGTCAGTGGAGAGATGGCATGGAATGACATTAGTAGACGAATGTTTGAATGATCACAAAATGAAGTGAAAGCTGGAATGTAAGAGGACAAATTGGGGCAAATATTTGTTTATAAGAAGGAGAAGGAAGGATTGAAATAACTTACCAAGGATGATGTTCAATACATTTCCTATTTCTTTGCAATCATTTAAGAAGGGGCTATGAAAACAAAAATAGGTGATCTGCCACATGGGCGACTGCTCTAAATGCAGTTCAGTAGTGACTGATTCATAACTTACCCCTGACTATACAGCCGAGGATTCCTAAAATCACTCGATAACTTGATAACCCACTGATCACACCTACAACAAAAGAAAAAAATGTAACCTATGCCTGCAACTTTTACGCCGTTGTCTACTTTCAATTTATGTAATTCATCCAAGAATACTTGTTGACAACTAAATGTTGAACCTAATGTGATATTTTACAGTACTGGAATTTACTTACACTGTTTTGTCTGGAGGAAATCAGAAGAATGATGATTCCAGATGACATACTTTAAGTTTATACTGCATTTATGAATTTTAGAGTCAGTAAATTCACAAATCACACACTTCACTAACGTAATTAACAGTTACTCCTGTCAACAATTATAATATAAATATTGCTATTTATCACCTTCTATCGTGTTCAGAAGACCCATGATTGATAACTGCAGTTCAGATTTAGGTAACAGTAATTTTATTGCAATGTATTGCAAACACCTTATGATAGCCAAGTCCAGCTTAGTTCGTGAAGCGAAGAGAGCCGCTCACCCAGTTATAGTTCGTGGAACCGAAGAGAGCAGGAAAGTTCCGAGATGTTCCGAGCGGCTCCACACGCTGCGTTCCCGAGATACAAGTTCTCTAGGCCACTCTTTATATCATCCCATCCCAAGTTACCTTTCTTCACTTTGGTAGCATCCTTGAATGTTTGTAACACACTAGAATCTTGAAGTTTATTTAGGCACCACTTCTTCTGTCTGAGTGTTTGGAACTTCTTCATTCTGACATCACATTTAGCTGCAAGAAGAGTGTGATCGCTGTTGATTTCAGCACCTGTATTACTATGACTCGATCACACCTGATTTTTGTATCTCTGTATATTCAATCTGGTCTTTTTGTATCTCCAGTAGCCTTCCAAGGATATCGTCTTCTTCTAGGAACCTCAAAACATGTGTTTGATATAACTGGCTCGTATTGTTCTTAATGAATCGATTATCGATGCGTTGAAATCTGTCAAGAAATTTCTTGATACAATGATAGATCAAATGAAGGTTAGTCCCTAATTAGTCTAAGTGCCAGATTGCGTTCAACAGAAGCATTCAGCACAATAACTCAAGATATCATGAGCTTATGTATTTACCTAAACATCACTAAAAAAGATCCGTTGTGGGAATTTTAACCATCATTGGTTAATTTCACTGTCACGGGGGCTGGGGGTTTGTGTCGTCTTCATCAAAATTTCACTCTCATCACGACGCGCAGGTCGCCTACGGGAGTCAAATCAAAAGATCTGCAACTGGCAAGCCGAACTTGTACTCGGACACTCCCGGCACTAAAAGCCATGTGGTGAAAGTAAAAGCCAGACCAGTAGACTTGGTCTTAATACCAATGTATTTCCCCACTACCAACAATAAGGATGGCGATGTAGAAGAGTTGTATGGAAACATCGAATAACTATTTGAAATTGTGGACTAGAACGCCAATGTGATTTTTATGGGTGATTTTAATGTTTCTGTAGGTTCAAAAGAATGTGCTCAATGCAGTAGTAAATTTGGTCAGGGGCGTATTCTAAAAGGCTACCGGAGATATCGTTGGTAGCCCATGAAAATTGCATTAAAAATAAATAACACTTTATTACAGTTTCAACAGAGCATTCAAACAATTGTGGCATTGATACGCATTCTTCTTTATAGAAAGAAATTATGGTTAACGGGTAGTGAACGCGGCAACTCTGTAGAAACCGCGATCGGGGAGCGGCAGTCTTACGCCCCTCTCCCCCTTCCACAGCACCAATACATACTCGTTCAGTGCAGGCTTAGCATTGAAAGCGAGCCAGTTGCCGCTACAGCTAGTGGTTTCTTACCTAATTTAAAGCGCTTAAAGCAACAAATAGCCTACAATAAATATATATTATCGCGCGTATAGTTGTGGATATGTTTTAGAAGTTGTAGTATTTTTTTCTTTACTCAAGAAAGGGCACCTGAGCCGAGGCTCTTAACGGTGCAATACAAGAATTAAATGCTAGCAGACAGGGGCGATTTCTCCGAGCATGCTACGCTTGCTGCGCAAGCGCAATATTTTTCTAAAGCAGGCGAGTTAAAAAAATTACAATATGTACCGTACTGTGTGGAGATGAGAAGAATGCAAGAATGAGGAATGTGGTCTGCAAGCACGAACTTCCTGTTCTGCCCAGACAGATCGGCTTTTATCTGCTCTTATCTGCTACACGAAAACATTGACTCACACTTTGCAGTTTACTGGCTTACAACTGATAAGAGCGAAGAGCTGCCAATAGATAATATCAAGTCGCCTGGGTAGTAGCGGAGTTGCTATGGTAACCGTTGCGTCACAGGCACTGTTGGTGAAAACCCTTTCTCCCGTGCCTCACTGGGCATGTGCATCCTTCTGATCTCCCAACAATATCTGTAATAGATCTGCATTATACAAATCGCATGTTGCATTTATCTTGGCGAGTTCAGCAAGGCTTGCTCGTATCTTAGGAGCTTCAGAGGAGCTGTCGACACAGCGAGAAATGTATGCGCGCGCAGGTTTCTTCTCTCCAAGGCCGGTTGCAAGCTGTCACGTTTGTAATGTGTAGTTGGAAGCTCTGGTCTGAGAGCTACAGATCTAGTGTGTTGTGTCAGTGAGTAGTGTACTGTAAGTTCCTGATCATCTATTCTGAATGATTTGACGTGCTGCAATGGGTTCCGTGCATTATTGACAGCTTGTTATCAAATCTATTTTCTCGGAGGACTATCCAAGAGAAAACGGACATTAATAAGAATGGTAGGCCCTGTCCGGCGCATAGTTTTTTAAAGAGAAACCGCAGAGTAGAGTTTGTTTTCAAGTAGGAAGAACTAATAAATAGTTGCAGTTTTTCTGTGTACATAGTTTGACGTTTACTTCTTTAAATTTTATAATCACTGGCTTGTCATGATTTGTTAATATTTGTTAATAATTATAAAATTTGTCTGATTGTTATTCTTTTGGCCATTCTTGAAGGTGTGACGTAACCAGTTTGAATGCATGATTAAAATGTTCATGTGATTTAACGATTTTTGGGTTTATGAATTGTATTCATTCAGAACTATGCATGTCCCACCCCACCAACTTTCACGAATGGAAGAGCAAGCCTGACTTTCATGACCAGCATTCGCCCCTGCTAGCAGAGTTTATAAAATATTTACAATACAATAATACCTTATTTCTAAATACGTTACAGTCTTAGAAAAAGAGGAAATCCTTACAAATATGTAACACCACTGTAAATTATTTGGTTTGTAAGATTTACTGCTCATTTTCTTTTGTCCATTGATTATTTATTTTTGTTTCAATTTTGGAATTGTTGTTGCCTGTTGTACCGGGAGAGCATTGTACACCTTCATAGAGTAGTGCCATAAGGAGTTACACCATAGTTACTGGTTTTTACAAATTCGGTATGGACTCTCTCTGCTCCTCGAGAGGTACAGTATATGAGTGTGTATGTCAGAATTTATGATACAGATAGTGTTTGTATGAACCAAATTATGCTTAATATTATACATATATACCTTCATAGCAGAAGCTCTGTCACGCAACATGCGTAATGGTAGAAGTCTGCATTTCTTATACAAATAATCCGTAGGTGTTAAAGGTTGTAATTTATGAAGTATTTTTAGTGCCATTTTTTAAATGGCAACTTTCTCAAATAGTTCCTTATTGCAACATGCCCCAAAATGAATCATATTAGTCAAGTGACTTTCAATGAGAGCATGATAAATATATTTTTAAAACTAATGGTTGAAGCGCTCCAATTGCTGGAGTAAAAAATGAAATAGCGTATGGCTTTTAGTGCCGGGAGTGTCCGAGGACATGTTCGGCTCGCCAGGTGCAGGTCATTTGATTTGACTCTCATAGGCGACCTGCGCATCGTGATGAGGATGAAATGATGATGAAGACGACGCATACATCTAGCCTCCGTGCCAGCGAAATTAACCAATGATGGTTAAAATTCCCGACCCTGCCGGGAATCCAACCCGGGATCCTTGTGACCAATAGCCAGCACGCTAACCATTTAGCCATAGAGCCGGACATTGCTGGAGCTATTTTTAATATGGTTTCAATTTGCTCGTTTCAGTCAAGTATTTCATCTATTTTTAAACCTAGGAATTTAGAAAATTGTACTCTTGGTAAGGATGATTGAAAAATGTTAATGTAAGATCAAGAGGAGTTGCACATGAGGGCTTCGATTTGCGGTTTGTTTAAGTGTCTGTATGCTGAACAATTTTATAATTTTGATTATTGTGTCCTGTTTTAACTGAGCCAACTTTGGTTTTGTTGGGGGCTTCAAATGCCATTGACTGTATAATAGAGAGTTTGTTTTCAGGCGTCATCCATACAGTGACAAAGCTCAAATTACGCCTGAACTACAATTTTGTCCGATGTGAAGGTTTTTTTTTCTTTTTTTGCTAGCGGCTTTACGTCGCACCGACACAGATAGGTCTTATGGCGACGATGGGAGAGAAAAGGCCTAGGAGTTGGAAGGAAGCGGCCGTGGCCTTAATTAAGGTACAGCCCCAGCATTTGCCTGGTGTGAAAATGGGAAACCACGGAAAACCATCTTCAGGGCTGCCGATAGTGGGATTCGAACCTACTATCTCCCGGATGCAAGCTCACAGCAGCGCGCCTCTACGCGCACGGCCAACTCGCCCGGTCCGATGTGAAGGAAAACAGTGTGAGTATACACGTCATTTCACATCATCTACAGTACATAGATGAATTGGTTGTCTGCAGTGGCTGTTCGTGACATTTTACTCTGGCAGAGCTGTGCCGCCATCTCTTTCCCCTCCCCAATCGGTCGAGTTCTCACTGACCAGCACCACGATACTTTTAGATGAATAATAATAATAATAATAATAATAATAATAATAATAATAATAATAATAATAATCCGATGGCACAAGCTGAATAGAAATCTGCTTGCATTACAACATTTATTAACGAATTAACTACACTACAATGACATTTATGCACATACATTAATGGGCTAACAGCTTATGCAATCCCGACTATTGTGGCACTGCACTGTTTCACTGACCACAATCACAAGTGATAATATCAACATTCATGAAAAAAATAAACAGTGCACTCCAGAATTTCTCTCTCCTTGCTCAAATTTCAAAGTATGACAACGTTTTTAACAATTTGATCACATTACAAATAGTGCCGTCACGTTATGGTTACGTTTCGAATCTTTATTTTAGCTTCTTTATAGAACTGAATTGTTTAAATAGTCAGTATAATGGAATTCGTTCGTTCGTAATCTGTTTACACTCCAGGGCCGGTTTTTCCCTCGGACTTAGCGAGGGATCCCACCTCTACCGCCTCAAGGGCAGTGTCCTGGAGCGTGAGACATTGGGTCGGGGGATACAACTGGGGAAAATGACCAGTACCTCGCCCAGGCGACCTTACCTGCTATGCTGAACAGGGGCCTTGGTGGGGGATGGAATGGTTGGAAAAGATAGGCAAGGAAGAGGAAAGGATGCGGCCGTGGCCTTACGTTAGGTACCATCCCGGCATTTGCCTGGAGGAGAAGTGGGAAACCACGGAAAACCACTCCTAGGATGGCTGAGGAGGGAATCGAACCCCCTCTACTCAGTTGATCTCCCGAGGCTGAGTGGACCCCGTTCCAACCTTCGTACCACTTTTCAAATTTCGTGGCAGAGCCGGGAATCGAACCCGGGCCTCTGGGGGTGGCAGATAATCACACTAACCACTACACCACAGAGGCGGACTATGGAATTCGTTGTTTTGTAAAATGTTTTGGAATTAATCTCTAACAACAATTTAGATAATACGTGAGGGGTGGGGGAGGGGAAGCGTATGTACATTGTAAAGAAGTTGGCGATGTGCTGAGGGCTCCGCCGTTCAGCACTTACACCCGCCTGCACTCTTCCTTCCCCGCCAAGTTGGAGGCAGAAGGCCAGAGCTTCAACCGCCTGAGACACTCATCCCGGCGTCACATTAAATTACTGTCTTTTTTTTTTTTTTTTTACGGGGGATTGACTCAATCTACGTGGCCTCCGACATGCTATTAATTTCTAAGAAGGAAGTGATAGCAGAGAAGAGTGGGAAGTGATACAAGGAGTATCTGCCGGTTTACGAGTTAGACTCTCTACCACGGCAAGAGTTTGTATTGGTAAGGTAGTGTTGAGGTGTGGTACTGAAGGGTCAGGGGAAAACCACATAGGCAGAAAGAGAAAGAGCCTACATGTAAAACCTGACATCTTGTGATAGCGCATGCAAGGATGTGGGCTGAAAAGGTCCAGTGGTAGTGTTAGTTTGAGAAGAGCTTACCCATTTCCCCCGCAATTATCTATATTCAGGGAATGTAAAAGCTTCAGCAACGATATAATTCGATCTACAACCACGAACGCAGCAGGAACGATCCATTTGTGAAACGTTACAGCACGGCAATATAAACATTATTATACACTAGACATACCATCATATACAGTATACTTCTAACAAAACACCATACTAATAAACCGTTAAATTGCTATTTTACCAAATGTATACTTTATACTTCTATAACTCGATCAAAAGAACACTCTTTAACAGAATGTAAACACAGATATGAACCAACCACATGTCTCAAACGTTCGCCGTTTTCCTCCTAATCGATAGTAGTATTAAGGTCTGATATACAGTATATTGTAGTCGGTGTTGGTACAGGAGTCTAGCTCCTGAAGCAGCAATAGTTTCGTGTTTTGTCGCATAGCGCTGTAAGAAAATAATCGGAGCACTTCGGGAAACTTCGGTCTACGAGAAAAGTAAAGGCCTTTGCATGCGTGGTCATCATCTTCATATCATCATCATCATCATCATGACCACCATTTCAATGGATTCTTCGAAGATGGTGGCGACTCGGAATGTCTGCGTTGCTGTAAAGAAGAAGTCTCGGTTCGCTCCAAGGTCTCGGACTCCCCATAAAAGCACATTGGAAAGATTTTTAAAATGCGTTTTGAGTAGAAATGTGATATTTCTATGACGTTTAATAAATAAGAATAAATGCATCACACTGTAATTCAAGAACTCATACGAGTCAGATCGTTACGACTGGAAAGTTCACATCCTAGTAGAAATGAAAATACTCTGTAGTGTGTATATATATTTACGTCACACCGACACAGATAAGTCTTATGGCGAAAGGGCTGGGAGTGGCAAGGAAGCAGCCGTGGTCTTAATTAAGGTACATCCCCAGCATTTGCCTGGTGTGCAAATGGGAAACCACGGAAAACCATTTTCAGGCCGCTGACAATAGGGTTCGAACTCCCGAATGCAAGCTGACAGCTGACGCATTGCTCCCTCGAAGAATTACTTTTTTTCTTGATCGTTATTGGACTCCGCATATATAGCCTCCATCCAGCCGTTGAACCTCTTGATGTTTACAATTCTTATATGAAGAGCCATACTAAATATCTTGTTATGCTATTTAAAGTACATATCTATGAAAGTCGATTCTTGTTGACTGAATATATAGTAAAACAGTGGGATAAAATACACAGGGGTACAGGGTAACTTACTATATCTTCTCGTCAGTGTGATCATCACGGCGTTTAGCTACCAAACATACAAGACTGAATCACATATAAAGGAGGTTGGTAGTTATATTAGTAGAGTTATACTGTTAGGTTGCTTTCATGAAGGAAATGAACCATTGACTCTGCCAGTTAACTGTAGGATTATATAACAAACAAGAGACATTCAAGGGCAGTGGAAAACCCAGTTCCGTTAATTTCTGAATAAATTTGTTCCGTTGATGATTGAATTTCTCACATTCGAAAAACAAATGTTTGGTTGTACCGCCGACTAATTTTCCACATTCACAGATATTCGATCCGATCACCTTTATTAATGTTCAAGAGTACAGACATGAGTGGTGAGTCTTAATCTTATTACCATCGTTACGTGTAGTCTTGTGCCCGAAGAATTACATCATCTTCTTACAGTGATATGCGACGGCAAACTCACCGGAGTTTTCCGAAGTGCTCCGATTATTTTCTTACAGCGCTATGCGGCGAAATACCAAACTATTGCTCCTTCAGCACTGTACTGGACACTTCCGCATTCTCCCGTACTAAACAGCGAGACATGTTGATAGTGGCGCACCTAGCGACCCGACCTTAAACGTCAGGTGGCAAGATTGAAACTACACAAGTTGCAATTTAAAATTGATAGAAATAATGAAACTAAATAATTATGTTTGCGTTGTTCTACTGCGAAATTTGAATGTTAATACTGATAGAAATAATGATATCGTTTTGTCCGAATTCTTGGCCGAATGGTCTGCGTTGAGGCGATCTGTTCAGAAGGTCGCGGATTCCATTCCCGGCGGGATTGGAGATTTTCGTCGTCTCTAATTAATTATTCTGATTCGGAGACTGGATGTTTGTGTTTGTTCCAAAAAATTCTCTTCATATTCAGACAACACACTACACTTCCTACCATCACAGAAACATGCAATAGTGATTACTAGACCTCGGATTTTTGCTACTAAAAGGTTATTTAGCTGCCTAAAATAGACTCTGAAATAGGTTCTAAAATATTTTTAGCCAGCTTCAATTTTACTTATTTTAATAGGCATAAATTAAAATACCATGTTTATTTAGCTAAATTGATAAGAACTCGTTTGGGGGATATATAAAATAAGTTTTACTCACCTCGTTGCTGCAAATGTCACAGAATATAATTTTATCATCCGATGTGAAGTGAGAAAACTCATGTAACTTTTTAATTAAAGGCGACTTGGAACTTGGCACTTTCGGCAAAGCAGGTCAGTGGATACTGTTTCCAGCCTCGTGACAGACTACGGAAGTGTTCACTGAGGGAGGTTCTTAAGGCTTTCGGGGTGTGTGATTTACAGCTTTCCGATATTAAGATTTTGTCTGAGATACTGAAAACGAGTCGGCAAATATTGTATTTTTTCGGAATTTATTAAAAGCGTGTTAACCGATTTAGGGATAACAAAACCGAATTGTAGGAAAATAGGCAAATATAATTTCTAACGTCAATTCAGGCACTTTTAGGCACTATAGAACCACTGTTTCTAACATTATAAATACATGAAACGTGTAAATACAACTTCATTTTAAGTTCTGTCTTCAAGAACCAAATAGGCTTTTCACTGAAATCCGAGGTCTAGTGATTACATCCCTCCATATAGAGATGGCGTGAGGAAGGGCGTAGGGCCGTATAATGGGACCAAATCCATATGTGCGACACAGCTTGCACCTGCAACCCCAGAGATATGATGAAAAGTGGTAGAAAAAGAAGAATTTTTGTTTTATGTATTTAGTTTTAATTTTCTTGCTGTAAATTAATCTAAGATAAGAATACTTGACAACTAAATGTTAAACATAATGTGTTGTGTACACTAATATTTTACAATATTAGAGTTTTCTTACAATGTTTTTTCTCGAGGAAAGCGGAAGAATGATTTGTATAACTGAACGAGTTCAAAGTTATTGCAGCCAAAAACAGCGCATGTCTTACCAAACATGGCTCAATGCTTGTACAGTATGTTTGTAATTCCAAAAACTTTTGTCACCAGATAAATTTAATTTTCATGAAAATCTCCTTGTTAACGTAAATAAAGGATCAAAATTTCACACTGAATAAGCTGCGTAGCGCAACGGTTAAGGGGCCCATAGACGTGCAATATTATTGCGCAAAATGGATTGTACAATATTTTGTTAGCTGCCTATAGACGTACAATATTATTGCACAAAAATCGAGTTTGTGCAATAAATAGAATCGTGTGGAGATAATATTGATAGTTGTGCAATATATTGTGCAAAGCGGTCATAGACGTACAATATGCGTTCCAATATATAGTCAGTCCATGTCGGTATTTTATTTGGTGATTATACCGAGTGACACTGATTTTTGCTGCGTTTTGATCGCCGTGGGCGTAAGTGCCAAAAAGAAACAGAAACGGAAAATAAGCACAAGGGCGAAACAGTGGTTTCTAGACAGAGAAAAGTACACTCATGAAAATTTACTCAATGAACTGAGAAAATGGGAACCAAATGATTTTCGAAACTTTCTGCGCATGCATGGTGAATTGTACGATGAACTCCTCGCTTTGCTCTTAACGTCCCACAGAACCGGAAGGCCATGGTACACTTCGATAAACTCCAAAATAAACTTTTACTCCTCCTTTTTGCTTGCCATCACGATACCTTCTCCAACGCTTGTTGATACCAACTGGCGGGAGGACGGGATATTGCACAATATTACCAACACACAGCACAGTATTTTGCGATTTGCGCAATATATGTCAAACTTTCTTGATTTCGTACAATATATTGCACAATCCTTCAATATTAAATACACACTATCAATTTTATTGTACAAACCCCGATATTGCGCAATAAATGTGCACGTCTATGGGCCCCTTTAGTGTTATTAGCTGCCGTCCTCGGTCGTCCCACTAGGTGCGCCGGCAATCAGTGTCTTGCGATATCTTGCAAAGTTTCACGTATTCTCTATACCAGGACGAATGTATTATCAGGACGAATTGAAATACATTCGTCCGGGCTATACTGTATATGTTAGACTCTTGTCAGTCTTGGTTATAAAATACAGGTTAACTGCATAATCATGGAATAAAGGCAATATTCACTGTTCAATGCTAACCTGGTGAATAGGCGCAAAAACAAGCAGAAAGAAGCTATTTGTTCCTTGGGTATTGCTCTGTTTACAATTGAGTTGTGTTTGAAAGGTCAGATTCTCACGTGGCCGTCAATCTATATTTACTGAATGGATGGCAAAGGACTTATCCGTATATGATGGCCTCATTTAAGAAAACAAATGCGAAAATATTCGCCAAACCTGGTCCCAAGACAACACCTGATACTGTTTATTGGAAGAAATTAGGGGTATGTGGTATTCTAACCTACAATAGGTAACAATAAGCTGTTGGTTGTGTGGGGGTTATTACTCGCTGTTCCTTGTAATATCATTTTAAATTACTACATTTTTGGCTGATGATTTTAGGGGTGAATCATTGTATGCGTACGTGTCTGGTGGCAATCCCCGCGTTATAGTGTATTTGAAACTGCCTAATCTAATCCACAATGAGTAGGCCTCATTCAGTTGGCTAAATTATGCTATCATTTTCAACTGCTTGCATTTGTAAATATTGAACTGGTGCATTTTTGGCTTTTTCTCTTGTTGGGAACTAACATTTTACTTGAAAATTGGAAATTTGTAAAGTAGCTTAGAGGAGAGATATTTCTCTTTTGGGATGAACCAACCCACCAGTTTTTATTATTTAGAGGTTTTAAAATGAAGATTATGTGAATGTAAAAATAATAGAACTACTTTGTTGCTACTGGGCAGAATAAGAACTGCTTTGTTATAGCAGTCAATATTGTGAATGACAAGAAAATTAATTTTTATCAGAGCTTCCACCTTCCCTTAGAGGAGTTCCTTATTATAACCCACACCTGATATGTTTACCACCAAGTGGTTTCTAGCAATGCAAGGATAGCAAAAAATGAATTAGCAGATTAGGTTGCAAAGGAAATACTTACATTGCCCCTCAGATGTAGTGTGCAGACATATTGATCTGACATCACTTAGGCTTTCTGCAGGCATTTGATAGCTGAGGCCATACAATTATTATTTTATCACTTAGATTTATTACAGGATTTGCTGTTAGCTGAGTTGAGGTATCCTGATCACTAATCTAGGTAGGCAATAAGAAGGACTATTGTTGTGTAGTGATCTTCCTTCCAGTTTTCACTGAGGCAGCCCATAGTTTTATGGAGGTTAGGAATCTTCTTCTTCTTCTTCTCCTCCTCCTTAATACGTCATCTTCCTACATAGGTCGGCGATCCAGTTGATTATGATTACTCGTGAAACAGCAGCCCGAAAGATTTCAATGGAAATTCGCCCATACCAGCAGCGCAAATCTTCATGCCAGTAATATCTCCATCTTCCCACAGATAGTTGTCCTTCAGTTTTCCCCTTGATGATGGTTTGGAGTTCATATAGTTCACCTCTCATTATGTACCCGATATACGTGAGCTTTCGCTCCTTGACGATTGTTAGAAGCTCTTTTTGCTATTTAACAAGTTGAGGAGTTCCTCATTGGTCTTCCTTTGTACCCAGGATATTCAAAGCATTTTTCTGTTCAATACATTTCGAAAGCTTCAATCCGCTTCTTTAGCAAAGGGCTGAGCGTCCAGTCTTTGAAACCATATAGAAGGACAGGGAAAACATTACATCACAACATCCAAGGATTGATGGTCGAATATCTACACACACTGTAATGCTTTTCACTCTACTCTTTGGGTGAGAGCAGGCCTATTAGAAAGAAAAGATTTTTATCACTTTTTTAAATTTATCCATCTTGTGTTGGTTTCTTCTGTACCTTGTTTGCCCTCCAAGTACAGTTCCAAAATCTGTTTTCTGAAATCAACTGGACGAAGGAAAATGATTATCATGGTTTTTCTTTTAAACTATAATAATATGTAATAAGAATTAAGTTTAATAAGAAAAATGTATTGTGATCAGATTTTGGGGCATGCAAGCACTAACATACACAAAACATCAAGTTTTCCTGAATGCAACCTATTAAAAGTGCTCCAGCAGGGCAACTTTTATACCATAAAAATTGTAGTGAAGTGGTTTATTGCTTGGCAGGTATTGCACCATCTGATATACGGCGGAAAGTAGCTGCAGATGTCGAGAGAAAGAAGGCTAAAATAAATCTTTTACACCCACTCCATGGTCATCATCACTAAGATTAGGTTGAAATCCAGGAAAAGTTTCCTCAGTTCAACTTCAGAGTGAACCATGTCTCCACAAAGAGTCAGAGAACAATTGTGGGTTGCTAGATGCGACCATCTTCAAACATGGATGAAACTTATCGAATGTTTATCTCCTGGATGTACTTTAGACTGGTTAACCTGGAGATCATTGAACAGACTGCAATTACGTGGTGGCAATCGAGGGAAAACCTTGTCAAATGGGGCTATTCCAAAGAACCAACACAGTGTGACAGTGAAGAAGAACAGGCAATGAGTCATCTACGCCAATGCCCATTCTGTCCTGAGTCATGCAGTGATGGAGAGTTATTGAGGTCTGAAGAAAATGCAGAAGCTGTTGCCCGATTCTGGGCAAACATTATTTATTCTTCCCTTAGTGATGGAATTACTCAATTGTTCTTTTATAACACAAACAAAACAAACCCGATGGCGTAACAGCCCTGAAAGGCCATGGCCTACCAAGCAACCACTGCTCAGCTTGAAGGTCTGCAGATTATGTGGTGTCATGTGGTCAGCACAACAAATCCTCTTGGCTGTTATTCTTGGCTTTCTAGACTGGGGCTGCCATCTCACTGTCAGATAGCTCCTCAGTTGTAATCATGTAGATTGAGTGGACCTTGAACCAGCCCTCAGTTCCAGGTAAAATCCCCTGACCTGGCCGGGAATCGAACCCGAGGCCTCCGGGTAAGAGGCAGGTATGCTACCCCTACACCGCGGGGGTGGCCTTTTATAACACATATTCCATTATTTTACACAGTTATGTCATGTTAAAATTTGTGTAGCTTCTGACTCGAGTAAATAAATTAATTTGTTCTTATAGGTCTGTTGTATTTCTACCTGTAGGAAAAGTATTGTTACATGTAAATGAATAAAGAATACAAAATTGTACAGAAGCTACAAAATAATAATGTAGAAAATACAAAATATTATTTAGCAGTAGATCCTTAAGTATGTGGTGCAGGGCATGACAAGGTTTAGAACTTCAGGTTACCTAAGTTTGAATCTTTTTATTTCTGAAATTAAGTTTTGATAATGCTTACCACCATTTGTAATTGATTTCTAGGTACCTGTCTTAGTTAAGGAATTCGGACCTATTGATTACATTGACTTTTCTCCTGTGCAGCCCCATTATTTTGCTCTTACGTGTTCTGTAAGGGTAAGTAAGAAAATATTATATTATTTTATTTACATTTACATGTATTAAGATTGACAAGTATGACAAATGTATTGATATGTCCTAAGTAACCTTTCTAATGGATGTGGTGTTTACCTTTTTATTGTTACGTACAAAATGTATAGATATTACTATGGTAATATGGTGCTGCATTAATGCTTTTCAATTTAATGTAATTTTTTAAATAACCTTACAGGTTCAGATATATAACCCAATTACCAAATTAGTGTTCAAAACTCTCAGTCGTTTTCGAGAGACAGCTTATGGAGCTACTTTCAGATCAGATGGAAGATTATTGTGTGCAGGAGGCGAAGAGAATCATGTAAAGCTATTTGATGTTAAGTCAAAGTCTCTTCTCAGAGTATTCAAAGGCCATACTGGGTAATATTTGGTTGTTACTTATTCTTTTTATATTGTGCTAATAGTGATGCTGTGAAATAATAATAGATTTGATTACAGTGCTGTCCATCGATGTTACTTTACTGCAGACAAAACACACATTGCCAGTTTCTCAGACGATAAATCTGTTGCCTTTTGGGACATTCCTAGTGAGAAACAAGTATCAAGTTTTTCTGAGCATCAGGTAAATCACTTTTCTTAGTTGTGAAATATATTTTCATTTAATCTAATTATCCTGTAATAATTAATTTTGCTGTTGTTCAGGACTATATCCGAGCTGGAGCTGTTAGTCCTGTTTCCCCAGATATCTTTCTCTCTGGTGGCTATGATAACATCGTTCGAATGTATGACACTCGGACTAATGTTTCTGTGTTCCATGTCGACCATGGTGCTCCTGTGGAGAGTTTGTTATTTCTTCCCACTGGTGGGATCTTCATGTCAGCTGGTAAGTGTTCCCTTGAATTGCTGTTATCGTAGACAGCAGCAGATTTTCAGCTTAGGCCTACTAAGTAGGTTTTTCAGTAAGTAAAGTAATAAGAACTCTCACATGTGAATTGGTCTCAATTGCACTCCAATTTCATATTCAAAATAGAGCAGGCATATCGTCACTTCCAGTCATGACCATAATATCGGTTATACTCCAGGAATTTAGTCACCCATTCAGTCTCTCTTTTGTCTAGTCCAATAGCCCTCATGTTGGTCAGTAGTCTCCCATGATCTACCCTATCAAAAGTATAGGATGGGCCAATAAGCGATACAGTCCATTTGACCGCCTGAATCTAAAATATCTGCTATATCTTGCTGGAATCCTACAAGTTGAGCCTCACTGGAATAACCTTTCAAAAACCGGAACTGCCATCTATCAAACCGGTTGATAATTCAATCAGTCACCACTGAACTGCATTTAGGGCAGTCGCCCAGGCAGTAGATTCCCTATCAGTTGTAACCAAGTCTTTTCTTAAATAATTTCAAAGAAATTGGAAATTTATTAAACAGTTCCCCTGGTAAATTATTCCAATCCCCAGCACCTCTTCCTAGTCATTTCTCATTGGTTGTTTTGGACAGAAACCTTTCAAATGTGTACTGTAGAGTGTAGACAAATACTAATATGGTTCTGCATTAATGCTTTTTAATTTAATGTAAATTTTTAAATATCATTACAGGTTCTGATATGAAGCATGTTTTTAAGGAAGTACCGTTTATAAATGTGACCTAAGTCTAACTTGCTCCTGCCTGCAGTTAATGGAAGGAAGGAACAAAAGTCAATACGTCGGTACTTGTCTTAAGAGAAAATCCCTCATAAACCTGTGACTGTAGGTGTTCTGGTGTCATATATCAGATTTATTGTATTATATTAACAGATCTATCCGTTTCTATACCATGGGTGTAATATACCGTAGTTAAATATTTAAATTATCTACGGATAACCATTTTGTGGGTACGGATGAAGGAAGTGCAGATATTATTTTGTATATCTGCGCAGGGCTCTATTTATAACTTAGTAGAAGAATTGTGTGGAAAAGTCTAGGCTAGTACTCTAGATGTCCACTATGGCAGACTTGATAAACTTCATACCTGTCGAACAGGTTATGCCTTGAGGTTTTATGATGTGATTTGTGTGAACATCTTTGCAAGCTTTCCTTGCATATTTTCAGATCCAAGATTTTGGCCATTCACGTGTGACTTGATGTATTTCATGAAAATATCTGGGAGTGTCAGCTCCAGTGAATGTGGGGGCCAGGGGATGTGCTTCTCAGTCGACAATCGGCCCAGCAGCTTCTGTGGCCTGCGTCATGGTTTTTTGGATGTCTTTCTCTCTGTTTCTGTTACGCACTTGAATGCCTGTGGGAGGCACTGTAAGATCTTTCTGGAAGAACATGTCCCATCACTTCATTATATCACTATACGAAGGTGCATTATAACACATACTGTGCTCTAGACATTCATTACTGTGGGAAACTAGCAGGTTGCCTGAATCACACGTATGCGCTTTCACACAGACATGGTGGGAAATTTCACTAGACTCTGATTATTGTAAGTTGTTGGGGGTGCAGATTGAGAAAAGGAGTTAAAAGGGCTTACCGTAAAGTGGTTAAATCAGAAGGTGGGAAATGGAAGCACTGTATTTCCCTCAGCCAGATAAATTAAAATTTTCTTCCCTAGGTACATCACTTGTTTAGTTTAGTTTATGCTTAATGACTTGTTTGTGCTGTTTGGTAACATTTTTGTATAGTCCTTATTATTAAATGTTGTATGTGTAGCCGTACAGTACTCTGCTGTGCTTATGCCTTGTCAGAGTTGCAGCTGTTCTTGTATTAGTGGTCGTAGAATAGAAATAACTGCCAAGACATGTCAATTGGTAGATAGGAGTAATATTCATCTGCGCTAATATGTTACAAATGTGTCTCTGAAGCATTAAAATGAAACTAGAAACACAAAAATGCTGCCATACCACTCACTCCATCGACAATCCGGGCGTACCCCTGCTGAATGCTGTCTACTCGTCTGCTGAACAGAATCAGGACTGTTCAAGGCAGATGTGGTGCTTAACTCAACAAATTGTGACGACAACTGCAAACAATGGATTACATAGTGCTCTAATTTCCTCTCAGAGCTTTCCAAGGTAATATGACAGACCTCCATCTCGTGATTGATGAAGCTATTGAGCGGTTTCACCAACTGGATTTGAAGCTGTAATTTTATTGCAGACCTGAGATGAGTGAATTTGTATATTATAAATAATGTTTTAATATTATATACATCAACTCCAACCGTCATATACTGAATAAAGTGCATTTACAGTATTGACAGCTAGTGATGGCATTAATATTTTTTTATAGGTCTAAATTTTACAGTGATCATTTCTAAAACTACTGGCATGTGCAAATAGCTTACAAAAAATAGAACAACAAACAGTCAGAAGTATTCTTACAAATATGAATTTATCTAGTACCCAAGATATTTATAGTTTCTCCAACAATACAATCAAAGCAGTTATTGACATGATATTGATGCCATTGACATTTTTAATAAATTTAATACTGTACTTAGACAAAGTGATTTTCCTGAGTGTTTAAAGCTGTCTAAAGTGATACCTATATTTAAAAAGGGGGGATAGAATGTGCCCATCAAATTACTGCCCTGTAACAATAGTACCTATTCTGAGTATATTAATGCAACTTGATGAGTACTTTTTCAAAAATAATTTGCTGTACAACAAACAGTTTGGATTTAGAATGGGTCATTCAACTATAAAAGCAGTTGAATGTGTCATCAAAGACATATTAAATAATTGAGAATAAAACAGTCACAGGTGCTACACTAATTGACCCGACAAAAGCTTTTGATTGTGTCTTGCATGAAATCTTAATACATAAGCTCAGTTATTATGAGTAAGGGGCCAAGAACTGAAATTAATGGCATCTTATCTTAATCAAAGGAAACAGATGGTGGTAATAAGTGATAAGAAATCTGATATGGAAACTGTTGAAACAGGTGTCCTACAAGGATCAGTTTTGGGATCTTTCCAGTATTTGGTGTATATCAATGACCTAGCATGTAATGTTCCTGGCATATCAGTTCTATAAGATGATGATAAAACTTTCCTAAATAGTAATGTTGATATCACAACACTAAGAAACCAAGTCAACACATTGTTAAAATTGCTGAAAACTGGTTTCATCACAATAAATTAACTATTAATGTCACTAAAACAGAAAATATCCTATTTACCTTGGACCACGCTGTAAATAATGACTGCCGTAATTCTGTTAAATTATTACGTCTACATGTGGATAGGGAGCATGCACGGTACTAGTAACAGAGGCGCTCTGGCGGAGTTCCGAGAGTTAATACAGTGAGGGTGCGTTCCGCTGGAAGACTTGCTTCACAGTTACGGCAAAAAATATCGTTGCATCTTGTCGTCAGGATAAATATGAAGTAATACTATGGCAATTGTAATGCTGTACATATAAAAATACATTTAAACCTGATGTTGTTGTCACAGGGCGAAATTAATAACAACATTGTAACTACCTCATATCTATGAATCTGTGAAAACTCAAATTTTGCGAGTGAGATTTCCGGTGAAATTGACTGTGCTTTTGACAAGCTATTGACAGGCAACATCCAGTAAGCAAATAAACAGGAATTCAGTTGGAATAAGTAGATAACACGGCAAGTTCTGATAAGATATATTTATACCAGTAGGTTATGTTCTTTATTATTGGTGGCAAGAAATTTGCTAGCACACTGCTATGTAAACAATGTCGCTGATATACAGAATATTTTTCAAGATTTTGAAAAATTTCACTCTCTGTATGCATCTTTCAACATGAATTCGCACACTTGCTACACTCTGAGTTTGTAACACATCTTTTGTAAATCTCTCATTCTGAAGAAAAAGGTGGCAGAACAAGTAAAGAATGAGATGACTGTGTTTTAAAACTTGGGAATCCTTTGTCGGCTAATATAACGTCCCCTTCACTCAAAAGATTTAGGAAGGCTGAATTGTTAACAATGAAAGTATCACTAGTTCTTCCACCATAACAAGGGGAAATAAAAACAATAGTTCCGTTTGGGGCCACAGCTAATAAAAATTTTAATGTATTAACATGACTTGTACGAAAAATACATGTAACATCTCTAATCTATTCTTGCTGGCGTTTCTGATTTCATTTCTGTGCAATCTATTATAACTCGTGCATCAGGATAAAATGTTTTAAAAGCGCGAGGCAAAGTATTTTGCACAGATAGTTTGATAGGCCAGAAAATAAAATTAGAAGTGAGTTTCTTGACTACTCCGAGAGCAGTAAAAATATTCGCGCAGCAGTAGTCCGATGTACACCAAATATGACTGCTAAGGAAGCAAAGGTCCAATTTCATTTTCATTAAAAAGAGTAAACAAACATAGTTATTACTTATATTTATGGACACTTTAGAAACAAATAAAGAAAGTAAAAGACTAAATGTTACAAATGAAACACTTGTTAAATCCTTCAACTGTGCCTCACTTTTTATGCTCTGGTATCCATGAAATCCTCTGCATATGTCCAGGGAGTGTTGGGACCACAACTTTTATCCACCTTCTCCGAAATACTTGGAGGTACTGTGCTTGAGTAGCACTGTGTGCCTACATCATTCCCACTAAAAACACAAGTGAATTCGAAAGTCGTTGCTTCAATCTCAAATGCCGCTTGCACCGACTTTTGTAGTTTTTCACACTCATTTTTAACAATAAATTCATGAGTTTCCTGATTAGAAGACGTATGCATATTTGAGCATTTCATTCGTTTACTCGCTCTTAAAACCGGGATATATCACATTCTCTTTTCCGTTTTTTCTTATAGTTTTCATGAAACACAGATGGTATATATGATCGATGATTTTCAATATTACTTGGCTTTCCTCCAACAAAATGTTTATTGCAAATAACAGAGCATTTGGTGGGTTCCGATGGGTTCCATCTGCACTGAAAAGCAAGAAAACATTTTTTTATTATTATTATTATTATTATTCAGTGTAGTCAAGACACGTGCACATGGAACGACATGAATGTAAACATACGAACCTGCTGCAATGCATAATTGAAATGAAATGTACTATTTCAAAGTGTACTTAAATGAACGTGTTCTTGACTTGGCATACCTGGTATGTTTGAAATGTGTGATTTACGTCATAAATTAAATAAGGTAGCCTACTGCACTTCCTTCATCCTTCCCACAGCCGAAATCCACTTTCTGCATCTGCCCGATTCCCATGGACGACCAGGAAATGTGTGAAATGTAATTCCTTTTCCATGCGTGTTTCTTTGTGTGTTGTGGCAGTTCACTGCACAACAGTTTCTATTTGATTTAGGCATTTTGATACACAACTACTACCACAATTTCACACCCACAGTTACACAGCCTGGACTGACCGCTCAAGACAAGATCATCAAAATGTTACCGATTTCTTCCGCTAGAGGCGCTAAGAGCGGTCGTGCACGCTCCCTATACAAGACTTACCTGGGAAATACATACATCAAAACTCTGTAAGAGATTAGCCAGGGTGTGGTATCTGTTGCAGAAACTGAAAACCTGCATCAGTCTGGATATGCTACTTGCATCCTATCATGGTTTCTTTCACCCTCATATACTGTAGCCTATGGAATCAGATTATGGGGCAATTGTCCTATATCAAATAATGTATTCATTTGGCAGAAAAAGGCAGTCCGTCTAATTGCTGGATTAGAACTTAGAGACTCGTGTAAAACTTCCTTTGTGAGGCTAGAAATTATGACAGTCCTCTGTTTATATTATATTCTTACAAATATTATGCATGTAAAAGAAAATCTTTCCAAATTTAAAGAAAGATCTACAGTTCATATGCACGACATAAGATACAAGAATGATCTGGCTACTCCTCACTCCAGGCTTAGTAAAAGCACAGCCACTGTTACCAACAGCTTAAGATGTACAATCAGCTTCCACTACCAATTCGAGCATTAGACAAAAGAGCGTTTAACAGGGTACTGCAATAATTTTTAAGGTGAAAGGCATTTTATAGTGTTGGAAGAGTTTCTAGAATGTGTCATTTCAAAAACTGACCTAATATAGGTAGCTAAAATAATTTTTCTAATGACTCAGTCATTATGGCTGAGATGATGTTGTCTATGCAATAAACTATGTAAACTATTTAAGCTAGCTTAATATTATGTAACTTGCGCTATGAAAATGACGGATTAGGCAAGTTTATCTTTTATTAACTGCATTTCGTCAGAATTGTCTGAGATCTTTTGGTAGCGGTTTAAGATCGTGCTTACACATAGTTTTTTATGGTTGGGAAAAGGCTAGGACTGGGAAGGTTTCTGGCATTCATCTGGTGTAAAAATGAGAAACGTCAGAAAATTATCGTCAAGGCAGTAGGCAGGGTGGTTCAAACTCACCATTCCCCAAATATGCAAACTTACAGCTATATAACCCAAACTGGATAGCCAACTTGCTGGGTGTGTGCGAGATGTAGTTTTAGGACAGATAGTGAAATGATGTGAAAATCAAATATCTGTTTTGTTAATGAATTTACACCAAGCATTCTGGTACTTACAGATGCAGTTGAAGTGCTGGACCAGTGTTAATTCAGTAGTATCTCTTCATTCCACTTCGTTGTAGAAAATTTTGATTTCCTTTTTAATGACCATTTTAAAGACAGTTCCTAATTGACAAAAAGTCTTACCAAATGAGTTGGCCATGTGGTTAGTTTCGTGCTGCTGTGAGCTTGCATTCGGGAGATAGTGGGTTCGAACCCCACTTTTGGCAGCCCTGAAGATGGTTTTCTGTGGTTTTACATTTTCACACCAGGCAAATGCTGGGGCTGTATCTTAATTAAGGCCACGGCCACTTCCTTCCCACTTCTGGCCTTTTCCTATCCCATCGTTGCCATAAGACTTATCTGTGCCGGTGTGACTTAAAGCAAATTGTAAAAAAAAATGTAAAATGAGAAGTTTTCATAAATACAGTAGAACCCTGTTTATCTGCAATAAAGGGGGAGGCCACTTCGGTTGACACATTCTTTCGGATGACACATGGTAAATATTTTTGGAAGTTAAATGTTGAAATAAAATGTATAAACTCTGTTAAGCAATGGTGCATACTGTATATTAAAATGTTCACATAATGTCACTCATTGTATAAAATCAGTGTTATTCTTCTTAATTTTCTTGGTGCAGCACTGTTATGCAGCTATGTCACACCACTGTTTAATGAACAGTACATCAGCTGGTGCTTTGTTCAACAAAGCGCAATGCAATCTGAAATAATGAAACAGTTTCTTTTGTTACTGCTGAACTGAATACTGTATACAGTAATTTTATTACAGTGCTGTAATTAAAGCGTGTGGTACTGTATTTTAATACAAATTCAAAATCAATCTTACCTCCAATGCATTATTTCTATCATCTGCTGTAACTTGATTCTCAGAACTTTTATTGTCAAGGTCGGAGTCGTCTGCTTTAACCCTTGGCAGTAACACGGAATCCACTATTTCTAGGTCTGTTAGATCAAGTTCAGCATCATCTGATTGTAACCACTCATTCACCTCACACTGGTTAACATTCTCACATCCTGGAATTTGTTTCACCATCTCTTGCAGGTTGTCGTCATTTTCCTCATCTTCTGAAAAAATCCCTTCATACAGTTTGTTCCAAGAATTACAAAGAGTCACTGATGTAACCTTTTCCCAGGATTGGGCACACCAGAAAATCACATGTTTCATGTTCATAGACTTCAACAAATCCATAAGACTTTTACCGGATAATTCACAATCACTCAGAATAGATTGTAGCAGAAACGCACTATAATGGTGTTAGAATGCTTCCAGAACACCCTGGTCCGTGGGTTGAACTAAGCTCGTCACATTAGGGGGCAGAAACCGAACATCACCACCACTTTCCAACTTCCTTGGGTGTGTTGGGCATTGTGAATCAACAAAATTGCTTTTCTGGGCAATCCCTTAGACTTCAAAAAGTATTCAACGCTTGGTACAAACTTTTGAAAGAACCATTCTTCAAAATGTTGCAACAGCATACAGGCATTTTGTTGAGCTCTATATTAAACTGGTATGGCAGTAGTGGCGATATTTTTAAGAGCTCTAGGGTTTTTTGATTTTCCTATGCACATTAGTGGCAGCCTATGAGTGCCTGAAGCATTAGCACATGTTAAAACCATAATCCTCTCCTTATTCTTTTTGTGACCAGGTGCAGATTTTTCTTTTATTGATGCTAAGGATGTTTTTTGCAACATTTTAAAATTGAACCTGGTTTCGTCAGCATTATATACCTGATCTTTTGTCAATCCTTCACTGATCTCTTCAAATTCTGTTTTAGAAACATCAATAGCCAGTGGGTTTGGGAAGGCTTCTCGCCACTTAGATGTAACTGACGTATGCCATAATTATTTTTAAATCTATCTAGCCATCCTGAACTAACCTTGAAGTCCTTACCATCATCCCCTAACTTTGTAGCCAATAATTTAGCCTTTTCTTGAATTATATCACCGGATAACAGTATTCCTTTTTCACGTTGTTGTGTAAACCAAAGAAAACCGCTTTGTTTGCTTTTTCATACCCACCCTCTTTCATAGTTTTGTGGTTTGGTATCTTAGAGGAATGCTCATTTATTTTAGATTTTGTCTTTACCCAATCTGCCACTGTTGACACACCAACTTCATAATCCGCAGCAACATTTTGCAATATCACACCATTTTCCACCCGTCTCACTGTTTCAATTTTTTTTCAATGCTTACAACAAAGCATTTTTATTTAGTTGACATTTTTCAACAAGCACGCACTTGCCACTGTACTTTTAACATAATTGATTACTGCATACTGTACCTTACTACTGTATTTCAAAAGAACCCAGTCCAGATGCCTGGGACAGTGTTGGTAGGATAAGAATAAGATACAGTATCATTATGAGCAGGTAGTTCATGTTGCAGTGGGGTAAGAAAAGCATTGGAACTACAGTATTGAACTACAAGGCCAGTGGAATGACCTTGGGTAAGAAAAGTACAAATGGAGAAGGGTCACTTGACTTCCCTGGTTTCCTAACAGAAGCTGCAGTATAGTCCAAGCAGTAAACAAGATGAAACTTCCGCAACTGAAGCAACATTAACCACAGTCTACATAATCTTCATGACGAATAATACAGTAATACCTAATAATAATGATAATACAGAAATTATAATTATAATAATAATGATTCCTGCTTGCTTGAGAAAATATTTATCATGGAACGAACTAGAGGGTAAGAAACTGTTTTGTTTTGTGCTACACGTGCATTCAGGCGTGATTCATAATATAAAAATAGGGTTTGCCTAGTAGATCTCGGCACATATAGCAAAAGTATTACTAATATCGACAGCTAAGAAAGAGAGGGTAAAAACAAAATATTAAAATACAATTTTGCCTGAGCATTTCGGTTAAGTGGGGTTCTACTGTATTTCTAATCTTTTTGGTTTTCTCAGTCATTAATAAGGTTTATTATTGCTAATAAGGTAATTATTGGATTGTGTCAAGTACAGTACTTATAGCAAATGCTGAAGAGATATTAAGTGCAGACAAAAATGGCTAAGCAGACACGTGTGAGAACAAAAAACCCCAGCCTTCTAATTTTGTGTTGGATGCTCTCCCAATTGAGTTACACTGGCCATGATCATTCTTGTTTTGTTGGCAGGGATATGGTCATAAAAGCTAAATATGCATACTCAGTACCAGATAAAGGGTTATCCTGAAATTTTTCATCAGTGAAAGGTTTACAGAATCAGTATGTTTGTTTAAAACACTCATGTTGTAGAAAATATACTACAATTATTATTTGAATGTCATGAGAAGCTTAGTCCTAGAAGTTTCTGTTTATTTGTTTCTCATTACAGGTGGCACTGAAGTACGAGTTTGGGATGCCTTTTCTGGTGGCAGGCTCTTAGCCAAGTTATCCCAACATCATAAAACAATCACCTGTTTGCATTTGGCGTCTGACAACAAGCGGTTGTTGTCTGGATCGCTCGATCATCACGTTAAAATATATGACATTGCCACGTACCAAGTGGTTCATACGCTTGATTACCCCAATGCTATTCTCAGTCTTGGAGTCAGCGTGAGTATCTTTTATGATAAATGGATTTTAGTTATGCAGTTAAATTAATCTATAGTCTAATGCAGGGTTGGACAAATCCCAGGCACCTGAAAATAAAATGTGTAGGCGCCTAATATTTTCAAATTGTGACCGCTAAATTCCAGTCTGAAGAAAAACAATATTTACAGAATTTATTTTTGCTCTGAAAATAACAACATATAAAACATTAATTTGGTGGCATTTAAAATAACTTGATAATAAAAATTCATTCCTAAGGTGTTTTGTTTCTTTTGTTGTTGTTGTCGTCGTTGTCTTCATCGTCATCTCTCTAGCGTATCTAAATACAGAGATTATTAGGTTTAGAAGCAGTTACAAGCAGCGGTTACACCTGAACATTGACTTGAATCAATACGAGTGTCCGTTAGACCTATATCTTGAGATTGCTCGTAACCATAAATTGACGACCTTCACTTTTCTCCACTATGTTCTTTGTGTGCTGCACTACTATCTAATAAGAAATGCTTGGTGCTTAGTACATTTGGGCCCATTAAATGAAGTGTCTAGAGTAGTGAATGTGATTTAATAATGATTAGGATGAAGTGAGAGATCGAACTGGTTAATATTATAGGGGTAAGCAAATTATTTTTTATGTCTGGCGCCTAAGAAATTTTACTAGCTCCTGGAATTGTTTCTGATTTGTCCAGCCCTGGTCTAAAGTGAGAATGCTGTTAAAAAATAAGGAACTTCTTGATATTTATTTTTTCATTTTATTAATTGAATCTTCTCTCTACAAGATATTCATTGGGGAAATTTATCTCACCATTAAAAGAGAAATGCAAACGTGGATATACAGTAAAACCTCTCGGACATCAGAGGGACCTAACAATTTGTCCGTATCTGGGTGGTTCCCTTTATTGGGAGAGGTTGCCTAATCTAATTGTAAATTTATAACATGCAGAATACACCTTCAGTCTTTAAATGAAATTGATTACACTTTAATTCTAAATACAACCTACCTGCATTAAAACTTTGATTTAGAAAGGGTCAAAAGAAAGGAAAATATAATGCATTTTTATACTTGGCCTAAAATAAGCTGTGCAGTGTTTTAAGTATACAATATTAACTCATGCATAATTGTTTGGTTCAGCATTACAAACCTTAGGTGCCATGGTACTCTAGACAAAATAACTGACAAGTGAAGAGAAAGTCAAGTTACAGTACATGTTGAATTGGTCATTATAATTGGACTTTGGACCCATCAGTCTGACATTTTATGACTGTCTTTATTCACCTGCGTTTTGGTAACCATACTGGGATGGGCTAGCTAGCTGGGCTGGCAAGTATTTCGTGTTCAAAATACAAATGCACTTGGCCATGCTAGGAGCTACTGCTTATTTACATCCGGTACTCTGTCATCCTTATACAGTAGCATGCTAGATCTATGACTGCTCGGTTCATTAGTTGATCAGTCCTTGGTGATAACAGTGGTTTCTTTTGCCCTAATGTCCTTTTCTCACTCTAGATCAAGAAGTCTCTAGTGCCTGAACAAACAACACACATTCCATTCTGAATTCGCCCTATTGTTTTTGCATTTGAAGCACTTCCAAATTTGTCTTGTCCTGCCTGTGTTGCAAGACTCATGTAATGACTGTATTCGACCCACTGACATGCCCGCTGGTCAGCCCATTATCGTCTGTCGACTACGATAAACACTAGCATCATGCTGTCGTCTGTCAATTATGATAAAGTGATATTAGCACCCTGCTTTTGTCTACCAACTATGATAAACACTAGCACCTCGTTGTCCAAGTACAGTCGTATTTTGAATACGTAATATAGTACTGTTATGGAACCATTATTCTCTTCTTAATTCAGTACATTATTTCTGTACAAGACTCAAAACTGTGTTACCCATTTTTGTTACACATAGTACAGTGTATTAGGTCTCATGATCCCTGATTTGTCTGTAAGGCAAAGGACTCTCGGTCAACTGTCCGTGTCCATATTTGAGAGTGTCCGTGAATGCGAGTTGATTAATTATATCTATATTATTTCAGTTGAGACATAAAAATCTGTCCATATTCAAGGAATATTTATATCTTGGAAGTGTCTGTAAAGAGAGGTTTCATTGTATTGGGAATCTAAGGCCAGTGTTGTGATTAGGAAACTTTTGAAAAAAGTGGTATTTGATTTTAGCCATGTTAAGAAGAAAGCCATTCTTTTCAGCGTTCACTCATTAGGTTGACCATATATCCTACATTTTCTGGACATGCCCTACATTTCGACTCTATGTCCAAGTGTCTGAAAAAAGTGCCAAAATATCCTACATTTGAAGATTTCTCCATTTTTCTGGACATTTCGACCCTACATCCGATGTTGGTAGAAGTGCCAAAACATCCTACATTTGAAGATTTCTTGTTTTAGCATTTTTTTTTTTCAAATGGAAGTTGATATATTAAGGGTAAATCAAATCTTAAATTACAGTTCTGACAGGTGAAGGATTTTTTTTTTTTTTTTGAGAAATTTTCAGTATTAGGCCATAGTGTTAACGAAGAGAGGCTGTTCTCCTTAATGTCTCCTCAATGGACTGATACTCGTAACCATTTAAACATTGAATCAGTTAAAGGTTTGCTATTTGAAATACTTTGAATACACAGAATTTGATACTTATGTACGAGGGTAATCCCAAAAATAAGGTCTCCTATTTTTTTATAAATACAGAAATCTGTTCATGTGGCTGTTGGTCACAATATTGTGAAGAGTGTTTCCCGCGCTCGCATATAAACATGCGCACGCCGCGCTGAGCCACTCAGTCTTGGCTTGGCAGCCATTGAGAATGGAGCTCCCGTTGGATGTTACCGCCAGGGGCCTGTTTCATAAAGCTACAAGTCTACAAGTTACAAGTAATTTTTCATACAAGTTGTAGGAAAAATTTAATTCCTGTTTCATAAAAGCACTTATAGGTACAAGTGAATTTATACAAGTTACAAGACTTGTCAACAAGTCAAAATTCATGTTTTGTTTCATAAAGATACTTGTAGAGTACAAGAACTTGTAGAAAATACAGTTTTTCTTACAAGTTGTTTGAGACATGTAAGGTTGATTACAAGTGTGTGTAATTTGCTGTTAAATACCCAATAATCAATTAGTTTTCAAGCTTTGTGTTCATTTTTGTGTGGAATATGGATTTGTTATATAGTAGTAGTGATAGTGATGAAGATATAGTAGGGGATGGACAAAGACGTAAAAGAACTTTCAGAAGTAGGGTTAACATGGCTTTCACAAGCTTTTATGAATACAATGAAAGGTTTAGAATGAGTTCAGTGAAACTGGAGTCACTCCTTCAAGATGTAGGTAATCAACTTCAACATGCAACTAACAGAAACTGTGCTGTATCCCCAAAACAACAGTTACTTATAGCATTACACTGGTTAGGAAATGGAGGGCAATATCATGCAGTAGGTGATATGCATGGTGTATCAAAATCTAGTGTGTGCAGAGCAGTTCATTCAGTTGTGAATGCAGTGAATATTGTCAAGTTTCCCACAGTTGTTGACTGGCCAGAGGAAACTGGCCACATTGTTCGAGAGTTCCATGCTATTGCTCGTATGCCTCAAGTATGTGGATGTATTGATGGAACACTAATAAACATTGATGCTCCTGCAGTAGGACATGAGAATGACTTCATTGATAGGCATGGGAACCATTCCATAAATTGCATGGTAGTGTGTGGACCAAATCTGAAGTTTTACTATGCAAGTGCTAACTGGCCTGGAAGTGTGCATGATGCACGTGTACTAAGAAACAGCACTCTTTCTCAACGCTTTGATGCTGGGTGGCGTCCATTTCCAGGTGCTATTCTTCTTGGTGATTCAGGGTACCCACTTAAGGAATGGCTCATTACACCTGTATTGAATAATATAAACGACCCTGCAGTTATGCGTTTTAATAAAGCTCATAAGTCAACAAGACGTATAATTGAAAATGCTATTGGGATCTTAAAAGAGAAATTTCCATGTCTCAATCATCTTAGAGTTAACCCTACTTTTGCAGCTAATATTTTTATTTGTTGTGTTACACTTTGTAACATTTCAAGAGAACTTCAGGATCAGAATGTGATGAACATAGAACCTGTTGAAAATGAAAATGAAAACGATGAACCAGATTTTGACTATGTACCACTTCCAGCAGCACATAGGCGCCTACAACTCATTAACCATTTTGCTTAAGATTAAGGCTTACCTAAAATATTCAGTGAAATAATGTCTTGTAAAATATATAGTGAAATAATGTGATAAAAGACAGTTATTTACACAGACAAACTATTTTAATGTTATTGTTTAATTTACATGAGAAAAATAATCAAACATAGATGTAAAATCATTCATTAGCTTCTTCAGCCACTCCATTTGTTAATAAATAATAAACACCCTCTTCTACATTATCATCACACTTTGTAATGTCCTTTGTATAATGAGACATGGGTAGGCCCAAGTCTCTCTCAAGTTTCAAAGCCTCCAATTTTGATTTATATATTTGCATTTCTAATAGCTCATTCTGAAGGGCTATCTTCTTTCTCCTCTGAATTTCCTGGTAATATGTGTGGTGAAGTGAAGAGAAGACTCAGAGGAAATTTTCTTCCTTTTCTGACCTGAAATGTTCATAAATGGTTAGAATATTATGGTTAAAGGTTAAAATATTGTTAAAATGGTTAAATATGGTTAAAATATTAGAATGTATCTGAAATTTATAAACAAATAAGAAACATTAACTTGCCTTTGCTTGAACATGGTGTTTCATCACCAACTACTACTGGTGTTGCTTCTGTTGTTTTCCCAAGCAGTAGTCTCTTCTAATGGTTTCTCCCATGTTTCGTTTACCCCTAAACTTGTTACAATGGGGGATTCTTTGCCAATTATATCAATTACTATATTATCTATATCTGTCAGCTTTGATGTTTTGCCACCAGCAGAACCTGTTTTTTTGGCATTGTCCAATTTTGCCTGTGAAATAATGGAAAATGTACATGTATAACAAATTCATATTCTGACTGTGTAATAAATATAAGTATATGAATACTATTTGTCTGAAATTAAGAATATTATAAAAATTATGTACAAAGTTGTGTACAATGATAACCTAACCTTAAAATTTAAGAGATAAGAATATAGGCCTATGTGACAATATATGTTTTAATACTTACAACAGTGGTCGTCTTTAGATTCTGCCACAAGACATCTCTAACATAGGTAAAATCTTTAGTATCAGGGATAAGACCCACAGATAAGGCAATATTGTGGATATTCCTCCACTCTCTAACTTTATCTTCTTTTGTGAGTGAAGAAGAGAAGGCTCCAAACAAAATTTTTTTTGCATCCCTGATTTTATTAAGGATTAAAAATTTGTTGGCAATTTGTTGCTGTTTACTACTCATCTTTGAATCCTTTGACTCCACTTGTCTATCTCACAGAAATCAGCTGACTTGTAAGACTTGTAGTGAAAAGTACCAACCTTACAATTGTAGAAATTTTGTTTATGAAACAAAAATTTCTTACAAGTGTAGGAACATGCACTTGTAACTACAACTTGTACACTTGTAGACTTGTAGCTTTATGAAACAGGCCCCAGGTGCAAAGTGCGCGCAGTTATTTGGTTTTTGAACGCAAAAGGTACTAAACCAATTGAAATCCATCGCCAATTGACGGGAGACCATCAATATCCGTCGAGACAGTTGTGAAGGTTGAGCAAATCATGCGTGAAGATCGGTGGATCACCCTGGATGATCTCTGCACTTTGGTTTCTGAGGTTCCCTGAAGTACCGCCCACAGAATTTTTTAATGGAAAAGTTGAAATACCGGGAGGTGTGCGCAAGATGGGTGTCAGATGAAAGATGAGGTTGACAACTTCTTGAACAGCATGATAGCGAGGTGGTATGACATGGGCATACAAAAACTGTTACAGCGTCTACATAAATGCATCGACCGAAATGGTGATTATGTAGAAAAATAACTAAATGTTCAAGCTGTGAAATGAATGGTGATTATGTAGAAAAATAACTAAATGTTCAAGCTGTGAAATGATGTAAACCATTGTAGAAATAAACAGGTCTGTGTATTTATAAAAAAATAGGAGACCTTATTTTTGGTATTACCTTCGTATAAGAATGATATATTGGCAAAGCTTATATCACCAAATCAGTATATGTGTTTGACTAGCAATGTCACATATGGTAAGAAAATCAAAGTTTTTAAATACTCTAATATACGTAGGTGGTTTGAAAAGTTCTCGGAATGTAGGCCTACTAGAATTATCTTACCTCGGTGGAACTGCTTTTATTTTTCAACATAGTTTCCCTGTAGACTAATGCATTTGGTCCAGCGATATTCCATTGCCTTGATCCCATCTCGAAAATGAGATTCCTCCAGGCCTGTAAAATACCTCTCCAATTTGACTGTCAGTTCTTCCCTTGTAGAAAATCTCTGTCCACCGAGAAAAATTTTCAGCTTGGGGAATAGATGAAAGTCTGATGGTGCCAAATCAGGTGAATAAGGTGGATGTGGCAACAATTCGTACCCCAGTTCATGAAGTTTTGCCATGGCAATAACACTTGTGTGCGGCGGAGCGTTGTCCTGATGAAAGATTACCTTTTTCCTTGCCAAACCAGGCCTTGTTTCGCGTATCTTTTCCTGTAGTTGGTCTAGGAGGTTTGCATAGTATTGCCCCGTAATTGTTTGGCCAGTAGGAAGATAATCTATCAGCAGAATGCCTTTTGCATCCCAGAAAACTGAAGCCATGACCTTTCCGGCCGAACGCACTGCCTTTGCTTTCTTTGGTGGTGGTGAATCAGCATGTTTCCACTGCTTTGACTGCTGTTTTGTCTCTGGGGTATAGTAGTGGACCCAAGTTTCATCTGTAGTCACAAACCGGCACAAAAAATCTTGTTGGTTGCACTGAAAACGGGCCAGACTTTGTTTGGACATTTTCAATCTGGTGCGTTTATTGTCCAATGTCAAGAGCCGCGACACCCATCTTGCGGTTAATTTTTTCATACCCAATTCTTCGGTTAAAATATAATATATCCGTTCAGAAGACATCCCTACAGCTTCAGCAATCTCCCGCACTTTCAGTCGACGATCCTCCATGACCATTTTATGCACTTTTGCGATAAATTCTGGGTTCGTAACACTTTTTGGCTGTCCACTACGTGGATCATCATCCAAGCTCTCCCGACCAAATTTAAACTTGCTGGTCCACTTGGCAACAGTTGAAAATGAAGGAGCAGAGTCGCCCAGTGTGTTCTGAAAGTCGGCATGAATTTCCTTTGCTTTCATACCTTTCTTTACAAAGTATTTAATCACTGCTCGAATCTCAGTTTTTTCCATTGTCACAAATCACTACGCGGGAACAACAACAAAGAGTCGTCACTACCACACTCCTGCAGCTAGAGCACTGACGTGCCATGTGTTCACTCACAAAGGATGTGTGATTATTGCGCGGTAACCTCGTTGCTCTAGCACTGACGTCTAGCGGTGATTCTGAGAACTTTTCAAACCGTCCTCGTACATGGGAGTGTAGGGACATCAGATCCATAATAGACTATATCATAACCGACTTCCAAATGAATTCTGCAGGGTTTTTGATGCAGATGATTGTCTGACCTGTAATGAACTAGGTACAGAGAAAATGAAATCTGTATAAGGATAGTAAATCTCCAGGATGAGGAAATTAGAAGTACATTGATATGATTAGTGAAAAGTTCCACACAGTAGACAGCCAGCAGATTCAGGATTTAGAAAGAGAATGGGTGGCATACAGGGATGTTGTATTAGAAGCAGCAAGTAAATGCTTATGTCGATGAAAGAAACAGAGCAAAACAAATAATTATTGAATCCAAGAAGAAGTGGGAAGATTTTGTTACTAACCTGGAAAGACTAGGTCAGGCAGCAGGAAGCATTTCTAATAATAATAATAATAATGTTATTTGCTTTACGTCCCACTAACTACTTTTTAAGGTCTTCGGAGACGCCGAGGTGCCGGAATTTAGTCCCGCAGGAGTTCTTTAACGTGCCCGTAAATCTACCGACACGGGGCTGTCGTATTTGAGCACCTTCAAATACCACCAGACTGAGCCAGGATCGAACCTGCCAAGTTGGGGTTAGAAGGCCAGCGCCTTAACCGTCTGAGCCACTCAGCCCGGCGAAAGCATTTCTGGACAGTAATAAAGATACTTAAAAAGGGAGGGAAAAAGGAAATGAATATTGTTTTGGGTAAATCAGGTAACTCATAATGGATCCCAGGGAATGGACAGGTGGAAAGAATATTTTTTTTTTTTTTACTATTTGTTTTACGTCGCACTGACACAGATAGGTCTTACGGCGACGATGGGATAGGAAAAACCTAGGATTGGGAAGGAAGCGGCCGTGACCTTAATTAAGGTACAGCCCCAGCATTTACCTGGTGTGAAAATGGGAAACCACAGAAAACCATCTTTAGGGCTGCCGACATTGGGGTTTGAGCCCACTATCTCCCGGATGCAAGCTCACAGCTGTGTGCCCCTTACCGCACGGCCAGCTGGTCCGGTAAAGAATATTTTGAAAATCTTCTCTACATAACATAGAAAGAAATTTTTCTGTTGACATCATGAACAACCAAGTTCATTGGGAGGAGGACAATGATGTTGAGGAAGTGGAAAGGATGGTAAGTGAACTCCATTGTCATAAAGTTCCAGGATTAGATTAAATTAGGCCTGAAATGGTGAAGTATAGTGGGAGGGTAGGTATTAAATAGCTTTATCGAGTAATAATCTTAGCATGGAATGCTAGTAAGGTACCTTCTAATTGGGCAAAAGCAGTAATTGCACCTATCTATAGATAGACAAGGGAACGGGAAGGATTGCAACATATCGAGGTATTTCACTGGTAAGTATACCAGGCAATATGTTCACTGGCATTTTGGAAAGGAGGGTGTGATTAGGGGTCGAGATTAAGTTGAATGAAAACCAGTGTGGTTTTAGACCGCAGTGGGGCTGTCAGGATCAGATTTTCAGTATGTGCCAGGTACAGTAATTGGAAAATGCTATGAGAAGAATACACAGTTGTGTTTATGTTTCATAGACCTAGGCCCGGTTTCATCAACACATGTTAAATATATACTAACAAGTAGTTAGTTAATACGGAGTTAGAAATTTAACATCTTGTTAGGTTTCTTGCGTTTCATCAAACTTTTCTTGTGAAATGTTAACTAATCGACTCTTAACTCTCCCAATATTGCGAACTGGTGCGAATCAAGGAGGCAGTGGTACGAACATGCTGTTTTACAGCGCGCTCCGATGCGCTTTTGTTTGAGCACAGCTGTAAAATATGGCGCGTAAAGTGAAACGGAATCGTAGTTCTAATTTTTCCTCCTTCGAAAAAGAGTTGTTAATTGAATTAGTTATTAAATATATATAAGTTATTGAGTGCGCACAGATGGCTTGACGATAAAAGAAAAGGACGAGGCGCGGGAAAAGTCCGCGAGGGTTTCAATGGGGTAAACAGATACTTTCTTTAGCGGGTATCCGCTGTCACCTAACAAAATCACTTCGTTAATTGTCCCACTTCAAACTGTGCTCCGATATGGGAGTTATAAATATTGTATTGTCGTGTGCAGAACCAGACCACCTAGCAAGTATATCCCTGATTTGGAGGTTAGGCTCACGAATCACCTGAACATTAACATTAACAGAGAAATATCCCTTTCGATTACGATATATTTCGGCCCAATTGCCTCCAGGTGATTGGATTCTTACATGTGTGCAATCTATTGCACGTAGAACAAACACCAGGAAAACGGCTTATTTCATAGAAGTCGCGGATAATTTGCTGACGCTCTTCTACTGAAGGGAATGTTACATACCTCCTTCTCATGGTTGCTATTGCTGCAGACACCCGACAAACAAATCTATTAACAGTGGCTTTAGAAATTCCAGCATTGTCTCCGGCCATTATGTGAAAATAATCTGTAGCAAAAACTCGTAATATTATCAGTACCTGCAACATTGGAGAAAGAGGTATGTTTCTCTTCGTAGGATATTCTAACCTCACTTGAATTTCGTCAACAACCTTAGCAACGACTGTTTTCGATAACCTGTATCTATGAAGAAATTTCGGATAAGTCAAATTTTCAAAGTCATTACGTCGCTGAATTCTTCTTCGATCAGGATTGTTTTGTAAAAGATCTAAATAGAGCAATTCCGCCTCGAAAGCGCGATTCACAGCAGTCATTTTGGAACAGGTTGCTAAATGCTAATGTTAGCCATTTAACATTGGAAATGGCTGATGTTAACTTTAATACGCTGTTTAACATTTGTTAATGTTAACATTTGTCACGGCCGACTGGATACCTCGCTGCGCTCCTTATACCGGCCTTGACAATCGCTTGTGAAGCCCAGCATAAAGCTGTAATTGGAAAGTTTCACCATAATGCCGCTGGAGCGCTGGCCTACTACCCATTGACAGGATGCTGTATACCGCAAATTGCCGCATTTCCAGTTTTATTTTTTGGTTTTGCTGTCGTAAATGTTAGCAATGTGTTCGCAATGAGGTGCTTGTTGGCTTGATAATGAAATCTGATAGTTATGCGCTAGTGAGTTTATTTTTTATTGTGTAGTGTGGTGATTATATTTTTTTAAATTGTGTTTACAAATCTTGAAATTTGAGACATTCATGTGCACCTTTTCGTACTTCGAGCAGAAATTTTATGGAAACAAGAACAAAGTGATTTCTCGCTGTAACTTCGTCCTGAATGAGGATTTTAATTTATGTGCTAATTCGTTTTTTAATGGTGTGTTGATTTGCTTTTCTTTAACTGTGTTAGGAAATATTCGAATATATATTGCTGTGTGCCTTTTTTGTATTCCGAACAGGAAAAAAAAGCAAAGGGACACTATCATTTTACGAATTCTCTGTAGACCAGGACAAAACTACGTCTTAGTTTTCCGTTTCTATGTCGGGTATTTACCTTCGTTCTTTCTTTCTCTTTTCTTACTCTGTTTACCCCTCCAGCGTTGGCTTTTCTCTCGGACTCAGTGAGGGATCCCACCTCTACCACCTCAAGGGTAGTATCGTGGAGCGTGAGACTGCGGGTCGGGGGATACAACTGGGAAGGATGACCAGTACCTCGCCCAGGCGGCCGCAACTTCTATGCTGAACAGGGGCCTTGTGTCGGGGATGGGAAGATTGGAAGGCATATCCAAGGAAGAGGGAAGGCATCAGCCGTGGCCTTAAGTTAGTTACCATCCCGGCATTTGCTTGGAGGAGAAGTGGGAAACTATGGGAAACCACTTCGAGGATGTCTGAGGTGGGAATCGATACCACCCTCTACACAGTTGACCTCCGAAGGCTGAGTGGACCCCGTTCCAGCCTTCGTACCACTTTTGAAATTTCGTGGCAGGGCCAGGAATCGAACCCGGGCCTCCGTGAGTGGCCGCTAATCATTTTTACCCATGAATTTTCTTTCATAGAATAATCCTTTAGGCGGTGTCGTATTTGCCATATGACAGCAACACAACACATTTTTGTTCAAGATAATCTGAACTTTAACATTTAAACATTGACAAGTAAGAATCACTACTGCTATGACGGTAAGGCCAGCGTATGAAGTGTTGTTACCTGAGCAATGGGGCCGATGACCTAGATGTTAGGCCCCTTTAGACAACAAGCATCATCATCATCATCGAGCAGAGAACAGTTTACATTTTATTTACTCAAAATACTTTTCTCTCACTGAATTTTTATTTAAAACTCTTCTTCTTTCGCTATTTGTTTTACGTCGCACCGACACAGATAGGTCTTATGACGCCGGTGGAATAGGAAAGGGCTAGCAGTGGGAAGGAATCGGCCGTGGCCTTAATTGAGGTACAGCCTGATGTGAAAATGGGAAACCACGGAAAACCGTCTCCAGAGCTGCCGACAGTGGGGTTCGAACCCACTATCTCCAGGATGCAAACTCACAGCTCCACGCCGCGAGGCCAACTTGTTCCACCCTACTGCATTTCAAGTAAAATTTATTTTCTGAATTTAGCATGGCCAGCTTGCCCGGTATTTAATATTCTAGTGAAAGGTATGAATGAAATATAATCTGAAACTATATATATTGAAATTAACATTTAAACATGTTTGAGTCAAAATATTTATGTTCTGCATACAACGAATATGGAAAAAGTAAGACTCTTATGTTTTGTCCAGCCCCCTTCCTGAGAGCAGCGCTTGAAGAATTTTAAAACTCTAATTGAACAATGACTCTTAATCTCGATATTAACATCAGAAGACAAAAGCATTGTGGTAAGTTCTGCTATGTATCTAAATGCCATGATAATAAAAACGATTACTATTATTCCTCACAATTAAGGAACGTCAGTTGGACTACTCCATCCTCCGCAGTTTCATTTCACGACGTTGTTTTGGCACATATCAATGAAAGTAGCCTTTAGGATTAATCATTTTAACAATATTAGTCAATGTAACAAACTATTTTATTCCCTAAATTAAGATACATCGGCAATCAGAGTCAATATCAGAACGTCAGCTGGACTAAGTCATCTCCCCGCAGTTTCATTTCACGACATCATTTTGGCAAATATCAACGAAAGTAACCTTTAAGATTAATCATTTTAACAGTATTAACCCATGTAATATTCTCCACAGCTCTAAATTACGATAAATCGGCAACCAAAGTCAATATATTTTCCATAAAGAAGTATGCATTTCTACCGCAAATAGGTCGGCCGCCAGCGCCACGTGTCGAGTTGTGTAACTACTCCGATTACAGTACGTGGACCCGATTGTCAAGGCCGGTAAGGAGCTAGCTAGAGCGACGCATCAAGTCGGCCGTGCATTTGTTAATGAAACGCAAATTTTCTTAAATGGTATGTTAAAATGATTTAACACCTTGTTAAGTACTAACATGTGTTGATGAAACCGGGCCCTAGAGAAGGTATATGACAGAGAAATGAGGGAAAAGATGTTCATCACGTTGGGGGACTATGTAATTAAGGGAAGATTAAAAGCAATCAAATGTACAGTAAAACCTCGTTAATTCAAAGTCATTGGGACGCAAAAATTGGACATTGGACTTCGAATTAACCGCCAACTCTCAATTCAGAGCTCTTGCCGAGTCACAAAATATTCTAAGAACCGTAACTGCGTGCAATTACCTTGATTCACAGATTAAACCTTTCAAATGCTATGGTAAAACTATTTCCAGAATGTACCCAACAAGGTGCATTTACAGTATTCAAATAATGCACTTGGATAACTCATTGCCAAACAATCTCACACAACAAAAGAAAAAGAAACATGATTCAAAGAAGAGGGGAAATCTATGCTGACTCCCTTATGCAAGTGCTTTACCCATCGGATTACTGCTCTGTATGCACTTCAGATGCCCTGTATTTGCACGGAAATTACCCGGTGCCCTTAAAACATTGTGGCTTATCGAACTTTCCTATGATGACGGGAGAAAGTATCTTGCTTCTGTCTGCATTATGACACATTGCAGTGACTCTATCCTCATATGATTTCCCACCATGGTCCTTCTCTCGTAATTCAGAAATGCCAATACTTGTCGCGCCACAACATTTTCTATGACCCATTTATGCATGCAGTCACTTTGATTCACAGTTTAAACCTTTCAAATGCCATGGGGAAAAAAACTATTTCTGAAATGTATTCAACAAGGTGCATTCGCATTATTCTAATAATGCACTTGGATAAATCATTAGCAAACATAACTTTACACATCGAAAGAAAAAACACACGATTCAAAGACGAGGACAAATTATCCTGGCTCCCCTGTGCAAATGCTTTATTTTTTTGATTACTGTACTGTTTCATTTTTTAGATGTCTTGTACTTGCACGGAAAGTGCTCAACGCCCTTAAAACATTGTGGTTTATCGAAATTTTCTATGACGAGGGGAGGAACTCTCTCACTTCTGTGTGCATTGCAACACAGTACAATGACCCCCACCTGTGTATGATTTCCTGGCTAGCACTTCTCTCCTTTAAAACCATAAGTCTGTTCGGGCTCGGCATTAAAAAACAATGCAGTTTCATCCGTACGAGTTGATTATATGAGCCATGCTTTTGTGCTAACTGTTGGCATCGCCAGTGTTTGCAGATTCTGCTTCTCTGCACACTGCCTGCTACATGATATTGTGATGTTCCTTTAAATACTGAATACAAAAGAATTACGATTTCACTCAAACTTAGCAAATGTGAAGCACCCGATAGATACACCGAAGTGAGTGAAAGTGCGGAAAGCTACCCCTGCACGTTCCGGAAGATGCGTTCTATCAAGACGCTGATAAATTTTGAATTTAAATTACTTTGTAAAATACTTTTTTTTTGTAATGTAAAGGGAGTTTTGAATTAAAAGTCTGAATTTCGGTAGTGTGACGGACATTGTTCTTCGAATTACGAATTATCCGTATTTCAAATTAAACAGTTTAAATAACTTGCAAAACCGTACCTCATGTTTCCGGGAACGAGAGTTTCTTAAAATCAGGTAGGATTTTGAATTAACTGATTTCAAATTATCAAGGTTCTACTGTATTTATGTTGATAAATGGTTGCAATTAAAATTGATTGAGTTTTTGGTTCAATGTACTTACAAGGATTCATAGTTTTTTCATAGTTTACATGGATTATCTGCTGAAAGGTATAAAGTGACAGAGAGGGATTCAACTACCAGATGGAAATGTAGTAAGCAGTTTGGCCTATGCCGACAACTTGGTCTTAATGGCAGATTGTGCCAAAAGCATGCAGTCTAGTGTGTATTCTCCCAGGATGGTAGTATTGTAAGTCAGATTAAGTCAAGGTGCAGCAAAGCTAATTCAGGGAGCTCACATTTGTAATCAACAATATTCTGTAAGAAGGTTTTTTCTGTTGACGTCGTGAACAACCGAGCTCGTTGGGAGGACAACAATGATGTTGAGGAAGTGGAAAGGATGGTAAGTGAACTCCATTGTCATAGGAATAGAGTAAATTAGACCTGAAATGGTGAAGTATAGTGTCCATTCCCTGGGATCTATTACGAGTTCACCTTATTTACCCAAAACAGTATTCATTTCCTTTTTCCCTCCCTTTCTAATATTCTAATATTCCAGAAATGCTTCCTGCTGCCTGACCTAGTCTTTCCAGGTTATTACCAAAATCTTTACACTGATCTGTTTTCAGACCAACTGTGCTTTAGTAGTGTGAAAGCTGGGTGGATTCAGGATATTTTATTCATAAGTTAGTAGTAACAGACATGAAAGTAGCGATAATGATCGCTGGCACTAACTGCTGGGAACAAGGGGAGGAGGGTACTCAGAATGAGGAGATAAAGGCTAAAATAGGAATGTATTCAATTGATGAAGTTGTATGCATAAACCGCCTTCAGTGATGGGGTCATGTGAGTCAAATGGAGGAGGATAGGTTACCTAGGTGAATAATGGCTTTGGTCTTGGAGGATAAGAGAAGTAGAGGGAGATCAAGACAACGATGGTTAGTTTCAGTTTCTAATGATTTAAAGATGAGAGGTATGGAACTAAATGAGGCTACAGAGCTAGTTACAAATAGAGGATTGTGGCAACTTTTAGCAAATTCACAAAGCCTTGTAGAATGAACGCTGTAAGACATGACAGTCTATAATGAAGATGTATGTATTTATATCTTCAGCAACTCTTTTATCTAGTCCAACAGCCCTCATTTTCATCAGCAGTCTCCCATGATCTACCCTGTCAAAAGCCTTGGATATTGCTGAGTGAATATTTCCGCCTTCTGTAAGTCCTCACACGTTCACTCCTCTTGTTTATTTATTTAAAAAAAACTTTCTTCACCTTATACCAGTTATTTGTTGGGTTGGTTTTGTACAAATTTTGAGTTTTCTTACCATTGCGATCTTAATGATGGGCCGATGACCTTAGATGTTAGGTTCCTTTAAACAGCAAGCATCATCAAGCAACAAGATCTTAATGATGTTGGGTTGAAGTACTGAGTATTCTTCTTTGGAAAATTGTCAAGTCTTGATTTGGCATATTTTGAGTGCAAAATACTGTAATGCAGAAATAAGGAGACATAGAATGACATTTAGATTCAGATGAGTCTTTTGTTGCTAAATGTAAATAAAGGGTCATGAAAGATATGTCTATTAAGTTATCTAAAAATTAAAATTTGATGTTTCTCCTCAGCCTGGCGATGAGACAGTTGTTGTAGGAATGGTAGATGGGGTGGCTTCAATATCACGACGTGAAGAAGAAGAACGCATTACCAAGCAAGAGCGTAAGAGGATTTCTTTTCGATATGCACCCGATAACTTTCGACCTGCTTCGGCAGATATTGTAGTTCCTGAACTTGTACTGGACCGCATTTCCAAACATGATGAATGCCTTCGTAAGTTCCAGTATTCCAAGGCATTGGACTGTGTGTTGATACCTTTTGTGGTGAACAAGAACCCAATGGTCACAGTAGCCGTTTACCAAGAATTACTGAGGTAAGTCATTTTTTAACATCTTCATACCAAAGTTTGTTTTCTGTTTTCCTGAAGGTGATATCGTTGGCATACCACAGAACTGTGGATCTAGAGAATGGGATGTATTTAAAGTTGGCTTTCTATTTTTTGATGTGATGGCTTCTTTTTCATAAAAATAATTAAAATCCTTCAACATTCCTTTCCGTTACAGTTACTAAATGGTACGTTGTCAGTGTATATGTCACCTTTAAACTGAGGTACCTGGCTTATAAATATAATTTTATGAGCATTTTTAATAATAATTTATTTGAGAAGTTTATGATTGATTGATTGTTTGTGCAAAGTTGATTAGCATAATCATTAAATCGCTTATATTAAACAATGTTTTATTTTTTCTTTTACAGGCGGAAAGGGTTACAAACTGCTCTAGCAGGAAGAGAAGGAAAAGCTCTGCTTGTGGTGCTGAGGTTTCTCATTAAATACATTGGAGATTATCGCTTCACACGGGTGCTACTTGATGTTACAAACATCTTATTAGGTGAGCTCACTGTTGCAACTATTCTTTTCTGAGATGTCTATTGTTGTTTCTGTATACTATGGCTGAACTTGTCTCAGTTCCTTAGAATTTGGATGATGACAGATGTATGAACACAACTGCACCATTTGTCTTTTTTCCTGCTATTTGTTTTACGTTGCTCCAGCATAGACGTGTCTTATGACGATGATTGGATAATAAAGTGCTAGAATTGGGAAGGGAGCAACCATGGCCTTAATCCTCTCATGCTTGAATTATTTCTTGTTTACATTTGATGACAAAACACTCGTACATGATGTGGTTTACCATAATGGTATATATAAATGAGTTTAGTGAATACTATTCTAAGCTTTTATCATTTAAAGATCGACCATTACTGCCTACTGGCCATGGGTACATATTGCAAAGCACAAGTATTTTTGCAAGACCATAGGTCTATAATGCCTTTGAGATTAATACAAGAGGTAGGTACTCCTGAAGCCTGTGGCAACTGGATAGGGAAGGCCCATGGAAAATAAATGGTAGTTGGTACGCATGGATGTTGATGGGTTGGAAGGAGTATCTTAATTAAGACCACTGTCTTATGGTAATGATGGGATAGGAAAGGGCTTGGAGTGGGAAGAGAGACACCATTAAGTTTATTGTTTATGCCACAACATATATTTTTGTTCAGAATAAAATATTTTGTTCTATTTGAAGCCAAAATGTCATAATAAATAATGTCAGTCATCGCATAATGAATTTGAGATCCTGGTCATAAAAAGAGATAGGTAGGAGCAGTTAATTTTTTTCCCTCTCTTTAAAAAAAACAAGCAGTAGGTTTTGGGGATGAACATACAAACTCATGAATCTCAATCCAACTCATTACCACTATGCCACAGTAATAGCATGCAGAACTGGTCCATTATAATATAGATCATACTGTGATCTGACAACATGTAACATTGCCTGCATTGCTATTGATGCTTTCACGACCCGTACTTATAGACATGATACTGTATAGGCTTTTGGGCTTATGCCGTGTTAAGAAAATAAGGTGAAATTTCTTTACGTTTTGCAGAGAACTGTGCTCTGCGTCATCAGAAGAAAATCTTGACTGTCCATGAGAAAGGCTTCTTAAACAATTACTTTTTTGAAATTTAGAACGTTATAATAGAAGTAGAAATGGTATGTTCATTCGTCACCAGATGGCTCTCTGGACGTGGCACAGCGCTAGTGTTCAAAGCGGAAGCTGACCGAACCATCAGAATCAGTTTAAGAAGGTCACATAACATGTATACGTAACATATGACATAAACAGGTGTGCGACATTGACACAAGCCTGGAATGAAATATCTGGCGATGAGGATTGTAGAATTTGGAAAACACCGAGACAAAATAACAATAGTGAAGGGACAAGGAACGGAACTCCCTACTTAAATCCTTAATGGCTGGCAACCATGTATTACTTAATTGATAGCCAGTGTCCCTGTTGAAATTGTGAGGATTTCTATGTATTTCCACAGCTTCCCATATAATCCTGGAGCTGTCGTGTGTAGTGTGGGTAAGAGCTGGAGCATCCTGGAACATGATATCATCACCCGACGATAGAGCGTGCACGGGTATTGCCGATTTGTCTGGCTGGTTGAGACAAATATTACGTTCATGTTCCTTGATACGGATACCAATGGACTGGCATGTTTGGCCGATGTATACCTTACTGCAAGTACTGGGAATTTCATATACCCCAGGATGTAAAAGTGGGGACAATTTGTCCTTGGTTTTACTCAGACTGTGAGCAATTTTAGTGGCGATGCCAAACAAGGTTTTTGTATTTTGTTTGCGGAGGACCTTGGCAATTCGATCTGTAGTGTTGTGAATGTAAGGCAAGTAGGCAGTTCCCTTCACTTCTTCCTTCTGTGAGCTTTTGCTTGGTTGTTTCTCTGGGATGCAGGGCTCTATGAATCTGCAAATCGCTGTAACCAATACCCTTGAACGTGACTTTGAGCGTGTCCATCTCCACCTGGATATTTGATGGCTCACAAATTTGTCTCGCCCTCTTGGCAAATGTCGTGAGAATGCCTTGTTTTTGTGCTGGATGGTGGTGAGAATCTGCATGAAGATAGCGATTTGTGTGGGTAGGCTTACGATTCTTTCTTACGTTTCTTTCTTACTTGGACGCCTCCTTAAGACATGTGTAAGGCTTTTCAGGCGTTTGCTCTATTAACCAGCGTTTCGTCTTAGGTCTGACACTAGACTCATCAGAGTGGGCTGTGTCAGACCCTACCCACTGACGCTGGGGTGTATGCAGGTGAACTTATCAGAAGCCTATATAAGAGGTACGGTCTCCTAACTGCATACGGGAGATAAAACTCCACATGGAATTTTTGCCCGCCTAGCAATTCCGAATGGAAATTCTAAGTTCCCAAGGAGGGAATTAGATATTTTTCCACCAATAGAGCATGTCAAAAAACAGATCAAACAGAGCAAACGCCTGAAAAGCCTTATATCTGATCTGTTTTTTGGCATGCTCTATTGGTGGAAAAATATCTAATTCCCTCCTTGGGAACTTAGAATTTCCATTTGGAATTGCTAGGCGGGCAATAATTCCATTGTGGAGTTTTATCTCCCATATGCAGTTATCAGACTGTGCCTCTTATATAGGCTTCTGATAAGTTTACCTGCATACACCCCAGCGTCAGTGGGTAGGGTCTGGCACAGCCCACTCTGATGAGTCTAGTCTCAGACCTAAGACGAAACACTGGTTAATAGAGCAAACGCCTGAAAAGCCTTACATCTGCTCTGTTTTTTGACATGCTCTATTGGTGGAAAAATATCTAATTCCCTCGTTGGGAACTTAGAATTTCCATCCTTAGGACATACCGTATATTGTAAGCCTACCCACACAAACCGCTATCTTCATGCAAATTCTCACCACCATCCAGCACAAAAACAACGCATTCTCACGACACTCGCCAAGAGGGCAAGACGAATTTGTGAGCCATCAAATACCGTATTTCACGGCATAATCGTCGCACTTTTTATACCAAAATTTTCAAAAAAAATTGTAGGGTGCGACCATTATACGATTAATATTTAATACCAGTATTTGTATTACTCAAAAAATGTATTTATAACTAAATTGTATTTGATACAAATTTAAGATGCACGTAATACTCGCGTTTATACATCAAAATAATTAAAATAGTCTAAAACAAAATTCATAATTTTTCGCAACAATTCGGCGAACGTTTTTCCAACCTGGAAATAAAAATGAACGTATTAAGTTAATTTGTCATTAATTTGAGTATTAAAGTTAAAATATTACACTTGCAAAAAATTATCGCTTTGTTGTGAAATGCGGACTTACCGGTACGCAATTTATTCCAAATCTTCGGTGTCGCTATCGCAGGTTTCGCTATCTGATGCGCCGTCCTCGCCTCTGTTAATACCAGTATCAGATTCTTCGTCTCCCTGCCACACTGCGTCATCTTCGGAACCGTCTAGTGCATTCGAAATCCCAGTCCTTTTGAAGCTCTTGGAGACTAGTTCAGGTGGTATAAGATCCCAACTCTTCTTCACCCACGAGCATAACAAGTCCAAGGGTGGACGCCTGATATTTCCGGCGGGCGTCAATTGCTGATCGCCGCTCATCATACACTCGTTGTAAAATCGACGTAAGTGGTCTTTAAAGGGTTTATTAACACATACGTCTAGTGGCTGCAAAGCAGATGTTAGGCCACCAGGAATGACTATCTGTCGTGTCTTATTTGTAGTGAGAATTTGCTTCACTTCGTTCACGAGGTGACCTCAGAAACTATATAAAACAAGCAGAGCTGGTTGTTTTAGTAGTGCACCAGGTCTTCTATTCCACACAGTTTTAACCCAGTCCAGCATGAGTTCTACATCCATCCAACCCTTTGGTTGCACTCGTACATGAATTCCACGGGGAAACTGTATATTCTTAGGCATCATTTTCCTCTTGAAAATGATGTAAGGCGGCAACTTTCTCCCGTCAGCTGTAATGGCTAGCATTGCCGTGCATCGCAACTTCTCACTACCGCTGGTTTTCATTATTACACTCCGTGATCCTTTTAGCGCAATAGTGCTGTTGCGAGGCATATCAAAAAAGATTGGAGTCTGATCAGCATTACCGATTTGAGAAAGCAAGTACGAAGTTTCCTTGCGCAAACGTATGACAAATCAGTGAAAATTTACAATCTTGTCCGTGTAATCAGCAGGCAACTTTTGGCTTAGTGTTGTTCTCCTTCGCACTGACAGATTGTGTCGTCGCATGAACCCCTTAATCCACCCACGAGTCGCCTTAAACTGAGTTACCGGTATGTTGTGCTTGCGCGCTACCTCCTGTCCCGTAATTTGTAACGTTTCATATGATACACTGCAGCCATTGTTACGTATTTCACTGACGTACCTAAACACTTCTTCGTCAATTATAGGAAACTTCCCTGTTTTAGGACCTCTAAACGCGCGTCTAGAAGGGTTTGTGCTTTTTAGCTTGTTTTTTACTTTCTGCCAGTCACGCACCAACTTTTCACTCACAGAAAATTTTCTTTCTGCAGCTCTGTTCCCGTGCTGTTCAGCGAAGGCAATTACGCTTAGCTTGAAGCCCGCAGAATAGTTTCTATATTTACCCATAATCGCTTATAAATGCTTCACACATTAATGTTTTGCGATATAAATGACTTTCCGTAATTGTTCACTATTAAAACAAATTATTTCTGCAAACACCCAAAACACAAATTAAAAACTTAAATTCTCACACACACATGTCTACAGTAATCACGTAAATCTGAAACAAATAAATGCATCTGTGATCTGTCCATTCCAGAGCAGCCAATACTGTTAGGCAGCAAGGAAGCATGCAACAATTTATCAGTTTAGCTCGTTGGTTGCGACACACTACTGCGCTTGCGCAAAGCTCGCAAACCGGAGCTCTAGCTAGCGCGGTGTATAGTTGACTGTATTCCGAGATGTCAGTAACAAACATTCATTTTTTTCAATTTCTTTTACACATACGGTAATTAGGTTAATATTTCTTCCCAGTTATTGATGATTTTACATTACATTACTGACGAATTTATAAAATAAAACTTTAATAGCATTGGATAATAATTATCTTGACTGCTTGGATAAAAGTTTTCATCCCATGCCCGGACACTTATGACGTAGTAGTAAGATAAGAGTCTAGCGATGACAACTGAGACATCGTAAGTAATTCGGCTGAATAATTCCGTGGAAATCTGCGTTATCGTCTTGGATTTCACTTCGTGCGCAATAACACAGGAGCCGGCCCCGTGGTGTAGGGGTAGCGTGCTTGCCTCTTACACGGAGGCCTCGGGTTCAATTCACGGCCGGGTCAGGGAATTTTACCTGTATCTGAGGGCTGGTTCGAGGTCCATTCAACCTACCTAGCCTACGTTGCCGATAAGCGATAACTTACAGCCTTACGTATTTCAAATGGGAACTCATAATATGTAGGTGGTGAATAAATAGTACACTGTCTCGCGACCATGTTGTCAAACTGCCGATAGCCTACCGGTAAGCATAATATGTAGGTGGTGAATAAATAGTACACTGTCTCGCGACCACGTTGTCAAACTGCCGATAGTCTACCGGTAAGCCATGCGTCGTACATATACCAGTATTATTTATTTATACGTTGTGCAACATGTCGCAAACGTGACTGTGTTGCCAAATTGCCCATAAACCATACACGTATTTAAATTGCGCATTCATGTGCAACTTACGTTGCAGTTCCATTTACCTTTTAACCAGATTAGTGAACAAAATTTGGACGTGCGACGATTACGTAATTAAAGTTTTAAAGTCCGATTTTTGTATTGAAAATAAAGGATGCGACGATTACGCGGTGGCGACGATTATGCCGTGAAATACGGTATCCAGGTGGAGATAGACACGCTCAAAGTCACGTTCAAGGGTAATGGTTACATCGATTTGCAGATGCATAGAGCCCTGCATCCCAAAGAAACGACCAAGCAATAGCTCACAGAAGGAAGAAGTGAAAGTAACTGCCTACTTGCCTCACATTCACAACACCACAGATCGAATTGCCAAGGTCCTCCGCAAGCACAAAATAAAAACCGTGTTTAGCACCACCACTAAAATTGCTCACAGTCTGAGTAAAACCAAGGACAAATTGTCCCCACTTTTACATCCTGGGGTATACAAAATTCCCTGTACGTGTGGTAAGGTATACATCGGCCAAACATGCCAGTCCATTGGTACCCGTATCAAGGAACATGAACGTAATATTCGTCTCAACCAGCCAGACAAATCGGCAATAGCTGAGCACTCTCTATCGTCGGGTCATGATGTCATGTTCCAGGATGCTCAAGCTCTTACCCGCACTAGACACAACAGGTCTAGGATTATACGGGAAGCTGTGGAAATATTGTATTGTATTGAACAGCTGGACTTATAAATATTGTAATAATATTTGAAACATACATCAACTTCAATACGGAACCAAAATTAGAATAGTTACTTGTAAGTTGTGAAAATACGTAGAAATCCTAACAATTTCAACAGGGACACTGGCTATCAATTAAGTAATACCTGGTTGCCAGCCATTAAGGATTTAAGTAGGTAGTTCCCTTCCCTGTCCCTTCATTGTTGTTATTTCGCCTCGGTGTTTTCCAAATTCGTACGTTCCTCATCGCCAGATGTTTCATTCCAGGCTTGCGTCAATGTCATACACCTGTCTATGTCGTATGTTACGTATACATGTTATGTGACCTTCATAGACTGATTCTGATGGTTCGGTCAGCTTCCGCTTCAAACGCTAGCACTGTGCCACGTCCAGGAGCCATCTGGTGACAAATGAACATACCATTTCCACTCCTATTATAACGTTCTAAATTTCAAAAAAGTAATTATTTAAGAAGCCTTTTTTGTGGACGGTCAAGATTTTCTTCTGATGACACAGAGCACAGTTCTCTGCGAAACATAAAGAAATTTCACCTTATTTTCTTAACACGGCATAAGCCCAAAAGCCTATACAGTATCATGTCTATTGCCTGATTGCCTGTCTCCAAGTACAGTAGTAGCAAAGGGACCTGAAGGGGACTATGCTCAAGAGAGCAGCCCCACCACCTCTTTTAAAATTTTTATATCCTTGACCCTTAGTAACAGTACTTTCACGTGTCAGATTTTCCTCATAATAATGAACAACATTCTGTACTATTTCCTTGTTCTCACTTACTGGCCTCTCTCTTGATGGTCAGACATGAAATGTTCCATAAGTCTGTAACCTCAATATTTTAAGTTATCCTTAAAATATGTTCTGAAGGTAAATAAAACAAAGGGTACCTCTCTTAGTAAAGTCTGTGAGCTAAAACAGTATTTTTCCCCATACAACAGAATAATGCAGTATATTCCTTAAATGTACCAGCAACACCAGCCATGTTACACATACAGAAGGTCTACTGACTTACTGTATGTAGTAGCTGTACAGAAGAGAAGAGAAACAGAACAATCTGGGTGAGTTCAGATCTCTTGTACTTCACGTTTCGACCACTAGAAGGACATTTGCAATCTTATCTCGTTACGCTTTGAATTCAGCAACTGTTCAACATTGTCTGCACGGCTCTACTCGTTACGCTCTTGATATTGCCCCTTGAGTGTAGAAAATACTTTGTGCTCTCTCATGTTTGAATGGTAGTCTATGTTTCCTTTCCTTCCAGCATTGATGGGTCAGCTGGTATGTTTCAGTGGTTGGAAAAACATAGAAGAATTTCTTCAAATATCTACAGTGCAAAAGAGCAGCCATTTGTCTGCATCTGATAGCGTATCGCAAACTTGTACTAAATTTCAAAAAGTCTAGAAACACAAAGAGAAAGAGTTACTATGAAATTCCTTTTTCAAAATTTTAAACAATTCAAGTGATGACTCAGAATTCCTTTTTCTCTTAACTTTACACGTACTGCGTATCAATTCAAGGAACAACGCCACATTTGCAAGCAAAAGAAGTTGGAAATAGGCCCACATAAATTTGCTGCTGAACAGACTATGCAATATCTTCAACAATGCTGTTCATAGAAATAGTGCCTTAGATTTCATTACTCCTTCGGCTAAATTTTTAGTGGAATGCCTTACCACTATCCAGAGATTAAATTAAATTTTTCATTCCGTGTTTGAATATTTTGAATTGTAAACTTCATTACTTTTTTTACCATTACTTCATTTGATATTCACATTTTAGTTTTAACATACATACATCCACCCATCCGTCCATCTCTTCCCTAGAACCTTTCCTTCGAAGACATTCTGGGGAAAGGTGTCATGTCGTAGGACGTGTCTAAAAAATTTAGCTTTCCTCCGCTCTATGGAATAAATTAAGGTCCGTTTCTCATCAGCGTCATTCAAGATAGTTGGATATTAGTTTTTTTTCTGTCAAACTCGTCCATGTCAGTCTTCTCCAGAACCACATTTCCGCAGGTTGTGCTTGTTTTCCCAAAGTTTAGGTTTCACAACCGTAAGTTAAGCACACTCCAAACAAAGGTTTTAACAAATTTCTTTCTGGTTTCAATTCCTATGTACTTATTTAACAATAGATTTTTCCTGCTTTGAAACACTTGTTTTGCCATAGCAATTCTTCTTTTGACTTCTGTCAGGCACAGATTATCATTGGTAATAACACTACCCAGATAACAAAATTCTTTAACCTGATCTATTTTTTCACAGCCTAATTTAATGTTTGTTTTCAATTCAGTCTTCTTCTTTTGAACGATCATCATTTTCGTTTTCTTTGAGTTTATTTTTAGCCTGAACTTCTTTAACATGTTGTTTATTATACCGAGCATTGCTATTAATGCAATATCATCTGCAAAATGACTACTATGAATTGTTTACCATTAAAATTTATCCCTACTATGAATTTGTTTACCATTAAAATTCATCCCTTTGGTTTTTCTTTTACTGTTCTAATATTAGGCTGATTTTTGTTACATCGATTTTAGGAGAACGGCTGAACTGATTGACATTGTAAAGCATTCTGACGAAAGCTCTTGGCCTGTAGATTTGCTGAGTGTCTTTAAAAACATGAACATTTATTGCTGTATATTTTTAAATTATAAAAGAAAATGTAGCATTCTGATTGGCTAAGACCACCTGAACCGTGAGAGCACTGAACAGCAGACACAACAGGGGAGGTGGAAGGAGAGTAGGCACGCATGCACAGTCATTGTCTTACTGGTCAGCTGTACTGTACTTTGTGGATAGGAATAGAGGCTGTTTTGTTGCCCAGGTGTTGAACAGTGCACATTACATTCAAAATTCCTCTAAATTTAAATGAGAATTCGGTGTCTGGTTTAAAATTAAATTCCAAAGCAGCTGGCGATAAAGCCCCAATGGCAAATAGTCATTCATTAATGTGTGTGAATTGTCTTCTAAAATACTTTTCCAACCCTTCTGCTAGGAAAATTATTGTTCTTGAGAGTGGAATTCAGTGATTTTTTTTAAGAAATTGGTAGTGGCGACTGCCCTGCTGTAGATGGTGATGGAACTACCAGCCAGAATTTCATAAAGGTTTTGTCTGTTTTGTCACATGCTTATCACCAAACAATTATTTTTAATTGTATTAAATAATATCCTCTTCTTGCACTACTTGCTAATGATATGGAAGAAGCTAAATTGCAAATAGAAGAACTTGATAACATAGCAAGAAAAGTTGGATTGCAAATTTCATATGAAAAAACAGAAATAATGCCAACCTTCCCTGTTCCAGCACCTTAGCCAATACCAAACAAATTAAAATTGTGAATAAGTTTAAATATCTTGGTGAAATTATAACTTGGAACTCCAATGAAAAATCATCAATAGAAAGCAGAACATTTAAGTCAAAAAAGCACAACGAATTACATGGCCAATGTACAAGAAAAAAATCTCTTTCAATAAATGCTAAACTTCAACATTACTGTTCCGTCATTAAACCTGAAGCGACACACTGCAAAAGGTTGACAGAAGGATATTCAGAACAATCATTAATAAAAAACATCAGGTGGATGGACAATGGAGATTATTGCCTAATGCAATGGTTTATAGGGAAAGTGAATCTATAATAGATATGATGAGAAAAGGAAGAATTGCCTTTTTCCGTCATCTTTCTAGATTAAATGATAATAGGATAATAAAACAACTATTTCATTACTTTTGGAAAAGTAAAACAAAAAATAATTGGTTTAAAGAAGTTCAGAATGATTTAGAAGAGCTGAATATTACAATGAAGCAAATTGAAAATAGAGAAGAAAAAAGGATTCTCAAGAACAAACAAATAAGATTGTCATTAAAAACTGTACAACACAAACTATATGTCATGTCTTATGAAGAAAGGTCAGCCAGAATGAAGAGGTTTTGGGAAAGGAAGAAGATGATGCAAGCTAAATCTTCAGTTAATTCTTTGTTAACATAAATGTATTTGGGTTTGATTTAAGTGCTCCAGTGTGGGCATAAACTATGTAAATAATAAAATAAATAATAAATAATATCCTCTGTGAACCTTTTTCAAAATACGTCACTTAACTTACATAAAATATCTGGGCAAAACCACAAAAAAAAGTGGAATTTGGTGATTTTTTAAAGAAATCGGTAGTGGTGACTGCTCTTCTGTAGATGGTGATGGAACTACCAGCCAGAATTTTAGCTCATGATGATATCGTAATTGAAATTTATTGCAAAATGTTCACTTCTGCGAATGATATTTTTTTTTTAAAGTTACCATTCCTAGTTAATTAATTTGAAAGTCATTGGGCTTATAGGTTACCCGGTAATTGAAAACCATACATTAGCATTAACAAATTAATACTAAAGATGAAAGCTAGGTACTTCACTTTCCTACATCATTCTGGAATTCCTTGGAATTAATGGTTTGTCTCCACATATTCTTAGTCTAAAAATTGGAGCCATACTTATGCCCCTTAACACGTTCAATGCGGATCATGCACTGGGCGCGTGACGCTACTTTATAAGTAGGTGCAGAGCATCCGCCTAGCGCGTCATGGGATGGTTGCTAGGAAATGTAAATCACAGGTTTCCCGCATGGTAAGAAAGGCTCTAATTGTTATCCCGCACATCGTGTAAATCCAGTCTACTAGCAGATTCATCCGTAGCCATATTTGCACATGCGTATTCCGTTTCCCGCGTATTTCCTCTCCAGAGTTGTCGTCATACGTCATCATTCATTTATGGAATCTTTGAGCAGCAAGACCACTTCAGTGCGAGCTAAGACACTGCATTTTCTGTTTATTAATTCTTCAGGAGAATTACGAGTGGTTCCGCTTTTGAAATAAATAAATTCCACTACTGCAATATGTTCAGTAAAAGAACTGAACTCGTAATTGTCGCTTATTCTTGCATCATATATGTGTATAACACGAAAGAACTTCTAATTGTGATTTATTCCTCATCACATTTATAAGTAACTTGAAAGAACGTGCAGTAATCATTTTTGACTGCGTCGTGATGCTTATGTTATCATTTTATTTATATTTTTTTCTAATGGCCGACAATGTGGTTCCTTCAACATCACGAGACCTACCCAATTAGCCAAAGTATTTCATTTTTGTTTGTCAAATTCTGTAATAGAGAAGTGTAAATATGAATATATTTATGTTTGTAATATACTTTATGCATTTGTTTGCTCTCCGCGGTAAATAATGCACAGTAATTTACCAATGCTCGTGATCCGTCTGGTGACCAGTATTACTTCTCGATTTCAACCACCGTGCGGGTCACGCACCAGGCGCGTGAGTGGGATAAGTCCACGAGTTTGATAGAACTCGTCCTACCAACGTACAAAACTTTGATAATTACAACTTTTGAGTCCCACACAAATATTTTGCTCAGCTTGGCGGGTATGTCACGCTCTGCTAATACACAGTGAACATGTTAAAAATCTGAACATTTCCCAACTTTTCCTAAACAAAACCAGATTAGAGCCTAATTCTAAGAAGTATGTATGAAAATTGTTTAGATTTGTAAATAATAAGTAATGCTGGACAGAGAGATCTGATCTCTCGAATTGACTTAACAATATCCATTTTCTTTTAAGAGGCAACAATTTTCAGTTCACTTGACATTTTGTGTCACGATCAATAATCCTCAAGGGACGTGAAGGTCTCTGTTTACCTCAGCCAGTTTTCAACAGCCATGGCCAATTAAATATTGCAATGTAAGAGAGTGATATTTTAAAAATGCAGTAGTGCCGAAAGGTACAAGGAATGCACCGAGCAAGGGGCTGTGTGGTTTGGGTCACATAGCTATCAGCTTGCATTCGGGAGAATAGCAGGTTCGAACCCCACTGTCGACAGTCTGGAAGATGGTTTTCCTTGGTTTTCTCATTTTCACACCAGGTAAATGGTGGGACTGTGCCTTAATTAAGGCCACTTCTAGGCATTTCCTATTCCATCATCACCATAAAACTTATATATGCCTGTGTGACACAAAGAAAATTGTAAAAAGAAGAACGAGGAATGTCGTATATAAGGAAATCCTTCAATAAATATTTTTCCTGTTGACTGTCATGTCTTGACGGGTTTCAGCTAGTTTTTAATAAATATAGTAATTATGTGGATTTAAATTTAATATTAGTTGTACATTGGTTCGTGGTGTGGGTTACTTTAGTCACGTCCTAGTTGATCAATCATGGGCAATGGCTGAGTGGCCTAGTAAGCAGTTTTGAGAGTCGGGATAGCAGTTGCTGTGGAATGGGAGTGGGCATCTCGGACATGTTTTGAGTTGTGGACCTCCTTGTGCTCAGGCGGCTAGGACTGTACAATCCACCGGTGGTTCCTAAACCGCTAGAGAGATCTTCACTGGGATTAAGTGTAAGGATAGCATTTTGCTTCACAGATTTTTCACCGAGCACGCTCAGAACGTTTTAAGCAAGCCTCAGACCTATCGGAGTAACGGAGTCCCACTCCCATTTGATTCCTTGGAAACAACTTGGCAAATGATATTCAGGTAAGATAAAATATTGAAGTAGAGATTGGAGATTATAAAGTATACATGATGGGTGTTGAATGGGGAAGGGCAGAGTTTGGTAGGACTGTTCATCAGAAATGCTATTGTACACAACATACTGTCATGGAAAACATATAGACTCCTGGGGTAATACATTAGTAAATAGTTCATTCTTTGTCCCACATAAAAACAAGCTATTCCAAAATTTAGCTTATTTTATTCTACATTTAATTGTGAGGCATAGAAATTTTTCCCAGTAAAAATTTTAACGCAGCTTGAATAAAAAAAGTTTTGATCTGATCGTTACAAAACTGTAATATGTCTTAAAGTAACTTGTTGTTGATCTATATACCAAGTTATTATTTCATCTGATATTTGTGAAAAAGGTGGTTGTAAATTTTGTGAAACAACATTTTCTCATTACTAGGTGATTATAGCTGTAAAAAAAATTCCGCTTGTTATGAAGCTCATGAGAATGTCAACCTAAAATCAAACTGCTTTTTGCCTGCATGCAATTGTTGATTTTGTATTGATTTATATTTAACTGAGTGGTTTTGAGAGAAGAAAGCAGCGTATTGGCTGAGCGATGTTGTGCAGTTAGCCTATTTGCCGCTCCAACTGAACTCTGTCACTGCTCTGTTCAGCTCTGAGTCATGTAGAGCTACTTCGCAATGAATGTGTTGTGGTATGAGAAAGTGGAATTAGGGAATAACATGCTAGATGACGAAAAGTGTTATTTCCCCCTTTCACCTGGAACTTTAAATGCGCGATGTTTCAAAAGTTGAACGCATCCCACTATTACTATTGATACCTTCAAGAGAGGTTGCACTTTGAATAAGCCCTATAACCTAGCCCCGAGTGAAGATAAATTTCAATGACCTGGCCAGTAATTGAACCTGGGACCCATGTTTTTCTTTAAAAAAATGAGAGAAAACACTCTTTTCGACCTTTACCGCATTGATTTATGCGCGTGCTATGAGAGTCCGCTGTGGAGGGAATGCTGCTGTAATTCACGCGCTCAACTGACCAGAGTTGTTAGCGACAGCATAATCTTTACCCTCTTACTAAATTTCACATAGATATGTGACGTTTTGAAGAAATAATGACTTCTTCTCTACTTCTAAGGAAAGTAAGTTTCCAATGGCAATGGCTCCGTTGGCAATGGAAAAAATACCGACATTGTTTTGTTCAACCTATGTTAAAATTTTAACTGGATGTGATAAAAATTTCTACTCCACATAATTAAACATACAAAAAATAAGCTAAATTTTCTTGTACCTTGTTTCCATGTGGGATAAAGGATAAACTTTTTATTAGCGTACGAACTCGGCTGTCTATACTTTTTTCCACGACAGTAGTTACAATTAAAATTAAAAGTACAATAGTTCCACCTTTTCAATACAAATTCAAGTAAAGTGGGTTACTTTACAGGAAACATTTATTAGGTACTAGTTTCGACCTATTAACAGGCTCAACATCAGCCAAAAGCACGAGTTGCACAATGTATCAAATAGTCCATAGAAATTGTAAAAATAGTCGCAAAAACATAGTGGATTTGACAGTTTAAAGATGAAGAAGAAGTAGTCACAATGGTGATAAAAGTTTCAGATAATGTACAAAATGCATAAATGAATGCACTTAGCTGTCGTTGAAGGAAGAGCTCAAGATGATCAATTTGGATGCTGAAGAATCTTGAGACTTGTAATTCTTTCGTTATGAGGTATTGACAGCTTGTGCTGCGATGTGTTTGACGTATTGCATAACTGATATGATGGGAAGGTCACATTGGTGATTAAAGTTTCAGATTATGGATAAATTGCATAAATTAATGCATTTAGTTGCCCTAGAAAGATCAATTTAATATGATAAGTCTGGATACCAAAGAATCTTTAGAGTTGTGTATCACTCATTATGAAGTTCTAACACCTGTATGTCATCAAAGGTAGTAGCGGAGTTAAGGAAACAATATACGCACACATAGTGAACAATGTAGAAAGATGCTACATAGATGTCATTCAAAGAGATTAAAGTCCTTAAGAAACTGAAGGTAAAAGTAGCGCTTGAAAGTCAAAATATTTCTGTGATGTAAGTGGAGAAGATTCGCAATTCAATTCGGAAATACAGTAGAAGTCCGTTATAGCGAGAATCCATAACAGCGAAAAATTTACTCGCTATAGCAGATTGTCATTATATCCGATTTTTGTATAAAAGTCAACAAACCGCCATACACATTAAAATCGGTATGAAATGGCAATCAGTTTGTTCAAAACTTGCGTTTCCGCAGATGATATCCACACTACGGCTTACTTGTTTGTTATTTTTCGAAATCCGATACTATGTGAAAGTGTATGTTTAATTTCATTCTGAAAATATATAGTACCGTATTTTCCTTCAAAAAATTGAAATCAGGCTCAAAAAGTACTTTGTAAAGTCATACAATATAATTATTAAATTAAAAGGTGGACCATTACTACATTAATTTAATAATTATATTGTACTTACATGCCTTGCTGGCAGGACCTAGTGTTTACAGTGCACTATGTCTTCTGGTATGGGCTAGAGTAATTTTGTTACTTTCATTGATCTGTCTCTGTCTCTGTCTTATCTTTGGCTTTGACAATATGAAAGTGACTGAGGTATGAGCAATGCTAGTAATGCCATTCCTTGTACAGCCAATCCCTGCTATGAATGGTATGAAAATGTTGCTCATAGGGTCGGTCGGTGCATGCATTTCAGTGGGCTTGGCAGACTGATATGTAATAGCAACTTCTGGCTCAGTGAGGAAAGCAACGGGAAACTACCTCACTCCTCATTTCCCTAGTACGCCTCTTCAGTGATGCCTAGGCCATCTATGACAGCTGATGGCAGAGCTGTTGAGGATCCAACCAGCCTTAGGGCTGAAGACTGAACATACATACATATTGTACTTACGATTCAATACGGATCAGAACCATGAAGTTTGAATGCCTTTGTTGTACAGTAGGCCTACGCATGTTTAGACGCCGAACATTGGCTTTCATCATGCCGGGGTTTTTTTTGTGGCTGCACAATTATTCTTTATTTCCGCGGGTTTAACGACCATTAACTTAAAATTAGCATCATAATACCGAAGAGAAGCTGTTGAAAATTTGCCGGCAATACCTATTCCATGCGTCTCTACAATACGGCGATCCATCAGGAAATTATTCTTGCTGTCTATAAAACTGTTACTTTTACTCAGCATCAGATATAATCGGCTACTGCTACACGCACGTCTCGCTTGCCGGGTTCGGCCATATTCAGCGGCCAGCGATTTATAGGCCTAATCGCGGACGTTGAGAGTCAACGAACGAATTTATTGCACCACGGTATGGCCATTCCGCCCTTGCGTTTTTCGTGCACGTACCTCACAATTTCATCTTCGACTTCTTTATAGCGTCCTTGTTGCGGACCACTGTATGCATTTTTTGTACAGTACGCATTTTATTAGCTCTTTGTCTTCGCGCTAACGCCAAATATTAACTTTAGTTAGGCCTATGCCGTTTTCTCCTGCGGCTGCATAATTATTCCTCATTTTTGAGTGTTTAATAACCATTAACTTAAAATGGGCATCATAATATAGACGAGAACCTGTTGAAAATTTGCCGGCAATACCTTTTCCACGTATCTTTACAATACTACTATCCATTACGAAAATATTCCTGCTGTCTGTAAAACTTCATTTTACTAAGCGTCAAGTACAATAGACGCGTTATAGCTCTGCCACTGAGTAGCTGGCCTTTTGAAGAATTCGAAGGCTCGCATGTTCTGATGCCATTCTGCAGATTTGAGAAACGTTTTTGTGTAGGCTAATAGAATGTCATTCTCTCTTCACTATTTCCCGAGATCCAGTAACGTTACTCACATGCACTGTACAACCAGTTGTCGCAGCTAGGGATGTATAATAAAGAGGCGGTCGTTTATTGTCAACGAGTTTCGTGTGTGTATGCGCTTGCGGACGCGGTTACCGCGGTAGCTGCCATTGGTATCCATTAACTTACTGTTAGACCGCGAATGCAAGACAACCCTTGAGTTTTCGCATGAGATACTGAGAGAAATACGGTATCACTCCAGAGGTTTCTGTGGCAAACACTTCGGTTTTCTTCTTCAAACGGCGTCACCTAACCTAACCGTATATGTATCATGAAAATATATTTGAAATGCATGTAGAGAAATGATAACCTCCTCGCTAAAAATTTACATGTAAATAGCCTTTCCGAAATTTAACTAGATACGAGAAGAGATGTACTCTGCCATATCTTGAGGTGTATCACATTCTTACTTAATTTCTGTATATAACATTAAAATTAAGAGATTGTTTACTTCAGTCTTTATTTTTAACGAGTTAAAAACTGCCATCGGCCACATTATTTACGCTTTGTATTACGTAAACGTGTTATCCTCTTTCAGTTAGATTTTTTTTTAGAGGACAACAATCGACAAGTATTACTAATCGACTCCAATATCGCCTTCGAATGTCGACGAGAGAGCTCGCAAATGCACATAGTGAGAAAATTTTACCGTACCGAAAATGATCGATCGCATTTTGTGGCAAACGTTTCAGTTTTCGTATTCAAAGAGCGTCACCTATCCTAACTTAAACATAGGTACTATACGTATGAAGAAAACACACTTCAAGCGCCAGTAGAGAAGTGATAACCTCCTCGCTGTAAATTTTCATAATAACTTTTCCGTAATTTAACCAGACGCAAGAAAATATAAACTAACCTCTGAAATCAGTTATGCACTCTGCCATGTCATGAGGTGTATCCCATTTGTACTTAATTGCAGTATTTAGCCTTAAAATTAAGCGATCGTTTAGTCACCCTTTACTTTTAACAAGTTAACAACCGTTATCGGACACGTTATTTACACATTTATTACGAAAATGTTTTCTTTCGAATTTTCTTTACGGAACAACAGTTGACGGATATTAATAATCGACTCCGACATCGCCTTGGAATGTCGACGAGAGAACTCGCTAGTGGACATAGCGAGGAAACTATACCGAAGGTAATCGATCACATGCAATATAATTGCTGGGGTGCATAAATATCGGTAACGGAAAAAATCTCGTGCACTTAATCGCTCGTAATAACAGATGCATCAGTAATAGGGCTCTCGCTGCAACCGAAGGACGATACACAGCTTAATATAGGAATTTTGAAGGTACAGAAAGAAATTATCGTTATAATGGAGTTCTCGTTATATGCCGTACTCGCTATAGCGGACTTATACTGTAAATGAAATAAATACTATTGTTAGTAATAAAATCCAAATTAGTAAAGGGGGTAATGAAAAAAGTTGATAAAACAAATAGGAAAAGTAATAAAAATATGTAGTGTGTAATATATGACTCACCTTGCACTGCGATATGATGGGCGTATTGTATAACTTATGTGACGGGAAGTATGAGTAAGAAAGATAAGGAATGGAGTGGGAAAAAATGGGTAGGACAGATCGGACTGTTCACAATGAAATTTATATCTCTTAACAACAGTAGTTTCTATTAGGCATGTAAATGAGTGAATGGTGTGGGTAAATTTGGCAGTTGGAGGAATTAGGACGAGAATTGTCCCGGTGTATTCACCGCATGAAGGTGCAGATGAGGATGAATTTGAAAGATTTTATGAAGCATTGAGTGACATCATAGTCAAGGTCAACAGCAAGGATAGGATAGTGTTATAAGGCGATTTCAATGCGAGAGTTGGAAATAGAACTGAAGGATACAAAAGGGTGACTGGTAAATGTGGGGAAGATATGGAAACTAATAGGAATGGGAAGTGTTTGCTGGACTTCCGTGCTAGAATGGAAATAGCAGTTACAAATTCATTCTTCAAGCATAAGACTCACTGCTACACATGGGAGGGTAAGGGGAACCAGATTCATAATAGACTACAGTAAAACCTTGTTAAGACATTTTTACAGGGGACAACAAAAAAGAACGTCTTAAGTGAGAAAACATACTACTGAATATACAAATAAAAACTATCCAACAGGGATATGGAAACACTAAATACGATTTTTTTCCGACATGACAATTTACGTTGTGTATCTGCAGGTACATTGTGTACCATATCTACCATATCTAAAGATCAGAGGAGAGTGTTATTAGAAGGCGTGAAAAACACGACAGGACAAATATAAAAACCTTTTCTGCTGGGGCTTATAAAATAACAAGTGCACTGAAAGTTGTGAGAAACACCAAACAACATATGAAAACGTGCACGGGAGCCAATAAAAATATCCAAGTATTTGTTTTAGATATTTGTGTTAGATATTTGTTTTAGCAGTAACTATCTACTAAAAAATAAATCTCAGTAAAATTAATGCTAATCTTACTTCATAAGAAATTGTTTGGGCTACAGCACGTAACCCCCCTAGTAATGCATAATTCGAATTAGATGATCACCCCGCGATTACAACAGTATAAACTCCTAAACTCGTGCACACTAGGAAAAATAAAATTCCTAAATTAAAAGTAAACAAGGTCGTCATAAAAGGGTAAATCATTCATGTCAATACAGCTAAAAATAATCTAAAAATTGGAGAAAACTAATATATCAAATAACTTCAAGCTGAAGATGGCGCTACTATGTATCGAAACTGGTACTTCAAACTAATAAATAACATGTTGTAAACATCTTATACATCATACTTTGTATTGAATAGGTTGAACTTTTCCTCAATTCCAATTGTGTCGAAACTGGACTGTGCAAGTTCAATATTCGTGACCTCTGCACGCTTTAAGATGTGGATGCCAGTCCACTTTCTGACAGATATCAATTTTTGTCTTCATTATTAAGGAATTTCACAACCTTTTCCGTATCCTTAACCAGGCTATCACAAGACACATATGCACTGCACTAGTCAATTTTAAACGATTATGTTCCTAATCCAAATGTAGGCTACCGTATCATGTGACAAATATTCAGCACACTTTACTGTACCACTCAACTCAAAATAAATTTCTAACTTCTGAGTGGAATTGCAAAATACAAGCACAAATAGGCTCAGTGTTATTCAGCAGTCTCACTGCTAACCAGCAAGCAAAACGGAACATTCCTGAGGCTAACGGCTTGCTGCCCGGAGGGGAACTTATCCTGTGAAGTTCAGGAATTCAAGGACTTTTCCCGTAATCACGTAACTGTGGCAATGGCTCTTACCCGAGAAATCACGTTTCTTTCACAAAGCATGACAAACAATATTTTCAGGGCTAGAAAGAAATGTGATCATACTAAGTGGTAATAGCGAAAATTTGTGACACAATAAGTGCGGTATATTTACATAGATTTAATACAATGAGAATCGGGACTTCGAATTTACGACGTGTTAAGTGGGAAGACATGTTAATGAGGAATGCACTAATGAGGTTTCACTGTATATCTTAACCAACTTTGAATTCAGGAAATCTGTAGGAATGTGCGGGTTTTCCAGGGATTTTTCGATGATGCAGACTACTGTCTGACCTGTAGTGAACTAAGTATGTCTAGGCATAGGATAGAGAAATTGAAATCTGCCTGCAGGCAAATAAGGGTAGAAAATCTTCAGTATGAGGAAATTAGACAGAAGCACATGAATGTGATTAGTGAGAAGTTCCAAACAATGGACAGTAAATAGGGAACATACAGGGGTGCTATAGTAGAAACAGCAAGGGAATGCCTGGGAACAGCTGTGTGTGAAGATGGGGAAAAGCAAATATCTTGGTAGAATGATGAAGTAAGAGCAATCGAAAGCGACTTTCAACCTATTAGGGTTTCCCACTGGTGTCTGGTTGGCCATTTTTGTTCTGTACTTAACATCTCTTCAACACGTACTAAATGTACGTAACACGACCTAATAGGTTGAAAGTCGCTTTCGATTACAATGTGGTCGTGAAAATTCAATATTCAAGTAAGAGCAGCTTGTAAACATAAAAAGAAGGCATATAAAAAAAATGGCTCCAAACAAGGACTTCTGAAGACAGGGAATTGTCTATAGATGAAGGAAAGAGAGTGCAACAAATTGTTGAATCCAAGAAGTCAGGGAAAGATTTTGATAATAACCTGAAACGGCTAGGTCAGGCAGCCGGGAAACCTTTCTGGACAGTAATAATTCTAGGAAGAGAGGGAAAATAGAAATCAATAGTGTTTTGGGTAAATCAGGTAAACTCATAATAGATCGTAGGGAATCACTGGACAGGTGGAAGGAATATTTTGATAATCTTCTCAATCTAAAAAGAAATATACCGGACGAGTTGGCCGTGCAGTTAGGAGAGCACAGCTGTAAGCTCGCATCTGGGAGATAGTGGGTTCGAACCCCACTGTCAGCAGCCCTGAAGATGGTTTTCCGTGGTTTCCCATTTTCACACCAGACAAATGCTGGGGCTGTACCTTAATTATGGCCATGGCCGCTTCCTTCCCATTCCTAGGCCTTTCCTGTCCTATCGTTGCCTTAAAACCTATCTGTGTCGGTGCAATGTAAAGCAACTAGCGAAAAAAAATTCTTCCTGGCGACGTCGCAAGCAGCCAAACTCTTGGAGAGGAGGACAACGATATTGGTGACATTACGCTTGGTGGAGTAGAAAGGATGGTAAATGAACTCCATTGTCATAAAGCATCAGGAATAGATGAATTTTATGGCTTCATAGAGTAATGAGATTAGCATGGAGTTTTAGTAAAGTACCATCTGATCGGACAAAAGCAGTAATTGCACCTATCTATAAGCAGGGGAACAGGAAGGTTGCAACAACTATCGAAGTATCTCATTGATCAGTACAGCTGGCAAAGTGTTCACTGGCGCCTTGGAAAGGAGGGTTCAGTCGGTGGTTGAGAGGAAGTTGAAAGAAAACCAGTGAGGTTTTAGACCACAGAGAGGCTATCAGGATTAGATTTTCAGTATGTGCAATGTAATTAAAAAATGCTGTGAGGGGAATAGAGAAGATCTAGAGAAGGCTTATGACAGAGTACCGAGGGAAGAGATGTTGTCCATACTGGAGGGGAATATGGGATTAAGGGTAGATTATTAATATTAATCAAAGGCGTATATGTTGAAAATTGGGCTGTAGTGAGAATTGATGGTAGAATGAGTCCTTGGTTCAAGGTACTTACAGGGGTTTGGACAAGGCTGTAATCTTTCACCTTTGTTGTACATAGTTTACATGGATCGCCTGCTGAAAGGTATTAAGCGGCAGGGAGAAATTCGGTTAGGTGAAAATTAAGCAGTCTGGCCTATGCTGACGACTTGGTCGTAATGGCAGACTGTGTCAAAATCCTGCAGTCTAATATCTTGACATTTGAAAATAGGTGCAATAAGTATAGTATGGAAATTAGCCTTTCTAAGACTAGGACGTCAGTAGATAAGAAATCCAAGAGAACTGAATGTCATATTGGTGATAGAAAGCAGGAACAGGTAGATAATTCCAAGTATCTAGGATGTGTGTTCTCCCAGTGCGGTAATATATTAAGTGGGATTGAGTCAGGGTGCAGTAAAGCTAATGCAATGAGCTCACAGTTCTGATCAACAGTATTATGTAACAAGGAAGTAATCACTCAGATGAAACTATCTTTACATCAGTCTGTTTACAGACCAACTTTGCTTTATGGGAGTGAAATCTGAGTGTATTCAGGATATCTGATTCATAAGTTAGAAGTAGCGAGAATGATTGCCGATACAAACAGGTGGGAACAATGGCAGGAGGGTACATGCAATGACGAGGAAAAATACAAGGTCGGAATGAACCCAGTGGGTGTAGCTGTATGCATCTGCTGGCTTCTGTGGTGGGGTCATGTGAGGCGAATGGAAGAGGATAGATTACCTAGGAAAATAATGGGCTCTCTTATAGAGGGTAAGAGAGATAGATGGAGACCAAGACGACGATGGTTAGAGTCAGTTTCTAAAGCCTTAAAGGTATGAGGTAAAGAACTAAATAAGGCCACAGAACTAGCTAAAAATAGAGGATTCGGGCAGCAGTTAGTAAATTCACAGAGGCTTACAGGCTGAACACTGAAAGGCAGGAACACGTAATGAAGATATATGTATTAGTCGTACAAATATGAGTAAATTTGACACCACTGTAATTGGGATGTAAAATCCTGTAATGTGCCGGTAAGTAAGTAAATAAATAAATAATTGCACTCTTGCTCAGATTGGTGCAGAAGTTCAAGTGTTTTAAATTTCTTTGCAATTTCTTGATTTGGTAATTTAATAGTTTCTGCGGGCATAGCATATAGAAGAGAAAATGTGATCACTTCCCTGCATGCTCGTACACTTGCCATTGTCTGCAGGAGGCACCTTGGAGTCTGGTCAAAACTGTGGCATGGCAGCCGCTAGCTGATTTAGTTGCTAAAGCTGTATGTTGTATTGCACACAGAAATTCAGTTTCTTTTTTAACATTCATCAGATCTGTGAATATTCATGAGACATTCTCTTGATTAAAAATAATGCTTCAGACACTTCCATACAGAATAAAACGAAGGTAATCCGAAGGTCATTGTGGTATTGTTCCTACATTTTGTACAGCTGAACCTATTAAATACGACTGGGCGAGTTGGCCGTGTGGTTGGTGCGCAGCTGTGAGCTTGCATCTGGGAGACAGTGGGATCGAACCCCATTGTCGGTAGCCCTGAAGATGGTTTTCTGTTGGTTCCCCATTTTTACACCAGGCAAATACTGGGGCTATACCTTATGGCTATGGCCACCTCATCCCCTCCTAGGCCTTTCCTATCCCATTGTCGCCATAAGACGTATCTGTGTCAGTGCGACGTAAAGAAAATTGTTTCTATTAAAAATGTCAGCTCACCACTCAAAAACCTCCAGATTTTTCAATTATAATGGTGATGAATAACATTTCATCTTTATGACCCTCTTCTAAAAGGTTAGATTTGGCAAAATACCACTCTCATTGATAACACTAGGAATGGGGCTTGGACAGCGTAATGGTTAAGCATTTCATGTAGTTTCCTCTCTCGTTGTTAGTCAGCACGACATTTTAATGAAAGTCCACAGCCTGTTTCCAGTCATTCGACCGGGTCAGGAATGGAGCCCCCATCTAGCAGCGAGGATGGGAATTGTGCCGGCTGCCGAAGCTTCTGGGGCAATGATTAATGAATGACAGATGAAATGATACAGGAGAGTGTTGCTGCAATGAAAGATGACAGGAAAAACCGGAGTACCCGAAAAAAAAAAAAAAACTGTCCCGCTTCTGCTTTGTCCAGCACAAATCTCACATGGAGTGACCGAATTTGAACCACAGAAACCGGCAGTGAGAGGCCAGTGCGTTGCCACCTGAGCCACGGAGGCCTCACACAACATTTTAATAAGTTTCTATATTCTGTGAATACATTCTTATTGCTGTGGTGGAAACATGCCTTGTTGTTTTGCAACAGGTTGTATGTTGGGTTACGAGGGCAATAATGAGATAAGACATTTCTTTATACCACACAGAAAAAGAGCGACATGTTTTTGAAGTGGACACATGCTGTTCCCTGGAAGGACAGAAATTGCACTGCAAAGTTCTGTGTGTGATATTCATTTTCATGACAAGTACATTTTTAAGGCTGATAAATTTGTAATTAACGCCAAAGAGACGGAACTTACATGACTGTGGTGGCTGTCATGGACCATACGAATGGGAAACAGGATAAAATTTAACAACTAGCTCCTGATGAGGGTGAGTACTGGGAATTAATCCACAGTAATACAGTATGTATACAATCATGTTATCTGTGCAGTGGGAGTAAAGCAAGAAGTGTGTGTAGTGAAGTGAATAACTTGGAAATTTTTCTCAACACTTTTGCTGGGGTTGATCTGAAAAGGTAATTTAGACTTAAAGGAACCTTTTAAGCCCACTAAAACTCTAGGTCATTGCCTTGGAAAAAGAGGTTTCCCGTTGTATAAAACTGCTTGCACTTTTAGGTTCGCCCCTGTTCGTTGCAGAGATAATAGTATCGATGCTCTATTTTTATTTCTCGCCAGGCTGAGTGGCTCAGATGGTTGAGGCAGTGGCCTTCTGCCCTGAACTTGGCAGGTTTGATCCTTACTCAGTCCGGTTATATTTGAAAATACTCACATACGTCATTCTCATACCGGTAGATTTACTGGCACGTAAAAGAACTCCTGCAGGACAAAATTCCAGAACCTCGACATCTCTGAAAACTGTCAAAAGTAGTTAGTGGGAAGCAAAGCCTATAAAAATAGTTTTATTTCTCTGCGTCTAGAGCTGAATTTAATGTCTTGGAATGTGTTTATGTGTATATATTACAGTGGTATGGAAATTACCTAGAATGCTGCATATAAAAGGCTGCATGTCTGTGAATTAATTACTCATAAACATAACTTCTTTTACGTGACATCTTACATTGCAGAACACAATACTGTGTTCGACTTGAGTAGCTAGTGTCGCTGTGGCAGAACCACAGAAACGGGTGATGTGAGCACAATTTATCTTCTATATGCTATGCTGCAGGGTTAAACATGTTCATTGCTTTATTAAAATACACTGACTGACAGAGCAAATGCAACACCAAGAAGGAGTGGTTCGAAAGGGATGAAAGTTGGGGAAAAAACAGAGACAGCACGGACGAATAATTGATGGTTATTTCAAACCGATATGCAGGTTACACAATGCGCACGGCATCGACTCAGTAGGATGTAGCACCACCGCGAGCGGCGATGCACGCAGAAACACGTCGAGGTACAGAGTCAATAAGAGTGCGGATGGTGTCCTGAGGGATGGTTCTCCATTCTCTGTCAACCATTTGCCACAGTTGGTCGTCCGTACGAGGCTGGGGCAGAGTTTGCAAACGGCGTCCAATGAGATCCCACACGTGTTCGATTGGTGAGAGATCCGGAGAGTACGCTGGCCACGGAAGCATCTGTACACCTCGTAGAGCCTGTTGGGAGATGCGAGCAGTGTGTGGGCGGGCATTATCCTGCTGAAACAGAGCATTGGGCAGCCCCTGAAGGTACGGGAGTGCCACCGGACGCAGCACATGCTGCACGTAGCGGTGGGCATTTAACGTGCCTTGAATACGCACTAGAGGTGACGTGGAATCATACGCAATAGCGCCCCAAACCATGATGCCGCGTTGTCTAGCGGTAGGGCGCTCCACAGTTACTGCCGGATTTGACCTTTCTCCACGCCGACGCCACACTCGTCTGCGGTGACTATCACTGACAGAACAGAAGCGTGACTCATCGGAGAACACGACGTTCTGCCATTCCCTCATCCAAGTCGCTCTAACCCGGCACCATGCCAGGCGTGCACGTCTATGCTGTGGAGTCAATGGTAGTCTTCTGAGCGGACGCCGGGAGTGCAGGCCTCCTTCAACCAATCGACGGGAAATTGTTCTGGTCGATATTGGAACAGCCAGGGTGTCTTGCACATGCTGAAGAATGGCGGTTGACGTGGCGTGCGGGGCTGCCACTGCTTGGCGGCGGATGCGCCGATCCTCGCGTGCTGATGTCACTCGGGCTGCGCCTGGACCCCTCGCACGTGCCACATGTCCCTGCGCCAACCATCTTCGCCACAGGCGCTGCACCGTGGACACATCCCTATGGGTATCGGCTGCGATTTGACGAAGCGACCAACCTGCCCTTCTCAGCCCGATCACCATACCCCTCGTAAAGTCGTCTGTCTGCTGGAAATGCCTCCGTTGACGGCGGCCTGACTTTCTTAGCTATACACGTGTCCTGTGGCACACGACAACACGTTCTACAATGACTGTCGGCTGAGAAATCACGGTACGAAGTGGGCCATTCGCCAACGCCGTGTCCCATTTATCGTTCGCTACGTGCGCAGCACAGCGGCGCATTTCACATCATGAGCATACCTCAGCGACGTCAGTCTACCCTGCAATTGGCATAAAGTTCTGACCACTCCTTCTTGGTGTTGCATTTGCTCTGTCAGTCAGTGTATATTCGTTGTGACATCAACTCTGAATAAATTTTATTTTATAATGCTATGTGAAACACGAGTGTAAGCATTGTTTTAGTCTTAAATCTGGTAGAGATGGGCGATAGCACTTCGTGACATCATGAAGTGCTTTCTCAAATAACATTAAAATCTTTCAGCACCTGGCAGGTTCAATCCTGGCTCAGCCTAGCGGTATTTGAAGGTGCTCAAATACAGGGTGCGGCAGAAATACCTGATGAATTTCAAACTAAATAACTCGGCAACGCAACAAGCCATTTAAAGATTTATTGCACAGTTGTAAAGAGTAGTATTTGCCATTTGCGTCACATACACACTAGGGTTTGAAAATAATGTCATCCAAATGCCGACCATCCTGTTCGATGCACCTCTGAAGCCTCTCCCTGAAGTTCCGCATGGCTCGCTTGAGCAAGTCTTGTGGTATTGCCTCGATTTCTTCACGGATGGCAGCTTTCAGGTCATGTAGTGTTTGCGGCTTACGTCAGAAGAAGCGATCCTTCAAATATCCCCGGAGAAAGAAATTGCACGGGGCGAGGTCAGGGGAATGGGCTGGCCACGGAACATCACATTTTAAAAATAAGTCTCAATCACAAAACCTCGGTGTTCACCACTCCACGCCATGCTAGCGACTGGCTTCAATCTACTGTATGTGACATAAATGGCAAACCTTGCTCTTTTAAACTGCGCAACAAAATTGTGAATGGCTTGTTGCGTTGCTGAGTTATTTACGTCTGAAATTTGTCAGGTATTTCTGCCGCACCCTATACATTAACCTTGTGTCAGTAGATTTACTGACATGTAAAAGAACTCCTGCAGGACTAAATTCTGGCACCTCGCTGTCTCTGAAAACCGTGAAAGTAGTTAGTGAGACGTAAAACCAATAACATTATTATTATTATTATTATTATTATTATTATTATTTATTATTTCAACAGCCGTATCAGCAAAGAATATTTTGAAATTAAAAATGTTCATGTTCACTTCGCAGTTTGCTGTTGAATTCACAGTTATTTCGTGGCAACAAAATATTTTGTGACTTGTAAGAAATTTGCAACTTTTTGCAAATTTATTGTATCCCTAACTGAAAAGAAACAGAGTTAAAATGAACTGGGATTAGTTCGGAGGATACTCATCTGTGAAGATGGTTGAAGGAAGTTTGTTTTCCATTTCCATCTTTAATGTTCATCTTGGTCTCACCTCTATATTGTTCTTTGAAGGGATGGTTTTCTCTTTGCACTTCCCCTTAAAATAATAACCACAGCTACCTTTACATTGCTTCCTTCACTTATATTAGCCAGTCCTTGTGCTTATCCTTTAATTCCTGTCGTCTTTCCCATCGTCCTGTGTTTAAAGTATCTATACTAGATAGATTGTATAAACCAAACCAAACCCCATGGCACTACAGCCCTTGAAGGGCCTTGGCCTACCAAGCGACCGCTGCTCAGCCCGAAGGCCTGCAGATTGCAAGGGGTCGTGTGGTCAGCACGATGAATCCTCTCGGTCGTTATTCTTGGCTTTCTAGACCGGGGCCGCTATCTCACCGTCAGATAGCTCCTCAATTCTAATCACGTAAGCTGAGTGGACCTCGAACCAGCCCTCAGGTCCAGGTGAAAATCCCTGACCTGGCTGGGAATCGAACCCGGGGCTGGCTAGATAGATTGTATAGTTAGTCTTATTTTACTGAAATTTTAATTTTTTTCTTGCTCCCTCTCCTCCTGAGTTGGTTTTGCAGTAGTTAATTCAGTTGTTTCATTCTGCACTGAATTGAAGTATTATGTACAGTGATTCATAAGAAATTTTAAATATTTTTATTTTACAGATATTTATGACGATGCTTCAAGTTTGAGTCTAGAGGCGAAGAAGCTGTTTGTTGTCTTAGCGGAGAGAGTAAAGGCAGAAGAGAAGCTTACAGTGGATTTGACTGCCTTACAAGGAGAATTGCAGCTTCTTCTTTCAGGTGCATCTGTTGCAGAAACCAAAAAAATATCAGCCGTGGAGGAAAAACCCATTTTACCCTCTCGGACAGCTCAGTCTTATACTGTTAGATAGTGATTGTTGTTTGTATGAAATAAATATTTTATTTTGTGTGTGTGTATTTTTCTTTTTAATATTAGACTTTGTGAGGTAAACCTGCATAATTCCCAGAATCAGTTTCTATCTACTGGGAACTGGTGAGCACAGCTGGTCTAAAGTTTCTTCCTGCATTCTTATTAAACTAGCTTGAAGTAAACTCAAACCATCTTACTACTCCATTATATCCCTTTCATTCCTGCTGGGACATATGTGTCCTGCAAAATCATCAAACAATACTATTTGGATTTAATTCAATTATAATAGCACAGGACCATGTTCCACTGGTTATGTACCGGTATATGTTTATTAGTTCTAGCAGTACCATAAATTTCCACCAGATGGCACTTGTTCTCAGTTTTATTCATAGAACAGGGGATGATCGATGCAGGTCACTGTTTTCATGCAAATTCACGGTGGTTGCACGATTGTGTTCATTGTGTAGCATACGCTGCTAGTGATGATAAATACCACTTTAGTGCATATAATTATATCAGGCAAGTGCAATGGTATATCTAATTTCTTTACAGTGGGACACACATTACCCATTGGTAGTTTCCATTGGGACATATAGTCCCAGCGGTATTTTATAACCTGGTTTACAATATAGGTTACGTTTATTATAACTGAGATGACTTCAAGAAGACTGCGTCGGGGGATGTCTTTTCCAACGATGATCAACTGGCAGAGATTTTAGAGGAGAATGGAGAAGATTCAGTGTCAGATTTAGACCAGCTGTGATGATGATTTTGCAGATGTAAATTACGTGCCTAGTAACGATGATTCAGAAATTTTGGATAAAGATGATTCAACCTCAGAAGCAGAAGAAAACAACAATTGTAATGGAAATAATGTAGGCTTAGGTGCTTCCGATAATAATGAAAATAGAAATGTAAACTGTATAAATGATACAGTTTATTGGTTGCCTCCGAGCCGAAATTTTCAGCCTAGGCTGAAAGTTAGTTATAGAAGGACTCTGGTAATACTGAACAGAAACATAAATAGGTCATCGGATTATCTTGATATCTGGTTACAGATTTTTCCTCGCAGCCTGCTTTATCTACATTGCTCAGTGTACAGTGTAACATTAGACATTCTCAGACGTGAGAAGAAAATAAATTTAGCAGGCACTGATTACTCAAAATATCGCTTTTGTTAGGAGTAACGTTAGTGACAATAGAGTCCCAAATTTTTCTAGCTATTTGTCAAATCATGCATCATTGGGGAATGAGGCTGTCAGAACACTTTTGCAGAATAGATGTCAGTTGTTACTCTCAAAGTTTTGCTTTGCAAATCCTGACAAAGGGGAATTGTTTTCCAAAACCTATTATATCAATGATGTGATTTTTTTGTTTGAAGAAAAAAAAAAAAAAAAGAAAAAAAAATCAGAGAGCTATGGAGGATAGTCCTTTCCAAAATTTTGATTAGTCTATGAGTAAATTCAAGCAAGCCTTAAACAATTTTTACCTTTGAAACCGGTCAAGCATGGAATAAAAATCTGGAAATGTTCAATTTTAAAAGTGGTTATCTACATATAATTTAAAAGTGTATCTGGAAAGGAAGAAAGAAGTGAGGAAAAGTGAACTCTTGGAGAACGGGTCGTATTGAAACTAGTTGAATCAGTGAGAAATGATATCTTCATAGCATTCAACAGATTTTTTACTTCCATCAGACATGTGGACAGTATGCAGCAGTTGAGACATACGCCTACATATCTAACGGGAGAAACATGCCAAAAGTTGAGGGAAAATTGGACAGGAGCCAATATCAGTACTTGGGCAATGCTTCTGGAATGCTTGCTGCAGGATGGCAGGATTCTAAACAAATGATGGTACTTAGCAACTGCCATATGCCAAACTAAGTCAAAGTGCTAAGAAAGAAGAAAAATGGATGTAAAGAAGTGCCCTGCCCAGAATCAACATCATTCTACAATGAAATTATGGGAGGTGTAGATCTCTCAGATCAGGAAGTTAGCATGTATGATTTTGATAGAACATCTCAAAAGTTGTGGAGAAATGTCTTCTTCCAGATCCTCATGGTGGTCATTATGAATTCTTCAATTTTGTAACCAGAAATCCAGCACAAAAAGATTCCATTGCTTGAATAACTTATTCCCCTTGCTGAGCAAATGATGACTGCTGGCAAAGCAAATGTGAAGTTGACCTACCTAAGCATCAAAAGTGATATTTATTGTTGGAGAACACTTGCCAGTGTAAGGCAACATCAAAAGGTGATGTGTGAGGAGTGCAAAGCAGAAGAAAAATATGAACCAAAACTCTCTGTACAATGTCTAAGCTCTTCTGTACAAGAACTGCTTTATATCTTATCACACTTATGCACCTAACCTACATGTGAAGTGTTCTGATAATGTTATTGTTTTTACGTCCCACTAACTACTTTTTGACAGTTTCTGGAGATGCCAAGGTGCCAGAATTTTGTCCCACAGGAGTTCTTTTACGTAGTAATTGGCATGCTCTCACTTGAGACCGATGTTGCAGAACTGTGCGACTTCCCAGTAACTACAAGCGAAAGTGAAAACCACCGCCATCTCAATCTCTTATACTGCCTGCTCTCTCAGCGTGAGCTATTAGTGTCACAAACCTCCACTAGGGGCGCCAGCTAACGCACCCAGTTTATCTTGGTAACCACTTTGTTGTGTTCCCGTGAGTTTGCATTGCGTATTATTGATGTGTGTGTATCTGGTTGTAAAACTATGAATAGTTGTGTTCCCCTCTCTGTATCATAGCAAGGAATCCAAATTCTTCAGGTGTGAAGTTTCCTGAAATCCCCCAAGCAAACAACTTCGGGGAAATAATGAACAAAAGACCGTTTGTCTTTTAGAACAAATCCATAATTTTTGCAAGACAAAATCCGCGCAGTCAGAACAAATCATACGATACCGTGTGGCATGGAGAATAGTATCCCAAACTGTTAGGAATATGGGAAGACTCCTGGTCTACTGTCAGCTCCATTACAAAGTACTCTGGACAAGTAGCCTAAATGGGAGATGTTGAGTGTGGTGTCGGAATTTCCCAATTAGTGAAGGAAAGACTTAGAGCTAAATGTAAAACTCTCAGACCAACAGAGAGGAGTGTAACAGTGATTGCCAATTAAACGGCTAATTATGTACAGCTCCTGTACGACCGAACCCGTGACAAGTCCCTTTGTGTGGTCAATGTTGAAGGTGTATGCAGCACAGATATTAGAAAATCTGCTCTCGCGAATAAACTGTTTTGTTGTAAACGGACTTTCAAAAATGTTCCCTATTCCTGCTGCTTACTTCCTCATTAAAGACTTAGCAGACTCCGATCTATTCCTTCTAGTTCAGAAATGATTAATGCCGTTGACTGACAATCATAGAATCAATTCTTCCACATTTAAGAATTTGGAGAGGGAAAAGCGAGAACCTGTGTGACTCATCCATGTTATCCCAGTCGTAAACTTCTTTTCAGTTTTGACTATTGGCGTTTGATAAAAAATGTGGGATCCCGGTTCTTAAGCAGAGAAATGACAGCAATGGCATCATCACTTCCAAATATGTGAGAGAAGTTCATCACCTCCAAAGAGACTTGACATTCAAGTCTGTTCGGTATTACCAAACAACAGGGGAATTTAGAAAATATGAATGTTCTGCTGTACAAATATTTCCCCAGCGGTTACTGCTGATATACAGTCAATCAAATCAATATCAATCAATATTGATCTGCATTTAGGGCAGTCGCCCAGCTGGCAGATTCTCTATCTGTTGTTTTCCTAGCCTTTTCTTAAATGATTTCAAAGAAATTGGAAATTTATTGAACATCTCTCTTGGTAAGTAATTCCAATCCCTAACTCCCCTACCTATAAATGAATATTTGCCCCAATTTGTCCTCTTTAATTCCAACTTCATCTTCATATTGTGATCTTTCCTACTTTTAAAGACGCCACTCAAACTTATTCGTCTACTAATGTCATTCCACGCCATCTCTCCGCTGACAACTCGGAACATACTACTTACACATTATAATTCTCATGTTAGGTCCGTATTGAAATGTACGTAAATACAAAGTATGTTACAAGTGTTATTATTTTTTATATCCACCTATTCAATACAAAGATCTTTTTAGAAATTAAATATTATTATAAAATGTTAAGGGACATGTTTCACCCATATTAAGGGCATCATCAGCCTCAAACTCAAACCTGTATGGTGAAAAATCAGGATCCTGATTGCTCTTACAAGTCATAAAAAGATGATATCATTGTAGGTGTCTGTCCAAACATACAAATTGTTAGAATGTCCTTGGCTAAAATTGCAGTATCAAGCTGCATGTCAGAAGTTCACACGATTATACTTTCCGGAGCGTTGAAAAAATTTGTTGGGGGTAGAGCAATAAACTGCTCAGTCCTTTTTTTTTTTTTCAACTAACCTTTCCATAACTAATTTACATCTTTACAGATGAAAGGACTTCACACCAAAGAGCTCTATCAGCGTCGATAAACCTTCGAATTTTGCTCCTTCAAACAAGATAAATAAATCTATAGACAACCGAATGCTTTTTCCTTGCTCCCACAATTACTTAAGGAAGACGGTTATCTTATAACGCATTCGACTTTCACTCCTTCAGCCAGTTAAATAGACTATAGGCAGCTGAACAGCCACTTAAGAAGGCTGTTGTCTTTTCACAACATACGAAATTGGCATCTGTGACAGTTTATCAGCTTTGCTTTTTCTTATCCTCTAACAGGAGTATTCAAGGAGGCACATTTCTGTTTCATTATAAAGACTGAGCTGTTTATTGCTCTACCCCCAACAAATCTTTTAACGCTCCGGAAAGTATAATCGTGTGGACTTTTGACATGCAGCTTGATACTGCAATTTTAGCCAAGGACATTCTAACAATTTTTATGTTTGGACAGACACCTACAATGATATCATCTTTTTATGACTTGTAAGAGCAATCAGGATCCTGATTTTTCACCATACAGGTTTGTGTTTGAGGCTGATGATGCCCTTAATATGGGCAAAACATGTCCCTTAAAATTTTAAAATAATATTGAATTTCTAAAAAGATCTCATTGTATTGAATAGGTGGATATAAAAAATAATAACACTTGTAACATACTTTGTATTTACATACCACTTAGTCGAGCAGCTTGTCTTCTTTCTCCCAGTTCTTCCCAGCCCAAACTTTGCAACATTTTTGTAACGCTACTCTTATGTCGGAAATCACCCAGAACAAATCGAGCTGCTTTTCTCTGGATTTTTCCAGTTCTTGAATCAGGTAATCCTTGTGAGGGTCCCATACACTGGAACCGTACTCTATTTGAGGTCTTACCAGAGACTTATATGCCCTCTCCTTTACATCCTTACTACAACCCCTAAACACCCTCATAACCATGTGCCTCTGTACCCTTTATTTACAATCCCATTTATGTGATTACCCCAATGAAGATCTTTCCCAAAAGGAACATTCACCTCATCAACGCAGTAATTAAACCTGAGAGGACTTTTCCTATTTGTGAAACTCTCAACCTGACTTTTAACCCCAATTATCAACATACCATTGCCTGCTGTCCATCTCACAACATTATTGAGGTCACGTTGCAGTTGCTCACAATATTGTAACTTATTTATTACTCTGTACAGAATAACATCATCTGCAGAAATCCTTACCTCTGATTCCACTCCTTTACGCATATCATTTATATATGTAAGAAAAGATAAAGGTCCAATAATACTGCCTTGAGGAATTCCCCTCTTAATTATTACTGGGTCAGATAAAGCTTCGCCTACTCTAATTCTCTGAGATCTATTTTCTAGAAATATAGCAACCCATTCAGTCACTGTTTTGTCTAGTCCAATTGCACTCATTTTTGCCAGTAGTCTCCCATGATCCACCCTATCAAATGCTTTAGACAGGTCAATCGCAATACAGTCGTCCATTTGACCTCCTGAATCCAAGATATCTGTTATATCTTGCTGGAATCCTACAAGTTGAACTTCAGTGGAATAACCTTTCCTAAAACCGAACTGCCTTCTATTGAACCAGTTATTAATTTGCTTCGTGAAAGGAAACTATGGCCGTTTATAAACATGTGTTTAGACTTTTCATACGCGGAATTGACGGTGCACTTCATGGAATCAATTTACAAATTTTTCACATTCCACGATGTCACTGATATAATTTAGCACATTAGGCGAAACAGTCCAGATTGTGTGCATTTCTATTCAGCAGATAACATACCGGAATGGTTGAATGATGATTTCACTGAGTACGTTAAAATAATTCACTTGGAATCAAAACGTGCAAGACTGAAATATCGGACCTTACTAATGAGACGTCAGATGCTGTCTCGATAACTGTGAAGTCTACAGTGGAATGTGCGTCTTCATCTGTTGCAGAATGGTTTCTTTTATGTTCTTACTAGATGATTTTTTGGAGACGCAATAGAAGCTCTGTTTAGTGCAGTGAGATTGGGTGATGGATACAATGACATGACGGACAGACGCATTGCAGTATGTGCTATAAAACGTATCCTGTAATCTGCTCATGAATGAAGGGTCAGCGAAATAGTGATAAAAAAATTTGTGTATCCACTGCTTGTAAACAACGGTAAGAAAAGGACTTAAAAAGTGCTCGAGAAAATTCTGAAATTTTGTGTTCCATGTAGCAGTGGGATGATCCTAAAATATCTGCTGTAAGTGGTAAGATTTTATATATTTTACGTTTCTATATATTAAGACAAGCTCAAATTTGAAATATCAGTTTCTGGATGTCAGTTATCTTCTCAATCAGTAACATGTTAAGGATTATTTTTCATTTTATATTGGTGTTATGTAGGAAGTACCATTTAATCAACATGTGCTCTGGGTGCAGTAAGTGCTGCCATCTGCAATGTCGCTGTAAACGCAATTCTCGCGGCACAGAGCAGGCAGTATATAGGTGAAAACATAATGGCAGTATCTTAAACAGTTCAGAAGTTATTTGAGGTGGACATTTTAGCTGGATAATGCTGTATAATTTGTTAATAACTATAGATAGGATGTATACCTACCAGGATGCCTCCCATTGTAATCAACAGGGTAGCTTCTTGTGGTGCAGACCGGGCCAGAGGTTCTCTGTGACAATTCCCCTTTAGTGATATGTGTTTTTAAGTGGTGGATCATCTCAGAAATATTTCTGCTGATGTATTTTTACTTCCTTTGAACAAACAACACAGCGGCTTTGCCATGTGTCATTTCTTCAAAGTAATCCCATGCCCAAGACTTAGTTGTGTTTTGGATATAATCTTAAAGTTGTCGCGTACAATCAGATCCAATTACACATTGCAATCTCATATACCGAAATATTTAATTATGATGCAAATACTCAAACATTGTAAGAAATTATTTCCTTCGTCGCTGTAATATCGGTAAACACAAGCACTGGTCAGATGGATATTGAATGTGGTGTCCGATAAATTATGAGTGATAACGATGTACACGTACAGTAACAATCAGTTCCTGTATTTAGCCTACTCATTTGTGCATTTACAGCTGCATACAATGCTAAAATGCATATCCTTTAGAATTATGTTATACTGTGTCAAAATAGACCTTGGTAGAAATGAATGCCCTAGTTGCTTGTTGACACTTATTTACAGAATGGAGAAGGCCAGTGGTTATCTGTTCATATACTCAGTACAAACTACATTCATCTTTGTCTACTTGTAGACCTACGACACGCAGCTTGCTGCACAGTGTGGGGACAACACACTCGAGATCTCTTGAAATTTCTTGCAAGAAACAATGCTTGCGCTAGTCTCAGACAAGTGAACATGATTGTTTAAAAACAGTGCTCATACTGGCAGCAGAAATTAATTAGTGCTTGTTTGGTTAAGAGACTTCAGGTTGCAAATTATAAAGGATGTATTGCAGCAAAGAAACCCCTACTGAGGGCTGTCGATAAGAGGAAAAGACTATACAGAGTGTAAAAATAAGGTATGGTTAGACTTTCAAGACACGTTCCTCACACATAGAAGAAGAAAATACATGATGTGTTGCATTGAATCCCAGATGCGCTGATGTATGTATCCCTGCAATGGTGGTTAGATGCATGTATGTATCACTACTAATGGAGGGCATTCCAAAATTTCATGCAAGAAAAGAGTTTCATATGGTATGTTGGTACATTGTATTCCTCTGGCTTTCCCATGATTAATGTACTATGTAGAGTTGTAGAAAGTGAGTTCGAACATGTACATGAAACATTTCCAGACCCATGTCCAAATAAGAATATTTTCTTCTTTTACATGTGAGGAGTATGTCTTGGAAGTTTGGCCATTCTTGTTTCATCCTCTATTACGCCAAACAGTATGAAAATTGGTCTAATCAGTAGGAAAATGTGTTATTTATGCACAAATCTTCATCAAGCTGTTGGGCACAAGATGCCTCTATTTGTTTGATGTATAAAAGAAGAATGCATGGCAACTTGGTACATATCAAATGCAGTTAAGCATGGAAGAGGTTGAGTGATAGTATGGGGTTTCTTTGGTAGCAATAAGATGGGATATTGTCAAAATTGAGGGTGTTACGATAGACAAGGAACAGTATCATAACATTCTCCCAGTGCCATGTAAAACCATCTGGGATATGTTGAATTGGCAAGGTTTCATAATGCAGCAAGATAATGATTCATCTCCACTATGCAGCAAGTATGATGAATGATCAGAAGCAATGAAAGAACCAAAAACCCTGGTATAACCCCCTCAAATCCCGATTGAGCTTCTTTGGAATCATTTGGATCAAAGAGTCAGGAGGAGACCACTGACTTACATAAATGCACTGTGGAACCATTTGCAGAAGGAATGGAGGGATGTTTCTGAAGAAATTTTGACATATTTATGGAAAGGATGCCTAGAGTATGAAAAGCAGTGATCAAAGCGAGGGGATGTTACTATGAAGAAAGCAAAATCAAGGAAGTATTCTTCAGTTCCATAACTCTTTATGAAAAAATGAGTCCACAGCAAAAATGATGGATATCACTTTTTTACAAAAATGAGTTGAGGATGCCATTATCTTCATTATATGGTATTATATGACAGAATACATGGTTAAAAGACAAAATTAAAATTGCTGATAGTCCATGAGGTAAAAGGAAAAGAAAATTTGGTATACAATGCAAGAATGATAGTAGTAATTTAGTTCCTATTATTCATTGCGTCTTTTCCAGTGATCAATAGTTGACGCTGTGCTACCCAATACTCACTACATTCAGCTGTATGCAGAATGACTGTTGTCTGTTTACCTCTTGTAGCCTTCTCGCCGAGGACGCGAGTATGTGCTCAAGTGGTCAAAATTCTGCCAACCAGTTTAGTTGGGAACTAAGACTATGACAAAACCATTCATTCGTGACCAAGCAAAGGGGGTTTGGGGGCGCAAGCGCCCAGTTGAGAGCCGTGAAGCGGCTTTTAGGTCTATAGCATTCTGTAGTGCGATAGGAGTGCATTGTATGTTGGACAGTGACAAAAAGCTGAATTAATTTATAATTCGGGTCAGTGACACAGCAATTGGTCTGGATTAATTAGGTCCGGCTAGTGAAAAAACCATTGGTCTGCATTGGTTAGGTCCGGTTAGTGACAAAACCATTGGACTGTGACCAAGCAAAGGTTAGGGCAGCGAAGTGGCTTTTAGGTCTCTAGCATTCAGTAGGGTGATAAGAGCACATTCTATTTCGCGTAAGGTGACAGGCGAATCCCTATTTAAGAGCACCATCCCCCTATACGCAAGGGTGCATGAATTCCTTAAGGCTGCTGCAGCCCTGTACCCACCACTGCATTAAGGTAAGTTACATATAAAATTATTGCTGTTGTGTATTTCATGTTGTTTCCTTTTGCTTGGTGTTTTTATTTGTGCTTTTATTCAGTTAGGGTTGGTAACTCAATCTAATTATCATCATTGATGGCAATAACGCCACATCCTTTCACACATTGGCCAATAGAATTGCAAGTAGCTACTTTAGCAATGGACAGTGGCAGATGCTGCTCTTTATTAGGTTATAAAAGTAAATGTATTTCTGAGGGCGGGATGGTGGGTTCCTAGATATTGCAACGAACACATCTCTCTTTTAAAAGGAATTCCATGTAAGATTTGTATAATTTCCACTTCCTTATAATGTAACAAACTTTGAGTTGCATGGTGTCAACTATGCCTTTCCAGTGTTGATAATGAAATTATTTGGTTTGTGACTTTTCAATCAATCAATACTGATCTGCATTTAGGGCAGTCGCCCAGGTAGCAGATTCCCTATCTGTTGCTTTCCTAGCCTTTTCCTAAATGATTTCAAAGAAATTGGAAATTTATTGAACATCTTCCTTGGTAAGTTATTCCAATCACTAACTCCCCTTCCTATAAATGAATATTTGCCCCAGTTTGTCCTCTTGAATTCCAACTTTATCTTCATATTGTGATTTTTTCTACTTTTATAAATGCCATTCAAACTTATTCGTCTACTAATGTCATTCCACGCCATCTCTCCACTGACAGCTCGGAACATACCACTTATTACAAGTGATGAAAATCATTTTTCGTCCGTATTGAAAGTTTCATAAACTGTATATAGGATAATATCTTATGTTTATTTCCACCTATTCAATATACTATAAGATGTTGGCATTTATGTTGAAACATTTTTCAGATGAGACATGTTTCGCCTTCTACTGTGAGGCATCTTCAGTCATTATCAAAAAAACCTTATTATTTTACCAGGCATCTGGTTAAAGATATTCTAAAATGTGTTTGATGATTATAAGAGAGACAAGATTTATACTTGTTATAAACATGTTCATGAAATAACTAAAAAACCAATATAGTGATAAAAACATATGTAGTTCTTTGTTGAATAGGACTTTGTTTGATTGTACTATAGTAAAAAAGGTGGCTTGAAGCCGTAGTCATTAATAGATGTCTAATACATAGTGGAAGGCATAAAATATCAGTTCTATGAGAATATACATTACATTCAAATGATACTAAAAACTGGTGGATTCATAGGTAGTACATATAAAATGTTCAATGAAATAACTAAAGATCTAATATATTGATAAACATATATATGGTGAACTTCTTGTCAACGCAATCTTGCCGAATAAATCTAAAATAACCTATGAACTGTTGACCAATAAATATCATGGACAAATGCACGCTAACGTCAAGTAACTTTTGTCAAGCAGTTGGAATGTTTTTCCTTCATATTTTTATACTAAGCTTTATATTTTGACTTATATCTTTTTACCATATATTAGCAGTTATTTGACCTATACTTCAAACATTGACTACGGCTTTAAGCCAACAACTGTCATTTACAGTCACATGACGCCTCCATTTTTAAATGTACTGCTTATGAATCTGCCAGTTTTTATGTATCATTTGATTGTATTATATATTCTCATTGAACTGATTTCATATGCCTTCCACTATGTATTAGACATCTATTAATGACTACGGCTTCAGGCCGTACAATCATACGACGTCCTATTCAAAAAGAACTACATATGTGTTTATCAATATATTAGATCTTTAGTTATTTCATTGAACATTTTATATGTACTACCTATGAATCCACCAGTTTTTAGTATCATTTGAATGTAATGTATATTCTCATAGAACTGATATTTTATGCCTTCCACTATGTATTAGACATCTATTAATGACTACGGCTTCAAGCCACCTTTTTTACTATAGTACAATCAAACAAAGTCCTATTCAACAAAGAACTACATATGTTTTTATCACTATATTGGTTTTTTAGTTATTTCATGAACATGTTTATAACAAGTATAAATCTTGTCTCTCTTATAATCATCAAACACATTTTAGAATATCTTTAACCAGATGCCTGGTAAAATAATAAGGTTTTTTGATAATGACTGAAGATGCCTCACAGTAGAAGGTGAAACATGTTTCAACATTAATGCCAACATCTTATATTGTATTGAATAGGTGGAAATAAACATAAGATATTATCCTATATACAGTTTATGAAACTTTCAATACGGACAAAAAATGATTTTCATCACTTGTAATAATAAAGCTAACCAGGCTAATAAAAACAAGTATCTAAACCTTAAAACAAAATTTAGCAAGATCTCGAAAGATATTCAATTCCTAAAAGAATGTGTAAGATCGAATCTAGTGCCGAAATTTCTAAAATCGACTCAAAGGAAAAACATAACGAAACATAAATCTAACGATATTCAAAACAAAATCAACAACCTTTGGCTCAAAAATGAGATAAAACTATTGTATAGAAAAAAATATCTTTATTAAATACACAACTCTATCGCGAACATTTGATTATCGCGCAATCGTTATCACCGCTAGAATGGAATTCTTATCAACAACACATTACATATAAAATACAGATTACATTGAACAAAAAACAAGAAACCCTAAATCGTAAATTGACACATTTAAAAGAAGAAAAAGCAAAATCAATAAACCGGAACAGTAATATAAAAATATCCCCCTCTCCCTGGAACAATATTCCAACTACAATTAATCTATCTGACGTCACCTTCACAGATAAAGAAACACATTTATTCAACCAAGGCTTAAAACATAATTGGCCCAACCCACATAAAGCAGAAGATATAATCACTACAATAGCCAAAGCTGAAGCCAACATAAATAAACAAATTCCAACAGACAAACAAAGCGACATAAAATACGACATTAAAAAGAAATTACCTACCCTTGTAAAATAAATTTCTTACAAAAATAACTCGTCCTCACTAAAACAGATCCAAGAATTAAGAAAAAAAGTGGACACTAATGACATAATAACTAAAGCCGACAAAGGCAATACTGTACTCTTAATGAAAAAACAAGATTACATTCATAAAACAGAGGAGTTCTTCTCTAATGAGACCTACACTATAATTTCAAAAGATCCCACTACAAAAACTCAACGTAATCTAAAAACACTTTTAAAAATCTCTTCATTTTTATTTAATGATCATGAATACCAAAGTCTCATTAATATGAACCCCAAACTACCCATCGTCAGATCACTACCGAAGGTACATAAAAAGGATGTTCCTATTCGACCGATCATAAACAGCCAAAATAGCCCGACATATAAAACCTCACAATTCCTCCAGAAATTTCTCAAAAAACATTTCAAATTCCATAACAAACACCCCAAAAATTCAATAGAACTATGTGAAACTCGCAAAAAATTTAACTTAAAACCTAATCACACATTGTGCTCTTTCGACGTCATTAACATGTATTCAAACATTCCCGCTAAAAAAACTATTGAAATAATAAAAAACAATCTTTCCAAACATAGCAATTTAAGCAAAATAGAAATAGAAGAATTCTTAAAAGTACTAAACTTCGTCTTACAAAACAACTTTTTTACTTTCAACAATAAAATATACAAACAGGAAGGCCTGGCCATGGGAGACCCTTTATCCGGAATACTTGCTGAAATTTATATGGAAAACCTCGATAACAGCATAATAATAAAAAACATCAATGGATTAAATCTCTGGCTACGCTATGTTGATGACACGCTAGTAATAATTGACAATAATCTCAACAATAGTGACAACATTTTAACTTATTTAAATAATCTGGATAACAGTATTAAATTCACTAAAGAGGACGAGGACCACAAATCAATTAATTTTCTTGACATCACAATAACAAGAACTTCCAATAAGTTTGATTTCCAAATTTACAGAAAACCCTCATTTACACCTGTAACTATTAAACAAAGTTCCCTACATCCACAATCACACAAACTGTCCTCATTTTATAGTATGGTGTACGGAGCTCTAAAAATTCCCCTTTCAACCACCAATTTAAAAAAAGAAATAAATACAATAAAAGAAATAGCCACTTTTAACGGATATAATCCCTCTATCATAGACAAACTAATTAATAAAGTTAAATTGAAACTATCCACAAACCTCTCCCCAATAAAAAATGAAAAATCTAAGTTTGCAACCTTTACATACACCAACCCAATCATACACCAAGTAACCAACACCTTAAAAAATCAAGAGATCAAAATAGCTTTCAAAACTCAAAATTCAAACCAAAAAATGTTCTTCAACCATAATACAATAAATTCAGAAAATAATAAATACTCAGGCTCCAGTATCTATAGATTAAAATGTAATGAGTGCCTCAGCTCATACATCGGACAAACAGGAAGAAGCTTCATAACTAGGTACACAGAACATTTCAATACTCAGAAACATAATAAACACTCAGCAATGAGCAATCACATGAAAGAAACGGGGCACAACTTTACCACTATTGAACAGGACCTTCAAATTTTAAAAAGAATAAAAAAAGGTAGACTTATGACCGAATTCGAAAATTGATACATATTTTTGGACCAAAAATTCAATGCTAATAAGAATTTAAATGATCCAATAGACAATAGAAGCCCTTTATATGACCAAATAGTAACATTATTCAATAAAGTAAACCTTCAGGAGAAAAGTTTTTTAATATTTTCAAAACAGTATCAACAAACACCCCTACGTCAACAAATACATCATAACCCCCTCCTCCTCCCAACTTACGTAATTCCCCTCCACGCGCCAATCATAAACCAATAAATGATTCACGCCCCTCCGCTTCCCCACTATACACAACTCCCTCCCGTTCACCAATCACAAGCCCACAACTCCGCCCCCTCCTACCCATCCCCCTCTGGCCAGACGACATACGTACAACACAAGGAGTAAAACCGTTAGTGACCATTAGTATCCTAACAGCGCCTCACACAGCATGTCAAACGGGCCTACAACGCCATAGGTAAGCACCAACATTTTCTCACTAACAACACTTAAACAAAACCTTCCCATGTTTTCTTTCATTCTCGTCAAAATTAACTACAATATTTTCTTCATTTCAGAACCAATCTATAACAACAATAATTCAACAGCCCCATCAAACTTCCATAATACTCTTCAATAGTATAAATTATCACAATCAACGTTTTATATAAAATATATTGTCATCGAAGAAGAAAACAACAGTTCTCCAACCTTCACAGAAAAAATCCATACCAACGTTGAGAATTTCAGCCCATCATCATCTCTGCAACTTTCTTGATGACTTAATACAAATTAGGCCAACTTCTTGTCAACGCAATCTTGCCGAATAAATATAAAATAACCTATTAACTGTTGACCAATAAGTATCACGGACAAATGCACGCCAAGTAACTTTTGTCAAGCAATTGGAATGTATTTCCTTCATATTTTTATACTAAGCTTTATATTTTGACTTATATCTTTTTACCATATATTAACAGTTATTTGACCTATACTTCAAACATTGACTACGGCTTTAAGCCAACAACTGTCATTTATAGTCACATGACGCCTCCATTTTTCAATGTAATGCTTATGAATCTGCCAGTTTTTATGTATCATTTAATTGTATTATATATTCTCATTGAACTGATTTCATATGCCTTCCACTATGTATTAGACATCTATTAATGACTACGGCTTCAAGCCGTACAATCATACGACGTCCTATTCAACAAAGAACTACATATGTGTTTATCAATATATTAGATCTTTAGTTATTTCATTGAACATTTTATATGTACTACCTATGAATCCACCAGTTTTTAGTATCATTTGAATGTAATGTATATTCTCATAGAACTGATATTTTATGCCTTCCACTATGTATTAGACATCTATTAATGACTACGGCTTCAAGCCACCTTTTTTACTATAGTACAATCAAACGAAGTCCTATTCAACAAAGAACTACATATGTTTTTATCACTATATTGGTTTTTTAGTTATTTCATGAACATGTTTATAACAAGTATAAATCTTGTCCCTCTTATAATCATCAAACACATTTTAGAATATCTTTAACCAGATGCCTGGTAAAATAATAAGGTTTTTTGATAATGACTGAAGATGCCTCACAGTAGAAGGTGAAACATGTCTCATCTGAAAAATGTTTCAACATAAATGCCAACATCTTATATTGTATTGAATAGGTGGAAATAAACATAAGATATTATCCTATATACAGTTTACATACCACTTAGTCGAGCAGCTCTTCTTCTTTCTCTCAATTCTTCCCAACCCAAACATTGCAACATTTTTGTAAAGCTACTCTTTTGTCGGAAATCACCCAGAACAAATCGAGCTGCTTTTCTTTGGATTTTTTCCAGTTCTTGAATCAGGTAATCCTGGTGAGGGTCCCATACACTGGAACCATACTCTAGTTGGGGTCTTACCAGAGACTTATATGCCCTCTCCTTTACATCCCTGTGATGGGAGAAAGCGAACGTGAAATGATACAAATGTTAGATAAACTCAACATGAAACTAGAAGAATATGGAATGAGAATTAATAAGAAGAAGACCAAAAGTATGATAATTGGAGGAAAAGGTAGAAGTTGTCATATTAGTATAGGAGGAGAAAAAATAGAGCAAGTCAGTAACTTCAAGTATTTGGGAAGTATGATCAGAGATGATATGTATTGTATAACAGAAATTAAGAAAAGAATTGCCATAGCAAAAGAAGGCTTTAGGAAAAAATCAAAATTATTTTGTGGACCACTAAACAAAGATTTGAGGAAAAGACTTTCTAAGTGTTACATTTGGAGCATAGCGCTGTATGGCGCAGAGACTTGGACATTGAGAAAGAAAGATGAGAGAAGATTGGAGGCCCTAGAGATGTGGGTATGGAGGAGATTAGAACGAGTGAAATGGGAAGACCGGGTAAGGAATGAGGAGGTATTACGAAGAGTTGGAGAAGAACAAAGTATGTTACACACCATTAGAAGGAGAAAAATGAACTGGATCGGACATTGTTTGAGGAGGGACTGTTTACTGAAAGAAGGAATAGAAGAAATGGTGAAAGGCAAACGAGGAAGAGGAAGGAAAAAATATCACACGTTGGACAATATCCAAGGAAATAAATATTCGGACATGAAAAACTTGGCGCAGGACAGGCAACAGTGGAAGAGGTTCATCCCATGACAAGACCTGCCATAAGGCAGAATACCTAGATAGATAGATTACATCCTTACTACAACCCCTAAACACCCTCATAACCATGTGCAGAGATCTGTACCCTTTATTTACAATCCCATTTATGTGATTACCCCAATGAAGATCTTTCCTTATATTAACACCTAGATACTTACAATGATCCCCAAAAGGAACTTTCACCCCATCAACGCAGTGATTAAAACTGAGAGGACTTTTCCTATTTGTGAAACTCACAACCTGACTTTTAACCCCGTTTATCAACACACCATTGCCTGCTGTCCATCTCACAACATTTTCGAGGTCACGTTGCAGTTGCTCACAATCTTGTAAGTTATTTATCACTCTATAGAGAATAACATCATCTGCAAAAAGCCTTACCTCCGATTCCACTCCTTTACTCTTATCATTTATATATATAAGAAAACATAAAGGTCCGATAATACTGCCTTGAGGAATTCCCCTCTTAATTGTTACAGGGTCAGATAAAGTTTCACCTACTCTAATTCTCTGAGATCTATTTTCTAGAAATATAGCAACCCATTCAGTCACTCTTTTGTCTAGTCCAATTGCACTCATTTTTGCCAGTAGTCTCCCATGATCCACCCTATCAAATGCTTTAGACAGGTCAATCGCGATACAGTCCATTTGACCTCCAGAATCCAAAATATCTGCTATATCTTGTTGGAATCCTACAAGTTGAGCTTCAGTGGAATAACCTTTCCTAAAACCGAATTGCCTTCTATTGAACCAGTTATTAATTTCACAAACATGTCTAATATAATCGGAAAGAATGCCTTCCCAAAGCTTACATACAATGCATGTCAAACTTACTGGCTTGTAATTTTCAGCTTTATGTCTATCACCCTTTCCTTTATACACAGGGGCTACTATAGCAACTCTCCATTCATCTGGTATAGCTCCTCCGACCAAACAATAATCAAATAAGTACTTCAGATATGGTACTATATCCCAACCCATTGTCTTTAGTATATCCCCAGAAATCTGATCAATTCCAGCTGCTTTTCTAGTTTTCAACTTTTGTATCTTATTGTAAATGTCATTGTTATCATATGTAAATTTTATTACTTCTTTGGCCTTAGTCTCCTCCTCTATCTCGCCATTATCCTTGTAACCAACAATCTTTACGTACTGCTGACTGAATACTTCTGCCTTTTGAAGATCCTCACATACACACTCCCCTTGTTCATTAATTATTCCTGGAATGTCCTTCTTGGAACCTGTTTCTGCCTTAAAATACCTATACATAGTTGATATTTCCTGTGTTTTGCTTCTTATTTTGTTAAGTCCGAAATATAATACTGCTTTGAGTGATAATCCTGAAATGTGGTGTATGAGACAAGGAATGAAAACAAAGAGGAGGTTAAAGCATAGTAGAATGACTGATGTTATGAAGAAAATGAGGTTATGTTCATATGAATTCGGGCCCGACTGTGAATGTAAAAAACTTGAGTGCTTTAAAACGGTATCTGAAATGGAAAGAAAACTTATAATTGAAGAGTTTAATGAAATTGTATCCTATGATGAAGAAAATGCCTATCTTTTTGGACTAATAACATTTCAGACAGTTAAGAATCATAGGCCCACGAAAGAAGAAAATGTTGTGAAATTTCATTAGGGTGACCAACCGTCTGGCATATGTCCTTTTTTCATGCTTGTCCTCTGTCCGGGAGGCATTTATTGTTTGCTATTAAATGTCCGGCTTTTTGCATGTTGTATTCTTAGTTATCCAGTTTCCTATTGTTTTCTCTGTTGCAAAGCTATTTTCGTTGCACTTCCTTTATCTCTGTCCATATTCTGGATACCCCTATCAGACTACGTCATTTACTCACTTAATATTAAATCATATCTTAAGTTAGAGCTGTCTGAAGGGCCTGTCACCAAAGTGGTGACACCGCCTGACGTGATTTGAACGTGCTCGGTTGGGGCCGGCGAATCGGCGGGGATTCACCAGTCAAGTAATGCTGGCTGGGGTATTACGTAGTTTTGTTTTTGTGCTGGTTGGATTCGGACCTTCTGATTTTTTTTTTATAATGAAACTAGCAAGATACCCGTGCTTCGCTACGGTATTATACTGAAATTTATAATTGAATGCTTATTGTTGTAGATATGTAATCCGCCGAAATTCGCGATCTGACTCGTTTACTGCGAGAATCCGCCAAAATTCGTGATCTGACTCGTTTTCTAATAGATTACGGCAAGTTTCCTCCCATTTTTCAATCTTTCTTTCCAGCAATCGATTTCGTACTTCCCGGGCTAGGTCCAGGTATTCCACCCGGTCAGTTGGGTCCCTAAATCTTTGCCATCTTTTCCTATAAGCATTTTTAATATGGATCAAATCCTTCAGGAGATCTGGCGTGGTGTCTTCTTGGGTGCCTTGGCGGTACTGAACCCGCGGCCGGACTGCAGCATTCTAAGTCATTACCCGTCCAGGACCCCTTTCCAGCGGGATCCGCACATTTGACGACGGTCCAGAACATTATTGTTATTATTATTATTATTATTATTATTATAGATGTTCTGGACCCCACAGCAAGATGTAAGACCGCTACTTGGCGGTAACTTACATCTGCTGCCATTGTCATTGTTGACAATGTGACCAGCACCATTGTGTGCGTAGGCAAGTGTGCGGGATTTCTGGCGATACGAATGACATACTCCCGTGCATTATTGACCTTATTATAGAGGTGAACAATTGGACGGTCAATCTCTTTCCTATCGTTTATTTCAAATGTGTTTAAATTTTTTATTTATATGCCAGGAGAATCAAATGTAATTTAAGAACGTTCTCCGAAGGAAAAGATGGTTCTTGAAAACGAACCCAGGAAAGATTAGAAATGATCAGTTTATGATCAGAATAAGTACATTGAAATCTACAGCCTGTTTCCAGTCATTCGACCCCACCGCCGTTTAGTTTATTTACCCCCCCCCCCCCCCAAAAAAAAAGAATGAAAAGATGGCGTGCTTCTTTATGTTTAAAGGAGATTCCAAACACCAATGTGGTCATGTCTATTACCTTCAGTTTTGAGATATAAGTATACCCATAAAAATAATTAACTTTTTTCACTTCCTTTCAAACTCCTCCCCTCCCCCGTAAGTGAATTTTCCGGCAAAAAATATTTGTTTCCTTAATAGTAAAGGATCTTCTAAATACCAAATATCACGACTTTAACTTCTTCAGTTTTTGACTTATGTGTCCTCACGAAAGGAATTCAATTCCTTTTCACTCCCGCCCCCCTCCCACACCCCCAGATGGTTTTCCCCCCCAAAACGCGTTTTTCTTTGTTTTTAAAGGAGATCCAAATACCAATTTTCACGTCTGTAACAACTTTAGTTTTTATTACCTTATGTATTCTCATACAAATAATTCAATTAATTTTTCAATTCTTTACCCCGCCCCCTTCATTGGATTTTCCGAGAATACGTGTTTCTTTACTTTTAAAGCAGATTCCAAATATCAAATTTCACGTCTGTAACATCTTCATTTTTGAGATATCAGTAGCCTAATTAAAAGAATTCAACACCATTTTCAGTCATTATTAACTACCCCCTCCACCCAAGTGGTATTTCCGAAAACTAAAAGTACACGTTTCTTTATTTTTAATAGAGATAAAAAATACCATTTTTCACTTCTCAAACATGTTAAGTTCTTTTGAGATATACTGTAGAAATTCTCATTTTAAAATATCACCCATTTTTAGTTCCCCTTAAGTGGAGTTTCCAAAAACAAATCACCTATGATTATTTACATTTAGAGGAGATTCCAAATACCTACTTTTTACGTCTGTAACATTTTACGTTTCTCAGATATTCTGTAGATGTAGTCTTTCAAAAAATTCACCCCAATTTGTCACTCCTGTTTAACCGCCATTAATTGGATTTTCGAAAAACAAAAAATACGTGTTTCTTTATTTTTAAAGGAGATCCCATATAAAAATTTTGAGTTCTGTAATATCTTCAGTTTCTGAGATATATGTATCCTCATTAAAGGCGTTCAACCTATTGTTCACACTTTTAACCTCTCCTATTGGGATTTACAGAAAACAAAAAAATACGTATTCCTTTATTTTTAAAGGAGATTCTAAATAAAAATTTTTACATCTTTAAAAACATTTGAAGTTTTAAGATGTAGACACACTCATTTTAAAAATTCACCCCCCTTTTCAACCCCATTATTTGGATTTTCCAAAAGCGAAAAAATACTTGTTCCTTTATTCGTAAAGTAGATCCCAAATACCAATTTCAGGTCTGTAATATCTTCAGGTTCGGAAATATAAGTAGCCTCATTAAAGGCATTCAACCCCCTTTTTCACCCTTTTCCACCCTTCCTACTGGGATTTTCTGAAAACAAAAAAATAACATGTTTCTTTATTCTTAGAGGAGATTCTAAATACAAATTATTAAATCTATAAACTTTAAAAGTTTTGAGCTATAGATACACTCATTTTAAACATTCACCCCCCATTAATTGGATTCTCCGAAAACAAAAAACATATTTCTTTATTTTTAAAGGAGCTCCCAAACACCAATTTTTAGGTCTGTAATATCTTCAGTTTCTGAGGTATAAGTATCCTCATTAAAGGCATTCAAACAATTTTGCACCCCTTTTCACCCTTCCTATTGGGATTTTCCGAAAACAAAAAACAAAACTTCTTTCTTTATTTTTAATGAAGATTCTAAATACCAATTTTTACATCTGTAAACTTTCAGAGTTTTCAGATATAGATACACTAATTTTAAAAATTCACCCCCCTTTTCACCCTCCCATTAATTGAATTTTCCAAAAACAAAAAATACGTGTTTATTTTTAAAAGAGATCAAAAGTACCAATTTTCAGGTCTGTAATATGTTCAGTTTCTGAGATATAAGTACCGGTATCCTGATTAAAGACATTCAACCACTATTTCACCCTTTTTCACCCCTCCCATTGGGATTTTCTGAAAACAAAAAAATACATGTTTCCTTATTTTTAAAGAAGATTCTAAATACCAATTTTTACATTTGTAAACTTTTAAAGTTTTGAGATATAGATACACTCATTTTACAATTTCACCCCCCTTTCCACCCCCTTAACGAAGGAATATCCAAAAATCCTCTCTTAGCGAGCACCTACATCTTAATATGAATGTATCCCCAAAATTTCATTTCTTTATGTCCAGTAGTTTTGGCTCGGCGATGATGAATCAGTCAGTCAGTCAGTCAGTCAGTCAGTCAGGACAAGTTATCTATATATATAAAATATATATGAAAAAGGGTTTTAATCAGGATACCGGTACTTATATCTCAGAAACTGAAGGTATTACAGACTTGAAAATTGGTACTTTTGATCTCTTTTAAAAATAAAGAAACACATATTTTTTTGTTTTTGGAAAAATCAATTAATGGGAGGGTGAAAAGGGGGTGAACTTTTAAAATGAGTGAATCTATATCTCCAAACTTTTAAAGTTTGCAGATGTAAAAATTGGTATTTAGAATCTTCTTTAAAAATAAGGAAACACGTATTTTTTTGTTTTCGGAAAATCGCAATAGGAGGAGTGAAAAGGGGTGAAAAAAGGGTTGAATGCCTTTAATGTGGCTACTTATATCTCAGAAACTGAAGATATTACAGACCTGAAAATTGGTGTTTGGGATCTCCTTTAAAAATAAAGAAGCACGTATTTTTTTTTGTTTCTAGAAAATCCAAATAAGGGGGTGAAAAGGGGGCAATATTTTAAAATGAGTGTATCTATATCTCAAAACTTTTAAAGGTTATAGATGTGAACATTGGTATTTAGAATCTCCTTTAAAAATAAAGAAACACGCATATTTTTTTTTTCGGAAAATCCTAATAAGAAGGGTAGAAAAGGTTGAAAAAGGGCTCGAATGCCTTTCATGAGTCTACTTAAATTTCAGAACCAGAAGATATTACAGACCTGAATTTTGGTATTTGGGATCTACTTTAAAAGTAAAGAAACACGTATTTTTTCGTTTTTGGAAAATCCAAATATTGGGGGATGAAAAGGGGGGTGAACTTTTTAAAATCAGTGTGTCTACATCTTAAAACTTTAAAGTTTACAGATGTAAAAATTGGTAGTTAGAATCTCCTCTAAAAATAAAGGGACACGTATTTTTTTGTTTCCTGTAAATCCCAATAGGAGGGGTGTAAAAGGGTGAAAAATGGGTTGAATGCCTTTAATGAGGATACATATATCTCAGAAACGAAAGATATTACAGAACTGAAAATTTGTATATGAGATCTCCTTTAAAAATAAAGAAACACGTTTTTTTAGTTTTTGGAAAATCCAATTAATGGCGGTTAAACAGGAGTGACAAATTGGGGTGAATTTTTAGAAAGACTATATCTACAGAATATCTTGGAAACGTAAAATGTTACAGACGTAAAAAGTGGGTGTTTGGAATCTCCTGTAAATGTAAAGAAACATAGGTGATTTTTTTTTTGGAAACTCAACTTACGGGGAACTCAAAAGGGGTGAAATTTTAAAATGAGAATTTTTACAGTATATCTAAAAAAACTTAACACGTTACAGAAGTGAAAAATGGTATTTTTATCTCTATTAAACATAAAGAAACGTGTATTTTTAGTTTTCGGAAATACCACTTGATTGGAGGGGGGGGGGGGGTAAAAGTGACTGAAAATGGTGTTGAATTCTTTTAATTAGGCTACTGATATCTCAAAAATGAAGATGTTACAGACGTGAAAATTGATATTTGCAATCTGCTTTAAAAGTAAAGAAACACGTATTCTCGGAAAATCCAATGAAGGGAGGGGGGGGGGGGGGGGAGTGAAAGAATTGAAAAATTAATTGACTTAATTGTATGAGAATAAATACATCTAATAAAAACTAAAGTTGTTACAGAACGTGAAAATTCGTATTTGGATCTCCTTTAAAAACAAAGAAAAACGCGTTTTGGGGGGAAAACCATCTTGGAGGGCGGGAGTGTAAAGGAGTTGAATTCCTTTCATGAGGACACATAAATCAAAAACTGAAGAAGTTAGAGTCGTGATTATTGATATTTAGATGATCTTTTACTATTAAAGAAACAAGTATTTTTTGCGGGAAAATTCACTTAGGGGGGGGGGGGGATAGTGTGAACTGAAGTGAAAAAAGTAAATTATTTTTATGGGGATACTTATATCTCAAAACTGAAGGTAATAGACGTGAACATTGGTGTTTGGAATCTCCCTTAAACATAAAGAAACAAGCCTTCTTTTAATTTTTGGGGGGGAGGGAGGGGCAGGGGGGCGGTAAATAAACTTAACGGCGGTGCGGTGTAGAAGGAGGTGAGACCAATTGATATTACTGTTCTTAATGTGCTTATAAGGATCTTGCGTTGCTCTGGCGGCAGAGCGCCGGCCTCTCACAGCTGGGTTCCGTGGTTCAAATCCCGGTCACTCCATGTGACATTCGTGCTGGACAAAACGGAGGCGGGACAGGTTTTTCTCCGGATACTCCGGTTTCCCTGTCATCAGCCACTCCAGCAACACATAATAATAGTAGTAATAATAATAATAATAATAATAATAATAATAATAATAATAATAATAATGTTCCGGACCGTCGTCAAATGTGCGGACCGCGCTGGAAACGGCTCCTGGACGGGTAATGACTACGAATGCAGTCCGGCCGCGGGTTCAGTGCCGCCAAGGCGCCCAATATGACACCATGCCGGATCTCCTGAAGGATTTTATCCATATTAAAAATGATTATAGGAAAAGATGGCAAAGATTTACGGACCCAACTGACCGGGAGGAATACCTGAGCCTAGCCCGGGAAGTACGAAATCGATTGCTGGAAAGGAAGATTGATAAATGGGAGGAAACGTGCCGTAATCTAATAGAAAACGAGTCAGATCTGGAATTTTGGTGGATTCTCGCAGAAAACGAGTCAGATCGCGAATTTCGGCGGATTATGTATCTGAAACAATAAGCATTCAATTATAAATTTCAGTATAATACCGTAGCGAAGCACGGGTATCTTGTTAGTTTTATATATATGGATTTGAATAATATCAGTTTGTCATCACTCAGAAGTGGAGGCACAAAAGAGGAAAGGTAAGTTTTCGGAGAAACCGAAACAGAAGTACTCGTGTTTTAGAGAGGGACGTAACGAAAGTGAGGCAAAATGTTATATTTGTGACTGTTATGTAACTGTTGGAAACAAAGGTGCAGGTGATCTCGAGAGATATATTGCTAGTCAAAAGCATAGAAAAACCATTAGAAGCAGTGCTTCTAGCAGAAATATTGATTCATTTTTCCCGATTAAACATTCCCCACTAGACAGGAAAGTTTGGGCAACAGAGGCAACATTGGCATATCACACTGTTTCTCACCATCATTCACATAGGTCTATGGACTGCACATCAAAGTTGGATAAAGTGCTGTTTGCAGATTCTGAGATTGCTAACAAAATATCATGCGCTACCACCAAAACTGAAGCTATCATAAATAATGTAATCGCCCCTCATTCCACTGACATTATCACTAAAACATTGAGTAATAGTATTCTTTTGTACGGAGTGGGTACTGATGCTAGCAACCATGGGGCTTTGAAACTCTTTCTTGTTGCTTGCTTGTTGTTTTAAGGGGCCTAACATCGAAGGTCATCGGGGAAACTCTTTCCTACTGTTATATGCGTTGCTTTTAGTGGAGACAATGCAAATGTAAATTATGGAGGGGTTAATCATAGAGAAGGCAAAAATGTATATTCAGCACTTAAAAGTAAATTAAATGCACACATAATCGGGGTTGGATGCCCAGCACATGTACTGCATAATTGTTTGCAACAAGGTGCTGATGTACTGCCAGTTGATGTAGAGAGTATAATTTTAAAGTTTTCAATTATTTCCATATCTATACAATTCCCACTGAACAACTCAAAGAATTCTGCAAGTTTGTTGAAATAAATTATGAACAGCTTTTGTGTCACAGCAAAACAAGGTGGTTAAGTTAATTTCCTGCAGTAGAAAGAATGCTAAAACTGTTTGCAGCCCTAAAGTCGTACTTTCTTTCTCAGCCTTCAAATTCTGTTCCTGCTATAATTAGGTCCTTTTTTCAAAACGAGTTTTCTGAGCTTTATCTATGGTTTGTTCATTCCACTATGCACATTTTTCACAACAAAATTTCATACACTGAAAAAGAAATGCTCTATATAGCAGAAGTTTGTGATATATTAGGTTCAACTCTGGCCACACTGAATGATAGGATGGAAAATAAATTCATACCTCTTAAAGTCAAGAAGTCTCTAAAATCCCTCACTGAAAATGGATTCGAAAGAGAATGCATTGCTTTTGTAGAACATTTTGTTGGTTTTTATGAAACGTGCATGCAATACCTGTTTAAGTGGTGTAACCCTATGATGGAAGAATTTAAGTGTTTTGAATGGATGAAGCTTCATAGTATGAAAGACATTCAGTTTGAAGATGTTCTTCCTTGTCTCGAGTATTTGCAATCTAAAGGTGTAGAGATAGACTATTCTAAACTTTTTGACCAATTTTGCAATGTTCATAATTGCACTAGGAGTTCCGAAATTGATAAACATACAACATTGGATAAGCAGTGGTGTGAGTTTTTCAAATATAGCCCTGACATTGAAACATTTAGTGAGCTGCTTAAAATCTGTCAGCTTTATTTCGCTATTCCAGGTTGCAATGCAACCATTGAAAGAGTGTTTTCCCTGATTAATACACAGTGGTCAGAAGAAAGAAACCGTTTGCTGACTGAGTTGGTTAAGGGTATTATAACAGTGAAGTACAACTTTAAAAACATGTCGTGTGGAGAGTTGTAGTTATTTATTACAAGAAAATAATTTATCTTTACTGTCGAAAGTGGGTGCAGTCAATAAGTATCAGCCTAAAATAGCTATAACTTCAGCATCTTCATCAACATAACAGTTATAAGGTATGTAATACTAAATTTTATATGTAAATATTAAAATTCCATTTGTCCTCCATTTTTAGAACATTTTTATGAAAAGTCCTCCTTTTATTAAGAGTCTGTCCTCCATTTGAAAATTTAGAGTTGGTCACCCTAAATTTCATGATTTATCATATTACAAGATAAGAGCAGCTCCTGTAAATAGTTATACTCCTGTTGTTGTTGTTGTTGTTGTTGATGGTCCAGTCTGTGCAAAGGCATTTATTGCAATACATGGTATAAATGGAAAGAGACAGCAAACATTGCAGCAGTCATTCAAATGTCACGGTCAGGCACCAAAGGATAAGTGTGGTAAATATATACACCAACACAATAAAAAAATCTTCACATGTTATACTATCTGTAGAAGATCATATAGCACCTTTCTACAGCGCCTGGAAATCAAGTGTCATAAGGTCTGTCAATCCCACAAGGAGCCAAGAATTTGCAGCAGGCGAATTTCTTCTTCCAGGTCTCCTTTATAAAGAACAGCCACCAATTTCTCAGGAGAAATACAGAGACCTTTTACATTTAGCTCAATTCTATGGTCCAAAAGGCAAATATTTCTACAACTCACTTCCACATATCTGAGTTCAAAAAGGCTTTATACCATGTGATTATTATCCTTGTTCAAGAATGGAACATAACCTTATTACAGTTTAAGAATCTATTGTAGACTTGACAACTAATTTAAAACCGTTAAATTACTTATGAAAAAGTGATGAGTGATGAATGGACATACTTTTTTCTTCAATGAGATGTGACATTGAGCATTTTTATTTTCTTTCCATTCTGCACTTAACCTGTAAATATCACTATCAATTTGATGTTTACTGGATTCATTTTTGTGCCTTGTTAATGTACTCTGTATTGGTTGGAATTACGTGTATTTGCTTTTATATTTTCATTTTCTGGAAAAGTGCATCCAAATGACATCCATCATTTTGCAGTGGACTTTTCAAATACAAAACCTTGTTAACACTATATTTCCAATAAATCCTAAGTACTAAATCAGTGGTCTCTAACATCTTTCATTGGAAAGGCTTTTTGTCAAAGGAAACAATAATTTTGATAACATATAGACAAAACTTACATTCATTTCTAGTGAAGTGGACATTCACATTCACAAAATAAATTTTGTTCTTAACTTATAAATGCTGTTAATATAAAAAAGACAAAAGTTTAGATTGCACTGCCTGTTCAGTTACCGCAAACTATCTAATTGTGCTTGAATTGTTTCAAGTTTCTTGTAAAATTCATAAAGCTCTTCATGGTTAAAATCAACAGTTACTTTTTCTCTATTATTTTTCCCCCCATCATTTACTTTTATTCCAAACTGAAACACAGCTTTTGGAATTTTCTGCTTTATTCGACGATCAGATGCTGCTTGCAGATTCAGGGACCATCGTATATCATCAAGCTGAAACAAAGGGTTTAATTAGAATAAATTAAATAACAATACAATAACTAAACTATGTAACTACATATTTGGTTTCCATTAAAAGTAATGTAAACCTAAACTTGATATGTTCACGAAATGATCGAGCGAGTTGGCTGTGCGCTTATGGTCACGCAGGTGTGAGCTTGCATTTGGAAGGTAGTGGGCTTGAATCCCACCATTTGAAACCCAGAAGATGGTTTTCTGTGGTTTCCCATTTTCACATCAGCCAAATGCTGCGCTGTACCTTAATTAAGGCCACGGCCACTACCTTCCCTTTCTCATCCCTCCATCGCCGAAAACCTTCAATGTGTTAGTATGACATTAAACAAGGTACCGGTAGCAAAAACAGTTCAAGATATGAGCTGTTATTCACTATGAATGGGCATGATGTGGCATAACAAGTACGAAAATTCACAATCAGCCAATTGATGTTACCACTTGGATGCAAACAATGTGATCCAGGTGTAAGTGAGCCTGCTTCTCACCAGGAGGACCCAGGTTCGATTCCTCGCCAGGTCACGGATTTTTACCTGGATATGAGGTTGGCTCGAGGTCCATTTACCCTACACAAAAATAATTGAGAACTATCTGATGGTCAGACAGCAACTCTAGTCTAGAAAGCCAAGAATAACAGCTGAGAGAACCCATCATGCTGACCAAGTGACCTGCAGGCCTTCAGGTTGAGCAGCAGTTGCTTGGTAGGCTGTAGTGCCATGAGGTTTGTTTGATACAAGGATCCTGGCTAGCACAAGAATAGGATTGTGATGTAGACATCAAAACCAGAATCAGTATTGTAAGAAGTGTATATCTGAAATTGAAACAAATTGTGTACAACGATGACCACCAACAATTCAAATCACACTGGCATGTCAGTGTTACATGTCATTAGTGCTGCTTTATGTTGTCAGAGGATGGACAGAAGGCTTCGTCACTGAACTGACTGCAAGCCTTTGAAATGTGGATATACTGCAGAATGTTGAAGATCCCATGGGTAGGTCACTTCATCAATGAGGACATACCCTTTCATGCCGGGAAATCATGTGAAGTGTTTACCCTCACAAAAGGAAGGAAAGAAGCCATTTTGGTCACTTTTTCCAAAATGACAAATACAACCTGATGCAACTGATCAAAGAAGGGAAATGTGGAAGTGGGCAGAGAAGATTATCCTAGGTATGGAACCTCTGACAGTGGTTTAACATCCACGATCCAGGAACTGTGATACGTGAAATACAAAATAGGAAAATTTACTCAATGATCGTCATCAGTTTTCTGAGAGGAGATATCACCAGTAGCAGCCAACAGAAATGTATGGCCCCAGTGTAATGTTGAAGCCAATGTCTCAGCAATGATGCCAGCAGTACCAAGACAAGAATGAAAGTAAAACAGATGATGCAAGGGACCCAAATGGCTACTGACAGCCATAGAAGAAAAGAACAAAAGATAAAATGAGTAAAGGGAATATATGTTTACTGGCATAACATCACCCCTGAACTCAATGTGGGTTATGCATAAGCCTCACAAAAATCATCTACAACATTCTGCAGTAACAAAGTACGGTATATTGAATTTTCACAACTGCACTGTACTTGAAATAGTCTTTCATCATATTAGGCCATGTCCGGTATCTGGTTGGCCATTTTTATTCTATATTTAACATTCTTTCTGTATGTACTATAAGTACCAAATAAAGCCTAATATGCTGAAAGTCTTTGTGGAATATAAAGTATCATCAAAGTGGATGCCTTGCCAACTCACTTCTGATCACAAGTCTCAGAGAAAGAAAATAAGCCTGCAGCATGTTTATTTAAAGCTGGCAAGTATTCTTACCTGTGCTGGAAACACTGATCTCTTCCTCAGCTGATCCACGATTCCTTTAGCTGAACTGGTCCAAATGTTGACAAAAGTCTCCACTTTTTCTTCATTTAATTTCAATGAGTCTTGTAAATGACGGTGAAATACAGCTGGTTTGGTCATATGATAGGCTGCCTGTAATCACATTACACTTAATAATTTACCATTCCTTTTCTATAAATACTATATAATGAAAACTGGAAATCTGCACTGAACTTAGTCCAGACACAACTTTCTAACTATACGCCTGTTGCATTTTTGTTGAATCTTTACTTTGTCTTTATTTTACCTTAGCCCAGTTTTAATGACCTAATTTTTGCTCAGTCTTCTAGATCTTTGTTGTTCTATGAATTATTGAGAAACTTATTCTCAAGTAGCTTATAATTTACCATTTTACCTATATTTGTCGTAATGTTCCATAATTTTCAGTGCGTTTTTGATTTATGACATACCATATATTTTGGCAACAAGTCTTTTGTAACATAAATGTTTGATCTGAATAACATAATCTTCTGTTCCTTCTTGTACCGAGTGAGTTGGCCGTGCTGTCAGGGTCGCGTAGCTATGAGCTTTTATTTGGGATAGTGGGTTTGAGTCCCACCGTCGACAGCCCTGAAGATGGTTTTTCCATGGTTTCCCATTATCACACTAGACAAATGCTGAGGCTTTACCTTAATTAAAGCTATGGCTGCTGTCTTCTTTTTGTTTTTGAGAACTTAGAAGTAAACCAGGAGTGACCAGAAGAAAATGTTTAATCTTTTCCAGTTATCGAGTGGCTTATGAAAACAATATTCATATTATTATCTAGAGAGAAAACCCACAAGGACTAGGTACTATAGATCCAGGGTTATGAGACAATTACTGCATCATAAAAAAATATTTGTTTAATGAAGGCAGAGAAGAGAAGAGAAGAATTCTAAGGAATAAACACTTGCGATTCAGAATTAAATTAGTTTTCTATTTACTTATTTTTTATATTTTTTTGTGTATATACTGAGTTAATGTAGTCTATGTTTATATAATTTTCAACTATCAATTCAGTTTCCTGTTTTCTGCCCACCATACTGTGCAGTTATCCCCAATGAGGGACACACTATTTTTCTTCTTTACAAATTCCATACAAATACAGATAGGAGGAACAAAAAAAGGAACACGAGATAGGATAAACATACAAGCAGGTGAGTGTGTAAAGAGGGAGTGGCAAAGGTTCAGTATGTACTGCGGAATAGAAGTACAATGAGTCACCGTTTGCAGCGCAGACATTTAGGTACGATTTAACTGCGTCGTTTCTTTCTTTCTTGTAGGTGATATGATTGCATGGTGCACAAGGCTGCCAACTTATGAACTTAGGAACTAGGGAGAAGATGATTGCACAAGTCCCCAGGTTAAGGGTGAAGGCTAAAATGACCTTTTTCTTGCCGTGCAGACAGTATGCACCATGGCTATAGAAAAAGAAAAAAAAACTTTTAAAGGGAGTGTGGCCCCAAACGGTCCACTGTTCTCATGACAGAGATTAGCCTGGATGTGCAAAGAAATGTTACAGCTAATAAATGACCTTTTTTCTTGCTCTGCGGGCAGTACGTGCCATAGAAAAAAAGCCTCTGGAAGGGACTGTGCCCCGAAAAGGGGGAATAATAATAATAATAATAATAATAATAATAATAATAATAATAATGAAGGTTCTCATGACAGATTGGCCGGGATGTGTAAAGATAGGCAGTAGCCTACACTGTTTCCTTTACAGGTTGCATTTAGTTGTGTTTTTACTGTGCGTGGGTTGATAACAATGTATTTGTCTTGAATGCTGGGAATGACATATCTGATTATATCTCAGCAAATGGAAATGCTAGTGCCCACTTGAGCAATGGAGAATGGCACATGCTACATTTCATTACATTATAATAGCAAATGTACTTCTGGCGGTTGGCGGGTGGATCCCTGGTTCTCGGAGTGAACACATCTCTCCTCTACAAGGAAGTCTATGTAAAATTTGGATAATTTCAACTCCATTAGAATGCTATAGAACCTCCGTAGTACATAGTGAATTTCTACCGACTGCCATCAACAAACAGTTAGACTTATCCTCATCAATCCCATTTCTTCTACATCTATCTCTTCTCAGCACTAACAAACTTGTTTCTGCTTCTTAGATCAGCAGGCCGGGGCATCAACACTCACAGGAGGGCCATCTTGACAGATCTTCAGTCTTGATGTGGGAAGTGTAGGATAAGAAGAAAGCTGGATAAGTACAGGAAATGGGAAGATTAAGTACAGCTGGTAAAGAGGAACATTGGACATACGTAAAAGGAGAAAAGGAACAAACAAGTGTCAAATCAAGTCATATATAAACAGATAGGAGGAACAAGAAAAGGAACATAAAATAAAATGAACATAGATTCAGAGGTAGAGGGGTTGTGTGCGTATGACAGAGAAAGAGAGAGAGAGAGAGAGAGAAGAATGTTTTTTTTTTTTTTTTTTTTTTGCTAGGGGCTTTACGTCGCACCGACACAGATAGGTCTTATGGCGACGATGGGATAGGAAAGGCCTAGGAGTTGGAAGGAAGCGGCCGTGGCCTTAATTAAGGTACAGCCCCAGCATTTGCCTGGTGTGAAAATGGGAAAGCACGGAAAACCATTTTCAGGGCTGCCGATAGTGGGATTCGAACCTACTATCTCCCGGATGCAAGCTCACAGCCGCGCGCCTCTACACGCACGGCCAACTCGCCCGGTGAGAGAGAGAAGAATGAAGATCAATTATCATCAATGCATCTGCAAGTTGCCCTTTGGCAAAGTAATGTTACCTGTTCTATGATGAATGTAGTCGAGTCTAGAAGCAGTTTCAATTCTCGTTTGTCCAGTTCCAGCGAGGTCTGTAATTTTTCTTCTTCCTCAGTGGTAAATGGCTTCTCATTTCCAGAGCCTGATTGCATTGTTTGAGTAATTCTACTCAAGAGTAGGCGAAACTTTGCAGGATCCAAGCCATTTATGATCTCCACTGCCTTCTGCAAACTATAAGGACAAAATAATATTCAATATTCATGTAGGTGCCATACAGACCAAATTATTAAGTAGATTATTTCCTAATGCACATAGTTCATAAAGAACAGGGTGTGACATTGGAAATTTATCTTGTCACCACCTCTTCAAGCGTTGAACATTTAAAAGTAAGGAATATCAGATTCAGAAGAAGGAAAAAATATTTGCTGCTATACTGTATATATAAAAGTGTGAGAGACAGAGATATAGGGGTAGTGGTTACAGTTTCTTAAGAGGAAGTATAGCTGAGCAATCATCCTCTCTTCACACAATAGTAGGGGTCTGAACCTTTAAAGAATTAAGGTATCGGTAAAAGATAGAGAAGGGCCAAGAAGGGCGTGAAATTGACTGCGTAGACTTCGCAAACCTAGCATTGTTGAGGTCAGAAAGGAACAACAGTTGACCAAGGTAGGTCTGACAAGAAAGTGGAAGAAATCCTAGATCGGCTAGGGAACCCCATGACCACCAACCCATGTTCATAAATTGAGAACCCGTGGGTGTTGTCCTTTTTCAGTCCCCTCTTTTGACATCCAGAGGATACCCTGTGGATGTATTCTATCATCCCCACACACAGAGAAAGAGCCGAGTATTTACAGAAGGACTATATAATGATTGTAAAAAACAGTACATGTTTTGTGGCCTATGCAGGCCATGAAGATCTATGGGGGAGTGGAAAGTAAAGGCTTCCATTCTTTGTAAACTTGGTAGGTGGAACTGTTGTGTTTTATACTTCTTTAAATAACTTGGCACTAAGTGAGGTAGAAGGATTAGATCTGTGTGTGTAGTGGAGATTATGCTCAGAAATTTACCTAGTTCTCATTGCTATTGTGAACTTTGAGGCTATGTGCCTGTCCACGAGAGGAAGTCCTACTTCTTCTTTTTTTTTAAAATTAAGGTACAGCCCCGGCATTTGCCTGGTGTGAAAATGGGAAACCACAGAAAACCATCTTCAGGGCTGCCGACAGTGGGGCTCAAACCCACTATCTCCCGATTACTAGATACTGGCCGCGTCCTACTTCTAAATTTCTTGCTTTCCTGATGGGAAATTAACGCACATTCACTGCCCCAAGTGTAGGCTAACATTAATGTGGGAATAGAGAGGTGTCATAACCAAGAGACATGAGGATGAGTGGCTTTACACCACATTCAGCAATACTGTGCATGACCACCGTGTGTGTGTATGGTGGCACCAATGTTGTTGAGGGACATACCAGCATTACTTCTGGCATCATGGTGTGGGAAACTATCCAGTATGCCATTATGATGGCATTTACATAATAAGTGTTACTGTCACTAAAAATACACAATACTTCCAATGGAGACATTCCAGAAAGTGTATCATTAACTAAAGATAGACTTGTTTTAATGAATAGATTATTGCATTTACTAAATACAGTGTATTCTTTACAAAAAAGTTATCAGACCTCCATCTTTACACTTTAACCATGTAACAATATTACGGTAAGTCCTCATGTGTTAACCTCTTATGAGACAGCAACTTGATACAGTCTTGACACACGCTTGTCCAAACATAACACGTGTCTTTGTGGACTACCTGTATCACTCTGAGGTACTTCTGTGGTCAGCAAGTTCCTCCATCTGTACTTAATAGGACGTGTTGGACCATCTCAGATATCTGTTCCAACCACCCAGAGCTAATCTGAAGGGTACTGAGGTCAGTAACAACAGATCCCTTCTGAATAATCGGTTCATGCATCCATGTATCTAAGAGTGTGTTAGACACTGACTTAGCAAATGTCATGGGATAGTCACCTCATAGCGTGTGGGGCCTCCTCTGGCCCTGCGAACTGCAGTGAGACGCCGTGGAAGTGAGTCGACAAGTCTCTGGTAGTCCTCTGGACGCAGCTGACACCAAATCGTTTGCAGAGCGGCCGCCAATGGTGGTCTGTTCGTGAGTGCAGGATCCATGGCACGGAGCCTGCATTCCAGGACATCCCAGATATGCTCGGTAGGGTTCATATCGGGGCTCCTGGGTGGCCATGGCAGTCGTTGGACCTCCGCTACATGTTCCTGGAACCATTCCCGGGCAACGTGGGAGCGATGTGGTGGCGTGTTATCATGTTGAAACATCGCAGAATCGTCTGGGCGCTGGAAGGCCAAAAATGGGTGGCGATGGTCTTCGAGCAGCTCAACATAGCGCGTACCATTCAAAGTCTCTTCCAGAACAACTAGGGAGCCCATTCCATACCAGGAAAATGCACCCCAGACCATAACAGAGATACCAGTGCCCTGGACCACACCTTTGATGCAGGCAGGATCCATCGCTTCATGTGGTCTGCGCCATACATGGTGCCTCCCATCGGCATGGTGCAGTTGAAATCGTGATTCGTCCGACCATATCATGTTACGCCATTGTTCCAGTGTCCATCCCTGGTAACTGGCGACAAATGCACGTCGTCGTGCCCGATGACGTTGGGTTAACAGTGGCACCCGTGTGCGGCGCCGGCTCCCATACCCCACAGAACCCATGTTCCTACGGATTGTCCACTAGGAGACATGTCTAGCATGGCCTGTGTTGAATTGAGCCGTGATTTGTTGCACGGTTGCCCGTCTGTCACTATTGACAATCTGTCTCAGATGTCGCCGGTCAAGGCCATCGAGGGTGGCTGGACGGCTGGTCGTTCGTCTGTTGTGGACGGTGACACCCCGCATTCAACCATTCACGATACACCCTGGACACGGTCGATCATGTGAAGCCGAATTCCCGCACCACTTTCGAAATCGCACTTTCCATCCGTCGGGCACCAACCACCATACCCCGTTCGAACGGTGTCAGCTCACGACGACGTTCCATGTTACACCTGTCACATGCACAGCCACTGCTCACAAGGTCTCCTATACAACTGCCGCTAGCACAGAGGGTGTGTGGTGCGCAGACAACACACCTGCGCATCAGTGCTCCGCTATCCCATGACATTTGTCTATCCCATGACATTTGCTTAGTCAGTGTATTATGACATGGAAACAGCAGTATACCGAACTGTCAACTCTATTGTCCGTTCGATCTGTTGCTGTAATCATTGCAATACAGCACATGATCTTTCAACATGTGAATTTCATTTTCACTATTCCATTTAGGTGTTTAACTTTTCTGTAAGTGATTGTAATCTCATACGGTACTTCAGTTCCCAATCTTTTCTGTCTTATCTTGCTAGTTTTACACCCATTGCTTTTTTGAAGATTGGTTGTAGGTAGAAGCAAGCCTCAATATCTGGAGACAAGTACTAATTCTCTAATATTCACAAGGCCAGTGAAATAAAACTAATGAAAATGTCTGAAATCAATACAAACTGATTAAAAAGAATATGGCTCCTTTTCAAAGTACAATGAAATCAAAATCCTTTGATACTAAACACTTCAGCAGCAAATTTTTGCATGTCCAAAGATGCAGTTCCAAGCTGAGACATGCTGCTGCTGACTTTCAGGACTAGGTCGATAGCACCAAATGGTGAAATCTGTAACTCCTACCTACAACAAGCAAGCAGCCACACTGTCTAGGCTTAAAGGACATTGAAGCAGGCTAAGGGATGAAGAATTATGATTTTCCAGACATTGGTTTATAGTAGGAGTATGTATATTTTGCCTCATAATAACTTGCTTTTTCTTTCTTTTCTATACAGGGTCTATACAGGTAAACTCTAGGAAACAATATCTAATCCATCAGTTTGTGTAGATTTGACTTATCTGCCATCAAATTTTCTTAAATTGTCAGAAGCGAAGTCAACAGAGAGAAACAACTGTAAAGTAGCATTATTTTCTTGTGGAAGTTTTGGGAATTGTCCAAGAAAGCATGTGGAAAGTCTGCTATTGTCTTCAACAATAATTTAGAGAGTGGATGATGGTTAAACCCTAATTAAAAATAAATACACATAATTTATGTAGTCTATACTTTCAATGTGCTACAAGATGAATAATTAATGCACCAAATATAAAGCCAAGCAAGCTTGACTGATTGATGTTTTGCCCTTATGGAAAAGTCATTTTTACATACAGTGGGGGACATAAGTATTCATACACCCTGATATCGACACAAAATTACTACTTGTCTTATGTACACAGTTCAGGTCACTAAAACATAAACGGAGATGTTTCACCACTAAACATCGTAAACGACACGTGAATAAACGGAAAAAGTTTGTAAATAATAACGAAGTACGTCATTAATCTGGATTAACCCAGTGACATAACTATTCATACGCCTGGATTGTCCTTCAACTGTACAGGCAGTGGATACGTCCCCCTCTTTATTCAGTGCCCAGCAATTGTTGACTAGATGTCAATGAGCAGTGCACAGCATTTGTACAGAGTACAAGCTGGTACTGTTATCCGAATGGGGCGCAAGACCAAGGAAACTACGGTTGCTGAGAAAGAGAGATCATAGTATGGCTTCATAATCAAAATAAATCATATTCTGAAATTGCAAATGTAGTATGCAGAATCCATGCTACTGTCCAAAGGTCATACAGTGATGTAAAACAAACAGAACCATTATAAACAGGAAAAGATCAGGCCGACCATACAAACTGACGACTCGAGAAAGGAGGATAATAGTGAAAACATTCGTGAAGTATCCGAAGATAAGCGAGACGGAAATAAAAGCCCATGTAGAAGAACATTATGGTAAACAAGTAACAAGTGGTACCATCAGAAGAACCCTTCATCGCGTGGAATATAAAGCTAGGTTTCCCAGGAAGAAACCCTACATTAGTAAGAGAAATCAAGTAGCTAAATTGCAGTTTGCCAATGAGTACGTAGGAAAAGATGGATTTTGGACTGAGTGTTATTTAGTGACAAAAGCAGATTTAATATATTTCATAATGATGGACGATTGTTGGTCTGGAGAAAGCCTAATACTGAGCTGGAAATCAAAATTGTCCAGGCTACTGTGATGCATGGAGGAGATGGAGTAACGGTATGGGGCTGCACGGCAGCTTCAGGGGTAGGAGAGCTAGTTTTCATTGATGGAATTACGGACAGATTTGGTTACCTCAATGTACTGAAGGAAAATTTGCAGAATAGTGTCGACAAACTGGGTATCGGGGACAATTTCTATTTCCAGCAAGGTAATAACCCCAAACATACTGCAGAAATTGTCTGTCTCTGGCTGCTCTATCATACACCACACACCTGAAAACCCCAGCTCAGTCCCCAGACCTCAATCCAATCGAACATTTGTGGAACGAGCTGGGGAAAAGTGTAAGGAAGCATGACATTACCAGCAAACGAAGGTTAAAGGAACTGTTACGACAAGAATGCACGGCAATTGGTTCCGAAATAACAAGGAAATTGGTATATTCCATGCCAAAATGCCTTACATAAGTCATCCATAACAAAGGAATGCATGTCAAGTATTAACAAACGATTTGGTGGAGGTGTTACTTATAGAAACAACATATGTTTGTCGTTGTAGGAATACTTATGTCCAACATAAAAATGTTATTCCAATGAGTTGTATTTTTTTTATTTAGTAAGGAGTCATTTTGTGTTGATTTTCTGTATGTATATGTTTAAGTTAAGATGTTAATAAGCAGATGTTCATTACTTAATACATTCTCTTGTATAATTAAATCTGATACAATTTTGTTTCCATATAAATAGGGTGACCAACCGTCTGGCATTTGCCGGACATGTCCTCCTATTTTCATGCTTGTCCTCTGTCCAGCAGGCATTTATTATTTGCTATTAAATGTCCGGCTTTTTGTATATTATATTCTTAGTCGTTCAGTTTCCTATTGTTTTCTCTGCAAAGCTATTTTTGTTGCACTTCCTCTATCTCAGTCCATATTCTGCATACCCCTATCAGACTACGTCATTTACTCACTTAATAATAAATCATATCTTAAGTTAGAGCTGTCTGAAGGGCCTGTCACCAATGTGGTGACACTGCCCGATGTGATCTGAACGTGCTCGGTTGGGCCGGGGAATTCTCGGTGGGGATTCACCAGTCAAGTAACGCTGGATGCGGTGTTACGTAGTTTTGTTTTTGTGCTGGTTGGATTCGGACCTTCTGAGTGAGTGGAGTGTTTGTGATCTTATTATAAAATTTGAATAATATCAGTATGTCATCACTCAAAAGTGGCGAGGCAGAAAACAGGAAATGTAAGTTCTCGGAGAAACTGAAACAGTAGGTGCAGTCGGTAAGTATCAGCCTAAAATAGCTACAACTTTGGCATCTTCATCAACATAACAGTTACAAGGTATGCAATCCTAAATTTTGTATGCAAATATTAAAATTCCATTTGTCCTCAATTTCTGGAACATTTTTATGAAAAGTCCTCCTTTTATTAAGAGTCTGTCCTCCATTTAAAAATTTAGAGTTTGTTACCCTACATATAAACACATCTGTATGAATAGTTACATCCCGTATTGTATATAGGCTAAGTTCCTAATGTTAGTCTTTGTACATAGTTGAAGAACTCCCCTTCTTTTCCATCCTGTTCATTTATGTCCCATTTCTAATATTTTCTTCAATTACCGGTACTCTTCCCAAACATTTGATAGGCTACCATACTTTCTATTTTCTACAGCTTTTCCTCCACAATTTACTCCAATACCTGTTCTGTCCTTCAGTCCTGTGTAAACTACCATAGTTCAATCTCCTTTGCAGAGAACTTTATTCTCTATTTTCTACCAAGAATCCAAGTGTTTTCTTCTGTTAGCCTCATGATGGACACAGAAGAAATTGATAGGAATGAAGATCCGGTATGAAGCTAAGTATTTAATCTTCACTGAATACAAATGCAAAATATTTTTAGTGATATCTGATGAGAAGATAAAAGTGAAATATCTGTGCAATGTCTTGAACAAATTCATTAAAGTGAAATTTAATGTCAAGAAAATCTGGCCTTTCTGAAAGAACTTGGATCACAACTATGAATAACAGCGATTTAGTAACACAGGCATGTACTGTATAAACAATAATATAATTGTTGAATAATGTCCCATTAACTACTTCTATGGTTTTGGAGAGGGGCCAGGCCATGACAGCCAATTAAGTATTGGAGTCACTGGCTTCTCACAGAAATCGTGGCTTTGATTGCGATATCAAGTCACGTAAAACTAGAAGCTTGCTTTATTATTATTATTATTACTGTAATGTTATTTGCTTTACGTCCCACTAACTACTTTTACGGTTTTCGGAAAGGCCGAGGTGGCGGAATTTAATCCAGCAGTTCTTTTACGTGCCAGTAAATCTACCGACACGAGGCTGACGTATTTGAGCACCTTGAAATACCACCAGACTGAGCCAGGATCGAACCTCCCAAGTTGAGGTCAGAAGGCCAGCGCCTCACCGGCTGAGCCACTAAGCCCGGCTTTTGTTTTGCTGTGGTTTATGGAGACGCCAAGTGACGGTTTTGTCCCACAAAGTTCCTTTTCCGTAGATTTACCAACATAAGACTGATATATTTGAGTATTTTTAAATGCCAGAGGGCTGTGTCGGGATCGAACCTGCCAACTTAGGCTCCGAAAGTGCTGCTCTATCGTCCAAGTCACACAGCACGGCTATAATAAATTACTCAGTCAACGCTGTTATCTACATTAAAACCAAATCCTGGGAGGAACACTGACTTCCGTGGTGTTCCATTCTCCTGCACTAAGGCGAATGCCGGAACAGTCCCTAGTATAGGCCACGGCCGCCAACCCCCAACCCCCTCACCTTTTCCGTGCATCACCTTCACCGTAACAAATCTCCCGGCCTGAGAGACGGCGTTACCGTCTAAGAGGCCCGCCTCCCCCTTCAGGGGAGGAACAAAAACGTTTTTAGTACTAATAGGAACACTCAAAACCTCCGTGGCTCAGACGGCAGCGCGTCGGCCTCTCACCGCTGGATACCGTGGTTCAAATCCCGGTCACTCCATGTGAGATTTGTGCTGGACAAAGCGGAGGCGGGACAGGTTTTTCTCCGGGTACTCCGGTTTTCCCTGTCATCTTTCATTCCAGCAACACTCTCCATTCTCATTTCATAGCATCTATCACTCATTAATGTAAATCACTTTGGGAGTGGCGACCCCATCCTAATAACAGCCTATATGATTCATTCATTACATCCCTGACCTGGTCAAAGACTGGAAAGCAGGTTGTAGGTTTTCATTTTCATTTTCAGGAACACTCAAAAGTATTTGGGGTTAAGACCACAATGTCGGTACTGTAACACTAGACTGGAATGAAGCAAATTGCAATCTTAGGATCACGAAAAATTAAAAAGCAAAAAATTATGTGGCAAAACAGTTGTTGTTTATAATAAGTAAAAGCGATTTATAATAGAATGGATTAAAAGAACTATGAACTGTCTCTCTCATTGTAAACTCAGCAGAGTCAAAGGTTATTCATTAAATTAGAAACAACTTTAACTTTATCAACTGTACTCAATAATCGGAAATTAACCTTGGTGTAAGCGTTATCCAAGCAGACATGCCTATTTACGTGGAAGGTATTTCCTACGTAGAAAGATGTCTCAACAAAATACACACATACTTCACAAACGCCTAACCTATCCAGTCTGTCAGCTCTTCAGTCTCAGGTCTCAGCTGATTTCTGACCGGCAATTGTCTTCCAAATTACAATCATACCAACTCCGGCCACGTTCATCTGACGATCCAGCGTGGCTGGTTTCAAAAGCTCGCACAATTCGACGACAGAGAGAGCCACATTGCTTCTTAAAGCCACCGCTTAAAGCTGTCGTATCACTGGTTGATGTTGTTTCTTCACTACGTGGTGCTACTGTACCTAAGCCGCCATATTGAGTCTTTAAGTGAGCGTAACGAAAGGCAATTTTAGTGTATTCGAATATGGAGAATTTAGGTACCAAACATTGAAATAAAAACAAACGACTATTTTGCATGTAGAATTTAATTGAGCATCTGTTATTCATGTTTATATAACTGTATAACATTACATGAAAACATCCACAAATATTTGAATAGGAAGATAATTAACTGAAACTGAATTTCATTTTTTGAGAAACAAGAATCAGCAGAAGTGCTCCAACCTCCCACAGCTAATCTGCAGGATTCTGAGGTCAGTAACAACAGCTCCCTCCTGAATAATCGGTTCATGCATTCATGTATCTAAGAGAGTGTTATAATATGACATGGAAACAGCAGTATACTATACTGTCAACTCTATTATCCGTTTGATCTGTTATTGTAATCATTGCAATACAGTCACGTGTTTCAACACGCGCAGTTTCATTTCCACTATTCCATAGAACTATCATCTGTCAAAATACGTAATATCATTGACAGAAACATAGAAATCTGCACGATCCCTCAGTTATATTACGATTACAGGCAAATACAGTAGAGACAATACGCGACACTCTGCGAGATATCGAGGGACAGCGATTAGAGCTCTGTCTAGCGGAGTGACCTAAGAGTTACTGATTCTGTCATAAGAGCACGTGTATTTGTTTGTGAAGTTTTTGGAGTTATTTATGCGTTAACATTAAGTTGACATAAGGAAATAGTAGCGTGTGTCATTCCTTTATATCTCCTGTCAATATGAGTGGAAAGATATGTACTGCGTTTGGCTGCAATAACTATGAAGTGCAGAAGGATTCGTGGTCTTTCTTCCGTTTCCCTCGTGACAAGAAAATCTAAGTAAATACTGTGTTTGCACATACTGTATATTCTTCCAGTTACAAATATATTTTTATAGAAGGCCTACTTCCTAAACTTCTGACCTGCGTGACCCATGTTTTAACTCGCTTAAAATATAATAAGCTTATTGTATTGTATTAGTGCAGCAGTTAACATTCAATACCGATGTGTTGTTGTAGGTGTGATCTGTGGGTTTTGATTTAATTCAGGAAAATGCATATGTGTGTGGCTGGTTGTGTTCCAAGTTACCCCATTTGGGATGCTGTAATGCGTTGTCAAGCACTGAAGAAAATATGGTTGATTTAAGAAATGTGATGATGCAAATTTGCTTTACCCTAATGTAATGGCAAGTATTGCTTATAGGGAAATTATGAATGTTTTAGCGGCTAAATTTATAGATTTTCTTTCTGTCAGTAGGCTTCAAGTTAAAAGTAAAATTGTCTAGCTCTTAAATGTAAATTCATTGAATCATGTGTGTAAGGAATGTGCCGATATTTTTATTGACAAGTGTCCTAATGTGTTGTACAATGCTTTTAAATGAAAAAAAAATCTAGCCGTGAAAGTTCAGACAGGTATGCTAAAACTAAAAAAAGTAATGCATAAATGAAATATCAAGCCTTTCATAGCAGTCCAATTCACATCTTGATTATATGTCTAATTTCAGTCTTTAAATAATAACCTGTTAAATAATTCTCATTCATGTATCCAGAATTGCTTTAGCAACTTTGAAGTTAATATTTTAGCAACACTTTCTTTCTAGAGGTAATTTATTTATCCATTTCCGTATATGCATTTCCATTGATATTTGAATTTAGCGCGAATTTTCAGGTCACGCCACTAGGAGCGCCACTTGCGAATTGTCTCCCATTTTAACAAAGCTAAATCCGGAAGTGTCGCATATTGTCTCTACTGTATTTGTTACAGGTACGGCTTCATGGCTAAATGGTTAGCGTGCTGGCCTTTGGTCACAGGGGTTCCGGGTTCAATTCCCGGCAGGGTTGGGAATTTGAACCATCATTGGTTAATTCCACTGGCACTGGGGCTGGGTGTATGTGTCGTCTTCATCACGACGCGCAGGTCGCCTACGGGAGTCCAACCAAAGACCTGCACCTGGCGAGCCGATATCAGGTCACTTAAAACTAGAAGCTTGTTTTTTTAAATAATATGATGTTATGTCTTCGGACACTCCCTGCACTAAAAGCCATATGCCATTTCCATTTCTTTACGATTGCATGAAATATTGAACTTAAAATGCGTAAAATACAGTTGTGGTAAATTACCTTCAATATTTCCTTTATTAAGAAAGTAGTTACCAGTGCTGCGTGTCTGGAAGGTTTCCCCAGCTTGTTGACAAACATAGAATACCTCTTGAGAGCATTACATTATGCTTGCCTACATGTGGCAATTTCTTTGGGTTCAGAGGCACACATACACAGCACGAGTGATGTTTTTAGCTATTCTAACTAGTTTTTAGATGACCCAAGACTCCAGATAGTACAAAGTGGTAATGGTGGTGGTGGTGGTGATTATTGTTTTAAGAGGAAGTACAACTGGACAACCAGTCGGCCAAAGAAAAGCAAAGGCCACAAAGTTCGTGAAAATGAAAGACTCCCTAGGTCTCGAATGCTCTAATACCGTCGGGGTCGGAAAAGAGCAAAAGTTAACCAAGAGAGATCGGATAGGATAGATGAATGAGAGGAGCCTGGGACAAGTAAGTGGAAGCAATGTCAGGACTCAATTAAGGGCCCCGTGGTCGCCAACGTACGCTCCCCACCGAGCTCGCTATCTGCAGTCGCTTAAGCGCGGCCAGTATCCAGTAATCGGGAGATAGTGGGTTCGAACCCCACTGCCGGCAGCCCTGAATATGGTTTTCCGTGGTTTCCCATTTTCACACCTGGCAGATGCTGGGACTGTTCCTTAATTAAAGCCACGATCGCTTCCTTCCCACTTCTAGCCCTTTCCTATCCCATCGTCTCCATAAGACCTATGCGCGTCAGTGCGATGGAAAGAAAACTGTAAAAAAAGAAAAAACTTAGGCATTATAAGAATATTGAGTTACACTTGTTATTCGAATCACATGTCTCACTATTATAAGAGTGGTGTTAAATCCTAAATTAATGTGTATTGTATTCTGAGGGCGTGTTTATTCTTTTGGGTTTGTTGCTCCATGGGATTTGTTTACTCTATGTCAATATGAGACTGTAGGAATGTCATTGTTTATGTAAATATGTTTTGCCAGTTTCAGAAAATAAAGGTATACTTCAAGTTTGTAAATTAGAATGAAACATTGTGTTGGAAGAGTAAAGCGGGTAGTTTTACTTCAGTTCCTGACATACTAGTGACCTCGACGTGATGAAACTACGTAAATAACTGGTAAGTCTCAATCTGATTGTTTTCTACAAGTATCGTACAGTACGCAATTATATAGAAACGTACTGTACACCGGTCAGATCTTCGTTCACTAGAACTTATGAAGCGTTCATACATGAGCTGTGCAATGAAAATCCAAACGAGGAAACTGTGAGAACGAAATTATCAACGTTAGAACGCTTGTACTACGACCTTTGCAACCTTGATGAGCAATTGAGTGCATTAACACTACAAGACGACGAAGGATCGGCAGATGACTATGTTAAAGAATACGAAACAGTAGGCATGCATAGAGAAAAGATGGATCAAGTGCGCGTGAAGGTTACAAACTTTCTTGAAGTAAATGCACGGACAGATATCGTAAACAATGACCAGTTAAGTAGCACTTCTTTGGTTAGCCATAAAAGGAAGTTAAAGCTTTCAACAATTGAATTAAAGAAATAAACTATTTTCTTAATTTCTGGAGTCAGTTTAAGCGTATTCATGACGATGCACACTTAGAGGAAGAAGATAAATTCCAGTGTCTTATTCAATGTACTGTTGACGGTTCCAGAGCCAGAGCCGAGAATTACGGCAAGGCCATAGATAGATTGAAGAATAGATTTGGAAAAGAGGAACTCTTAATTGAACATTAGGCTATGTTAGAGGGCTTCTTTCCTTGGTGATAAAGAATGCGACTATAAACAGAGGAAGGCGCGAGAGTGCCCGTCTCGATGATAACTTAGTTTAGAATCGCATTTGCGTGCTTTAGAATCAATCAAGGTGACGTCTTATAAAAAAGCAGCCATGCTGTTTCCGTTGGTGGAATCCTGCGTGCCTGAGGATTTGTTCAGAGTATGGCCGAGGAACTCAGAGTCAGTTAACCGCGAAGATGAAAATGAAATGTATGAAGTTAGACAGAAACAAGTGATGCAGTTTCTAAGAAGAGAGGTTGAGGCCGAAGAAGGAATTTCACTTGCGAAGGCGGGATTCAAACGTAATGAAGATAGTCCTCGAAAAGAGAAAAGGAAAATGCAACAAGAAGAATCAGTGCTGACGGCTACGGACTTCTCTTCCGGCGAACGGAAGAAGCACATGTGTTTGTTCGATAAAAAATCTCACGAAAGCAAGGATTGCTTTCACGCACATAAATTGTCTTTCGCACAGAAACATGACAAACTGAGAAAAAACAAAGGGTATTTCGTCTGCTTGAAGCAAGGCCATCGAGCGAAGGACTGTAAGTAGAAAGTGAGTTTCATTATATGCTCAAAAAGGCACTGTACCATTATGTGTACACAACTAAAGACTAAACGAGAAAACAAACCTGATGAAAATCCTCTAGAAAATCAAAATACTTCGCTGTCATACCAGTGCTGTTCAGAAATACTGCTTCAAATTCGCCTTGTTAATTTGGAAACAAGCGGGAAGAAACGTACAATAAGAGCAATAATGGATACAGGTTCACAAAGATCATACATTTTGAAAAGAACAGCTCAAGGGATGGGTTATCAACCGGTAAGAACAGAAGTAATAGTGTACGCCTTAGGCCTATACGGAGGAAGTTCGACTAAGAAAATAAAGCACCACATTCACCTGGCCAGTCTGGTGGACGACTTTTCCTGTAGAATTTCGGTGGACCTATTTCACAGCTCGAACCAGGTGCTTTTGTGGAGAAGCTAGGAAAAGTTGGTATTCAACTTTTAGATATTGGAGCTGGACAATCGCCAGTTGATATATTGATTGGTGCAGTTGCGTTGAGCAAACTTTACACCGGTGTTGTTAAGGAAATACAGTGTGGTCTCACAGCAATAAAGATTCGATTAGGATGGACTGTGACGGGGAAAAACAGGGAAAGGTTCCAATACCAGTAGCCACTCCTCCATGCTGATCACTCTGTTGGCCTATATCAATCACTTGCCAGACCTGTGGAAACTAGATATTCTAGGAATTTCAGATTCCTTTGAAAGCCAATAAAATAATGAAGTGGAGACTGCTGTAATAAATCACTTCAAGAGCACTGTGAAGAGAGATTCGGAAGGAAGAAATAAAATCAAATTCCCATGGTTGAATGGTTTCGAACAATTGAGTAAAAATAGAGTAACTGCAGAGAAGATATTAATTTCAATGACCTCAAAACTGACAGAAGCAGGAAGAATTAATGACTATGATGAAGTGTTGCAAAATTGGTTGACAGAAAGCATAACTGAAGTAATACCGGATGATGAGATCGAGCAGTCTTTAAAGATAACTCGACAACGAAGGTGAAATCCGTCTTTGATTCTTCCTCTAAATCGAAGGGTAACTATTATTTAAATGACTGTTTAGCTACGGGACAGAATTTGTTGGATTTGATACCCAAAATTCTACCTAAGTTTCGTGAAAAGAGAATCGGAGTTATTGCCGATATCAAACAAGCTTTTCTACAAATTTCGGTTGATGAAGAGAACGAGACTACTTGCGTGTTCTCTGGTGGGATTTAACAGAAAAGAGGAGAATCAAGGTCAAGAGACATCGGAGGGTGGTCTTCGGGGTCAACTGTAGTCCATTCCTCTTGGAAACAGCCATACGATGTCATCTAGAACAATATAAACCACCATTGAAAATACGTGGCAGAAAAATGGAAGGATTCATTTTATGTACCCCCTGTGGGTGGGGGCGGTAGAATAACACCCACGGTATCCCCTGCCTGACATAAGAGGCGACTAATGCCTCTGAACTTTGGAACGTGGTTTGGCGACCACGGAATCCTTAGCTGAGTCTTGGCACTGCTTCCACTTGTGCCAGGCTCCTCACTTTCATCTATCCTATCCGACCTCCCTCAGTTAACTGTTGTTCTTTTCCGATCCCGACGCTATTAGGTTTCCGAAGGCTAAGGAGTCTTTCATTTTCATGCCCTTCATGGCCCTTGTCTTTCTTCAGCCGATACCTTCATTTTTCGAAGTGTCGGATCCCTTCCATTTTCTCTCTCTGATTAGTGTTTTATAGAGGATGGTTGCCTAGTTGTACTTCCTCTTAAAACAGTAATCACATCCGGGAGAAAGTGGGTTCGAACCCCACTGTCGGCAGCCCTGAAAACGTTTTTCCGTAGTTTCCCATTTTCACACCAGGAAAATGCTGGTACCGTACCTTAATGAAGGCCACGGCCGCTTCCTTCCCACTCCTAGGCCTTTCCTATCCTATCATCGCCATAATAGCTATCGGTGTCGGTGCGACGTAAAACAAATTGTTAAAGAAAAGTAATCACTTCCACCACCACCACCTTCATTTTATGTGTACAATTGTGTTAGCTCAGTTTATTCAGAAGAAGAACTGGAGAGGTTCGTAAACCACGCTACGGAGACAATGGCCAAAGGAAAATTCGAACTGAGAGGATGGGGGAGTAATAGATCTTCAGGAGTCGATATTCAAGTCAAGCCAACTTCTGTTCTTGGAATTCTGTGGAATAAAGTCGAAGATAAGTTATTTTGTGATGCGGCGAAATAAGTCAACCCCAAGGAGCAGTGACCAGAAGATACGTCCTGTCTGGTGCACAGAGAGGGTTTGATCCCATAGGTTTCAGCTGCCCCGTGACACTTTATCCGAAACTGATTCTACAAGAAAGTTGGAAATCAAAATTAAGCTGGGATGCTGAACTACCAGAAGAACTGAGTAAAAAATTTCTGAAGTGGATCGAAGAACTGCCGCATCTAATGAATATAAGAGTCCCGAGATGGATATCACAAGAAGAGAAAAATGTTTATACACTGCATACATTTTGCGATGAACTAAATTTTCATATGCAGCAGCAGTATTTCTCAGGTGTGAAAATGATCAGATTGTATACGTACAACTGTTACAAGCTAAATATAGAATTGCACCGTTAAGAAGAATAACTATTCCAAGACTGGAGCTACTGGCCTGTTTAGTTGGAGTACGATAGGCTAAGTTTATAAAGAGTAGACTTAATATGGGAGAGATAAGGGAATACTTGTGTCCATGGCAAAACTCATTGAAGTTTACCCTGGTAAAGATGACCATGGTCAGAGTTGTCAAGCTGAAAACGGCCACTTGAGAGATAGTGAGACCTATACAGCGAGTCTTCCCTCTCGAGATAGCAGTACCGGTACCTGCTGAGTGTGAAGAGCAGAAACAAGGATCGACGCTAGAGACAATGAATGAACCCATCTTCTCACACTGTGGGTGGGGCGGTAGAATAACACCCATGGTATCCCCTGCCTGTCGTAAGAGGCGATTAAAAGGGGCCTCAGGGACTCTGAACTTTGGAGAGTGGGTTGGTGACCACGGGGCCCTTAGCTGAGTCTTGGCATTGCTTCCACTTACTTGTGCCAGGCTCCTCACTTTCATCTATCCTATCCGACCTCCCTAGGTTAACTCTAGTTCTTTTCCGACACCGACGGTATTACGTATGAGGCATAGGTAGTCTTTCATTTTCACACCCTTCGTGGCCCTTATCTTCCTATGGCCGATGTCTTCATTTTTCGAAGTGTCGGGTCTCTTCCATTTTTTCTCTCTGATTAGTGTTATATAGAGGATGGTTACCTATATAGTTGTACTTCGTCTTAAAACAATAATCCCACCACCACCACTGAACCCATATTCCACTAGTTGACTACAAGAAGTGGAAGAAGAATTAAACTCCCACCGAAGTTTTCGGAATAAACTCTTTGTTATTGTGTTCATTTTATTTGTAATATTATGTTTCGTTTTGATTATATGTGTAACTGTTACAATCAAAAGGTCGGGAAGTGTTTGAATGTTTATCGTATTCTGAGGGAGTGTTTATTCTTTCGGGTTTGTTGCTCCATGGAATTTGTTTATTCTATGTCGATATGAGACCGCAGGAATGTCATTGTTTAAAGTACCGTAGCCTTCAAGTTTGTAAATTAGAATGAAATACTGAGTAAAAAAAGTAAAACGAGTAGTTTTATGGTATTAGTTCAGTCCGTGGGCCCCCATATTTGTAATGATACAAGTAAGTGGAAGTAGTGGAATCTTACTTGGAGAGCGTCTCAGAGGAGAGATGTGTTCATTGCGATGTCCAGGAACCTACTATCCCGCCCCAAGAAGCACATTTACTTTTATAACATAACAAGTGTACCAAGTTTGGTTGAAATCGCTCTAGTGGTTTAGGTGATGTAATAACATAAATATCCACATACAATGACATTGATGTATATAGATCTATAGATACATTACATAGACTCGCCTTTGCTCGTTGAGAACCCCCAGTTGCTCTTCGTTAGGAGTCACGGGTGGCCCAGATTGGTTGCGCAGTAGATGTTAGTTTTCTCTCGTCCTGCGCGTGACGTCATCAAAGGAGCACCGTGACTGTGTAGCATACAACCGCACGTGTATCTCATTTCGTTGTTTATCGCTGTCTGCCTTATAAAGAAAGGATTTCCAAGTAATATCTATACTTAGTTTCTTTCCGTATATTGCTATTGGTTTCTATAGTGGCCTACTGTATTTTCGTGCAGTTATTTTCTTTTCGTCAGTTGCGTGAAGAGTGTAATAGTAGCTGGAATGAAATTTCTGTGTTCATAGTATAATTGTAGTGTATATATCTGCGTGAGAAATTTCTGTGTTGGTAAATCGAGTCAATTGCTTCCATTTCAGAAAGGTTTTATGACGACCATCCGTTCATTATTTGGCCTTTTTAGTGACCTCCAATATCTCAACATAAAGTACATTTTGACTGCTCGATTAAACCAAGACTGTCTGGAAAATTTATTTTCTCAGATAAGAGGACTCGGGCATTTCTATGAACATCCGCTACCAACCGAGGTGAAATTTAGATTGAGACTGTTACTTCTGGGCGCGAACTCAGAAAATATTCCGTTATCCAATAAAGCTGCAGTGATTTCAGAAACTGATAATGTGATACTGACATCTAAACTTCTAGATTTACTGCCGGATATGTCTGAAGCATTACGCATGATTGAAGGTGAGACAGAAATTCGGGACACTGCGATAGAAAATCGTGCCGTTAATGATTCACCGCAATCTACAGCGACACCTGATTGTTCAGCAGAGGGATTTCGGTACCTCGCCGGCTACATCGCCTACCGTGGAAGAAAATATGATAGGTCAATGGGAAATCCCACTGGGGAAATGCTTTCCATATCTTCTGGTACAGCCCCTGTGGGATGGATAGAAGTGTTATCTCGGGGAGGTCTACTCGTTCCACCGGAAGAATGGCTAAACCAAGTAAAGAAATTTGAGTTAATTTTCACGGACGTGCTGAACTGTCACGCATACCTAATATTATACGCAAAGTGTGTCAAATAATTAGCAGTAAATTCCCCGCTGTACCACCAGAACTAGTAAAAATGTATGTTAGGACGAGAACATTTATACGCATACGACAAATGAACATTCGGGAAAGGACTGAAAAATCCATAGCAGCTCATCGGCGAAAGGCACGGCAGTAGATTTTATCTTCAAAAGCAACCACTTCATGACATCTGATCTCACAGGTAGGACTGTGTTCTAATTAAGTGTTTTTCCTGTTCTTTCTTATTTAATTTTTAAAAGTAGGAATATCTATGCAAGGTTTCGAACATGAACTTACTTCTGCTGCTGTTATAATATGTGTTAAGTTTTAAACTCGATATCTGCGGAAGTGAGTCATATATCGTGTGTTAACATGCAGTAGTTACATTACGGAAGTTCTGCTGTCAACATTTAATATTACAAACATTTCGTATCTCTAAATATTTATGTTGACAGATTTGAGAGCACGTAGCCTTCCTCAAACTAAATAGAGGAACTTGGATTTGTTAATAAATTTCGAGCGTTGGTCAGTGTGCCGTCACGTTACATTTACGTCTTATTCGTAACAGAAATAATGAAACTTACTATGCTGTACTTTCTTTCAATCTTATAACAGCAGTAAACTTTGTGTCTGGTGTGCAATTAGTTCTTAGAAACTGTAATGTTTGCTGGTATTATGAGATTCCTACTGAACTGCGCGCTATGGGCTTGGCTGCTTTGCTCCTTCTGTGACGTCATTTCGTTAACCAATAGCAGCTCGTCTCGCGTTGGGCCCAACCTTTAGTAGTGTTTAAGAACCTTGGTTAGGAGTAGGTGATAACTCGTGTCATTCCACTCTTGATATTCTATATGTTTCACAGTTTCTTAAATATTTTACACATCTAATAGAGAGCTACACTGTTCAAACTGGGCAGACCTATCAAAGTTGGTCCCATATATTGAAAGTACGTCTCGATCACGGCATGTTGGATTACTATTTTCAAATAACAGCCACGGTCATTCATGAAGCTTCTAGCAAGGGATGGTACTTTATAAACCATGGAGACGTGTTCCCACCCTCTTATATACAGCATTTCTTAACGGACTATCAGGATATATCGTAAGCTGCTGTCGCCTAGCAACAATTTGTCCATCAAGTCGATTCAATCTTGGTGCGGCTTTGCAATTTAATAAAATTACATAAAATTACTCATAATAATAAAACTACCTATCCGATTTCGTTCAAACCACTTCAGAATCCCTCTCAGTTGTAATAAGAACAAACTGCGAAAATTTCAGCGAACTCGGTCCAGTAGTTTCTGAGTCTATTAATTACAAATATACCAACGTCCAATTATATATATATAGATTAAGATTATTACACGCCATTTTCATTTCTGAAGTAGCTGCTTATATTCCTATTGGCCAGTGTAAAGTGACACGTGATCTCCTTCCCGTCAAAAATGTTGATCATAATCCGTCACCAACCGCAGCACAATAAAAGCGCAAGCAAATGTAACATGTGAAGAAAACAATGCACAGACCAATCGTGTTCCCTCAGGAAACTAGGGGCCTAGGACCTCTTCGCGGCTTCTAACCGTCCAGACCAACGGTCTTGTCCACGGCAAGAATCCTAACCGTCCAGACCAATGGTCTTCTCCACGGCAAGAATCCTAACCGTCCAGACCAATCATCTTGTCTAGATCCTATCATAATCCTAACCGTCTACACGGCAAGAACGAGGAACAAACGAAGCATAGTACCTAGGTACAGAGGTTGGCAGCACTGAGCACTGCTGCAGCACATCCTTTCCGAGAAGGCCGCGAGCGAGTAAACAAAAGACAATCGTTATGCGTCTGTGTGAATGGCGGCCCACGGGCTAAACTATTGTTAGTTTGGTTCAGTTCTGACAAGTGGTATAACAGTCGTGGTAGATGACTGCGAACCAGTTATAGACTTTCATCATCTTTACCCCCTGTGAGTGGGGTGGTAGAATAACACCCACGTAGCGGGAGATCTGAATTTACCAGATTTACCAGATGTCAATTGGGAAGGAAATGCGAACGACAGGAAGCATGACCAACAAATGGCAAATAAGTTAATATGGGAAGGACAGCTGATTCAGAAAGTTATGGAACCAACCAGAGGGAAAAATATCCTGGATGTGATGCTGATAAAACCAGATGAGCTCTTTAGAGAAACTGAAGTAATAGATGGTATTAGTGATCATGAAGTTGTTTTTGTCGTAGTTAAAAATAAATATGATAGAAAGGAAGGTCTTAAAAGTAGGACTATTAGGCAGTACCATATGGCTGATAAAGCCGGCATGAGCCAGTTTCTAAAAAGTAACTATGATCGGTGGAAAACGGTAAATAAAAATGTAAACAGACTCTGGGATGGGTTTAAAGAAATTGTTGAGGAATGCGAAAACAGGTTTGTACCTATAAGGGAGGTAAGGAATGGTAAAGACCCACCTTATTATAATAGAGAAATAAAGAGACTAAGAAGGAGGTGCAGACTGGAAAGAAATAGAGTTAGAAATGGCTGTGGAAGTAAGGAGAAATTGAAGGAACTTACTAGAAAATTGAATGTAGCAAAGAAGGCAGCTAAGGATAACATGATGGCAAGCATAATTGGCAGTCATACAAATTTTAGTGAAAAATGGAAGGGTATGTATAAGAATTTTAAGGCAGAAATAGGTTCCAAGAAAGACATTCCAGGAATAATTATTGAACAAGGGGAGTGTGTATGTGAGGATCTTCAAAAGGCAGAAGTATTCAGTCAACAGTATGTAAAGATTGTTGGTTACAAGGATAATGTTGAGATAGAGGAGGAGACAAAGGCCACAGAAGTAATAAAATTTACATATGATAACAATGACATTTACAATAAGATACAAAAGTTGAAAACTAGAAAAGCGGCTGGAATTGATCAGATTTCTGGGGATATACTAAAGACAATGGGTTGGGATATAGTACCATATCTGAAGTACTTATTTGATTACTGTGTGGTCGGAGGAGCTATACCAGATGAATGGAGAGTTGCTATAGTAGCCCCTGTGTATAAAGGAAAGGGTGATAGACATAAAGCTGAAAATTACAGGCCAGTAAGTTTGACATGCATTGTATGTAAGCTTTGGGAAGGCATTCTTTCTGATTATATTAGACATGTTTGTGAAATTAATAACTGGTTCGATAGAAGGCAATTCGGTTTTATGAAAGCTTATTCCACTGAAGCTCAACTTGTAGGATTCCCGCAAGATATAGCAGATATCTTGGATTCTGGAGGTCAAATGGACGGTATCGCGATTGGCCTGTCTAAAGCATTTGATAGGGTGGATCATGGGAGACTACTGGCAAAAATGAGTGCAATTGGACTAGACAAAAGAGTGACTGAATGGGTTGCTATATTTCTAGAAAATAGATCTCTGACCCTGTAATAATTAAGAGGGGAATTCCTCAAGGCAGTATTATCGGACCTTTATGTTTTCTTATATATATAAATGATATGAGTAAAGGGGTGGAATCAGAGGTAAGGCTTTTTGCGGATGATGTTATTCTCTATAGAGTGATAAATAAGTTACAAGATTGTGAGCAACTGCAACGTGACCTCGAAAATGTTGTGAGATGGACAGCAGGCAATGGTGTGTTGATAAACGGGGTTAAAAGTCAGGTTGTGAGTTTCACAAATAGGAAAAGTCCTCTCAGTTTTAATTACTGCGTTGATGGGGTGAAAGATCCTGTTGGGGATTATTGTAAGTATCTAGGTGTTAATATAAGGAAAGACCTTATTTGCGCAATCACATAAATGGGATTGTAAATAAAGGGTACAGATCTCTGCACATGGTTATGAGGGTGTTTAGGGTTTGTAGTAAGGATGTAAAGGAGAGTGCATATAAGTCTCTGGTAAGACCCCAACTAGAGTATGGTTCCAGTGTATGGGACCCTCACCAGGATTACCTGATTCAAGAACTGGAAAAAATCCAAAGAAAAGCAGCTCGATTTGTTCTGGGTGATTTCCGACAAAAGAGTAGCCTTACAAAAATGTTGCAATGTTTGGGCTGGGAAGAATTGAGAGAAAGAAGAAGAGCTGCTCGATTAAGTGGTATGTTCCGAGCTGTCAGCGGAGAGATGGCGTGGAATGACATTAGTAGACGAATACGTTTGAATGGCGTTTATAAAAGTAGGAAAGATCACAATATGAAGATAAAGTTGGAATTCAAGAGGGCAAACTGGGGCAAATATTCATTAATAGGAAGGGGAGTTAGGGATTGGAATAACTTACCAAGGGAGATGTTCAATAAATTTCCAATTTCTTTGAAATAATTTAGGAATAGGCTAGGAAAGCACAGATAGGGAATCTGCCACCTGGGCTGCCCTAAATGCAGATCAGTATTGATTGATTGATTGATTGATTGATAACAGATTGACTAAACAGCAATTGCTTTGGGAGAAAAAGTCAACAACGAGCTTGCTTCCCCGACCCCCCTCCCCGATGTTATTGGCAAAATTGTATGTTCGTTTAATTTTTCATTCCAAATTCTTTTAATTTTCTCTAGGATACAGTTAAACGGAATTGGCGATAAGCCATCCCCTTGCCGTACACCTGTATATATATATTTCGCCCATAAATTTTATTTTTAAAATTGTGTCTGTGTTTCCTGTATTAGGTTAGATTTCACTCCAATCCTTCTTCTTCTTCTTATAAATAAATGGCGTAGGGCCTCCGGAGAGGCCTGGTGCAGGTCTTTTTCTAGTAGACGGCCTATTAGGCGACCTGCAAGTCTGTGAAGATGAGGGCCCTACCTAGGATAATTTCTAATGTTGAATACTCCACACAAACCCAGCCTCCGAGCCATTGGAATTAACCAAATAAGGTTAAAATCCCCGACCCGGCCGGGAATCGAACCCTGGACCCTCTGAACCGAAGGCCAGTACGCTGACCATTCAGCCAACGAGTTGGACTCTTCTTATTATTATTAGCTCAGAAGGAAAGAGAATAGAAGCTTTTGAAATGTGGTGTTACAGAAGAATGCTGAAGGTGAAATGGATAGATCGAATCACGAATGAAGAGGTACTGAATCGAATTGGTGTGAGGAGGTCGATTTGGCTAAATTTGATCAGAGGAAGAGATAGAATGATAGGACACATCTTAAGACACTTAGGACTTGTGCAGTTGGTTTTTGAGGGAAGTGTAGGCGGTAAGAACGGTAGAGGTAGACCAAGGTATGAATATGACAAGCAGGTTAGAGCAGATGTAGGATGCACTTGTTATGTGGAAATGAAAAGGTTAACACAGGATAGGGTGGCATGTAGAGCTGCATCAAACCAGTCTATGGGCTGATGTGTCAAACAAGAACAACAACAACAACATTATTATTATTATTATTATTATTATTATTATTATTATTATTATTATTATTATTATTATTATTATTATATTTGCTTGTGTCAAACACAACATTATTATTATTATTGTTCCGAGGTATCTGTGGAACAGCAGAGGTGAAAGAAAGTGCTGGTATGAATAGGTCTCAACTTACGAAATTAAAGTTAATTTAAAATTTAACAAAGGTTATATTTTCATTTCGAGATCAAGAAATAACAAGTACAACAGGAACTCAGTTATATATATATATATCAACAAGTTAAGAATGTACAATTACAGTTTATTAATGGCTTTTGGGCTTCGAAGCCCAGAATCACAATCCCTGAGCAATGAGCCCAACTTTACTTATACACAAGGTTCAACAAAGGAGCAGAAAACCCCAATCATACCAAGGAGCGCTAGCTCCCAATTACCCAGTAAAGCCTGCTCGAGGCACACAGAAACCAAATTTAAGAAAGAGCAACCCGCTCTCAAAGTTCAAGCCAATTCAAAGGCCACTCCAAACTCCACTTTCAAGCTGCCATCCGGGCACACAAGAACAGGGATAATTATACCCAACCTACTGAAGCCTACTCAATAAAGAAACAGTTCAATTACATGGCCCCAAAATACCAATTTGAGTGGAGGCGTAACTTGCACTCCTAATACACCTTTTTTAAAAAAACCTATTTGGCTCTAGGCCGTATACACAAGGGCTAATTCCATACTAAAGAGGTGACTTGTATGAGAAGACTTAATTACAATAAGAAAGGAAGAAACGGTTGTGAAAACAAGGTCACCTCAAAACAATAGGAGTGGGAGCTCGAGAGGGTTAGGCACTCTCTATCCCGATTTGTAGTCAAAGAGACAGAATTTTATACCAAGTGTCTTTTACATTTTAAAGGAAAGTTACATGATAAAAGTTTCGAACCTGCCCCGAGGGTTAAACTGCTGAGCTAGCAAGCAAAGAAGTTATTAAAAGGCCATTACCTGATGGATGAACTGCTGCCCGAAGAAAGAGGCGCTTCCCGCCCACTGCTACATAATCACACTAGGAAAGATGTTACTGAAGTGGCCAGGAGACAAGAAAATCAGCAGTTTATATATCCTCGCGGAAAATTCGAGACGTTTCAAGAATGAGAACCCACAACCCCCCTCAACTTTATTGGCTAGGGTCAAGCAACATATCCATATCAGAGAAGACACACATTATTGGTTAAAAATTAATTAAAGAAATTCGGGATTGGCTAAATTCAAAACAAGCGGAAAGAGAAGGGTTATACTGCCAACCCAAAAAATGACTGAAAGAAATTTAACAAAGAACAAACTTATGAACACAAAATTTCTCAAAAAACAGTTCCTTCACTTCGCACCAGGGTGCACAATTGTAGTTCTTCAGTAGTGCCATCTAGAAGAGAATGTTCACACTCCTCACTACAGAGAAAACAAATATAAATCGAAGAAGACACAGTTCAGAACTCTTAAAAATTTACAATAGTGACATCTTCTGAGAAACTTTAGAATTAACATGGTGGTTAAAGTTCAGGCTTCCTCCAGTAGAGGAGTTTCAACTGGCGCAATGTTTGAATTAGCTGCGCGGAGGTGTACCGCCCGGTACAATTATTATTATTATTATTATTATTATTATTATTATTATTATTATTATTATTATTATTATTATTATTATTATTATTATTAGGGCCCGGATTTTTAGGTTCTTAAAAACCACGTTTTAGTTTTTTTAATAGCTCAAAATAGTTTTTTTAGGTTTTTATCTTCCTGAAATAGTTTTTAATGATCATTTCCATTATTACTGAAGTTATACTATTCATTCAATTTTTTGTACTTTATTGTAACCTTCACGCCTCTCTAGTACAAAACTATACCACTCATTTCAAAATATGGGACAGAATGGCTTAATGAAAGCATTTCAAACACATCATACCAACTGAAATTAAAAATAACATAAAATATTTATGCGCAAATACAATGAATGGTTCAATGTAGGTTGAATTTTTGTCACTTCCAATGCATCAAGAAACATTTTCAGAAGCACAGAACACAGTTTTCACTTGCTGTTACATTGTACAACTAAATACATTTCCAGATTTTTCAGAGTAAAACTTTTTCTGTTATCTCTCAAAATATTCTTATAGCAGGAAAATGTACGCTCCACACAACAAGAAGTCCTTGGAGCAAGCTTCATTGAAGCAATAGCTCTCGGTCCCCATGGTACCTCGCCAGCAATTTCTTCTCCCTGAAGTATTGCAGACACACTGTTCACTGCTGAAAATCGAGGGTTCCGCTGTAGAATTTTGGTGAGCTTGAGTGAATAGGCTTCACCCACTGGTCCTGGTATTTCCTTGTTCGAAATGGAGTCCACAACTTCTATTGAATCTTTTAATGGCAACGATGCCGACTCAACACGCTCAATAGCTGCAAGAAGATCAGCAAAGTGTGCCCTAATGAAGGCAAGTGAAACAGCGTTCTTGTTCGTGAGAGCTGTTTTAGCCTACACTATGCAGAGTGCATCATCGACATCAAAAGAATTTATAACATTTTTAATGTCTTCAAAGTGATTGGCATAGTATAGGGCTGCATTGAGCCCTGTCTCCCGAGTGATTATGGGTTTGGGAGGAAGAGGAGTTTGAGGCAACATTTCCTTGAATGTGGGAATGCAGCTAGGAGCTTTAAGAAACACCTTTCTCACAGAATAAACAATACTGTTTACTCATGGACAATTATTTCTAACCTCTTCAGCCAATCTGTGTAAGCCATGGCCTATGCAAGTTACACGCAGCATGTTAGGGCAGAAACTCTTCAATACTTCACCAGCTTTGATCATATATGCCGCACTATCACTCAAAAGAAGTAAAAACTTGCCATCCTGTTTTTCTCTTGGCCAAAGAATGCGAAGAGCATCTCGGACGGTGCAAGCTATGGTGAGCGTATTCCAAGGCACTTTTGCCGAAACCAGCGCTTCACATAAACGGATATTACCGAGCTCGATAGCTGCAGACACTTAAGTACGGTCAGTATCCAGTAATCGGGGGATAGTGGGTTCGAACCCCACTGTCGGCAGCCCTGAAGATGGTTTTCCATTTTCACACCAGGCAAATGCCGGGGCTGTACCTTAATTAAGGCCACGGCCGCTTCCTTCCAGTTCCTAGGCCTTTCCTATCCCATCGTCGCAGTAAGACATATCTGTGTCGGTGCGACGTAAAACAAATAGCAAAAAAAAAAACAAAAAAAAAAACACTTACTTTTCATTATAGTAATGGGGATTTTTTTTTTATTGGAGGTATGCTAAATAATTCCTTACCTGCTTTTGGCAGACTTGGCAAAATTATATTTTGTCATCTGTAGTAAAGTCCGGATCGTTACCAATCCACTGGCGAATCAACCAACTTCGAGAAGACTTGCCTTTAGGCATCACTACTTCTGAGATGCGTAAGGTTCTTAAACTGCCTTCAATAATAAATTCATTTATAGGGAAAATGAATTTTAGTCTGTCGCATAATAATGTGTATAGAGCTAAACAGTGAACAGCGCCGTAGCTGGCGGTAGTCGTCCGTACACAATGAGAGATGCACTGAAGCTGGCAAGTTAGGCGGGCTTGTACCTGATAGATACAGGTCAGGGGGTTGTCTCTTGATTTGTGCTGTACCCTAGTGGAATAGTGCCGTATCACGTTTCGCTCGCACTAGTTATACTTACAAACCACTTCCAGTTCCAAACCATGAAATCATTTCAAAAAGTCTTGAATAATGTTTATTTTAAAAAAATCATTCAATTTCATTAATATTTGGTACTTCTATTTCAAAATAACGTAATACTGTCTTGAATAGCCCATTTAGTTTTTTTTAGGTTTTAATGTCTTATTTAGTTATTTTTAGGTTTTATAAGATTCGAGTAATTTACTCCATTGGTAATGAAATGGATAAGTAAGTTAAAATACTGCAGTTGACTAGCAAGGAATAAAATAGTTTAAAACCTAAAAATCCGGGCCCTAATTGTTATTATTATTATTATTATTATTATTATTATTATTATTATTATTATTTGCTTTAAGTCCTACTAACTACTTTTACGGTTTTCGGAGACAACGAGGTGCCAGAATTTTTCCCCGCAGGAGTTGTTTTACGTGCCAGTAAATCTACCGACGTACTTGAGCACCTTCAAATACCCCCGGACTGAGCCTGGATCGAACCTGCCAAGTTGGGGTCAAAAGGCCAGCGCCTCAACCGTCTGAGTCACTCAGCCCGGCAACATCATCATTATTATTATTATTATTATTATTATTATTATTATTATTATTATTATTATTATTATTATTATTATTATTATTATTATTATTATTATTATTGGCCCTTTTCCCAGTTTCTTGCGATCAGCATCTTGTGTCAATTAGGCCTAGTTTCACGACCTGATACTCTTCCTGATACCAACCCTGTGTGGAGAGATGTAATCACTATTGCGTGTTTCTTTGGTAGTAGTGTGGTGTTTTGTGAGTAGATGTGTACTGAGACAAACACAAACACCCAGTTCGTGAGCCAGAAGAATTAACCATTCGCAGTTGAAATCCTCACCCGGCCAGGAATCGAACTGGTGGCCCTCTGAGTTGGAGACTACTACGCTAACCATTCAACCGAAGACCCGGACATTTATTATTATTATTATTATTATTATTATTATTATTATTATTATTATTATTATAGCTGCCTCTGTGGATCCGTGGTAGAGTGTCGGCCTCCGGATCCCAAGATAGCGGGTTCAAACCCGGCAGAGGTAGTCGGATTTTTGAAGGGCGGAAAAAAGTCCATTCGACACTCCATGTCGTACGATGTCGGCATGTAAAAGATCTCTGGTGATGCATTTGGTATTTACCCGACAAAATTAATTAAATCTCAGCCATAGACGCCCAAGAGAGATCCGGTTTACTCTAGGTCCGCTAGATGGCTGACAGAGAAAACCGGAACGTCGAAATTGACGAGCAGACAGCCAGATGGCGTCAAATCGAAATGTCTGCAAACGGTAGCTGAGGCCATACGATTACTACTATTATTATTATTATTATTATTATTATTATTATTATTATTATTATTATTATTATTATTATTATTTGCCTCCGTGGCTCAGGCGGCAGCGCGCCGGCCTCTGACCGCTGGGTTCCGTGGTTCAAATCCCGGTCACTTCATGTGAGATTTGTGCTGGACAAAGCGGAGGCAGGACAGGTTTTTCTCCGGTACTCCGGTTTTCCGTTATCTTTCATTCCAGTAACACTTTCCAATATCATTTCATTTCATCTGTCAGTCGTTAATCATTGCCCCAGAGGAGTGCGACAAGCTTCGGCAGCTGGCACAATTCCTATCTTTGCCGCTAGCTGAGGGCTTCATTCATTCCATTTCTGACCCGGTCGAATGACTGGAAACAGGCTCTGGATTTTCATTATTATTATTATTATTATTATTATTATTATTATTATTATTATTATTATTATTATTATTATTATTATTATTATTATTATTATTATTCGTGATTTCAGTTCTCCAAACAGCAGATAATACCTGGACTGGACCTTGTGAACTCAGTTGCTTGACGTGCTGCGCTGCTGAATGCGAACTAATCAGTGGTCGAGGGAAGTTCGCTTCATGAATGCATGAATGAATGCCGCAAGACCATTGACCTGGTTAAAGAGGGTTCCCCCACAGCACGACCACACTGTGCTGTGTATTGTGTAACACACCGCCAGTCCACAGGGCAGAGGTTAGAAAAACTCGGAATGTTATCCCATTTATTATAAAAGGGTTATTCCATTCATGTATGTGTGTTGGGTATTCAGCCCGAAGGCTGGTTTGATCCTCTACAGCTCCATCAACAGCTGTCATAGATAACCTAGGTGTCACTGAAGAGGCATACTAGGGAAATGAGGAGTGAGGTAGTTTCCCGTTGCTTTCATCACCGAGCCAGATGTTGCTATTACATGTCAGTCTGCCAAGCCCACTGAAATGCATGCACCAACCGACCCTATGAGCGATATTTTCACACCATTCATAACAGGGACTGGCTGCATAAGGAACGGTATTACTAGCATCGCTCGTACCTCGGTCACTTTCATATTACCAAAGCCATGGATGAGACTAAGACAGGGCAATGAAAGTAACAAATTTATTCTAGTCCATACCAGAAGACATAGCGCACTGTAAACACTACATCCTGCCAGCAAAGGCATATTCCCTTCATACTTCTACTTAAACGGATCTCCCTGTGGGTGGGGGTAGTAGAAAACACCCACGGTACCCCTGCCTATTGTAGGAGGCGAGTATCAGGGGCCCCAGGGGCTCTCAAATTGGGAGCGTGGGTTGGTGACCATGGAGCCCTTAGCTGAGTGTTAACATTGTTTCCACTTACTTTTGCCACGCTCCTCACTTCCATCTATCCTATCCGAACTCCCTTGGTCCACTCTTGCTTTTTCCTGACCCCGATGGTATTAGGTTGCGAATCATTTTCATGCCCTTGGTGATCCTTGTCTTCCTTTGGCCGATATCTTCATTTTTCGAAGCGTTGGACCCCTTCCACTTTTTGTTTTGATTAGTGTTAATAGAGGATGATTGCCCAGTTGTACTTCCTCTTTTTTACAAGTTGTTTTACATCGCACTGACACGGATAGGTCTTAATGGCGATGATGGGGCAGGAAAGGGCTGGGAGTGGGAAAGAAGCGGTCGTGGCCTTAATTAAGGTACAGACCCAGGCATTTGCCTGGTGTGAAAATGGGACACCACGGAAAACCATCTTCAGGGCTGCCGACAGTGTGGTTCGAACCCACTATCTCCCGAATACTGGATACTGGCCGCACTTAAGCGACTGCAGCTATCGAGTTCCCACCTCTACTCCAATGGAAGACAAACGTAATGGCTGTGTCCAGGAGACAATGGGAATATATTCCACACTTGTCAAAAAGTAAAAGCACAGCCACCTCTGTATAGGCCATAACAGCCAACGGAGGAGTGGAAGGTAAAGGGTTCCATTATTTCTAACCTCGAGGAATACTGTAGAGTCGTTTACGCATTGCTCGACCACGTTCGCCTCTAGGGATTAACCTGGGAAAGATCCAAAGGAAAGCAGCACGATTTGTTGGGGATGATTTCCGAAAAACCAGTAATGTTACGGAAATGTTACCATCTTTCGGCTGGGAAGACTTGGAAGTGAGGAGACCACTAAGCTGTATGTTCCGATCTGTCAGTAGAGAGATGGCTTGTAATGACATTACTAGACGAATAAGCTTGAGTGGAGCGTTTACAAGTAGGAAAGGTCATGAAGATGAAGTTAGAATTCAAGAGGACAGATTGGGGCAAATACTCCTTTATAGGAAGAGGAATTAAGGTTGAAATAATTTACCAAGGGAAGTGTTAGATAGATTTCCAACTTTGAAATTATTTAAGGTCCGCCTCTGTGGTGTAGTGGTTAGTGTGATTAGCTGCCACCCCCGGAGGTCCGGGTTCGGTTCCTGGCTCTGCCACGAAATTTGAAAAGCGGTACGAGGGCTGGAACGGCTTGCAATCAGCCTCGGGGGTTCAAATGAGTGGAGGTGGGTTCGATTCCCACCTCAGCCATCCTGGAAGTGGTTTTCCGTGGTTTCCCAGTTCTCCTCCAGGAAAATGCCGGGATGGTACCTAACTTAAGGCCACGGCCACTTCCTTCCCTCTTCCTTGTCTATCCCTTCCAATATTCCGTCCCTCTGCAAGGCTCCTGTTCAGCATAGCAGGTGAGGCCGCCTGGGCGAGGTACTGGTCATTCTCCCCAGTCGTATCCCCCGACCCAATGTCTCACGCTCCAGGACACTGCCCTTGAGGCGGTAGAGGTGTGATTCCTAGTTGATGCCGAGGGAAAAACCAACCCTGGAGGGTAAGCAGATTAAGAAGGAGCAGAAGAGGGAGTTGAAGAAGAAGAAGAAGAAGAAGAATAAAATCAGGAATATTTAAGAAAAGGCTAAGTTAACATCTGATTGATAATCTGCCACCTGTGCAACAGCCCTACATGCAGATCAGTAGTAAATGAAAACATGAAAAGAGTTTCAGATCTAGTGAAGAAGCTCTTCCTGGACCTCAGCCGATGGTTGGGAACAGGCGGTATTTGATGAATACAAAATACGTAGTAGGTAGTTAAATAATACAAGTAGACTAACACAATAGGTGTGGATACTTTCCTAAATAATTATTTTTATTGTCGCTATAATGAGCCGTATCCTGATGGCCCATAAGAGACTCGGATTATTATTTGCCATATTATATAATTTTATTGAAATAAATTTCAGTCAGGCATGGTAAAAAGTAGTGGGTCGCAGGATAGCTGAGACCGGAAGTCTATGGAGACATCAAGTCGCTGGATATTGCGCGACACTTCCTCGGGACCGTGAGAAAGGCTTAGCGTTACCAGAAGCTAGCACATCTCGGCGCGTGTAGAAGATGTTAGCCAAGAGAAATATTCAGCCAATGAGAACGCGTGGGTGTGGCAAATATGGAGTCTGGATCGCGCGAAATCATAATCCCAGGTTAACCAACATGTACAATTGCATGAAGAAAACATGGCTATAAAGGAATCAATTCTGTGAGTTGACGGATCTCCACAGGTCAGAAAGTGAAATATAATCAGGAGTACGTTATAGAAATAATCTGAGTAAAGTTGATGCCATTTGGAGTGTGTTTTATGGTGTGTTACAATTAATATTAAGTCATTATGAATGGCAAGCACGCTGATTGGCTGCTCTTTTAAACACGCGGGAATCCCATAGCTACAACGGCGTTAGCCACGTTTCCTTAGCGTCCCAAGCTTTGGAGAGCGTCACTCTGACTAAGTGAATCACCGGGAGTGAACGTGGTTCGGTATTGCTCTGATACTTGTGTGTGAATGTTGCCACGTGGAGAGATACATAACAGTGTATGGTTTTATGACCGAGAAACAGTGCTTTTGGTCGTGCAGTTTACTGAATTAACTGGCGCAGTGTTAAATTGCCGATTATATTATGACGCAAAGTTTACTCCAGATAAATAGACGGTAATAGGAGCCGCAGATTGGAAAGTGTGGAAGAAACGCTCAGCTGTATTGCATTTTTCGTGCCGGACGCGCTTCGCGAAGAACTTTCGAACCGTACCGCGAGCCACTCTAAATAACTGTATATAGAAACCCTAATTGTTTTATTTCTAGTGTGTTTGTTTGTCATTGTGTTGGCTTAGTTCACAGCTAACAAGGGTTTGTTAGGCACGTGCAGAATCGAGCGGTGAAGAGACATTCACCTGAAGCTTTCTGTGTTGCTGTGTTCGGGAACTTTCATCAAGAAGATGGCACCGCTCATAGAAGAAAGAAGATTGTTTATATGTGTTAAAGCAGTGATCAACATGGAGGAACAACATACCCTGGTAAGGATGTGAGCCGTTGCCAATGTCCTGAGAGTCGTCCAAGATAAGACGCATGTTTTTAAATTAGATGACATGTTATATGAATTATGGTTAAATTCTAGTGCAGTTTAGTATAGGGATTTTCCTTTAACGTAAATTTAGCCTGACGGCATGCGTTTATTTCACACTTGTAATGTTGTAAATACGGATAAGAGAGGAATGCATGATTTCTATATTTTTATTTTACTTTACGATTAGTTAGATGGGATAATGAGGGAGTTGTTAGGATTTATTTTGTTGGTATATTATGCATGATAATTAGCTTAGTATTATTCCGATATTCTTGTATATTAGTGATAGGAGGATTAGATTGACAAGATCATCCAATTTCCGAGTTAAACACTTGCCACGTTGAGAGTAAATTCAATTTAATTTTGGTCATTTAGAAAGTTAGTAACAGTTAGATTGCATGACGCATGGAATTTCAGAAGCTGACATGTGTGGTGCTGCATCGCAACGTTGACTGAAAAGGAGTCTTCCAATGTAGGTTGGAAACTGTTTCGCACAATGATATGTATGGGAATCGAACCTGGATTCATAATGGGAAAGGCTGATAATATTGTAAGAAATATAAGAGGTTTTAATGCATGCTGATTTATGAAATTGATTATGCAGGCCGATTGCATGCCTGATGAAGTGAAAAGAATGATGTGCAGTGAATATGTCCTTGCTATTGTATTCTGAGAGAATACTGATAATCAGAATTGACGGAAATTGATGCCAGACCAGTGAGTCTGATGTGTGTGTGTTAAATTATTGTAGCATGCTAGTAAGAAGCACGATTGTATGTGAGTTTCCTTGCAGTCGAGGAAATATGATATCGCCTTATAGGTTTACTTATCAGCCGTGTTTACATAGACAGCGTGAATGAGATTTTATTTCCGTGATACAATCTTGGCGAACAGCAACCAAGCCTCAGTGCAGTATTGAGTTCTAACAATTCCTTTCAGTCCACAGCACAGCAGGAAATATGTGACGGATGAACGCGCTTTTGGGTGCGCAAATGCAGCAGAAGAATGCAATGTTGCCCATTGCTTTCCATATGTTTAATAAAGGATAATAATATGTTTTCTCTTACAGGATGGTGTTTTGTGATATTTCATGTTGTTTGGATATGTTGTCTTGTTGTTTAATGGGGAACAGCCCGAGTGCTGAGTAATATTGGTCGTCAATCTAGTTCTTACTAGATCTTTTGGTGAACCGCGTTTCACGTCGAGTCAGTGTAGTATGTAAGATTTCCCTTTCCTTATCCGATGTAGATATATGAGAACTCTGCTTATTTTGCGTTCATTGTAAATATAGCATAGGGAAACGCCACTAGTATTTTTCATAATTCATATCGATCCCATTGCGTCTTAATTTTCCTTTTATGTTAATTCTTGAGACGACTCTATAAAATTAAAACCCGTATCTATGTGATACTTAAAAACGTGTTACTCCATGCGAATCGAATACGTATCTATATACGCAAACGTATACTATTATATCAGATCATGAATATTTTTAAAAGTTCACAAGTATTCAATGTTGTGCTTGAACTTTCATTTTATATTTAGTTCTTTGAATAATTCACGTTTTAATGTCCAGTTCTTTTCAATTTTTTGAGATTACGTCATTATCGGCTTTATTATTTGATTTACTTGTTTTCTGTTAGTATGATTCGGGGTTATTTTGTGAATAAACTCATCCTACCCCATATTATTGTTTCTCATTCGAGTTATACCTCCACTTTCCTGTCATGTACTTATAATTAAGCGAGAAGCTTCGACTTTTAGCCTGGCCCATCGACAACCAACCCATTTCTCTGCACAAACCTGAATTAGTCGGATGTTCACACAGGAATGGAGGGATCGTCCTAGAGGGTAATTACTCCTGGGTACGGTACAATAAGACCTATCTGTGTCGGTACGACGTAAAGCAACTTGTAAAAAATTAATTATTTTTAATGTAGAATAAGTCTTTCTTTCCAGTTCTGGGTCCCTCGGTAAAAATCCGCGTATCCCAACAAAAGTGTACACCCGTATTTCTTTCGTAATTTCAAAATCATAAAAGTTTATAATATTGCAACAGAAGTGCGTACGGATGTGCAGAAAGTTTAGTAATTACACTTCGCTGTATTGACTGAGAGTATTTTGCCTTTTGGAGCATATGGGGAAATAGCATTGTTCGTAGCTCTTGCCGAAATGTTGCATGCAATTGCATGCAGGCAAAAAGCAGTTTTACATTTAGCCTGACATTCTCATTCTTTTACGGCTCTGAACATCCAGTAATGAGAAAATGTTGTTTCATAAAATTTACAATAACCTTTTCATAAATATCAGATGAAATCAAAACTTGGCATATACCAATCATCCATGAGTTATTTTAAGACGTATTAAAGTTTCGTAACGATCAGACCATTACTTTTGAAGTTATGAATATTCAGTGAGCGCTCCGTTGGAAATGGAAAAAATACCGACACTTTTCTTGTTCCACCTGCGTTAATATTTTAACTGGTTACGAAAAAATGTCTACTCCACATAATTAAACATAGAATAAAAGAAGCTAAATTTTGGTATAGCTTGTTCCTAAGTGGGACCAAGGATAAACGTTTTATTAACGTATTAACTAGGGTGTCTATACTTTTTGCCACGACAGCAGGTTCGTGGTAACTCTTTTTCTCACAAAGTTTGTGATGGAAACAATGTATAACAAGCCTCGTGATTGCACTGCGCATTGCTTGGTTTGGGCCTGTCCAGTCTCGGTTTTTCATGGCGTCTGTTATATATTCTACAGATTTCTTTGTGCTTTCCCCTTCTTATCTCGAGTACTTCTGTAATTTGGAGCGTAGATGGTGAATGTACGCTGAGTCTCAAATCATCCATGAAGAAGCTTTCCTTAGTCCAGAATATATGCCGGTATAGAAGGTGCTGTTTATGATATTGATAATATTATTTTCAAAATCTCGCCTTTACTTCATTCAGGGCGGTTAGATCTGTCAGCGTAAGGTGTTACCAGATGAGTTCGATGCCGTATATCAGTATTGGCACAATCAATCAATCAATCAATCAATCAATCAATCAATCAATCAATCAATCAATCAATCAATCAATCAATCAATCAATCAATCAATCAATCAATCAATCAATCAATCAATCAATCAATCAATCAATCAATCAATCAATCAATCAATCAATCAATCAATCAATCAATCAATCAATCAATCAATCAATCAATCAATCAATCAATCAATCCAAATAGGCTTGCGTCAGCATGGGCATCCGGATGTAAAATAAAGCCAAATCCACATGTTCGACCCAATTCGCACCCGCGATTCCATAGTGTGCGGAAAATCGTGAGAAGGAGAAAAAGAAGAAGAAGAAGAAGAAGAAAAAGAAGCAGAATCAATAACCGTTTATCTGCATTCAGGGCTATCGCCCAGGTGGCAGATTTTGGATTTGAATAATTGCGTCGCTGTGCTTAGAGAAATTCCGCTTGGGTTTTGTAATTGGCAGATTCCGCTTATAACTGATGTTATTCTCTCTCTTATGTGTACCCTATAAGATGTTCCTGAAAACCGGAGGCTGATGCTTAAGTACCGAAATTTTAAAGCATTCGAGCCGTATGTACAAACTGAACGACTAGATTTGAAACATAAATTGAAAGTGTCTCCATTGTCTAAGGGCAGTGTCGTGAATCTTCAGAAAAACTCAGCCTTCTGCGTTTCTTCCATTGTAATTCACTCTGGTCCCGCACGTTAGTTAGTATATTAATCAGTGGCAGCGCGTCTGGTGGCCTCTGGTGGTTCACTGCTTTGGAAGATAACGTGTTCAAATTTATTGTTACTTACTCTGATTTTGAAGACGTTGCTTGAGTAGGAATAATTACTTCAAGCGTTACAAAAATGTTGCGAAGTTTGGGCTGGGAAGAATTGGGAGAAAGAAAACGAGCTGCTCGACTAAGTGGTATGTTCCTATCTGTCAGCGGAGAGATGGCGTAGAATGACATTAGTAGACGAATACGTTTGAGTGGCTTCTTTAAAAGTAGGAAAGACCACAATTCAGGGCCAACACCGTATGCAGCAACCAACACATGCTGTAACAGTATCTGCTCGATGTACCCCGCACGGTCTGTAATAATATTACAAGTGATGTTTACATGATGATCATCGAAGAGTGTTATACAGTAGGTTGTTACGACTCATAACGTACGTTCGGTATGAGGTCTCTTGGTGAAAATCCAAGCAATGGCCTAATGGAATCAGGTTGTGATTTGAAGTCAATCTTGAATGAATACTCAATAACACATTTATGTGTGATATTGCTCACTGTAATTTAGAACTTGTAATTATTATACTCTCAACATACCGTTCAGTTAACACAATTTCAATTTAGTCATGAATAATGTCTACTGAATAACTGCCTGACGGTAGTTTTAACACATACTCATCGTAATAGAGCTTGTTTATGCTATCACGCACATTATAGATTTTATTGTAGCTTTCAAACGACACAAGTCCAAGACTATGTGGCTGCTGACCGAGTTCGATCGGTGGATTAAAGTAGGCGGTTGTTTCAGATCCTTTTCCGCGTACAGCGAAAGTTCTTACACCGTTGGTCACCACATGCACACTGATGCTCTTTGTCTACTGTCTGGGTTTGATATAAGAACATAAGACATAATCGCCCACACATGCGTGTATTGAATTTTTGCACACGGTCTTTATTGTAAACAATGTCTGCACTGCTTCCGAAATAACGTATGAACTCAAATGGAGGAGGTAAGTCTCCATAGCTATCGAAATAACATACTGTGATTTACGTTTTACGTGGGCAACGTAATGAGTTCCAGGTCCGCGACTGTTGTCTAAGTTAATTACAGCACTCTCACGTTCACGTGGACATTTTGGTAGTTGATCGCGCATATAAACACCGCGAAAATAATGAATTCCTAGTTGGTTAGCAAACGTATAAGCTTCTTCGTGGGTTAGAGCTCGATGTGGCAGTGCATTCAGTAGACGTATTTTGGTGATATGTAGATGCCAAACCCTTTTTGTATGGCGCAAGCTTCATGTGTACGCCTTTGCTTCGAAATACAATTACCTCCATTGTCTTGTTATGATGTTCACTCTCTTTCAACTGTTGCTTCGCTTCTTCTACAGCCTTAACAGTTCTTGCTACAGCATTGGCACCACCCAGCAAAGACCCTAAAGCTGCTAGTCCAGCAAACAGCGCAGGAAGAAATCCTCCTCCTTTCGGTACAGGAATAATTCGTGCACGTTTACAAAACATTGCTCTGCACTTTGGTGAATTTCCTACCTCTTGCTGCGCGTAGTGCCTTAGTAATGGCTACTCGTGGATTGTACCCCCCCCCCCCGAGTAGCTTTTCGTGCAGCCTTTGCAACTTATTTCTATCCAACAGTTTTTAGTTTTCTTCTTCATAACGTTTGGATATCGTTGTTTCACCATTCTGTACACGACTTTACTCGTTAAGAGCGATTTATGAACTGACAGTTACTTGTTGTTTCGTTTGATATACATATTACTATGGGCTACTTTATTATTCAGTTACCATGAAGATTATAAAGCAGCAAGACACACTACCTGTTAGTGACATAGTGCCACACCTCTTAACTAGTTCTTGTACAACTACAAAAAGACGTCATGGAACGTTGTTTCCTTTTATTATTCGATGTACTGTAACTGACCCATCGGGATGCGGGAAGACAGATCTTTCACTCACACTCATTACCTCTTTGAATAGCGTACGCTTCGAGAATATTTACGTTTTCGAAAAGTCACTCTATCAACCGCTATATACTATTCTACTAATTGTAATACACGATCTGGTTAAAGATTATTTGAAATATTTTCAGTTTATTGCACATGAGCAAGTACCATCACCGGATGATGTGCTTCCCAATTCTCTTATGATCTTTAACGATGTCGCTTCAGAACAGTAAAACGTTATTCATGCAGACTGTAGTATGGGACGACATAAATATATAGATTGCATCTATTTATGTCAAACCTATTCTCGTGTGCCTAAGCAGTTGATACGCGACAACGCAAATATTACTGTGCTTTTTCGGCAAGATGAGCGCAACATGCGACATGTGTATGATGACCATGTTAACACTGATATGACATTCAATTAAACGTATGTGTGATACATGTTGTTCATCACATCATTACGGCTTTTTAATTACTGGTAAAGAAAGTGATGTTCACTATGGACGGCATCGCATGGGTTTTGATCATTTTAAATGCATCAACACAGAGTTACAGACTCCACTTGATCAAAAACCATCATCATGACGACATCCAGCAAAGAGATTTCAATACCGAGCTCGACAGCTGCAGTCGCTTAAGCGCGGCCAGTATCCAGTATTTGGGAGATAGTAGGTTCGAACCCTACTGTCGGCAGCCCTGAAAATGGTTTTCTGTGGTTTCCCATTATCACACCAGGCTGTACTTTAATTAAGGCCACGGCCGCTTCCTTCCCACTCCTAGCCCTTCCCTGTCCCATCGTCGCCATAAGACCCATCTGTGTCGGTCCTACGTAAAGCAACTAGCAAAAAACTTTCAAAACATATAATCCGTGCTCGAAACAATATTCGACGAAAATTTAAAGAGCTTAAAGGTTTTCAAGCAGACACTGATTTTTTTTTGAAAACGCAACTAGGTACAGCACTTAAAGAATTTTTAACTTATACTTCACTGCCCGGGTCTACTACAATTTCTGTTTCTATGCAAACATCTCATGATAAAGAGAAGCAAGAACAAGAAAATCCTGAAGAAGAAGAAGAGATGCAGGATGAAGAAGAGGAGAAGCGGGATAGGGATGAAGAAGGTGATGAGGAAGAAGAACTTAACTACACTTCACCATATAAGCGAGTTAAATTTTAACTACAGATTTTATTGCTGAAACACCTACTACATAAACACAAGATCTACCTCGTTTGTCTGAGGTTATGATCACACAAGAGTATGGTAATTAGTTTAAGACTTTTATTCAAAATACCTTTCGATCTCTCTTTGCTCCTTATATAGAAAAACTCTTTACAGGACACTGACACAACCTATAGTACTCGCTATGAAGACGACTGTTTCCGGATAGGTAATGCAAATATTAAGATTAATGCCAACAGTCTCATCGTAAAAGGTGTTACCTATAAACCTTAGAACTTCTTTTCTCACGAATACCTGACAAGGATATCATTCCACAGGATTGTCTTTAAAATATAAAGCAATACTTTTTGCTACTGACACAACACGACATAATTACAAGAAGACAGAAGTTGTAAATGCAAATAAGAGTCGCATGTATCGAGAGTTTATTACTAAGTTGTTTCCGTCACATCAACCGACTGCACGTGGTCTCGATGTTATCTACAAGCCTCTGTTGCCGTTTGTAGACGTAAGATACTGGAATGACCTTAACTTAACCGTAGAACGATTACAACTTCTAAGAGCTTCGGAAGATGCTGGTCATACAGGTCACGAATCAGAAATTCTAGAAATAGAGAGAGAATGACGTCATGCGGGTATTATTCAGTTATGGCTCGTCAAGATAAGACCTCATCCGTAAAGATAAGCGTCGCACAAGAGTTACATAAACCACCTCGTCGCACCTACTATCGCAGACATGTTATAACACGCGGAAAAGATGATATCTGGCAAGCAGTCTTAATAGAAATGATTCCATATGGCTCTAGAAAGAAGGGGTATATGTACCTACTTACTGTCATCGATGTGTACTCTAAGTTTGCATTTGCACAATCTGTGCGTTCAAAGACAGCAGCTTACGTCAAAGACTCATTTAAACATATTGTTGAACAATCAAAACGCTGCTCAAGGCTTCTTCTTACCTCAAGTTACTTGGCATTCATCACTACTCTACGTACATCAATCTCAAGGCAAGTGTTGTAGAACGCTTTAATCGTACACTCAAGACAATAATGTGGCGAGAATTTACAGCTCAAGTTTCTTATCGTTGGATTAAACTGCTACCTAGCCTCATGTCTACCTTCAACGATACACCTCATCGCACTATCGGCACAAAGCCACGTCTTGTTACTAAGAGTACATCACACTTAGATGATATTCGTCTTGTAATTAAAACGGCTGATCCTCGCCGCCTTCGTAATAAGAAAAGTGATTTCGTTCGCATCAGCAAACACAAGTCTATCTTTGCAAAAGGATACACACCTAACTGGAGCACAGAATTATTTCAAATCAGGAGTGTTAAGCTTACTAATCCAGTTACGTATTTACTACGCGATCTTTCAGGACACCCAATTGAAAAAGGATTCTACATTGAAGAACTGCAGAAAACAAAATACACTGATCACTATTTAATCGAACGTGCTATTCGTCATTGTGGAAATAAACTGTACGTCAAATGGCTTGGTTTTAATAACAACTTCAATTCATGAATTTATAAAGAGGATGTACTTTAAAACTTGATTTTTTAAATTCCGGAACCTCTACCTCTCCTTTCTTCTACTGCATAAGACAAGTTTAAACTTGCAAGTTAACAAGTAACAAGTAAACAAGTTAACAAGTAAAATTAGGACATGGTGTAGGGTGGGATTAATATTAAAAAGTCAAACAACACCTGCGTTACGTTTCACAAATAGTATTTATTTTAGTTTATACACATTTTTCTTTCTTCAAGTAAATCTTATCTGTCCATTCTTATAGATTATTTCTACTATCTTCGCTGTTTAATGCCACCACCCAGTAACAGTTTTACTTTCATTGCACCGGCAACGACAAGGGCTGGTATCTTCTCAACAACTGTAGTATTAGGTGACGTCACACGCTGCATAGCTTTACGAAGCAGATTTTCATCAGCTACACGTTTTAGTTCAGGTTTGTTTTGACGATGAGCAATGCCATGCTCTTTGCAGGCAGAATCTACCATATTAATAGCAATATCAACACGTGCCAAGCGGACGTCAAGTCGAGTCCAAGGCCCCAGTACTGGTAACTAGGGAGATGAAGCTCAAAGGGATGAATATCAATCGCCTCGTTGATGAGTCCATACCAACCATGATTCCTCACCTTTCTCCCAGCACGTTTCTTCACCTTTCTCTGCGACAGCTTACTTACTCTTTTCGCAGCCATGGTAAGTGTTTATAACCGAAGACAACTCGTTAGTTTTAGGTCGGTGATTCAGTTTGATGAGTTGACATGTACGGCACTGTCTCACTGAAGGTCTCTTAGCTAAACTCACTTGTTCATGATGTAAACTACACGTTTGAAGCTCTGACAAAACAGGATCTTAAGTCCACTCACGAGGAACCTTATCCCAGATCTCCTTTACTGCATTCGCAGCAACATTGACCAAAAATGCCTTCGGTAAAGGATTCAACTCTTCCTCATTAAAAGTGTTAACTTTCCTTTTGCAAGCATGACACGTTACGATTGCCTGTTCAACTGCATATCACTTAGTATCATAAAGAAATGACATTGAGAATTTACTCTACAAATGTTTATTTGTCACTGTTTTCATTTCGACACTGCAATTCACATATGTTGTTCACCTCCCGGCATGCACCGCGACACATCGAAACAAAGAGCATGCACACATGGCGTGAAGACTGTTTAATTTTTTCTCCCCTATGCTCCTTGAAAAGAGTTTTAAATGACGGACATCCTAATTCATGCATGTCGATAAATTCACATATGATTGTAGATACGCAACCATTCCTTCTTTTAACAACCCTTTAAAAGAACAAGATCTGCTCTTGACAAATGAGCGGTCATGATCATAGCTAGAAAGAGATAACGTATTCCTTTTTCTTCCCACTGAAGACCTAATTTTTTTCTATCCATTGTGCCTGCTTTTTGTCTTCATCTATTTGCAAACAGTAAGAGAAAGATGGGCTAAATACTAAATGATGAGTTTTGGAGCCCACAACACGGTGCAATCCAACATAGCCACCTCTTTGAACACAATAATTTGTTGCCGTTCACTTTAAAGCCTTGTATATCAACTATTAATGTTCTTGTCATGATGGAATAAAGCGCTCTACTATCTATCACAGTATCTTAGAGATTAAAGAACATATTCTCACTTATAGCATATATAAAGGCTTGAGTTTACTAGAGAGTGACCTTGATAACGAACAAGTCTAATCATGCATAACCATATCGATGTGATCGCTGCATGTCAAAATGTAAAATGTTAAATGTGTAAATGTTAAATATGTAAATGTTAAATATGTACAATGTCTTTGATTCGCAGCTCTGTTACGAAATTGGAAAAGTGGTACAGGGCCTGGAACGGAGTCAACTCTGGCACAGGTGCTCAACTAAGTAGAGATGCGTTTTAGGAGGAGGAGGAGAAGGACTGTTGATGGTTATTTGCCCGTCGGATGGAGACGTAAAGCCTTGAGCAGACCTCTCGATGCTATTCAACAGGAGGAGGCTATGTGCCACCACCGGGTTTTACCCTCTCCCTTCCTACTATCATGTATCATGTCATTTATTTCATCTTATTATCTTCCCTGATGAGTTTTACGTCAGGAACGGCATCCGGTTATAAAAAATCCATCTTAACAGATTCATCTCACCACAAACCCAACACCGTAGAAAACTGGACAACGAATGGAGACACGTAAGTTTATAACGTCATGCATCCTTAGTCAGCAGTCCACATTTCAAATCACCTATGCTGTGACGTCAGAGCTCTGTCAGGGGAAGGCCTGCGCGTTCGCTTGTGTAAAGATAAACTTGCACTTTAAAATCACCCGGTAACTCACAAAGTCGCTGCGAGAGAGCACTGATATGTCTGTGGCGGGATCTGGTAGGCATTTGTCACGCTGTGACGTCAATCTCTGTTAGGAGAAGGCTTGCGCGTTCGGTTATCTAAAGATAAGCATGCATTTTCAAATCGCCCGAGCTTATTACGTTACAGCTCCTTCACTACTCCAAGGGGAAACGACAAAGGGCGTGTGTGAGGTTAGGTTACCGTTCGTGGTCAAGGTTAGGCTAACACACGTGTTGACCACGTCTACAAGTCACCTCACTAGTTCAGCTTCTCCAAGGGGAACCCGTATGAGTTTAGGTTGGCGTTCCTCGTAGCGATGTTAGATTAACGTGTCATAATCTCAACTACCAGTCATCTAACCGATTGGACTCTTCCAAGGGGAACCTATGTATGAGGTTAAGCTAGCGTTTGCGCGCAAGGTTAGGTTTACACGTCATAATGACGTCTTAACCTCATCTGTAGGTCACCTAACCGATTTGTGGCTCCTCCATGGGCGTCGGATCGATTCGGCTCCTCCAAAACGGCCCGTGAGGTTAGCATTGCCCTTGTACGTAAGGGTTGCGTGACCTTTTCGACTCGGCTCCTCCAAGGGGGCCTGTCCGATTCGGCTCCTCCAAAATCCCCCATGAGGTTAGCATTGCCCTCGTACATAAGGGATCCACGACCTTTCCCACTTGGCTCCCCCAAGGGGGTCCGTCCGTTTTGGCTCCTCCGAAGTGGCCCGTGAGGTCAGCATAGCCCTCGTACGAAAGGGTATGACGTCATAACCTCACATAGCGGTCAAAACACACTTATTTGTCCAGTGAGGTTTGCATTACCCTCGTACGTATATGTATGACGTCATAACCTCACCTAGGGGGTCAAAAAGCACCCCAGATCATTACCTGACCAACTAGGCTCCTCCAACGGAGTCTGTGAGGTTAGGCTTGCTCTCGTACGCAAGGTTCCGCGTTCAGTGGCTTAGAACTTGCATTGCCTTACTATACAACTAGGAGTCAATGACCTCGTTGCTGGATCGGCATAGCCTTACTACTCAACTATGTGTCAATGACCTCCTTGTAGGATCGCATAGCCTTACTACTCAACTAGCATGAAAATATTTATAGCGTACACGATTACAATTTCCTCCTGACCCTTACATTCTGTTCAACTATTTTCTAGCAGCTCGACAATACATAAATTCACGATTAACTCTGATATTATAACCTGTACAGGGAAACATGTTAAGAAAAAAATTATTAGAAATGTTACTTTCTAAAACTTTCGTTATGTAGTATTTTTCGACAGGACTGCTACTAGCGCGAATATAAGACAATACAATTTTAGACTCCACCCACTAAACTACCTTTTGAGCTAGGTTGAATCAAACTCATTTATATTCTACGCAATGGCGGTTTATTCGTAACCTGTTCATTCCGAGTTTTATTATATTTAGTCAGCAAATTTCTCAGAACTCAGCTATAGTCTAAATTCATGATTACCTCTGTTGGGCTAATGCTTATGCAGTTTTCAAGACTCATTTTTGGTTCTAAACACAAATGTTTAATATCTAAGTGATGTTAACATTACAGTAGGCAATTGAAAGTCTCTAGAGTTCAAATCTATAAGCACGAAATGTTAAAATAAAAAAATCTGTGTTCCAACGCTAAAACTATCAAGCAGATAATGATTTCTTTTTTCAAAAACGCATTTCAGTGCACCACTAATAGGTCGGGGATTTTATTCTTTATTAGGTAATTCTGATGAAACGTGAACTCTTCCGGGACTTAAATCCGGCAGCTCACAATCATTTATGATACTCAGCAGTCCAAAGGGAAGAGCCCAGGGTTCCATTCCCTGTTATGTGTGTAGCGCGATTTTTTCGGTTCTAAACACAAAGTTTTAATCCTTAAGTGATGCCAGCGTTATAGTAGGTAATTGAAAGTCTCTTAGAGTTCAAATCTATAAGCGCGAAATGTTAAAATAAAAAATTCAATTTTCCAAACACTAAAAACTCTCAAGTAGATACTGATTTCTCTTTGATAACGCAACTCGGGGCACCACTAATGGGTCGGGAATTTTATTCTTTATTAAGTTTTATTGTACATGTATGTTGAGTATTCAGTACGATGATGGGTTAGATCCTCTAAATTATTAGGGTGCGTTGGCGAGAACACAGGAAGTTAGCCACCCGGTGTATCACTATCACTCCAAGTCTTTGTTCAGGAAAGGCTTTAAATTGTGATATGAAGAGGTCAACTACCACTTTCTGATGCAATGTAGAGCTTCAGTGAACATATGACTATACTGCGTAGTATTTTATGGGCTGTCTTCATAATTATGCGTTAAGATCATTCTACGTCTATGCCTACCATCTAGCGGAGAATTTTTGACTCAGCCTATGCGTAAACATTCTCGCACGAACAGGCAGCTTAGGAGGATCGAGACGGCGGTGATACTGACGTCTCTTGCATTCCACACATATATATCGAGAAAACCGGAACGTTTGAGAGTCTGAAGCTCTTGCTAGATAGGTTACAAGAACAGTGCAGTAAAGACCATCATACTCGATGTGTTTAGAATACCATCTTTAAGAGAATGGACCTTTCTTCATTCTGGTGTATGAAAACATATTGTCTTCATCGATAAGCACGAATAGAACGCCTTCCGCTGGGTTTAAAGAATGCCATCTTAACATTATGTTGATCGTGGACCCATCGTTGTAGGTGTTTCCACGGTCGACATATGATTCGGATGAGATGGAATGGAATTTCGTATGCTTGTTTCTTTCTCGATAAAATGCCTCTTATTCAGTGCATGGAGGTTATGATTTTGGAACTAGTAGCATCAGACTGAACCAAACCCAGCTACCTGGTTTGTTTTGTTCGCATTACAGAGAGCGATATTAGCAAATGACAACAATTCAGAATTCGATATATTTGTGTTCTGTGCATTTAAGTGCCTGGATAGTAGACATCGTCTCCATTTGCTTGCACTTTAATAACAGAGTCAATGAGCACATTAGAATCTGTCGATTATTTGCCGGAGATTACGCTGATTATTTTTGTTTCGCGATATTGTGTCCACAAAAACAAATTTTAGGCCTCAAACAGCTTCTTCGTTTCATTAGAGCTTGGAGCTCTGGAATTCGTTTAACTTTTAATACGTGCACACATACAGATAATTAGAGGAAATGTAAAAAACATTCATTATGGCACGCACTATATGTGTGTTTACCATAAGGGCTTCAACATCAATATTTACGAGGTTTGGAGGTTAAATAGTGGCAACACTGCTATGGAGATTCTATGCAACGGAATCTAATATTGCCGCTGATAGCACACGGTGGTTACATACCTACCTTACCTCAGAGCAAATGGACTCGCCCTTCCCACATCACCTGCATGCTCACAAGCGAGAGAAACACAGTCACGTGTGAGCTAGCGGCCTAACGTAACGTTGTCACTATGATTTCCAAACAGGAACAACGGAGTTGGATCAAGATTGAATGTGCCAGAGGTCGTACAGCACGACAGTGTCATCAAGGTCTTCAAGAGGCTTGCGGGGAATCTGCATTGCCTTAGAGAACAGTGGCACCTTGGGTAAAAGCCTTCAACGATGGTCGGCAAACTGTGGCTGACATTCATCAGGCAGGTCGTCTTACGAGTGTCAGTGAAGAAGTGCATGCTCTTGCCGCGTTACTGGACAGTGATCGAAATCAGACGATTCGTGAGCTCGCATTCGCTTCAGAACTGTTGCAGAGATTTGACAGGCAGTAGACCGCTCCATTCGCACCATCAAAGGAACAGGCTCTGCTAAAGATATACTACGACTTCCACATCGCTGGCAACGGGTTGTACACAACGCTGGTGACTTCATTGAAGGACAGTAAAGGTTGCTAACATGTATCTCTTTTGTATCTGTTGTAAATAAATAAATAAATAAATAAATAAATAAATAAATAAATAAGTAGTTGCCACTATTTAAGTTCCAACCTTCGTACAATAATTTAAACGCTAATAGTTTGTTGCTAGGACAGAAGGATTTTATATTTAGGTAGTTCCCGACTCCTATCCCAACGTTTTTAAATCACCGTGTAGATCGTTAGCCTAAATGAGGCGACCATCCAACGTAGTAAAACTCCACGAGAAAAAAAGAGTAAATAGAGGCAAAAGTGGCAAAGATAAAATACACAGTTACAGAGGCAAACGACTGTAGCTAAAACGACACGTTTGGAGAAAGATAAATTGTGTAAAGGGAGAGTAATGATTTTAAATTCGCAGATCTATACATCTAACATAAGAATGATATCAGAAGATGCAGAGGAAATGAGACAGGCTAAGTTATTCATATGGGACGAGGACACCATGGATCCTCATTACGTTCTTTCAGCAGTAACACTCTAGAGGTGGGGTGGTAGGATATCATCCACGGTATCCACTGATAGTCGTAAGAGGGGAATGATAGGGGCCCCAGGGACTCTTAAATTGGGAGCGTGGTTTGGTGACCACGGGTCTCTTTACTGAATACTGGCATTGCTTTCACTTACTTGAGCCAGTGTCCTCACTTTCATCTTTCCCATCCGACCTCCCTTGGCCAACTCTTGTCCATAAATAAGCACATACTAGTTACAGCGTTTCACTTCCTCACCTCTCCCACCTGACGTAATTATATACAGTAGATAACAGAGTGCTGGTATTTCATTCCCGTCTATTTTATTTTTTTAGCTAATGGTTTAAAACCCGTTCCTGGCCAAATTGTTTAAGAAATGATTTTTTGGGAACTAAACATGTTTTTGTACTGATGGAATGTCAAGAAATGGGAGGCTATTTTTAAAAAATCAACCACTGGAACTGTGGAAAAAAAATGTGGAAACTATACTGTACTTCCCAATAACCAAACGCTAGCACACACAAATCAGGACATAGAATGTGAATATGTGCATTCATCTTATAGCACACACAAGTATAACTAACTTACACTGAATACAGCTGTAACCATCATTTCAGGTAGAATAAGGGGTGTACAAAGTGAAAGCCAAACGAATAATACATCCACAATTATATATTGGAGAGGTAATCTGAACTCATTCATTTGTCATGAAACAAGCTACTGATAGATTACATTTTACTTTTCATGGAATTTCTGGAACTCAGCAACATAGTAAAGTGAAATAAATAAAACAACAAAAGATTTCTGGAGATGAATAGTCTTGGCAAGACTGTGTTTCACCTTTACATAAATCCTATTTATTTACCCATACTGAGTCAAAATATATAATCAATAATATGCTCAAGAATCATTTATGATTACGTAAATAGCTTAGAATTACTAACATCCATGGGCGCCCATATGAATGTTTGTAGGGGGGGGGGGACCTGGGGGTACGTAGTATTTTAACATTTTGGAAGATAAATGGCGACTTGTATTCTGTGGTAGAAGAACCCACGGTATCCCCTGCCTGTTGGTGGAGGACGGTACTACCGCTTCTACGTAATACTGACTTTTAAATCATTTTCTTGAAAGGAAAACACTTGACTACACTAGATTTTTGCCTTTCCCTGAGAGCTAGGGGGGGGGGGGGCTGCCCCACCTTGGCCCCGGGTATGGGCGCCCTTTCTAACATCCATCTTTCTAGTGCGAAAATCACTTCACTTCCCAAAAATGCGCGCTCCTGGCAGCCATTGCTCTACACACATGTGAACAAACACGTCCACCAACCTAGAAACTGCAAATATACCAGAGCAGAATTTTTTTCTAGATTTTCTTATGTCCACACCAGGTACCAGCACAAATCAAATGTGGGAATCAGGTCCCCCAATGGGCCAATAGCGGAAAAAAATAGTGGGAATTATATCACCCACTAGCCACGAAAGGGTTACATCGCACTAACACATCGAAGGTTTTCGCAACGCAAGGATGGGAAAAGACAAGGAGTGGGAAGGTAGCCTCTGTGGCCTTAATTAAGATACATCCCCAGCATTTGCCTGGTGTGAAAATGGGAAACTACAGAAAACTATCTTCGCGGCTGCTGAAGGTGGAATTCGCACCCTCCATCTTCCGAATATAAGCTCATAGCTCACACTTATCTACATTCGTGTAGGAAGACTCTGCAGGGCTGCTATTATAGTAGTAATACTTCTTCCTTTGGACAGATCTGCTAAAATGAAGTGCAATTCTTCAGCTTTAGTGTTTTCATTTGTTGTTTGTTGTTGGGAATCGAACCCGTAATCATGGGTCAGACGCTCTAACACTTATCTTTCTTTCTTAATCCATTTACCCTTCAGGGTTTGATTTTCCTCGGACTCAGCGAGGAATCCCACCTTTACCGCCTTAAGGGCAGTATCCTGGAGCGTGAGACTTTGGGTCCGGGATACAACTGGGGAGGAGGACAAGTAACCCGCCCAGGTAGTCTCACCTGCTATGATGAACAGGGGCTCCGTGGGGGAACGGGAAGATTAGAAGGGATAAGAAGGAAAGATGAAAGGAAGCGGCCGTGGCTTTAAGTTAGGTACCATCTTGGCCTTTGCCTGGAGGAGAAGTGGGAAACCATGCAAAACCACTTCGAGGATGGCTGAGGAGGAAATCGAATCCCGCTACTCAGCTGACTGACGATAAACCAGTGAACGACGGGTAATACTGTTGCTAATGCAGCAATATTCTAAATTCTAAATTAATAATAATCACTACTGACGGCCATCTGGGCGACTGCCCTAAATACAGATCAGTAGTGATTGATTAATTGACCTCCCGATGCTGAGTGGACGCCGTTCCAGTCCTCGTATTGCGTTTCAAATTTCGTGGCAGAGCCTGGAATTGAACCCGGGCTTCCAGTGGTGGCAGCTATTCACACTAAACACTACACCACACAGGCAGACTAACAGTTACCTACCGAGGACAAACCAGTGAACGACGGACAATACTGCTACTAATGCTGTAATATTCTAAATTGTTAATAATAATAATGATGATGTTTCCAGTCTTTCGACCGAGTCAGGGATGGAATGAATGAAGCTCCCATCTAGCGGCAAGGATAGGAATTGTGCCGGCTGCTGAAGCCTGTCGCACTCCTCTGGGGGCAATGATTAATGACTGACAGATGAAATGAAATGATATTGGAGAGTGTTGCTGGAACAAAACATGACATGGAAAACCGGAGTACTCGGAGAATAACCGGTCCCACCTCCGCTGTGTCCAGCACAAATCTCACATGGAGTGGCTGGGATTTGGACCACGGAACCCAGCGGTGAGAGGCCGGCGCGCTGCCGCTTAACCCACGGAAGATAATAATAATAATAATAATAATAATAATAATAATAATAATAATAATAATAATAATAATAATAATAATAATCATAATCATAATAATAACGGCGCACGGCCTTTGGAAAGGGTTGATGGTGACCTAATGAGAATGCTTTTTTTTTTTTTTTGCTAGTTGTTTTACGTCGCACCGACACAGATAGGTCTTACGGCGACGATGGGACAGGAAAGGGCTAGGAGTGGGAAGGAAGCGGCCGTGGCCTTAATTAAGGTACAGCCCCAGCATTTGCCTGGTGTGAAAATGGGAAACCACGGAAAACCATTTTAAGGGCTGCCGACAGTGGGGTTCGAACTTACTATCTCCCGAATACTGGATACTGGCCGCACTTAAGCGACTGCAGCTATCGAGCTCGGTCTAATGAGAATGAAATGAATGACAAAGACGTCTCGAACACCCAGTCCCCAATCCGGGGCAATTAAGAGAAGGTCAAGATCCCGAGAATTGAATCGGAGTCTTCGGACCAAAGGCAACCGTTCTATTCCTTTAGCCACAAAGCCGGGCTTCAATTTAGTAAACTCTAAGCTATCATCTCCAGAGTATCGGCAGCTAAGAGTAGGCTAATGGGCCGCCTCTGTGGTGTATTGGTTAGTGTGATAAGCTGCCAACCCTGGAGGCCCGGGTTCGATTCCCGGCTCTGCCACGAAATTTGAAAAGTGGTACGAGGGCTGGAACGGGGTCCACTCAGCCTCGAGGGGTCAACTGAGTAGAGGTGGGTTCGATTCCCACCTAAGCCATCCTGGAAGTGGTTTTCCGTGGTTTCCCACCTCCTCCAGACATATGCGGGGATGGTACCTAACTTAAGACCACGGCCGCTTCCTTCCCTCTTCCTTGTCCATCCCTCGCAATCTTCCCAGCCCCCACCAAGGCCCCTGTTGAGCATAACAGGTGAGGCCGCCTGGCGACGTACGGGTCATCCTCCCCAGTTGTATCACCAATCCAATATCTGACGCTCCAGGACACTGCCCTTGAGGCGGTAGAGTTGGGATCCCTCGCTGAGTCCGAGGGAAAAACTAACCCTGGAGGGTAAACATATTATTATTATTATTATTATTATTATTATTATTATTATTTGCTAGTTGTTATTACGTCGCACCGACACAGATAGGTCTTACGGCGACGATGGGACAGGAAAGGGCTAGGAGTGGGAAGGAGGCGGCCGTGGCCTTAATTAAGGTACAGCCCCAGCATTTGCCTGATGTGAAAATGGGAAACCACGGAAAACCATTTTCAGGGCTGCCGACAGTGGGGTTCGAACCTACTATCTCCCGAATATTGGATACTGGCCGCACTTAAGCGACTGCAGCTATCGAGCTCGGTAAGTAAACAGATTAAGAAGGAAGGAGTAAGCTAATGGGGTGACTGTTGGCTGCTGATCAAAAGGCTTGACGTCCACTGTACTGTAAAAAGCGTTAACATCTGCGTGCAGCTCCCCCAATCCTCTATTGGTTTGGCCCCATCTTGTAAGTGGCGACCTCGTTTCTATAGAGTTAAGAAGTAATTGAGTTAAAGCAATCGAATTACTTCTAGCGGATACTTTTTAAAAGCAATTTTCGTGTCCTCTTTGGACAAAACATTCACGTTTCGTGTTCCAGAAAGTGCAAGGGGAAACCAGACGAAGAGAACAATTCAGGAGGGAGGCTGTCACTCTGCCCTCAGGCTAGGCGCTCCCTGTTGACTCTCTAGTTCCTTACAGGAAATATCAAAGGGGCCTACGGGACGGCTGGCACGTAACAGCACAATCAATCAATCAATCAATCAATCAATCAATCAATCAATCAATCAATCAATCAATCAATCAATCAATCAATCAATCAATCAATCAATCAATCAATAAGAATGTGTTACGCAAAGACATTTTCATAATACTTCCAGTGAACATTTTGTATGGATATCAGCCTTTTGAGAATCACGGCGATGTTGGTTCATTTTAAGCAATTTTTTTTGATATTTTAGAGTCTCCGTGGCTCAGGTGGCAGCACGCCGGCCTCTCAGCGCTGGGTTCCATGATTCAAATCCCGGTCACTCCATGTGAGATTTGTGCTGGACGAAGCGGAGGCGGGACAGTTTTTTCTCCGGGTACTCCGGTTTTCCCTGTCATATTTCATTCCAGCAACGCTCTCCAATATCCTTTCATTTCATCTGTTATTCATTAATCATGCCCCAGAGGAGTGCGACAGGCTTTGGCAGCCGGCACAACTCCTATCCTCGCCGCTAGATGGGGCCTCATTCATTCCATTTCTGACCCGGTCGAATGACTGGAAACAGGCTGTGGATTTTCATTTTTTTCATTGGATATTTTATGATGTGATGTCCACAGACCAGACCTTGCATACCCACAACGAAATAACAAAATACGCCGGGCTGAGTGGCTCAGACGGTTGAGGCGCTGGCCTTCTGACCACAACTTAACATATTCCATCCTGGCTCAGTCCGGTGGCATTTTAAGGTGCTCAAACACTCCAGCCTCATGTTGACAGATTTATTGGCACGTTAAAGAACTCCTGCGGGACAAACTTTCGGCACCTCGGCGTCTCCGAAAATCGTCAAAAGTAGTTAGTGGTGTTCAAAATCAATAACATTATTATAATAAAATATGGTAAAAAATTTCTGAAATATTGCAGATACGATGCCCCCATTCTTAATTATATGATATGAAGAATAGACTATCTGATTAATAACGTTTACGATTTTTTTTACTATGTGCTTTACGTCGTACCGACACAGACAGGTCTTACGGCGACGATGGGATAGTATTGGGAAGGAAGTGGCCATGGCCCCAACATTTGCCTGATGTGAACATGGGAAGCCACGGTAAACCATCTTCACGGCTGCCGGCAGTGGGGTTCGAACCCACTATCTCCCAAATTCAAATTTATGATTCAGTTTTAGGTCTTAATGTGAAGGGAATTAAATCTGAATGACATTGCCAATGGCTTCTCATCAAGCCATGCTTGAATGTAAACCTTTGCACGCGAAAATTTAGAAAGTAGTCTGTGTGTGTTTGGATTCGACACAAAATTGGATCTCATGACTTTGATCGTGATATGGAACAAGCGTGTTTAAATAAGCTTACTTTTTATTGATAAATACTGAATGATCAACGTTTTGACAGTTGAAAAAAACAATTCATTCTCTTCTTGCAACTTATGATGACTTGTAATAATGATTCAGAGAAAGTTGATATACATACAAAGTGTTCACCGGAAGTATTATGACAATTTCTATGCTTAGCACATGTTGTCCGTGTTGAGCTTCCCAAGGACAATTTGACGCACGTGAGAACGTGTATTAACTACTGCAATTCCTAGTTCAGACGATGCAAATAGTAAATCACGGGTATCGCAAGTACTGATGATGTTTGTTGTTCTAGGTCATCGGCACCATCAAAAGTACTATAATAATTGTGGTAATAATAATAATAATAATAATAATAATAATAATAATAATAATAATAATAATAATAATAATAATAATAATAATAACTGAGAACCTACCTACATGAGCTCCTAAGTTCTGAGCCACTCAGCCTGGCTCTGCGGTAAGGTTTGATTTGTTTCCGAATTATCCGTCGCGTGATAGAGAATCGAACATCCTTCTTTTCGGGTGACTTAAGCACACCATTACCTCCTCCGATAGTGACTGTTAGTAACAATATAAAGTACTATAGTTGGAGCATTTGAAAAACAGAATAGAACAGACTAGGCAAAGACCTGATAGGGAATATGCCTCCTGGGCGACAGTCCTAAATGCAGATCAATGGTGATCGATTTGAACCGACTGGTGGAGAAGAATGGATAGGAGTCTAGACTATAATGAGAATTGAGGTGGCTTGATATGAGCTCCTTTAACAATGCTGCTAGCTTTAGGAAGATCTATCGCTCTTCATGCAACCTCCTAGATTACTTGCTTATTTATGGCAGATGGCGGAGAAGTTATCTCATCATCGGCCTGGCATCTCAATAGAGATTGATGGCGTTCTTAAACCTCGTGGGTCGATAGAGTTTCCTCTTCACGGCGGCATTCCTCTTCTAGCTCATTGTGAACCATATCTGTGATCTGTAGCTGACCTTTCCCACCGTCCCCCATGACTCATGGGACCATGTGACAACAAACCAACCCTTTCGGGTCACGAACACATGGGACCATGCTCCACGGAAGTCGATAGTCAAGGGATCTTTTTGGTCTGTGCCGATTTCTCCTCATTGGGATTGTATACTTAATCCACTCACATGAAAAGTTATCGACTATTCGACTCAGCTAGATCAAAGCTACTCTCCCGTTCCTGAGGTCTGAACACGGACTCCTCAGGGCCGAAGAACGTTCGCGGCATATAGAGGCTATCAAACATAAACTATCTTAAAGGCCTACAATGAACGGAAGAGGATTCTGGATGCATGTTTTTCGGTATAGATAGGCATGAAATCGTTTAGAACAATTTACTATTCACTCGGTGAAATATACAAAATTTACATACACTCTTGATACTTCTTACACAATTGATATAAGCAATCACTTATTTTAGCAGCGGAAAAATCCGGGCTGCCATTGACATCCGCTGTTACCTCCACATTCCACAGACAAAATCTATGTGAACGGCAACGTTAGCTGTTACTTTCTCTAATCCAATAAATTTTCCTTTTTGACACAGACGTAAATATCCATATCCCTCTCTACCAAAACAGAGAATTACCGAGAGGTTATCAATATGATCTCACTTTTTCACATACTATCACTTTGAATTGCCTGTGTCCTATATTGCTTACATAACTATTACATTAGTTTGGATGTATGCTACACAAATTGTTTTGTGTATTATCGCGATTGTTTTGTGCGTTCTATCCCCCGGTTACCATAAACCACTTGAGTACGACATACACAATAAAATGACCCTACCATATTCACAAAAACAAAACAAGCCATGTTCCCCCCAATGCGAGTATTCCATGGGACTGAATCCCGTATTACACATTACTCTATTTACACAAAAGAAAACTGTCCGCTTTTTGAATGGTCGGCTAACTTAAGAAATCATTAAAGTAAATGTTAAAACATAATTAATCCGAACATTCTGACCATATCAGAAATCCGTCACTAAAACACGGAGAAGGAAAATAAAAACAATGGACTCAAGTCTTCCATATAAAATTAAACAGACTTGAACAACGAATTATCATTTGCAATCACTACCAGTGGACTTTCACGAAGTCTAGATTCAAATCGACATCGATTATAAGTAAACAAAACACTTCCTGGAAAAGAAATATATCAAACACATGTATCAATAAAGACAATAGCTGTAATTAACCCGTTGTAACCCGCTGTCTTAGCGAGCTGTTGATCCCTGCTGTGCTTACACGAGGTTTGAACCTGAGACTCTGGTCGTCTCCATCCAGGGTACTGTAATCAAGCCCTAATTAATCTAATCATGTATCGAACAGTCATAACAAAAATAAACATCTATATTGCTCTGTGGGTCATGGTCTACGGCGTGGCAATTAAAGAACTTGCTGTCTTTATTCTCAAAAGAAAACAGACTGTTGGTCAGACCAACCTTTCTGCTTGTATCTATTCCTCCCTGTTCCAGATTCTCCCCCTCTCAGCCATAAATTCACGGCTGACACTTGTCCCACGGTCCGGAGACTAAAGACACTATTCAACCTGCTTCCCGCTAGGATTTTTCTTTCTGTGTCCATCAAATTAATTCATTAGAAAACTGGCACATTTCATTCAATGCTCGGGTCAGCCCACATACCTTCAGTACACGAGAATCATTTCTCAAATTCGACCGTTAATTCACATTTCACTCTCTCATATCTCTGGAGGTCTGGAGTTCGACTCGTATCTTCTCTCCTTCCAAAAGTCCACCATCCGTTAGCCACTGACCACAGCAATACTCCTATTTCTCCGCCTCTGAGGCGAGAGTGTGTACCTATCAGATACTACCCAATTGCTCGAAATCTATCGGTATAAATCATCAATCAAAATACCTTTTGTAAAATAATAACATAATAATAATAATAATAATAATAATAATAATAATAATAATAATAATAATAATCAAAATTAATTAAAATTATTAAATCCTGCCAAAAACACTAACAGACCTAATTAGTGTTGTGGGGGACAGGGGTTCAAACCTCGGCACTCCAATCCTTGAGCATCTTCCAGTACAGCCACAACTTATATTATCATGCAACAAACTATATCTTTACGAACATAGTGCTGATTCTAGCCCAAGCCTTTCCTTTTTATACGGGCACTTGTTGATGACTCTGTCACCTCGCTAATCCCTGCGTAACTTAGGCAATTGCTCAGATGAGATCTACATTATTAATCTACATAGCATCCTACTCCTTTTCCCCCTCAATTCCTTCTCAGCACTAAATAAACAAAATATGATAACATGCAAATGTAGCCACTAAAAGGGGTCCCAAATTCTATACATAAACAAAGGATCACTCCCTTCCCATATCTAATTAATTAAAACCAAAATGAATAAAAGGATTCCCGACCATTCTCAGGCGGATTAAGCCTATTTATAATGTTATTTTTAACCCTATACTTCATGACTGTTATTTACAAAGGGAAATACTAGCATTGGAGAAGAAAAAAAACTTTGTACTCAACGGTTGATGTCTTCGGCCTGGTCCGGAGGTTCCGGAGGCCTACCCATGTTGGATTACTCCATGGCGTTGGATCCTGGAGTCCTGGAGTTCAGAAGTTCCATATCTTGTCTCGCGTAATCCATTTTAGTAGCACACGGATCACTGAAATTAGATTGTAATTTACACAATTTATCAATTTCTTGCACACGTGTTACCATTCACTCCTATTACTTCTTTGGCTACCCACTGCCAGTTACATGGAGATGAATATACCGGCTACTTTCAGCTAGTCTACCCGAATTGCACTGTTAAGCCGGACATTCCCAGCATCCGTATGATGCAGAACTCTCTACCCCTATCTTCTGTATGGTTTAATAGTTCAGGAACACTCCTCACTAGATGTTAATCAGTTAATAATCTGACCTGCGCTTTGTTCAGAAACAGCGTGGATTTATACAGTTTTTTGTTCTCCTACAGAAATTCTGCGTACTATCCAGTAGTTGTTATACAAAATCCTACTTCATATTTCGCGCAGTCTTAGTCTATTTTGCAACCGATATCTTAAGTACATCTCATTACCGTAATCGTCTGTTGCCTATCACAAATTATAAGCGAAAAAACTGAAAAATTTCACTCCCGCTTTGTTCACATAGTATACAAAGGCGCAGTAATTCGATAGCGAACTGGCCGTCGTTTCCCGTCGAAAGCTCCTCAACGAATGCTGAAGCTCCCTGGAAGTGCGAAAAACTTATACTAGCCCCGGTGGTAGGGGCGGTTTAGTGAGCTCATCCCCACTCTTATTTCGACTGCTCCTGGATAAATCAGCCTGTCGAAATTAGCAATACGCTAGACTGTGTGACTTGGTTATGCACAAGTGCGCTGTGCCATGCGGAATTGGATATGTTCGGCGGATCTGTAGTAATTAATTAATCATCTTGGAGGGGAAGTAGGGAGTCCCCGAAGGCATCTGGTTTTTCACTAGGCGTACGTACGCTAACGGAGTTATATAAGTTGTTTAAAACGCCTTTCGCTTGGAGAGTATTTTCTATCAGAACTCCTGACTTTATAATTCCACCAAAATTCAGCACACGACTCTGACGGGTGCAGTTTTGTTAATCAAGCCTTATTTACGCCGAAAATGCATTAAATTTAGCCCGATCGCTTTGGCATCGCTGTACGCTGGCATTTGTTTTCCAATATGGAGTCGCTAAATAGTGTTCTTCTCCTGCTTCTTCTATGACGTGTGCCTAGTTCGGGGATTCTTTAAGCCACCCAGTGGGCGGGTGAAGGCGCCTCTCTGGCGGGCGTCTTATTGCACAACCTGATGATACACCCAACATCCACACAAAGAGAGCTAGCTGCCTGCTTTCTAACCAAGCATATCACTTGAAATAAATACTAATTGTGCCGATACGGTGACACGAGGCCTTAATTAAGGGGAGGTTGTAAGCCCTATTTCCGTCATGTTAAATTTGTCAAATTCTTGTTCCTTTTTCTCATTAAGTATTTAACCAATTCAAACAAACCTTACAGATATTTAGACCTATATTTTACCTTTAAATGGTTGTTCTTGGAAATGTGTGTTTCTAAGTAATACTTTTAATATTTTTTTCAAATATTAAATTTTTCAACTTCTCTACGAAAACTTAAAATATTATATTTTCTATTTATGATAAAATCACAAGATATTGAATTACTGAAAAAAATTCAGAGCGCTATTGTTAATACTTCCTGAGAAAAAGGAACATATGTCTCGGAAAAAAACAAAGTGAAGAAAAATGCTCTTAAAGATAAGTGTTACCTTAATGTGCACCAGGCCCATGTTGAGGATTATCTGGGTTGTCTTCATCTTCTCTGCCCATTTTCTGGTTTCTTTTTAACTGCCTAGCTTCTTTAGAACTTGGTTGAAATTTGATATCAGACTTTTTCATACAGAAATGGTCCATTACACAGCACGCGCCAATCATGTTCACTTGTGGTTCTATACCCAGGTTTTTCAATACTTCAATCCTACCACGGTTCCCCTCATTGAATGCCAGCACAGCATCATATACACCTATTAACAAACTCCTCCCCAGAAACACCGTTTTTGGCACCCTGGTCCAAATCACGTTATGGAACGACTCGTTGGGGTTTTGAGTCCTACCATGCAAATATTTTCGAAGATCTGGGTGGGCCAAACTTCTGTAAACTGGTTTAATAATTTCCGCTACAGGTTTAGGTCTGGGGTGATGACTGCACTCTTAACCAGTAATTTGAGCCCTGTTATATTTACATCATGAGTTTTCACCTTTGGGACAAAGATAATGTACTGGTTCACTATCAGTAGAAAGCCTAAGGAAAAAAGTTACCCAAACTGCTGCAGTCATCCTTTCCAAGCTGTCTGTATTGTTTCTTATAGCCAGCCCATAATACAACCGAAGCCTGTCAATTTCATTCTCAGAGAGCCTACCTTGTCCTGTTAGAGGTTTGTTGTCCTTGAGACGCTTACCTTTATTATCTTTCCTCAGTTTTCTGAGGTGTGTGCCCATGCGTTTCTGGACGTGGTCAATACATTCCAGTTTTGATATTTCTGTGTCTCCATATGTTTTACTTTTCAAAACTCTCTTGTAGGCCTTGCTATCACCATCCCTAGAAAATTAGTATACCTAACACCATACTTTTCCAGAGACCGTTCAAAAATTGATGCAACACCTTCTGTTTCCATTCCACCACTCCTAAACCCCATGGCACTACAGCTCTTGAAGGGCCTTGGCCTACCAAGCGACCACTGCTCAGCCCGAAGGCCTGCAGATTACGAGGTGTCGTGTAGTCAGCACGACGAATCCTCTCGGCCGTTATTCTTGGCTTTCTAGACCGGGGCCGCCATCTCACCGTCAGATAGCTCCGCAATTCTAAACACGTAGGCTGAGTGGACCTCGACACAGCCCTCAGGTCCAGGTAAAAATCCCTGACCTGGCCGGCAATCGAACCCGGGGCCTCTGGGTAAAAGGCAGGCACGCTACCCCTACACCACGGGGCCGGCCCATTCTACCACTCACTCCCTTATAATTCATTGCACAGTCATTACTAACCTCATGTTCTTTCAGTTTCTCTTGTCATTTTTCAGGTTTTTACATGATTGGCAGTATTTTGTTAGAATATGCACATCTAAAACCTTCCCTGTGTCTACAATTGTGCAGGTAACTACACCGTTTAGGCTGGTAAGTCCTCGCTTATGCTACGTTCCGTCTACCGCAACAGCAATATCAGTACAACCCTCATTCCATTCCACAGCCTCTTTCACTGCATTCATCATGGAATCATTAACACACTCCTCCAGAGCTTTGTTTATTCTATTATAATAAGACTGGAATCGTGAAGGTAGCTTACTAAGGTCCATGACAGCACAGAATGTTTTTCCTGCTGTCTGTCCTTTCCCAATGGTATGAAGGCCATACACAAACCTAACATTAGTGTCATAACCTGTGTTCCTACTGCACTTAGAAGTTCCAAATGTGTGTTGGGCATCACAGTTTGAGCATTTAAATATTAATGTAGCCACTAAACCTACTCTTTGAGTTGTGTCCTCAAAACACTGCACACAGTTCACACCACAATATTCACACTGAACAAATTCACTCAAAGCCGCTGAAAATAGGCCTAAATCCATTATAATGTTGCCATTGAATACCAACTATAGAACACTAACACTGCTACCGCACGCATCCAAAATACTGCTTAATGTAATTAAGAACAGGATTAAAAAGAAAATTGAACAATATACATCGCAGGATCAGTTTGGTTTTACAACAGGGAAGGGAATAAGAGAAGCACTTCTAGCATAAATAACTATTCTAGAAAGAAGACTGAGTGTTAACAGGGAAACATACATTGCGTTTGTGGATATAGAGAAAGCCTTTGACAAAGTAAACTGGAAACAACTCTTTAGGAACATGAAGAACATAGGACTGGACTGGAGGGACTGAAGACTCATTTTACTCCTGTACAAAAATTAAAGCACAACAATAGAAATCAATGGCAATGTTAAGACAGCATCCATTAGAAGGGGAGTGAGACAAGGTTGTGCGCTATCTCCATTTTTGTTCAACACTATAGAAATGAGGAAAACCAAATTCCTTGGCCACACACTTCGACATAAGACATTCCTCGCGACTCTGCTGGAAGGAAAAGTTCTGGGTAAGAAGGAAAGAGGAAGGCTGAGGAAGAAGTATCTGGATTCCGTCATGGACAGACTGAATTTGGAAAAATATGTTGACCTGAAACGCTCAGCAGTGGAGAGACAAATGTGGTTGCAGCGACAAGGCCTCGCCTTTAGGATATGATGATGATGATGATGATGATGATGATGATTTAATACCACGGCAATGTTTGAATTCTTGTTTGTAGACGTATTTATAGTTTCACTGTGAAATAACTTCTCTCTAGAAGCACTAGAAAATTCAGTCCTCTCACATAACAAGCAACAGGTGTTGTTTCAAAGTTATTCACATTTAAAGTTCCTTCACTTTGTACATTGCCATTTTCAGTACGTCTTCTGCCAGGTCCGTCTTTTACTTTCCTCTTCTTGAATATTTTCTGAGATCTTGGCATTGTTTTAGCACACGCAAATAAAACTTCTAGACACGAAGAAAAGATATTGAATTTGGTTGTTTACAAGCCAACAAATTAATGTCGCAAGGCGTCTTCCATTCTTACCAACACATAAAACTGCCCTGCAAACCACAAACCTCTGAAATAGAAAGGGATTAGTCCAAGAAACCGAAAATATTCCGGATCTCACGAATAGATTTTAAAAGGGGGCGTGGCTTTAAGGACACATAGAATTTAAATGACCTATAAAATTTAATGGCGTTCAGCAAAGAAGATATGCACATTATTAACTAGACTTCGGGCTATCAAAATAACATAAAATCTAAAATTCGATTTTGTTTTACCCAAACTAGCTTACAACCTCCCCTTAAGGTAATGTTCCGAGATCAAAAGAATGCACATGCCCGGTGGGGCACGGGGCGAAGGGGTTTTCGCCAGCAGAGCCGGTGACGTAATCGTTACCGTAGCAACCCCACTACTTAACCTTTAAGGTACGTTTCCCTAGAAGCGACTCCAGCAATCATCGCATGTAGAAAAATGATAACATGCACACTCAGAAGAGGAGTCCTCCATGATGATCGCTGAACGACTATCGCGGAACGATTATCACTGGAGTCGCTTCTAAGAAGACGTACCTTTAACGGCAGCTCTTCGCTCTTGTTAGTTGCAAAGCTACTGAGTTGTTCTGTGTTCGTTCGTATTCCTTTCTCAGTTGTTGCCATTCATCCGTTGTTATTGTTCTTGCTCTTCATTTCTCTTGTTGTTTCTGTGTAACTGTTTTGTAAAGACTGCGTGACGTACGCAAGAAGGGAAAGACAGTTCATAGTGAAGGTAGAGAAGTAATCAGGAATACTACACTGACTGACAGAGCAAATGCAACACCAAGAAGGAGTGGTTCGAAAGGGATGAACGTTGGGGAAAAAACAGAGACGGCACGGACGAATAATTGATGTTTATTTCAAACCGATATGCAGGTTACACAATGCGCACGGCATCGACTCAGTAGGATGTAGGACCACCGCGAGCGGCGATGCACGCAGAAACACGTCGAGGTACAGAGTCAATAAGAGTGCGGATGGTGTCCTGAGGGATAGTTCTCCATTCTCGGTCAACCATTTGCCACAGTTGGTCGTCCGTACGAGGCTGGGGCAGAGTTTGCAAACGGCGTCCAATGAGATCCCACACGTGTTCGATTGGTGAGAGATCCGGAGAGTACGCTGGCCACGGAAGCATCTGTACACCTCGTAGAGCCTGTTGGGAGATGCGAGCAGTGTGTGGGCGGGCATTATCCTGCTGAAACAGAGCATTGGGCAGCCCCTGAAGGTACGGGAGTGCCACCGGCCGCAGCACATGCTGCACGTAGCGGTGGGCATTTAACGTGCCTTGAATACGCACTAGAGGTGACGTGGAATCATACGCAATAGCGCCCCAAACCATGATGCCGCGTTGTCTAGCGGTAGGGCGCTCCACAGTTACTGCCGGATTTGACCTTTCTCTACGCCGACGCCACACTCGTCTGCGGTGACTATCACTGACAGAACAGAAGCGTGACTCATCGGAGAACACGACGTTCCGCCATTCCCTCATCCAAGTCGCTCTAGCCCGGCATCATGCCAGGCGTGCACGTCTATGCTGTGGAGTCAATGGTAGTCTTCTGAGCGGACGCCGGGAGTGCAGGCCTCCTTCAACCAATCGACGGGAAATTGTTCTGGTCGATATTGGAACAGCCAGGGTGTCTTGCACATGCTGAAGAATGGCGGTTGACGTGGCGTGCGGGGCTGCCACCGCTTGGCGGCGGATGCGCCGATCCTCGCGTGCTGACGTCACTCGGGCTGCGCCTGGACCCCTCGCACGTGCCACATGTCCCTGCGCCAACCATTTTCGCCACAGGCGCTGCACCGTGGACACATCCCTATGGGTATCGGCTGCGATTTGACGAAGCGACCAACCTGCCCTTCTCAGCCCGATCACCATACCCCTCGTAAAGTCGTCTGTCTGCTGGAAATGCCTCCGTTGACGGCGGCCTGGCATTCTTAGCTATACACGTGTCCTGTGGCACACGACAACACGTTCTACAATGACTGTCGGCTGAGAAATCACGGTACGAAGTGGGCCATTCGCCAACGCCGTGTCCCATTTATCGTTCGCTACGTGCGCAGCACAGCGGCGCATTTCACATCATGAGCATACCTCAGTGACGTCAGTCTACCCTGCAATTGGCATAAAGTTCTGACCACTCCTTCTTGGTGTTGCATTTGCTCTGTCAGTCAGTGTATAAACCAATGTGATGAGGAAGCTACTCACGTGGTAACAGAGAGTAACTTGCGGGCTGCTAATTACAGCTGTATATCTCATTTTTATTTCTTCCTCAGTACGGTATTTTATGCCATTTATTCAGTCTCAAACTGTTCAATTAATTAACTTCATCGTTCATAGGGCCTATGTTCGCATAGTCTTCAAAGCATTTTTCTCAGTACCATATTGATAAACTTTATACTACTCTAGCGATTTGCACTTATTTATTTGAAGATTTTTTATAGAAAGTGCAAGCTTTATTATTCTCAGAGTTTGTATGCATTGTAAAGTGATATGAACTATGTTATTGTACTGAGACAGATATCACAACAATGAGACATATTATTACGTGTAATTCACAATGAATTGTTTTGATATGTTAGATGTAGAAGCTGGGAGGTTTTCCGTAGTGGATATTTTTTGCATATAAGTGTGTAGCATCTGGAAATTATGTTCTATAAGGAGAGCACACATGTTTTTTCCATGTACTTTTATCTTTATTATATACAATATGTTCCATTGCTAGTGGGAAACCTTCTAGTCTTTGGTTTGTTTGTGTAAGGTTCATTATTACCGTATGCTTGTTTATAAGATACTGGTATGTACTGATGAAACGCTTACGTGTGGATATATTATAATAGAAAACTGCGGGTTGATTTAAACTCAGTTGGAATGCATACAACCCAGGTGCAGTTCCCTACCCTTTTAGTCATTTTAAGATGGTTAGATAAGCCCGATGAAGATGACCATAACACGGGCTTATGTACACGTCCTGAGAGAAAAGACAGAATTATCATGCTTTATTAACTTTGAGAGATGATGAAATTTCCGGGCATTTATTATTATTATTATTATTATTATTATTATTATTATTATTATTATTATTATTATTATTATTATTATTATTGTTACCGTGTTTTAGCGGTAGGTAGAGGTGAAAGAAGGTGCGGGCGTGAACGGGTCCCAAACTACGGAATCAAAGTTAATGTAAAATTTAACAAGGTTATATTTTCTTTTTAAAATGAAGAAATAACAAACATTGCAGGTACAGAGTAGCAAGTCAACAAAATGTAGGTACAATAATTACTGGATTTGGGCTCAGCGCCCTTATTTCACAATTCGTGGGCAATCAGCCCAACCTTACTTCAAAATAAGTTTTACCAGAGGGGCAGAAAACCCCATTCATGTTCAGGAGCATTTGCTCCAAATTACACTGAAAAGCCTGCACGAGGCATACAACACTCAATTTTTGAAAAAGAGCCACTCGCTCTCAACTTTAAGCCTCTCAAAGGCCACACCAAACTCCACCTTCAAGTTGTCCTCACTGGACATAGACACAGGGGTAAAATACCCAACCTACTGAGGTCTATTAAATGAAAAGGGGTAATTACATGACCTCCAAAATAACAATTTGAGAGGAGGCGAACTGCACTCCTAATACACTTTGTTTTTAAAAACCTAATCTGGCTCTAGGCCACTAATGCAAGGGCTAATCCCATACTACAGAGGTGACTTCAGAAAAGAACAATTCATTTTACGTTAACTAAGAATAGGTTGAGAAAAATAAGTTCACCTCAAGACAATATGATTGGGAACTCGAGAGGGTTAAGCACTCTCTATCCCGATATGCCGTTTAAAAGATGGAATAGATACAAGTTCCTTTACATTTTAGGGAAGGTTACATAATGGAAAAACTTCGGACCCGCCCCGAGAGTTAAACTGCTGAGCAAGCAAGAAAAAAAGTAAGTAATCGGCCATTACCTGGTTGTTGACTGTCGCCGAAGAAAGAGGCGCTTCCCGCCCCCTGCTACGTACTTTACACACAGAAAGATGGAACAGAAGTGGCCCGGAGACCCTAAAATCAGCAGTTTATATCCTCTCGCGGAAGGTTCGAGGCGTTAGGGGAATGAAAACACCCTCCCACAAACTCTTTATTGGGTAGGATACAGCAACATATTCAAGTTGGGGAAAATACCTCGGATTGGTCAGAAATTAATAAAAGAAATTCGGGATTGGTTAAGTACAAAACAAGGGGAAGGAGAGGGGTATACAGCCAACTTAAACAGTAACAGAAAGAAATTTAACAAGAAACAAACTTTTGAAATAAAAATTTCTCCAAAAAAAAAAAAAACAGTTCTTTCACTCCGCACTAGGGTGCACTATTGTTGATCTTCAGTAGTGTCCTCTAGAAAAGAAAGTTCACACTTCTTACTACAAGCAAAACAAAAATACGTCGAAAATGACACAGTTCAAAAACTCTAAAATTTCCCGGTAGTGACATCTTCTGAGAAACTTGAAAATTAATACCGTCAATAAAGTTCAGACTTCCTCCAGCAGAGGAGTTTCAACTGGCGCAACTTTTAAATTAGCGGCGTGGAGGTGTACCGCCCGGTACAGACCTCCCCCCCCCCCCCCCCCAAAAGTTCCTCCAGGGGTGACACATGAAATTTGTTTGAAAACAAGGTCCAAGTTTTGATGTAGATATGGAGATTAATTGCCGAAAAATTTATAAGCTTCTCTTAATGTGGTTTGATTCAGTTTCAAAATTTTGTTGTTGCAGGTGAAGTAAAGTCTTTATGGTTGTAGAAGTGGAATTCAGAAGATAAACTTTTAATACTTCAAAGTGAAGAAAAATTTTGCAAGGTCCACCAAATATTGCTGTTGAATTCCCAAGTGTAGTCATTGCTTATAGTAACTGTTCATGTAGTTGATGTTAATTAAGTTGGATGGCCAGACCGGCCGTTGCAGCTTGCGTCCAAAGGAGGCCGCTCGGACCCCTCAAGTACCCTGAGATACCGCTCGCCCGCACTATGAGGGGAGCAGTGGTGTTGAAGCACGCCGCACCCGCGGTGAACATATACAGGCTGCGGGCAAGTAGCAGGTCGTGCGCCGCACATCAGCCTTGGCCGGAAGGAGAGCTCCGGCTCGCCGTGCACATGTCGTCCTCGCTGGGGTCGAGGGGGCCCTTCCTCTAGCCCAGTCGCGGCACGGCGCCACGCGGCTGCGGGGGCACTGAAACATTAAAACTAGGCGGCAGAATTGTTGGACCATCATCATTTTTTTTGAGGGCACCGGCTTGGTGGAGAGGTTGAGGGGCCAGCGGCGTGCAGATATCCATGGCATTTAATATAAGCAAGCCACAGTGTGTATAGCAGGAGACGGGAGCGTGGTAATGGCCGTGGTAAGGACAGAATGGCAGCTTAACGGTGCGGGGAGGGTTTACAAAAATACTTACATATGAAACTAAATTTTATAGAAGGGGCAGAAAGCCTTAAAAGTGAAACTCAAAAAATATAACCTTCATATTCCTTTCAAATTATATGAAGCAAGTTGACACAAAATTTACACTGGTTTCACCTGTGACAGGTGAACCCTAAATATCCTCTCGGTGGCTGGATTACTTAATAACAACGTAACCGGCGTAAGAAAATCGAGAATGATACAAGGCCCATGAAATCTGGGGGCAAGCTTGCCCGCGGGAATAAAGTTCTTGACCATAACTTGGTCACCTACCTTCAAAGGGGTGGGTCTCCGTCCACGATCATACCTTTCCCTAACCTTTTCATGAGACACTTTAAGATTGGCTTTAGCTTTCTTCCAAAGATCTTTAATGTTGTCCGGATCTGTTGTCTCGGGTAGAATGTCACTCAGAGACAAGAGGTTAGAGAGCGGCGTGTTGGGAACAAACTTGAACATCAAAGAGGCTGGAGTAAATTTATGTGATTCATGAACCGCCGAATTCAAAGCAAAAGCTAACCAATGCAGGGACGTATCCCACCTGGAATGATCTTCATGATGATAGGCAATAAGCGCGGACCTGAGATTACGGTTAACCCGTTCAGCCAGAGATGGTTGAGGGTAATAAGCAGAAGTTGTCACATGAGAGATGGACAGGTCAAAGCAGAATTTACGAAATAAATTAGATGTAAAAGCCTTAGCATTATCAGATACAATATATTGGCACGGACCAAAAGAGGCAAAAATAGAATTTAGGCAAGTAATGGTGGACTGAGCGGTAGCCAGCTTAGTCGGAAATAACCAGGAAAATCTAGTAAAGCCATCTACGCATACAAGGATAAACTTGTTAGCATTTCCCTTAGACTGGGGGAAGGGTCCTACATAATCAATATACAGGCGTTCCATGGGGCGCGACGCTTGATGAGAAGACAAAAGGCCTACCTTGGTGGACATGGTTGGTTTACTAAGCAAACAGGGTTTGCAAGCCTTCACTAGTTCACGGATTTCACCGTCCATACCTTTCCAGATGAACATTTCACGAATCTTCTCACGAGTTTTAAAGATACCAAAATGCCCTCCTAATGGGGTCTCATGATAATACTTGAAGATCATAGGTACAAGAACAGCTGGAACGACAACTTTCATCATCTTATCATGCCTCGAAGGGCAACATAGAACACCATTCCTCAGAACATAAGGGACGACATGTTCCCCAGAAGAAAGGGTTTCCATTATCGGAGCCAGTGTCGGATCTTCACGTTGGTATTTCTCGATATCCCTAAAGAGCATGGGAGCATCTGTTAAGATGGCATTAACATCAGATAGTATGGACTCGGAAGGTGATGAACTGCCGACCGGTTCATGGGTCTCGACGTCGTTAGAAAACATACGGCTGAGTCCATCAGCAACAACATTTTCGGTACCTCTGACATGCCTGACATCGAATTGGAAGGCAGAAATACGGATGGCCCAACGGGCTATACGACCAGTACGACGCGGCCTACCTAAGACCCAGCTTAAGGCTTGATTATCTGTCTCCAGGTCGAATTTGACGTGTTCCAGATAGAGACGGAACTTTTCTAAGGCGAATAAGACTGCCAAACCTTCGAGCTCATAGATGGAATACTTGGCTTCTTGAGCCGATAGAGTCCTAGATGCATAGGCGATGGGTCGCCTCCCTAGTTCAGTCTCTTGAAGAAGGACTGCCGCAACTGCTGACGACGACGCGTCGGTTTGGACGATGAATTTCTTCGAGAAATCAGGCATAGCAAGTACAGGGGCATTACAGAGAGCTAATTTAAGATCTTCAAAAGCGGCTTGTTGAGAAGTTCCCCACTCGAATTTGATGCCTTTCCTACGAAGAAGGTTTAAGGGCGCCGCTCTATTAGCGAAGTTAGGAATAAACTTCCTGAAGAAATTCACCATACCAATGAACCTGGCGATACCTTTAATGTCCTTGGGAGGTTTAAAATCACGGATGGCCTGCGTTCTAGAATGATCGACTGCTACACCATCAGGTGACACAATATGCCCTAGGAATGACATAGAGGGCTTAGCAAAGGCAACCTTGGACAACTTGACAGTTAGCCCAGCCTTACGAAGGCGATCGAGGACTTCTCGCAGATGATCTAGATGTTCTTCAAAAGTCTCTGAAAATACGACGACATCATCCAAGTAGTGATATAAGTACTCAAATTTGATGTCGGAGAAGACCCTATCTAGTAGCCTAGTGAGTACAGCTGCTCCCGTGGGGAGCCCGAAAGGCACGCGGTTGTATTCGTATAAGTTCCAGTCCGTGGCAAACGCTGTAAGGTGTTTAGACTCTTCGGCAAGGGGAATTTGATTATAGGCCTGATTCAAGTCCAAGATAGTAAAGAACTTGGCCTTACGAAACCATGAAAAACAAGAATGAAGGTCAGGGAGGGGCACAGATTGCAACACCACCTTCCGATTGAGAGCCCTATAATCAATGACAGGCCTGAAGCCCTCTTGGGGTTTCGGGACTAGAAAAATAGGCGAAGAATACGCCGACTTAGAGGGCCTAATAATACCATCCTTCAACATTTGATCGATGATTTCTTTCAATGCCTTCATTTTAGGTGGAGATAGCCTATATGGTGGAAAACGGACAGGAATCGAATCCGTGACCTCAATTTTGTATTCAATAAGGTCAGTAACACCAAGAGTATCAGAGAACACCTCTGGAAATGACTGACATAATTTACGAATACTATCAGCCTGCTCCTCAGGTAGATGTCTAAGGTCTAACAACATCTCATCCTGGGTAGGCGAAATAGATGAACATGATACAGAATTACACTTTAACAAGGGAATTTTACAATTGGACGCAAACTTGAATGTGCACGACCTACTCTGGAGATCGAGCACAAGACCAGTGTGAGAAATGAAGTCCGCTCCCAGTATGATGGGGCAAGACAAGTGCTTAGCCACAAACAGTTTGATTTTCCATGTAAATTTAAAAATACGAATTTTGGCATTTACAGAACCTAGAATTTCTAATGGGGATGAATTAACCGAAACATATTGAACAGGAGATGAATCATAGTCAGGTAATTTACAAACAGACTTAAATTTTGAATACCATTGGTCCGAAATAATTGAACAAACACTGCCTGAATCTAATAGAGCTGTTATAGGCTCGTTATTTAACTCAATCTTAAGAAAAGGAACAGGTGCGGGGGTATCCGCCGCAATCCTAAGACATTCTTTAGGGCATTCAAAAGATGAATTTGAAGACTGATCGTTCCCTGAATTCACGACCTTTTTGTCAGGGGCTGAGCCTTGGGAAGCAGAATTAGTCGACTCAGCCGAAGCCGCTAGTCACATTTTATTATTGGCATTGGTGGAATTTGCACCAGAAGTTGAGCAGGAGGGGGTGCTATTTGAGTTTGGGCAATTCTTGGCGATATGTGAGAAAGAACCAACATTTAAAACAGCCTTGTGATGAACCAGCCCCATTCCTTGTCCCACTCGACTTGATCAGTGGACACTTATTGCGAAGATGGTCAGGCGACCCGCAAGCATAACATTTACGGGAATTGACTGGTCGGCGAGGTGGAGGCCGATTATTACTAAAAGAAGGAGGAGGTTCTTTCGCGACACGCAAAGAATCGGCGTATCTAACTCCTTCCGCTGAGACGGCCAATGCTTCAAGTTCAGAGAAAGTTTGCGGGCACGCCGCGAAACACAAATATGACCTATAGGGTGGTGAGATACCTTCCACAATGGCTTGTACAATCTGATCCTCAGGGAAGTGAAGAGCAAACACCCTAGTATAAAACTTAATGTCCTGTATGAAATCAGCCAAGTTTTCATCCAAGCGTTGTACACGGTAATAGTACTTCTGAATCAGAGATGACCTCGCGCGGGCGGGAATAAAATTTGCAAGCAAGTGTGCATGAAAATCTTCAATAGATGACTGTTCAGCTATGGCTCTTACTATTTTGTCAGAGAGAATACCAATTGCATAAGGATAGATAATTTGCAAAATTTGACATGGAGAAAGAGAAAACACAAGGGCATGATCCTGAAATTCAACTAGAAATCTTAAAAATGAAATTACGTCACTGGTGGTATTAACGGAAAACTTAGAGATACCTCTGAGCAACATTGCCAATGGATGAGGCAAGCTACTAAACCCGGGTGACATAGTAGGTAAAGGTTTCAATGGCAAGCAAGTTAATTCAGAACGTACATTATTTAATGAGTTACGGCGTTCAGACTCGTCCAATGGGGCAGAGGTTGTTTGAGCAGCAATGGTTTTCCTATTTACTTCTCCCTTAGGAGGCACTTCCTCACTACCTGCATTCACTGTGGTGGGTAGATCGCTTTTGGGAGGAACCTCCCCAGTTAACAATTGAGTGACCTTGCTAGATAATTCAGAAATATTTTCAAGCAGCGTACTAGCTTCCTTCCTCTGAACGTCATTCAACTTCAGAGACAACAGATCGTTAACTCTATTTGAAAAGTGATGTAGCCTGGCTTGCACGCGCTTAATTTGATTAGGAGAAGGATCATTTTCATCAAAAAAACTAACTACAGAAGCTAGCCCAGTAATATTCTCGACGATCGTGGAAAGAGAGTCGTCAACTTTTTTCTCTCCCAAGGTGGGGATGGAAATGGGCAAATCAAGGGACTCTCTAAGCTTATTTGTGTCTACTGCAACCGTGCCTCCAGATTGCACATTTCTAATAGTTAATTCATAGATTAACTCCTCTTTGCGCAAATAGTTAAGATGGAGAACATCGCGAGGGCCGGGCATGATGACAGAACAAATTTGAAAAAAATCAAAAAATTCCAGCAACTGAGAAAATTGTTAGAGTTCGGAACAAAACGATGTTTAGCCGTCAAAAGGGGCTAAATTGAGACCCATTCAACCACGCTCTGCTACCACTTGTTACCGTGTTTTAGCGGTAGGTAGAGGTGAAAGAAGGTGCGGGCGTGAACGGGTCCCAAACTACGGAATCAAAGTTAATGTAAAATTTAACAAGGTTATATTTTCTTTTTAAAATGAAGAAATAACAAACATTGCAGGTACAGAGTAGCAAGTCAACAAAATGTAGGTACAATAATTACTGGATTTGGGCTCAGCGCCCTTATTTCACAATTCGTGGGCAATCAGCCCAACCTTACTTCAAAATAAGTTTTACCAGAGGGGCAGAAAACCCCATTCATGTTCAGGAGCATTTGCTCCAAATTACACTGAAAAGCCTGCACGAGGCATACAACACTCAATTTTTGAAAAAGAGCCACTCGCTCTCAACTTTAAGCCTCTCAAAGGCCACACCAAACTCCACCTTCAAGTTGTCCTCACTGGACATAGACACAGGGGTAAAATACCCAACCTACTGAGGTCTATTAAATGAAAAGGGGTAATTACATGACCTCCAAAATAACAATTTGAGAGGAGGCGAACTGCACTCCTAATACACTTTGTTTTTAAAAACCTAATCTGGCTCTAGGCCACTAATGCAAGGGCTAATCCCATACTACAGAGGTGACTTTAGAAAAGAACAATTCATTTTACGTTAACTAAGAATAGGTTGAGAAAAATAAGTTCACCTCAAGACAATATGATTGGGAACTCGAGAGGGTTAAGCACTCTCTATCCCGATATGCCGTTTAAAAGATGGAATAGATACAAGTTCCTTTACATTTTAGGGAAGGTTACATAATGGAAAAACTTCGGACCCGCCCCGAGAGTTAAACTGCTGAGCAAGCAAGAAAAAAAAGTAAGTAATCGGCCATTACCTGGTTGTTGACTGTCGCCGAAGAAAGAGGCGCTTCCCGCCCCCTGCTACGTACTTTACACACAGAAAGATGGAACAGAAGTGGCCCGGAGACCCTAAAATCAGCAGTTTATATCCTCTCGCGGAAGGTTCGAGGCGTTAGGGGAATGAAAACACCCTCCCACAAACTCTTTATTGGGTAGGATACAGCAACATATTCAAGTTGGGGGAAAATACCTCGGATTGGTCAGAAATTAATAAAAGAAATTCGGGATTGGTTAAGTACAAAACAAGGGGAAGGAGAGGGGTATACAGCCAACTTAAACAGTAACAGAAAGAAATTTAACAAGAAACAAACTTTTGAAATAAAAATTTCTCCAAAAAAAACAGTTCTTTCACTCCGCACTAGGGTGCACTATTGTTGATCTTCAGTAGTGTCCTCTAGAAAAGAAAGTTCACACTTCTTACTACAAGCAAAACAAAAATACGTCGAAAATGACACAGTTCAAAAACTCTAAAATTTCCCGGTAGTGACATCTTCTGAGAAACTTGAAAATTAATACCGTCAATAAAGTTCAGACTTCCTCCAGCAGAGGAGTTTCAACTGGCGCAACTTTTAAATTAGCGGCGTGGAGGTGTACCGCCCGGTACAATTATTATTATTATTATTATTATTATTATTATTATTATTATTATATACATTCGTTTAGCCCCTTAAGGAGCACGTGGAACCATTAAATAGCACTGGTATTCTTCATCTTGTTCTTCTTATCTTCCCAAAACTTCGTCATCCTTTCACTGTGGGCCTGCCGTCTTTCTTGTGTCCATGAGTTTTTGAGTTTCAAGCTTTTCTCAGATGGATTCTTGGGTGCAAATTTATGGCTGTTGATCTTTTGTCTGTATGTATTCCTTGTGGTTGCCAATGGATCAACGTCGACTTCTGCGAGGTCCTTTTGTGCATCCACTAGCCAGCGAACTTTGGTTTGTCGGTTTCCATTGATAATAAGAACTATTTTCTTAGTTAGTCGTGAGTCATCCATTCGTGCTAAATGTCCATAAAATTTGCGTGCGACTGAAGTGAATCGCTCAGTTAATGCGTAGAGTTCTTCCGAGCTTTTTCGCATCCATTTACCCTCTTGAAACTTGGGCCCGAATATCTTCCTCAGTATTTGTTCAATTTTCTCAATGTCCTTGATGTTAATGGTAAGTGCTGATGTCTCAGTTGCGTAGAGTGCCTCAGGGAGGACAACAGTGTGGTAGTGTCGGAGTTTGGCTTTTGTGGATGTTGATTTCTTATTGTAGAAGTTCCAGGTGATTATTATTATTATTATTATTATTATTATTATTATTATTATTATTATTATTATTACTCACATCTCAAGAGAAGTTTCAAAATAAGTAAGCCTCTAGCTGTAGTGTCTACAGAATTGCAATGCTTATGTTGCATGACAAAATATATAATAATTATATGATGAATTTTTACATAATTTCATTTCATTAAACAACCTGAACGAAATAAATTAAAAATAAGTACATTGTATATATACTTCCATAAAGTATAATATCATGTAGGCCAATCTAATATACAATACCGGTAGTGTTTTTTTATTAAAATTAATATGGGCTCATTGCTATGGTAGATAAATATGACACTGAAGAGATCAAAAACAATTGATTTCTTAACGGAGGGGAGATACTCCGAGGATAACGAGACATCAGTGAAATGCAAAAACAGACATAAATCGAAATAGACCTTCTGGAACACGAAATATCTATCTAAATTATGTTTCACCATATATCTGGCATGCTTTATCATTACTAAGAGTAATCCTTTCGCTAGAAACCCAAACACATTGAAGCAGTGGCCCCCATCTCAATATACGAACCCATGAACTAATAGCACTATCAACTTGAGATTTGATATATTATAAATTTTGAACTTTTATCTCCAACTTTGTTGCTGTAAGTTTTTCGAGGCAAAAAAAAAAAAAAAATAGAAAGACGAGGATAACATTTTGCGAGGATCCGTGGAGGAATGCGAACGAATGCTTGCGAAAGATTTAGCCAGTAATATTGCAGACTTTTGTTCTTATTAACGCTGTTTGTTCTTATTAATGCTGTGCGAGCAATACCAGTTGTAGCTAAGTAATATATGAACCAACTGACTTAACTAAGTGAAAAATTCGGGTAGATTCGTCCATATTCATCTGAGTGTTCACATATCTGGTTAGATTAGGCAAGACGCTGGAACACCGCGAAGTGTGAGTCAATGTTTTCCTGTAGCAGATAGAAGCAGATAAGAGCCGATCTGTCTGGGCAGAACATGAAGTTCGTGCATGCGAGCACATTCCTCGTTCTTGCATTCTTCTCAACTCTACACAGTACAGCGCCAGCATTTTTCTGGTGTGAAAATAGGAAACCACGGAAAACCATCTTCAGGGCTGCCGACAGTGGGATTCGAACCAACCATCTCCAGAATGCAAGTTAACAGCTACGTCGCCCTAACCTCACGGTCAACTCTCTCGGTAGTAATTCCTGGGCTAAATGGATTCCCGGCTGGATGGAGGATTTTCACTTCGTCTTCCTAGCCTTCATTCCAGTTTATTGTGGTTGGTACCTAACGTTGATTTGCTGCAGTTTTCGGCCGGATGCACTTCCTTCCGCCAGCTCTAAGCGATGGGATGTATTCACTATTGGGTGTTTGTATAGTGTTTGGGAGTTTGCTGTACTAGTATTTAGATGAAAATACGAGAGTTGGAATTTAAATAGTGGCAACACTACTGTGGAGACGCTATGCAACGGAATCTAATACTGTCGCTGACAGCACACGGTGGTTACATACCTACCTTACCTCAGAGGAAATGGACTCGCCCTTCCCACATTACCTGCGTGCGCACGAGCGCATAGGACTACATAGGTCGGGGGTCCCACCTTACAATTCCACTGGCGCCGCGCTGAAGGGTAGCAAACGAGTTCGGATCGGAGAGAAACACAGTCACTTGTGAGCTAGCGGTCTAACGTAACGTTGTCACTATGTTTTCCAAACAGGAACAACGGAGTTGGATCAAGATTGAATGTGCCAGAGGTCGTACAGCACGACAGTGTCATCAAGGTCTTCAAGAGGCTTGCGGAGAATCTGCATTGCCTTAGAGAACAGTGGCACGTTGGGTAAAAGCCTTCAACGATGGTCGGCAAACTGTGGCGGACATTCTTCGGGCAGGTCGTCCTACGAGCCTCAGTGAAGAAGTGCATGCTCTTGCCGCGTTACTGGACAGTGATCGAAACCGGACGATTCGTGAGCTCGCCCAAGAAACCGGATTAGTGCATACGACTGTGCTTCACATCCTCAAGGAACGTCTGGGCATTCGAAAAATGGCATCACGATGGGTTCCGCATGATTTGACGGAAATGCACAAATGGTTGCGATACGACGCTGCTAAGACGCACTTGGAGCGCTATGAGCGCAAAGGAGAGACGTTCTTACGCCGTATCATAACCCTGGATGGGGTGTGGGCCAAATCGTACGAGCCAAAACTGAAACGCCAATCGAACGAATGACGTCATTATGGGTCACCACGAAAGTCGAAAGTTCGTCAGAGCCTCAGTACGGTGAAAGTTATAGTGATCCTCGTGTACGACTGTGATGGTGTTATCCTAACGCATTACATTCCTCCACGGCAGACCGTCAATGCACAGTATTACTGTTCGTTTTTGGAGCACCACCTGCTACCAGCTTTGAGAAAGAAGCGGCAACACTTTCTGCAGAATCCACCCATCATTTTGCACGACACTGCTCGGGCGCATACAGCGGTCGATGGGACTGGGAAGTACTGTACCATCCATCATACTCCCCTTGTGACTTCGATTTGATTCCGAAGATGAAGGAACTACTTCGTGGCATTCGCGTTAGAACTGTTGCAGAGATTCGACAAGCAGTAGACCGCTCCAATCACGCCATCAACAGAACAGGCTCTGCTAAAGGTATGCTACGACTTCCACATCACTGGCAACGGGTTATACATAACGCTGGTGACGATATTGAAGGACAGTAAAGGTTGCTAACACCTAACTCTTTTGTATATGTTGTAAATAAATAGTCGCCACTATTTAAGTTCCAACCTTCGTATAAATGCAAAAATCCAGTCCCCGAGCTATAGTAATTAACCATACACAGTTAAAATTCTTGGTCCGACCAGAAGTCGAACCCGATGACCTTTGAACCTATGGCCAGTACACCGCCCGTTCAGCCAAGAAGCCGGCCCTGGTGATGAATTTTAACTGCGTATGTTTAATTCCTCTAGCTCGGGGACTGGGCGTTTGTGTTTGTCCCAATACAAACCTCTGCATACAGTGCACACACTACAATCCACCACAGGAACATGCATGGGTGAAAATAAATCATTCCGCGTATAATTGGTGTCAGAAAGGGCAACCGGCCGTGAAACATGACCACATCCTCATCAAGTGCCGACTCCAATACACCGAGAAGAAGAAGAAGAAGAAGAAGAAGAAGAAAAAACGGGAGTCATTCTTTGTTTCCAGTCTCAAGTTTGTCATGACTGCCCCCCTATGATTAACATCAAATTCTGTTCACACTTAATTTTAACTGTATCTTCGTCGGGCTCCTTGGCTGAATGGTCAGCGCAGTGCTGTTTGAGTCAGAGGGCCCCGGGTTCGATTCTCGGCTGGGTCGGCGATTTTGACCTTAAAAGGTTAAGTTCATTGGCCCGGGAACTGGATGTTTGTACTGTTCCTAACATCCTTGTAACTTACAGAACACTATCCTCCGCCATAATAACACCCAGTTTCCTATACACGGCAGATGTCGCCCACCCTCGTTGGAGGGTATAAAGTTGTTTTAAAGTCATATTTCATATTCATCCATGCAGATGTTATAGTGTGTTTAAAGTTGTTTTAAGGTTTTATTGTGTTTGCCCGATTTGACTTTGTGGCTGATGATGGCACATATCTGGTGCCGAAACTAGTACCTCATGTGAACGATATGTGATTCTTTCACATTAATAAACATCTTTGTATTGAATAGGAGGAACCCTCTTAATTTTTAAATATTGTCACCCTGTTTATGAAAGACTGACATGTCGAGATTTCTAGGGTATACCTGAGCGAAAATCAATAAACTTCATTATTCAAAATTATCAGCTAAATTATCCATACTGCCACACAGTTTACATCCGCCAAGTTATTAACTTTGCGGATGTTCACAACCGTGCATCATCCCACAACTGTCAAAGCCAAAGCTGACCTATTTGCAGATTCTTAAAAAAAACTCTTTTCCCCCTCCACTGCCCCTCACCTAGTCCATCCTGACGATCCGACCATCACCGATTACATAAATCCAGCCCTTCATGAACTGCAACCTTCGTTTCTTCACCTTCCCCAAGTAGATTATACTCACCCCGTTAAACTCTCCTGTTATCCCTGCCGATATCTCCCAACACCTGAAATATCGTAAAAATACATCCCCTGGATCTGATCATATCTCATATCGCCATATCCAAGAAGCTCCACATATCTCTTTCCACCTCCTAAGATTGGTCTACACTTTCATCTTACACACTGGTTTTTATACCGATCACTGGGGTAATGCCAACATCCTTCTTTTCCTAAAACCTAACAAACCACCTTCAGCCTTAGATTCCTATCGCCTTATTAGTCTCCTCTGTATCTTATCCAAAATCCTGGAGTGAATTTTGGGTAGGAGAATTTCCACCTACCTCAATTCCCTCGGCCTCCTACCTACTTCTCAAATTGGCTTCCGCTCCCGTCACTCCACACAAGATCACCTATTTCATATTTCCGCCTCCCTACATTCCTACCTCCGTCCACGTAAAACAGCCACGTTGGTGTGCCTGGATGTGGACCGAGCCTTTGACTCGGTCTGGCATTCAGGCCTTATTTTTAAGATCCGTCACCTTCCGCTTCCCGTCACCAACATCCGTTTTATTCATAATTTTATCCAACACCGAACAGCGCAAATCATTATACATGGTATAGTTTCCTATACCTTCCCTTTAACCGCCGGTCTTACACAAGGCTCCCCTCTTTCCCCTCTTTTATACATTCTTTATACCCATGACATTCCCTATCAATATCCACCATTACGCCTCTACCAACATGCCGACGATTTAGCCATCCTCGCCCTTACTCCCACTGTCGTCACCCTTAAAAAGAAACTCTATACCTATCTTAATACCCTAGAAACCTGGATTAAACTCTGGCATATTTCCGTTAATCCCTCTAAAACCCAATTCATAGTATTCCGGAAACGATCCCGCCTCTGCCATCCCCGCTATCGCGTCCCACTAGCACTGTATAACTACCCACTCATCGAAACTAACCTACTAACCTACCTAGGCATTAAGTTCCAAAATAATCTAAAGTGGAATCATCATCTTACCTCTGTTTATAACAAGCCCTTCAACGGTTTCGAGTCCTCCGAATACTCACCGGAAAAACGTGGGGACTCAAACCCTCCCAAACCCTCAATGTTTACAAGATCTTCATACGACCAGTTATTACTTACTGACCTGCTTAACTGCTGACAGTAAAGACTATACTCAACTTCACAAACTCGACAGCCACGCCATACGTATTACCTACCACATTCCCTTCGACACCCCTTCTGCTAATTTTACCCCTCTCTACTCCTTTCCCACCATTTTCACTCATAATCACAATCTCCGTCTTTAACTACCTCACGAAAGGAACCACCCATAATGACTCCAGTGTCCAGTATGTTCGCAACTTTCGTGGAGTGCAGTCGCTTTCGTGCTCGCTACGTGTGACTCATCCATAGCCTGGTGTTTCCGTCGTTCGGCTTTCAGTGTTCGTGTAGGATATTTATCGTTCTTGAACTGCAGCTAACATTATCAAGTGGACTATGAATGATCCGCCTGATACGGGGCAGATTATTAATTCTGCCCAACAGACTTGTTATGCAGATCCAGCTACAACACCTTTACAAATGAATCCTCTTAATTTTCAATCAGATCTTCAAGATCAACAGCAACAAACCCTCCCAGTGGAGCAACATCACACTTTACGTACTCGACATCTTGAAGAGAGCAACGTCAGCACCGGCAACTTATCAACAAAACGAGAATCAAGTACAGGTACACATAGTCACAAGAGTTCTAATATGAAGTACAATTTAGACCCTAAAACTAAGCGTTTTCGTGCCGATCCCAATTTACATATGGAACATTCAGCAGATATGGATACCGAGAATGAAAATGACACTTCCGACACAACTAATGACACAAATGCATCAAACCAACTTTCTGTTAATACCCCATTAGCAGCCCCATTATCTTCTACTGGGGGTACACCGCCGTCATCCCGTCTCAGTCAAAATAATAGGTACAATAATACTGATAACGGACCGTTCCTTGTTGTTGTTGAAGGGACTAAGGATAATATAGGGAACTTACATCCGATGTCAATAGGACGACTGATCTTTAGTGAAAATAGAATTCTCCGTCAACAAGTTCTGGACATTTAACCTTCTGGTAAGAATAGACTTCGTATCGAGATCTTATTCGGAATAGTAGCAAACAAGCTAGTTGAATCAAACTTTTTGAAGGAAAACACCTTGGTGTCTATATTCAAAGCAGTGTTGTGCACAGGCTCGGGATTATCAGAAATGTAGACACGACATTTAGTGAAGATGAAATGCTAAAGGAAATTCAGAGTGCTATTCCCATTTCCCAAGTGAAACGATTTACAAAGAAGCTTCCCAATGGAGACACGCGACCTATTCCAGTCTACCTCATAACATTTCGCGCCCAACAACTACCTCAACATATTTATATCCTAAGAACACGATGCGAAGTTCAACCTTACATCTTTCCAGTGATGCAATGTCACCGATGTTTAAAATATAACCATTCAATATCTCAGTGCAGAGGACAACAACGCTGCACTAGGTGTGCGGGACCCCCATGACGTAAGAACTTGTACTGACACAGCACCACCAACATGCACGCATTGCCACGGTTCACACTTAGCCGAGGATAGGGAGTGTCCCGAGTACAAGAAATGGTCCGAAATCAAATACCTTATGGTTCAGAATAATGTATCTCAAGAAGTAGCAATCAAAATGTACAATAACAGAAATTATTCTACTGATGTAATGGCCCCGTCCTTCAATTGGTAGAGCAGGGAAGAATTCCCTCCTCTCTCACAATCAGCGGTCCCGTCTCAAGCTTCTTTCAGCCACATCTACCACGCACGGATATCTCGCCGGCTAACATGCAGCCTCGATATCCAGAACAGGTTTCTCAGCAAGTAAACAACTTGATCAACTCGTCGTTAACCTCACAGCACCATCAACAACAAATAATGCCTCCTCAAAGACAACAAACGCCGATGAGAGTGCATCCTCGCACACCACAGCAATTGCACGGGCCCCAGAGACTTCCTCCCCCATCTACACCGCAACTAAATTATCCATCGATTCAACAACGTCAGTATATATCACCACATTTGCCTGTAACACCAATTTCCCACAACCCCTATCCCCCCCCCCCCAACCACATGACATCATGACAACCGCCTCCCAAAATTATGAGCACTTGATCGGAAAGATATTTAACCTTATCATGCTCCTCCTTACTCAAGCTCAGTCTACAACGCCCGACGCCTTTAACCCCGCTATAATACATAACATGATCGCAAGTATATTTACTTCAGATAATGAATAAAATACTCCAATGGAACGCATGTTCCGTACTTGCGAATAAAGAGACCTTACGGAGAGTTTTATACACTGAAGGTATTGATTTCGCCATCTTGAGTGAAGCCTGGCTTAAGAACGATTCTAATTTAACCATTCCTGGCTATTCCCGGCTACTCTGTTACCAGTACCGGGACAGGACCGAAAATACGGTTATGGAGGGGTAGCAATATTAATAAAGAATACAATTCCATACGTAGAAACAGTTACTGATCACTCGCAGATTGCAAGTTTTCAGGCCGTTGCCGCAAGAATTCGCATTAACAACCAATTATATAGCCCACCACGAACAAAAATTCAACTTCAAGAATGGTATCGGCTTACGCAATAGATAGAGCCACCTTTTCTCTTTTGTGGTGATTATGACGCACACAGCACAACATGGGGTTGCGAGATAAATGATACATATGGTGATACAATGTTACAAATAGTAGATGAGTTCAATTTATTTATGTTAAACGATGGATCGGCTACTCTGTTACCAGTACCGGGACAACGTCCCTCTGCTGTCGACCTAACCATTTGTTCTTCTAATATCTCATCTGATTTTCATTGGAAAACCTTGCCGTATTCAATGGGTTCTAATCATTATACTATCGTCATTTCGCCTGTTTTACCATTTCGTCCTTCACCGGTCAAACCCACTGTTAAATGGAACGTTCAAAACGCTGACTGGGTCCAATACAGCAGGGTGGTAGACGCAAATATACACCCTGTGTTACATCAAAAAACCACGCTTGATAAGTACAACGCCTTCGTAAACCTAGCGAAATTGATTTGTATACCCTAATATATTTGGTGATGAGCAGGGTGTGAATGTGAATATTCCTTGCGTAAGTACTGAGCAGTGCTTAATATGCTAGTTCCATAAAAGATTAGAGGATACACATTTTTCAAAGGGGTACGGTAAGAAACTTTCTATTCAATGTTAAAATACTGAACACGTGCAGATATACGCGATCTCACCCAGATCAGCATTGTTTATTATCAGAACGAAATTACTAACATTGGATTAGTTGACGACTTTGGGGCTACCGTGCTATGCATGTTTCGGCGATCAAATTTTAAATTAACTGGCAACACTGAGTCAAGAGAGAGGCTAGTTTATTTTTCTTCCACGGTCACACAGACCACTCGTCCGTGCCATTTTACAAATGCAAATTGAGCTCCTCTGTTAGCTGATAGTGATACTTTTATTTCTGTACTAGCAAATGTACCCGTACTTCACTACGGTATTCGACCTTGTATACGGATTTCTATGTAAATTACTGTAGACGCAGTGAGAAAGATTATATTAAATTGCCTGTCTATTAGCGTTATCCAAGAATCACCACGGGGAGGACCGCATACTTCTTATGTAAGGTGCGCGTTGGGAAGTTTTGATGATAATGGCAGGCCACGTTTCCTACTGCTATTCACAGTCGAGTTCGGGAATTTCTACTATAACGGCAGGATCATTTGCCTAATTGCATTCATAAAGGATTTCGGGAGTTTTAATTATAAAGAGAGAAATACACCGCAGAATGGTAGCTTGGAGTCTCTCTTGCTTTCTCCCCAACGAACAACCACACGTTTACAGGAATGGCGACGAAAACGGCATTACGTTACTTCCCTGCTGGCAAGTTGCCATGGTAACGGGTAGGTTCGCAGAAAATAGTAACTGTCTCCGTCATTTGAAGAGTAAGCGAAATTATGTACGTAACAAAATTTGTTTGGAATGAAAGTCCATTTCAAATATAGTCTACGGATTTTACAGGAAATCATGTGTATAAGAGAAAATTGTAAAAACCTGTTCTGGTCTTCCTATAAACCCGCAGTCCATTCAGCGATTTTTAAATGATATACATATCTAAACCTGCTCCTGGATGAGTATAGCCTACTCTTAATATGAAGTTTGGTCGAGATCTATCAAGCAGTTTCACCGTGATGGTGGAACAGACGGACAGACTGACAAACAGGCACGAAAGATAAAAACCATTGATACGGTCTGGAGTTGACCTAAAACGGATAAATATCTCAGAAATCGGCAAAATAAACGAAATTATAAACAGTGGACCCCCAACAACTTTATTTATGTAGATTAGAACATAGTGAGTTTATTTACACCAACGAGATGTTATGGTAAAGCATGATGATTATGCTATTTACTGTAGATACCATAATTTACTTCTGGTAATAAACCATGCTGGTCTGGGTGGGAACAGGTTATTGAAGAATGTAACTTATAACAGTAGTAGTTATAGCAGAACTTTCCTCTGACTCTATCGTGTATGTTCGTGTTTCTACATGTGTGATTGTGAATTACGTAAACGTTGTTGTCACGACACTCGTCGCTGTGCCCTAGGATCAATAAAAGGCAATGAATTGCAAATTAGTTTATCGACTTCCAGCTGAGACATCCCGCCTCGCGTTCATATTTTAATCAATGTTTTTAACGATTTGACCATGACCGACAGTTAGGAGCTCGGTGACATGGCAACAATTGTTATTGTTACATGCGCTGTAAGAGATACTAATTTATCTCGGAGTTGCTGAGCAAAGATAGCGAAGTACGAAGCTAACTAAAACAACAGATCAAAGCCTGCAGTCGTCTTGGGTAGCGTGACCAGACGTCCGGATTTTGGAAAATATGTACTTATTTTCAGACCTCGTCCTCCTGTTCTCAAGGCATTTAAAAGAATGTCATAATGTTCGTCATTTCAAATGTACATGTTATTCCAAAAGTTCCATTACCACCACCGCCCCTTTCCCCGTCCCCACTTTGGAGACATCCGTGCGAAGTGTTCTTTCAACAGCATGTATATGTTGAGAGGAGGGTGTGCAGGTAAATACGGCAGGTAACCACCATTTATTCAAGGCTATCTGTGTGCATGCCATCATTTTCATGGCACAGTATTATTCGCCTCAGGAGCTATGTGAAATTCTCCGCTGCATTGCTGGCGTGATGGAAGCATATGCATTCCGAACAGTGTCTTTGAGGTCCTCGGTTTCCTGATGACGATTGGGTGACTTTCTGTTTGATGTGTTCCCATAACATATCAACACAGGATGTCAGATCGGGACTTCGGGGCGGCGGTAACGTTGGCGATCCTCTTCCAATCCATCTGTCTCTGAACACATCGGTAAAGTATTCTCTTACACGTATTGCGAAATGCGCTGTTGGAACCAAATTCGACCAAGAAGTCCCAAACATTTCTTGAAGACCTCGAAACTCATGACACCGTTCCGGTGAATCAGTTAACTTATCTCGCCATGCTACGTGACATGTTTTTACCTAACTTTTCATCCCGTTTATCATCATACCACTGCCTGCTGTCCATCTCACAATATTGTCAAGTCTTTTTGTGGTAGCTCACAATCCTGTAACTTGTATACAGTATAACGTCATCCGCAAATAGCCTTATCTGTGATTCCGGTTATTTACTCATATCATTGATGAAAACATAAAGGTCAAATAGTACTGCCCTGTGGGACCCCTTCTTAATTATTGCAGGATAAGATATTCCTGCTGTTTAGTAATGACCTGTGTTGATTTTACCACTAAGGCAGTCTTTCTGAGGATGTAAAATAGGCAGGTGGAGAGTGAGAGTCTGCCATTATAATGAAAATTCCGCAACTTGTTTGTGACTGATGGTGGGCAAGAGGGCCTACCATTACAATGAAAATTCCCTAACCCAGTCTTCACAGAAAAGAAGACGTCGCGTTTCTAGGGTAACCGTTAAGAGCTATGCAATGTATTACATCTTACTCACAACATGTACACTACCCAACCTAGAATTCTGCACAGCTTACAATGTAGAATTCCGTACATCAGCTAGTAAGAAGATAACGTTGGTATCAGAGGACAAATTGGGGCAAATATTCATTTATAGGACGAGGAGTATGGGATTGGAATACATTATCAAGGAAAATATTCGACAAATTTCCATGTTCGTTGGAAATATTTAAGAAAAACCTAGGTAAACAATATAAATAAATAAATGTAAATATGAGGTAAACAATTGATAGGGTATCAGCCACTTGGGCGATCGTCCTAAACGCAGATCATTGATTGAATTGAATTGAAATTGAAATTGAAATTAATGAAGTGGGTTGCTGTTGGTGCTTCATACAAAAGTCTTTGAACAGCCTCGTGTACTTTGTTGTGAGCAGTCTGACGGTGGTAATTGTTGTTGTAGGGACAGAGCAATGGAATTATTATTACAATTATCGATGAGGCAAGTGATATAGCGTGTCTACTTTTTAACTTGGGGCCATGGATTTCGGCTCGTCGAGAGAAACTGAGGACATGCCTGACCTGAGAGTTCAGGGTAGCTAAGCAGATAGAGTTGGAATTCAAGAGGACAAATTGGGGTAAATATTCGTTTATAGGAAGGGGAGTTAGGGATTGGAATAACTTACCAAGGGAGATGTTCAATAAATTTCCAATTTCTTTGCAATCATTTAAGAAAAGGCTAGGAAAACAGCAGATAGGGAATCTGCCACCTGGGCGACTGCCCTAAATGCAGATCAATAGTGATTGATTGATTGATTGATTGATTAATTAATTAATTAATTGATTGATTGATTGATTGATTGATTGATTGATTGATTGATTGATTGATTGATTGATTGATTGGCAGCTCCGTTGAGGATGTCGTTACACTGAACTCGTGGCACTCCATCATCTGCTGTGATTGGTACACCGCAGAGACTGGCCCCTGATCATTAGTAGTAGGAAAGAAAGGAATTGTTCTGAGCCTTTGAACAATGAGAGTACCGGCCAGGAAAAGATAAGGCCGTAAAGTGCATGAAGATACATAGCTCCCTTGACCAGCGGTTCTCATATTGGAAAGTGGGGGGTTGGCGTGAGAAATTTACAAGGGAGCACAGCAAATTCACCCAGAAGAAAAAGAAACATCAGCATTTTCCTTCAGTCAAGTATCAGACTGCGTGGTCAGTTCGAGTCCTAGTTCATCTTTTCATCGGACGTTCAATAGATCTTTCCCAGTAGGGAATTGTTGTAGGTTTTCTTTCAGTAACCTCCTTGTCCATTCTCCCAGAACTGATCTTCCAGTTTTGTCTCCGAGTGCTGTGTGCTGAAACAGACGTTCAATTATTAAATGCAAAATTGTTGTTTATTAGATAAATTCATGCGAGTGCAAGTAAATAAATAAATTACATGTTTATTTAAAATTTTCTTAAGACCAACATTTTGGATTTAAGCAGGGTGATATTGACACTTTGTTGACGTACAATAAACAGCAAAAAAAAAAAAAAAAAAAAAAACAGCATTGAAGTTACAAACATGCTCTGAACTTCAAGATACGTCATTATAAGATGACGTCATCAGCACGTATTTAACTGCATCGCTACGGCATGTGTTCGGAATGTGCACCTCACACCTCATGCATTGTTTAAAACAGTTCTGTAGATTGTCGAATGTGCTGATGAACAGAGGTTGCCGCAAGGTCACGGCAGATGACTTTATCTTGTCTCGTAATTCGGGAAATGCTGAAAGAAACAGTCTTCCAGTAAGATAATCCACCTAGGAATATTTCTGACGCCACTGTCTTCAGTCTTGAAGATGGTTTTCCGTTGTTTCCCATTTTCACACAAGGCTGTGCCTTAATTAACCCTGGAATAGAAACATGGGGCATACTGTGCCCCAGATAAATTTCTTCTCGCTATCATTTTATAACGGCATATGATGTGACTTCTTCGGAGGGAGTCATCATTCGAATGTAACGATTTGTTAGAGTGCAGAGCTTTCCTCCCGTGCTCTGTGGTAACTTTGGGGCATGCGGCATCCCATGTTTCAGTTTACGTTAGTTTGTTATTCTTCCAAGTATTTTATTGTTTGCAGAAACGTTGCTGTTCCTCCTGCAAGGGACATAACGGATTTGTTTTCTATGACTCCTTCAATAAGTTACTTCAGGTTAATAATATGACTGTAAAAGATTTTTAATGCTGGGAAGGATGTTCGAGACGAACTGCTGAAGTCAGACCGAGAAGAGAGTATAGAAGGAACATCACGCACGTCCGATGACGAAGAGAACACTGTGATTGAGGACAAAGAGGAAGAAGAGTGCGTGTATGTTCCATATGTTAAATGAAAGGAAATAACGGTCATCGATGGTCATCCAAGCCTCAAGTTGGAAGAACACGGAGGCGTGACATTGTGTTTGTAACCTTCGTTACAGCAGGTTAACACGTAGCAATGAATAAAGAAGGAAATTTTAAACTTAAAATAAACCTTGAACTCAACCAATGCATCGCAACACAAAATATTATCAAACAGGGTAGGAAACATGACAACTACGGAACGGATGTGAGAAGTGGCATGGATCCCTGAGGGGTAAAGGAACGTAGCCTTTTGCGATGAAAGAAAATGGGGGGGGGGGGGGAGTTAATTGCCCTTGGATTACAACATTTTATTTTAAAGTAAAAGCATATTTAAAACTCAAGAACATTTTAAAACAGAACTCTGGTAACATAATCGAAAATAAATTTTCATAAATTACAAGTTGTTTGCCACTAAATTCAAATATATCGAAAACCTATTCCAACAACACACGTCGTTCACTCGTCCACTCTACACAAAACAACTAATGAAAATTTTCCCGAACTAAGAGGTGAAAGAAACACTTGTGTCATCACTGAAATACTTCAGTAAATGACCAAATGAAATCAGTAACATTAGAGTGGGTAAACAGAATTACTGGATGGCAAACCCTATGGATAAAATTAACATTAGTACAGAAAAGTTTAAGAAAAGGGTTTTGCCTCCAAACAAGTTGTAGATGATCCTAGCTGAGAAGCTAAGTCATTTAGACAAAATTAGCGGTGAACGTGAAATTCGAGGGCAAACTCCTGCGTTATGAAAGAAATAAAGGTATTACATTTAAATTCAAGTTAAATTAAAACTGAAAATGAAAGAAAGAACCATGCTTACCCTGAGATGCTAAGATTCCTAGTCGGGGGCCGAAGGACGAGTATGTTAGGCCCCTTAAAACAAGAAAACAACAACAACAAGGACGAGTACGTCCGCTCGCTAAGATGGTCAGATGATCAAAAACACGGACGCTACCTCGCTCCCACAAAAGAAGCGGGAAAAGATCGGGAAACATGGTGCAACTACCAAAGAGAACCAATCAGAAAGCAGATTTCACCTTCGAATTAGACATTCACCAATTACATTTACTATAATATTCTCCAATCAAAAGTCTCTTCTTTCTTGCTGACTCGATGTTCTAGAAAATTGAGTATTAACCAACAAGAAACGCACTTCCCGAATTGCGCATTATAGTACAGTGTGTTACAAAATAATTTGACCCAAAATAACATTTTGAAATCCACAGATTAAATGATAATTTTTGCTGGAAATTAATACGAGTTTTTTTAAAAAACAGTAAATTTAAAAGGTTCTGGATAAGTCCAGGTTTATGAGATCGAAACAATTCTTCCAAGCCAAGAATTTCAGCCCAAACAGAATAAAATCCTATACCAAAAAAAAAAATCCAATAAAATGAGAATTTTCAAATCAATTGCCACTGCTGTCTGTATACTGTCACAGTGCTCGTTAGACCCAGTACTAAAGGTCACAACAAGCTCGTGAAAATAACATTACATGTTTTGGGATTGTTTATCGATGCTGCTATGCTGGACAATAAAGCTCATTTCACCAAAAAGAGAAATCATTGCAATATGAGTTAAACATGAAGCTGACCAGTGATATGATGGAGACAACTATGCAGATTTAAAAAAAAAAAAAATTTGAAAGTATGACTTTTGAAAACAATATTTCGTGTTATGTTCGTCGAGTACACAAATTATCATTTAAAATATGGGGAAGTCAGAGCCGCATGTCTCAGTTTATGTCCTAAGAAACCTACGTTTCCAGTCCAGGGTTAAATTCACGGTCACTTCCTTCCCATTCCCAGACCTTTCCTATCCCATCGTCGCCGTAAGGCCTGTCTGTGTCAGTGAGACGTAAAATAAACGGCAAACAAAGTGGAAGTAATTAAGATACATGTTGTTACGAATAAAACATGTTTCATAACTCTAATGTAATTCTAATAATATATATATATTTTTTTTTTGCTAGGGGCTTTACGTCGCACTGACACAGATAGGTTTTATGGCGACGATGGGATAGGAAAGGACTAGCAGTTGAAAGGAAGCGGCCGTGGCGTTAATTAAGGTACAGCCCCAGCATTTGCCTGGTGTGAAAATGGGAAACCACGGAAAACCATTTTCAGGGCTGCCGATAGTGGGATTCGAACCTACTATCTCCCGGATGCAAGCTCACAGCACTAATAATAAATAATGTTAGTGCTTTTACGTCTCACTAACTACTTTTGACGGTTTTTGGAGATGCCGATGTGCCGGAATTTTGTCCCGCAGGAGTACTTTTACGTACCAGTAAAGCTACTGTCAAGAGGCTGACGTATTTGAGCACCTTCAAATTCCACCGCACTGAGCCAGGATCGAACCTGCCAAGCTGGGACCAGAATGCCAGCGTCCCAACCGGCTGAGCCACTCAACCCGACACCCCCCCCCCCCCACACAAAATTCTAATCATTATAAATTGTAAACGAACAGACTCCATTAATTGCTGTCTATTTACAAGTCTCTAACAGCAGGATACTAGCTGAGCAGTTTTTACCTGGTACAGGCTATTATCTTTATTGACAAGCTCCACCTTTCACTTTCGCTCTCACGTTCATTCACTTCACACAGAACAGCAAGCCGCAGTCAGGTATAAACACAGGGTTGCTGACCACCACAACACAAGATGACTGTTCCTTGGCTTGACTCCAGAGAAAGACCACCACAGTGAATTACTTAACACTGACAACTAAACAGTGATCACACAGCAGCCAGCACTACAATACTCCTCACAACCACGACAGTTAACACTGCTCCAATTCTACTCACACCAGCTGAACCACACACTGACTCCAAACGGTCTACAGGCTTCGGTAGTTCACACAGTACTCCAGCATGACGATACTCAGACTAGCGTGGGACACTGACGACAGCCGACACTACCGCCCCAGTCCACTCACTGGACATTACACTTCGACACAACAACTTCTCGTTCGCGGCTAGCCTCCGTATTATTTCCTGATTATGATGATAATAATGATGAGAATAGTAATAATGATGGTGTAATTAGTGCGATTAACTGCCACCACATGGATTCGCTTCCAGCTTCTGCCACAACACTTGAAAAGTGGTACGAGGGCTGGAACACGTTCACTCAGCAATGGGAGGTCAACTGAGTAGAGAGGGGTTCAATTCCCACCCCAGTCATCCCCGAATTGGTTTTCCGTGGTTTCCCACTTCTCCTCCAGGCAAATGCTGGAATGGTACCTAACTTAAGGCCACGGCCGCTTCCTTCCCTCTTCCTTCTCCATCCCTTTCAATTTCCCCATCCCTCAACAAGGCCCTGTTAAGCATAGCAGGTGAGGCAGGCTGGGCGAGGTACTGGTCCTCCTTCCAAGTTGTATCCCCGGTCGAAAGTCTGATGCTCCAGGGCACCGCCCTTGAGGTGGTAGAGGTGGAAACACTCGCTGAGTCCGAGGGAAAAGCCAACCATGGACGTTAAACGGATTTAGAAAAGAAAGAAAGAAAGAAAGAATGAAAGAATGAACGAATAGTTGTGACGTGTAAAATTATTATTATTATTATTGTTACCGAGTTTTGTGGATGTGCAGAGGTGAAAGAAGGTGCGGGGGTGAACAGGTCTCAAAATACGAAATTAAAGTTAAGATAAAATTTAACAAGGTTATATTTTCTTATCAAGATTAAGAAATAACAAGAGTTGCAGGTACAGAGTAGCAAAGCAACCAATCGAAAATGTACAATTACAGTGTTACAGGATTTGGGCTCCGAGAGCCAGACACATAATTCTTGAGCAATGAGCCCAACTTTACTATATACAAAATTCAACAAAGGGGCAGAAGACCCCAATCATGCCCAGGAGCTCTTGCTCCCAATTACACAGTAAAGCCTCCTCGAGGCACGCAGAAACAAATTTCAAGAAAGAGCGACCCGCTCTTAAGTTCAAGCCTATCAAAGGCCACACCAAACTCCACGTTCAAGCTGTCCTCCAAGGACATATACACAGGGGTAAAAATACCCAACCTACTGAGGCCTATTCAGTAAAAAAAAAACCAGAAATATTACATGGCCTCCCCAATACCTACTTGAGAGGAGGCGTACTTGCACTCCTATTACACTTTATTTAAAACCTACTTCGCGCTAGGCCTCTAATGCAAGGGCTAATCCCATACTAAAGAGGTGACTTATAGAAGGAGACATTTACATTACGTTAAGGAAGAAACGGTTGTGAAAATAAGTTCACCTCAACACAATATGAGTGGGAGCTCGAGAGGGTTAAGCACTCTCTATCCCAATATGTAGTTTAAAAAGATAGAGTTGATACCAAGTGTCTTTACATTTTAGAGGAAGGTTACATGGTAAAAGGCTTCGGACCTGCCCCGAGAGTTAAACTGCTGAGCTAGCAAGAAAAGAAGTTATTAAAAGGCCATTACCTGGTGGTTGAACTGCTGCCCGAAGAAAGAGGCGCTACCCGCCCCCTGCTACGTACTTTACACACTGATAGATGTTACAGAAGTGGCCCGGAGACCCGAAAATCAGCAGTTTATATACCCTCGCGGAAAGTTCGAGGCGTTTCAGGAACGAGAACACCCTCCCACAATCATTTTATTGGCTAACAACGAAAACCCCTACACTGGATGAAGAAGAAACACATTATTGGTGGAAAATTAATTACAGAAATTCCTTATTGGTCGAATTCAAAACTGGCGGAAAGAAAGGGTTAATATTGCCAACTTAAACAATAACTGAAAGAAATTTAACAAAGAACAAACTTATGAATTCAAAATTTCTCCAAAAACACAGTTCTTTCACTTCGCACTAGGGTGCATAACTGTAGTCCTTCAGTAGTGCCATCTGGAAGAGAATGTCCACACTTCTTACTACAGGCAAAACAAAAATACATCGAAAACGACCCAGTTCAGAAACTTGAGAATTAACACAGTAGATAAAGTTCAGACTTCCTCCAGTAGAGGAGTTTCAACTGGCGCAAAGTTTGAATTAGCGGCGTGGAGGTGTACCACCCGGTACAGACCTCCCCCCCCCCCCCTCCAAAAGTCCCTCCAAGGGGTAACACAGAAGAACATAAACTTTTGTTTCAAAATAAGGTCCAAGTTATGATGTTGATATAGAAGATAATTGCGGAAGTATTTACCAACAAGTTTTCTTAAAATGATTTTATCCAGTTTCAAAATTCTTTGGTTACTATGGATGTAATGTTTTTGTGCTTGTAGAAGTTGAATTCAGAAGGAAAAACCTTTAATTCTTGAAAGTCGAGAAAAATTTTCTAAGTCCACCAGATATTGTCGTTGATTTCAAAAATAGTAGTAATGTTGATATTAAATGTCCATGTAGCTGATTAAATATATTCAAGGTTGTTTAAGTTAGACGGCCAGACCGGCCGCTGCTGCTTGTGTCCAGAGGAGGCCGCTCGGACCCCTCAAGTACCCTGAGATACCGCTCGTCCGCACTATGAGAGGAGTAGTGAAGTTGAAGCACGCCACGCCCGCGGCGAACATGCAGGTCGCGGGCCAGTTGCAGGTTGTGCGCCGCACATCAGCCTTGGCCGGGAAGAGGACTCCGGCTCGCCGTTCCTGGTTGGCCTCACTGGAGAGGGGCGGGCCCTTACCCCACCTCAGTGGCGGTACGGCGCCGCGCTGCTGCGGGAGCACTGAAACATTAAAGCTCGGCGGCAGAATTTTGTTGGACCAGAATGATTTTAGGGTACATTCATTGTGGTGGAACTGAGGGGCCAGCGGAATAGAAATGTTTACTTCATTTAAAAGCCACTGTGTGTTGTTGAGCAGGAGACGGGAGCGTGGTAATAGCCATGGCAAGGACAGGATGGCAGTTTAACTGGTCGGGGAAGGTTTACAAAAATGCTTACATACAGGGAAATAGATTCCAAGGGCAGAAGGCCTTAAAAGTGAAACCCCTCAAACAAAATATAACCTTCAGATTTCTTTCAAAACTATATGAAGCAAGTTAGCACAGAAATTACACCGGTTTCACCTGTGACCGGTGAACCCTAAATATCCTCTCGGTGGCTGGATTGCTTAGCAATAAGGTAACGGGTGTAAGGAAATCGAGAATAATACACGGCCCATGAAATCTGGGGGCAAGCTTGCCCGCGGGAACAAAATTTTTGACCATCACCTGGTCACCTACCTTCAAATTGGTGGGTCTCCGTCCACGATCATATCTTTCCCTAACCTTTTCATGAGACACTTTAAGATTGGCTTTAGCCTTCTTCCAAAGATCTTTAATGTTATCTGGATCTATTGTCTCAGGTAGAATGTCATTCAGAGACCAGAGGTTAGAGAGCGGCGTGTTGGGAACAAACTTGAACATTAAAGAAGCTGGAGTAAACTTATGAGATTCATGAACAGCCGAGTTCAAAGCAAAAGCTAACCAATGCAGGGACGTGTCCCACCTAGAATAATCTTCATGATGATAGGCAATAAGGGCCGACCTGAGATTACGATTAACCCGTTCAGCCAGAGATGGTTGAGGGTAATAAGCAGAAGTTGTCACATGAGAGATGGACAGGTCAAAACAGAATTTACGAAATAGATTAGATGTGAAAGCCTTAGCATTATCAGACACAATATATTGACACGGACCAAAAGAAGCAAAGATTGAATTTAGACAAGTAATGGTGGACTGAGCGGTAGCCAGCTTAGTCGGAAATAACCAGGAAAATCTCGTAAAACCATCTACACATACAAAGATGAACTTGTTGGCATTTCCCTTTGACTGGGGGAAGGGTCCTACATAATCAATATACAGGCGTTCCATTGGGCGCGAAGCCTGATGAGAAGACAAAAGGCCTACCTTGGTGGACATGGTTGGTTTACTAAGCAAACAAGATTTACAAGCCTTTACTAGTTCACGGATTTCACCGTCCATACCCTTCCAGATGAACCTTTCACGAATCTTTTCACGAGTTTTAAAGATGCCTAAATGCCCCCCTAATGGGGTCTCATGATAGTACTTGAAGATCATAGGTACAAGAACAGCTGGAATGACAACTTTTATCATCTTATCATGCCTCGAAGGGCAACACAAAACTCCATTCCTCAGTACATAAGGGACGACGTGTTCCCCAGAAGAAAGGGTTTCCATTATCGGAGCCAGCGTTGGATCTTCCCGTTGGTATTTCTCAATGTCCCTAAAGAGCATGGGAGCATCTGTTAATATGGCATTAACCTCAGATAGTATGGACTCGGGAGGTGATGAACTATCGACCGGTTCATGGGTCTCGGCGTCGTTGGAAAACATACGGCTGAGTCCGTCTGCGACAACATTTTCAGTACCTCTGATATGCCTGACGTCAAATTGGAATGCCGAAATTCGGATGGCCCAACGGGCTATACGACCAGTACGACGCGGCCTACCTAATACCCAGCTTAAGGCTTGATTATCCGTCTCCAGGTCGAATTTGACATATTCCAGATAGAGACGGAACTTTTCTAAGGCAAATAATACTGCCAAACCTTCGAGCTCATAGATGGAATACTTGGCTTCTTGAGCCGATAGAGTCCTAGAGGCATAGGCGATGGGTCGCCTCCCTAGTTCAGTCTCTTGAAGAAGGACTGCAGCTACCGCCGACGACGACGCGGCGGTTTGGACGATGAATTTTTTGTAGAAATCGGGCATAGCCAGGACAGGGGCATTACACAGAGCTTATGTAAGATCTTCAAAAGCGGCTTGTTGAGAAGGTCCCCACTCAAATTTGATGCCTTTCCTACGGAGAAGGTTCAAGGGCGCCGCTCTATTAGCGAAGTTAGGGATAAACTTCCTGAAGAAATTCACCATACCAATGAACCTGGCGATCCCTTTGATGTCCTTGGGAGGTTTAAAATCACGGATGGCCTGTGTTCTAGAATGATCGACCGCAACACCATCGGGCGAAACAATATGCCCTAGGAATGACATTGAAGGTTTAGCGAAGGCAACCTTGGACAACTTCACAGTTAACCCAGCCTTACGAAGGCGATTGAGAACTTCTCGCAGATGATCTGGATGTTCTTCAAAAGTCTCCGAAAATACGACGACATCATCAAGATAGTAATACAAGTACTCGAATTTGATGTCGGAGAAGAACCTATCTAGCAGTCTAGTGAGTACAGCTGCTCCCGTGGGGAGCCCGAAAGGCACGCGGTTGTATTCATACAAATTCCAATCCGTGGCAAACGCTGTAAGATGTTTAGACTCTTCGGCTAGGGGAATTTGATTATAGGCCTGATTCAAATCCAAGACGGTGAAGAATTTAGCTTTACGAAACCATGAAAAACAAGAATGAAGGTCAGGAAGGGGCACAGATTGTAACACCACCTTCCGATTGAGAGCCCTATAGTCAATGACCGGCCTGAAGCCACCTTGGGGTTTCGGGACTAGAAAAATAGGCGAAGAATACGCCGACTTAGAGGGCCTAATAATACCATCCTTTAACATTTGATCGATGATTTCTTTCAATGCCTTCATTTTAGATGGAGATAGCCTATAAGGTGGAAAACGGACAGGAATCAAATCCGTGACCTCAATTTTGTATTCAATAAGGTCAGTAACACCAAGAGTATCAGAGAACACCTCTGGAAACGACTGACACAACTTACGAATACTGTCAGCCTGCTCCTCAGGTATGTTGTATGTCCGGCGCTCCCTTTCTCGCTCCGACAGCCAGCTGCACGCGCGCCTGTGTATCATTCTGCTAGCTTCGACGCGCAGCCCTCAGTGCGCGTGCCTGACCATCGAGTGTACTATAAATAGGAGCTCCCTGCCTGCTCACTTGCCCACTTCCCCCGGTGTCCAGCTCCAGAATACACCCTACGTCGAGCACGGAGGCTACTCCTCTTGAAAATGTGCTTCGACCAGGTGGACTGAATTTCTGGCAGTACGAGGTTTCACCTCTGGTCACCGCTCCCTTACCTGTTTCCACTGCCTATGTTCCGTAATTCTTTTACAAGCCATTTTCATTCCCTAATTTACGCAAGCTCCCTTAGTTTCGCTAGGTGGAATTTCTTCAATCAATTGAACTTGCTTTTTAGGAATTCAGGCACTTCAACAAACAAGGACTCTCAAAGACATTTATGTTAGTGTGCCAGATAGTTCTCGACTATCAACGTGTCAATTCACAAAGACTATCTTTTCAAGATAGAAGTGTATATAAAGACTGTAAACCTGTACATATTGTATAAAGACAGACTTTTCTCAAGATTCAATATTCCTTTTTGCTTCAAAATAAATTTCAGTTATTTGTGTAAATATCATAAAGTGAAGCAATAAAAGTTGTGATTTGTAAATTTCAACCTTGGTTACAACACAACTCTATGGCGACGAGGTAAAACAGCAACTCTATAATTCTTCGACCCCAGTTGCCAACTATATAGCAACGAGGTAAACACGGCACTACAATTCAACAGGCCCAATTGTCAACTCTACGGCGACGTGCTAAATAACAACGACACTCCAACCAGTTCTGACACACAGCTTACCTTACTCTTTCTTGCACGCATCTCGCAATGGCTACTGCGGAACAACTCGCTACGGTCTTCCAAGCCTTACAGCAGCAACAACAACAGTTTATGCAACAACAACAGGCAGCATTAATTCAGGCTATTCAAGCTATTTCTGTCTCTACACAGCCATCAGCTATTCCTCCGTTCTCTGCTTTTGATCCGGCTAAGGAAGAATGGTCAGTTTATTTAGCCCGTTTACAACAGCATTTCATCTGCCATTCTGTCACAGATGATCTACGCCGCCGCGCACTATTTCTTAGTTCGGTTGGCAATGCTACGTGTGAATTACTACGTAACTTAAGTCCGGAAGAACACTTATCTGAGGTACCCTTCACGCAGCTCTTGACCCGTCTCACGGACCACTATGCCAAAGCTCCTCACATAGTGGCCGCTCGCTATAAATTTTTTCAGAGCAGAAAGCAACCCCATCAGACACATACTGAATGGATAACTGAATTGCGTGGTCTAGCTAAACCCTGCCAATTCATCTGCTCCAAGGACGGTTGTGGTTCATCCTACACTGATTCTCTCATTCGGGACATGATAATTTTACATACCCCTGAAGACAAAATACGTTTTGACGCTGTCAAGCAGAGTAACCCTTCTTTAGAAGACGTCCAGCGTATTGCTACGGTTTATGAGCTTACTACCAAGACTGCCGCAGCCATAGCTTCTCCACACGAAGTTGCACAAGTCTCGCCTCAGGCCCGCAAGTCCTCTGCTACAGTGAACCGTACGGATAAGGCGCTCTCCACCAAGCATTCTCGCCAGGTTCCCTCTCGTAATGCTACACGGAAGCCCAATTCTAAAAGCACCTCGAAACTCCTGCCTTCCTGCCGAGGTTGTTTCCAGCATCATGAACGTCGTGACTGTCGTTTTTTCAAAGCTACTTGTGAACGATGTAATAAACTTGGACACATTAAGACTGTCTGTCAAAGTTCGCTCCGCCCTGCTAAGACTACTGCAGCACGCCGGAAGCATATACAGCCCCGCCAAGACATGGAAGTTGATCAGATCAATCTTATTCTTCCCACCAAGGATTCTCACAAAATCATCATTCCTCTCTCATTCTCTGATCGATCTGTCGATTTTCAATTAGATACTGGAGCACCTGTCTCTATTATCAACCTGACTACCTACCACAACTTAGGTTCACCTTCATGCTCTCCAGCTGACATCCAGCTCGTGACATTTAACAAGAAGAAAATTGACATCAAAGGTCAAATCAAGCTTCAGGCTAGTTATAAAGGAATTCAGAAAGCCATTCCTCTTCTCGTAGTTAACAACTACACTGCATCAAACATTATGGGCATGGATCTATTTAACTTATTTGGTTTCCAGATACATGACAACATTAACGTCGTATCTACATTGCATCCTACTTCTGACGTTACCGCTCTCCTAGCGCAGTTTCCTGAAGTCTTCGACTCTCAGCTCGGAACGGCAAAAGACTATACAGCTCACATACAGCTGAAATCCGGAGCTAAGCCTCGCTTCCTCAAAGCACGCCCAGTACCCCTAGCACTTCAAGACCAGGTCACGAAAGAATTAGAAAGATGGATACAAACTGGAATTGTTGTACCAGTTACTTCTAGTCAATGGGCTACTCCACTCGTGGTAATCAAGAAACCTGATGGTAATGTTCGACTTTGTGGCGATTTTCGATCTACAGTCAACGCACAACTCGACACAGATATCTTTCCTATTCCACGTCCAGAAGACTTATTCCGTCGTCTCTCTGGTGGACAATTCTTCTCTCGAGTTGATCTTAAAGAAGCATATCTCCAGCTACTTTTAGACGAAGAATCTAAGAAATTTCTCACACTCAACACTCCTCTCGGACTGCTCCAGCTCCAGCGGCTCCCATTCGGTGTTTCATCCTCAGCGGCTATTTTTCAGCGCTATTTAGCTCAACTCACCGCCTCCATTCCCGGTTGTGCTAACTACCTGGATGATATTATTGTTACTGGAAAAGATCATCAGGAACATCTCACCAATCTACGCCTCCTTCTCCAGAAATTGAAAGACAATGGCCTACGAGCGAATCTCGCTAAATGTACCTTCTTTCAACCTCAAGTTCACTACCTAGGACATATACTTGATAAGAATGGAATTCGTCCTAGTACACAGAATGTCTCAGCGATAGTAAACATGCCAGCACCTCAGAACCTCAAGCAGCTTCAGTCCTTCATAGGCAAAGCGAACTATTATAATAAGTTCATTCCACGCTTCGCTACAGTGGCGGCTCCATTAAACGCTCTACGTAAAAAAGGTGTTAAGTTTCAGTGGACTCCGCAATGCCAACAGGCATGGAAAACAATCAACAACGCCTTAATTCAAGCTATACAACTCACTCATTTTCAGCCCGACAAGATCATCACGCTAGCTACTGACGCTTCAGACTACGGTGTCGGTGCCGTTCTCTCCCAGAAGGATCGTCATGGACAAGAACGCCCCATCGCCTTCGCTTCGAAAACACTTAATGACCATCAACGTCGAAACTCCCAGATAGAGAAAGAAGCTTTAGCCATCATCTTTGGTATTCGCCGTTTCAATGAATATCTCTATGGCAACCATTTCCTGATCATTACCGATCATAAGCCTCTCGTACACTTATTCCATCCTGGTAATAAGATCCCAGAGTATTCCCTCAGAAAGCTTCAAAGATGGTCCATGTTCCTTTCTGATTATTCCTATCAGATTGTATATCGAGCCACATCCCAGCATTGTAATGCTGATGCCCTCTCCCGCTTACCCGTTGGTCCTGATACTGCCTTCGATTCTCAAGAATCTGAATGTCTTCAGTTGGACATAGAACTTGAAGATACTGTATCCAGTTTTCCTATTGATGCTACCTGCATAGCTAAAGCTACGGATAAGGACAGTACACTTGCTACTGTACGTACTTACATCCGCAACGGTTGGCCTCTTCAGAGCACACTTCCTGCCCACCTGGCACCTTATCATCGTATGCAGCATCGTCTCACGACTCGTGCCGGAGTTGTATTACTCGAAGCAGGCACCATCTTCCGAGTGGTTATCCCACTTAGCCTACAGAAACAAGTTCTCGGATTATTACACCAAAGCCATTGGGGTATCTCCAGAACAAAGCAACTCGCCCGTCAACACTGCTACTGGCCCGGTATTGATGCCGCCATTGAAAAGCTAATACGTCATTGTGAGCAATGTCAAACGAATCAGAACGCCCCGTCTTCTGATCTTGCTTCATGGCCTCCTGCTACTACTCCATGGGAACGAGTTCACATCGATTTCGCAGGTCCTTTCCTCAATTCCATGTGGTTAATAGTCATCGATTCACTGTCAAACTTTCCATATGTCGTGGATATGCATTCGACTACTACAACCGAAGCTACCATTCGTGCTCTCCAGAAAATCTTTACTACAGAAGGTTTACCGCAAGTACTCATTTCGGACAACGGACCTCAATTTACAGCTACTGCTTTTCAGAACTTTTGTACACATAATGGCATTCGTCATATCCTAGCACCACCTTTTCACCCTCAATCTAATGGTGAAGCTGAACGCTTCGTACAAACATTTAAAAGAAGTATGAAGAAAGCTGTCTCTTCAGGCTTAACTAAAGACCAAGCCTTGCTCCAACTCTTAAACAACTATAGAACTCTACCAGGCGCTGATAATATCACTCCTGCACAGAAGCTCCATGGACGACCTCACAGAACTTTGCTTTCTCTGTTACAGCCTCTTCCGACCCAGCATAAGACCGCACCAACGAAGTTCTCCCTCAACGACAAGGTCTACACCAGGACATTCAAATCCAACCCACTATGGATACCTGGAGTCATCTGCAGATCTTTGGGTCATCGTCTATACGAGATACAGACTGCGGAGAAACGTATCTGCCGCCATCAAGATCAGATACGTCTGCGCTACCGCCCCTGTCCAGCTATTGATGCTATTGCTAAACCTGATAAATCTATTGCTGAACGAGCCTTAGATCATTTGATAACAATGGGTTCCTTTCAGGACGAGACAGCGCCACTCCGCCCAGTTCCAGCTCCGGACAATACAACAGAAACATCAGCAGCTCCGCCCCAGCATCGCAGTCGCCGCCAGCGCCGCCGCCGTTTCACGCCGTACCGGCGTATTTAGGAGGGGAGGGTGTTGTATGTCCGGCGCTCCCTTTCTCGCTCCGACAGCCAGCTGCACGCGCGCCTGTGTATCATTCTGCTAGCTTCGACGCGCAGCCCTCAGTGCGCGTGCCTGACCATCGAGTGTACTATAAATAGGAGCTCCCTGCCTGCTCACTTGCCCACTTCCCCCGGTGTCCAGCTCCAGAATACACCCTACGTCGAGCACGGAGGCTACTCCTCTTGAAAATGTGCTTCGACCAGGTGGACTGAATTTCTGGCAGTACGAGGTTTCACCTCTGGTCACCGCTCCCTTACCTGTTTCCACTGCCTATGTTCCGTAATTCTTTTACAAGCCATTTTCATTCCCTAATTTACGCAAGCTCCCTTAGTTTCGCTAGGTGGAATTTCTTCAATCAATTGAACTTGCTTTTTAGGAATTCAGGCACTTCAACAAACAAGGACTCTCAAAGACATTTATGTTAGTGTGCCAGATAGTTCTCGACTATCAACGTGTCAATTCACAAAGACTATCTTTTCAAGATAGAAGTGTATATAAAGACTGTAAACCTGTACATATTGTATAAAGACAGACTTTTCTCAAGATTCAATATTCCTTTTTGCTTCAAAATAAATTTCAGTTATTTGTGTAAATATCATAAAGTGAAGCAATAAAAGTTGTGATTTGTAAATTTCAACCTTGGTTACAACAAGGTAGATGTCTAAGGTCTAACAACATCTCATCCTGGGTAGGCGAAATAGATGAACATGATGCAGAATTACATTTTAACAAGAGGATTTTACAGTTGGAAGCAAATTTGAATGTGCACGACCTGCTCTGAAGGTCGAGCACTAGACCGGTGTGAGAAATGAAGTCAGCTCCCAATATTATGGGGCAAGACAAGTGCTTGGCCACAAACAATTTAACTTTCCAAGTAAATTTGAAAATACGAATTTTGGCTTTTAAGGAACCTAAAATTTCTAATATAGAAGAATTAGCCGAAATATATTGAACATGAGATGAGCAATAGTCAGGAAGTTTACAAATAGATTTCAATTTCGAATACCATTGAGCCGAAATAATTGAACAAACACTGCCTGAATCTAAAAGAGCTGTTACAGGTTCATTATTTAACTCAATTTTGAGAAAAGGTACGGGTGCGGGGGAGTCCGCCGCAATCCAAGGGCATTCTTTGGGGCATTCAAAAGATACATTTGAAGACTGAATTTTCCCTGAATTTTCGACCTGTTTACCAGGGGCTGAGCCTCGGGAAGATGGATCAGTCGACTCAGCCGAAGCCGCTAGTCACTTCTGATTGTTGTTGGAAGTTGCACCCGAAGTTGAGCAAGACGGGGTGCTGTTGGTATTAGGGCAGTTCTTGGCAATATGTGAGAAAGCCCCACATTTAAAACAGCCTTGTGATGAACTTGCTCCATTATTTGTCCTACTAGATTTGATCAATGGACATTTATTGCGAAGATGGTCAGGCGACCCGCAAGCATAACATTTACGGGGTGTGATTGGTCGGCGAGGTGGAGGCCGAGGATTACTAAAAGAAGGAGGGGGTTCTTTCGCGACACGCAAGGAATCGGCGTATCTAACTCCTTCGGCCGATACAGCCATAGCTTCTAGCTCAGCGAAAGTTTGCGGACGCGACGCAAAACACAAGTAGATCGGTAAGGTGGAGAAATACCTTCTACAATAGCCTGTACAATCTGATCTTCAGGAAAATGAAGAGCAAACACCCTGGTATAGAACTTAATATCTTGGATGAAATCTTCCAAGTTTTCATCCAACCGCTGTACACGATAATAGTACTTCTGAATCAGGGATGACCTCGCCCGAGCGGGAATGAAATTTGCAAGAAGGTGAGCATGAAAGTCTTCAATAGATGACTGTTCCGCTATTGCTCTAACAATTTTGTCCGAGAGAACACCAATTGCATAGGGATAAATTATCTGTAAAATTTGACACGGAGAAAGAGAAAAAACAAGAGCATGGTCCTGAAACTCAACTAAGAACCGTAAAAATGCAATTACGTCACTGGTATAGTTAACCGAAAACTTAGAGATACCTCTAAGCAACATTGCTAATGGATGCGGCAAACTGCTGAAACCCGGAGACGTAGTAGGAAGGGGCCTAAGTGGCGGAGAAGCAGATTCGGAAGGAGCATTATTTAACACAAAGGGTGGAATGGACTTGCGACGATCTGACATATTTTCTGATGGGGCAGATGTACGTTGGGTTGTCGCCTCAGTACTACTTCCTTCCTCTTTCGAGGAATCCTCCCCACTAACAATATTTACTACCATGGGTTGGTCGACTTTAGGGATGGCAGATCCAGGTAACAACTGACTAACTTTACCAGACATTTGGGACAAGTTTTCGGCAAGGGCGCTAGCTTCCTTACCCTGAACGTCATTTAACTTCAGAGACAATAGATCACATACCCTATTATAAAAGTGGTACAACCTAGCCTGTACTCTTTTGAGTTGATTAGGAGATGGATCACTTACTACAAAAAAACTAACTACAGATGCTAGCTCAGTAGTATTGTCATTGATCGTGGAGAGAGCATCGTCAATCACTCTTTCTCCCAAAGTCGGGATGGTAATAGGTAAATCAAGGGAATCTTTTAGCTTATTGAAGTCGACTGCAACCGTGCCTCCAGATTGAACGTTTCTAGAGATAATTCGTAAATTAATTCCTCTTTACGCAAATAGAAAGGATGAAGAACCTCGCGAGGGCCGGACATGATGACAGAACAATTTTGAAAAAGGAAAAATAAAAAATTCCAGCAACTGAAAAAATTCTTAGAGTTCGAAAGCAAAGCAATGTTTAGCCGTCAAAAGGGGCTAAATTGAGACCCATTCAACCACGCTCTGCTACCACTTGTTACCGAGTTTTGTGGATGTGCAGAGGTGAAAGAAGGTGCGGGGGTGAACAGGTCTCAAAATACGAAATTAAAGTTAAGATAAAATTTAACAAGGTTATATTTTCTTAACAAGATTAAGAAACAACAAGAGTTGCAGGTACAGAGTAGCAAAGCAACCAATCGAAAATGTACAATTACAGTGTTACAGGATTTGGGCTCCGAGAGCCAGACACATAATTCTTGAGCAATGAGCCCAACTTTACTATATACAAAATTCAACAAAGGGGCAGAAGACCCCAATCATGCCCAGGAGCTCTTGCTCCCAATTACACAGTAAAGCCTCCTCGAGGCACGCAGAAACAAATTTCAAGAAAGAGCGCCCGCTCTTAAGTTCAAGCCTATCAAAGGCCACACCAAGCTCCACGTTCAAGCTGTCCTCCAAGGACATATACACAGGGGTAAAAATACCCAACCTACTGAGGCCTATTCAGTAAAAAAAAAAACAGAAATATTACATGGCCTCCCCAATACCTACTTGAGAGGAGGCGTACTTGCACTCCTATTACACTTTATTTAAAACCTACTTCGCGCTAGGCCTCTAATGCAAGGGCTAATCCCATACTAAAGAGGTGACTTATAGAAGGAGACATTTACATTACGTTAAGGAAGAAACGGTTGTGAAAATAAGTTCACCTCAACACAATATGAGTGGGAGCTCGAGAGGGTTAAGCACTCTCTATCCCAATATGTAGTTTAAAAAGATAGAGTTGATACCAAGTGTCTTTACATTTTAGAGGAAGGTTACATGGTAAAAGGCTTCGGACCTGCCCCGAGAGTTAAACTGCTGAGCTAGCAAGAAAAGAAGTTATTAAAAGGCCATTACCTGGTGGTTGAACTGCTGCCCGAAGAAAGAGGCGCTACCCGCCCCCTGCTACGTACTTTACACACTGATAGATGTTACAGAAGTGGCCCGGAGACCCGAAAATCAGCAGTTTATATACCCTCGCGGAAAGTTCGAGGCGTTTCAGGAACGAGAACACCCTCCCACAATCATTTTATTGGCTAACAACGAAAACCCCTACACTGGATGAAGAAGAAACACATTATTGGTGGAAAATTAATTACAGAAATTCCTTATTGGTCGAATTCAAAACTGGCGGAAAGAAAGGGTTAATATTGCCAACTTAAACAATAACTGAAAGAAATTTAACAAAGAACAAACTTATGAATTCAAAATTTCTCCAAAAACACAGTTCTTTCACTTCGCACTAGGGTGCATAACTGTAGTCCTTCAGTAGTGCCATCTGGAAGAGAATGTCCACACTTCTTACTACAGGCAAAACAAAAATACATCGAAAACGACCCAGTTCAGAAACTTGAGAATTAACACAGTAGATAAAGTTCAGACTTCCTCCAGTAGAGGAGTTTCAACTGGCGCAAAGTTTGAATTAGCGGCGTGGAGGTGTACCACCCGGTACAATTATTATTATTATTATTATTATTATTATTATTATTATTATTATTATTATTATTATTATTATTATTATTATTATTATTATTATTCCGTTTTACCCTGCAGGTTTGGTTTTCCTCCCGAATCAGTGAGGGATCCCACCTCTACCACCTCAAGGGCGGTGTCCTGGAGCGTGAGATATTTCATTGGATTACAACTGGGAAGGAGTGCCAGTACCTCGCCCAGGCAGCCTCACCTGCTATGCTGAACGGGGGCCTTTTGCCTTGTGGAGGATCGGAATATTGGAAAAGATAGGTAAGGAAGAGTCTGTGGTCTTAAGCTAGGTAAAATCCCGGCATTTGCCTGGACGAGAAGTGGGGAAACCATGGAAACCCACTTCGAGGATGGCTGAGGTGAGAATCGAAACCATTCTTCTCAGCTGGCCATCCGAGGATGAGTGGACCCCGTTCCATTCCTCGTGCCACTTTTCAAATTTCGTGACAGCCGTGAATCGAGCCCGGGCTTCCGAGTGTGGCAGCTAATCACACTAGCCACTACACCAAGAGGCAGCCTGTGGCATGTAAATACCGATGTGAAATAGAGTTTGTTTATACTTTTCTACTACATATCCAACAGTGGAAAGGGTGAATTTCCATATGAGGAATACGCATATGCCCTCCCCCCTGCCCCCCCCCCCCGTTCCCTCCCGTATTTTAGTCTTCTTGTTTCAAAGGCCTAAGCCTTGTCTTTGCAGCCATAGTTACCTTTCCTAGCATTCCTTTTCATCTCCAAAGCTCATTGGACAGTTACTTAGGCATGATACTCTTTCACAAAACATTTTCGAAAGCAAGATATTAGGGAAGAAAATAAGGATACGGCCCAGAACATCTTATTTTAGAAATGTGATTTGTGAGATGGGTGTTGTTCTTACTTGAGAAATGTGTTTTCAAGCAGTTGTCTTTTCTCCCCTATTTCTTGTAGAAGCATCTCAGTACACTTCCTGTCAGTCCAGCTGGTTCTGGCAATTCTAATTTCCGCTGCGCCCTCGATACATGCGTTTTCTTTCTTTATTTTTTTTAAATATTTGCTTTACGTCGCATCGGCAGAGATAGGTCCTATGGCGAGGACGGGATACGAAAGAGTGTTAGTGGTCTTGATTAACGTACAGCCCCAGTATTTGCCAGGTGTACAACACAAATGGGAAATCACGGAAAACCATCTTCAGACTGCCGAGAGTGGGGTTGGAACCCACTATCTCCCGAATGCAAGCTGACACAAACCGCGCAGTCACTCGCTCGTCCAGGATTCATCTCCATAATTATGTCAAGACACTCAGTACAAAGGTTTCTAGAAATCTCTTCTTAGTAGGATACTGATGTTCTTGTTCAGCAGACGGTTTTAGTCATACTTGTGTGTTATCCGTCTCTTGGCACAGGCCAGAGCAAAGTATAGCTTCCACCGAAGTCCCAGCCTCTTCCATGGCTGTGACAATATGGAAGCTGCTGGGGTATGGGTGGTGCTGAGTAATGCCATTTGGAGCACAACTAGTGTCTGAGTGTTATGAAAGGTGTTGCTCATAGGATCAGTCGTGCTGCAGTGGAACCTTCTAGTCCAGTGAGGAAAGCAATGGCAAACTACCTCACTCCTCATCTTGCCTAGTACGCCTCATTTTGGTGCTGCCATTGGGTTTTGCGGTTTCCCTATAACTGCATAGCATTTGGTGGTGCTGTTTGAGGATCCAACCAGCTTCTGGGCTGATGACCTAACAGACAGACACTATTTTTTTTATTAGCCTTGAGGTTATTTTATTAAAAATTATTATTTAGTTCGACATTTACCGGGCGGCCACACATTGGATCGTTTTATTATTTTAATTTGCTTTACTTCGCACCGGCACATATAGGTCTTACGGCGGCGATGGAATAGTAAAGGGCTGGGGGGGGGGGGAAGGAAGCGGCCGTGGCCTTAATTAAGGTACAGCCGCAGCATTTGCCTGGTGTGAGAATTTTTTGTTAAGAAGGAAGCCATACTTCCCAGTATCGACTTAGTCAGGATAAAAAAACTTTCCAATCTGTCAAACACACAACATTTCATAATGAAATTATTCTACTAGCCAGGCAAATTACAAAGCCAAAATCTCAAGTAACTTAAAATCAATGATTTAAGTGATTTGATAGAATTGTTAATGAAATTTTGTGAGTTTGACAGACTGGAAAGTTTTTGTCGTGGTGTGAGAATGTAAACCACGTAAAACCATATTCAGGGCTGCCGACAGTGGGATTCGAACCCACTGTCTCCCGAAGGCAAGCTGAGAGCTACGTGCACCAAACCACGCGATCACTCACTCGGTAATCATTTTATTAATGAAAATAACGCATAACGGGCCAGTAATTCAACATTCCAACTACAGGCTAGTGGAGGAATCGAAAAGCTGAGTTGACTATTTCTGTACAGACGTCAAACGAACCAAATAACTTTTTCAATAATATGCAAATATTTTAAACAAAAAATAAGAAAGAATGCGGCCCTCAATTTAGGCTTGTGTGTAAAAAATAAGTCCGCCTCTGTGGTGTAGTGGTTAGCGTGATTAGCTGCCATCCCTGGAGGTCCGGGTTCGATTCCCGGCTCTGCCACGAAATTTGAAAAGTGGTACGAGGGCTGGAACGGGGTCCACTCAGCCTCGGGAGGACAACTGAGTAGAGGTGGGTTCGATTCCCACCTCAGCCATTCTCGAAGTGGTTTTCCGTGGTTTCCCACTTCTCCTCCAGGCAAATGCCGGGATGGTACCTAACTTAAGGCCACGGCCGCTTCCTTCCCTCTTCCTTGCCTGTCCCATCCTATCTTCCCATCCCTCCACAAGGCCCCTGTTCAGCATAGTAGGTGAGGCCGCCTGGGCGAGCTACTGGTCATTCTCCCCTGTTGTATCCCCGACCCAAAGTCTGAAGCTCCAGGACACTGTCCTTGAGGCGGTAGAGGTGGGATCCCTCGCTGAGTCCTAGGGAAAAACCAACCCTGGAGGGTAAACAGATTAAGAAGAAGAATGTAAAAAATAAGAAATAATAAAGCCAAAAACCTAAATTAACGTTCTCTGGCCATGGACAGCTACGAGAAAAAGGTATGGTGGAGCTAAGCAACATGGTCGGGAGAATGGTAATCAAACACATCGCCCGTAACAAACACAAGCGACTGATAGAACTTAGCAAATAACTATGCCGCGCGCAGAAACCTATTATTGTATTCCACCCCTAACGGGCATACTTTACAGACAGCCCCAGTTAAGAAAGTCGTGGTTGCAATAATTCATTTTCACGCCGGTGGGCGCAATGTGAACACGTTCTTGAAATAACAGGTGAGGTTTCGCTCACTCGAGGGCATGATACACAAGTTCAGGGCCGTAACCAAGGGAGAGGGGGTTACTGGAGGTTGAATGAATAACTTTTATTTTCTCCAGATCTGCACAGTTAAAAAACCTAATGGATCTATTCGGAGAAAAATAAAACAAAATTACAAATAAAAGGAACCTCTTATTGAGCGTGTGGCCGCCTATGTATCAGGCTGCCCTAGCCACGGGTACCCTGTAGCCAGAGCAAACATCCCCCTCTCTCTACGGATGCCCAGTAGAGAAACGCCCCCCGCCCCCACCATGGGAATTTTACAAAGTAAAATGAAGAGGAACTGGCACTAAACAAGTGAAAGTCGACTCAATGGGTTGGCTCATTTGAACATTCACAGAGACCATTTTAAAACAAAGAGATCTCTTGGATCTATTTTCTAAGAAGCCTCGAAAGTTGGATTTTAGATTGTAATCTGAACATAACATTCGCTTGACCTTGACCATATTGTTCTTGTTCTGTATTCAAGGTAAGATTTGGTAGTGTACTGCAATCTGCATATTAACATAATTCACTATTATCAGTGTCCTTATAATAACACTCATGCATGAGCGCATCACACACGCACAAGAATCTTCATTTTGTAAGTATACTCTCAGCTCCCACCATCGGTCGATCCTGGACATGCTACTGCTGGATAGGGGAGGATAAAGTGGCAAACGAAATTGCAGCAGGGTGAAGCAACATTGCCAGTTCTCTGTTACCAATCCTGAAAGAATTAAATTGCATATGGCTTTTAGTGCCGGGAGTGTCCGAGGACATGTTCGGCTCGCCAGGTGCAGGTCTTTTGATTTGACTCCCGTAGGCGACCTGCACGTCTTGATCAGGATGTGGAATGAAGATGTCACATGCACCCAGCCCCCGTGCCAGCGAAATTAACCAATGATGGTTAAAATTCCCGACCCTGTCGGAAATCGAACCCGGGACCCCTGTAACCAAAGGCCAGTACGCTAACCATTTAGCCATGGAGTGTAACTAGCACACTGTCCGTAAATTATGTTAATGCTGTTAAGGTCTGGAGTGAACTGAACGATGTGGCAAGCTTTTCTGTAGCACCTCCTCTACTCAGGGAATGGTCCCGCTTTCTGGTCTGTTCTAAACCAAGATCATCGAAGCTCAAGTCGTCCAGTTTCAGAAAATGAATGTTCCAGATGGAATGATAGGAATACAGTAGTTGCAGGAACCATGTATAGGCTACGTCCCCTCTTGCGCACCGCGGGGTACATTTATTTGGAACGAATTTCTATTACGTGTAACAAGTCATCTAAAATAATAGTAAGAAGAGGAAGAAGAAGAAGAAGGAGGAGGAGGAGGAGGAGAATGATTTTACGGGCCACTAAATACTTTTACTGTTTTCGGAGACGCCGAAGTGCCACAATTGTCTCGTAGGAATTATTTTACGTGCCAGTAAATCTACCGACACAAGGCTGAGGTATCTGAGCACCTTCAAATACCGCCGGACGGAGGTAGGAGCGGACCTGCCTAGTTGGGCTCAGAAGGACAGCGCTCCACCGTCTGAGCTTTTCAGCCCGGCTCGGTTATCGAGTACCCGGGTTTTCGGGCATCCGTACTCGATGTACCGGGTACCTGGGTATTTCGCTTCAGGTAACCACTGTAAAGGGTCTCGACATTAGCCCTAGTCTGGACTCAGTTTTGCTGTGATTTAATAAAGTCAATGACACTTCAACCCGGGGTGCAGGTTAAAGGTCAACGCCACAGTAAATGCGCTCAAATATCCGAGACTAAATATTTTAACGTGCTGGTTTCTCTCTGAAATCAATATTGTGCTGGCATTGGCCGCAGACTGGAATGCTCTATGTAATTGAATTTCAAATGTTCAGAGTGTTTTTAGTTTTGTAGGGCCAGTGTACATACGATAATGGCATATATCGTGCAACATGGAATGTAACCACACGAACACAATTTATTTTTGTATCCATTTTGAAAGCCACTTTTTATCTATAAAAAGTAGAATCTGGCCCTGTCTAACCGAGACGCCAAAAGCACTCTGATGTTATAGTGGACTGCCATAACCATAGGTTCTGCAGTGGGCACTGTTGTTATCCGCACGAAAGTTCTCTTTGATTTGAGTCGTCTCCTTGGAGGTTGGTGACCAAAGAGAGGGCTTGGTCCCCTACTAACTTTGTTCGTTCAGTTTGTGTTATGACCTCGCAACGAACCCTAGGAGGGGCTGCACCTGCCAGGGAGAAAGTTGCTTTTGGGGATCATTGTAAGTATCTAGGTGTTAATATAAGGAAAGATCTTCACTGGGGTAATCACATAAATGGGATTGTAAATAAAGGGTACCGATCTCTGCACATGGTTATGAGGGTGTTTAGGGGTTGTAGTAAGGATGTAAAGGAGAGTGCATATAGGTCTCTGGTAAGACCCCAACTAGAGTATGGTTCCAGTGTATGGGACCCTCACCAGGATTACCTGATTCAAGAACTGGAAAAAATCCAAAGAAAAGCAGCTCGATTTGTTCTGGGTGATTTCCGACAAAAGAGTAGCGTTACAAAAATGTTGCAATGTTTGGGTTGGGAGGAATTGAGAGAAAGAAGAAGAGCTGCTCGACTAAGTGGTATGTTCCGAGCTGTCAGCGGAGAGATGGCGTGGAATGACATTAGTAGACGAATAGGTTTGAATGGCGTCTATAAAAGTAGGAAAGATCACAATATGAAGGTAAAGTTGGAATTCAAGAGGACAAACTGGGGCAAATATTCATTTATAGGAAGGGGAGTTAGGGATTGGAATAACTTACCAAGGGAGATGTTCAATAAATTTCCAATTTCTTTGAAATCATTTCGGAAAAGGCTAGGAAAGCAACAGATAGGGAATCTGCCACCTGGGCGACTGCCCTAAATGCAGATCAGTATTGATTGATTGATTGATTGAGGGAGTATAGGTTGTAGACAGGTGCAGATTTCAGACAGCCATAAATTATTCCGCGTGACTCATTGAGAGCAATATCCACTTGTTTCGCATGAGCTGAATGATGCCTGTTCCTAAGTAACAATATTATCTTGACATCCCAGCCCACATCCTTCCATGTGCCATCTACAATTTGCCAGGTTGTACATCCCATTCAAACCCAGTACAGTTATTCGGGGGATCAGTCCTAGGTACTGCTGTGGCTAACGTGGACTTTGCCGGTTACAAGCCATGCCGCGAGAAATCCTAAGACATGCTGCGCAGCCTGGTCCCCTTGGGGTACCTGGTACCTAGTATCCGATCCCGGAGAATGTGACCACGCTCTCCTAGGATGGATGGGACAGGCACATGGTGACTGTCCTCCTTCATCTCTGCCCAAGTCATGGCTCTATATACTGTATTTGGTTGCTGTGTAGATCCTATGACTGAGCAGATATGCAGGGGAGTGCGATTTTTGGAAGAGCGGGGGGGAGGGGGGCACAAAGAAGGGAGACATTTTCAATCAAAACCAACAGCGATTTTATTTAATTGTTTTTAAAATATCTGTCGATCAAATACAGTACTACCTATTTGTTGTTACACCGTTGTGAATACAACCTAATACAGGCCTATTCATGTAGCTAATTTAACTTTCCTGACATTCTCTAAAGACCACAGCCGTTTCCTTCCCAAATTCCTACTCAGAACTCCTTTCTTCAACTAGACCAAAGTTAGCGGTCGCCACTTATATTGGAGAAATGGGAAGTCCGCCTCGGTAACCGAGTGGTTGGCGTGCTGAACTTCGGACACAAGGGTCCCGGATTCGATTCTTGGCTGGTCAAATAATTTGTACCTCGAATGGTAGATTCCCTTTGCTGAGGGACTGGGTCCTTGTGTGTGTGTCCCACCCTTTACTTCAGCCTGCTCAATTCCTCTGTATGGAGGTTAGCGGCAGGAAGAGTATCTGGCTGTAGTAAACATGTGGATAATGGGATGGCTCTCCTTTGGAGGGTTAAGGAGAAAATCCCTCCCGAACCAAAACTCGAATTGGCACATTATCGTTAATGAGTGAGGTGGGGCGCCATTTCGAAATCTGTTTTTGCTAGTTGCTTTACGTCGCACCGACACAGATAGGTCTTATGGCGACGATGGGACAGGAAAGGGCTAGGAGTGGGAAGGAAGCGGCCGTGGCCTTAATTAAGGTACAGCCCCAGCATTTGCCTGGTGTGAAAATGGGAAACCACGGAAAACCATTTTCAGGGCTGCCGACAGTGGGGTTCGAACCTACTATCTCCCGAATACTGGATACTGACCGCACTTAAGCGACTGCAGCTATCGAGCTCGGTCGAAATCTGTCCAAGGCTTGATAAACCTTAAACGCGGCCCCATTTGGTAGACTTCCGTATACAAGTTACTCGAGTTTGCGAAGTGTCACACCACTAAAACAAAAAATAAATTACACGATTTTACTTCTAAGAACATTTTATTTCACATTCGGGCTGAGCAGTGATCGCTTGGTAGGCCATGGCCCTTCGGGGCTGTTGCACCATGGGGTTTGCTTTGTTTTTTATTTTACATTCTCAAGCACGATAAATTCTAGGTTTATTACAGATAAAAATACTTTTAGATGCTTCGTCTGTGATCTGTATTTTGACTTGGCTTAGTCCAGTTCTAAAAACATAGTTGCTCACACAAATGCATTGAAGGAAGCAAATCCAAAATTTTAGCTCGAAATAATCTTAAAAAATGTTGGAGTATACAGTATCTACATCCACTCAGCTAGGACACAGATTTTTTTTAAACAATAATTTTGCTATGAGTTTACGATGAGAAAGAGTGACGGACGAATGAACACTGATCTTCCACAACGCCATCTCTTGTAGTTGTGCGTAGGTCTAGAACAACTTATGTTGGTTCGTGAATCTAAGGCCTCCTCTACGACAGGCCTATTCAATAAGTGGCCCGCGAGACTTCCAACACTTCGGTAAAAGCACTCCATTATGGGTATATGTTAATATTTTTTATAATGTCCTATTTATCCACCGACATTTTGTGTTAAAATATATACTTTCAAAGTTAATACATAATAATAATAATAATAATAATAATAATAATAATAATAATAATAATAATAACAATAATGTCCGCCTCGGTGGTGTAGTGGTTAGTGTGATTAGCTGCCACTCCCGTAGGCCCGGGTTCGATTCCCGGCTCTGCCACGAAATTTGAAAAGTGGTACGAGGGCTGGAACGGAGTCCACTCAGCATCGGGAGGTCGCCTGAGTAGAGGGTGATTCGATACCCTCCTCAGCCATCCTCGAAGTGGTTTTTCCGTGGTTTCCGACTTCTCCTCCAGGCAAATGCCGGGATGGTACCTAACTTAAGTCCCGGCCGCTTCCTTCCCTCTTCCTTGTCTATCTCTTCCAATCTTCCCACCCTCCCAGAAGGCCCCTGTTCAGCATAGCAGGTGAGGCCGCCTGGGCGAGGTACTGGTCATTCTCCCCAGTTGTATTCCCCAAACAAATATATCACGCTACAGGACACTGTCCTAGAGGCGGTAGAGGTGGGATCCATTGCTGAGTCCGAGGGAAAAACTAACCCTGGTCGATAAACGGACTAAAAAAGAAAGGAAATAATAATAATAATAATAATAATAATAATAATAATAATAATAATAATAATAATAATAATAATAATAATAATAATAATAATAATAATAATAATATGTTGGGTATTTAGCGCGAAGGCTGTTTTGATCCTCCACAGTTCCGCCAACATCTGTCATAGATAGCCTAGGCGTCACTGAAGAGGCATACTAGGGAAATGAGCAGTGGGGTAGTTTCCCGTTGCTTTCCTCACCGGGCCAGAAGTTGCTATTACATATCAGTCTGCCGAGTCTACTGAAATGCATGCACCAACCGAACCTATGAGTGACATTTTCACGCTAGGAATGGTATTACTAGCATCACACAAACTTCGGTCACTTTCGTATTGTCAAAGCCAAGGACGAGACTGAGACAGGTCAATGAAAGTAACAAATTTATTCTAGCCCATGCCAGAATACACAATAATAATAATAATAATAACAATAATAATAATAATAATAATAATAATAATAATAATAATAATAATAATATGACCGGACGAGTTGGTTGTGCGGTTAGGGGCGCACAGCTGTGAGCTTGCATCCGGGAGATGGTGGGTTCGAACCCCACTGTCGGCAGCCCTCAAGATGGTTTTCCGTCGTTTTCCATTTTCACACCAGGCAAAATAATAATAATAATAATAATAATAATAATAATAATAATAATAATAATAATAATATGGCCTCAGCTACTGTCCAGGCATTTTGATTTGACGTCATTTGGGCTTGCTGCGTGGCAATTATGACGTTCCGCTTTACCAGCTGTCAGAGAACCGAATCTCTGTCGGGCGATTTATAGCAGAGTTTAAAGTAAGTTCGTCGGGTAAGCACCAAAGTGTCACCAGAGATCGTTTTATGGCCCGACGTCGCACGACGTGGATGCTGAAAGGACTTCCTCCCATCCTTAAAAAATCCAGCTATGTCTGTCGTGTTTGAACCTACGACCTTAGGATCCGGAAGTCGATACTCTACCACTGACCCACAGATGGAACTACTTTTAGAGAAAATTATAAGGATTACATCAGGATTTCTCTGACATCGCATGAACCACAATCTGCCAATTTAGTAAGAGACAAAAAAGGCCACTTCTCACATGAGTTAGTTTGAAGATGTCATGTATGTTAATAGTTTGTAATTATGTAGTTTACCTAACTTTTACAGGCAAAGTACAGTAAAATTGTATTTCATTTCTGTCATTACCCCCTCGTGTTGGTTAGGCGTCGTTATGACAATTTGATAACTAAACTGAATGAAAGGAAAATACCAAGCAAGCGCCTCTAAGGAACATCAAAAAAGACCTTCGTGAAGACATTCCTTAAAGATGCCGACCGCGAGGCTTTGAAGAGGTGAATTGTGCAGTTCAAGACCGAATAAAATGGAAAGAAACTTATCACAGGGATAAACCACACTGGTCTAAATACCCCACGACGACGACGATTATCACCTAAAATAATCAGAAAAAGAAAAACTCCCGATCTAAATATATAAGGAATTTGTTTGTAATCAGGCCTAAGTAGGTTAGACGGTAGAGCACTGGCGTTCTGGCTCCTAGTTGACAGGTTCGATCCTGGGTCAGCCCGGTGGTATTTTAAAGTTCTCAAATACGTCAGCCTCTTGTCGATAGATTTATCGGCACATAAAATATTTCCTGCAATTCCGGCATCGCAGTGTCACCGTAAATCGTAAAAGTAGTTAGTGTGAAGTAAAAGCAATAATACTATTGTTATTGTTTGTAATAACTTCCTCGAAGTGACCGATGGGGAAACTACTTGAATAGCCCTCCCTAGGAGATACTAATTTTAAGGAAGTAAGGGCAGTCTTCAGTTCACATTTTAACACTGAAGGTGACGCTTTGGATTTATTTTACTCTTGTTCTAATTATCTCACTTGCGAACTTCCCTTTCTGCATTAAAGGCAGCTAAGATGGAATATTCCGGAATGGCGATAGCCTTGAATATAATTCTGTATATAATAAAAAAATGTCCAAACATTGTTGTTCGCTGTACTAAATCCATCGCACAGTGATGGATGGAGTTTTAACATGAATGTGAGTGGGTGGCTCTACATATAAATATATGGTAATATTCTGTACCTACCACGTTGTGCCATTCCGTCATCATCTATTCCATTCCAAGACCAAGAATAGTCTAAAATTTATTAGCCTACAACTGCTCTTTCATTTATCATGAACAATACATTATTTAGGACTTCATAGAGCTTCTTTCCAAAGTGAATGCAACTGAATTCCTTGCCGATATCCACCAGAAAATGGATATGTACGCCTATATTTAATGGAATACCTCGGCTTATCGATACATCATTCTGTTACTTCTCACTTATTAATATGATATCCCGAGTCCAGCCCGTACAGTGCGTTGGTCTGAAAAAAGACTGATATAAATATCGTTTTCTTTGAGAACTCACTTCTTTCTTGAAGAATATCTTTCATTGGAAATATGAGCTCTGCTTTGTTATACCTTGATTCAGTTTCACTTAGTATAAGCCTCTTACCATCCTGGAGAAATTCACATCCTAAATACTTGAAATGATCTACTTCCAGTTTCGAATTCCTCACCTGGCATTCACTCTAAGGTTTCTTCCTTATTGACATCAATTTAGTCTTGAAAATGCTGACTTCTACACTGACTGACAGAGAAAATGCAACATCAAGAAGGAGTGGTCAGAACTTTATGCCAATTGCAGGGTAGACTGACGTCACTGAGGTATGCTCATGATGTGAAATGCGCCGCTGTGCTGCGCACGTAGCGAACGATAAATGGGACACGGCGTTGGCGAATGGCCCACTTCGTACCGTGATTTCTCAACCGACAGTCATTGTAGAACGTGTTGTCGTGTGCCACAGGACACGTGTATAGCTAAGAATGCCAGGCCGCCGTCAACGGAGGCATTTCCAGCAGACAGACGAATTTACGAGGGGTATGGTGATCGGGCTGAGAAGGGCAGGTTGGTCGCTTCGTCAAATCGCAGCTGATACCCATAGGGATGTGTCCACGGTGCAGCGCCTGTGGCGAAGATGGTTGGCGCAGGGACATGTGGCACGTGCGAGGGGTACAGACGCAGCCCGAGTGACGTCAGCCCGCGAGGATCGACGCATCCGCCGCCAAGCGGTGGCAGCCCCGCACGCCACGTCAACCGCCATTCTTCAGCATGTGCAAGACACCCTGGCTGTTCCAATATCGACCAGAACAATTTCCCGTCGATTGGTTGAAGGAGGCCTGCACTGCCGGCGTCCGCTCAGAAGACTACCATTGACTCCACAGCATAGACGTGCACGCCTGGCATGGTGCCGGGCTAGAGCGACTTGGATGAGGGAATGGCGGAACGTCGTGTTCTCCGATGAGTCACGCTTCTGTTCAGTCAGTGATAGTCACCGCAGACGCGTGTGGCGTCGGCGTGGAGAAAGGTCAAATCCGGCCGTAACTGTGGAGCGCCCTACCGCTAGACAACGCGGCATCATGGTTTGGGGCGCTATTGCGTATGATTCCACGTCACCTCTAGTGCGTATTCAAGGCACGTTAAATGCCCACCGCTACGTGCAGCATGTGCTGCGGCCGGTGGCACTCCCGTACCTTCAGGGGCTGCCCAATGCTCTGTTTCAGCAGGATAATGCCCGCACACACACTGCTCGCATCTCCCAACAGGCTCTACGAGGTGTACAGATGCTTCCGTGGCCAGCGTACTCTCCGGATCTCTCACCAATCGAACACGTGTGGGATCTCATTGGACGCCGTTTGCAAACTCTGCCCCAGCCTCGTACGGACGACCAACTGTGGCAAATGGTTGACAGAGAATGGAGAACCATCCCTCAGGACACCATCCGCACTCTTATTGACTCTGTACCTCGACGTGTTTCTGCGTGCATCGCCGCTCGCGGTGGTCCTACATCCTACTGAGTCGATGCCGTGCGCATTGTGTAACCTGCATATCGGTTTGAAATAAACATCAATTATTCGTCCGTGCCGTCTCTGTTTTTCCCCCAACTTTCATCCCTTTCGAACCACTCCTCCTTGGTGCTGCATTTGCTCTGTCGGTCAGTGTATATCATACTCGCTGCAACTATTTTCAAGTTCCAAGATATTGCACACTTTCAGCATAATCTGCTATTAAGACAAAGTTTTTGGCGTCGGACAAACTGTTTACTACATTTGAAACTAACTGTATCCGTCCCTGCCAATTTATGTCTTTCAGTAAATGATCCATGTATACCAGGGACGTAGCCAAGGTGGGGGGGGAGGGGCTACTGGGGGTTAGATCCTCCCCCCACACTCATAGAATTTTTACAAAAGAAAATAAAGAGAAACTGACAATAAACAAGTGGAAGTCGATTCAATGGTTGAACATTCACAGAGATATAATCGTAAAACTAACAGATATCTTGAAACTGTTGGCCTTGATCATATTGTCTTGTTCTGTATTTTAATGTAAAGTTGTGTAGTGTACTTCAATCTTAATATTAACATAATTTACTTGTATCAGTGTCCTTATAGTGACACTCAACCACACACGCACAAGCACCTTCATTATGTTTTATCCTAATTTTGTAACTATACCCTCCTCCTCCTCCTCCCCCCCCCCCCCCACCTATCCGTCGATCCTGGCTACGCTACTGATGCATACTGTGAACAATAACGTTGATAGATTACAGCCTTATCTAACTCCTGTAATATCTATGAACCAAGAACTAATTCTAGCATCAGTTTTCACTGTTGCCCAATTGCCAGTAATTATCTGTAATAATCTACACCTTGTCCAATAATCCTCCAGTACGTCTAACTTCTTTTCCAATGGTACTCTTTCATTTTTTTGTTCGGCTTCATGGTTAAATGGTTAGCGTGCTGGCCTTTACTCACAAGGGTCCCGGGTTCGATTCCTGACTGGGTCGAGGATTTTAACCTAATATTCTTTTTATAAACATTACTGTCTATTCCTCTCGTAGCATTTTTCAATCACTTAACACTTATTAAACATCTGGTCTCCACAGTCCCTCTGTGAGTATATGATGATGTGTATGTTAACGCCCAGTTCCTGAATCAGAGGAATTAACCAGACAAGGGAATCAAACCTGGGACCCTCTGAACTGGATACCACTTCAGCCAAGAAGCGGCCAGCAGCTGTCGTAGATGATCTACAGTAGGTGACAAAATTAATAGACAAGAGTGAAAAATGTGTGGTTAATTTCTAAGAAAATTCGAGTCACGTAGAGGGAGAGAAAAAAACCCTGATTTTTTGCTCTTCAGGAGTGGAATCTGAAAATCTGTATTACCATGTGTGAATGAGTGATCCTGCACTTGTCATAGGCAATGTCAAAGTGCAGCTTTGATAGTTTCACTAATTCAATATTTATTCAGTTTTTTTGTCTCTCCTGTAAAATTTATTATAGACATGTGTTCGTTTTCGAATGATCGATTCAGTAATTTTTTGGGTGCTTCAATTGTTTTAAAGGGTCAGCAGTGTTTCTTGATCCTCCTTAGCCCAATATCATGTGGAAAGTGCGACAAAAGATCTGAAGAGGTTGACGTTTTTTATTATGCCCTTCCTGGTAGCTGGCCGGGATGATTTGAGTGTGGGTAGTAGTTGCAATTCAGCTATCTGCTTATCTGAGCAGCTAGGAAGTGGGTCACTCTCCGGACTCATTCCCCACTGTACAGCTGTACCTCCTGTAAAGTGACCAGAACATTTAAAATGAAACATTGGTTTGCTTTAATCAATAACATGCTTTGTTATCCTTTAACGCATTTAGGGCTGTCACCCCGGTGTTGTTTAACTAGTCTTATTTTAAATGATTTCAAATACTTAGAAATCTATCGAACACTTCCCTTAATAAATTATTTCGATCCATAATTTCTCTTCCTGAGAGTAATAACGAATATTTGTCCCAATTTGTCCTTTTGACATTCAACTTTATCTTCATTATTATGATCCTTCCTACTTTTAACACTCCGTTCAACTTATTCGTCCGCCAATGACAATCTACGCCAGCTCTCCATTGACAGTTCGGAACATACCCCTTAGTCGAGCAGCTCATCTCCTTACTCCCAAGTCTTCCCAGCCCAAAGTTTGCAACATTTTCATAATACTGTTCTTTTGTCGGAAGAGCTTAGATGTTAGACACCTTTAAACAATAAGCATCATCATCATCAAGCATCTTTTGTCGGAAACCACCCAGAACAAATCGTGCTGCGTTCCTTTGTCTCTTTTCCAGTTTTCGAATCAAGTAGTCCTGGTGTGGCTTCCATAGAATAGAACTATACACTAACTGAGGTTTCGCCAGTACTAATAAGCCCTCTTCTTTACATCGTTACTAAAACTCCTTAAACACTCTCATAACCATATGAAGAGATCTGTAATCTGTGTTTGCAACCACCTTAATATGGTTATCTCAACGAAGGTCTTTGCTTGTATTAACACGTGGTACTTACAGTGACAGGGGCTGCCTGGCCGAGGCAGTTCGCTCGGAAGGACGTGGATTCGAACCCCGTCAGGAAGTCGTAAAATTAAAAAAACTATATTTCTCCTTCTGGAGGTGCATATGGCCCTGAGGTTCCCCCACCCTACACCAAAAATGAGTACCAGGTTAATTCCTAGGCAAAGGCGGCCGGGTGTAGAGCTAACAACTCTACACCATCAAGTGTCAAGGTTACGAATAGTGGAAGCCTTTACCTTCCACCTCTCCACGGGTCTTCATAGCCTGTACGGAGATGACTTTGACTGACTTACAGTAATAATAATAATCGTATGGCCTCAGCTACCGTGTGCAGACATTTCAATTTGACGCCATCTTGCTGTCTGCTTGTCAATTTCGATGTTCCGTTTTACTCTAGGCCCACTAGATGGCAGACCGAGTAAACAGGAACTCTCTTGGGCGTCTATGGCTGAGATTTAATGAATTTTGTCGGGTAAACACCAAATGTGTCACCAGAGATCTTTTACATGCCGACATCGTACGACATGGAGTGTCGAATGGACCTTTTTCCGCCCTTCAAAAATCCGACTACCTCTGCCGGGTTTGAACCCGCTATCTTGGGATCCGGAGGCCGACACTCTATCACTGATCCACAGAGGCAGCTACTTACAGTGATCCCTATTAAATACTGGCACCACCATCAATACTGTCATGACATTTCCTGGTGAAACTCACGACCTGACTTTTCACACCATTGTCTGCTGCCCATCTCACAACTTCGTCGAGGTCGTTTTGCAGTCGTCCACAATCGTATACCGGTAACTTATTTATTACTCTCTACAGTTACAAGCCTTATCCATGATTCTAGTTCTTAAGTCATGTCATTTACAAAGGGCCAATAATACTGTCTTGCGGAACACCTCTTAATCATTACAGGATCTGATAATACTTCTGTGCTGGTACGGGTTTCTACCTCGAGAAGAAGAAGCAGTGGCAAAGACTGCTTTTGCTTTACAAGTATATGGAAAACGGCCAGTAGGACGACCATGGCATCGTTGGTTCGACACCCTGCCCGAGGATCTCGAGGCTACATCCTGATCAAGCACACGACCATGTCAAGTGGTGACAAGGAGCCAAAACAGCGGACCCCGGCAGCAAGTCGAACAAACGCTAAAGAAGAAGAAGAAGAAGAAGAAGAAGAAAGGCTCATTCCACACCTGACAAAAAATCTTAGTGGCTGTATATTTGTTACGACGTAGAGTACAAAGTGCATTGCTTCTGTAAATGAACCATATTTTGGAGCGGCTTTCTAATATTTAGTAATTTGTAACTCCTGCAATACCTGGCCAAACTCAGCGAAACATATGCTCATACGTACAGGATGGTCGTATTAAGTGACATTGAATCAAGATGCAGTGAAAACTGGGTGGATTCGGGATATCTTACTCATAAGTTAGAAGTAGCAGACATGACATTAGCCAGAAAGCTTGCAGATACGAACAGGTGGGAACAATGGTAGGAGGGTATTCGGAATGAAGAACTAAAGGTTAAGTTAGAAATGAACTCAATAGATGTAACAGTGTGCATAAACCGTCTTCGGTGATGGGATCGTGTGATGAAAATGGAGGAGGGTAGGTTACCCAGAAAAATAGATGATGATGATGATGATGATGATGATGATGATGATGATGATGATGATGCTTGTTGTTTAAAGGGGCCTAATATCTAAGGTCATCGGCCCTCCCAGAATAATAACGGACTCGGTTATGAAGGGTAAGAGAACTAGAGGGGGTCCAAGGAGAAACAGACTCATTTTATAAAGATTTTAAGAGGTATGAAACTAAACAAAGCCCGAGTTAGTTGTATATAAGGGATTATTGGGGCCCTTGCTTAAGTCATAGAGGTTTGAAGACGACGCTGAAAGACATAACAGTCCATAACGAAGATGTACTGTATCTATTGTAGCTGGGAGGCGGGTAGGAGATAAATAAATACACGGCTGGTAGCGTTTACTCTAGGATTTATTAACTAATACTAATGTTTACACAACTGTACACGCACACCAGAGCCACAACACAGTACACACAATTACATTTCTGCTCTCACTGTTCAGTCACACTAGTTGTTCACACTATCAGACACTTATAAGCTAAAAAATACACTGTTATTCTCGCTGTCACTATCACAGCCACTCAGTTCACACACCGCACGTGGGCCTACAGTCTCACAATCTGTATGACATACACTGTCCGTTCACTCCCAACAGTCTTCGTTCACTATCCCTTGCCGATCCCAGGTCGAACTCTCCCACGTAGCAACAGACGCAACATTCAAAGCAGCTGAAACGACGACAGACAGACAGACAGACAGACAGACAGACAGACAGACAGACAGACAGACAGACAGACAGACAGACAGACAGACAGACAGATAAAAAATCACTCAGTTCCACGGACAGAACACTTACAGAGACTAACACACAGACTGCCTATTCAACTCAGGCTGAACCTCAGCTCGAACTGTCACTGTCCACAGCCGCACTTCTTGAGAGCGCTCATTCTCAAACTGAACTAACTGCACTCCCAGAAAGACTCGTCTGACCCGCCTTAAATAGGGAGGCCAGTGGTTCCAGAACAGTCTGGAAGCTGGATATGCCCAGCATCCTCTCGGCCCCTAATCATCTCGAGGTAGGGAGTTCGGCATATCCCACTACAAGCCCTTCTTCTAGTGAACTCGCAAGCAGCGGCCAGTAGGCCAGCTGCGACGTTGTTCGCCTTTGGGTGGGGCTAGACCAGCTCACTCCTTTCGGCCGTAATCAGTATGGCGGACACCGTCACCTTTTTATGTCTGTCTAACTATCTATAGTATGGCTTTTAGTGCCGGTAGTGCCCGAGGTCATAGTAGGCTCGCCTGGTGCAGGTCTTTCTATATGACTCCCATAGGCGACCTGCGCGCCTGCATGTTGTGGGGGAGATGATAACATAATTAGGAGGTAGAGAGAGGGTGAAATCCGGTGTTGGAACATCGCCTACTCGTCTTGAATAACACCAAGGGGTCTGCTTAAAGCTTTACGTCCCCATCTGACGGACGAATCACCATCAACAGCGGCGTATTCCCTCCCTCCATATGAACACTGCGGAGAGGTCTACAATGTCATCCAGGCTTTTGGCACGCAATCTAGTGATTATAAATTGTATACTACAACCTCCCCTACACTGCCGGCCAACATTCTGATGGTAACAATGTTTTGACCAACGGGACTCGAACCGGCTAACCACGATGTCAGACCATATAGATTTCAACGCCTTAACGATCATGGCCAGAGGGCGGGCTATTTTATATGTATGTATGTATGTATGTATGTATGTATGTATGTATGTATGTATGTATGTATGTATGTATGTATGTATGTATTGTGATAGTACATATATCACACCCCCGAATGATATGTACAAGTTAGAGATATTATTGTCAGTAATCGATTATTATTATTATTATTATTGTTATCAGTATTTCATTTGTATATTTTGCCATTTATATTGGTTAGCTGGAAGATAACCACATATGTAGGTATGAGTAATTTGTTTTGCACGAGTGGGAAAACATTGCTTTAATAACTCTGGTAATTTGGTTGAGTCATGTGGCTACCCGAGTGTTTGTTATGATGTACTTGTGTCGGGATATTCCATGAGTCATGTAAATATCCCAGTGTCTGATGAGATGTGTTTGTTGATGTTGTTGTACTAGGGAAGTTCGGTGAGTCATTTAATAAACCCGAGTGTTTGTTATTGTCTTGGAACCTAGTATGAGTTGAGGGCATGGTATTGACCAGTAGAGATCACTCATGATTGGCGGGCAAGCACCAATCCAGACGTATCATCTGAGAGGAGGTGGATGTTGATGTCTATAAAGATTGATCATACGGCGGCAACCGGTGACATTGTAATGTAACTACAAGCAGTAACACTGTATGAAGGAACGACAACCGACACTGTACGGGAAGGAAGTGGTGCTGATACACGGTACTGGAGTGGCACGGCTGCAATGGACTGGACTTCAAACGTTCGTGGAGCGTAGTCTTGTTATGTTCGTGGAAAGTGACTGATTGTGGAGAGTGCTTGCGCTTTAAGTATTGTAGCACTTGTGGCGGCCTAGCATTATATGTTGGTGAAAGCTATCTCAGACTTTCCATAATTTATGTTGAGGATCGACAGACGTGTGTATATATCTTTACAACAAGTGTTAAAATATGTGAACACAGTAGTACAAGGTACAGTATCTGCGTGATGTGATAACTGCCGATTATGAGAATCGGTAAGTCGAATTGATATAGAGACAGTGAAGGGTATTTATCTTCATACATGTACATTGTTCATCGGACTATCTACAAATGGTAGCTTAGTTCTCGCTTTCGTTTTCCCACGATTTTCATTATTGTTGTTGTTGTAAATATGGAGTCTTCCAGCAATTTTTTATGTGTGTATTATATGTACAATGTTGTATGTTGATGAGGTGCTCATGCACGGATTTTGTTAAGAATATAGTTAGCTATTTTAGAATCAGTGTTATTGATGAACCTAGGTGCAGTTCCTACCTAATTAGTCGTTTTCAGGAGGTTAGGTAAGGCCTGCAGCAGATGTACCAGTACACAGCATTATGTACACGCCCTGGGATATACAGTTTATCATGCTCTTATCTAAATTCGAGGGATCCATGCTGGTGAACTCTGGCGCCCATACTACGGACATTTCGGTTAATTATGCTTATTAATTTTTTTAAGTTTTTGAGTAATTTTATTTATATACTTTTATTCATGATTTTATTTATTATTATCATCAAAAAGTTACAATTGGCGCCCAGCGTGCGGCTGAATGATTGGTACATCTGTTAGGCTTATAAGCGTAGGTGCACTTGTCAGGTGTGGTTGGAATTCTGCAAACTATGTCAGTGAAGTGTTTTATATGTTTCATGTTTATTTTGGAGTATGAAGAAATGTTGTAGCGAGTCCAGTATTATAAAATTGAGAAGTAGAGAGGTTTTGAAAGTTGTTGGTACTATGAATCAGGATAAGAGAAGTCAAAAGAATTCCACCACATTGAGTTTATCGAATTTAAGTGAGAGTAGCGAAATGGCTGATAGTAGGAAAGATCAATCGGCAAAGATAGGTGAGGAACAGGGTAACTCGTCTCAAACTCAGAATGTAGGGGATCAAGGGGCGACCTTAACTCTTAGTATGCTTCAATCACTATTTAATCAGTTCAGTAATGAGTTGAAGGGTGAATTAAATGCTGTTAACAGTAAAATCGATGATCAGAGTGTTGTTTCTAATAGTAAGAGTGATGAATTGTCCATTAAAATCGATAATAATAATGTTGAATTGTCCAGTAAAATCGATAATAATAAGGTTGAATTGTCTAGCAAGATTGATAGTCAGAGTAAAGAGTTGAAGAGTGAATTGAGTTTTTTAAGTAATGAAATACACAGTGTTAATAGTGAATTAAATTCAGTTAGTACGGAACTGTCCAGTAAGATTGAGAATCAGAGTAAGGAATTAAATTCAGTGAGTGTTGAATTATCTAGTAAAATTGATAGTTTAAGTAGTGCTGTGAATGGTAGAATAGATGAATTAAACCAGACGTTTGACCATCAAAGCAGGGAAATTCAGGAAATCAATAATAAGGTAGAATCTCAACGCTTGGAATTGACTGAAAAAATCGAATGCCGATTTAATGCAGTTAGGAAGGAAATTGTTGAAAACAGCAAGGAATGTGATAAAAGAATAAAAATAGTGGAAGATAAAGTCGAAGAAATAGATAGAATTAAAACCAGCCAGAATGTTTTAGCGAAGCGAATAGATGAAAAGGCTGAGAAATTGGAGAAAGACCTCAAGTCAGTAGAAGGAAATGCCAGAATGGTAGTTGAAGAAGGAATTAAAGCATGTCATGTAAAGTTAAGGCAGGAGATCAGTCAAATCCAACTAGGTAGCAATATATGTAATAGGTACGTATCTTGTACGAAGGACTCTGAATTACCCAAGTTTAATGGTCGGCAGTTTAATCCGATGGAATTCTTGAAAACGGTGGAGAAACGGTTTTCTAAGAATCTTGACGATGGTTTGATTGAGTGGAGTATGGTTGATGAGCTGTTGGATGTTGCATTTGTTGGAGAAGCGAGATATTGGTTTCAAGTTTATAGACAGGGTATTTCGAGTTTAGAGGAATTTAGGGAGAAATTTAGTTCTAAATTTTGGAGTGAAGCTATTCAGGGAAGGGAAAGAGATCGCGTGCTATTTGGCAAGTATAAACCTCAGGAAGGTGTATCTATGACGGAGTATTTCTTAGCGCATGTTCTGATCAGCCAGAATATTGAAGGTCTAGCATCGGAGAGAGATACAGTCCGCCAGATGTTGAGGCATTTTCCTGAGAAGGTCGGATTAGCTGCATGTATGCAGAATATTGTTACGATTAAAGAATTAGAGCAGCTGTTAGAGAGGTTTGATGCTTTGGAAGGGCAGGGGAGGACTAGGCAAACTGAAGGTAGAAATTACGGGGATAATGGGAGAGAAGGTAATCGGGTAGCGGGAGATAGGAATAATCAGAATTTCAGTCATTCTAGGCAAAGGAATCAGGGTGGTAATTCCGGAAGGGGAAACAGACAGGCTAATCAGGGAGGTAATCACCAGGAATATTTTGGCAGAAGACCTAATCAAGGGGAATCAGAAAGTAGGGGCGTACGGATCAAAGACCTCCAGATCAAGTGCAGAGACATGATAATAGTGAACAGTCCACGTCAAGTAATTTAAACTGGAATCGGACTTCTTAGTTGGGTCAGATAGGCAGTCCGATACCGAAATTCCTATTCACGCGATGAAACAGGTAAGTTACGAGGTAGACGTGAAAGAGGAGTTATTGTATGACCATGTGTTTTGTGATTTTGTGTATAGGGGGCGTGATGAAAGTAAGAAAGATGTGTCGGATGTCTTACTTTGTGTTAGTGGTGATGGTAATAGCGGTGTTGCGATCGATAATCTTGTGGAAGTTTCTGAAATTGAAAGTGAAGTTTTTTGTGAAGTTGATGAAGGTTGTTTTGTGAGTGAAGAGTGTTCACGGAGTATACATCATGAGGATGTTTTGTTGATTTAAGTGTACGTGAGGAGAGTAAGATTAGGTCCATTATGTGTGAAAATGGTGACTTTGAAATTAATGAAACTTCTGATAAGAGAGTCGAAACTAGCAGTGTTGTTGGCATGAAAGCGGTGCAAGTAGGAGCTGGTATGGAATGTGGTGAAGATGGATTAATTATTGGGTCATTAAGTAGTAATGACAGCAATTTCAAAGTGTATTATGGTAAGAATTTCAGTAATAGAGTGAGCGTGAGTGAGAATGGAAGTATGCGTGAGATGAAAGAAAGTCTATTAAAGCGAGTGTGTGATGTTTTATTTAAGGCTGAGAGTTGTGTGAATGATTTGAATGACGTGCTGTATGATATCGATGTGGAATGTGTGAAGAAGTATGTGATTTGTTTGCTTGCATTAATTATGAGTTTGTGGAAGAGTAAACGTAGTGAGATTCCCGCGCATTTCAGAAAGAGGGATTTCCTTTTTATGAATGTTCCGAATGAAAGCCTGTATAATTCTTGTGTGACTGGATGGTACGAATGTTTGTGTGTGAGATAGAGTGGATTCTAGATTTAGTTCGGATCTTTACGGTACGAATTCCTCGTCTATCGATGCCGATGTTAAGTTTATGTATAGTTTTTTCATTTATATTAGGGTCCGTATACTGTGGACAGTAGAATAGGCAAGTGTGCTTATAATCTCCTAACCACTGACAACAAGGTCCTTGGGACATTTAATATCTATAGCCTTCGCAGATATAAGAGATAGGATCTGCACCTTGGATGTATATATTACCAATTTTAATGTATGTGTACAGTAGCAAGAAGGGATTGTATTCATGGGTGAATGAAACAATCAGTATTGTGTGTATATAGCCATATTATTGTTGTTATTATTATTATATGGACAAATTGTATTTCGCGTGTGCGAATACAATGCAGTAGACGCAATGTATATATCATTATTACAGTAAATTAAGTGTTCAGTTATGTCTTTGTAAGGTTATGTATGAAGATCTGTTTTATGGTGAATCATAATATATGATATCATCGATTCACAAAGGGGGCGTTATGTGATAGTACATATATCACACCCCCGAATGATATGTACAAGTTAGAGATATTATTGTCAGTAATCGATTATTATTATTATTATTATTGTTATCAGTATTTCATTTGTATATTTTGCCATTTATATTGGTAAGCTGGAAGATAACCACATATGTAGGTATGAGTAAATTGTTTTGCACGAGTGGGAAAACATTGCTTTAATAACTCTGGTAATTTGGTTGAGTCATGTGGCTACCCGAGTGTTTGTTATGATGTACTTGTGTCGGGATATTCCATGAGTCATGTAAATATCCCAGTGTCTGATGAGATGTGTTTGTTGATGTTGTTGTACTAGGGAAGTTCGGTGAGTCATTTAATAAACCCGAGTGTTTGTTATTGTCTTGGAACCTAGTATGAGTTGAGGGCATGGTATTGACCAGTAGAGATCACTCATGATTGGCGGGCAAGCACCGATCCAGACGTATCATCTGAGAGGAGGTGGATGTTGATGTCTATAAAGATTGATCATACGGCGGCAACCGGTGACATTGTAATGTAACTACTACAACTACAAGCAGTAACACTGTATGAAGGAACGACAACCGACACTGTACGGGAAGGAAGTGGTGCTGATACACGGTACTGGAGTGGCACGGCTGCAATGGACTGGACTTCAAACGTTCGTGGAGCGTAGTCTTGTTATGTTCGTGGAAAGTGACTGATTGTGGAGAGTGCTTGCGCTTTAAGTATTGTAGCACTTGTGGCGGCCTAGCATTATATGTTGGTGAAAGCTATCTCAGACTTTCCATAATTTATGTTGAGGATCGACAGACGTGTGTATATATCTTTACAACAAGTGTTAAAATATGTGAACACGGTAGTACAAGGTACAGTATCTGTGTGATGTGATAACTGCCGATTATGAGAATCGGTAAGTCGAATTGATATAGAGACAGTGAAGGGTATTTATCTTCATACATGTACATTGTTCATCGGACTATCTACAAATGGTAGCTTAGTTCTCGCTTTCGTTTTCCCACGATTTTCATTATTGTTGTTGTTGTAAATATGGAGTCTTCCAGCAATTTTTTATGTGTGTATTATATGTACAATGTTGTATGTTGATGAGGTGCTCATGCACGGAATTTGTTAAGAATATAGTTAGCTATTTTAGAATCAGTGTTATTGATGAACCTAGGTGCAGTTCCTACCTAATTAGTCGTTTTCAGGAGGTTAGGTAAAGCCTGCAGCAGATGTACCAGTACACAGCATTATGTACACGCCCTGGGATATACAGTTTATCATGCTCTTATCTAAATTCGAGGGATCCATGCTGGTGAACTCTGGCGCCCATACTACGGACATTTCGGTTAATTATGCTTATTAATTTTTTTAAGTTTTTGAGTAATTTTATTTATATACTTTTATTCATGATTTTATTTATTATTAACATCAAAAAGTTACAATTGGCGCCCAGCGTGCGGCTGAATGATTGGTACATCTGTTAGGCTTATAAGCGTAGGTGCACTTGTCAGGTGTGGTTGGAATTCTGCAAACTATGTCAGTGAAGTGTTTTATATGTTTCATGTTTATTTTGGAGTATGAAGAAATGTTGTAGCGAGTCCAGTATTATAAAATTGAGAAGTAGAGAGGTTTTGAAAGTTGTTGGTACTATGAATCAGGATAAGAGAAGTCAAAAGAATTCCACCACATTGAGTTTATCGAATTTAAGTGAGAGTAGCGAAATGGCTGATAGTAGGAAAGATCAATCGGCAAAGATAGGTGAGGAACAGAGTAACTCGTCTCAAACTCAGAATGTAGGGGATCAAGGGGCGACCTTAACTCTTAGTATGCTTCAATCACTATTTAATCAGTTCAGTAATGAGTTGAAGGGTGAATTAAATGCTGTTAACAGTAAAATCGATGATCAGAGTGTTGTTTCTAATAGTAAGAGTGATGAATTGTCCATTAAAATCGATAATAATAATGTTGAATTGTCCAGTAAAATCGATGATAATAATAAGGTTGAATTGTCTAGCAAGATTGATAGTCAGAGTAAAGAGTTGAAGAGTGAATTGAGTTTTTTAAGTAATGAAATACACAGTGTTAATAGTGAATTAAATTCAGTTAGTACGGAACTGTCCAGTAAGATTGAGAATCAGAGTAAGGAATTAAATTCAGTGAGTGTTGAATTATCTAGTAAAATTGATAGTTTAAGTAGTGCTGTGAATGGTAGAATAGATGAATTAAACCAGACGTTTGACCATCAAAGCAGGGAAATTCAGGAAATCAATAATAAGGTAGAATCTCAACGCTTGGAATTGACTGAAAAAATCGAATGCCGATTTAATGCAGTTAGGAAGGAAATTGTTGAAAACAGCAAGGAATGTGATAAAAGAATAAAAATAGTGGAAGATAAAGTCGAAGAAATAGATAGAATTAAAACCAGCCAGAATGTTTTAGCGAAGCGAATAGATGAAAAGGCTGAGAAATTGGAGAAAGACCTCAAGTCAGTAGAAGAAAATGCCAGAATGGTAGTTGAAGAAGGAATTAAAGCATGTCATGTAAAGTTAAGGCAGGAGATCAGTCAAATCCAACTAGGTAGCAATATATGTAATAAGTACGTATCTTGTACGAAGGACTCTGAATTACTCAAGTTTAATGGTCGGCAGTTTAATCCGATGGAATTCTTGAAAACGGTGGAGAAACGGTTTTCTAAGAATCTTGACGATGGTTTGATTGAGTGGAGTATGGTTGATGAGCTGTTGGATGTTGCATTTGTTGGAGAAGCGAGATATTGGTTTCAAGTTTATAGACAGGGTATTTCGAGTTTAGAGGAATTTAGGGAGAAATTTAGTTCTAAATTTTGGAGTGAAGCTATTCAGGGAAGGGAAAGAGATCGCGTGCTATTTGGCAAGTATAAACCTCAGGAAGGTGTATCTATGACGGAGTATTTCTTAGCGCATGTTCTGATCAGCCAGAATGTTGAAGGTCTAGCATCGGAGAGAGATACAGTCCGCCAGATGTTGAGGCATTTTCCCGAGAAGGTCGGATTAGCTGCATGTATGCAGAATATTGTTACGATTAAAGAATTAGAGCAGCTGTTAGAGAGGTTTGATGCTTTGGAAGGGCAGGGGAGGACTAGGCAAAGTGAAGGTAGAAATTACGGGGATAATGGGAGACAAGGTAATCAGGTAGCGGGAAATAGGAATAATCAGAATTTCAGTCATTCTAGGCAAAGGAATCAGGGTGGTAATTCCGGAAGGGGAAACAGACAGGCTAATCAGGGAGGTAATCACCAGGAATATTTTGGCAGAAGACCTAATCAAGGGGAATCAGAAAGTAGGGGCGTACGGATCAAAGACCTCCAGATCAAGTGCAGAGACATGATAATAGTGAACAGTCCACGTCAAGTAATTTAAACTGGAATCGGACTTCTTAGTTGGGTCAGATAGGCAGTCCGATACCGAAATTCCTATTCACGCGATGAAACAGGTAAGTTACGAGGTAGACGTGAAAGAGGAGTTATTGTATGACCATGTGTTTTGTGATTTTGTGTATAGGGGGCGTGATGAAAGTAAGAAAGATGTGTCGGATGTCTTACTTTGTGTTAGTGGTGATGGTAATAGCGGTGTTGCGATCGATAATCTTGTGGAAGTTTCTGAAATTGAAAGTGAAGTTTTTTGTGAAGTTGATGAAGGTTGTTTTGTGAGTGAAGAGTGTTCACGGAGTATACATCATGAGGATGTTTTGTTGATTTAAGTGTACGTGAGGAGAGTAAGATTAGGTCCATTATGTGTGAAAATGGTGACTTTGAAATTAATGAAACTTCTGATAAGAGAGTCGAAACTAGCAGTATTGTTGGCATGAAAGTGGTGCAAGTAGGAGCTGGTATGGAATGTGGTGAAGATGGATTAATTATTGGGTCATTAAGTAGTAATGACAGCAATTTCAAAGTGTATTATGGTAAGAATTTCAGTAATAGAGTGAGCGAGAGTGAGAATGGAAGTATGCGTGAGATGAAAGAAAGTCTATTCAAGCGAGTGTGTAATGTTTTATTTAAGGCTGAGAGTTGTGTGAATGATTTGAATGACGTGCTGTATGATATCGATGTGGAATGTGTGAAGAAGTATGTGCTTTGTTTGCTTGCATTAATTATGAGTTTGTGGAAGAGTAAATGTAGTGAGATTCCCGCGCATTTCAGAAAGAGGGATTTCCTTTTTATGAATGTTCCGAATGAAAGCCTGTATAATTCTTGTGTGACTGGATGGTACGAATGTTTGTGTGTGAGATAGAGTGGATTCTAGATTTAGTTCGGATCTTTACGGTACGAATTCCTCGTCTATCGATGCCGATGTTAAGTTTATGTATAGTTTTTTCATTTATATTAGGGTCCGTATACTGTGGACAGTAGAATAGGCAAGTGTGCTTATAATCTCCTAACCACTGACAACAAGGTCCTTGGGACATTTAATATCTATAGCCTTCGCAGATATAAGAGATAGGATCTGCACCTTGGATGTATATATTACCAATTTTAATGTATGTGTACAGTAGCAAGAAGGGATTGTATTCATGGGTGAATGAAACAATCAGTATTGTGTGTATATAGCCATATTATTGTTGTTATTATTATTATATGGACAAATTGTATTTCGCGTGTGCGAATACAATGCAGTAGACGCAATGTATATATCATTATTACTGTAAATTAAGTGTTCAGTTATGTCATTGTAAGGTTATGTATGAAGATCTGTTTTATGGTGAATCATAATATATGATATAATCGATTCACAAAGGGGGCGTTATGTGATAGTACATATATCACACCCCCGAATGATATGTACAAGTTAGAGATATTATTGTCAGTAATCGATTATTATTATTATTATTATTGTTATCAGTATTTCATTTGTATATTTTGCCATTTATATTGGTAAGCTGGAAGATAACCACATATGTAGGTATGAGTAATTTGTTTTGCACGAGTGGGAAAACATTGCTTTAATAACTCTGGTAATTTGGTTGAGTCATGTGGCTACCCGAGTGTTTGTTATGATGTACTTGTGTCGGGATATTCCATGAGTCATGTAAATATCCCAGTGTCTGATGAGATGTGTTTGTTGATGTTGTTGTACTAGGGAAGTTCGGTGAGTCATTTAATAAACCCGAGTGTTTGTTATTGTCTTGGAACCTAGTATGAGTTGAGGGCATGGTATTGACCAGTAGAGATCACTCATGATTGGCGGGCAAGCACCAATCCAGACGTATCATCTGAGAGGAGGTGGATGTTGATGTCTATAAAGATTGATCATACGGCGGCAACCGGTGACATTGTAATGTAACTACTACAACTACAAGCAGTAACACTGTATGAAGGAACGACAACCGACACTGTACGGGAAGGAAGTGGTGCTGATACACGGTACTGGAGTGGCACGGCTGCAATGGACTGGACTTCAAACGTTCGTGGAGCGTAGTCTTGTTATGTTCGTGGAAAGTGGCTGATTGTGGAGAGTGCTTGCGCTTTAAGTATTGTAGCACTTGTGGCGGCCTAGCATTATATGTTGGTGAAAGCTATCTCAGACTTTCCATAATTTATGTTGAGGATCGACAGACGTGTGTATATATCTTTACAACAAGGGTTAAAATATGTGAACACAGTAGTACAAGGTACAGTATCTGTGTGATGTGATAACTGCCGATTATGAGAATCGGTAAGTCGAATTGATATAGAGACAGTGAAGGGTATTTATCTTCATACATGTACATTGTTCATCGGACTATCTACAAATGGTAGCTTAGTTCTCGCTTTCGTTTTCCCACGATTTTCATTACTGTTGTTGTTGTAAATATGGAGTCTTCCAGCAATTTTTTATGTGTGTATTATATGTGTAATGTTGTATGTTGATGAGGTGCTCATGCACGGAATTTGTTAAGAATATAGTTAGCTATTTTAGAATCAGTGTTATTGATGAACCTAGGTGCAGTTCCTACCTAATTAGTCGTTTTCAGGAGGTTAGGTAAAGCCTGCAGCAGATGTACCAGTACACAGCATTATGTACACGCCCTGGGATATACAGTTTATCATGCTCTTATCTAAATTCGAGGGATCCATTCTGGTGAACTCTGGCGCCCATACTACGGACATTTCGGTTAATTATGCTTATTAATTTTTTTAAGTTTTTGATTAATTTTATTTATATATTTTTATTCATGATTTTATTTATTATTGTCATCAAAAAGTTACAATACGTATGTATGTATGTATGTATGTATGTATGTATGTATGTATGTATGTATGTATGTATGTATGTATGTATGTATGTATGAATTGTGACCGTGAGTAGGTCACAGCTGACTGGACAGGTGTTATTGTGTGGCTTGTGTTCGCTTGTCGGCGAGAGGGAGTGTGCGTGACCTTGGCGAAGACGAGAACAAGTTTTTTACGTGAAGACGGTGGCCGGTCGACTAACAAAATAAAATAAAAAACGAAGGTTGGCGAGAGAAAAAAAGATGCTAGCGCGTGTCACTTGTAATTGCGAGGAACGATATAAATGAAATATTTATAATATCTTTGGTGGCGTGACATGCATAATTACGGAATGCTCATGGATTAAATTAAAATATACTGGATAAATAATAGCACATTTAGATGATATAAATTAAAAACTAAAAATTTTGAATCAATTTCCACGACCGTTTGCCTAAAATGGTGATAAAATTATATATTCATACGGTGGAAGAATTTAGTATCTAAATTGACTTTACTTCCGTGCGTGCGTACCAGACACGATATTTAAGTCATGTGATAAGAGTACTCACTCTCACATACTTACGTGTTCCCGAACGATCATCTTCAGTCGCTCAGAGTCCTTGCCAGCAAGATTTTCAACGTAGAACATCGTGAATACTGTCGTCAGGAACAGTGGCTTCACTCCTGTGCTCTACACTTCTGATAATTGTATACAACGTAGAACAGTGTTGTGATCAGACGTCGAATGTGCAGATATTAATCCCTTAAGTACGTGTCATTTACAAAATACAGTTACGTGTGTGTTTGGAGTTTATTCTAAAGCACTTTGTGTAAGTTTCAGCTTTCTCACGAGTGAACGTGGAGGACCTGAACGTGATCATTTCCAGAAGAGGACGGAACTTCATATTATGGATTACCTGTGCTTCACCATGAAGTTCTAAACCATCGACCACCGTCGGCGGCGTCGGGATGCAGATTCTTTCATCCTAGCATGGCTGATTGAGAATCCAGACTTCCAGACGTGAAGATATCTCCTTAAGTTAAGTCGATTACGTCTCATTTATATCTATTCTATGTAGTTTTGTTCTATTCTTTCTTTCTTCTTAGTAATTTATTTTGACACATTTTATGGTTGTATCTTTTGCTCGGATATGTCGTAAGATTAGCATATGCGATTGCTTAATGACCATGTGGCCATGAATTTGACAGCGAGGGTTCTGATAGAGTTATCCATGTGTTATCGAAACCATCTTTGCTTATCGAGTGAATTTCGTCACGAATATGAGTTAATTTGTCCGATGGATTTAATGAAAGGATATTTTGTCAATATTTTCAATATTTTCCTTGTAATGGAACTTCTACTTGTACCTCGTGTCTGAGATAACGTGTCATCGGGATATTAAGTCTGAATTCTATGTATGAATTTAATGAGAATATGTGCATTGTGGCATGTGATAATTAATTGGATTAATTAATCATCGAGACACATTTAAGTGGATATTATGTATTTGTAGGGCGATGGTAGGTCCTGATATTTCGTGGCTACACATATTTGCGATTAGGATGCGACAAGTAAGAGTCGTCATTGTGGTACACTGTACGTGTAAAGTATATGGAATAATTGCGCATGATATGAATCTTCGTGAAACTGAGTTTTTCATATGTTAATGTCGTAATATTATTAAGCCTGATGTTGATTAGGTTGTAATGTGAATATGGATTATTCGAGATGAATGCAGTGTAGTCAAATATTAGTGTCTTCAGATGAAGAAAATGAAAGTCCATGTTAATCGATGTACTTCTTAATTCGTGAGAATATCCCAATTTTGCTCAAGTAATTCAATAATTTCAAGTGGAAGGCACAGGTGAATGTTCGCGAAGGCCTTAGGTCTGAAGAACAGATCTTCGATGAAATATCTCAATAATATTTGATTCGTGACTATGCAAGTTCATTCGTTAATGCAATTTTTCGCTCTCATGAGGTAACTCGATCCTGTTGGAGCGTAATAAATCTGTTAACAGGAGAGTGATATAGTTGATCGACACTCGTCGACATGTAAATATTGTAGATATTTTCTTCTTGGTAATCACAGTCTTCTTGATAATTTCCGTAGTTAGCTGTAGATGTAGTAATTTGCTAGTAGTTAGAGAATTATTTTCTATGTGTTTTGTTCTGATAATGTGTGACACTTCGATATTATCGATGGATAGTGGATGGGATTTCCACATGGATGATATTCTCTCCATTTATGAATGTTCGTAAGCTCAGAAGGCGTTTTATTTTGTTCAATTATTGATCAGATGCTTAAAGTTCAGTATTAGTTCTCACGAAAAGAGATGTGAGACGACGTGAACAGGTATATCCGACGTCTCGGATGAACTTAGAGAAAACAAAGGCAAATTCAACTATTCATTTTATAACTACAAAATTGTTAATATAACGAATGTAAATTTTATTTTGCTATAACTGTTAACTTATTGAATCTTGGATATTTCTTTATTATACTCGTTCTTACAATTACTGCATTTTTTCCAGATTGTCGATGAAGGCTTGGCCCAGACCTCATTTTTCTGAATAACAATTTTTGATTCAACTTTAAATAAATAATTTAATGACTTTAAAGACGATAAAGAAAATTAACAATGTAAAATACTCTGTTAGAATATTAGGGAAAACAACTGCCGTGTACCATCCCATTTGTTTGCACTTAGGTTTGTTACATCAAGAGCCATATTAAATTACATAAAGTAGTGATCATAGTCATAATCACAGACTACAGGATGGCTAATATTTCATTTCATTCAATAAAAGTGTCATATTTGTTCTATACCTTGAACATGCTTATTCGATGAACCCTATGTTAATCCTGCCACATTCATTTATTTTTATAAGCCTACAGCCATCGAACTGAGCACCCCTGGGGTGTCTCGTGTTCGCTGACTGACTACGTCGGGGACAGTATGTATGTATGTATGTATGTATGTATGTATGTATGTATGTATGTATGTATGTATGTATGTATGTATGTATGTATGTATGTATGTATGTATGTATGTATGTATGTATGTATGTATGTACATGGCTTTCAAATTAAATCGCTGCCGGTCACAGGGACCTTGCAGTGAGCTCCCAGAAAACACAGCGAGCATACACTGGTAACCGGACTGAATGCTGACTAATGACACTTCTGGAACAGTCTGTACCCCTAGGCCACTCGCTATGTCGACTGGGAGAAGCTCGCTCACTAAGAGATCTCTGCTCCTGGGGCCGCGTTCTACAATCTGAAAGCATGTATGAACGCAGTGAGTGAAGTGAGAATGAGAAAGAAGCGAAAAATAGTCATAATGCTGCCCAAAGATTTTTCCTCTGGCATACCTTTAAAAAGTGATATAAGATAATGTTTAAGATTTACCTTTAGAACTTAAGGATTGACGTCTTGTTCATTTAGAAAAAAACCAGGATGTCTTATTTAAATCGCAAACGTCTCATTAAAATGATAAGTTACCCGATTTAAACAGTTTATCAGTAATCGTGTGCCTTCGCTGGCGAGATTATTCATATTGTTGTATGTCCGGCGCTCCCTTCTCGCTCCGCCAGCCAGCTACACGCGCGCCAAGTGTCATTCTTCTAGCCTCGACGCGCAGCCCTCAGTGCGCGTGCCTGAACAGTCGTGTGTGTACTATAAAGAGGAACTCCCAGCCTGTCCTGATGCCCACTTGCCCCGGTGTCCAGCTCCAGAATACACCCTACGTCGAGCACGGAGGCTACTCCTCTTGAAAATGTGCTTCGACCAGGTGGACTGAATTTCTGGCAGTACGAGGTCTCACCTCTGGTCACCGCTCCTCTTCCGCTGCCCATATCCAGTCATACTATTACATACCGTTATATTTCCCTAATTAATGCAAGCTCCCTTGGTTTCGCCAAGTAAGAATTCTTCCAACATTGAACTTGCCTTTATGAACTCAACAAGGAAGGACTTTCCAAAACATTTATGTCAGTACTTCTGATAGTTTTCGACTATCGACTTTTCATATCAAGGACTATCTTTTCGAGATAGAAGTGGATGTAAATACTGTAAACTTGTATATAGTGTACAAAAGATAGACTCTTTCTCAAGATTCCTAATTCATTTGCTTCAAGTTAAATTTCATTTTTATTTGTGTAAATAGTGTATTTTGCATTTGAAGCGAATAATAAAGTTGTGTTTTGTAAATCTCAACCTTGGTTACAACACAACTCTATGACGACGAGGTAAAAAAAAAAAAAGGAACGCAACAAACACTCCAATTCATCGGCCCCAGTCACCAACTCTGTGGCGACAAGATAATAACTTGCTATTCATCCACTCCTTCACAACGAGGTACAGCAAACTCAGTGCCCTCATACACTTAGACATTGGCGACGAAGTCAATCAGTGCCCAGTGTGTCGCCCACTCAACAGACATTCCACAGCTCTCTGACGTGCGCTCCACCTGTGTGGCACGCTCCAGCGTGTTTGCTTGCTCTCTCTCTCACTCCCAGCATATACCGGTCAAGGTCGCGCCTACAACCAGTCCTGACACACAGCTCTCCTTGCTCTTTATTGCACGCATCTCGCAATGGCTACAGCTGAGCAACTCGCTACGGTATTCCAAGCCTTACAGCAGCAACAACAACAGTTTATGCAACAACAACAGGCAGCATTAATTCAGGCTATTCAAGCTATTTCTGTCACTACACAGCCATCAGCTATTCCTCCGTTCTCTGCTTTTGATCCGGCTAAGGAAGAATGGTCAGTTTATTTAGCACGCTTACAACAGCATTTCATCTGCCATTCTGTCACAGATGATCAACGCCGCCGAGCACTATTTCTTAGTTCAGTTGGCAATGCTACGTGTGAATTACTACGTAAATTAGGTCCAGAAGAAAACCTTTCTGAGGTACCATTCGCACAGCTCCTGGCCCGTCTCACTGAACATTATGCCAAAGCTCCTCACATAGTGGCTGCTCGCTATAAATTTTTTCAGAGCAGAAAGCAACCCCATCAGACACATACTGAATGGATAACTGAATTGCGTGGTCTAGCTAAACCCTGCCAGTTCATATGCTCCAAGGACGGTTGTGGTTCACCCTAGACTGATTCTCTCATTCGGGACATGGTAATTTTACATACTCCTGAGGACAAGATACGTTTTGACGCTATCAAGCAGAGTAACCCTTCTTTAGAAGACGTCCAGCGTATTGCTACTGTTTATGAGCTTACTACCAAGACTGCCGCAGCCATAGCTTCTCCACACGAAGTTGCTCAAGTCTCGACTCAGGCCCGCAAGTCCTCTGCTACAGTGAACCGTCCAGATAAGGCGCTCTCTACCAAGCATTCTCGCCCGGTTCCCTCTCGTAATGCTACAAGGAAGCCCAATTCTAAAAGCACCTCGAAACTCCTGCCTTCCTGCCGAGGCTGTTTCAAGCATCATGAACGTCGTGCCTGTCGTTTTTTCAAAGCCACTTGTGAACGATGTAATAAACTTGGACACATTAAGACTGTATGTCGGAGTTCGCTCCGCCCTGCTAAGACTCCTGCAGCACGCCCGAAGCATATACAGCCCCGCCAAGACATGGAAGTTGATCAAATCAATCTTATTCTGCCCACAAGGAATTCTCACAAGATCATCGTTCCTCTCTCATTCTCTACTCGATCTGTCGATTTTCAATTAGACACTGGATCACCTGTCTCTATTATTAACCTGGCTACCTACCATGACTTAGGTTCCCCTTCATGCTCTCCAGCTGACATCCAGCTTGTGACGTTTAACAGAAAGAAAATTGACATTAAAGGTCAAATCCAGCTTCAGGCTAGTTATAAAGGAATTCAGAAGGCCATTCCTCTTCTCGTAGTTAACAACTACACTGCATCCAACATTATGGGCATGGATCTATTTAACTTATTTGGTTTCCAGATACATGACAACATTAACGTTGTATCTACATTGCATCCTACTTCTGACGTTACCGATCTCCTAAAGCAGTTTCCTGAAGTCTTCGACTCTCAGCTCGGAACAGCAAAAGACTATACAGCTCACATACAGCTGAAATCCGGAGCTAAGCCTCGCTTCCTCAAAGCACGTCCAGTACCCCTAGCACTTCAAGACCTGGTCACGAAAGAATTAGACAGATGGATACAAACTGGAATTGTGGTACCAGTTACTTCTAGTCAATGGGCTACTCCACTAGTGGTAATCAAGAAACCTGATGGTAATGTTCGACTTTGTGGCGATTTTAGATCTACAGTCAACGCACAACTCGACACAGATATCTTTCCTATTCCACGTCCAGAAGACTTATTCCGTCGTCTCGCTGGTGGACAATTCTTCTCTCGAGTTGATCTTAAAGAAGCATATCTCCAGCTACTTTTAGACGAAGACTCTAAGAAATTTCTAACACTCAACACTCCTCTCGGACTGCTCCAGCTCCAGCGGCTCCCATTCGGTGTTTCATCCTCAGCGGCTATTTTTCAGCGCTATTTAGATCAACTCACTGCCTCCATTCCCGGTTGTGCTAACTACCTGGATGATATTATTGTTACGGGAAAAGATCATCAGGAACATCTAAACAATCTACGCCTCCTTCTACAGAAATTGAAAGACAATGGCCTACGAGCGAATCTCGCTAAATGTACATTCTTTCAGCCTCAAGTTCACTACCTAGGACATATCCTTGATAAGACTGGAATTCGCCCTAGTGCACAGAATGTCTCAGCTATCGTCAACATGCCAGCACCTCAGAACCTCAAGCAGCTCCAGTCCTTCATAGGCAAAGCGAACTACTATAATAAGTTCATTCCCCGCTTCGCTACAGTGGCAGCTCCATTAACGCTCTACGTAAAAAAGGTGTTAAATTTCAATGGACTCCGCAATGCCAACAGGCATGGAAAACCATCAACAACGCCTTAATTCAAGCTATACAACTCACTCATTTTCAGCCCGACAAGCTCCTCACGCTAGCTGCTGACGCTTCAGACTACGGTGTCGGTGCCGTTCTCTCCCAGAAGGATCGTCATAGACGGGAACGCCCCATCGCTTTCGCTTCGAAAACACTTAATGACCATCAACGTCGATACTCACAGATAGAGAAAGAAGCTTTAGCCATCATCTTTGGTATTCGCCGTTTCAATGAATATCTCTATGGCAACCATTTCCTGATCATTACTGATCATAAGCCTCTCGTACACTTATTCCATCCTGGTAATAAGATCCCTGAGAATTCCCTCAGAAAGCTTCAAAGATGGTCCATGTTCCTTTCTGATTATTCCTATCAGATTGTCTATCGAGCCACATCCCAGCATTGTAATGCTGATGCCCTCTCACGCTTACCAGTTGGTCCTGATACTGCCTTCGATTCTCAAGAATCTGAATGTCTTCAGTTGGACATAGAACTTGAAGATACTGTCTCCAGTTTTCCTATTGATGCTACCTGCATAGCTAAAGCTACGGATAAGGACAGTACACTTGCTACTGTGCGTACTTACATCCGCAACGGTTGGCCTCTTCAGAGCAATCTTCCCGCCCACCTTGCACCTTATCATCGTATGCAGCATCGTCTCACGACTCGTGCTGGAGTCGTACTCCTAGAAGCAGGCACCATCTTCCGAGTGGTTATCCCACTTAGCCTACAGAAACAAGTCCTCGAATTATTACACCAAAGGCATTGGGGTATATCCCGAACGAAGCAACTAGCACGTCAACACTGCTACTGGCCCGGTATTGATGCCGCCATCGAAAAGCTCATCCGTCATTGTGAACAATGTCAACTGAATCAGAACGCCCCGTCTTCTGATCTAGCTTCATGGCCTCCTGCTACTACTCCATGGGAACGAGTTCACATCGATTTCGCAGGTCCTTTCCTCAATTCCATGTGGTTAATAGTCATCGATTCACTATCGCACTTTCCATATGTAGTGGATATGCATTCGACTACTACGACCGAAGCTACCATTCGTGCTCTACAGAAGATATTTACTACAGAAGGCTTACCTCAAGTACTCATTTCGGACAACGGACCTCAATTTACAGCTACTGCTTTTAAGAAATTTTGTACATATAATGGCATTCGTCATATCCTAGCACCGCCTTTTCACCCTAAATCTAATGGTGAAGCTGAACGCTTTGTACAAACATTTAAGAGAAGTATGAAAAAAGCTGTCTCTTCAGGCTTAACTAAAGATCAAGCATTGCTCCAACTCTTAAGCAACTACAGAACTCTGCCCGGCGCTGATAATATCACTCCTGCACAGAAGCTCCATGGACGACCTCACAGAACTTTACTTTCTCTGTTGCAGCCTATTCCGGCCCAGTCTCAGACCTCACCAACGAAGTTCTCAGTCAACGACAAGGTCTACACCAGGACATTCAGGTCAAACCCACTCTGGATACCTGGAGTCATCTGCAGATCTTTGGGTCATCGTCTCTACGAAATACAGACTACGGAGAAACGTATCTGCCGCCATCAAGACCAGATACGTCTGCGCTACCGCCCATGTCCAGCTATTGATTCTATTGCTCAGCCAGATAAATCTATTGCTGAACGTGCTTTAGACCATTTAATAACAATGGGTTCCTTTCAGGACGAGACAGCGCCACTCCGCCCGGTCCCAGCTCCGGACAATCCAACAGAGCCATCAGCAGCTCCGGCCCAGCATCGCAGCCGCCGCCAGCGCCGCCGCCGTTTCACGCCGTACCGGCGTATTTAGGAGGGGAGGGTGTTGTATGTCCGGCGCTCCCTTCTCGCTCCGCCAGCCAGCTACACGCGCGCCAAGTGTCATTCTTCTAGCCTCGACGCGCAGCCCTCAGTGCGCGTGCCTGAACAGTCGTGTGTGTACTATAAAGAGGAACTCCCAGCCTGTCCTGATGCCCACTTGCCCCGGTGTCCAGCTCCAGAATACACCCTACGTCGAGCACGGAGGCTACTCCTCTTGAAAATGTGCTTCGACCAGGTGGACTGAATTTCTGGCAGTACGAGGTCTCACCTCTGGTCACCGCTCCTCTTCCGCTGCCCATATCCAGTCATACTATTACATACCGTTATATTTCCCTAATTAATGCAAGCTCCCTTGGTTTCGCCAAGTAAGAATTCTTCCAACATTGAACTTGCCTTTATGAACTCAACAAGGAAGGACTTTCCAAAACATTTATGTCAGTACTTCTGATAGTTTTCGACTATCGACTTTTCATATCAAGGACTATCTTTTCGAGATAGAAGTGGATGTAAATACTGTAAACTTGTATATAGTGTACAAAAGATAGACTCTTTCTCAAGATTCCTAATTCATTTGCTTCAAGTTAAATTTCATTTTTATTTGTGTAAATAGTGTATTTTGCATTTGAAGCGAATAATAAAGTTGTGTTTTGTAAATCTCAACCTTGGTTACAACACATATCATAAAAATTGATTAAAATAAAATGGCTTGATCGCCGCATTATGTGGTGCCACTTTGTATTTACCTTTGGGTTTCCACAGAAAGTATGCCCTACTGATGGGCATTCACCTTGTAATTAACTGATTGATTATACATAAAATAAACGGAAATTCTAATACTTTAATTGATGATGGGTGACAGCTACAAATAAATGTATGAGACTCTTGAATATCTCTAGGGTATGGAGTAATAAGCTTAATTTGACAGCATAACGTAGAATAGGTTCTGGGAAAAGGATATTGTCGTTTGGTTCCCAACTAGAATTTGGGATTACCTGTTCTACCATGAAATAAAACAATTACTGCACTTGATACTAAACAAATTATATTCTTAACTTTTGGAATGAAATGGAGAGATTTGCTGCGATACTAAAATTTCAATATAAAACTCTGAAATTAAAACGGAATGAAGCTCTAGGCATTAAAATTTAAATACACTTGGCCGGACATATGAAATCTTCGTACAGGAAATATATCCCTCACTGGTTCACATTACAGTACCTTGGACACTCTAAGTGTTATTGTGGCGCATTCTTCGGAACTGGCATCATCTGTAGGTATCTCAAACCTAATTAGGTGAGCTATCCTCTTACCTTCACCAACGAAAGATAGCATGGCCTATATTATAAGACAAACTGCTTATTCAGTTTCACACGTTATCCACCACACTGTTATTATCCTTCTCAAAGAGAAGAGTATGGTTCCAGTGTATGGGACCCTCACCAGGTTTACCTGATTCAAGAACTGGAAAAAATCCAAAGAAAAGCAGCTCGATTTGTTCTGGGCGATTTCCGACAAAAGAGTAGCGTTACAAAAATGTTGCAATGTCTGGGTTGGGAAGAATTGAGAGAAAGAAGAAGAGCTGCTCGACTAAGTGGTATGTTCCGAGCTGTCAGCGGAGAGATGGCGTGGAATGACATTAGTAGACGAATAAGTTTGAATGGCGTTTATAAAAGTAGGAAAGATCACAATATGAAGATAAAGTTGGAATTCAAGAGGACAAACTGGGGCAAATATTCATTTATAGGAAGGGGAGTTAGGGATTGGAATAACTTACCAAGAGAGATGTTCAATAAATTTCCAATTTCTTTGAAATAATTTAGGAACAGGATAGGAAAGCAACAGATAGGGAATCTGCCACCTGGGATACTTCCCTAAATGCAGATCAGTATTGATTGATTGATTGATTGATTGATTGATTGATTGATTGATTGATTGATTGATTGATTGATTGATTGATTGATTGATTGATTGATTGAAAAAATCTATCTTCGCCCGTCACAAAAACGACACAATTCAACTCGACTGAACATTTACGGAACACACTCCGAACATCTAATATATCTGATCACTGAAATCTCCGTATCCAACTGCTTGCCTCCTCACTATTCAACTGACAGTCTCCTTCCATCTGACTGACTATCTCACTGTTCACCATCCATCTGACTAATCACTATGGGAGACAAGCTATTTTACAGATCCTTATATTCACATGGTTTCTCCTACGTTATGGGTAAATCAGACCATGATCTCACTCTAACCAAGCTTCGAAGTATTGCACCATTTGTTTCAATAGCCGCAGGCAGGGTACAACCTCCCTGGAATCACATCTTGCTTCTAAATGAACGCAATGACGTATAGGTATTTAGCATGACTCGACACTAAATGTAACAGTATTGTACCACCTAATGCAATTTCTTAAACGCTGGTTCATAATAATAAATTAATATCTTACACTAAGCAGCAAATCTCGCAGTATACAAAGTCCCTTATTTCTAATACACACATACACATGGTACATAATAAATGAAATGAAACAGAGCAAGCAATAATTAATAAATCTCGAAATCAGATAACAGAATTGAATAAAAAATAATAGTAGTTAATAATAACAATTATAATGAGAATAATAATAAATACTGTGAAATGTTTATAACGGGATTTCAACCGTTACAACTCGCCTCCCTCATAAATTTAACGATGATAAACTATAAATCGATTGATTTGTGAACAACTTAACATAACACTGAAATTGACACATATACAAACAATTTTAAGAAAGTACACAACATTCTTTTTACAACATTTTAATGCAAAGTATAAAATATTTCTCTCTTGAATGATTATATGAGAAATCTTCTCGCACATTGTCATACCAGATGACTCTTAGTGTCCTGTTCTCTCTTTCTCATACAAATTCGCAACATCGTTACACTTATATTTCCATTTACTGGAGTTCAGTGCACCAATACGACACTTTGTTCACACGCAAATTCACTGAAGTTACGTTTATTATGCCAGCTTCTTATATGGTTTACTTATCTTACTAACATCTCAACACCGGGCTAGTTGGCCATGCGTGTAGAGGCGTGCGGCTGTGAGCTTGCATCCGGGAGATAGTGGGTTCGAATCCCACTGTCGGCAGCCCTGAAGATGGTTTTCCGAGGTTTCCCATTTTCACACTAGGCAAATGCTGGGGCTGTACCTCAATTAAGGCCAAGGCCGCTTCCTTCCAACTCCTAGGCCCTTCCTATCCCATCGTCGCCATAAGACCTATCTGTGTCGGTGCGACGTAAAGCCCTTAGCAAAAAGCATCCCAACAAATCTCACGTGACGTACTTCTTTAAGTTTCTAATGTTAAAAGTAACGATAATATTCCCTTCCTGATCTTTTAAGGAATATGAACACTTCCCGATCCTGTTAACAATCGTGAAATCCCGCTGATAAAGAAAGATTTTAGACATAGTTCCTGCCTCTGCTGATGATAGAAAAGGAACTCTGAGTAACACCTTGTCACCCAATTGGAACTCATCGAATTTTGCGCTTTTTATCAGCCTGACATCGATGCATAAACCTTACGTCGTCTGGTACGGGCTAGATCTTTTTTTTTACTTTCATTTACCTACCTCCTTCTCATCCTTGGCTTTGACGATATGAAAATGACTGATGTATACGTGATTCTAGTAATACCATTCCTTATGCAGCCAGTCCATGCGATGAATGGTGTAAAAATGTCTCTCATAGGGTCGGTTGGTGCGTAAAATTCAGTGCACTTGGCAGACTGATACGTAATAGCAACTTCTGGCTCGATGTGGAAAGCAACGGGGAACTACCACACTCCTTACTTCCCCAGAATTCCTCTTCAGTGATACCTAATTTCCCTTGTCCGTTCAAACCAGAAGACATTTCAAGGGGATTAGAAGACGCTAAACCATGTAAAGCTCTAGGTTTTGACAGTATCCACCCAGAATTCCTGCTCCACTGCGGAGAGTATGGCTATCACGCTTCTTCTCAGATATCCTGCAAACTGAGAACGTACCTCGTGCACTTAAAATAACAAAGGCTATTGCTACATTGAAACCAGGTAAAAGTAATAGACCTCAAAGCTGGACACCAACTAGAGTATGGTTCCAATGTATGGGACCCACACCAGGATTACTTGATTCAAGAACTGGAAAACGTCCAAAGAAAAGCAGCTCGATTTGTTCTGGGTGATTTCTGACAAAAGAGTAGCATTACAAAAATGTTGCAAACTTTGGGCTGGGAAGACTTGGGAGAAAGGAGACGAGCTGCTCGGCTAAGTGGTATGTTCCGAGCTGTCAGCGGAGAGATGGCGTGGATTGACATCAGTAGAGGAATAAGTTTGATTGGTGTCTTTAAAAGTAGGAAAGATCACAATATAAAGATAAAGTTGGAATTCAAGAGGACAAATTGGGGCAAGTATTCGTTTATAGGAGGGGGAGTTAGGGATTAGAATAACTTACCAAGGGAAATGTTCAATAATTTCCAATTTCTTTGCGATCATTTCTTAATTGGGTTAGCATAGGTACTTTCATTCCATGCTGAACATATTTCTGAATTTCTAGAAAGTAGATCTCAGAGAATTAGAGTAGGCGAAGCTTTATCTGACCCTGTAATAATTAAGAGGGGAATTCCTCAGAGCAGTAGTATTGGACCTTTATGTTTTCTTAGATATATAAATGACATGAGTAAAGAAGTGGAATCAGAGATAAGGCTGTTTGCAGATGATGTTATTCTGTACAGAGTAATAAATAAGTTACAAGATTGTGAGCAACTGCAAAATGACCTCGATAATGTTGTGAGATGGACAGCAGTCAAGGGTATGATGATAAATGGCGTTAAAAGTCAGGTTGTGAGTTTCACAAATAGGAAAAGTCTCCTCAGTTTTAATTACTGCGTTGTTGGGGTGAAAGTTCTTTATGGGGATCACTGTAAGTACCTAGGTGTTAATATAAAGAAAGATCTTCATTGAGGTAATCTCATAATTGGGATTATAAATAAAGGGTACAAACCTCTGCAAATGGTTATGAGGGTATGTAGGAGTTGTAGTTAGGTTGTAAAGGAGAGGGCATATAATTATCTGGTAAGACTCCAACTAGAGTATGGTTCCAGTGTATGGGACCCTCACCAGGATTACTTGATTCAAGAAATGGACAAAAATCCAAAGAAAAGCAGCTCGATTTTTTCTGGGTGATTTTCGACAAAAGAGTAGCGTTACAAAAATGTTGCAAAGTTTGGGCTGAGAAGACTCGGGAGAAAAGAGACGAGCTGCTCGACTAAGTGTTATGTTCCGAGCTGTCAGTGGAGAGATGGCGTGGAATGACATCAGTAGGCGAATAAGTTTGAGTGGTATCTTTAAAAGTAGTAGGAAAGACACAATATGAAGATAAAGCTGGAATTTAAGAGGACAAATTGGGGCAAATATTCGTTTGTAGGAAGGGGAGTTAGGGATTGGAATAACTTACCAAGGGAGATGTTCAATACATTTAAAAAAAAAAAAAAAAAAAATGTTTGCAATCTTTTAAGAAAAGGCTAGGAAAACAACAGATAGTGAATCTGCCACCTGGGCGACTGCCCTAAATGCAGATCAGTATTGATTGATTGATTGATTGATTGATTGATTGATTGATTGATTGATTGATTGCAAATTGTCCACCACTTCGAAACTAAGGCAATAAATTATGTTTCATAGTTGTCTTGAGAGTGAATAAACTTGAGGAAATTCGAAACTTACTGTAATTTATTTTTAAACATACAAAATGAGTGAAGTGAAATCTAAGAGAAAACGTTGCTATTTGACTAAAGTGAAATTTCTAATCAGCCTGTTGTTCTCTTTTACTGTGGGTCTTCCAGCTATTTTGGTAGAATATATGCGATTCTAGTTGTCCAACTCCTTGGCTGAATGCTCAATGTTGAGGACTTGGTTTCAGAGGGTCTCGGGTTCAATTCCCGGCCGGGTCGGTGATTTTAATCGCGTCTGATTAATTCTTCTTTATCAGGGACTGGGTGTTTGTGTTAGTTCCAACACTTTACTCTTCATATTCAGCCAACACGTTACTCTACCAACCACCACAGAAACACGCAATAGTGATTAAATCCCACCATATAGGGTTGGCGTCAGGAAGGACATCCAGCCGTAAAACATGCCAAAATCCACATGTACGGCACATTTCGCACCTACGACCCCACAGATATGGAAAAGCGGTAGTAGAAGAAGAAGATATACGATTCTAGTTGATTATATGTGATGGGTAGTTGTTCGCGAAGCGTTTTCATATGTGCAACAGTGATTTTTCCCTACTATGTTACATTTATCATATTAAATTACCGCCATTGGTATAAAAGGTACGTGTTATTTTATTTTTCCGGGCTAAATGGCTCAGACGGTTGAGGCGCTGGTCTCCTGACCCCAACTTGGCAGGTTCGATCCTGGCTCAGTCCAGTAGTATTTGAAGGTGCTCAGATACGACAGCCTCGTGTCGGTAGATTTACTGGCATGTAAAAGAACTCCTGAAGGACTAAATTCTGGCCCCCTCGGTGTCTCTGAAAACAGTAAAATTAGTTAGTGGAACGTAAAGCAAAAATTATTATTATTATTATTATTATTATTATTATTATTATTATTATTATTATTATTATTATTATTATTGTCTTTATCTTATAAATAAAGTTGTTCGTGTCTGTTTGTCTGTTTGTTTGTTTGTTCCACCATCACGTCGAAACGGCTGGATAGATCTCAACCAAACTTCATATTTAGAGTATACTCACCCCGGGGAAGGTTTCGATATGCATATCATTTTAAAATCTTTGAAAAGACGGGGGGTTTATAGGAAAACCGCAACGGTTTTATTTTCTCTTATACTATTATAGGCAAAATAACGAATTTGTCGTATAAGGACGAGACAAAGCTCAATTTAATCCTCTTGACGCAAAGAACAAAACTCGGTAAGCCCTACGGGCCCGAAAACCATGTTTTAAGGCCCTAAAACCAACCGTTACGGAGATACTGGCATCACACTACCCCTGCTCTAGGAATCGGATAAAGAAATGAACTGCCGTAACCATGGCAACGTCAGCTCCAGGATTCTAGAGCAGTGAGATTATGTATGTACGTTTGGGCATAGCTGCCAACCAAAATTGGTACAAATAAGACTTAATATCTGGAAAAAATATACTGTTGTGTAAGGCACTCATAGGACTCCTTTGGGCGGGGATGGAAAGGGGGTGAAGTACGAGTATAATATTACTATATATAGAAATGAAAGTGTGTGTGTAAATAACACATCTCCTAAACCACTGGAGCAATTTCAACCAAACTTGGTACACATATTACTTACTATCGGGAGACGATACTGTGGGGGGTAAGCCATCCCTAGCGCCCTTAAGGGAGAGGGTCGGGGGAGGGGTAGTTACAATAATAATCTAGAATAGTGTCGAATTCATAGTTTTCCTGGTCGCTGAGTTGAAAAGTAATACTCTAGAATTTTTTAAAGTCCAGCCCCCTTTTAGGTGGGGAGCAAAGGCGGTTGAGATATAGAAATAATTAAAAACAGTTTCGAATCCATAGATTTCAGGGTCTCTGAGATGAATAGTATTACTCCGGATTTTTTGCAAGTCCAAGTGGGGGGCAAGGGGGTGGGATATAAAATTAATCGATAACTACATATAAAAATATTATCTTCTTCTTACTATATATAAAAATTGATGTATGTGTGTGCGTGGGTGTGTGGGTGTGTGGGTGTGGGTGTGTAAATGACACATCTCCTCCTAAACCACTGGAGCAATTTCACCAAACTTGGTACACTTATCAATTAGTATCAGGAGACAAACCGCGTGAGGGTAAGACACCCCTAGCACCCTTATGGGCAGGGGGCGAGGGGGGTGGTATAAAAATAATCTAGAATATTATCGGATCCATAGTTTTCGTGGTAGCTGAAATAATTAGTGACACTCCGAATTTTTTAAAATTCATGTTCAGCCCCCTTTGGGGTGTGGGTGAGGGGGAGTGAGATATAAAAATAATCGAAAACAGTGTCGAATCTACAGTTTTCTGGGTCACTGAGGTGAATGGTGACAATCCAGATTTTATAACTTTTAGTGGTGGAGGGCGGGAGTCTCATGGACAGTTGAAATGCTGTACATCGTATCTATAGTGCGACGGCTAAATACATATAGTTATCACTTATTAATTTTTGACAGGATCAAATACTTCCCAGTCGATTCGGGCTTCCATAAGGACGAAGTTTTACTCGAAAACTAAATAATATAAAACTTGAAATCAAATACACCTAAATAATTTTAAAACTACATAATAGATCATAAGATATCAATCTGCAAGTCAAAAAGGAATTCTATAAAAATTCACATCACACATAACTAACTGGTAATGCAAATCTTAAAGGTAAATATTCAGAAACTATCCGGGCAACGCCGGGTACTACAGCTAGTTATTATTATTATTATTATTATTATTATTATTATTATTATTATTATTATTATTGTACCGGGCGGTACACCTCCACGCCGCTAATTCAAACATTGCGTCAGTTGAAACTCCTCTACTAGAGAAAGCCTGAACATTAATTCTAAGGTTTCTCAGAAGATGTCTTTACTGTAAATTTTGAAGTGTTCTGAACGATGTCGGTTTCGATTTGTTTTTGTTTTCTCTGTAGTAAGAAGTGTGAACATTCTCTTCTAGATGGCACTACTTAAGAACTACAATTGTGCACCCTAGTGCGAAGTGAAGGAACCTTTTTTTGAAGAAATTTGGTATTCATAAGTTTGTTCTTTGTTAAATTTCTTTCAGTCATTGTTTGGGTTGGCAGTATAACCCTTCTCTTTCCGCCAGTTTTGAATTTGACCAATGAGGAATTTCTGTAATTAATTTTCCACCAATAAGGTGTTTCTTCTTCGTCTCGTGTATTAGTTTTTGCCATTATCCAATAAAATTTTGTGGGCGGGTTTTAATCATTCATGAAACGTCTCGAATTTTCCACGAGGGTATATAAACTGCTGATTTTCTGGTCTCCTGGCCACTTCAGTAACATTTCTCCTAGTGTGATTATGTAGCAGGGGGCGGGAAGCGCCTCTTTCTTCGGGCAGCAGTTCATCCATAAGGTAATGGCCGTTTAATAACTTCATTTCTTGCTAGCTCAGCAGTTTAACCCTCGGGGTAGGTTCGAAACTTTTCTCATGTAACCTATCCTTAAAATGTAATAGACATTTGGTAAAATTTTGGCTTTTTAACTATAAATTGGGATAGAGAGTGCCTAACCCTCTCGAGCTCCCACTCATATTGTTCTGAGGTGACTACGTTTTCATTTCCATTTTTCCTCCCTTAGTAATGTAAATAAGTTTTCTTATCGTGTCACCTCTGTAGTATGGGATTAGCCCTTGCATAAGCGGCCTAGTGCCAAATAGGTTTTAAAAATGTATTAGGAGTGCAAGTTACGCCTCCATTCAACTCAGAATTTTGGGCCATGTAATTGACCTGTTTCTTTACTTAATAGGCCTCAGTAGATTGGGTATTATTACCCCTGTTCTTGTGTGCCTGGAGGGCAGATTGAAGGTGGAGTTTGGTGTGGCCTTTGAATAGGCTTGATCTTTGAGAGCGGGTTTGCTCTTTCTTAAAAGTGGATTTTCTGTGTGCCTCAAGGAGGCTTTACTGGGTAATTGGGAGCAAGTGCTCCTCGGCATGATTGGAGTTTTCTGCCCCTTGTTGTACCTTATATATAGGTAAAGTTGGGCTTATAGCTCAAGGATTGTGAGTCTGGGGCTCGAAGCCCAAATCCAGTAACAACTGTAATTGTACTTTCTTAATTTGTTGATCTGCTACTTGGTGCCTGTAATATTCTGTTATTTATTTATCTTGAAAAGAAAATATAACCTTTGTTAAAGTTTTAAATTAACTTTAATTTCGTAAGTTGAGACCTATTCCCCCCCCCCCCAGCACCTTCTTTCACCTCTGCTGTTCCACAGATACCTCGGAACAGTTATTATGATTATTATTATTATTATTATTATTATTATTATTATTATTATTATTATTATTATTATTATAGTTTCGTGTTAGCCAATACCAAAAGTCTGGTTACTTCGGCCGCCATGTTTGTTTAAATATTACGGTCTGACTATTGGAGTCGGTCTTGACTGAACTATAGACTTAGTAGCAAATTCATTGTTACTCTCGAAAGCTATAGTTATAAGTAGGATGAGATATTAAAACTAGTCATCTCCGCTTATGTACAGTACACTTGTTTCTGTGACGGCACCTTTCATTTTTCGTTTTCTTCCCATAAAAACCTGCGGCGGTGTTGCATACATGTGTATGCCGTCCCACTTCTCACATCGTATGTACTGCATGTATCTACAGTACAATGAAAGTGTTCAGAGAAAGAATTCACCGAGTTTCTTCGGAAGTCGTTTAGGGTATAAGTGACGTTTCATGGTATTCGAATGTGTTGTAAACTATTGACGAGTCCTGTACCGCTTGTACTTCAAGTGGTAAACAGTTTGTGCAATCAGTCGTGAGAAATCAGCTGCGCAGTTAGGGGTTGGTTGAGGAGGAAAGGGGAGTGCTCTAAAAGGACACGTAATGCAATGACACACTATACGCATGAGGAAGCACTAACACGCTTTCACTTCCTTATCATATTATCACATGGCTTGTCCACTTAAAGTAAAATTACTTTATAATTAATTGAAAAGTAGCCTTTTCAAGACCAAATGTCAGTAGGTAAGAAATCCAAGAGAATTGGATTTGGGATACAAAGCTGGAACATGTAGATAATTTCAAGTATTTAGGATGTTCATTCTCCCAGGATAGTGAGTATAGTGAGACTGAATCAAGGTGCAATAAAGCCAATGCAGTGAGATCGCAGTTGCGACCAACAGTATTCTCGAAGAAGGGAGTCAGCTCCCGGACGAAACTATCTTTACATCGGTCTGTTTTCAGACCAACTTTGCTTTACGCGAGTGTAAGCTGGGTGGACTCAGGATATCTTATTCATGTTATAAGTAACATACTACAGACATGAAAGTAGCGAGAACGATTGCTGGTACAAACATGTGAGAACAATGGCGGGAGGGCACTCGTAATGAGGAGATGAAGGATAAGTTAGGAATGAACTCGATGGATGAAGCTGTACGCATAAACCGGTTTCGGTATTGGGGTCATGCGAAGAGAATGAAAGAGGATAGGTTACCTAGGAGAATAATGGACATAAGTAGACCGAGACGAAGATGGCTAGACTCAGTTTCTAATGAAATGAAATGGCGTATGGCTTTTAGTGCCGGGAGTGTCCGAGGACTTGTTCGGCTCGCCGGGTGCGCGTCTTTTGATTTGACACCCGTAGGCGACCTGCGCGTCGTGATGAGGATGAAGTTATGATGAAGACGACACACACACACCCAGCCCCCGTGTCAGCGAACTTAACCAATGATGGTTAGAATTCCCGACCCTGCCGGGAATCGAACTTGGGACCCCTGTGACCAAAGGCCAGCAGGCTACCCATTTAGTCATGGATCCGGACAGTTTCTAATTATTTAAAGAAGAGGTATAGAACTAAACAAGGCTACTTAACTAGTTACAAATCGAGGATTGTGATGGTGATTAATAAATTGACAGAGGCTTGCATAATGAACGCTAAAAGGCATATCGGTCTATAATGAACATGTATGTATGTATGTATGTATGTATGTATGTATGTATGTATGTATGTATGTATGTATGTATGCTGTTTGAGTCATCAGTCCGTAGACTGGTTTGATGCAGCTCTCCATGCCACCCTATCCTGTGCTAACCCTTTCATTTCTACGTAACTATTGCATCCTACATCTGCTCTAATCTGCTTGTCATATTCATACCTTGGTCTACCCCCACTGTTATTACCACCTACACTTCCTTCAAAAACCAACTGAACAAGTCCTGGGTGTCTTAAGGGACGCCGGAAAAGTGCGAACACGGAAATTTGCGAACAAATCATTAAAGCGGAAATTTGCGCACACAAGGGATTATTACTACCTGACTAGGTTTTCCCAGGTCTTGGTAGATATTTCGTTGCCGGAAATCTGCGAACACTATCCTGAGAATCCCATCTACCCTGGATCAGCTTTCCGATTTTAACATTGTGTTTGCAACCTCCCATACCATGTCACAAACATCCATCAGGTAGTTTTGTAACTAATGCGAACAATATCGGGGATTTCCGCTGCGGCCGGTTCCACCGCCGGTTCGGGGCGCATACCCGTACTTTTGTTCACTTAACTTTAAACCTCCATAGCGTTAGCAATACTGAGTATGGAAACTGTTACCACGATCAGGGGTAGGCCCTCCGCTTACTATAATGGTTACGCGTACCGTACGCATAGAGAAACAAAAGCAGGTGTTGTTACGTGGCTATGTTTACACCAAAAGTCATGTAACTGTAAGGGATTGATGCGGTCGAAGAATGTTATTATTATCTTTTTTTTTTTTTTTTGCTATTGGTTTTTCCTCGCACCGACACAGATATGTCTTATGGCGACGATGGGACAGGAAAGGGCTAGGACTGGGAAGGAAGCGGCCGTGGCCTTAATGAAGGTACAGCCCCAGCATTAGCCTGGTGTGAAAATGGGAAACCACGGAAAACCATCTTCAGGGCTGCCGACAGTGGGGTTCTAACTTACTATCTCCTGAATACTGGATACTGGCCGCACTTAAGCGACTGCAGCTATCGAGCTCGGTGGTCTAAGAATGAACAAGTACTTTTTGTATACGAACATTTGTGTGGACCACCTAATGACGCCGCTCAAGAGGTGAAGAAGCATGTGTGTAACGCCAAGTAGAGGGTTCGAGAAGAAACTACACAGTTATGTGAGATATACACCGATGAAATAGGAAACCTACATAATAAACGTTAGTAAAGAAACGCCCTTATTTATATTATAATAATAACTTTCGTGTTATATTAATGCAAAGTACACGTGCCATATGGTAAAATAAAGCAAGAATGAATTTTAGATTAAAAATCGTATTATAGGTCAATAAATAGCAATGTGTAATGTATATTTACGAAAATTCATATATTTACTACTAATATAGTGTACTATTATTTGGCATAGCCTGCACATCCGGAAACAATTGTTGGAGCTCTTCTACTCTCTTGACCAAAAGTGGTTTTTTTGTTGTTGTGATTTTTACCTTTAGATGGTACTTAAAAGCAAATTTTGACCGAACAAAAATTATAGAGCGTAATAAGTTCTACAAAATTGGTTATTATGATTATTTTTAAATGCACCTTAAGGTTAGAAATAAGAAAAATAAGAATGAGACAATATATTTAGAGGTTTTAATATATACTCCAATAATATAATTAAGATTTTATAATTAATCAATATCGTCGTTTCAGGTTATGACTTTGTGACAAAAATGCGCCACGCAGAATCGTCGAAGAGGACCTTGCGAAATCAAAGAAGTAACGAGTGTGGAAATCAACAAGAGCCAAAATAACGTAGTGACATTATTCTCAATGAAGAAATCTTGAAAATGACCGATGGTAGCAGTTTTCTTCTTGTAGATGACGGACTACAAGAAATAATCCTAGTTTTCGGTGGAGACAAAGGAAAGGAACGTGTGAAATGGGAAACCACGGAAACCCCTCTTCAGGGCTGCCGACAGTTGGGTTCGAACCCACTATCTCCCGGATGCGAGCTCACAGCTGCGCGTCCCTAACCGCACGACCAACTCGCCCGGTAAATATTGTTTTATTTACAGGGATCGCCTACATTACATGTATTGTTTCCTTTTTTGAAGATAGTGTTCGCAAATTTCCGGAAACGAAATATTTACCAAGACTTGGGAAATCCTGGTCACGTAGTAATAATCCCTAGTGTGCGCAAATTTCCGTTTTAATGATGTGTTCGCACTTTTCCGGACACCGTCTTAAGATGTGTCCTATCATTCTATCTCTTCTTCTCATCAAATTTAGCCAAATCGATCTCCTTTCACCAATTCGATTCAGTATCTCTTCATTCGTGATTCGACCTATCCATCTCATCTTCAGTATTCTTCTGCAACACCACATTTCAAAAGCTTCTATTCTCTTTCTTTCTGAGCTAGGTATCGACCATGTTTCACTTCCATACAATGCCAAGCTCCAGATGAAAGTCCTTAGAAACATCTTTCTAATTCCTATATTAATGTTTGAAGTGAGCAAATTTATTTTCTTAAGAAAGCGCTTCCTTGCTTGTGCTGTATGTATGTATAATTAATTTTGCAGGTTGTGTGTCTAACTATACCGTAATAAAGTATGAAAATTACTTAGGTTAAAAAGTACAGTATAACTTATCCATGTATCTTCATTATGGATTATTGTGTGTTTCAGCATTCAGTCTGCAAACACCTGTAAATTAACTACGTGCGTCCAAAATCCTCTATTTGAAGCTAGCAAGTTGCATAGCTTAGTTCCACACCCCGTATCAATAAATAATTATTAACGAACTGAACATCGCCTCGTTTCCTTGGGTCTCCCTCTACTTCTCTTACCTTCCATTGCCAAGACCATCATTCTCCTAGGTAACTTATCCTCCTCACATAACTCCACCACTGATGCCGATTTATGCGTACAGCTTCATAAATCGAGCTCAGACTTTATCTAAAAGAAATCAGTCTGCAGTGATTAGAATCGAGGGCTATGAAAAAGAAGCAGCAATCCAGAAAGGGGTGAGACAAGGCTGCAGTTAGCCTGCTCTCTTTTCAATGTTTATACAGAACAAGCTGTAAAGGAAATCAAAGGGGAATTTGGAGCGGGAATCACAATCGAAGGAGACGAAATCAAAACTCTCTGATTTGCCGATGAAGTTGTTATTTTATGTGCATCTGCAGAAGATCTGGAGAAATGGTGTGGTGACAGTCTTGGAGAAGTAGTACAAGATGAAAATAAATAAAATTAAAACAAAAGTAATGGAGTGCATTGGAACGAAGTCGGGTGATACAGGAAATATTCGGAAATGAAGTTTTAAAGTAAGTAGATATACATTGTTAATATAATATAATATAATATAATATAATATAATATAATATAATATAATATAATATAATATAATATAATATAATATAATATAATATAATATAAGGAAAGATCCTCATTGGGGTAATGACATAAATATGATTGTAAATAAAGGGTACAGATCTCTGCACATGGTTATGAGGGTGCTTAGGGGTTGTAGTAAGGATGTAAAGGAGAGGGCATATAAGTCTCTGGTAAGACCCCAACTAGAGTATGGCTCCAGTGTATGGGACCCTCACCAGGATTACCTGATTCAAGAACTGGAAAAAATCCAAAGAAAAGGAGCTCGATTTGTTCTGGGTGATTTCCGACAAAAGAGTAGCGTTACAATGTTGCAAAGTTTGGGTTGGGAAGAATTGAGAGAAAGAAGAAGAGCTGCTCGACTAAGTGGTATATTCCAAGCTGTCAGTGGAGAGATGGCATGGGAGGACATCAGTAGACAAATACGTTTGAGTGGTGTCTTTAAAAGTAGGAAAGATCACAATATGAAGATAAAGTTGGAATTCAAGAGGACAAATTGGGGCAAATATTCGTTTATAGGAAGGGGAGTTAGAGATTGGAATAACTTACCAAGGGAGAAGTTCAATAATTTTCCAAATTCTTTGAAATCATTTAAGAAAAGGCTAGGAAAACAACAGATAGGGAATCTTCCACCTGGGCGACTGCCCTAAATGCAGATCAGTATTGATTATTGATATTGTTATTGATTGTTACTTAGGTATGAGGATAACTATCGATGACAGAAGTAAGGACGACACAAAATGTAGAACAGCACAAGCAAGGAAGGCCTTTCTTAAGAAAAGAAATGTTCTCACTTCGAACATTGATATTGGAATTAGAAAGGTGTATTTGAAGACTTTCGTGTGGAGCCTGGCATTATGTGGAAGTGAGACATGAGCAAAAACCAGCACAGAAAGACAGATAATAGAAGCTTTTGAAATGTGGTCTTGCAGAAGACTGCTGAAGGTAAAAAGTAAACTCGTGTCCTTATCCCGAGGTGGTGCAGCTCCTTTCAGGCACACCCCCAATGGAGGTGAGCTGCATGTACCATTTTAAACATACACCAGCCCTCCTGCTATTATTAAATTTCCGACACTACCGGGAATCGAACCCGGACCTCCGAGGATGGCAGCTAACCGCTACACTACGGAGGTGCACACTGCTGAAGGTGAGCTGGGTAGATGGAATCACGAATGAAGAGATACTGGATGGAATTAGTGAGAGGAGAACGATGTGGAGAAATTTGACCAGAGGAAGAGATGAATGACAGGACACACAGTAATAATAATGGTATAGTTGGGGACAACGACCTCGCCTCACACCACTACTTTCCAGCGGCAGCTCAGTGTCTATTAGCGACTTATAGGATTTACTACCTCTACTGCAGCCAGAGTTGCCAAATCGGCTACTGCACTCGACACGAAGAAAGGAATACTACAGAGAGTGAGGAAGAAAGTGGTTTGGCAGCCTCTCCAAAACAAACAAGGACCACTTAGAATTCGTTAACTCAGCAGGGTGCAAGGTGTGATTGACTACTGGCTTCCAGCTCGTTTCTAGGAACTGAGGCCGTCATGTTTTGTCCCCAACTATATATGGCTTTTAGTGCCGGGAGTGTTCGGCTCGCCAGATGCAGGTCTTTTGATTTGACACCCGTAGGCAACCTGCGCGTCGTGATGAGGATGAAATGATGATGAAGACGTCACATACACCCAGCCCCCGTGCCAGCGAAATTAACCAATTATGGTTAAAATTCCCTACCCTGCCGGGTAATCGAAACCGGGACCCCTGTGACCAAAGGCCAGCACGCTAACCATTCAGCCATGGAGCGGGACATAGGCCACATTTTAAAGCACCTAGAACTTGCTTAGTTACTTTTTGAGGGAAGTGTAGGTTTTAAGAACAAAACGGAGAGACCAATAAATGAAATAGCGTATGCCTTTTAGTGCCGGAAGTGTCCGAGGACATGTTCGACCAATGACAAACAGATTAATATAGAATGTTATTGGTCTTACGTCCCGCTAACTACTTTTACGGTTTTCAGACTTGCCGAGGTGCTAGAGTTTTGTCCCACAGGAGTTCTTTTTCTTGCCAGTAAATCTTCCGACAAGAGGCTGGCGTATTTGAGCTCCTTCAAATACCACCGTTCCGAGCCAGGATCGAACCCGCCAACTTGAGCTTTACTGTCTGAGCTACTCAGCCCGATACAAACAGATTAGAGTAGACGTACGATGTAGTAGTCACGTAGAAAAGAAAAGGGTTGCATACGATAGGGTAGCATGGAGAGCTGCATCAAACCAATGGACGGATGACCCAAATAACAAACAACAGCTGTATCTCTGCATTTCGAGTTCCCTCTTATTACTGTTCTCGTCTGTTTGCACGAGCAATTTACTTCCAAACACTGAGTATCGATCGCAACTGCGAGCTCATTCCATTCACTTTGCTGCATGTTGATTTAATTTCACTTAGTATACTACCATTCTGGTCCGCCTCTGTGGTGTAGTGGTTAGTGTGATTAGCTGTTACCCCCCGGAGGCCCGGGTTCTATTCCCGGCTCTGCCACGAAATTTAAAAAGTGGTACGAGGGCTGGAACGGGGTCCACCCAGCCTCAGGAAGTCAACTGAGTAGAAGTGGGTTCGATTTCCACCTCAGCCATCCTGGAAGTGGTTTTCCGTGGTTTCCCACTTCTCTTCCAGGCAAATGTCGGGATGGTACCTAACTTAAGGCCACGGCCGCTTCCTTCCCTCTTCATTGTCTATCCCTTCCAATTTTCCTATCCCCCGCAAGGCCCCTGTTCAGCATAGCAGGTGAGGCCACCTGGGCGAGGTACTGCTCCTCCTCCTCCTCCTCCTCAATTGTATCCCCCGACCCAGAGTCTGAAGCTCCAGGACACTGTCCTTGAGGCGTTAGAGGTGGGATCCCTCGCTGAGTTGAGGGAAGAACCGACCCTGGAGGGCAAAGAGATAAAGAAGAAGATACTACCATTCTGGAAGAATGTACGTCCTAAATACTTGAAACAATCCACCTGTTCCAGTTTTATATTGCGAACTGACACCCATTTCCCAGATTTTTTCTCATCATCAATCATCAGCCAACAATGGTCTGAAAAAAACAAGAAACAAAAGAAATGGAAATTGATCAAACATCACCCTTGGTAAATTATTCCAATCCCTAATTCATCTTCCTATAAGCGAGTGTCTTCCTCAATTTTCCCTCTCGAATACCAACTTATTATGATCATTCCTGCTTTTAAAAACTCCATCCAGTTTATTCGTCTACTTAATATCATTCCACGGCAAGTCTCCACACACAGTTCGGAACATACTGCTTGGTCGAGCAGCTCGTCTCCTCACTCCCCAAAGTTTGCATCATTTTCGTAACACCGCTCTTTTGTAGGAAATTACCCAGAGCTAATAGTGGTGCTTTCCTTTGAATCTTTTCCAGTTCTCGAATCAAATAATCCTGGCGAGGGTTCCATACACTGGAACCATCGTCCCCGCTGACATCTTTTCATACGCTTTCTAGCACCAAGATAGTAGATTGGAGGATTTCAGCACAGTCTACCATTAAAGTTCAATAATGCATACACGAAACTACCCGCTACATCTTCACCCAACTGAATCCCTCCCACCTAATTTAAAGCTCCTGGTGCGAGTTGGCCGTGCGGTTAGGGTCGCGCAGCAGTGAGCTGGCATTCGGGAGATAGTGGGTTCGAAGTCCATGTCGCAGCCCTTAAGTTGTTTTTCGGTGGTTTTCCATATTCACACCCGGCAAATGCTGGGGGCTGTACCATAACAAAGGCCACGGCCACTTCCTTGTCACTCCCAGCCCTTTCCTATCCCATCGTCGCCATAAGACCTATCTGTGTCGGTGCGACGTAAAGCAAATTATAAAAATTAAAATAGCTCCTGGTAAATGCGTCTGATAACCTACAATTCCATAATCCCTGTCTTCTTTTTCGTTATATTCAGCCCTAAGGCTGGTTGGATCCTCAACAGCTCTGCCATCAGCTGTCATAGATGGCCTAGGCATCACTGAAGGGGCGTACTAGGGAAATGAGGAGTGAGGTAGTTTCCCGTTGCTTTCCTCACCGAGCCAGAAGTTGCTATTACATATCAGTCTGCCAAGCCCACTGACATGCATGCACCAACCGACCCTATGAGCAACATTTTCACACCATTCATAGCAGGGACTGGCTGCAGAAGGAATGGCATTACTAGCATCGCTCATACCTCAGTCACTTTCATATTGTCAAAGCCAAGGATAAGACAGAAACAGATCAATGAAAGTAACAAAATTGCTCTAGCCCATACCAGAAGACATAGTGCACTGTAAACACTAGGTCCTGCCAGCAAAGGCATAATCCCTCAGTGCAACTACCATATTTTACTTTGGTCCTCTACCCTATGTCTTCTCTAGAGCTGCTAAACATTCCTCTCGCAGCATTTTTCATATCGCATATTGAAAATCTGGCCCTGAGGTCTGAAACGACACTAGTATTCAACTAACGAGCTCTCAACCTCATTAATCACACCCGCGGTAACTGTGAATGGCCTTGCCTCGCAGGCACATAGGCTACTGACTCATGAAATACCTCGAGCTGATGAATCCTTCCTGGAGTCATCAGCCGACATCTTACGGCATGAGTATCGAATGGACTTTTCTGGGCCCTTCAAAAATCCGACACTAGGGTCGCGCAGCTGTGAGCTTGCATCCGGAAGGTAGTGGGTTCGAACCCCACTGTCCGTAGCCCTGGAGATGGTTTTCCGTTGTTTCTCACACCATGCAAATGTTGAGCTGTAACTTAATTAGGGCGACGGCCGCTTCCTTCCCACTCCTAGCCCTTCGCTATCCCTGTGTCGGTGCGACGTAACGCAAAATTGTAATAAAATCCGACTACCTCTGTCAGATTTGAGGCCGTTATCTTGGAATCCGGAGGCCGACACTGATCCACAGAGTTCAGCTAAACAGCTAATGGTGGATCTGCTGAGGATCAAGTCAGCCCCCTGGCTGTGGACTCAACATGATACAACACAACTTTCGAGTTTTACAGCGAAATTATTAATGCCATTAAATTTAGGATTTATTCGGGTTTTATGGAAATCTATCTGGCGCACCCCAACCAATTACCTGGTCATTGCGGTGATAGGTAAACGTATTCCGTACAGAACGCACGGCTGATATGCTTACGACGTTTAAATCAGACCGAGGAATGCGAACACAAGCATAAACATTAAACAGTACCACATATGTGTCACCAGACATATCGCAACCAAACAGCAATATTCATCTTGTACAAGCATTGCTCAGTGACGCAGCAAGAAACCTCAACTTAAATCGATGTTGACTAGACATCCATTCTTACATTTTGTCTACAACTCTGTTACGAAAGTTTGCTTTTTCGAGAGGAATTCAAACAAAAGTTGCACTAAGTCTGATAATCTTCTTCTCTCTTTCTTTTTTTACGATTGGCTTTTACGTCGCACCGACACAGATGGCGACGATGAGATAGTAGAGGACTAGGAGTGTGAAGGAAGCGGTCGTGGCCTTAATTAAGGCCCAGTCCCAGCATTTGCCTGGTGTGAAAATGGGAAACCATAGAAAACCATCTTCAAGGCTGCCGACAGTGCGGTTCCAATTGTTTCAATTTGGTTTACATCGCACCGACACAGATAGGTCTTATGGCGACGATGGGATAGGAAAGGCATAGGGGTGGGAAGGAAACGGCCGTCGCCTTAATTAAGGTACAGCCCCAGCATTTACCTGATGTGAAAATGGGAAACCACGGAAAACCATATTCAGGGTTGGCGACAATGGGGTTCGAACCCACTATCTCCCGAATGCAAGCTCACAGTTGCTCGCCCCTAACCGCCCGGCCAACTCGCTCGATGAATCCTTTTTGTTTGTTCGTTTGTTAAACAGCCGTAACTTTGCAGCCACTTGTTTCTCATTAATTTTGCAGCCGTTACAATCTATTACGCTTCTGACGGTCTGCTAGGAAATCCTAACCCTCTGTTCTTTCAATGCAGGAGACTTGGTTCCAGAACAAGCTTTCATAAAGAAATGTAAGAAAACTATAGTACATCTGCAGCTCCTGAAATCCAGAGAACCCCGGATGTGGGTGGGGGTGATACGAGGTGACTAAAAGGGGAACAAGGGTACTCTCAACTTCGTAACGTGGAGTCTCTCAACTTCGTAATGAGTCTGGCTTGATTCAACTTATTTCTACCAGGTACCTCAATTTTATTTTTCCTATTTGACCTTCCTTGGCCACCTTGTTCTCTTCCGACCCCGACAGAATTAGGCTCGCAAGTCTAGGGAGTCTTTCATTTTCACTCCCTTGTGGTTCTTCTCTTTCCTTTGCCAATGTCTTCATTTTTCGAAGTATAGAACCTCCTGTATTTTACTTCTGATTAGTTTCGAGGGAAGACGGTTCTCAAGTTGCACTTCTCTTTAACGCAATCATTAGTACCACCACCACCAGAACTACCACAAGGCCCCAGGTTCAATTCTCGGCAGGATTAATTCACGTGGCTCGGAGGAAAGGTGTTTGTCTTAATGCATATCCTCATATACATAGGGTGTTACGAAAAGATTGGGAACTTTCAGATGGAAAGACTTGGGTTAAGGAGACGAACAGCTCGACTAAGCGGAAAGTTCCGAGCTGTCAGTGGAGAAAAGGCTTGGAATGGCATTATTAGATGAATAAGCTTAAGTAGAGTTTTTAAAAGTAGAAAAGATCATAATCATAATAATATGAAGATAAAGCTGGAATACAAGAGGGCGAATTGGGGCATATATTGGTTTAATTTTCGTTTGATTTATTTTCGACTTCTTAGATAGCATTTAAGACTATGTAGAGAACCGATAGGGGATCTGCCACCTGGGTGACTGATTGATTAATTGATTGAATGATTTATATAATTTTAAAGAAATATCTGTATGTATAATTGAGAAACTGGGAAAATCGGTAGAAGAAGAAGGGGTTGGTTGCCTCGTTTTACTTCCTCTTAAAACATTAATCACCACCACTCAAGACAGCCGATGGTGGGGAACAGCCCTTATCCGTCTTCCGAATGCAGAGTTGTTGAGCCACGGTCTACCCGTGTACTTCAGTGCGGCCGAAGCCGATTCTGCATCCGTCGACCGCGGGTGACCGACGACGACGAGAAAGTTATTTCTATTTCTACCCCAACGGGGGATAGGCGGGCCCTCAGCAGAACGAGCCGCTCTTTGGCCTTTGTTGAGGATAAATGTTGTGAAAGTAATAGGATGTTAGGGACAGTATGTTCGTACATACATAAATGAGAAGATTTTCTGGCGCAGAGGTCACCGATACCGTAAAGGAAGCCCCACGGCAAACCCACACCACACCCGCCATAGTTGACCCGTGCAGGTCCCCCATTTATTGCAGTATATATTATGTAAAACACATAGTACAGTGGTTACAGGGTAAAAATAGTTTAAAATAAATCTCTAGTGCCTCTTCTTGGCACTTGTTGTAACAACAGAACTAAAACAAAACTTCACTCGTTAATATTAAAATGCATTTTTCTTTCCACTGTCTCTTATGGCGGGCGACATCAATTTATCGCTTATTAACTGGAACGGTGATGCAAATGACAGAAAGCATGACCAACAAATTGATGGTAAATAAGTTAATCTCGGAAGGACAGCTCAGTCAGAAAGTGATGGAACCAACCAGAGGAGAATAAAATTCTGCCAGTGGTCCTCATAAAACCAGATTAGCTCTGTAAATACACTGACGTGATAGAAGGTATAAGTGATCACGGAGCTGTTTTCGTCGTAGTTAAAATTAAATATGGCCGAAAGGAAAGTTGTAAAAGTAGGAATATTAGGCAGTGCGATGTGGTTGATAAGGTAGGCTTAAGGAAGTTAAAAAAAGTAAATATGATGGATGGAAAGTGGTAATTACATAAACAGCCTATGGGCTGGGTTTGAGACTTTTTTTACTAGTGGCTTTACGTCGCACCGACACAGATAGGTCTTATGGCGACGATGCGATAGGAAAGGGCTAGGAGTTGGAAGGAAGCGGTCGTGGCCTTAATTAAAGTACAGCACCAGCATTTACCTGGTGTGAAAATGGGAAACCACGGAAAACCATCTTCAGGGCTGCCGACAGTGGGATTCGAACCCACTGTCTCCCGGATGCAACCTCACAGCTGCGAGCCCCTAACCGCACGGCCAACACACGCGGTCAAACAATTTTTGTTGAGTGTGACAATATGTCACACCTTTAAAGATGAAAAGGAATGGCAGAGATCTACCATGACAGAGAAATTAAAACATTACGGAAGATGTGCATGTTGGAAAGTAATAGTTAGAAATTATTGTAGAAGTAAGCAGAAATTGAAGTAACTTACCCGTAAATTGAATTTAGCGAAGAAGTCAGCTAAGGATAACACGATGACAACTGCCACTCATGTACGTTTTGGAAGGGCTTCAGAAAGTACTTTCCATGAATTATAAATTACGACAGGAAGTGTATACAGAAGGCAGAACTATTTAGTCGACAGTATGTAAAGATAGTTGGACATAAGAATAATGTCTAGGTAGAGGAGGTGACTAATACTAGCGAAGTACTTACGTTTACCTATGACAACAAAGATATTTACAAAAAGTTACTAAAGATGAAAACTAGAAGAGCAGCTGGAACTGATAAGATTTCTGGGGGGGTTAGACTAAAAGCTACGGGTTGGGATATAATACCATATCTGAAGCACATGTTTGATTGCTGTTTGCTTGAAGGAGCTGTACGAAATGAATGGGGAGTTGCAACAGTAGCCTCATTGTACAAACGAAATAAATGGTGATAAACGTAAGGCGGGTAATTACAGGCCGGTCAGCTTGACATGTGTTCCACGTAAGCTCTGGGAAAGCATTATTTCTGATTATATTAGACACATTCGTATAATATAACTGGCTTGATAGCTTGTAGTTCGGGTTAAGGAAAGGTTCTTCCAGTGAGGCTCAATTTACAGGATTCCAGTAAGATATAGCAGATATTTTAGATTTAGGAGGTCAAATGGATTGTATCGGTACTGACCCAATGACCTACCCAAGGTTTTGATCAGATAGATTATGGAAGGCCCCTGTGGTATAGTGTTTAGTGTGATTAGCTGCCACCCCCTCGGAGGTCCGGGTTCGATTCCCGGCTCTGCCACGAAATTTGAAAAGTGGTACGAGGGCTGGAAAGGGGTCCTCTCAGCCTCGGGAGGTCAACTGAGTAGAGGAGGGTTCGATTCCCATCTCAGCCATCCTGGAAGTGGTTTTCTGTGGTTTTTCACTTCTCCTCCAGGCAAATGCCGGGATGGTACCTAACTTAAGGCGACGGCCGCTTCTTTCCCTCTTCCTTGCATGCCCTTTTCAATATTCCCATACCTCCACAAGGCCCCTTCTCAGCATAGCAGGTGAGGCCGCCTGGGCGAGGTACTGTTCATCCTCCCCAGTTGTATCCACGACCTAAAGTCTGGCGCTCCAGGACACTGCCCTTGAGGCGGTAGAGGTGGGGTCCCTCGCTGAGTTCGAGGGAAAACCCGACCCTGGAGGGTAAACAAATTAAGAAGAAGAAGAAGAAGATTGTGGAAGATTATTCTACTGGACTAGACAAAAGAGTAGCTGAATGGATGGTTACATTTCTAGAAAACAGAACTCAGATAATTAGAGCAGGTGAAGCATTATCCGATCCTGTAATAATTAAGAGGTATTTTTGGACCTCTGTGTTTTCTTCTTCTTCTTTATATGTTTACCCTCCTCCGACTAACGAGCACCGCTTTCCTCCTTTAACTTAAAGAACGCTCGGCTATCATGAGCTGTCGTTTGACGGTGTTAAGTCAACACTACTTCTAGTCATTAAGCCATCATATTCTCTGTACATGAAGTTTCCATGATACATACGGTATGTACCTATTCTATTCATACGGGCTATTTGCTTTAGTACTTCAATGCACTGCCAGAAAATAATAAACAGAAAAGGATTTTATTTTCTGAACATATATTCAACAAAGTCTTCAGAAAACGTATATCTACTATATCTGTGTACAACCTTTACAAATCATACGGCTTCTAATAAAGAAAAGCGCGCCCATAATCTTGTATCTTTCCTATTCGTACAAGCAAATTGAACACTTGAATAAACAAAAAATAAAGGGTTCCTGGAACATGTTAGTATCTAGTGGAATGTCCCCTAGCCTTTATAAATGCCCGATATCGTTACCGCATTGAATACACTAATTTCTTGCACATGGCCGGGCTGATTTTCTGCCATTAATGAAGAATCACACTTTTAGGTTCCTCCTTCGTAAGCACACGCTGCCTACGGATACTCCTCTTCAACGTAGCCCAAAGATGTTCGATGGGATTTAAATCCGGAGATTGGAGAGGTGTTCTAAGCTGCTTAGGAATGTTCCAGATCAACCACGTCTTATTAATCAGCAGTGCGTTTTGGGTCATTATCATGCTGGAACAAATAAGCAGGTGCCATCCCCCTTTTTTTTCGGCATTCTGCTTCACGTTTGCCCCCAGGATTGCATTATAGCTCTCCTTGTTCATTATTCCGCTAATGAAATGTATGTTTTTTTTTTGCTATTTGTTTTACGTCGCACCGACACAGATAGGTCTTACGGCGACGATGGGATAGGAAACGCCTAGGAATTGGAAGGGAGCGGCCGTGGCCTTAATTAAGGTACAGCCCCAGCATTTGCCTGGAGTGAAAATGGGAAACCACGGAAAACCATCTTCAGGGCTGCCGACAGTGGGGCTCGAACCCACTATCTCCCGATTACTGGATACTGGCCGCACTTAAGCGACTGCAGCTATCGAGCTCGGTGAAATGTATGTTACCCACACCTCTGGCTGACATACAGCTCCAAAGCATTACAGACCCACCGCCATATTTTACAGTTGGGAGTGTATTTGCCACATCATTGTCCGTACCAATTCTTCTCCATATTCTGCGGATGCCATCTGACCCAGAAAGGTTTATTTTTGTCTCATCAGACCAGATAATATAATTCCACAATTCTTTCTCCATATTCATATGCTCCTTAGCGAATGTCAGTCTAAGCTGTCTGTTTTTTCTACTTACGTATGGCCTTTTCCGAGGGATTCTTCCATAGTACCCATGCCGATACAGGATCCGACGGATGGTGGAGTTGCTAATCTTCTTTCCAGTTCGTTCCTCCGTGAGTTGCCTCAATACTGGTGCATTTAATTTGGAATCTGACTTTATCAGCCGAAGAACAAACCATTCTTCCCTTTCAGTTAAACACTTTCTCCTGGGTTTTCTTGGCGTGTTCATAATAGTACCTTTGTATTTAAATTTATCAAACACATATTGCATCGCAGAATGTGTTCTATTGACCAGCTGTCCAATCTTTCGTAATGAAAATCCTTTAAGTGCCAGTTTATGTGTAGTGTTCTTATCCTCCGTACTTAACTCTGCACTCCACCACAAATACAGTAGGAAGGAGACTATCGCACTTGACCAGTCGTATACCGTTGTAACGTTCCAGACGTTACAGTGTAATTATGTTAATTTTATTATGTGTAATTAATTCAAGAATTTAACGTCATGATATTTATTTTGGTATGTAATTGTATTATAATTCATGTTTAATCATTTGCTCACTATCATTTCATTACTTTGTAACTACGACTTGTAAACGAGGGCTGAATATTCTAATATTCACTTAGATTCTTGCGACATTTGTTTAAAATTAACTTGCAGTAGATTTCCGCTATCTTGCCACATCACCGAGGAGGGAGAAAGGACAAATTTAGACACCAAGTCTGGGAAAGCGAGCACGTGTTCACGCGTCCTAACGTAAGCTACCGTATTTCGACCAGAATTATTCAAACGGATCAACGCCTATATTTTGAAAGGAGCGTCATATTGCTATGGATACTGAGAGAATGGACCAATAGAAGAACAGTTAATATCAGAGTTATGACCCGTCAACTCTAATATCTGGAGTGGGGAGAGACATGTCATCTGATTGGACCACGTGTAGCGACCTGTAATTAGCGCCAGAGAAGGTTATAAAAGGGCGTGCTGGAGCTCTTGGCATCATCTTGCTGCTTCTTGCATCTCTTCTACCAGATCTTCTACGTGACATGCTACTTGATCTTCTTCGTTTGATTCTACATTAGTAAGCTACTTCATTTACCACGACGTGGTACTTAGAAATTCCGAATGAGGGGTGTATAGCCACTCTCATCAGGAAGTACGTACAGCTCGGCTACAAGACCGGTTTGAACCAGTCTAAGTCAATAGGTAGTATTAATCTAGATAGAAATGAAACTTCAGAGAACATTTTCAGTAAAGTTGGAAGGATTCTTAATTGAGTATCCTCTCCAAATAACCCAAGGTGGTTCTGCTAACTATGACTTAGGGCTTATCTCCAATATACGGGATAAAGCATAATAGGGAGTGTTAGTTTTGAAGTCATCTTCCAATTAGTGGTGGGTGCAATTTGCAAGGCAGGAATGGTACTTAGCTGCAGATGAAGAGATCTCAAAGACGACCGATGATGTTCCCGCTACAAGGATGGAAGCTTCCCAAGGACCAGCAGAACAAGACTAAATGGTGAGCAAGCGAGTTAAAGATATTGCAAGTTTTCGCGAAGTAGAGTCATTCAATTTTCTGTTAAATTCATTCTTTAATTTAAATTCAGTTCTCGTTAAACCGTCGTCATTTATATTAAATATAATAAATAGTATTTTTCTAGTTCACTTGAATCAATCTGCCTTAATTAGCCTTTTGATTTTTAATTCTCCTGCTTAATGATTAGTGCACTATCACCCCACCCCTGTCCGGCTCCATGGCTAAATGGTTAGCGTGCTGGCCTTTGGTCAGAGGGGTCCCGGGTTCGATTCCCGGCAGGGTCGGGAATTTTAACCTTAATTGGTTAATTTCGCTGGCACGGGGGCTGGGTGTATGTGTCGTCTTCATCATCATTTCATCCTCATCACGACGCGCAGGTCACCTACGGGTGTCAAATCGAAAGACCTGCATCTGGCGAGCCGAACTTGTCCTCGGACACTCCCGGCACTAAAAGCCATATGCCATTTCATTTCATACCCCACCCCTGTGATAAGAGTCCGTCCAAGCTTGATTATAAATTTTTATCTTTAAGTCCTCAACTTAAAGATTGGCGCCCTTAGCTTGAATGGTTGCATTTCTCATTTGATGATTGTTCTCCGAGAGGGGAAGTCACACCGTCACTGAGACTTTTCCGTGTATCGCAACCAAACGGCTGGCATCATCCTGTCCATGTGTACCAATACAACTGGTACACCCGTTTGTCGATACCGGCACATTCATATCAAATCTTCTTTCCTGTATGTAAGTATGGTTTTGACTAACGAATTATCATTGACAAACCATGTTTTTACCCGCAATGTACGTTTTATTTCACTTTTTCAATCGTTAATGTGAATATACGAGACTTCATGAGAAATTGAAGCCTGTACGAATAACAGAGCCACATACTGGAATTTTAACGATTCTTTACAATCATTCAGTATTTTATCGTTAATGCTGTTTTTGTTGACACGAATAAACGAATTATAGAAAGCCTAGTAAGACCAGACACCGTTGTGAGTAGTCAAGGTCAATGTTTTTAGGTTAGGCTAAAATCTGCTGGTTGTATAAAACTGAGTGAATAGGGGCAGCTGTATCACTCGGTATAAATATTGTTGGTTAAATGTTCGTGTGAGTCGCGTTGTTGAAGACAAACCTAAATCATGATCAGTTCTCATATTGCAGGTAGCTTGTTATGTTCGTTTCTAAGTAGGTAGCTCTTAAAAGAGCTATTTGCAGTAAAGAAAAAAAGCTGTTACCGACATAGGTGCAATGGGCTTTTGCATGGCCATTCTATTAATTAAGGAAATGTTCAAAGTGACCACCTCCTTCGTTTTAATGCATATCTGAGCAGGGTAGAGGCGAGTCATTCTTGCTTGCTGCAAAGTATGTGGTGGAACCTGCCTGCACTTTGCTGCAAAGATTACTTTGTGCTGTTTCATGTGCCGTACGTATGAAGTCCAGTCGATCTTCGAGTCGAATGTGCGCAGTTGCTTGGTTGAATGGGTGTGTCATAATGCTGACAATAAGTGCAGTGCGCTTCATTCGTTGTAGCCGTTTGCATGTTATTTATTTATCCTTTACGATGTATGCTTTCTTTTTAAAGGTGAAAAGTGACTTATGGGACTTCAGGAAGTTACGAATGCCTTTAAGAGTATTCAAAAATGAACAGCTCGTAGCAAGATTCGAACTCTGAATCCGTCGAAAAAACACATGCTGGCTGCGATTAGTACCATGTACCCACTCCAACCGCCGAAGAGTAGGTCTCGTAGCTAATGGAATAATCTACGCTATTGCTTCGAAATTAATGTTGTATTTTACAAGTTCTAACAAGTGCAGACAGGTTTACCTTTTTGCAAACACCACACTATGCTAAAGAATCATGTCTCTCTTAAGCCCAGATAGCTGCAACCATTTCCTATGCCTAGAATATGTACCTACTCTTCTTCTTAATCTGTTTACCCTCCAAGATTGGTTTTTCCCTCGGACTCAGCGAGGGATCCCACTTCTATCGCCTCAAGGGCAGTGTTCTGGAGCGTGAGACATTGGGTCGGGGGATACAAATGGAGAGAATGACCAGTACCTCGCCCAGGCGACCTCACCTGCTGTGTTGATCAGGGGCCTTGGGGGGGATGGGAAGATTGGAAGGGATAGACAAGGAAGAGGGAAGGAAGCGGCCGTGGCCTTAAGTTAGGTACCATCCCGGCATTTGCCTGGAGGAGAAGTGGGAAACCACGGAAAACCACTTCCAGGATGATTGAGGTGGGAATCGAACCCACCTCTACTCATTTGGCCTCCCAAGGCTGAGTGGACTCCGTTCCAGACCTCGTACCACTTTTCAAATTTCGTGGCATAGCCGGAAATCGAACCCGGGCCTCCGGGGCGGCAGCTAATCACACTAACCACTACACCACAGAGGCGGACATGTACCTATTACTTGGTTAAATGAATCCAGCATAATGTTTCAAGTGGTATTCACAATGAAGTTGTCCACATTCGATGCTTACGAGGCGATAATTATTATGTCTGTTTATTATAACTTCCTTAGAAGAAGATCTGAGACTTTAGAAAAGTCAAATCTTCGTAAATGATGCCTAGAAGAGTAGGAAATTAAAAGTAAAAGAGGGCTTGACTTAATAACGATTCGATCCCTCACGGCTCCATATAGCTTAGCCACGCACATCGAACATGATTTATTCCGCGCAGCTACTTCCTGCGTGACTCTCTAGTTCTTACAACTCTGTAGTCATTAGGGAATCGAAAGTCCTCGCTTCATAAATTTACTGATGTGTTACAGTGTTAAGGTCCAGTTTTATGACTTTGTTGAACTCTGGAACGGTAGTAATCACATAGCGTAAGCTATGACATGTCCGCCTCTGTGGTGTAGTGGTTCGTGTGATTAGCTGCCACTCCCGGAGACGCGAGTTCGATTCCCGGCTCTGCCACGAAATTTGAAAAGTGGTACGAGGGCTGGAACGGGGTCCACTCAGCCTCGGGAGGTCAACTGAGAAGAAGTGGGTTCGATTCCACCTCAGCCATCCTAGAAGTGGTTTTCCGAGGATTCCCACTTCTCCTCCATTTAAATGTCGGGATGGTACCTAACTTAAGGCCACGGCCGGTTCCTTCCCTCTTCCTTGTCTATCCCTTCCAATGACCTTAGGTGTTAGGCCCCTTTAGACAACAAGCAAGGATCATCAACCAATCTTCCCATCACCCCCTGCACGGCCCCTATTCAACATAGGAGGTGAGGCCACCTGGGTGAGGTACTGGTCATTCTCCCCAGTTGTACCCCCTACCCAGAGTCTGAAGCTTCAGGACACTGTCCTCGAGGCGGTAGAGGTGGGATCCCTCGCTGAGCCGAGAGAAAGAAGAAGAAGAAGAAGAAGAAGAAGAAGAAGGCCCCTTGAACCAATCAGATGCGTAATTCTCTACCGACAGCTGTAGGAGTGACTATGGTTTGTACAGTACAGAAACATTTCGTAAAAATTACTGGAATATTGGACTCCGCTCTACATAAAATGGTACAGTGTTTTTGAGATGGGCCTCATTTACTGCCTCTTGTACCGTTCATGCACTGTGCGCGGAAGTCTACATCGGGCTAACTGCACATAAAATTACTATAATATGTTGCGTAAGATAGGACTAAGAGGCACATAAGTCCTAACTGGTTGCATATGTTCGGGAAAAAGTAGGGGCAGCTGTACCACCCGGTATAACGGTGTTACATTTAGCGCTGCCTTGTGCTATCATCTGGAAGACGTTCAGCAGATGACACCTACTCAGGAAAGAATCACCTTGCCTATGCGACTTTCCTTCTACAACTCTTATCCTTTCCCGATCCCGACTGCATTTTCCTTCTTCCTCCTGAGTTGGGAGATCTCAGTAGCTGTTACTACCACGGCTTTAGTTGGAAAGAATAAACTACCAGTAGTCACAGTGGTGAGGTTCTGCTGTCATTATTCTTTCCTGACACAAGCAGAAGCAGTGGCAGGTTCAGCTAGGAGCCCTAAGGTTGCCAGCTCAGTTGAGAGCCCCTGGAGTACGGAAAGAAGTGTATTACTAGAACTCATACCAACCGATGACGAAAATACTGCTAATAAGTTTGAGTGGAGTTTTTAAAAGTAGTAAAAGCGAGTAAGTAGAGAGTATCGTAGCTGTGAGCTTGCACTCAGGAGATGGTGGGTTCGAATCCCACCGTCGGCAGCACTGAAGATAGTTTTCCGTGGTTTCCTATTTTCACACCAGGCAAATGCTGGAGATGTACCTTAATTATGGCCATGGCCGCTTCTTTCCCTCTCCTAGGCCTTTCCTATCCCATCGTCGCCATAAGACCTATCTGTGTCGGTGCGATGTAAAGCAAACGAGCGTGGCTGCCAAGTTGTACTTCCTTTTAAAAGAACAACAACAACAACCACCTCAACCAGAAGTGTGTTATGGCAATGAATGGAGGGAATGATTTGCTTGTTCTCGGGTTAAATCTCGCGGGTAATAATTGACAAGTATCAGAAGAAGTTGCTGGTGCATTCGTCGATAACCTCTGCCACGTGCAGTGTTAGATTCCCATGACATCTGTCATCCTACCGCTCGTTAATCGTTCTCAAGAAACAGCTATTATATCCACTGACCTTCATTCCAGTTGCGTGGGCCGCTGTATGACCCTGACCTTGCAGCCGGTCTAGTCTGGTCAGAACTGGGTAGAGTTCAAGCCATGCTAGAACAAGGTAATAATAGAGAAGGGCTTCCTTCTGATCGGGATGATAAATAGATCCACCGTATCCCCTACCTGTCCTAAGAGGCGACTAAACGGGTAACCCCAGGGATTGGTGTCCATGGGGCCCTATGCTGGGTCCTGATAAGTGGTGTCATGAATTCAGTCCCAAGAACCTTTATCATACATGAATTCGCCTCTAACAATCACTTGAATTCGCCCCCGGGATTTCCATCCCATTCTCATTTTAACACATTAATTCGTCCTCAACTGTCCAGGTAGAAGTGCCGAGTGCTCCAATGATTGTCAAGAGGATTAAAAAAGAAATACGTCAGGTACTTCGTCCAGTGGGATAATTTGAAAGGTACATTAAAAAACATTTTTTTTTTGCTAGTTGCTTTACGTCGCACTGACACAGATAGGTCTTACGGCGACGATAGGACAGGAAATGGCTAGGAGTGGGAAGGAAGCGGCCGTGGCCTTAATTAAGGTACAGCCCCAGCATTTGTCTGGTGTGAAAATGGGAAACCACGGAAAACCATTTTCAGGGCTGCCGATAGTGGGGTTCGAACCTACTATCTCCCGAATACTGGATACTGGCCGCAATTAAGCGACTGCAGCTATCGAGCTCGGTGGTACATATTTTACAGTAATAGATATGACTGGGAATGCATACCATATGACATTAAAAGGAGTATCTAAAATAGAAATGCTTAAAAGATTATGTATCAAAGGAGTATCTGAAATAGTAACAGCAGGTCATCTTCATTTCAGGATGAATTTAAAAGCTATGGTTCCGATGAAATCGTACGTCCTTTAATTGCATAATTTTATTTACAACTGATGTCTCCTTTTCGTGTCTTTTTCCTTTTTTTTTTTTTTTGTTTTTGTTTTTTGTGACCTGAGAAGAATGTGGGAAGAAACTAAAGAACCTCTTTAGGAAAATGCTAATTTCAGAACTATCGTTTAATTCAGTTCCTGTATTTTGCTCCGACAGCTTTGAACTTTTGTAGGTGGAAACGACGTCTTTTAATTATGGCCTGGGGTGAAGAACTTGGCACACCAACATAAAATGATTAGGTACTCTTCTTCTTCTTTCTCTTTATCTGTTTATCCTCCAGAGTCGGTTTTCCCTCGGACTCAGCGAAGGATCCCACCTCTACCACTTCTACCGCCTCAAGGGCAGTGTCCTGGAGCTTCGAACTCTGGATCGGGGAATACAACTTGGGAGGATGGCCAGTACCTCACCCAGGCGGCCTCACCTGCTATGCTGAACAGGGGCCTTGCGGGGGATGGGAATATTGGAAGAGATAGACAAGGAAGAGGGAAGGAAGCGGCCGTGGCCTTAAGTTAGTTACCATCCCCGCGTTTGGCTGGAGGAGAAGTGGGAAACCACGGAAAACCACTTCCAGGATGGCTGAGGTGGGAATCGAATCCACCTCTACTCAGTTGACCTCCCGAGGCTTAATGGACCCCGTTCCAGCCCTCGTACCACTTTTCAAATTTCGTGGCAGAGCTGGGAATCGAACCCGGGCCTCCTTCCTCACTGAGTGCGTCGGTATCTCTGCCCTAGGACGGAACCTCGGCCTGCAGGAAACACTCGAACTCATACTAAGCAATGACGAGAATAGTGTTGATCTCGTCATTCGCTCAGGGACGTAGCCAATGGGATTTTTACAGACGAAAATAAACAGGAACTGACAATAAATAAGTGAAAGTCGACACAACGTATTGGCTGTTTTGAACATTCACGGAGACATCATTGTTAAACCAACAGATCTCTTGAATCTATATTCTAAGAAGTCTCGAAAGTTGAGTTTTATATTGTAATCTGAATATACCATTCGCTGTAAAACAGTTAATCTTGTTCGTATTGTTCTTGTTCTATATTGTAGTGTACTGCAATCTGAATATCAACGTAATTCACCTGTATCAGTGTCCTTTATCATAACTCTCATTCATGCGCGCACCACACACGCACAAGCACCTTCATTGTAACTATAACCCCCACCCCTCAGTAGGTCGATCCTGCCTACGCTACTTCATTCTCTTCGTCATATACATTTCAAATGTTCTGTTACTCGGGGAAATTGTGTTTGTGTCCATTTCAGATTAATAAAAACATTTATGTATAATCTTTTATGATTTTTCAAAATGCGTTTGATGAATTAATTTTTTTTTTTTTCATTTCGTTTGTCAAGATGCTTGTCAAGATGCAATTCCTTTTAAAACAGCAATCACCACCACAGTATTACTAAGAAGAAGAAAAGAAGAGCAAATCCTAAAGGTGCGTTTAGACGGTGCCTGTTTTTCGTGCAACGCTGTATGCGGCACTGCATGCTGTACTGCAAGCCGCAAGAGGCAAGAACCATGCCTCTTGCCTCTTCGTGTTCGCACGGACAGAAACGAGGCGCATACAGTATTCGAAAATGGCTTCTAAACAGCTTAAATGTGCTAGTTCCGCTGCTGCTGTTCTGATAATAATTATTGCTAATAAACGCAAACGTAATCGAAAGCGATGGGGTGTCAGACTTCCTGCGCGGTCGGAGTACGACATTGAATATTCTTCAAGACGTCAGTATTGATAGCTATTTGTTTCGCAATTTTACTAGGATATCTCCACATGACTTCGAGATACTCTTGCAGTTGATTGGAACATTCATAAATAACACTAATATGAGAGAAGCCATTTCATTGTGCACGCGGTTAGCTGTGACTACGTTCTCTAGCTACTGGTGACTCCTATCACACAATATTTAAAGTTTTCATTGCCTATTTACAGAGTTAAAACTTTAAAAATAAATCATGAAATCATATGTTCGAAAGATTTACAACGCTCCTTCTTCAGTCGTCAGCATAATCAAGATGAACTGTCGTTTAAATTCATTATAACAGGATCGATAGTAGAGACATCTTTCTCCCAATAATGTTTCACAATTTTATTGGTGTGTCCAATGCATTTTTTTTTTCCATAGCTCCGGAGTAACGGACCTGAAGGCTTCTTGGCATAGATCCTGCATCACATCCTGGTTAGACATTTTTACTTTAGCTATTTTATGTTCTACATATGCCCATATCGACCTTATGGGGTTAAGCTCACAATGATTGGCGGCCAGATGAGTTCAACGTCAAGACGAACATGCTTGATGATCTGCTCGAGTTTTTTTCGGGTGTCCGGAAGCACGGTTTTATACATTTTTCCTTTACTCTTTGTTACATTTCGTAGCTGAACGGTGAGCGTGTTGATTTTCGGATACAACGGCCCCGGGTTTGATTACTGGCCAGGTCATTGAAATTTATCTTCTCTCGGAACTAGGTGATAGGGCTTATTCGAAGTGTAGCCCTCTCTTCAGGGCATCAATAGTAATGGCGGGGTGCGTTCAACTTTAGAAACATCTTGTATTTAAAGTTCCAGCTGGTAGGGGAAAATACCACTCTTCGTCATCCAGCATGTCATTCCCTTATTCCACTTGTTCACCCCATAACAAAACACATTCATTGCGAAGTAGCTCTACATGATTCAAAGCTGATACAGAGCAGTGACAGAGTTCAGTGGGCGCGACAAATAGGCCAACCGGCAACACTGCTCGGACGATACGCTGCTTTCTTCTCTCAAAATCACTCAGTTAAATATAAATAAAAATAAAATCAACAATTGCGTGCAGGCAAAAAGCAATTTTAATTTTAGCCTCACATTCTCATTAGCTTTATAACAAGCTGGCCTTTTTACTGCTATGATCACCCAGTAAGGACAAAATGTTGTTCCAGAAAATTTACAACCTTTTCCACACATATCAGATGAAATAAAAACTTGCTGTGCATATCAACAGTAAGTTACATCAAATCAAATCAAATCAAATCAAATCAAATCAAATCAAATCAAATCAAATCAAATCAAATCAAATCAAATCAAATCAAATCAAATCAAATCAAATCAAATCAAATCAAATCAAATCAAATCAAAATCTCTTTATTTGTAAATGAGGTGTCACCTCGGTGGCAAATGGTACACTAAATTACAATTATTGTCAAGCACTAAATATTAAATTACCAAGAGAAGAAAATTTTCCTATAATACAATATTATACAATTTATGCTAACAATTTTTTCTACTAAACACACAGCTCATCCTTAATAAATTTATATTGTTTACAAAATTCTACTTATCTCCTGTGCTACTTACAAATATGGTCAACTGATATACAGAATGTGGAATTACTTCAAATGATACTATACAACTGGTATAAGATTAAAATTTAAATTGCATTTATTTACCTTTTTTTACCCATTCTGGAACCTAAGTAGCATAACGACCTGTTGCGTCTTAACCAGAGCCCCTTTTGCCACCACTTTTCAGAGTTCCTGAAGGGCTTCACAGCTACCGTAGCGGTCCCAAGGCTCTCGAAGTCCCCACTGTACTTCACCCGCACAGGCAGTTCCCTACCTTGGGTGTCCAAACTCCTTGGACCAGGGGATGGAATTAATTTATTCACACACATTTCTTATTTGCATTAACCTTCACTGGTTGAATGCCCTCTAACATTTCATTTATTTTCTCTGTTGCTGTTTATTCTCTTTTTGAATATCTGTACAGATTTTGGAAAAGGATCAAACACTACCCCTGGTACACTGTTCCACTCCTTCACACCCTTCCCAATGAATGAAAATTTACCCCAATCGCTTCTGCTAAAATTCCTTCTAATTATATTTGTAGTCAGCCCTGCCGATATAATTATTTTCCAACTGAAGCCTCTCACGGATATCTCCCCATGCTGCTTCTCCTGTATAGGCTCTATATAATCCTATAAGTCTGGTTTTCTCCCTTCTCTTACTTAAAGTTTCCCACCCAAGTTCCTTTAACATTTCTGATACACTACTGTTTCTCCTGAAATCCCCTTTTACAAATCATGCTGCTTTCCTCTGCACACTATCTATTTCTTTTATTAGGTATTCTTGGTGAGGATCCTAAACACTGTTTGCATGTTCCAATAATGGACAAACCATACTTAACTAACTTTTCTCTTTTAATTCTTTGTTGCATCCTTTAAGTAGCCTCATTATGACATGTAACGATCTGTATGCTTTCCCAACAATGTCATCCACATGACCCTTCCAGTGCAAATTACTATCAAATCTCACACCTAAGTATTTGCACTTGCCATCTTTTGGGATAACTACCTCATCCAAAGTATATTCAAATTCAGTTTTAAAACCCCTTTTTGTAAATGTTGTAACAGTTGATTTGCCTCCAATTAACCTTCATATTAGTCTCTTCAACCCATTGCTGGATACTCTCAAGGTCCCTTTGTAATTCTGAACAATCCTCAATGTTATTTATTTCCCTATAGACAATTATGTCATCTGCATACATACGACGCATTACAGTTTGGTAACGATTATATCAATACTTTTAAAGTTAAGAATTTTCAAAGTGAGCGTTCCGTTGGAAATGGAAAAAATGCCGGCACTTCTTTTCAACCCGCGTTAAAATTTTAACTGGTACGATAAAAATGTCTACTCCACATAATTAAACATAGAATAAAAGAAGATAAATTATGGTGCGGCTTCCTTCTATGTGAGACAAAGGAGACACTTTTTATAAACGTATTAACTCAGGTGTCTAGGCCTATACATTTTTCCACGACAGTAGGTAGCACGAACGACGCACTGCTTGGGGAGCGCCTGCAACTACCTGCGACTTTAATATTACTTATCGGTCGTACGCACAAGACTGACGCATGCGGCGCCGCACGCTCCTACTTGCCTCGCCTTGCATCAAACCGCAAGCAGCAAGTTGTACGAAAAAAGGCACCGTCTAAACGCGCCTTAGGGAAAATTATAGGACCTATTTGGGAGAATGGCATATACAAATTGAGACCAGAACCAGATTTATACAAAGCATCAGAAAAAATAGATTATACTTTCAGAAAAAGAATATTAAGATTCTTTGGTCACCTGTACAGAATGGATAAAGACATTAATACAACAAATTTTTGAATACTATGCAAATGAAACACAACCAGCATTTTTTAAAGAAGCCTAAGAAGGTTTGGATCTACTAAACATTAAAAAAGAACAAATTGCAAACAGAAAAGAATTTAGGAAAGCAATATTTGATGGTAAATTTTCAAAGAAAACTGAAAATAAATCAGGTAGTAAACGGATGGAGGAAAGAAAACAACACAGAGGAAGGATGAAGAAGGTTTGAGAAGACAAGAATAAGAAGAAAACTATTTCATGCCGTCCTAAGATAACCTAAACGAATGCATAATAATAATAATAATAATAATAATAATAATAATAATAATAATAATAATAATAATAATAATAATAATAATAATAATAATAATCTATATAAAAATGGTGACAACCGCGTGTCTGAACATTAAAAATTTTGGCGAAATTTCCGTACAGTTATCCTTTTCAGGTGTAATAAAGGCCGTCTGTATAATTTTTAGCTTTGGTGTCTGCTGTTTGTTTGTTTGTTTGTCTGTCCTTCTATAACTTGAAAACTACTGGATAAATTTCCACCAAACTTAATATTTAGAATCCACCTGTCCTTGGGTAGGTTTTACGGCAGATATTGTTTCTAAATCCCTGAACTGTCTGGGGGTTTATACGAAACCAAAACCGTTTCTTTGCACTCTCTCAAAGTATACACAACCAAACTTAATGGAAATCCACCTGCCTTAATGAAATTTAATTTCTAAACCTTTTTTTCTCATGTGCATCGTTTTGATAACAGGATTAGTAAGTGAGATATCATTAACGGACCGTTTTTCGGTACAAATCCCACCGGATATGACGCAAGAGCGGGTGCGTGTAAAGCCTATTTCTTACAACTTAAAAACTATTGAAGATGTTTGAAACAAACTTTATATTTAGCATCCATCTGTCCAAGGGTAGGTTTTAAGGTCAATACCATTTCAAATTCCCGGAAGGGACTGGGGTTTTATAGGGAACCGAAATTGTGATTTTACTCTATCACAAAGTACAAGACCAACCTGACTGGAAATCGGCCAAACTTTATGGAAATCCAATTCTAATTTTTTTCTCTTGTGCATTTTTCCAGCAGGAGGACTAATAAGGGAGATATCATGTAAGGTCGGTTTCTCAGGCTAAGTCCAGCGGACATAGTCCAAAAGGTGTTATACGTGGAGCAGATTCCTTATCTATCTATATAAATCAAATCATAACGACCATGTGTCTGTGCATTGACTATTTTGGCGAAATTTTCGTACAGCTTTCCGTTTAAGGGGTAATAATGACCATCGGCATATTCTTTAGCTTAAGTTTCCTGAAGTCCTAAATTTTACCCTCCTCGCCCAAAATCAAGGTTGCCTCACAAACTGCCACACGAGCTGAAAACTTGAAATTAAGCAAAATTATACGTTTTAGTCGGTAACCTATGGAAACCTTCCAAGATCTTTAAATTTTTCACTTTCTATGCCGAAGAACATAGAAATATGGAGGCAATTTAATGACGGTGCAGACCTTCGTTTCGAGGTATTTCGCGGCTAAACGGTAAGTCCTATCACAAAACGGATGGCACAATCTCTGTTCAATTTGGAGTGATCTACAACTTTGGGTCTGTGGCATTTTGTCGTCTCTCTCCCTCCCTTATAGGGTAAATTTGGCTGTATGTTTCGATTGTTCGTAAATTTTGTGCTTTTAACACGTATGTTACTTAGTTCGACACACTTATATGAAAGATAGAGTCATCGAATTTGGCACGCACATTGACACGATCAGTGGCTATATGTGAACCAAATTCCATTATTCTAGCTTCCACATAAGTATGTGAAAAATAATGTAAAATGTTAAAATGTACCCAAATTTCACCCCATTCAAATATCGTAACTCAATCGAACCCATAAATATGTGAGATATGTGAAAATGTTTTAAGACCAAACATGTAGAGCGATAAAAGTGACGTCTGAGGGTTCAAACCATTTGTTGGTATGATCTACCGTTTAGGAGCAGTAAATCTCGAAATGAAGGTTTGCACTTACAAACGTGCCCATGCTTATCTGTCATCTATATAAATATAATCGTAACGACCGTGTGTTTCTACATCGACTATTTTGGCGGAATTTCCGTACAGTTTTCCGTTTCAGGTGTAATAATGACCATCTGGGTATTTCTTAGCTTGGGTGTCTGTTTGATTGTATGAGTTCGAACCGCACTGTCAGCAGCCCTGAAGATGGTTTTCCGTGGTTTCCCATTTTCACACCAAGCAAATGCTGGGGCTATACCTTACTCAAGACCACGGCCGCTTCCTTCCCATTCCTAGCCCTCTCCCATCCCATCGTCGCCATAAGACCTATCTGTGTCGGTGCGACGTAAACAACTTGCAAAAAAAGAAAAAAACTTGAAAACTGCTCAATATATTTCTACCATACTTGATATTTGGAATACACCTGTTCTTGAGTAGGTTTTAGGGCCAATATTATTTCTGAATACCTGAATTTACTGAGGGTTTATCCAAAACCGAAACCATGATTTTGCACTCCCTCAAAATATGCACATCCGAAATTAGTGGAAATCTACAATTCTTAATGGAATTTCATTTCTAAAACTTTTTCCTCATGTGCATTTTTCGACAGGATGATTAATAAGTGAGATATCATGAACGGTCGGTTTTGCAGGTTAAGTCCAGCGGACATAGACCAAAAGGTGTTGTACGTGGAGCAGATTCCTTATGTATCTATATATATAAAATCGTAACGACTGTTTGTGCCTGTACATTGACTATTTTGGTGAAATTTTCGTACAGCTACCCGTTTGAGGGGTAATAATGACCATTTGCATATTTTTGGTGTAGTTTCCTGAAAGTCCTTATTTTACCCCCCCCCCTCACCCAAATCCAGATTGCGGCATAATCTGCCAGACGAGCGAGAAAATAGGAATTTGGCAAAATTATACGTTTTAGCCTGTAACGGATGGAAAATTTCCAAGATCTTTAAATTTTTCACTTTTATCCCGGAAAAATATCGAAATATGGAAGCAATTTTAATAATGGTGCAGACCTCCGTTTCGAGGTATTTCGTGGGATAAACGGGAAGTCCTATCACATAACCGATGGCACAATCTTCGCTCAGTTTGGAGTGATCTTCAACCTTGGTCTTATGACTTTTTGTCGTAACTGTATCCCTTATACGTTAGATTCGTCTCTATTTCTCGATTTTAAATATATTTGGACTCTTTACATGCATAATTCATACTTTCAGTCACTTACAGGAAATTTAGAATCATCAAACTCTACACGATCATTGGCCCACCCAGTACCCATATGTGAGCCAAATTCTATGTAACATAATTATCCGAAAAGCAATCCAGTGTAAGATAATCTTACACACATTTCACCCTATTCAACGTTTCTAACTCAGTCTGACCCATGAATAGACGAAATACGAGAAAATATCATAGGACCAGCCATTTAGACCGCTAAATTTTGCGTCTTATGGTACAACCCTTTGTTGATATGACGTACCGTTCAGCAGCAGTTAATCTGTAAATGAATGTCTGCAATATTGTAAACATGCATATACTTTCGAATTTCGATCTTTCATTAATGTCGATTTGTAGCGATCGAGAAAGAGTGTGTCTGCTATTGTATTCAGTACTCCCCACATCGACGCTGACTGGCAGTAGGAGTGAGGTCTTTTTCCAACTCCTGTGTAACTGGCATTAGTAAGGAGGGCCTACCATTGTAATGAATAATTCACTTCTCGACTTGACTTGCAGAAGGAAGGGGAGCATGCACTTTTGTTCAAAACTCTCCCACCTGATTGTGTTTGGCTGTAGGCCAGGGTGCCCGCCATTATAAAAAATGTACCCATCTAAAATGTGACTAGCATTAGGCATAGTGGTCTGTTATTTTAATGGAAACTCACCATCTCTCTGTGACTGGCAGTAAGCTGGCTGGCAGAAGGAAAAACGGCCTGTCATTATAATTATAACTTCACAACTCAATTTTGACTGGTGGTAAGGAAGTTGTCTGCCATTATAATAAAAACTCCTCAACTGCAATCTATCTGGAAGTAGGAAAGGGGGCCTGCTATTGTAACGAAAACTCCCCAAATCGATTGTGACCGCGCAGTAGGCAATGGGGCCTGGAATTATAATGTAAACTTCCCAATTCGGTTGTGAATGGCAGTAGGCAAGTGAGCCTGCCGTTATCATCACAACTCCGCAACCCACGCTTTACATTGGAAACAACGTTTGGGGACCTCCCCATGCTATTTCTCGGATAACGCTAAGAGTCATGCAATTTTAAAACAATCTTATTTACTGCACGTACAGCATTTACTTCGATATCCGTATTCAATGCAGAATACCGTAGAGAAGCACGGGTACATTTGCTAGTAATAATAATAATAATAATAATAATAATAATAATAATAATAATAATAATAATAATAAATGGTTCATGTTTGTGGGTTACTGCAGTCACGTCCTAGTTCGTGAACCATGGGCAACGGCTGAGTGGCCTAGCAAGTGGTCCTGATAGTCGGGATACCAGTTGCTATGGAATGGGAGTGGGCATCTTGGACGTATTCTGAGTCGTAGCCCTCCTTGTGCTCAGGCGGCTAGGACTATACAATTCACCGGTGGTCCATAACCCGTTAGGGGAGAGATCCTCACTTGGACTATGTGCAAGTAGGGCAGTAACCTGCTTCATGAATTTACCGAGCTCAGAACACTTTAAGCAAGCCTTGGACCTATGGGAGTAATGGAGTCCCACTCCCATTTGACAGGCGAGGGACACCTTGGAAACAACTTGGCGAACGAAATGGAATTCGATGGGGAGCTATCAATATTAATGGGGCTTATGGAAGAAAGAAAGTAGAACTGGCTGAGTCAGCAAAGAGGATGCATCTGGATGTGCTAGGAGTAAGTGTTATTCGGGTAAGGGGAGATAACGAGGAAGAGATAGGAGATTATAAAGTGTACTTGACGGGTGTTAGAAAGGGAAGGGCAGAGTCTGGGCTAGGGCTCTTTATCAGGAATACCATTGCACGCAACATAGTTTCTGTTAGGCACGTAAATGAGCGAATGATGTGGGTAGATGCGAGAGTTGGGAATAGAACTGAAGGATACGAAAGGGTGATTGGTAAATGTGGGGAAGAAATGGAAGCTAATGGGAATGGGAAGCGTTTGCTGGACTTCTGTGCTAGTATGGGTTTAGCTGTTACGAATACATTCTTCAAGCATAAGGCTATTCACCACTACACATGGGAGGCTAGGGGTACCAGATCGATAATAGACTACATCTTAACAGACTTTGAATTCAGGAAATCTATTAGGAATGTACGAGTTTTTCGTGGATTTTTCGATGATACAGACCACTATCTGATCTGTAGTGAACTAAGTATCTCTAGGCCTAGGGTAGAGAAAGTGAAATCTGTCTGTAAACGAATAAGGGTAGAAAATCTCCAGGACGAGGAAATTAGACAGAAGTACATGGATATGATTAGTGAGAAGTTTCGAACAGTAGACAGTAAGCAGGTTCAGGATATAGAAAGTGAATGGGTGGCATACAGGGATGCTGTAGTAGAAACAGCAAGGGAATGCCTAGGAACAACTGTGTGTAAAGATGGGAAGAGGCGAACATCTTGGTGGAATGATGAAGTGAGAGCAGCTTGTAAACGTAAAAAGAAGGCTTATCAGAAATGGCTCCAAACAAGGGCCGAGGCTCACAGAGATTTGTACGTAGATGAAAGAAACAGAGCGAAACAAATAGTTGTTGAATCCAAAAAGAAGTCATGGGAAGATTTTGGTAATAACCTGGAAAGGCTAGGTCAAGCAGCAGGGAAACCTTTCTGGACAGTAATAAAGAATTTTAGGAAGGGAGGGAAAAAGGAAATGAACAGTGTTTTGAGTAATTCAGGTGAACTCATAATAGATCCCAGGGAATCACTGGAGAGGTGGAGGGAATATTTTGAACATCTTCTCAATGTAAAAGGAAATCATCATGGTGGTGTTGCAAACAGCCAAGCTCATGGGGAGGAGGAAAATGATGTTGGTGAAATTACGTTTGAGGAAGTGAAAAAGATGGTAAATAAACTCCATTGTCATAAGGCAGCAGGAATAGATGAAATTAGACCTGAAATGGTGAAGTATAGTGGGAAGGCAGGGATGAAATGGCTTCATAGAGTAGTAAAATTAGCGTGGAGTGTTGGTAAGGTACCTCCAGATTGGACAAAAGCAGTAATTGCACCTATCTATAAGCAAGGGAACAGGAAGGATTGCAACAACTATCGAGGTATCTCATTGATTAGTACACCAGGCAAAGTATTCACTGGCATCTTGGAAAGGAGGGTGTGATCAGTCGTTGAGAGGAAGTTGGATGAAAACCAGTGTGGTTTCAGACCACAGAGAGGCTGTCAGGATCAGATTTTAAGTATGCGCCAGGTAATTGAAAAATGCTACGAGAGGTATAGGCAGTTGTGTTTATGTTTCGTAGATCTAGAGAAAGCATATGACAGGGTACCGAGGGAAAAGATGTTCGCCATGCTGGGGGAATATGGAATTAAAGGTAGATTATTAAAATCAATCAAAGGCATTTATGTTGACAATTGGGCTTCAGTGAGAATTGATGGTAGAATGAGTTCTTGGTTCAGGGTACTTACAGGAGTTAGACAAGGCTGTAATCTTTCACCTTTGCTGTTCGTAGTTTACATGGATCATCTGCTGAAAGGTATAAAATGGCAGGGAGGGATTCAGTTAGGTGGAAATATAGTAAGCAGTTTGGCCTATGCTGACGACTTGGTCTTAATGGCAGACTGTGCCGAAAGCCTGCAGTCTAATATCTTGGAACTTGAAAATAGGTGCAATGAGTATGGTATGAAAATTAGCCTCTCGAAGACTAAATTGATGTCAGTAGGTAAGAAATTCAACGGAATTGAATGTCAGATTGGTGATACAAAGCTAGAACAGGTCGATAATTTCAAGTATTTAGGTTGTGTGTTCTCCCAGGATGGTAATATAGTAAGTGAGATTGAATCAAGGTATAGTAAAGCTAATGCAGTGAGCTCGCAGTTGCGATCAGCAGTATTCTGTAAGAAGGAAGTCAGCTCCCAGACGAAACTATCTTTACATCGGTCTGTTTTTAGACCAACTTTGCTTTACGGGAGCGAAAGCTGGGTGGACTCAGGATATCGTATTTATAATTTAGAAGTAACAGACATGAAAGTAGCAAGAATGATTGTTGGTACAAACAGGTGGGAACAATGGCAGGAGGATACTCGGAATGAGGACATAAAAAGCTAATTTAGGAATGAACTCGATGGATGAAGCTGTACGCATAAACCGGCTTCGGTGGTGGGGTCATGTGAGGCGAATGGAGGAGGATAGGTTACCTAGGAGAATAATGGACTCTGTTATGGAGGGTAACAGAAGTAGAGGGAGACCAAGACGACGATGGTTAGACTCGGTTTCTAACGATTTAAAGATAAGAGGTATAGAACTAAATGAGGCCACAACACTAGTTGCAAATCGAGGATTGTGGCGACGTTTAGTAAATTCTCAGAGGCTTGCAGACTGAACTCTGAAAGGCATAACAGTCTGTAATGATAATGTATGTATGTAGAAGTATATATAATAATAATATAATAAGAATGCGACTGTGCTCCTGGCAGTATACGACCACAATGACTACTGAAGTGTAATTTATAATTCTCTCATGAGCTCGAACATGACTACTGAACCTTGTTTTTGTTTTGAAGAGACGATGAAAATATTGTTCGCATTGTAGGTGTGTATGATCTGCCGCTTCCGACTATACTTCATTTCATTCACACAGCATCTTTTGCTTGTGTATCCTGTGACGCTATTTGGAATGATCACGAGCCAATCGCTCAAGGTCAACATTACGCTGTTTGCAGTAACCCACGTGCCGCTTCAGGGCATCTTTCAATTGAAGTTTCTGTCCTCCAACCTTACTTCTCGCGTCCTATAAACTCACCATACAAGATGCTTTTTAGGTAGCTGCACGTTCAACGTCTTTGGATCCATAGACTAGCATTTTACCAGTGATTCACAGAGGGATCTGATAATAATAATAATAATAATAATAATAATAATAATAATAATAATAATAATAATCGGTTTAGCTCATTGTAATACCGGAACCTTATTTTTTGTGTGTAGATTATGCTAGTATTTCGAGTGTTAAAAATCGTTTCAAATCTAATCTAAAAATAAATCATCTTCTTCGTTTAGTAATCCTTTTGCCACTTCTGTGTAGGGTCATTTCCTTCCTTTATTCTTTTCCCCAACTTCTCTCATCCTTCACCCAGCTTCGCTCTCAAAGTTCCTCTATTATTATATCTGCTCCCCGGAAGTTGAATCTTCTTCCTGACACCTCCAGCTTCCGTATTCTTTCTCCCATATAACCGCCTCAGTCTATTATCTTGAATTTTTCTACTCAAAACCCTACCTGCGCGGTCCCCTGCCTTGCGCAACTTTCCGTTCTATCTGTTGCCCGCATTCCTGTCACCTCACTCATTTCCTTCCAGTTCGTCCATCCACGTTGGATTCTATGGGAGTCCTCAGCATCTAAGTCTGCATCTATCTCCAAGGTTGATCCTAGGTATTTAAACTTCCTTTAATCTAAAAACGGATCACCTCTGTATGACATAATCTCGATCCTCTTGTACCGATAAAATAAATCATGAAATACGATGCACATTTCTATCTACACCGATAATAACATTTTTTCACGAAGAAAAACTAAAGCTGATAAGAGTTAATCATTATTGCCTGTACCAAAGATAAAATCCACACGTTTTCTCTCTTCTAACCTCCAAGTATCGATTATGGAAGAATTGCCCCACGACCCACATGCATACATGTGTCTGTAGATAACTACGAGTGTTGTGAAATAAAGAAATAACAATTTAAATTAATATTATGAGTAAAATCTTGCTGTTCTTGCAGAAATAAATTAATACTGTCAGAATTATAGGACTGTAATTTCAAGATCATAGAAAGAACTGAAAATGAAAACCTACAACCTGATTTCCAGTCTTTGACCGGGTCAGGGATGTAATGAATGAACCATATACGGTAGGCTATTATTACAATGGGGTCGCCACTCCCAAGGTGATATTAATGACTGATACTGTAAATGCTATGAAATGATAATGGAGAGTGTTGCTGGAATGAAAGATGACAGGGAAAACCGGACTACCCGCAGAAAAACCTGTCCCGCCTCCGCTATGTCCAGCAGAAATCTCACATGGCGTGACCGGGATTTGAACCACGGTATCCAGCGGTGAGAGGCCGACGTGCTGCCGTCTGAGCCACGGAGGCTCTTTAGAAAGAACTATGCGTGCTAAATTATTGTTAACAAATACATCGCATTTGGGAAAGATCCCAGTGGCAATGATCAGTTACAGTGGTGTGATAAACAACAACAACAACAACAACAACAACAACAACAAGAGTACAACAAACAATTCTATGGAAGGAAAATATTACAAGAAATACCAAATCCAGCATCATCATATACAAATTCACACGTACGTTAAGTATTTTAAAATTGTACACTATGGTTTACAGTAGAATGAGCAGTCCATTTACTATTATCTTAGCATTGTAAACACAGCACGTTCATATACAAATTCACACACACCTTAAATAATTCAGATGCTTTAATACTATAGTTTTACAGTGGTTTGAGCGTTGCACACAATTTGCAGAATGCTCGAGTCTACTCCTGAATCATATTACATTTTTGTGAAAAGGCTCTAAGACAGCTGCAGGTAATCCATGCCAATCATCAATTCCCCGATTTACAAACGAATTCCCTGATTAAACGAATCCCCGATTTCAGGTTCTGATTATTGATGTTGACAAACTGTATGATACAGACAATGCTCGGATCCATATCCTGAATTCAGATTCAGACCAATAAATACAAAATCTCGGATATCCAGATATCCCCAAATCCTATCTCTGTGTAGGACGAAAAATGTGTATCTTGATCCTAGGTATGAGAAGTGGCAGGTACATCAGCTAGTTATCTACCGAACGAATTGGGACATTCTCATATCGCGCACACGATACTTCTCCTTAGATATTGTCGACTACATCCTTGATGAAGTGGATACTGAGTAAACACATAACGCACACCAAAAACGCATGCGAAATTAATAACTGGTTTGATAAAAGGCAGCTTGGGCTTAGGAAAGGTTATTCCACTGAAGCTCAACTTGTAGGATTCCAGCAAGATATAGCAGATATCCTGGATTCACGAGGTCAAATGGACTGTATCGCGATTGACCTATCTAAGGATTTGATAGGGTGGATAATGGGAGACTACTGGCAAAAATGAGCGCAATTGGTCTTGACAAAAGAGTGACTGAATGGGTTGCTATATTTCTAGAAAACAGAACTCAGAGAATTAGAATAGGCGAAGCTTTTTTTATTTATTCCTCAAGGCAGTATTATTGGACCTTTATGTTTTCTTATATTAAATCAATGATATGTGTAAAGAAGTGGAATCAGAGATAAGGCTTTTTTCAGGTGATGTTATTTTGTACAGAGTAATAAATAAGTTACAAGGTTGTGAGCAACTGAAAAATGAAGTTGGAATTCAAGAGGACAAATTGGGGCAAATATTCGTTTATAGGAAGGGGAGTTAGGGATTGGAATAACTTACCAAGGGAGACGTCCAATAAATTTCCAATTTCTTTCCAATAATTTAAGAAAAGGCTAGGAAAACAAGAGCTAGGGAATCTGCCACCTGGGCGACTGTCCTAAATGCAGATCAGTAGTGATTGATTGAACCCCATGGCGTACGAGCCCTGAAGGGCCATGGCCAACTAAGTGACCGCTGCTCAGCCGAAAGGCCTGCAGATTGCGAGGTGTCGTGTGGTCAGCACGACGGATCATCTAGGCCATTATTGTTGGCTTTCTAGGCCGGGGCCGCTACCTCACCGTCAGGTAGCTCCTCAATTGTAGGCTGAGTGGTCCTTGAACCAGCCCTCAGATTCACGGAAAATCTCTGACCTGGCCGGGAATCGAACCACAGGCCTCCGAATAAGAAGCAGCCATTCTACTCCTACACCACGGGGCGGACACATGACACATACAGTCACTCGAAAGTGACAGCCCCCACTTCAGAGCCACCTTCAGATCCTTCAGAGCTTGCGTGGCATCGCAGGTGATTTGGAACCCGGCAATGGGATTAAGCCAACCAATAAAAAGTAGATTTTTTTTTTGCAGAGTTAATTTCACAGGAAGTAATTGACGTTAATATTCACATGTGGTGAAGTACGAGAGGGAAGCTGCTTGTATTATTCAAGTGCTATTAACTTGCGAGGACTAGGTGATGTTAGACAAGGACTTTATTCTGGACTTCCATATGGTACATAAAATATTACTCTTATTATTATCTGTTTCAGTGAAATGTGCGTTTCACTGACTGTCAACTTGACTACAATTCTTGGAAACCGATATCGTTTATTTTTCATGGGATAATTTCCCACTTTGACTACATCCATATCAGAACAACTTGTCCCGATCGTCGGAGGGCTGTCGCATACATCCGCCGGGAGAGCAATTATATTATATTATATTATATTATATTATATTATATTATATTATATTATATTATATTATATTATATTATATTATATTATTGAAGCTTAAACGACGTCTAGCTAATCAGAGGGAAAGGGCTCTATTCAGGATCAGAATTCAGGACAGGTGTCTGTGAGAAATCGGTACGAATCACTGCAGGTAGAATAACAGAGGGAAGATGAGGAGCAGGGAACTGTTGCTGAGAAGTGTGGAAGTAGGAGGAAGGGAAAAGGTAGGGATACATATTGCAAATGTTTAATGTATATTTTGGTATTTTTCATGCATAATTGTCCAAAGATTGTTTATGACTTATGACTTTTATGACCGATGCAGACGGAAAGGATGTTCAACATATAATTACTGTATTATTATTATTATTATTATTATTATTATTATTATTATTATTATTGTTGTTGTTACAGATAAAGGTGTGTTCGGTTCGCCCAGAAGGACGTCGGTTCTATTCACCGTCGGGAAGTCTTTAATTTGGGGAGGAAATTTCCACTTCTGGAAGTGCACATGACTCTCAGGTTCACTCAGCCTGCACCCAAAAAATGAGCATCAGGTTAATCCCTGAAAGCAAAGGTGTAGACATAATCACTCTATACCAATTAGTGCCAAGGTTACTCCTCCAGGTCCGGCTCCTTGGCTCAATGGTCAGCGTAGTCACCTTCGGTTCAGAGGACCCGGGTTCGATTCCCTGTCAGGGTCGGAGATTTTAACCTTAAATCTTAAATTCCTCTGGCTCGGGGAGTGGGTGTTTGTACTGTCCGCAACATCCCTGCAAATCACACAACATTCTCCTCCGCTACAAAAATACGCAATTTCCCATAGCCTACACAGCAGATGCCGTCCACCCTCGTCGGAGGGTCTGCCGAACAAGAGCTGCACCAGGGTAGCAACAGCCACACTAAATTATCATCCAAGGACTTTCAGCCTGTATCGCAGCAGGGCCCTAAATGAACCACGGCGACTCCTGTGACTCTAGAAATACCAAGGATAAACTGAATAAATTATTATTATTATTATTATTATTATTATTATTATTATTATTATTATTATTATTATTATTATTAGTATTATTAATCTTCTTTATAGACTCTTATGCCTTTCAGCGTTTAGTATGCAAGCCTCTGTGAATTTACTAAACGCCGCCACAATAATCTATTTGTAACTAGTTCCGTTGCCTCGTTTAGTTCTATACTTCTTCTATTTAAATCTTTAAAAACCGAGGTGAACCATCGTCGTCGTCGTGGTTGTCATCTTGGTCTCCCTCTACTTTTCTTACCCTCCATAACAGGATCAATTATTCTCCTAGGTAACCTATCATCCTCTACTCGCCTCATGTGACCCCAAACACCCTAGCCGGTTCATGCGTAAATCTTCATACAAATTTTAGTGAAAAATGGCAGTAACAGGTTCAAAGAAGGACATTCCAGGAATCATTAATGAACGAGGGGAGTGTGTATGCGAGGATCTTCAAAAGGCAGAAGTATTCAGTCAGCAGTATGTAAAGATTGTTGGTTACAAGGATAATGTCCAGATAGAGGATGTAAGTAATACTAAAGAAGTATTAAAATGTACCTATGATAACAATGACATTTACAGTAAGATACAAAAGTTGAAAACTAGAAAAGCAGCTGGAATTTATAATAATATTTCTGGGGATATACTGCACCCGTCCACCTCCCGAGTCCCAGACTAGCATTTATCTCAGGGGTGTCGGTTCATTATTTAAATCATCAAATATAAATATAACGGCATAATAGAACACGGGGATGAACGGAGCAACTTAAAATTAAAAGGGGGAAGGCTCGATTGTAACTTGAATTTAAGGACTCCATGATAGGACTAGGAAGTGACTGTTACTTTAAAAAGGGCATCATCTAACTACAATAAAAAGATTATGAGAGTGGTTTCCTTTGAAATAATTTGCCAGAAGGAGCGGTTTATTACGCCATTTGACGTATAAAACTTTGATACACGTGGCAACAATATTTGAATTTACACACATGTTACATATATAAATCACTTGCCATACCGCAAGTGGTATCAATATCTTGCTGCGTTGCTTCTGAAATAAAATGACATTTTGGAGGTATAATTTACGGATCGATTCCATTTGAATCGAACCGTTACTCAAGGATATAGCTTCCTTCTATCGGGAGCCCGAGCATAACCCATGTTACGGTCGGCTTCCCGATTTAACTAAGATGATGTACTCCGGCTATATACATTTTTCCGAGACCGGTACTCGGACTGGGTAATGTTTCTCGTGAAATGCGAAAACTGGATTCCACGGACAGTTCCTATCTTACGATATCCAGCTGATGCCATACCAATGAATCAGCATTTACATTTTATTTACATGTGATCTGAATTGTCACCAGTTAGCCTCAGTAGACTACTGACACAGATGAGATAACGAGAAGCGGTGGGAAATACCGTGGCCAGTGACCCCCCTCGCATCGCGAGCGAAGTAAACAAACACGCAAGTATGACTGTAACATCGTCCCGTACGGAAACCGTACAATAAAGAGGTACCAAAAGACTCTAATATTATCCTTCTCATTATTCAAACATACGAATAGAGGGATGTTGTCACCAAACAATTTAATCCACGATTTTATCATCCTCGAAATTATTATTATTATTATTATTATTATGCAACGGTTCCTGGCACTGTCACGTTTGATTAATATCATCATTATTATGCGGGATGCAAACACAAATGGTTATTACTGTTATTATTATTATATCCCTCTCGTGGTTATTATTATTATTAATGAATAGGTGACTCAAGATATTATTATTGTTATTCACGTCACTTAAGAGGTTATTATTATTAATGGACCGGTCACTTCCGCCAAATTATATATTAAGATATCGGTCGCAATTACAAATTAATTCACTGATCAACCAACGACATCATTACAGTTATTATTATGACAATTATTATTAATCTGACCGCGATGATTTAACATCGTCCTTACATTGTTATTATTATTATCGGTTGCACATTATCATTTAGATTCCCGTTTAACATCCTTATCAACGCTCATTTAATTAAGGCGGTCCAATCCTTTATCTGCAATATTTATTATTATTATTATCACGACATCATGATTGTTCTCGCTCGTTATTACAATGAATACAATATACGACCATTTCTGTGGAATCTGAACTCTCATTATCCTTAGATCCGTTGTATCTCAACGAACAGCTGTGCAGTCTATTTATTTCGTACATGCTGTCACGGGTTCGAATTCTACCCGCTGCGTAACTCAGTATTTCTCTGTGACACTGCCCGTACATTTTACACTCATATCAATATCCTAAGTGTCTCTCGTACGGAATTTATTTTTCTCTCTATCTCAATATTCCTCGATTCATTTATTTATTCCTCACAGAATTATCAACTGACTTATTTATTCATTTCGGACATCGTACGACCTTTTATTATCTGACTGCAAATTCTTTCACATTTTCTATCTCATTTGGATCTATGCCTTAGTTCATTCTCCACAAATAATCGTAACATCTTGAAATTATATTTGCCAAAATTTGACAATCATGGTCTCGTAATATTAGCACTACATGTTCCGGCTAATGAATCGCAACTTCAAAACGCGACATTTATACGTAAAAAAAATATTGGACCGTAATTTAAACCACCCGTTCATTAACATGTACGGATTGTTAACACCGATCTACATTTCAATATTATTAATCGATCAAATTAAATTATCACGCACTTTAATTCCAAATTAAAACGACCTCCCGTCATTAAATGATTCCCAATAAACTCAACACTTGATCACATAAATTATTATTATCTCCAAATCATATTTAAAAAAAGAAAATATCTTCTTAAAAAAATAGTTATATTATTTATTTATTATTATTATTAATATTTTAAAAAAATAATAATAATATCGCCTGTAATACGGTAGTCCACTCTTATTATGTTTAACGCATAACCCCTTTTACAAATTCAATTTATTCTGGCACTAATCACTCCAGATGTGATTTACTTGGAAATATTATATTAATCGCATCTCACAAATTTAACAACTTCACTTTGAAAATATGACCATATTAATTTCAACAAAACACTCTTGGTATGGCGAAGCTGGATTTTCCTTCCATGTCATTAAATGGCTCGTTAAAATTGACAAAACATAAAAGCACATATCGGGTCTTATTTAACTAGCATAATCAAAATCAAATGTAAAGAAAATTATCGACTACAAAGAAAATATGAAGGCATGCATGACTTAACGTACTACACTATATATACAAATTTACATCTCCAACAAACTGAATACATAAAAGACCCGATTATTTACATTATTATGATTTACTACTGTCCGTGCTACAAATTTAGGATGGGGTCGTTAAGCGACCCATCTTGTTACGGAAGGTAACCAAGTATAATCAAATTATTCCCATTTTTCCCATCACGATAACATCTCCCAAATATATTTTACAGTTTAGTACTCATCTTAGTTATCGGTATTCCATTGCAGCTTTGCAGACGAGAGGCTTCATCCAGCCCCTCTCTGCGTTTTACTCCTCCATCCTTGATGGCGTAGTTTCACAAAAGATTTCCTGGCACATTATCATTTTACACTCATATCTTGACTGCCACAAACCTTCACCATTTACTACGTTAACACTGTATACTTTAATTTGGATACAACAAATTTCTATCCTAGACCCAAGAATTTAATATATTTACACTATTTAATCTTCGTCCACCTACCGCACAATGGACCTGGACACGTACGACGAGGTGTCAACTATTTCGCCCGTCGCGATACGCCCGATTTATACGGCATTCTTGACGTGTTCATTACATCGGTTCGGTATAGCTAAGTACAGGCTACTACTTCCTTAAAGTACTGTTCGTCACACAGTCTATTATGTACGTACTTATGGTGATATATTTTATACTACTCTCTTGCAGGGTAATTACTTTACATCACTGATATTCACAAAGGACAAACACTGTCCTACGTTAACATTTTCTAATTCCTGATGCTTGAGCGCGATCATATTTTACAAACACCGGCGGATGCTCGCGCCATTAAATGACTGTACGTCCGTAGAATTCTAAGTTACCGGCGACCAACAGTTCAGCTCCCGATATTCAATTCACGTGTGCTGGCGACCGTCAATTCAGCTCCAACGATTCAAGACAAGTGGCTCGCGACCGTCAATTCAGCTCCAACGATTCAAGACAAGTGTGCTGGCGACCGTCAATTCAGCTCCGTATATATGGATGAAGCCTTTTTCCCGCGGATTTGTTGACGTCATGCCCCTTAGGGAGGGGGTGGATTTTTAATATCGGTACTTGCACTCCGAATTGGAAGTTAAAATTTACATCAAATTAATCCATTCCGCTAGCATATTTGCTGGATAAAATATGAACTCCTGGTGATCACAGATTTAGGAGATATGGGTGGATTTCGCTCCTCACATTTCGCGCCTTTGTAAGCGTCCCTGACAACGTGGTCTTCTTTCAGCCAATGATATTCAAGCTGTCCGGTTTCCAAGAAATCCAGCCTTCAATTTATTTAATTTGCCAATAAGTATTGATTATTTTTCCATGCATGACCCCTAATAAATTCATTACATTCATCCGCGTACTCATATTAATTTATTACTGATTACTTTTGTAGTTACGAAAATATCTCATCCATCATTCCTTAAGATGGTATCACTGAGTCTCCCATCAAATTTTTACTATTGGCCGGCAAGCGGTCACGTGATTTAAATCTCCACCTGCTCGAACTTAGGCTAGCGAACGTACACTCAGCCGCTGTAATTTTCCATGAGGTCATGGAATTTCCGTCCTACCAAAAATATCCCAAGGTCTTACTCATGTGGTGAGTTTTCTTTGTATGATTCTCCCCCTTCCTCTTTCTGACCAAGACTTATTTGTGGACTCTGTATTTCCTTGTACGCCAACTAATGATATTCCCTGCTGTGAAGTAGCTAAAAGTTGTCGGGTTGAGCTAATCCGTCAGGCTCCAGTCTGTCGTCCTTCCTTCGCTCTGATTTCGACATTACCTAAACGAAATATTTTCAAATACACTCCTCTGTATTTCAATAAATGTATCATATTATTTTACCGATCAAATCATGATTGATTATGGGCCTAAGTCACTCGGGTTCATCTTCCTCTTGCCCAGGTAAAAAAAAATCTAGTGGGCATCATGAGATTTTTTTTTTTATGATGTGTCCATATCATCACTATCATGATTTGACATCGGATCCTCTGTTCTGCGACGGCTATTGATTTCGTCTCTCAACATCTGGTTCCTGACCCTTAACTCCTCGTTCTGTCTTTCGATTTGATGGATCGCATTGACAAATTCCTGCACGTCTCTGTCTATCTCTCCACACTCTGGACATGGCCTTGCTTCAATTGGTGTATGGATTACTTGGACTTCTTCTTCCCTTCCGTCATCTTCTTCATCCTCTTCTTCGACATCATCTTCTTCCGGCTCGTCATCTGCTTCCTCTCGTTCATCCTCTGCTTCCAGTCACATCTCTTTGTTTCCTTGTCCCGAATCGAACGTCGGTGCATTCGGGTTCAGGTCGCTGCCCCCTTTCCTTGCTCTTTGGAACTGCAAGCTCTCCGCTCCTGTCGCTTCCTCATCACGGCCCCGATCATGGATCGCCTCCTTCCATTTTCTCTTGTTCAGCTCTTCTATGTACCGCCTAGACTCTTGGTATCTGTCATCCTTGTCTTGACGAGATCCTCCCTGGTAATATCTCGGGTTCCCTTGATTCCTAGCTGGATACGGCCTGTAATTACTTCTCTGGCATCCACGGTATCCCCTGTCGGCTCGAAAATTCCCTTGGTTTGTTTGCCGGTTGCCTTCCGCAAAATTCCTTGGTCTCGTCCATTGTCGCGGCTTCCACTCCGTATTATATGCTCGACGAGGTTCCGGATCAGTACTAGTTCCCTGGTTCTTCGTACTAGTGGTCTTCGGTTCGATTGTCCGTTCGATATTATTCACCTGTTGGTCCCTGCTCCTAATTTGTCTTGGGTTTGAATGATGCGTTGTGAGGTCTAATTGACGTAATAAAGCCTCCGCATCGACAGCTGTCTGGACATTTGACGCTATCATCATTCGTCGGACCTCGAATGGCAATTGTTTTCCAATGGCGCTAATTAATTCTGTTTCGCTCATTGGATTATCAAGCTCCCGTAGCTTGTGAAATTGTGCCACAAAGTAATCAGAGAATTTCGTGGGTGAAGATGTCGAATATCGTCTGGAGTATACTTCCAGCCTTAACTCCTGCTGTTCCTGAATACTCCAGAACTTTTGGAGAAAAGCCCGCCGAAATCCTTCAAAATCTTCAAAAGTATACAAGAAAGCCCTGAACCATACAGCTGGTGCTCCGTCTAGGAATTTCTCGACCGTTCGCAGTTGTCGCTCTACTGGTATTTTATTCTCATTTATATAACCGGCGATTTCCCGGATGAAACCTTTCGGGGTGATATGTCCACGGGCATCGAACTTTGGTGGCTTGTCATCAGACATCTTAATGACGTGTACCACCGATGTCGGGATAGCATTTGATGACGTAGACGACCCATCTCTGTTTTCAAACTTAAAACCGTGTGTATCAGCATGGGATAGGCCTCCTTTCTTATGAATCCCCTGGTTATCATGGGGTTCGTATTCGCGATATTGGAGGTTAAAATCTTGGCTAGACGCTGATGGTTCCAACCTAGCCTTCAACATCTCCAAGTCTTTTCGGATGTCATCCATTCCGTCGGGATTACAACTTGACGTTTCTTTTGTGCCGGAATTTTGCCCATTATATGCCTTGCATTGTTCTAACAAGCGAACTTCCGTGTCGGCGAATGATTGGCCCTGTTCGATTAAGTCTTCCGTCCGCTGGAATAACGCTAGGTTTGCGTCTTCGCACTTGGTTATTCTCTGGCTACGGTCTTCTAAATTTACAGTTAGTTCTTCAACTTTGTTTTTCAGTCCTGCTACGATGACAAGTGTACGTGCGGCTTCCCCACGTAACTCGTTCATGCCCTTGTCATGCTTGTCCAAGGTGCCAGCTATCTGCGCGCATTTTTCTTCTACTTGTCCCCGGACGATGTCATTCTCCTTCCTACACTCATCCCGAATTTCCTCTATGTGTGATTCTATGTCTTTTCTGTCAGTTAATCGTAGAGCGGCGAGTTCCTTGACACTAGCGTTCAATTTTTCCTTAATTTCTGCGCGTTCCATTTGAGCCTCATCTCTAACGCGGTCAACCTTTTCATTAACGATGGTAATGTACGCATCCATGTGCACTTTTAATTCGTCTTTCGCGAAGTGACATGCTTCCTGGACTTGAGTTAATTGGTCCCTAAGTTCCTGTCCCATCGCTACGCTCGCGGCCTGAACTGCATCTATTTGTGCCTTGAGTTCTGTTTTATTAACTTCGCAAGCAGCCTGTACTTGGTCTATCTTATTCTCTAGTGAAACACTCGCGGCCTGTACTTGGTCTATCTTATGAATAATTTCCTGTTTATCTGAAACACTGTTAGCCTGTACTTGATCTATTTTGTTTTCTACCGAAACACTATTAGTCTGTAATTGATCCATCTTCAAAGTTAAATTTCGTATTAAGTCCACTAACGTGCTATCGACCACCTTTCCCTGTCCTTCTACCACTATGTCCTGGGATCGCTCCCCACCGTCGTCAGACATTATAACTTTTCTTGAGAAAGCAAAAGGGCCGATCGGCCTCTCGCCTTGCTGCACACGAAGGAATACGCTATTGGGTCTAGGCCCTATCCTATAACATTATACCCCTACACTAACTTTCATTTAACAAAAAAAAATTTTGACTATAAAACTTGTTTACATTTGCAGGTCATTCAACTTGAATGCTGGCTTGCGCCTAAGATTTCACAATAAACCGCTCCAATATAACAACAACAACAACATAAAAAAACAACGATGAAGTTGGAAATCTCCTGCCCTGAAATACGTTAATTTTAATTTATACCATCTCAACCTCTTTTTAAATAATAACTTGAACTGGTGCTCAGTAATATTTTTACCATTTCAAGCCTTCTTAAACAGCTGTTTATAATATTCATCTCATGTCCAATGACATTTAAATGGAGTCCTGAATAACAAAAAAAAATATTAAATTCCATATGGGAAAAAGAGAAACATCAAATCTTCGAGCTTATTGAATTTTGAATCATTGCCAAACTTGAAGAGATTAGCAATGGATTATATTAATAACTAGTCAAATCTAGCTCCGTTCGAAACTAACCTTACTCTAGCATGATATTACGTTACAAGTGAACACACACTTGACCGTGATGCGGTCATCAATTAATAAAATCAAAAATTTAAAAATATAAAATTTGGAAAAAAAAGCATAAAAATATAAAAATTTTACAATTGATTAGCAATGATATTGGCCTCTCTGCCGTTCTTGAAGCAACACTTTGCCGTTCTTAAAGCCCCACTTTGGGCCAGCCATTTTGCACCCGTCCACCTCCCGAGTCCCAGACTAGCATTTATCTCAGGGGTGTCGGTTCATTATTTAAATCATCAAATATAAATATAACGGCATAATAGAACACGGGGATGAACGGAGCAACTTAAAATTAAAAGGGGGAAGGCTCGATTGTAACTTGAATTTAAGGACTCCATGATAGGACTAGGAAGTGACTGTTACTTTAAAAAGGGCATCATCTAACTACAATAAAAAGATTATGAGAGTGGTTTCCTTTGAAATAATTTGCCAGAAGGAGCGGTTTATTACGCCATTTGACGTATAAAACTTTGATACACGTGGCAACAATATTTGAATTTACACACATGTTACATATATAAATCACTTGCCATACCGCAAGTGGTATCAATATCTTGCTGCGTTGCTTCTGAAATAAAATGACATTTTGGAGGTATAATTTACGGATCGATTCCATTTGAATCGAACCGTTACTCAAGGATATAGCTTCCTTCTATCGGGAGCCCGAGCATAACCCATGTTACGGTCGGCTTCCCGATTTAACTAAGATGATGTACTCCGGCTATATACATTTTTCCGAGACCGGTACTCGGACTGGGTAATGTTTCTCGTGAAATGCGAAAACTGGATTCCACGGACAGTTCCTATCTTACGATATCCAGCTGATGCCATACCAATGAATCAGCATTTACATTTTATTTACATGTGATCTGAATTGTCACCAGTTAGCCTCAGTAGACTACTGACACAGATGAGATAACGAGAAGCGGTGGGAAATACCGTGGCCAGTGACCCCCCTCGCATCGCGAGCGAAGTAAACAAACACGCAAGTATGACTGTAACATCGTCCCGTACGGAAACCGTACAATAAAGAGGTACCAAAAGACTCTAATATTATCCTTCTCATTATTCAAACATACGAATAGAGGGATGTTGTCACCAAACAATTTAATCCACGATTTTATCATCCTCGAAATTATTATTATTATTATTATTATTATGCAACGGTTCCTGGCACTGTCACGTTTGATTAATATCATCATTATTATGCGGGATGCAAACACAAATGGTTATTACTGTTATTATTATTATATCCCTCTCGTGGTTATTATTATTATTAATGAATAGGTGACTCAAGATATTATTATTGTTATTCACGTCACTTAAGAGGTTATTATTATTAACGGACCGGTCACTTCCGCCAAATTATATATTAAGATATCGGTCGCAATTACAAATTAATTCACTGATCAACCAACGACATCATTACAGTTATTATTATGACAATTATTATTAATCTGACCGCGATGATTTAACATCGTCCTTACATTGTTATTATTATTATCGGTTGCACATTATCATTTAGATTCCCGTTTAACATCCTTATCAACGCTCATTTAATTAAGGCGGTCCAATCCTTTATCTGCAATATTTATTATTATTATTATCACGACATCATGATTGTTCTCGCTCGTTATTACAATGAATACAATATACGACCATTTCTGTGGAATCTGAACTCTCATTATCCTTAGATCCGTTGTATCTCAACGAACAGCTGTGCAGTCTATTTATTTCGTACATGCTGTCACGGGTTCGAATTCTACCCGCTGCGTAACTCAGTATTTCTCTGTGACACTGCCCGTACATTTTACACTCATATCAATATCCTAAGTGTCTCTCGTACGGAATTTATTTTTCTCTCTATCTCAATATTCCTCGATTCATTTATTTATTCCTCACAGAATTATCAACTGACTTATTTATTCATTTCGGACATCGTACGACCTTTTATTATCTGACTGCAAATTCTTTCACATTTTCTATCTCATTTGGATCTATGCCTTAGTTCATTCTCCACAAATAATCGTAACATCTTGAAATTATATTTGCCAAAATTTGACAATCATGGTCTCGTAATATTAGCACTACATGTTCCGGCTAATGAATCGCAACTTCAAAACGCGACATTTATACGTAAAAAAAATATTGGACCGTAATTTAAACCACCCGTTCATTAACATGTACGGATTGTTAACACCGATCTACATTTCAATATTATTAATCAATCAAATTAAATTATCACGCACTTTAATTCCAAATTAAAACGACCTCCCGTCATTAAATGATTCCCAATAAACTCAACACTTGATCACATAAATTATTATTATCTCCAAATCATATTTTAAAAAAGAAAATATCTTCTTAAAAAAAATAGTTATATTATTTATTTATTATTATTATTAATATTTTAAAAAAATAATAATAATATCGCCTGTAATACGGTAGTCCACTCTTATTATGTTTAACGCATAACCCCTTTTACAAATTCAATTTATTCTGGCACTAATCACTCCAGATGTGATTTACTTGGAAATATTATATTAATCGCATCTCACAAATTTAACAACTTCACTTTGAAAATATGACCGTATTAATTTCAACAAAACACTCTTGGTATGGCGAAGCTGGATTTTCCTTCCATGTCATTAAATGGCTCGTTAAAATTGACAAAACATAAAAGCACATATCGGGTCTTATTTAACTAGCATAATCAAAATCAAATGTAAAGAAAATTATCGACTACAAAGAAAATATGAAGGCATGCATGACTTAACGTACTACACTATATATACAAATTTACATCTCCAACAAACTGAATACATAAAAGACCCGATTATTTACATTATTATGATTTACTACTGTCCGTGCTACAAATTTAGGATGGGGTCGTTAAGCGACCCATCTTGTTACGGAAGGTAACCAAGTATAATCAAATTATTCCCATTTTTCCCATCACGATAACATCTCCCAAATATATTTTACAGTTTAGTACTCATCTTAGTTATCGGTATTCCATTGCAGCTTTGCAGACGAGAGGCTTCATCCAGCCCCTCTCTGCGTTTTACTCCTCCATCCTTGATGGCGTAGTTTCACAAAAGATTTCCTGGCACATTATCATTTTACACTCATATCTTGACTGCCACAAACCTTCACCATTTACTACGTTAACACTGTATACTTTAATTTGGATACAACAAATTTCTATCCTAGACCCAAGAATTTAATATATTTACACTATTTAATCTTCGTCCACCTACCGCACAATGGACCTGGACACGTACGACGAGGTGTCAACTATTTCGCCCGTCGCGATACGCCCGATTTATACGGCATTCTTGACGTGTTCATTACATCGGTTCGGTATAGCTAAGTACAGGCTACTACTTCCTTAAAGTACTGTTCGTCACACAGTCTATTATGTACGTACTTATGGTGATATATTTTATACTACTCTCTTGCAGGGTAATTACTTTACATCACTGATATTCACAAAGGACAAACACTGTCCTACGTTAACATTTTCTAATTCCTGATGCTTGAGCGCGATCATATTTTACAAACACCGGCGGATGCTCGCGCCATTAAATGACTGTACGTCCGTAGAATTCTAAGTTACCGGCGACCAACAGTTCAGCTCCCGATATTCAATTCACGTGTGCTGGCGACCGTCAATTCAGCTCCAACGATTCAAGACAAGTGGCTCGCGACCGTCAATTCAGCTCCAACGATTCAAGACAAGTGTGCTGGCGACCGTCAATTCAGCTCCGTATATATGGATGAAGCCTTTTTCCCGCGGATTTGTTGACGTCATGCCCCTTAGGGAGGGGGTGGATTTTTAATATCGGTACTTGCACTCCGAATTGGAAGTTAAAATTTACATCAAATTAATCCATTCCGCTAGCATATTTGCTGGATAAAATATGAACTCCTGGTGATCACAGATTTAGGAGATATGGGTGGATTTCGCTCCTCACATTTCGCGCCTTTGTAAGCGTCCCTGACAACGTGGTCTTCTTTCAGCCAATGATATTCAAGCTGTCCGGTTTCCAAGAAATCCAGCCTTCAATTTATTTAATTTGCCAATAAGTATTGATTATTTTTCCATGCATGACCCCTAATAAATTCATTACATTCATCCGCGTACTCATATTAATTTATTACTGATTACTTTTGTAGTTACGAAAATATCTCATCCATCATTCCTTAAGATGGTATCACTGAGTCTCCCATCAAATTTTTACTATTGGCCGGCAAGCGGTCACGTGATTTAAATCTCCACCTGCTCGAACTTAGGCTAGCGAACGTACACTCAGCCGCTGTAATTTTCCATGAGGTCATGGAATTTCCGTCCTACCAAAAATATCCCAAGGTCTTACTCATGTGGTGAGTTTTCTTTGTATGATTCTCCCCCTTCCTCTTTCTGACCAAGACTTATTTGTGGACTCTGTATTTCCTTGTACGCCAACTAATGATATTCCCTGCTGTGAAGTAGCTAAAAGTTGTCGGGTTGAGCTAATCCGTCAGGCTCCAGTCTGTCGTCCTTCCTTCGCTCTGATTTCGACATTACCTAAACGAAATATTTTCAAATACACTCCTCTGTATTTCAATAAATGTATCATATTATTTTACCGATCAAATCATGATTGATTATGGGCCTAAGTCACTCGGGTTCAATACTAAAGGCAACAGACAGGCAACCCAACAGACAGGAACTTGAAACGTCAAAAACTTCATAATGGTCCGTATTGAAAAAAGATTTACATTCAAAAACAGAGGTAAGGTTATCCACCTGTTCAATACTACTTTCAATGTGTTATCATTAAAATATCACATTTTATTATTCCATTTGGTGGGTACCGGTTTCGGCATTATATAATGCCATCATCAGCCCAAGGAAAGGAACTTGAAACTCAAAAATGCTTGGACACAAGCCTATAGTGAAAGGATGAGGAAGTTTTGGGGAGATAAGAAAAATAAGAAGTCCAGTGCTAAATAATGGTTCTACGTGCTCCTTAGAGGGCATAATAATAATAATAATAATAATAATAATAATAATAATAATAATAATAATAATAATAATAATAATAATAATAATTACAATCACTTCTGAAGTATTCAGAATAATGTATTAAATTGGATAAACTTGACCAGTCGGCAAATACATAATAAACACAACGGTACTTGGGGCCAATTGTTCAATCTGTCCTAATTACTGTGTTGCTCATTTCTTTCAGGCAATCATCTTGAGCTCTAATAGCATCAATAAAGACACGTAACTTTGAGCTTGCATTCGGGAGATGGTGTGTTCGAATCCCGCTATCGAAAATCTTCCGTGATTTCTCATTTTCATACCAGGGAAATACTCAGTTTAGAACATGGTTGCTTTCTTCCCAGTCGTGTCCCATCGTCGTTATAAGAGGTGTTTGTGACGGTGCGACGCAAAACCAATATCACATGGAGTAAAGAACGTTAGAAGTGCTTTGCATTTGTCTAATCTCCATGTTACAGGTACCGACTGTTGACCTTGAACAGTAGTGTTGCTATTCCACAGCCGCACAGTGTGTATTGGATGGGAACATGTTGACCTCTAGACAGAGAGAGATGCCGTACTTCACGGTAAGGCGAGGTCATGATCGTGAGGTAGACAATTCTCCGACAATCATATTCTATACTGAGTGTTCTACCCCTGTTCTCCCTCTCTGACTGAAGGAAGTATCGATATTCTGTCAACTTTACCATGTGAATGGTTGTGTCATGGTATATGTAACAGTCTGTGCCAAATTTTGAGGGAGACTAAATATGCCAACATTTTTTATAATTAGATATGATAATATTTTGGAATTTTTCCACGCCAAAGGAAACGTTTTGCGGAGAGGTTTCTCCGCATCTTCAAAAGAAAAACGCGTGTGTGCACGACTAAGAGTTCAACAATAATGGTTGAAGCAGGTACTTGAAAATACTTTATGGTATTGGTGGTGATTATTGGTTGAGGAGGAAGTACAACTAGGCAACAATCCTCTATTAACATTAATCAGAGGAAAAGAATGGAAGGGGTCCGATACTTCAAAAAATGAAAGTGTCAGCCGAAGAAAGAAAAGGACGATGAAGGGCATGAAAATAAAAGACTCCCTAGGATTCGCAGACCTAATAACGTCCTGGTCAGAAAAGAACAAGAGTTGAAGAGGGAGGTCGGATAGGATAGATGAAAGTGAAGAGCCTGACGGAAGCAAGTGGAAGCAATGTCAAAGCTCAGCTTAGGGCCCTGTGGTCGCCAACCCACACTCCCAAATTGAGAGCCCCTGGGCCCCTTTTAGTCGCCTCTTACGACAGGCTGGGGATGCCGTGGGTGTTGTAACGATACTTTCATTCTTCACCATACGGCTCACTATGCATTAGCCTTCCGAGTGCGAATTGACGACGCCATCTTAGCTCAAAGTAAGATGTTTCTTGCTCAATACTTTTCTGTGTTGCGAAATATACCGAAAGGTCATCAGAATAATCAAAGACGATGTAGAGGAATATAATAGAAAATATAGTGCCAGATTTTCATTTGGGAAAATTAATCATAAACAAGTTTTTCAATAAATGAAACTAAAACGGATAACGTTAAATTTATTTACATCTAATTTCTAAGGAATCGTTTTCGAAATACATCTGTATGGAATTTGGAGTCGACAAGTGTAGGATTCAATGAATCGAAAGGGGGGAACTGACTCAGGGCCCATGAAACTTCCACGAGTGAAATAGACAGTTCTCCAAAGTGTGATGAGATGAGACCTGGTTGATGGAACAGCCTTCTCTATGTCTCTCAGTCATGGCCATCCATCAACACTTCACATCACAGCCTGCACGGTTGCTAGGTAACATGACGTAACACATTTTGTATCGCTAATTTGATTAATCAAATATTCAGATGACCCCCAGCCATAAGATTTATGAAAATGAAAATCCACAGCCTGTTTCCTGTCATTTGACCGGGTCAGGAATGGAATGAAGAAGGAGTGTTGTATATCTTTCAAACATTTGACTTCATGATTTATTTTATAAAGTTTGACCTCTGTAAATAAGAGCTTCCGTGGCTCAGGCGGCAGCGCGCTGGCCTCTCACAGCTGGATTCCGTGGTTCAAATCCCGATCAATCCATGTGAGATTTGTGCTGGATAAAGCGGAGGCGGGACAGCTTTTTCTCTGGGTACTCCGGTTTTCCCTGTCATGTTCCATTCCAGCAACGCTCTCCAATATCATTTCATTTCGTCTGCTAGAGGAGTGCGACAGGCTTCGGCAGCCGTCACAATTCCTATCCTCGCCGCTAGATGGGGCTTCATTCATTCCATAAGATTTATATTCATTTTATTTTACCCGTGGAATGCATAGTCATTAAGGCCTTTGGTCTCCCAAGATGAATGCTGCTCGACTAGATAGCCTGTAGATACTGGAGCGTCACACGTTCAGCGTTACGACATTCTCAACCCTATTGTTTGGCTATCGTCCCTAAGTGCCGCTGTTTCTCAAATCAGGCAGCTCTTACTTGGTCTCACGAAGCTGAGTAAACGCCGTTCCAGTTCTCAATCCAAATTAAAATCCTTGGAGTAGGGAGAAACCGAACCCGGGGCCTCTGAGTACGAGGCAGGCACACTCCTACACCACGAGACTGGAGTGAAATTCAAGGCAGAGTGCAAAATTGAATATTGCTAACCGAGCTGGAAGATTAATGCACAGGAAAATCGAACTTAAGCCTGCCAGTTACCAACTCATCAAAATCAAATCATCACGATTTTAAAAATGTCCGAAGCAGAAAGTGTGAGAATATTTTTTCAATGTAGTAAAGAAGGCTACATAGGTAGAGAGAAACGTGACGCACAACTATACGGCTTTGACGACAAAGAAAAGTAAGAAACCCGCCTGTGGCACTGAATTAGCGCTGTTAGACAAGAGTTACAAATTCAATTATAAACACTGTTCCAAAAGAGTGAACAACACTCAGACTGTTTCATACAGAAACGTGAGTAACCACACAGGACAAAATGAACACCACAATTATGTAGTGTGTGTCAATGTGAGTAGTTTGTTGGTTTGACATTCTGTTATTGTCCGCCTCTGTGGTGTAGTGGTTAGTGTGATTAGCTGCCACCCCCGGAGGCCCGGGTTCGATTCTCGGCCCTGCCACGAAATTTGAAAAGTGGTACGAGGGCTGGAACGGGGTACACTCAGCCTCGGGAGGTCAACTGAGTAGAGGTGGGCTCGATTTCCACCTCAGCCATCCTGGAAGTGGTTTTCCGTGGTTTCCCACTTCTCCTCCAGGTAAATGCCGGGATGGTACCTAACTTAAGGCCATGGCTGCTTCCTTCCCTCTTCCTTGTCTATCCCTTCCAACCCCCACCAAGGCCCCTGTTCAGCATGGCAGGTGAGGCCTCCTGGGCGAGGTACTGGCCATCCTCCCCAGTTGTATCGCCCAGCCCAGAGTCTGAAGCTCCGGGACACTGCCCTTGAGGCGGTAGAGGTGGGATCCCTCACTGAGTTCGAGGGAAAAGCCAACCCTGGAGGGTAAGCAGATTAAGGAGGAGAATAAGAAGACGTTCTATTATTACCGTACCCGAACTATAGGGTACTTGCCATTCGTTCTTAGCCATTCACTTTCCTAATCTTGCAAAATAATAATAATGGTTTCGGATTTACGTCCCACTAACTGCTTCTTTACGGTCCTCGGAGACGACAATCTAACAAAATATTTATTCTACAATATTTTGTAGGCTATCATGACTTTGATGCCAGTTTCCTACATCATTACTTAAAGGCTGTAAACTAGAGAAGTTAAGAGGACTGAATCATTACGGGAAGGGAGTGACATAATTCCATTCCCTTTCGACAGCGTACCCGGACTAGAAAACCAAGAATAAAGACCAAGTGGATTCGTTTGTGCCAACCACACCACATCTCGCAATCTACAGGGACTGCCGGGCTAGAGTGGCTCAAACGGTTGAGGCGATGGCCTTCTGACCCCAACTTGGCAGGTTCGTTCCTGGCTCAGTCCGGTAGTATTTGAAGGAGCTCAAATACGTCAGTCTCGTGTCGGTAGATTTACTGGCATATAAAAGAACTCCCGCGGGACTAAATTCCGGCACCTTTGGCGTCTCCGAAAACCGTCAAAAGTAATTAGTAGGAGATTAAGAAAGTAACATTATTATTATTATTATTATTATTATTATTATTATTATTATTATTATTATTATTATTATTATTATTGTTATTATTATTATTATTACATTTCATTTCAGAGAAATTGATAAAGTTTCCAACACTAGTTTGTCTATCTCACAAACTATTTGAATTTGCACCAAGATATGTTGGGTTAAATCTACCGTCTGCGTCATTCACCTCAGCATATTTTATGTGTACGTAAAGAAAAAGGGGGCAGTATAAATGTAATGAAGGCCGTGTAAAGGAAGTCAAAAGGTAAGAAAAGAAAAACGGAAAGAATGTTACTGAACAGTCATAAATGGATCTAATTGCTTGGTTTTCATTTTTCTATTAACCTTGGTTTTCATGTTATAATGGCCCACCCGCCCCTTGCCATCTGACGCGTTTACTGCAGTTCCGAAAAACATCGGTCCCTCTCCCTAATCCGGGCTAATATAATGAGGTGTGTGGTTACGGGCTAGAAGACAGCAGGAATCGTGAGTGTCGCTATTAATTCATTATGTATACCCCGAATGAACCCGTGAAGTGGGCAGTGTCCAGCCTGTTCTGTGAGTGCACCTCCTGTTGTAACATATTTTCGTATCTGCTCGTTTTACGGGTTCATTCGAGGCACCCATAATGAATTAATAGTGGAGATCACGATTCTTGCTTTCTTCTAGCCCGTCACCACGCATCTCGTTATATTACTCCGAATTAGGGAGAGGGATTGATATATTTTAAACGCGACGGGTTGCATGAAACTAGTTTGCAAGGGGCGGGTGAACCATCGGAATATCCAATAGTTATGCTGTATGATTGTGAAATTTACATCAGTTAGGATTGTTATTGGAGAGAATTATATGGATCAGTAGCTGTCCAGTGCAGGGAAAGTCATAGATGTTGCCGTAATAGCGCGAGAGACCGCGCCATGCCGCGCCTCAATGGTAATTGAATCTAGTGATTACAAGTTGGATGTACAGTAACATTTGCTTCGCCGTTTGCTTAAAAGTTTTCTCCGGTATTTAATACGTTCGCCTCTGTGATGTAGTGTTAAGCGTGATTAGCTGCCACCCCTGGAGGCCTGGGTTCGATTCCCGGCTCTGCCACGAAATTTGAAAAACGTACGAGGGTTGGAATGTGGTCCACTCAACCTCGGAAGGTCAACTGAGTAGAGGGCGATTCGGTTCCCGCCTCAGCCATCCTCGAAGTGGTTTTCCGTTGTTTCCCTGTTCTCCTCCAGGCAAATGCCGCGATGGTACCTAACTTAAGACCATGGCCGCTTCCTTTCCTCTTTCTATGTCTCACGCTCCATGACACTGCCCTTGAAGCGGTAGAGGTGGTATCCCTCGCCGAGTCCGAGAGAAAAATCAACCCTGGAGGGTAAACAGATTAAGAAAGAAAGATTTAATAATTTACCTGTGACCTAGGACGCATGTCCTTTACAAGAAAAACGCAATTTCAAGAAAAGCTAAACTCTGGCACTAATAACACAGTGATCAAACCTGAGTGTCTTTAGTGAATGCCTCAGAATGACAGGAAAGGCAGGACTGAGAGAAGCAGAGAAGTATGAGTGCAAGATCCTTCGCAAAATAATGGGTCCTAAGATAACAGATGGACAGTATAGACTCCGAGGAAGAGAGAAAACGACGACTGAAGTTCTACGGACAGCTGTTCAGGATGGGTACAACGCGACTAACAAAACAGATTTCTAATGCGTTGGATAACAGATCTAAAATCTTGGAAAAATGGTTCAAGTAAGTAAGGAAGGATATCAAGAGCATGGGCCTAAATCAGGAGGACATTTCTAACAGATCAAAATACAGATCAGTGGTCATCAACTTTAAGGGCTTCCATGATGAGCAAAAGCAGGACAGCGCCTGGACAGAAGACAAGCGGCAGAGAAAGAATGAAACGTTTTTGGGCTGCAAAAAAAGGCTTCCAGAAATGCCTTGTAGTTACCTAACATGGTCTATAATGGCGCGAAATGAGAACAATAATTACCTGTCATTAGCATTAAACAAATTATATTAAGAGGTCATTAAAAATATTTCCCATCAGTTTTTCTCACGTAGCAGCTTTCAAAATGCTTTATTTTGGTTTGTTATGTTGTTTTTATCCATATTTTTATATTTTAGTTTTCTTAAGTTTTTTTTTGCGTATATCCATTTACAATACAGTATATAAATTGGTTGAGTCATCCTACAGCTCAACACTAGAACTATCGTCATCATCATCATCATCATCTGTTTACCCTCCAGGTTCGGCTTTTCCCTCGGACTCAGCGAGGGATCCCACCTCTACCGCCTCAAGGGCAGTGTCCTGGAGCTTCAGACTCTTGGTCGGGGGATACAACTGGGGAGAATGACCAGTACCTCGCCTAGGCGGCCTCACCTGCTATGCTGAACAGGCGCCTTGTGGAGGGATGGGAAGATTGGAAGGGATAGGCAAGGAAGAGGGAAGGAAGCGGCCGTGGCCTTAAGTTAGGTACCATCCCGGCATTTGCCTGGAGGAGAAGTGGGAAACCACGGAAAACCACTTCGAGGATGGCTGAGGTGGGAATCGAACCCACCTCTACTCACTTGACCTCCCGAGGCTGAGTGGACCCCGTTCCAGCCCTCGTACCACTTTTCAAATTTTCGTGGCAGAGCCGGGAATCGAACCCGGACCTCCGGGGGTGGCAGCTAATCACGCTAACCACTACACCACAGAGGCGGACACTATCGTCACCAGTTTCTAATTCTTGTCAATCGCTTTCAGAGTCAGAACTTTCAAGACTGACTGCAAATGGCTGGAGTTGAATCTCTTCTGGAAGGTGGTCTTTTTCCCAATATTCTTTTTTATTTCCATGGCATGTTTTATACATTTTTTGTGATATCTGAAGCCATCTCTTTTCAGTTTTGTCTCAGTTAATTTGTTTAATTCAGATTTAATTTAATTATATTGTTTCTTTTTCAGGTTTATGAATTTATTTATTCAACGTTAGTTTCGGCAGACTGAAGAACCTAACAGTTATAAACGATATATTTTTTCCAAGCTCAGAGATCAGGCGTTACTTAACATTTGTCACATTTATGTTTTTTCCCTTCTCTTCACCGTTTTCTTGGCTTATTTTTTTCAGTTTTGTTCTATATAATGGCCTTAATCAGTCGTGTAGCGTTCATTTCACAGCGTGCTACTGGCAACAAGCTAAGTTGTCTTATTCTTTGGTAATTTGTTCAGTTTTCTCTTGAGGCGTGCTGAAGTTTGGCATGCTGAAGTAGTACTGGAAGACTTGTCTCTCGACAGGCACCCATGCGATGTGGTTGCACCTGTGGTTCGACCACCTGATTCACTGGGACACACAAGCCTCACCATCACGAAAGGTCGCATGATTCACAGAGTAGTAAGTAAGTAAGTAAGTAAGTAAGTAAGTAAGGAAGGAAGTGCAGTTGATTTTAAGATGAAGTAAAACTGGCAACCATCCTCTATTAACACTAATCAGAGCGAAAATTGAAAGAGGCCTGGTACTTCGAAAAAATGAAGCTATCGGCAAAGGAAATGCAAGGGCCACGCAGGGCATGAAAATGAAAGACTCCCTAGACCTCAAAACCTAATACCGTTGGGGTCGGAAGAGACCAAGACTTGACGTAGAAAGGTCGTATAGGAAATGTGAAAGGGAGGAGCATGACATAAGTAAGTGGAAACAACCCCAGACTCAGCCTGATGGGGTAGGGCAGGCCACCTAAAGGGCAACACCCTCTCTCTGGCCACAAGCTGATATATTTTCCGTTCGCTTCCACTCCTTCCATTTGCTATCCTTCTATCCATCAGCAAATCGTCTCTTCGCAGCCAATGCCCAAGCCTATTCTTTTTCATTTTATGTACAGTATTTAATAGTTTCCTTTCTTTCTCCTTTTATTTCCAATACCTGCTGATACCTTACGCTTTCTACCCAGGATATCCTTTCCATCCTTCTCCATTACCACATCTCAAATGCTTCTAGTCTCTTTTCATCTTCCTTTCTTAGCGTCCAAGTCTCAGCTCCATACGGTTTGGGTCACGTAGCTATCAGCTTGCATTCGGGAAATAGTGGGTTCGAACCCAACTGTCGACAGCCCTGAAGGCGGTTTTTCATGGTTAACAATTTTACACCAGGCAAATGCTGGGGCTGTACCTTAATTAAGGGCACGGTCGCTTCCTTCCCACTCCTAGCCCTCTGCTATCCCATCGTTGCCAAAAGCTCCATATAGCGCTACACTCTAAACAAAGTATTTCGACGGCCTCTTCCTTAACCTCAAGTCCAATTGACCACACAGGGATATTTTCTTTCTGGTTAAGGCTTCCTTAGCAACAGCACTACGAGTTATTACTTCATTACTATCTATCTTCTATCTTAATCTGTTTACCCTCCAGGGTTGGCTTTTCCCTCGGACTCGGCGAGGGATCCCACCTCTACCGCCTCAAGGGCAGTGTCCTGGAGTTTGAGACTTTGGGTCGGGGATACAACTGGGGAGGATGACCAGTACCTCGCCCAGGCGGCCTCACCTGCTATGCTGAACAGGGGCCTTGTGGAGGGATGGGAAGATTGGAAGGGATAGACAAGGAAGAGGGAAGGAAGCGGCCGTGGCCTTAAGTAAGGTACCATCCCGGCATTTGCCTGGAGGAGAAGTGGGAAACCACGGAAAACCACTTCCAGGATGGCTGAGGTGGGAATCGAACCCACCTCTACTCAGTTGACCTCCCGAGGCTGAGTGGACCCCGTTCCAGCCCTCGTACCACTTTTCAAATTTCGTGGCAGAGCCGGGAATCGAACCCGGACCTCCGGGGGTGGCAGCTAATCACGCTAATCACTACACCACAGAGGCGGACTATTACTTCCTTACTGCTCCTCATATTATCTGTTATTATATTCCCTGAGTATCTGAAACCCGATACTTGTTCAATATCACTGTATCCTGGTCTATCGTGACGTTTTCCATGTTCCGTCTTGCGTTTATTACCATGCTCGCTGTCTTGTTCTTATACATTCTCATTCTATATTACCAGGTTGGACTTGTGATCCCAAGTTGGCAGGTTCGATCTTGGCTCAGTCCGGTGGTATTTGAAGGTGCTCAAATACGTCAGCCTGGTAGATTTACTGACACGTAAAAGAACTCCTGCGGGACAAAATTCCGACGCCTCGTCGTCTTCGAAAACCGTAAAAATAGTAGGCCTAGTGGGACGTAAAGACAATAGCATTAACATATTGCTCACAGGTTCTAGAGCCTCCATGGCTCAGGCGGCTGCGCGCCGGCCTCTCACCGCTAGGTTCCATGGTTCATATCCCGGTCACTCCATGTGAGATTTGTGCTGCACAAAGCGGAGGCGGGACAGGTTTTTCTCCGGGTCCTCCGGTTTCCCACGGCATCATTTATTCCTGAAACACTTTCCATTATAATTTTATTTCATCTGTCAGTTATTAATCGTTGTCCCAGAGGAGTGCCACAGGCTTCGGCAGCCGGCACAATTCCTATCCTCGTCGCTAGATGGGGGCTTCATTCATTCCATTCATGACCCGGTTGAATGACTGGAAACAGGCTGCGAATTTTAATTTTCTTTCTTTCTTTCTTTCTTTCTTTCTTTCTTTCTTTCTTTCTTTCTTTCTTTCTTTCTTTTTTAATCTGTTTACCCTCCAGGGTTGGTTTTTCCCTCGGACTCGGCGAGAGATCCCACCTCTACCGCCCCAAGGGCAGTGTCCTGGAGCTTCAGACTCTGGGTCGGGGATAAAACTGGGGAGGATAACCAGTACCTCGCCCAGGCGTCCTCACCTGCTATGCTGAACAGGGGCCTTGCGGGGGATGGGAAGATTGGAAGCGATAGATAAGGAAGAGAGAAGGAAGCGGCCGTGGCCTTAAGTTAGGTACCATCCCGGCATTTGCCTGGAAGAGAAGTGGGAAACCACGGAAAACCACTTCCAGGATGGCTGAGGTGGAAATCGAGCCCACCTCTACTCAGTTGACCTCCCGAGGCTGAGTGAACCCCGTTTCAGCCCTCGTACCACTTTTCGAATTTCGTGGCAGAGTCGGGAATCGAACCCGGGCCTCCGGGGGTGGCAGCTAATCACACTAGCCACTACACCACAGAGGAGGACGCGGATTTTAATTTCCATTGCTCATTCAGGTCTGCTAGCATTTCGTTTAGAACTCTCTGCTAATAGTAGCATATCATCCGCAAATCGAACACACTCTAGCCACCTGCCACCAATACGTAAGATCTGTTAAAGAAGATGAAACTATCTAACCATCGAACAGTTAAAATGGACATAAAACAACTAACAAAGAAGATGTATAATAGGATCAAATAACACATTGTAGCACATTATGCCAATGGAGTCTAGTGGACTGAGGTAGTCGTTTGCATGATCATCTCCCCTTTCTCCCAGTGAGATGGCAAGTTACGCTCAATGAGGCCAGTAGTTATCCAGATCAAAGAAGCTCCAAATGTGGACCGGATGTCTAAACGGTCTATTAAAAGCTCGACAGTCTGACAGTACGCACGGATGGGCAGCAAAGCTTGGGTAGTTGAGCAGATTGAAAGACAGCAGTCAGCTGTTCTACTCAAGGACTGCTACCACTAAGAAGAATATATTATTCTCATAAAAATACTAGCAGTACTGCAGCTGCACCCAAGTTGAAGTTAGACTTAATATGAAGTTCTACAAGAAATAGGGGTGATTTTTTTATTGAGAAAGGATCAGTTTAACATTATGTCTGTAAAGGTAATGCTGTATAAGTACAATACGACATGAAATACATAACTTTTAGCGAGTATGGTTTCATTCAAAATCGAACCAAATGTCTTTTTCTTCTGTTCTTTGGCTTTGAGAAGTACCCGTGGTATACAAATGCTTACTGCATTATTAAGTATATAATTTCGTATTAATACATTTCCTCGTCATTAAATGAAGCTGACGGATACGTGGAACCACGCTTCACCACTGAACCACGTATACTCCAATATGCATGGCCTTCAGCGATAAACTGCTGAAACTAACGGCAGTATGTAATGGATTTATCTTTGTCACTCTCTATAAGAGAAGGCATTACTCAAATTTACCACTTATCACAACCAAATTTAAAACATATGCATAATATATTAATAGGATGGAGCACCACGTAAAATTTGAAATTAATTGGTTAATTTGTTGCAAAGTAATCTTTCTTTCTTAATCTGTTTACCCTTTAGGGTTGGTTTTTCCCTCGGACTCAGCGAGAGATCCCACCTCTACATCCTCAAAGGCAGTTTCCAGGAGCGTGAGACATTCGGTTGGGGATACAACTGGGAAGGACGACCAGTACCTCCCCCAAGCGGCCTCACCTGCTATGCTGAACAGGGGCCTTGTGGGGAATGATGGGAATATTGGAAGGGATAGACAAGGAAGAGGGAAGGAAGCGGCCGTGGTCTTAAGTTAGGTACCATCCCGGCATTTGCCTGGAGGAGAAGTGGGAAACCACGTAAAACCACTTCGAGGATGGCTGAGGTGGGTATCGAACCCACCTCTACTCAGTTGGCCTCCGGAGACTGAGTTGACCCCGTTCCAGCCCTCGTACCACTTTTCAAATTTCGTGGCAGAGCCTGGAATCGAACCCGGGTCTCCGGGGTGGCAGCTAATCACAGTAACCACTACACCACAGAGGCGAAAATTAAGAAATAATGTTTATTTTTTATGTTGCATGGAAAATGCTCCTTGAGGCACAGTCTTCATTATTTTTGGGCTATAATTTGTCAGCCTAACCTGTGGGCTGCGGGTTAGAATTCACCCACGGTAACCTCTGCCTGTCGTAAAAGGCGACTTAAAGGGGACCGAGCGGCCGCCGGTATAAGTGGCCCCCCCTCAATGTCGTAAACAGCCTCCTCCGAGGGTGGAAGAACGAATTGAGGTCAGGGCACTCTCTTGTCCTTGGGGTGAGAAATTGCCCCTAAAGGCGGATGAACCTATACATATTAGTCAACGGCATAGAATGGAGATGGCAACGGAAAACCACTCCATTAAAGATCCTAAGGATATCCCCAGTAGAATGCAACCATGGAAGCTGACATTAACGAGGAAACGTTAAATACTGATCATGGATTTCGGAACCCAAGATCTGGCAGGAGAGGTAAGAGTGCTTCTCAGGTCATTAGCAAGCGAAATCCCTCTAAAACCGCCACGAAGATAGGGACATGGAATGTACGAACGCTATTGAAAGCGGGAAAACTGGATGAAGTGAAAGATCAGATGAGGAAGAATGAGATAGATATATTAGGTATGTGTGAGACAAGATGGGAAGGAAATGGAGACTTCTACAGTGATGAGTTTAGAGTAATTTATAGTGGTGGAGAGAAAAGAGGAAAGAATGGAGTGGCAGTTATAATAAGAGGAAAAATGGTCAAATAATGTTTGCAGTACCTACCATGTCAACGACCGGTTAATGATGGTGAAAATTAATATTGCACCTGTGGACTTAGTAATAATTCAGACATATTTCCCAACATCGGCTCATGACTTGGAAGAAGTGGAGACTATGTATGAAGATATTGAAGAACTATTAAAACTAACTAAAGAAAAAGATAATGTCGCAATAATGGGCGATTTTAATGCAATAGTGGGATCCCATACAGGCAATAAGACAGTAGGAAATTTTGGTCTGGGGGAAACAAATGAAAGAGGTGAAACTTTGGTAGATTTCTGCAGTCAAAATGATATGGTTATTACAAACACATTATTTGAAGTTCCTCTTTGAAGAAGCTACACGTGGGAGGCGCCAGACAGAAGACGATTTCAGTTAGATTATATAATAATGAAGCAAAGATACAGGAATCAGATAAAATCATGCCACAGCTACCCAGGTCCTGATTTAGATAGTGACCATACACTTGTGTTAGCCAAGTGCAACATTAGATTTTAAAGAACCAAAAGATCTATCAAAAAGAAGTGGAGACTAGAAGGTCTGAAAGAAGCAGCAACAAAGGCGGCTTTTGAAGAAAGAACCAATAAAGTAGATAATGGAAGTGATGAGCCAATGCAGTGGAATAACATGAAGATAAGGATAATTGAAGCAGCAAATGAGCTTTTAGGAAAAAGGAAATTGGAGCCCAGAAAACCTTGGATGACAGAAGAAATACTAAACCTAATTCAAGAAAGGAATAAGCTCAGGAAGGAAAACAATGTAGATGACTACAAAAGGATTAAAAATCAGATCACAACCAAATGCAGAGAAGAAAAAGAGAAATGGACCAGAAACATTGCTAAAGAGATAGAAGAAGATATAAAGAAGGGAAAACAGGATCAAGTTTATAAGAAAATCAGTGCTCTTCAGTACAAAAATGGAACCAAATCTGCAGTAGTAAAAAACAAAGAAGGAATATTACTGGTAGACAACGATAAGACATGTGCTCGATGGAAAGAATACATAGAAGAACTGTACGATGATAAGGACTTCAAGAATGACAATCTAATTGAAGACATCAATGAGTGTGGAAGAGAAATGCAAGGCCCTCCAATCATGAGACAGGAATTTGAACATGCCCTTCAGAGTCTGAAAGAAGGAAAAGCAACCGGTGTAGATGACATCCCAGCAGAATTACTGAAACATTTAGGTATCAACATGAAAGACCAATTATTCAGAGTAATAAATGAATGTTACGAAAGAGGAATCGTGCCAGAAGACTTTACACAATGCAGAACCATTACCATAGGAAGGGCAGTTGACTGCACCAATTATAGAACACTATCAATATTAACACATGCCTCCAAGATACTCCTTAACATAGTTAATAACAGAATAAAAGGAAAAATAGATAAGTATGTCGGAGAAGACCTTTTTTTTTTTTGCTAGGGGCTTTACGTCGCACCGACACAGATAGGTCTTATGGCGACGATGGGATAGGAAAGGCCTAGGAGTTGGAAAGAAGCGGCCGTGGCCTTAATTAAGGTACAGCCCCAGCATTTGCCTGGTGTGAAAATGGGAAACCACGGAAAACCATCTTCAGGGCTGTCGATAGTGGGATTCGAACCTACTATCTCCCGGATGCAAGCTCACAGCCGCGCGCCTCTACGCTCACGGGCAACTCGCCCGGTCCGGAGAAGACCAATTTGGATTTAGAGAAGGCAGAGGAGCAAGAGAACCAATTCTGATCTTACGCATGTTATTGGAGAGAAGGATGGAAATGAATAGAACGACTTATCTTACCTTCATTAACTTAGAAAAAGCCTTGGACAATGTGAACTGGGAACTACTGTTTAGAACTATGAGGAAAATAGGACTGGACTGGAAAGATAGAAGAATGATTAATCAACTGTATCTGAATCAAAGCACAAAAATAATCATCAATCAGGCAGAAGAAAGGGCCAGGATTAGGAAAGGAGTTAGACAAGGTTGTCCCCTATCATCATATTTATTTAATATGTTCATTGAGGAAGCTATTCAGATCATGAAGGAGAAGACAAAGGGAATAAAAGTCAATGGTGAAAGGATACATTGTATCAGATTTGCAGATGACATCGTATTAATTGCAGACTCAGAAAAAGAAATGAATAGAATGCTGAAAGTCCTCTCAGGTACTCTTAAACTATGGAAATTAAAAGTAAACAAACGGAAAACGAAAGTAATGGTAGTACGGAAAAATATGGAGGAAATTAAAACCAATATAAAAATTGATGACGTCAGAATTGATCAGGTGAAACAATTCTGTTATCTTGGTAGTATGATAACAGAGGATAATAGATGCTTCCTGGAAGTAAATAGAAGAATAGCATTGGCAAAACAGGCATTTATGACTAAGAAAAACATTTTAACCAGCATACACATGAATATAGATGTCAGAAAATCCTTTGCAAAATCATATGTATGGAGTACACTTCAGTATGGAAGTGAGAGTTGGATTCTGGGTAAATTAGAAAGGAATCGACTTGAAGCTGCTGAAATGTGGATATGGCGGAAAGTGACCAGAACGAGCTGGACGGAAAGAAAAACCAACCTGGAAGTCTTAAGGGAAGTTAAAAAAAGAGAAGATTCTTAAAGGAAATGGAAAACAGGAAAATAAAATTTATTGGACATGTCATCAGACACAATACTTTCATCACTAACATTCATGAAAGGAAAGTGCTGGGAAAGAAAGGAAGAGGAAGACCTAGGATGAAGTATTTGGACGACATCAAGAAGAGGTTAGGTTGTAACAATTACATGGAACTGAAACGAACAGCCAATGAAAGAAGAGAGTGGTTGCATCGACAAGGCATTAGCCTTTAGAATATTGATTGATGAATTTGTCAGACTTGTCAAAAATACTCGTATACTTAACAATAACTATGGGTTTTGCAGTCAGGTATGAACTGTTGGAGATGTAAGTTTTTCAACTATTCATTATTCATACAAAAGGCAAAAATCTAGTTTGGTGCTATTTTAGGAATAAAAATATCGAATGGGATGTGGAAGGAACAAATGAAACGTGACAAGTTGAAAGGATTGGCCGCCCTATCAATTACAAGGTCTCTAGAGAGGAAGATGCCAAATATGGAATACAAGCTGCACAAAAATATTTTAAATGCTCTTGTGATATCAAGAACACTGTACGGTGCAGAGATATGGGGTATCGAAGTAGACAAAAAAGAATTAGATGTAATTAGTAACAAATTCTGTAAAATAATAATGAGTCTACCAGAATGCACAGCAAATAGTGGAGCTAGAAGACTGTGTGAAGACATCAGTATATAAGCAGATATAAGCAGGAAAGTAGTAAGATATTGGTTAAGATTAAGAAGGGGAGATGGGAGGGAAATACTGAACCTAGCATACCAACACCAGATGAAACACCTAGATGATGATTATTGGGTGTCGAAAGAGGAAATTAGAAATACTACATCAACATTGAAAAACAAGAAGGCAGCAGGCCCGGATGGGATATTTAACGAGCACATCAAAGCTGCCTCGGAAGTTTTAATCCCAGCAATCACGAACATGATGAACTTATGTCTGTATACAGAACAAATCCCGGTGAGCTGGAAAACCTCGAAAATTAGAATGATATACAAGGGAAAAGGAGAGCCACTTGACCCAAACTCGTACCGGGGAATCGCGCTAGAGAACAACTTTCTCAAAATTCTGACGAAACTTGTGAAGATAAGACTAACAGAGGAAATCGACAACAAGATCCCAGAGGAACAATTTGGATTCAGGAAAAGCCGAAGCACCCTGCATGCGGTCAAAAACCTCATAGACGACATCGAGGAGGATATAAGATTCCCAAAAGGAAAATTCCACGCAGTATTCGTCGATTTTACAAAAGCGTTCGACAATCTCAACAGGACCTTAACATGCGCCAAACTAGAACAGATGGTGGAACAAAACAATGAACTAAGCGTCTTGATACACAACACCATCATAATTTCAGACAACGTAACAACCTCGCAAGAAATTATACAGACAAACGGAGTGTTACAAGAAGACCCCCTTAGTCCCCTTCTGTTCAACGTAGCCACACATGACGTGGTCCAAGCAATAAGAACTTCCGCTCCGTCCCTCAAGATTTGTATATACGCAAACGACATGGTGATGGGTTCTCACGATACTAACGAACTCCAGAAAGGAATAAATGCTCTAGGAACATGGGCTGAATACAACGGACTGCAAATAAACGCAGAAAAGACTGTACACATGGTCTTCAGGAAAGGAGGACGCCTATCCGCAAGGGACAAAATTTACCTCAATCATGAACCTCTACAAACTACGAACAGCTTCAAATATCTGGGCGTAACGGTCCAGACAACAGCACACTCATTCAGAATTCACACAACACAACGAGCACCTGCCGCAACCAAAGCCGTCTACGACATCATGTCATTAAGCAAACTTTCCCTGGATACAGCTATAGCCCTCTTTGAAGCCAAAATCGTTCCTATTCTAACATACGGAATAGAGATAACATGGGAAAAGTTAAGCTATAAAGACCTAATACGAATGGAAAAAGTGAAAGCCAGATTCTTGAAAGCAGCCCTCGGAATTTCAAAGTACATCAAGTCAAGACTAGCGTACGAACTCACGAGAGAAAAATTTCTAATAGAGGACTTGAGATGGAAATTCAATCTGCCCTGTACAGACAAATGGAAGAAACTGCGTTTAGAGAGGGAGAAGAAAAAGAAGGAGATATGGCCAGAGTTCTACTCTTCAGAGGCCATGATGAACAGAGCATGGACCGGCACAAACCAGGAGCTGAGACATTTTGTAAATTCCATGGCAGTCCATAGCTACCATCATGAAATCTGTAGGTCGAAGACATACCACGACCCGGACTCGATGTGCATATGTGAACTCTGTGGTAAACATTGTGACCGATGATATCACGTACTGCCGTGTAAAAATCGTGTGAAATCAATCATAGACCTATGCATGGATTAATGTATCCTAATACTGCACAACTTGTGCGCAATAAAGTTTATATAGAAAGTGAAAAGTATGCTAGACAGAATAGGAAAGGGAGAATACTGGGATAAAGAGATGCACAGTAAAGAGAAGAGATTCATTAAAAAGTAACGATTCAGTGAGGGACATGGAGAAACAGATCATTAGGGCAGAGTGTGAAGCCAAAAGAACACTCTCAGAATTTTGTGGAATTATTCAAAATATGTCAATAATGAAAGAAAGACTTCCAAATAGAGAACTAAGAGGTGTGGTGTGCTGGCTAATGGGGGTATATAAGAGACTGAGAGAGAATCATAGTGAAAATCATTGTTTATTCTGTAGAGAAATAATGGTAGAGGCTCATCTATTGAGAGTATGTAGGGGAACTGATGGACTGAGAACTAAATATTTTGGTGATGAATATAAATCAAAAGTAGAAAGAGAGGAGGAATTTTATACAATAGCTAAATTGTTAAATAAATTATGGGTCACTCCAGAACGAATAGCAAAGTTTTTTCTGTATTTTAAGAAGTATGTGGCAGAAGGAAATGAAAAGAGATTAGCACTAACTAAAAGTTTTGTTACTGTTAAACAAATACTTGCATCAAAAATAGTAAAGGTAAGATACAAGGTGACATTTAAGGAAGCATTGGAATAGTGTGATACACTTGAAAAGGTTCTTTAAATGCCCGTGAAGGCGCTTTTGTGTCCTGCCTGAAACGGTTTGACATAATATGTAGTATCTGCTGAAAAATGGGTATTTACAATTATTTAAATTAATTCTACTGTGAAGTAGAAATGTGTGTTTGTTTGTTTGTTAGTTTGCCGCGAGGTGAGCAGTTATATTGTATGTTTGATAATGATCATTTTTGTTTTAAGTGTATAAATAAGATAAGGTACGGTAAGATACATGTTGTCCTAGAAAATATAGCATTGCTAACGTCTAGGACAAAACAAAGTATACTTAGTATAGTTAAACAAATAGAAGAGAAAAATGTAAAATGTAATGCATGTATCAAATTGAACAAATTGCAGTAAAATAGTGCTCTCTCCCTTAATTCCGGATAATTCGGAACTAGGGGATGGGCGTACTCCCATTCATTCATTCATATTAAAATTTCTTTAATATGTTATTTGAGGAAGCTATTCAGATCATGAAGGAGAAGACAAAGGGAATAAAAGTCAATGGTGAAAGGATACATTGTATCAGATTTGCAGATGACATCGTATTAATTGCAGAGTCAAGAAAAGAAATGAATAGAATGCTGTAAGTCCTCTCATATACTGTTAAAGTATGGAAATTAAAAGTAAACAAGCGGAAAACGAAAGTAATGGTAGTACGGAAAAATATGGAAGAAACTAAAACCAATATAAAAATTGATGACGTCAGAACTGATCAGGTGAAACAATTCTGTTATCTTGGTAGTATGATAACTGAGGATAATAGATGCTTCCTGGAAGTAAATAGAAGAATAGCATTGGCAAAACAGGCATTTATGACTAAGAAAAAACATTTTAATCGGCACACACATGAATATAGATGTCAGAAAATCCTTTGAAAAATCATATGTATGGAGTACACTTCAGTATGGAAGTGAGAGCTGGACTCTGGGTACCGGGCGAGTTGGCCGTGCGTGTAGAGGCGCGCGGCTGTGAGCTTGCATCCGGGAGATAGTAGGTTCGAATCCCACTATCGGCAGCCCTGAAAATGGTTTTCCGTGGTTTCCCATTTTCACACCAGGCAAATGCTGGGGCTGTACCTTAATTAAGGCCACGGCCGCTTCCTTCCAACTCCTAGGCCTTTCCTATCCCATCGTCGCCATAAGACCTATCTGTGTCGGTGCGACGTAAAGCCCCTAGCAAAAAAAAAATGGACTCTGGGTAAATTAAAAAGGAATCGACTTGAAGCTGCTGAAATGTGGATATGGCGGAAAGTGACCAGAACGAGCTGGACGGAAAGAAAAACCAACCTGGAAGTTTTAAGGGGGTTTAAATAAGAGAGAAGGTTATTAAAGGGAATGGAAAGCAGGAAATTAAAATTTATTGGACATGTCATCAGACACAACACTTTCATCACTAACATTCATGAAAAGAAAGTGCTGGGAAAGAAAGGAAGAGGAAGACCTGGACGACATCAAGAAGAGGCTAGGTTGTAAAAATTGCATGGAACTGAAACGAACAGCCAATGAAAGAAGAAAGTAATTGCATCGACAAGGCATTAGCGTTTAAAATAGTGATTGATTGATTGATTGATTGATTGATTGATTGATTGATTGATTGATTGATTGATTGATTGATTGATTGATTGATTGATTGATTGATTGAGATAAGAAGTCTGCCGTAAGGAGCTGTTTATACATGGCAATGGGCTGATAATATTTTAGGCAAGAAAATTACAATTGACAGTTTTAAGGAAGATACTTGCATTAAAACTGCTCTGGATTGTAAGTTACCCCCTCAGACTTATGTCACTTCTTATGTACAGCCTAGGCTACAACTAGTTAAATACACTCCACCGGTATTATTGAAATGGTAGTCCGAAAGAACTTTGACGCCAATATTGTCCGACAAGTGAGAGAAAGGGGCGTGACTAGCTCTATATACGTCGCGCCGCGCTGTACTGCTGCCCTTTAAATCCGCCATTTACAGCATTAAAAATGGCGTTAGAGCAAGACTGATGACGGGATTTGAAGCAGGAATAATTGGTTGATTTTTAGGGTTAAAAGAGAAAATTCGACTTTTTGGTTAAAAATAATCGCAACATTGCAATCATGACTCCCCTTAAGTTCATGAACCGGCAGGGATACAGGCCGGATTGCTTCGAGCTCTTTGACACGAGCTTCGCGACAAACGTCGAATAGTTTCTAACATCATCCACTTTTTCTACAGACAACTGCGGGCGTCTCTCACCGTGCCGATTTGGACTCCAGCTTCCTCACTAATTGTTGTATGCAATGTTTAGACCTATCCGGGCATGTAAACTCCAGAAAAACAAGTTTATGTCGGAGTGAAAACCATATTCACGGACCTGAACTGTGTTTAGCAGTTGAGGGTGGTAATTTCAAACACCTCTTGTGATGTACTTTCATTTCTCATACATGCATGTGTGACATGTTTCACTTCCTCTCCATTTACCTTTTTATAAAACAAATTCTGGGAGCCCCTTTCGAGCGGGAAACCCTGTAAAACTGAAAATCACACTTCCCACTCTTACTGTAAATCAGAGTGATTTTCCAAACGTATAAAACACATTAAAGATGAATTATTAATGTTTCTCACAGACTGAGTGTTTATATAACTAGTAAGTGAGTTTGAGCAATATTAAATTCAAAATAAACAGAAAGTACTGACTTAACCCCTCTTACCTTCAAAATTTTATTTAAAAATGCAATACTCTAACAAGTACAGACTACAAAACAAAACATTTGTATTGTCTTTGTAGAGAAGTACCGTTGACTTCTTTTCATATCCAAGCCACTTTACACCCTTCCAATTACAACTTTCTCCTAGTAATTGTTTTTTTTATTTGAAATGCATGCTATACAAATCAGAGTATTCTAAAAAGTGTGCCTTGCTCATAGGGTATATTTTGAAACGATGAGTCTTTCCACAAGAGCGAGTAACCTGCATCCAATCGTGTCGATGATAAACTGGAATGCAAGGTTTCTTTTTCTTCCGCTCAATAAGGGTATGGTCGGTATCGCATTCTAAGTGTGTGTGTGACCATGGGTCAAGAAAATGGGGTCCATTGAGCCTTTCGTGGAAATAATTCTTAATGCAGACATGCACATTGCCACCATATATTTATTTTTGTTTTGTCCTCTTTGTCTGTATGAATGATATATTGATGATGGCTTCCTCCCGGGTAAAATATTCCGGAGGTAAAATGGTCCCCCATTCGGATCTCCGGGTGGGATCTACACAAGAGGCGGCAATCGTTAGGACGATGGATACTGGCATTCTGTGAGTCGGAGCGTGGAATGTTAGAAGCTTGAATCGTTGTGGTAGGTTAGACAATCTGAAAAGGGAGATGGATAGACTAAAGTTAGATGTAGTTGGTATAAGTGAAGTACATTGGCAGGAAGAGCAAGATTTTTGGTCACGTGATTACAGAATTATCAACACAAAATCCAACAGGGGAAATGCAGGAGTTGCTTTAATAACGAATAAGAAAATAGGGCAGCGGGTAAGCTACTACGACCACCGTAGTGAAAGGATTCTTGTTTTCAAGATAGACACCAAACCAATGTTCACCACAATAGTGCAGGTCTATATGCCTATTAGTTCAGCAGATGATGAACAATTCGAGAGGATATATGAAGAGATAGAAGATTTAATACAATATGTAAAAGGTGACGAGAATCTAATTGTGATGGGAGACTGGAATGCAGTGGTAGGCCAAGGAAAAGAAGGTATTACAGTAGGAGAATTCGGATGGGACAAAGGAATGAAACAGGAAGTCCGCTGGTTGAATTCTGCACCGATAATAATTTAGTTCTTGCTAATACTTGGTTCAAACACCACAAATGACGGCTGTATACGTGGACGAGACCTGGAAACTCTGGAAGGTATCAAACAGACTTCGTTATGATTAGACAGAGATTCAGAAACAAGGCGTTGAATTGCAAAACTTTCCCAGGAGCAGATATGGATTCTGACCACAACTTGCTGGTCATGAAATGCCATCTGAAATTGAAGAATTTAAAAAAGGAAGGAATGCAAGGAGACGGTATCTAGACAAGTTGAAAGAAAAGAGTGTGAGAGACTGTTTCAAGGAACATGCACGAAAAGTGAATGAAAAGGCTGAAGGAAACACAATAGAGGAAGACTGGACAGTCGTGAAGAATGAGGTACCTAGGGCTGCTGAAAAAATGTTAGGAAGAAAGGAAAGATCAATTAAGGATCAATGGATAACTCAAGAAGTATTAGCCCTGACTGATGAACGACGAAAATACAAGAATGAAAAAAAAATAAAGAAGTCAGAAAGGAACACAGGCGATTAAAGAATGAAGTGGATAAGAAGTGCAGGACAGCTAAGGAAAAATGTCTGAAAAAGAAGTGCAAGGATGTTGAAGGTTGTGTGGTCTTAGGAAAGTTAGATGCTGCATACAGGAAAATCAAGCTAACCTTTGGAGAAAGGACAACTAGGTGTATGCATATTAAGATAGAAAACCACGTCTAGAGAAAGACGACAAGGCAGAAAGATGGCAGGAGCATATCCAACAGTTGTATCAAGGCAAAAAAGTAGATGATATGGTTCTGAAACAAGAAGAGGCTGTTGATGCTGATGAAATGGGAGACCCAATTTTGAGGTCAGAATTTGACAGAGCTTTGAGAGACCTAAATAGGAACAAGGTACCTGGAATTGATAACATTCCCTCTGAATTACTGACTGCCTTAAGAAAAACCAGCGCGGGGAGGTTGTTCCATTTAGTGTGTAAGATATATGAGACTGGAGAAGTGCCATCCGATTTTCGGCAGAATGCTGTTATTACTATTCCCAAGAAAGGCGGTGCTGACAAGTGTGAAAACTACCACACCATTAGTTATCATGCCTGAAAAATGTTAACACGTGGGGAAAATTAGTTCGGCTTCAGAAGAAATGCAAGAACACGTGAAGCAATCCTGACTTTACGTCTAATCTTAGAGGATCGAATTAAAGAGGACAAGCCCACATATATTGTTCGTAGATCTTAAAAAGGCATTTGATAATGTTGATTGGAGCAAGCTATTTGAGATTCTGAAGGTGATCGGGATCAGATAGCGAGAACGAAAAATTATATACAATCTGTGTAAAAATCAGTCTGCAGTGATAAGAATCGAGGGCTTTGAAAAAGAAGCAGCAATCCAGAAAGGAATGAGGCAAGGCTGCAGTTTGCCCCCCACCCCTCAGTTACAATGTTTATATAGAACAGGCAGTAAAGGAAACCAAAGAGGAATTTGGGAAGGGAATCACAGTCCAAGGAGAGGAAATCAAAACTCTGAGATTTGCTGATGATATCGTTATTTTATCTGAGACTGCAGAAAATCTGGTGAAATTGTTGAATGGTATGGACAGTCTTGGGGAAGGAGTACAAGTTGAAAATAAGTAAGTACAAAACAAAAGTAATGGAGAGCAGTCGAACGAAGTCAGGTAATGCAGGAAATATTAGATTAGAAAATGAAGTCTTAAAGGAAGTAGATGAATATTGCTACTTGGATAGTAAAATAACTGACGATGGCAAAAGTATGGTGGTCATAAAATGCAGACTGGCATAAGCAAAGAAGACATTTCTTAAGGAAAGAAATGTTCTTACTTAGAACACTGATATAGGAATTAGAAAGATGCCTTTGAAGACTTTCGTCTGGAGCGTGGCATTGAATGGTATGAAACATGGCCGGCAACTAGCTCAGAAAGAAAGAAGAGAGAAGCTTCTGAAATCTGATGTTACACAAAAATGCCGATGGTGAGATGGATAGATCGAATCACGAATGAAGGGATACAGAATCGAATTGGTGAGAGGAAATCGATTTAGCTAAATTTGACCAGAAGAAGAGATAGAATGATAGGACACATCTTAAGTTACCCAGGACTTGTACAGTTGGTTTTTGAAGGAAGTGTAGGCGATAGGAACGGTAGGGGTAGACCAAGGTATGATTATGACAAGCAGATTGGAGCAGATGTGGGATGCAGATGTTACGTAGAAATGAAAAGGCTAGCACAGGATAGGGTGGCGTGGAGAGCTGCATCAAACGAATCTACGGACTGATGACTCAAAGTACATGAGTATGTTATTACTCTTTGCACATGTGAAGGGACACCTGAGAGATGTCTGGCAAAGATCATCACACCACAGTAGCGCTTAATGAATTCCGTAGGAGGCTGCTCTGACTGAAATGTCTGGAATGTAGGTTAGTATATTCTTATCTGTGTAAATAAAGTTGTAGAGGGTCCGCTGTCTGTAATTTTGTTCATTTTGCCAATGCTTGAGATATTTATCCCTTTAGATCAACTCAGTGCCGTATCAGTGGTTTTTAGCTTTCGTGCCTGTCTGTTTGTCTGCTCCACCATCACGTCGAAGCGGCTAGATAGATCTCTACGAAACATCATATTTAGAGTATACTCATCCAGTAGCAGGTTTTGATATGCATATGATTAATACATCACGGAGCAGACTGGGGGTTTATAGAAAGATCAAACGACTTATTTGCTATTTTCTCATACACTATTGATCGTATGTAAAAACCGTAGGCTGTGTGTGAAACGCCTCTTCATTTAAAATATGTTTTTGTTATTTCCATACTTTCGCTTACTCTTTGAATGATGGAGAAAATTACTATTTTATGAGGGTTTTATTCTCTGCATTGAGTGACGGACACTCTCGCAGACCGACAACGAAGCTACCGGTTACTATGGCAACGTCTCTGGCTGCTTGCCAGCAGGGAAGTATACTAATGCCATTTTCGTCATCATTCGTGTAAACTCGTGGTTGTTCCTTGGGTAGAAGGTGAGAGAGACGTCAAGCTGCCATTCTGCGGAATATATGTGGTATACCGTTCGACATTAGAATAGTCTTCGAATAGTGCTAGGAGTGGCTGTTAATATTTCAACAGTACCGCGAAGTGCGGCTCATTATTTCACACTACGAGGTGTTACCGTAATTTTCTATCATTTTTACTGTGTTTCTCTTCTACTTCAGTTTTCTGCTTTAATTTCTCGTTTCTGTCTTGCCTCTTTAGGCTTAAGTAATAACACCAAGTCATCTTCTTTATCAGATTACCTAAGAATCCCTGCTCCTAAATTTCTCCTCTGTTACCGCTATCTTAAATCCGAAACTCATATCATAAGTATTTAGTGAGGGACATGTCATTTTTCCAATACATCCGCATGGTATTTACATATTTGCCCTATCCGTCTGTCCTCAGTTATTATCCTGTCTTCATTTAATGTCAACTTTCTTAAGTGTATTACTTTTTTTCCTTAATTTCTCCGTATGTATGCGACAGCTAATCCCGAAACCTGGACTCTCTTTCCTGTGACTGATACTATGCGCTACTTCTTTCGTGCATTTTTTCCTTCGCATTCTATGAGTTCGCCGATTACGGTAAGTCACATAAAGCACTGTTAACCGGAACTTATTTAGAGTCAGTAGGTAGGTTGTGACTCTTTTGAGAGTTGGTGCCTCTTTCTATGGCAAATGAAAACTTAGCTGCCAGTGGAAAAATATTCGTTCAAAGCCTAAAAGCACCAGTCCATGTCTAGGGCGTCTGAGAATGCTTCTGAACATGAGGTCTGTTTCAATGTGCTCAGATTCAGGAAGATATTTGTGGAACGATGCTGAGAGAAGGCCAGGTTCAGCTCCCAGAGGGAACGTCATTAAATATCCAGGGCGTCTGAGGTTGCTTAATGTTGCTTTACGTCCCAAGGTTTTCGAAGACACCGACGAGCCGGACATTTTGTTCCACAAGAGTTCATTTATGTACAGGTAGCTCTACCGGCACGAGCTTTGCAGATTTCCAGCTTCTCACGAGCGACTCCTCTTCACATACCTCAGAACTGAGGCAGGATGAAACACACTTCCGGTTTTGAAATTTGGGGCTCAGCACAATAACGCAAGTGTAAACATTTCTTTCACCCAGTGGGGTATATTTTCCAAAAGCGATGACCTATAGTTTTCATGGGCTCAACAGTTTCTTGAGAGTCCTTATTTTACAGCCCCACCCCACCGCGGCCCAAATCAAGATGGTGGACACAATTTGCTAGACGAGCTAGAAAATTGAAATTTGGCGAAATGATAACTTTTAATCTGTAACCGACGGAAAAATTCCAAGATGTTGCCATTGATGCTTTCACGTCCCGTACTTATAGACATGATATAGGCTTTTGGGCTTATGCCGTGTCAAGAAAATGAGGTGAAATTCTTTACGTTTCGCAGAGAACTGTGCTCTGCGTCATCAGAAGAAAATCTCGACTGTCCACGAGAAAGGCTTCTTAAACAATGTTTTAAACAATGTTTAATAATGGTTAAAGGGCAAGTCGTATCACAACACAGATAGCAAAATCGCCGCTCAATTTGGAAAGATCTACAACTTTGTTTCAATAACTTTCTGTCGTATCTCGATTCCATATACGTTAGATAGAGCTGCATTTCTCGATTGTAGGTAAAGTTTGTAATTTTCACACGTATATTTTATAGTACCGTATGGAAGGAGGCCTGCCATTGTATTATAAGCTGGGGCCGATGACCTTAGACCTTAAACAACAACCATCATCATCATCATCATCATCGTCGTAGTCGTCGTCGTCGTATTATAATCAAAACCCGCAGTCTCGATGATTACTGGCGGTAGGCAAGTGTGGCTGCCATTATAATTAAAACTCCCCATCTCGAATGTGACTGGCATTAGCTAAAGGGGCCTTTCATTTTAATGAAAAATCCCCAACTCGATTGCAAATGGTAGGAGGCAAGTGAGCCTGCCGTTATAATAGAAACTCCCGAACTTGAATGCTAATGGCAATATGAAACGTGGCCTGTCATTATCATCAAAACTCCCCAACCCGCGTCCTACATCGGAAACACGTATGGAGACCTCCCCGAGGTGTTTCTTGCATAGCACTAACAGACATCCAATTTAATAAAATCTCAATCACTGCGTGTACAGTAATTTACGTAGAAATCTGTGTACAGTGTAGAATATCGTAGTGAAGCACGGGTACATTTGCTCGTCTGTTGTAAATTCTTTGAATTTACGGAGCGTCCACGCCAATCGAGACGTTTTAGTAGGTTATCACTTATAAATAAAAATGTCTTACAAAATACTCTTCAATTCAATTCCTAACTTTTATTTCATCAAAATCGTTAACTTACATTTTCTCCCTAATACAAGAAAAGACATCATAAGATGAAGAAGCAGCCCCCTCCCTCTCACTGTCCCTCTCCAATGTACAGAGTCAAAGGGCACATATTCCCCTCACCCTACCTACTTCCTCTCCACTCAGCAAGAAACAGAGTTATTGGCTACAAAATTTCTCCTCGCCCCACTGCTTAGCTTTCGAGACCAGAACTGTTGCTAAGAACTGGCGTCAGTCCAAACACAGTTTGAAGGTAACGGACGACAGCAGCTAGAACAAAGAAATGCCCATAAGTTACTAAAGTGACAGAAGAGGACTAATACATTCATTATTTGTTCATAACATCACCATTTCATGATCACTGACTATTTTGTGCAACGTAAACAATATTTTTCATATATTAACATGATTTAAAGTGATTTGATAGAATCTAAGGATGTTTTTGTAGAACGAATCATGTAATTCTTTGTTTAATGGTGCGTATTATTTTACAGGTATATTTTAGTAATATCTACATATGTAAAATAACATGCCCTGACTGACTGACTGACTCATCATCGCCGAGCCAAAACTACTGGACATAAAGACTCTAAATTTTAGGGATAAATTTATATTAGGGTGTAGGTGCTCATTAAGGGAGGATGTTTGGATATTCTAACGCTAAGAGGGTGAAAAGTGGCGTGAAATTTTAAAATGAGGATATCTATATCTCAAAAACTTAAAAGTTTACAGACGTAAAACTTGGTATTAGGAATCTCGTTTAAAAATAAAGAAACTCTATTTTTTTTTTGTTTTCGGAAAACTCCATTAAGGGGGGTGAAAAATGGGGGAAAAGTGGTTGAACACCTTATATGAGGAGATTTATATCTCAAAAACTAGAAATGTTACAGACATGAAAATTGGTATTTGGAATCTCCTTTTAAAACAAATAAACACATATTTTTGTGTTTTGGATAATCCGATAAATAGGGGGTGAACAGGAGTGACAAACGGGGTGAATTTAAAAACAGACTATATCTGAAAATTATCTCAGATAGGTAAAATATTACAGATTCGAAAACTGGTATTTGGAATTTCCTGTAAAAGCAAAGAAACAATTTTTTTCGGAATATCCACTTAAGGGGAACTGAAAAAGAGGGTGAATTTTTAAAAATAGCATGTCTACAGTATATCTCAAAAACTTAACATATTGCAGACGTGAAAATTGGTATTTGGAATCTCCTTTAAAGATAAGGAAACACGTTTTCTTTAGTTTTCGGAATAACTTTTAACGGGGAGGGGGGCTGAATGAATTGAAAAATTAGTTGAATTATTTGTATAAATATATATACAATATACCAAAAAATCTAAAGATGTTATAAACGAGAAAACTGGTATTTGGAATCTCCTTTAAAAATAAAGAAACAAGCATTTTGGGGGGAAATAAACTTGTAAGGGGGGGGGGATGAAAACGGAGATGAATTCCTTTTACGAGGATACATATATTTCAAAAACTGAAGATGTTACAGTCGTAATAATACGTATTTGGAAGTTCCTTTCAAGAAACGGGTACTGTGTATTTTTGGAAAATTCACTTAAGTAAGGAGTGTGAAAGGAAGTGAAAAAAATTGAATTCTTTTTCAGGAGAAACTTACATCTCAAAACTGAAGGTTACAGACGTGGAAATTGGTATTTGGAATCTGCTTGAAAAATAAAGAAACACGCATTTTTGTGTGGGGTGAAACTGACTTAACGGGAGAGGGTGGAGTGAAGAAGGAGTTGAATTATTTTTGTTCCGGGGTATCTGTGGAACGTAGAGGTGATGAAAGAAGGCGCGGGCTTGAATGGGTCTAACTACAATATCAAAATTAATTTAAAACTTAAACTGAAGGTTATATTTTCAGAACTTCAAACTTAACAATTTTTCATAACAATGAAACATCAGGTACAGTGATAATCTTAAAACAAGTCTAGGAAAATTAAATTAAATAATTCTTCACACCGTGGAAGCTTCACTTCTAAGAAGTCTAGGAAAAGACAAGATAAGTGGTCTTAACAGATCCTGGGCTTCAAGCTCCTCGCTTTACATTTCCTGAGCTCACTAGCTCAAATTTACAAAAGAGCACAAATTATTCAAGGGCAGAAATCCCCTAATTCACGAGCACTGGCTCTCCAAAATGTATCTAGCCTTACAGAGGCACTCTTTACTATTACAAAACTTGAAAAAGAGCTAACAGGCTCTCAGTTTTCCAAGTCTACTCAAGGCACACTTACAATTTCTGGCCTCTCAGGGCACAACTTACAATTTGAAAATGATTTATACAGGGGTATATACCCAACCTACTGGGCCTTCGTGGAATAAGAATAACAGGTTAAATTAATGGCCCGAACACAAAATGAATGGAGGCGTATACTTGCACTCCTAGATATGAACACCAAAGAAACCTAAGGGGCTCTGGGCCGATGAAACAGGGGCAATTCCCAAACTACTGAGGTGACTCGTATAGAAATTACTTAAACACATTACCGGCAGAAAACCGTTACAGAACGAAGTTACCTCCAACCAAGATGAAGGGGAACTCGAGAGGGTACATCACTCTCTATCCCAGATTTACAGGTAAAGATTTTTTGAAGGTTTTATATTAGCAGGAAGAAAGTTATATTTTAGAAAAGCTTGTTACATAACTAAAGAGTCAGACCTTTCCCTCGGGTTAAAATGCGGAGGTAGCAAGAAAGAATAAAGTAATGTGGCTATTACCTTGTAGATGTTCTAGCTGCCGACGAAAGAGGCCTCCCGCCTCCTGTTTAACACACACACACACTCAGATAGACGTCGATCAATTGGCCAAGAAACTTGAAAAGCTGCAGTTTATAAACCCTCAGGGAAGGTTCGAGATCATTCAAGACTAAACTAGCCACACCCTCTCAATTTTATAAGTAGATTTCAAAAGTAACACTCAGATTCGAACAAGAAGCCTGTGATAGGTTGAAAATTAATTACCGAAATTAGGGATTGGCTAGATTCAAAACTGGCGGAAAGAAAAACGAAATATTGCCAACCCAAAAATAAATGAACATCAATCAGTTACAAAAACCTAGAAATACAAAACTTCTTTAAATTATAAGTTCTTTCACTTCGCACCAGGGTGCATGATCATAGTTTTTTGGTAGTGTCATCTATGGAAGAATGTCCAAACTTCTTGATGAATGACAAACAAAACAAGGAGAAATTCACTCAGGTTAGGAAACTGCACAATCACAAAATTACTCAATATTTTAGTGGTGACATCTTCTGATTAAAGTTCCAAGTTGGTGTAGTTTCAGCTTCACTGTTTTACCAATAGAGGAGTTCATTTAGGCGCTGATTTTGAATGCACGGCGTTGAGGTGTACCTTCTGGTACAGTTTTCATGAGGATACTTATATCTCAAAAACTAAAGATGTTACAGACATGTAAATTTATATTTGGAATTTTCTTTCAAAGTAAAGAAACACGAAATCTCTTGTCTTTGGAAAATCCACTTAAGGGGGTGAATTAATTGAAAAATGAGTTGAATTCTTTGTATGAGGATACTTATACCTCAAAAGCTAAAGACGTTACACACGTGAAATTTTTTATTTGGTTCTCCCTTAAAAATAAAAGAACACGCATTTTTTGGGAAGGGGGTCAATTTAACCGGCTGGGGTGAAAAAGAATTTGATTTCTTTTTATGAGGATACTTATATCTCAAAACTGAAGATGTTAGAGGCATGCACATTTATATTTGGAACCTTCTTTCAAAGTAAAGAAACGCGTGTTCTTTTGTCTTCGGAAAATCCACTTAAGGGGCGGGGGGGGGGGGGAATGAATTGAAAAATTAGCTGAATTCTTTGTATGAGGATAATCTCAAAAACTAAAGATGTTAAAGACGTGAAAATTGGTATTTGGAATCTCCTTTAAAAAAGCAACATGCACTTTTGGGAAGGGGAGAATCAGCATAACGGGTAGGAAGGTGGGGTGGGGGGTGAAAAAGGAGATTACTTACGTTTACGAGGATACTTTCACCTCAAGAAAATAAGATGTTACAGACGTGAAAATTAGTATTTGGTATCTCCTTTAAAAATAAAGAAACACGCATTTGTTTGTTTTTTCGGGAAATCGACGGAAAGAGTGTGGGGTTGAAAATAAATAAATAAGGAGTTGAAATATGTTTATGAGGATATTTTACCTTAAAAACTGAAGGTGTTACAGACGTGAAAGTTCGTATTTTGAATTTCCTTTCAAAATAAAGAAACACTTTTTTTGGAAAGTCCACTTAAGGCGGGAGGGGGCGGAAAAAATTGAAGAAGAAGTTGTATTATTTTTATGAGTATAAATTTATCTCAAAAACTGAAGGTGATACGTACAGACATGAAAGCTGGTATTTGGAATCTCCTTTAAAAATAATGAAACACGTATTTTTTTTGTTTTCAGTAAATCCAGTTAAGGGGTTGAAAGGAATTGGAAAAGTTGGTGAATTTTTAAAATTAGTACTGGTATATTTACATTATATGTCAAAAACCTAACATGTTAGAGACAAGAAAATTGGTATTTGGGAAGTCCTTTAAAAATAGAGGAACATGTACCTTTTTGTTTTCGGAGAAGGCGCTTAACGCGGAGTGAAGATTAGTGAAAATTAGTTGAATTATTTTTTATACATCTTAAAAACTGAAGATGATACAGACGTGAAAATTATCCTTTAAAAATAAAGAAACATGTATTTTTGTTTTCGTAAAATACACTTAAATGGGGGTGGGTTGGGGGAAGGACTGATCAAGGGTTGAATTCTTTTCATGGGGATACTTATGTATATCTCAAAAACTGAAGATGTTACAGATGTGGTAATAGGTATTTGGAATCTCCTTTAAAAATAAGGAAACATGTATTTATTTTTTCGACTTGGTAGGAGCTTGTTTCTGAGCCTCCGTGGCTCAGACGTCAGCGCGTCGGCCTCTCACCGCTGGATACCGTGGTTCAAATCCCGGTCACTCCATGTGAGATTTGTGCTGGACAAAGCGGAGGCGGGACAGGTTTTTCTCCGGGTACTCCGGTTTTCCCTGTCATGTTTCATTCCAGCAACACTCTCCATTCTCATTTCATAGCATCTATCAGTCATTAATATGTATCACTTTGGGAGTGGCGACCCCATCGTACTAAAAACCTATATATGAATCATTCATTACATCCCTGACCCGGTCAAAGACTGGAAAACAGGTTGTAGGTTTTCATTTTCAGGAGCGTCCGGCTCCATGGCTAAATGGTTAGCGTGCTGGCCTTTGGCAACAGGGGTCCCGGGTTCGATTCCCGGCAGGGTCGGGAATTTTAACCATCATTGGTTAATTTCAATGGCACTGGGGCTGGGTGTATGTGTCTTCTTCATCATCATTTCATCCTCATCACGACGCGCAGGTCACCTACGGGTGTCAAATCGAAAGACCTGCACCTGGCGAGCCGAACATGTCCTCGGACACTCCCGGCACTAAAAGCCATACGCCATTTCATTTCATTTCATTTTCAGGAGCTTGTTTCTCAGATGTACAATTCTATGTCATGGTCGTCTTAGCCCCGTAAAGGTAATACCACAAACATGGTTTACAAAGAATTTCTGGGGTAAATGAAACTCAATTTTTGGGTGAGTTTTTTACTTTAGGAATTTTCAGATGTCTTAGTACAATGCGAAGGAACGATTACTTTGAGCAAATTACGAAATCGACACGAGCGAAGCCGCGGGTAACTGCTAGTACTGTATATTTTGTTTTGAACCTCTATGTTCGATAGACTGAAGAGCTTTAACTTGTCTGCACTGGAAAGTTGGCTTCCTTCTTAACAAAATAACACACGATCACATGATGCAGCCTGACTGGAGCCTCTTCTACCATCTGTGTCACTCTACATGTAACAGTGCACCTGACAAGTTGTACAGTTGAGTACTATAAGGTTGAAAGTCTATACAAATGTCTTATAAAACGCAATAGTCACAATTCTCAATGGTGCCGGGCGGGTCCGGACTTGTAAAAGGCCTTGAGTGCTATAGCATAATGTTTTCTAACTAGTACTGCATTACTGTGGGCAGTTTTTGGAACCTTAATTTAGAATCTTACTGACTAGGATATGGCCTGCACCCCTGAATGTGATGGTTTACGAAATAATATCGTTAGATCTTCGGTATCGAAGACCTACGGTGTGGTAATTGCCTATATTCCTGATCGGTGGATTGTTACTCTCTGCGAGCGCGCCACAGAGTTTAGTAGCTGTTCCGCTAATCCCGCGAAGAATGGTATCCAGCTGCTACCGTTCATACAAGTCATGGTTCTTCACGTACCAATCGGCATCTGGTAAGCGGCCCGGTAACCGACTGTGCCGGATGCGACCAGGCCAAAATCGTGCCGTTAGCGACCGAGTGGATTCAGCATCGTGCCGCATGCGTCCAGTCAGTCAATCGATCATTCACCACTGATCTGGATTTAGGGCCATCGCCGAAGTGGCAGATTTCCTATCGAGTTGTTTACCTACTCTTTTCTTAAACAATTTCATAGAATTGTATCGAATATTTCCCTTGGTAAATTATTCCTATTTCTTTCCCCTTCCCTATAAACGAATATTTACCCCAATTTGTCCTGTTGAATCAACTTCAAGTTCTTATTGTGATCTTTACTACTTCTAAAAGCACCACTCAAACTCATTCTTTTACTAACGTTATTCCACACCATCTCTCCACTTAAAGCTCGGAACATACCGCTTATTCGAAGAGTTCTTCTCCTTTCTCCCAACTTTTAGCATAACGGTGCAAGCTACAGACCTGCAAATTGCGGCATTGTGATCATCTCTCCAAGATCTCTTGTGTTAATTCGGTGCATCAGTTACCTTCTATCTCGTATATACTGGAATGTGCTTTGATTATGTAACATGATCTCACGAAACTTCAAAGTATCGAATAAATTCTTATAATTCTTATAATTCTGAATAATTTCGTATGGTCACCTTGAACGTTTTCATTTTTTTTTTTTTTTAGAGCATGACTTTTAGTGCCGGGAATCTTCAAGGACATGTTCGGCTGGCCAGATCTGTAGCTCCATTTCCCGGTACATCCAATGGGAGTGAGCTACTTGTACTACTGTATGGGTGTTGTCTGTGGGTGTAGGTGTAATTGTACGGGCTAGGAATGGGAAAAAAGTGGTCATGGCTTTGAGAAAGGCACCATCCCGCGGCATTTGGCTGGGGATGAAAATGGCAAATCCCAAAAAAGCTTTCGAGGATGGCCGACGGGGGATTCGGACCCAGCCGTCTCTCATAGTAGCCGTAACGCACTGGAATAACATGTTTAGTATTTTCTCCCAGGCTTGGAAACATAGTTCCATGTATGGGCATGTTGTATGATAAAATGTAAAAGTATGACCATATTTCGTGTTGTAAAAGCTACCAGCTTTCCTGAGGGGTGTTACCCTAAAGTACTTACTTATAAGAGTGGCTCAAGTGACATTGCTGGTACTTCGCAGTAAATTCTTCAAAAACAACTTAAAAAGATGCTGTTCTATCATTTCTGAATACAGAAAATCCAGGGACTGATCCTGATGATCCCTAATAACTGTATTTATAATATATAAGGTAACTGAAAAACAAATATAGGGTAAACTTGGCAAATATGGGCACCATAAGGTATATCTGAAGAAAAGGAGCACTAAAACAACTTCCATTTTCCTGGTAAAAAAATCCTTGAAATCTTACAACCATTTCCATTCGAATAAAGCTTGAACTAGCCTCTATCCCATAGTGGTTGACATACTGTGCAGCTTCGCAGCAAACCCTGCAACTGCCCATATTTGCCAAACTCTTAAGGTAATACGGGCACATTTTCTGGTAATATGGGCACAAGTTATTAAATCACAATTAGAGCCACTGATATGGTTATATTCATTTCGTATTGTAACAAGGTGGTTGTATTGAACATACATATATGAAATAAGGGTAAATATATATTTTAATTAAACACTGACCATGAACAAATGCTACCAAGGAAGTAGAACTAATACCATTATTAAGTTATCAACTCGGAATCACTTGAATTGAATTAGAGAATGTAAGTAACATAAAACTGGCCAAAACTGTGTGTAATATGAAAAGTAAAAGGATTAATCTAACAGAAACAGTCACATAAGAGCACTCTGAGTCATAAAAACTGACAAGGTTTTTAACTGCCCTCATCACAATAGAAAGAATCGCCTTCCATCTCTACGCACTCCTCATGGAACCACTTAGCACATGAACCACAACACTTAGCCCACTTTTGCCCTTCATTCTCATCATAATAATTCCCCTTACACACAGGACAAATACAGGAAACTTTGTTGCTCCGTATGGCTTTACGCTTTCCGGCTAAACCTCCTCTACTGACTCCTGCGATAGGCCTAGCCCTTTTCTGCGCTGAAGCCAGAGTTTCTTCACTTGTAAGTTCTCTTGCAGAACACTTACGTCTTCCCCACTTACTAGTCGCCATCTTCAGTTTTGGAACTGGACTAATTTTTTACTTTTTCACATACAACATGGCCACCCCTCGTGTTCATTTGGAATCCTGACTCGTCGGCATTAAATATTCTGGCCGGCTTCTTTAGCAGATTCAAATCCTTCATCTTTTTTATCAAGAATTTTAAGTTTGTCTAGGCACATTATAACTTCTAGATGCTTGTAAATGATTACAATCGCCATTTCTTACTGTTATTAACACACGAGACATATCCTCTTTATCCCATTTCTGGCGGATACCCGCTCGTTCATTCCCATTTTGCATCATAATCTGGAAAAAAAGGAAAAATTATTTATTTTTTGCGAAATAGCTACATGCTATATTAATCGATTAACATGAAAACGTACAGATTGCCGTAGAAATAAAAAAGAATAAACTATCTCAGAGCCCGTCACGTAAATACAATGTAATTTGATGATGCCCATATTACCTACAATGTCACTGCCCATTTTTGCCTTAGTGCCACATTTCAGAAGTTGGCATTAATGGGAAAGAACTAACTCCCAAGCGCGTATCCTCTCGCTACAACATACCCTACACTAACCTTGCAAACTACCCCTAGTAATATTTCTTGAAAAATAAACTTATTTTGCGTGTAGTGCCTTAAGTAAATTAACTGAGTTATTATAACGCCTAGATTTTGGAAGAGTAGACTGGTCTACTTACCTTAAAACCATGTTCTTTTCAGCTTCCGTTAGCACAGTAGAAGACAACCTTTAACATACTGAGCAGGCATGACACTTCACGATCACCAGCCTAGCAGAGCGCATGCTTCTACTCGCTACCATTGCGTGAGAAATGAAAAATTTCTTAAATCTGCCCATATTACCTTAGTGCCCATATTTGCCAAGTTTACCCTAATATTCGTTAAAATATAACCCAACTTACGTTATTCGAGTATTCAGAATTATTACCTGATTGTACATCGCCACCCCACCCCCCATTATTTATCTCTGTTTACGGCATTCCGAATTATACATCACACTGATTTAGTTCAACGACGAGTTCTTGAGTTGGTTTTAGATATTAACTTTGTGTGCGATGTAATATATGCATGTCTTCTTTAAACTCTCGTCATAGAAATGTACTCCTTAATTATTATTTATAAGCCTTTCACGGAATCGTTGGAATTGTTCTCCGTGAAGACTTATATAGGCTGTACTTCGCGGCGACTAATTTAGGGTACATAATTAAAAGTTGCGCACGGTTTGCGAACATAGTAGTTTGCTGTTTGAACAGAACCCGGTAACCAGTGCTGTAAATTTTCTGCCTATTTTCTAACCTTTTTTGGTTCTGATTTAGTTTATGATGACAGCTTATTGAAATGAAAATTGGGTTGTCAAGACTGGTCGCATCCGGCACGGTTACAGGTCGTGCGGTCGCATCTGGCACGACACCAGTGGCCTAGCGCACGGTTCTGGGCGCGCTGTAGCTTCAAAGGGTGCGATTTTGCTGCAGTACCCAAGGTACTCCAGTATCGGTCTGATAGCCGATGTGTAGAGCAGGAGCTAGTTTTCTATAGTAAACCCATTGTTGGAACTATCGACAGGTGTAATTTCAGTGAGTGATTTCTGATTACGCCATTATCGTACAAACAAATTAAGTGATGAATTGCTGGAGAAAGATATTTTTTTTAAAATAAAGTGTTTTCCACCTCATTATACTTCAAGCAAACTACACGTTGAATATGGAAAAGCTTGCGACGGTGAATACTATATAATCACCGAAGAAGGATGCCTATCACACATATAACCTGTGAAGGCGAATGTCCGCCTCTGTGGTGTAGTGGTTAGTGTGATTAGCTGCCACCCCCGGAGACCCGGGTTCGATTTCCGACTCTGCCACGAAATTTCAAAAGTGGTACGAGGGCCGGAACGGGGTCCACTCAGCCTCGGGTGGTCAACTGTGTAGAGTTGGGTTCGATTCCCACCTCAGCCATCCTGGAAGTGCTTTTCCGTGGTTTCCCACTTCTCCTCCAGGCAAATGCCCGGATGGTACCTAAGTTAAGGCCACGGCCACTTCCTTCCCTCTTCCTTGTCTATCCCTTCCAATCTTCCCATCTCCCACCAAGACCCCTGTTCAGCATAGCAGGTGAGGCCGCCTGGGTGAGGTACTGGTCATCCTCCCCAGTTGTATCCCCGACCCAGAGTCTCAAGCTCCAGGACACTGCCTTTGAGGCGGTAGAGGTGGGATCCCTCGCTGAGTCCGAGGGAAAAGCCAACCCTGGAGGGTAAGCAGATTAAGAAAGAAAGATTTCTGCGAATTCTTAATGATATTTACTATAAAGTTATTAGTTTCATCAAATGTGCAAAGGAAGTTTTTTTCTTTTTTCATATTATTTGTAATTCTCAGATGGTATAGGGCCTACCTGTGTTACAGATCTGCGTTTATGTTTCTCATCAGAACATGGTACCTTTACTTTGTGCGGCTCCATAGCTAAATGGTTAGCGTGCTGGCCTTTAGTCACAGGGGTCCCGGGTTCGATTCCCTGCATAGTCGGGAATTTTAACTATAATTGGTTAATTTCGCAGACACGGAGGCTGGGTGTGTGTATCGTCTTCATCATCATTTCATCCTCATCACGACGCGCAGGTCGCCTACGGGAGACAAACCAAAAGACCTGCACCTGGCGAGCCGAATATGTCCTCGGACACTCCCGGCACTAAAAGCCATACGCCATTTCATTTTCTTACCGATACTTTAAATATTCTCTCGCTTTGTTTTGTTGTTACTAAACCGGAAATAAATAAAAATCTTTTACAGTAGTCCCCAATGGTGTCGTGCCAGATAGACCGTGCCGCATGCGACCCGTGCAACTAGCGACCGCATACTCTGTAATCGTGCCGGATGCGACCCGTGTTGACAACCCGTTTTAATTAATAAGCTATATCATCATCCAAGATCAAGGTAAGCTAAATCAGAACAAGAAAAGGTTAGACAATAGGCCAAACATTTATAGCACTGCTTACCAGGTTGAGCATGAAATAGTTCTTTGTTCTGTTCAAATAGCGAACTACTATAACCACAAACCGTGCACAACATTTAATTATGTACACTGAATTAGTCGATGGTAAAAAAAAAGAAAGAAAGAAAGAAATGAAATGGCGTATGGCTTTTAGGGCCGGGAGTGTCCAAAGACATGTTCGGCTCGCCAGATGCAGGTCTTTTGATTTGACTCCCATAGGCGACTTGCACGTCGTTATGAGGATAAAATTATGAAGATGACACATACACCCAGCCCCCGTGCCAGCAGAATTAACCAATGATGGTTAAAATTCCCGAACCTGCCGGAAATCGAACGCGGGACCCCTGTGACTAAAGGCCAACACGCTAACGATTTAGCCATGGAGCCGGAGTCTTCGCTAAAGGCAGCCGATATAAATCTTTACGGTGAACAATCGTAACGACTCCGTGAAAGGTTTATAAATAATAATTAATGAGTTCATTTCTATGACGAAAGTTCAAATAAAACATGCACACACAAAAGGTAATATCTAAAACCAACTCAAGAACTCGTCGTTGAAAACTAAGTCAGTGTAATGTATAGTTTGGAATGCCATAAATAGTGATATTCCTCCCCAAGAGAAAACACATATGGGCCATAAATAATGCAAGAGATATTTTAAGGTCGAAACCCTAACAATGCGGGAGTGGGGGGGGGGGGATGCACAATAAGGTAATTCTATTCTGAATACTACAATGACACAAGTTCAGTTATATTTTAACGAAGATTATGTTTGTAAATAATAATAATAATGTCCGCCTCTGTGGTGTAGTGGTTAGCGTGATTAGCTGCAACCCCCGGAGGCCCGGGTTCGATTCCATCTCAATCTCTGTCACGAAATTTGAGAGTGGTACGATGGCTGAAATGAGGTCCACACAGCCTTGGGAGGTCGTCTGTGTAGAGGTGGGTTCGATTCCCAACTCAGCCATCCTCGAAGTGGTTTTCCGTGGTTTCACACTTTTCCTCCAGGCAAATGCCGGAATGGTAGCCTACCTAACTTAAGGCCACGCCCGCTTCCTTCCCTCTTCCTTGTATATTCTTTCCAATCTTTCCATCCCCCACACAAGGCCCCTGTTCATCATTGCAGGTGAGGCCTCCTGGGCGAGGTACTGGTCATCCTCCTCAGTTTTATCCCCGACCTTAAGACACGCGCTCCAGGACATTGCCCTTGAGGTGGTAAAGGTGGGATCCCTCGCTGAGTCCGAGGGAAAACCAACCCTGGAGGATAAACAGATTAAGAATGAAATAATAATAATAATAATAATAATAATAATAATAATAATAATAATAATAATAATAATAATAATAATAATAATAATAATAATAATACGCCCGTGCTGCTCCGCAGGTCAGATAACTCATCTTAATATGCCTGTCGCCATATTGTTTTGCCTGCACATTTAATAACAAGCACGTTATGGTACGCTGCACTTCGTAGTCAGAATTCATCCATTCTAACGTCATCATGCCGTCTGTTTGGTAAAAATCTAACCATATATTCACTAAATTCTCCCGCAGTTCTTGATGTAAAGCTTGGTATTGTGTCGTAGAAGGCAATGGTGTTTTTAATTGCAGTTCTTCTGTATAGAACGTTTGTCTTAAGATATCATAGGTTAGTCTCGAAGGGTCGGGGTTTTTCTTTTCCAGGCAGATAATCTTTTTTATAAGATGCATGTCTAAATCGTATGTCATGATGGCTTCTATTTGTACGTAGACTTTTCTCTCTTAGTAGCATGTAAACTGTTAGGGACGTTCTGCCATCTGTTGAATTTATTTGGAAGCTGAGAAAAGTTACAAAGAGTATCTAGCAGGGAATAGTATTCTTCCTTGATCAGAGGAAGTGTATACTCTCAGGCTTGACAGGTATTAATCAAACATGGCTGCATCCAATGACATTGGCACGGATAATAATAATTTCGTGTGGCTATTTCTAGCCGGGTGCAGTCCTTGTAGGGCAGACCCTCCGATGAGGGTGGGCAGCATCTGCCATGTGTAGGTAACCACGTGTTATTGCGGTGGAGGATACTATTATGTGTGGTGTGTGAGTTGCAGGGATGTTGGGGACAGGACAAACACCCAGGCCCCGAGCTTTTTGAATTAACCAATGGAGGTTAAAATCCCCGACCCGGCCGGGAATCGAACACGGGACCCTTTGAACCGAACGCCAGTACGCTGCCCAGTCAGCCAACGAGTCGGACATTACTAAGGATGAAAATCACATATACCAAAACGTTAATGGAAGTCTTAGTAGCTTAGCAACCTATTTAGTACAGAAAGTATTGCGGGTTAGGGTAAGCCTTCCCCTGCAATTATTCATTTATAGGAAGGGGAGTTAGGAGTTGGAATAACTTACCAAGGGAGATGTTCAGTAAATTTCCAATTTCTTTGAAATCATTTAAGGCTAGGAAAACAACAGATAGGGAATCTGCCACCTGGACGACTGCCCTAAATGAAGATTAGTATTGATTGATTGATTGATTGATTGATTGATTGATTGATTGATTGATTGATTGATTGATTGATTGATTGATTGATTGATTGATTGGAGTGATCATTTAATGCTTTGATTTTATGATTACTCAAAGTCGGCTGAATTTAGAGACCTATGAATGTCTCATGATTCACCGGCATGTAATTGCGTAGAGAAGAAAACAAAAAAGATATAAGTAGAACAATAGGACTGATCTGCCAAAGCTGTTTTGGTAAATTCCTTTAATATACGGATAGATTATATTGGCTTTACGTCCCACTAATTTTACGGTTTTCGGAGACGCCGAGATGCTGGAATTTAGACCCGCTTGAGTTCTTTTACGTGCCAGTAAATCTATCAACACGAGGCTGACGTATTTGAGCACCTTCAAATAGTACCAGACTGAGTCAGAATCGAACCTTCCAAGTTGGGGTCAGAAGGCTAGCGCTTCAGCCGCCTGAGCCACTCAGCCCGGTGATTATATTTGTTTTACAGTTACCTTATCTACAAACACAGTACTTGGGGATCATGAAGTCGTCATGAAGTTCAGTCCCTGGATTTTCGGCAAACAGAAATGACATGGCAGCATCTTCCTAAGTTGTCTTTGAAGAATTTACTGCGGGAAACTTGTAGTTTTTTTACAACATGAAATATGGTGATGTGTTTACGTTTTATCCTTCAACGTGCCCGTATATGGAGCTGCGTTTCCATGTCTGGGAGAAGTTACCAAACAAGTTATCTCAGTGCGTTACGGCTATTTCGGGAGACAGCTGGGTTCGAATCCCCGTCGGCCATTTTCGAAAATGGTTTTTCGTGGTTTCTTATTTTCATTTCCAGCCAAACGCCAGGATGGTACGTTTCTCACGGCCACAATCACTTCCTTCCCATTCCTAGCCCGTACAATTATAATTACAGCCAGAGACAACACTCTTACACAGTAGTACGTGTGGGCCGACGACCTAGAAGTTAGGCCCCTTATACAACAAGCATCATCAGTAGTACATGTAGCTCACTCCCATGGTGTGTACCGGGAAAAGGAGCTACAGATCTGGTGAGCCGAACTTGTCCTCGGACATCCCGGCTCCAAAAGTCTTGCGCTAAAATATATATATTCGAAATCGTTCAAGGTAATTATAAGAAGTGGTAGCTTTTCGTTTCGTGAGGTCATGTTACAAAATCAAACCACATTCCTGTATAATATACAGCATGGAAGGTAACTGATGCACAGTAGATCTTGGAGAGAGGATTACAATGCCGAAATTTTCAGGTCTCTTGCTTGCACCGTTGTGCTGAGACTTGGGAGAAAGGAGACGAGCTGCTCGAATAAACGGTATGTTCCGAGCAGTCAGTGGAGAGATGGCGTGGAATGACATTAGTAGACGAATAAGTTTGAGTGGTGCTTTTAAAAGTAGGAAAGATCAAAATATTGCGCCCTGGTGGGGGTGTGATAAGCGTCATGCAATTATAATTATGATGAATTATTGAGGAATATATATTTCATTTTCAGAATAAATAGTATCTTACTGTACATACAGTAAGAACAGGCCGGACCGAGATGGCAGGTTTCACCATACCACAGACTGTTGTCTCCATTGAGATTAACAAAGACAATGAGTGACAGAATTAGATTTCTCAGAAATTGTGACAACGAGGAAAGAGAGAGGATAACTTGTTGCCAAAGTTTTCATAGCCCCGGGCAGTCTTGGTAGTAGCAACAGCGCAGAGAGCCGAGTGCAAATTTCTGAGAAATGACGTAGGGGTATCTCCATGTAACTAGCGGGAGTTGAACGCGGGGTTGGCACTGGAAGAAAAAAATATGAGCCTTCCCGGTCACGTGGTTTACGTGGACCAATGGAAAAATTCACTTGACCAAAGCAAGGCGACAACTTCGTATTGTAAGAAGCACTAGCGAGGCTAACTCCGTGGATTAAACTGATAGAAGGAAGTGAAGTATCGATTCAGAATAAAGTGGAATTTAGGAGCCTTACTATACCATAAAACTTATAAAAAGTTAATAATTGCGGGAGATTGCATGGTGTAATTCTGAGAATTCATGGACGCTATTCGTTGATTGGCTGAAGGCAAAGGAAGCCACAAAAGAGCGCGAAACCCCGAGCCGGGATACGGCAGCTAAATTCGCGAATATATCCATTACCAGCGAACGATAATAGTTGAGAATTGGTATAGAGCATTTGAGAACATAATTACATCATTGGATCATATATTAAAGCCACGGGCCAAACCGCAAAGTGTCGTATGAAGATATCGGGACTGCGCATCCTAAGGTGAACTCCGTTGAACTCGGAAGAGAGGGGATACAAGTATAAATATGAAGTCGTGGACAAGGACTGACAACTACTTTTGACAGTGTGTTCGAGCTGATAGCACGCCCGGGGTGCGTGACAACTGCTGATATTTTGTTCGAGCCGTGATTACGCCAGGGGTGCGAGTGTGTACTTACTCGTGGAGTAGGGTTCGAAGTATTATATTGTTACATAGTACAGTGATTCATGACGTGATGTAGCTCATATTACAGTTTTGAGCAGTATACTAGTATGAAGTGTTTCAAATAGACAGGACTCAGTAAAGCATAACTTACGGAGTGTGAGATTCTACCAACAGATTAGGAAGTGCGTTACATGAGAACGGTCACGAGTGTTTATGTCACCTAGTAAACAGTCGATTCTAAACTGATACCTGGTCAGCTACACGAACGTGAGACGGGAAATTCAAGTGCGCGCACGGGCCGTTGTAAAGGGAAACCCGAGGTATCCCATGTTCCTAGTGTCCGGGAAAGGAATGAAGAATGTATATCTACATTAAGTGGGCTAGATACAAGGCCGAGAGTGTAAAATTTGTGAATAGAATTTAGGGTGGAAATTATTCCAAAGTGCAACAGTTAATTTATTTGTTTTTATTCAAAATGTGTAAAGTTGAAAAGGGTCAAGGATTAATTCTTCAAGCTGGCATGAATACCAGTGGAATGCATTGCTAAAAACCGGAGGGGCTATGGCTTCTCGTCCGGTTTTAGCAGACTACAATGGCAGAGTTGAGTAACCTTTTAACATATTTGTAGATTGCTATCGTTAGGGGAGGAAATCATATTAATTTATCATGGTAACTTGATTGTGAAACGAGCCGTTTACGGCTCGTATAAATTCAAAGATAGATAGACAAAGGGACAAATTAATATGTAGATTAGATCGAGCACTCATCATAATTTTGATTATTAAATAGAGTATAGTAGGGTTGAGTTGTTCATTCAAGTGCTTGAGTTGTTTGATATGATATGGAGCACGTTTCACGTAAAGATAATGTTAATATTCATTTAGAAGTGCTTCCAAAGTGTTTTTCCGTTATCGGAACTTTTATAGATATTAAGGCATGTTGTTAAGATAATCCAGAGGTAGGATTGCCAAGTGATTTAAATTGTTGTGGGACGGAATGAAGTCCATTGATTTGTTTGTAAATATCGCGAAGTTCGCCAGTGGACAAAATAATAATAATCTGTACAAGTGTCGAAGTAGTACATTAAAATTTGGTAATGTGTAAAGGCGTGTTTAATAATAATCTTTGAGAATAAAGGCACGGGCTTAGTTGGATAGAATGATTGCAAATTAAAGTAATTTAAATGTGGAGATCACATGTGCCGTGAATAATTATAATTTGGGTATTGAATCCGATTTTTACACTAATTTTTGATTTAACGTTTTTGGACTCCATAATAATCATAAATAATTTGGTAGAAACGAGATAGGTACTTTTATAATATGGTCACGCTATGTTTGAGGCCCAGAGTGATTTGAGCCAAAAGTTGAGATTTGGAGTTTTGTGGGACAGAAATCCGGCCCAAAATGAAAGTGAATTGTACTGATGTTGATGAAGAAATAGATGGATCTTAAGGCCCACATAGAGGTTGTATTTATATACCGGTGTATTGAGTGGCAGAATAGAGTCCACACACCGAGGGTTAATTTGTGAAAATGTTTTGAAGAGTTCCAATGGATAAATGGACTTCAAAATGGAAAAGGAAGGAATAATTTAACACTTGCAGAGATTGGAGGTATTTGCCCAGCTGCGAGGTGTTATGGGATTTGAGAATTGTCTTAGGAGCATATGGTCTCCATGAATTGACGACAGTACGACAATAAGGTTGCGGGTTCGAACACTATTATGTCCCGACCGTTGTGAATTCGGATCTTGGTGATTTCTGTTTGAGAGAGAACGTATGTGACTAAATTATAGAGATGGGGAATAAAAATAAAGATTCTCGAAAGAATAATAATACTAATAATAATAATAATAATAATAATAATATTCCAAGTAAATCATATCTGGATTGTTTAGTTCCAAAATAGATCGGAATTGTAAAAGGGGTTATGCGTTAAACATATTAAGAGTGGACTACCGTGTAACAGGCGAAATTAATTTTTAAAATTAATAATAATAATAAATATAAAAAACTACTTTTTTTGAAGAAGAATTTACTTTTTTTTAATTTGGACATAATAATGATGTTGGGAGTTGAAATGAAAAATTTGAGATTTTTAACTAATAATAATAATAATAATAATAATAATAATAATAATAATAATAATAATAATAATAATAATAATGAGAATATTTGAAGAAGGAGAAGAAGAAGAATCAAAGAAGCTACTTTTATTTATTTCAGATGAAAAATAAAATCGCGAAAAGTTGAAATATTATTCCGAGGATGATTACGGGTTACGATAATCATGATCTCCACAAAACATAATGATAATAATAATAATAATAATAATAATAATAATAATAATAATAATAATAATAAAAATAATATTTAATAAAATATTTTTTATTTTATTTATTTTTCTTATTATTTCGGATGATGATGATGGATGATACTAGGGAAGTCAGCTGGCGAATTAACGTAATAATGTCAATTGGTTGTAAATAATAAGTTAAGTTAATATGTGTAAAATGAAGGCAAATCCCTACATCTGGACCATTAGGTTAGAGTCCGTTTGTCGTATTCCTTCAACTAACGATTAGCATATCTTGGTTAGGAACCCGGGGAGAGTTTGTAGTTTCCCGTGTTGGTCTCATCTCAATCAACGGTTCCACCACCCAAATGGAAGGGTGGTCAAAAGTGACAAATATTATGTAATCATTTTTCAGGAATAATTTGCCAAATTACCGGCAAATCAAGGGTCAACAGATTTTGATTGTGTGTAAAATTTCATTTGTTTACTTAAATAAAATGCTCCTTTAGCATTTGCAAGGAAACAGTTCCAGGTTCTTGTTCTTGTAGAATAGTAAACCCTTGGTGACCGTTTAAATATCCGTCCCCATTCCTAGGATGGAGCCTTCATAATTTCCCTTTGATCTGAATATATATAATTTGTGTGTTTTATGATGAGCCTTAAAGTTAAAGATTAGAGTGTCCCGTTCAACCCTGTGGTACTGATTGGATGGCGCCCTTACATTTAGATTGAGATCTTATATCTAAAAATATTTTTTATTGAGTATTAGTTGCGATGGATTCGGACCGTAACACTCCCTGAGATAAATGCTGGTTGGGACTCAGGCTTTGAGCGGGTGCAATATGAATTGGAATTCAAGAGGACAAATTGAGGCAAATATTCGTTCATAAGAAAAGGAGTTAGGGATTCGAATAATTTACCACGGGAAATGTTCGATTAATTTCCAAATTCTCTGAAATTATTTAAGAAAAGACTAGGTAAACAACCGATAGGCAATCTGCCACTTCGGCGATTCCCTAAATACAGATCAGCGGTGACTGACTGACTGACTGACTGACTGATTGGCACGATGCTTAATCCAATGGGCCGCTAGCGGCATTATATCAGCGTGGTCGCATCCGGCACGGTCGCTTCTGGCACTTAACCTCCCCAATACCCCGGTATTCTCCAAGAAATACTCTCCCATCTTCTTCAACACTTTAACATATAAGCTGACAAAGGTTTAGCCTTCCTTCTCCTAACAATTTTCCCTGCTTCAGTCGTTTATTCTAGGCCTCTTGTCTTTTTACTCCTTTCGATGTCTACGTATTTTTTCGGAACACCCTTTAATTTGTTTTCTTATATTGGTTCCCTACATTTTCTGACAAAAAAACATTATTATTCACTGTCTCCGTTTGAATTTCAAGTCTATACACCTGGTCTAAATCACTCCCTCAGTCTTGAAAGTAGGCCTTTCGTTGAAAACAGGGTCTTCTTCGTAAAAACCTTATGGCTACGTTTCAGTTAGTTTCCTGTTCTTATCCTTATTTTCTTTGGTGAATGAATGTCTGATGAAATAACAGATAAACAGTTTTCTTCGCCGTCTTGTGCCCCCCTGTGGGTGGGGGCGGTAGAATAACACCCACGCTATCCCCTGCCTGTCGTAAGAGGCGACTAAAAGGGGCCCCAGGGGGGTGGGTTGGCGACCACGGGGCCCTCAGCTGAGTCCTGGTATTGCTTCCACTTACTTGTGCCAGGCTCCTCACTTTCATCTGTCCTATCCGACCTCTCTTGGCAACTCTTGCTCTTTTCCGACCCCGACGCTATTAGGTTTGCGAGGGCTAGGGAGTCTTTCATTTTCACGCCCTTCGTGGCCCTTGTCTTCCTTTGGCCGATATCTTCATTTTTCGAAGTGTCGGATCCCTTCCATTTTTCCTTCTGATTGGTGTTATATAGAGGATGGTTGCCCAGTTGTACTTCCTCTTAAAACAATAATCACCACCACTATCACCGTCTTGTGAATAGACGGGGTCATCATCAGAATCTAGCAGGTCCATTAGGTGAGGATCAATACCTGGTGCAGGGCTGGAATCTGAATAGAGATTAAAGTAATTACACAATTAACTGAGAAATAGTTATATAAAGATTCTCGCAAATAAGCTGTTTTACTGATAGTAGTGTCAAAGTTCCTTACTTCCTGAATTATCGCTGGCAAGTAGCCATTATTGCCTTTGTTCGCGAACTAAACATAATAATGATTTGCAGATAGGAACAGTACACACTTAACAATTTAATTCATATAACATCCTTCCGACGAAAGTGCCTCTTGAATCCATTACTCTGCCATTTATGTTTGAAAAATGCATTCGTAACAAACAGACTATTGCAGACAGCTGATGACTATATTTTTGCAACTTTTTTTTAACATATCGATAAACCTTGAAATGTCCTAGTTTTCAGTTCATATTACCTCCTTGGTGGTTCACTACCGCTACCAGAATCACTTTAATTATCTCTTTGTTTGGAATGATACACTGTACAAAAAGGTTAAGTCAGTGAAATGTGATGTGTAAAGGAGATATGTGACAATCCGTTTTACTCACCGAGAATGTAGAGTGCAAAAGAAGATATGTGACTTAATTCCTTTTACTCATAGTCCCGTATATCCAAACATGTATTGCAATTATTGGTTTCAGCTCCTATTACACATTTTTTGAACTGGTCCTTATAATGAAGCTACTACGACTTAGCTCCTTTTGCCCAGTGTAGAATGTTTCTTCTAGTTTCATCTGAGCAGCTTAACTCCATTTGCACAAAAAGTGACAATCCCCTATTTCCGGATACCATCGAGTATTTTCCCGAGAAGATTGCCAAATAGCGGAATTTCTTGCTGGGTGATAATACATACGAGTGTAATCTCGGGATGAAGCTACCTCATTAAACAACCCTTCCGTGGTCATACAAGTTCCTGGATGTGTTGAGTAACTCTTTCCACTTTGGAGATGACGATAGAGTGACTCGTGTCGCAATCCTTGTGACGTGATGTGTCATCTGGCACAGTCTCGAAAGACCATTGGCCCATGTCTCCAAATAGGTTTCCATGCCAGATCTGAGAGATGAAAGGAATGGTGGGGCGTACATCTTCACAGAGCTGACAATCTACATTGTCAAAGGACAGGCTGCGTAGCCTAGTTGGTTTTAAACGGTCATCTAACATACTCAAGATTGTGGATTCGATCCCCGGCACAATTAGTTGGCATTTAACTGACTGTTCCGGGGATTGGCATTTAAGCCCGCCTTGTGGCTGTAATTGTTAAAGCATCAACTCTATGTGGTTAGCCCGTTCGAGTCCCATGTTCTTTTCACCACCAGAATGCTGGCCGGCAGGATAGGAGATGTAGTTGTATACATTTCAAATCACTAGCTTTTTCTTTGCTAGTCGTTTAACGCCGCACTTTTGGATGGAGGGGAGGTAGCGGATGTGGCCTTCATTACGGTACAGCCTCAGCATTTGCCTGCTATGGAAATTGGAAACCACGGAAAACCATTTTCAGGGATGCCGATGCGACGGTGTGATTCGATGCATAGTGCCCTCATAAAATAAGGCAAAGAATGATCTCCGACGAGTTACAGGTACTATCGCCAAGAGAGCTGAAACGTACATTGAAGAAGGTGCTGGGATTTTTGAACATGTCCTATGAACTGTCCAATAGGACGTAGGTTTGCACATGAATAACTGCATGGATTAGTCATTTGTGTCGAGCTGTAGCGCACTATGTAGGGTATTTGCATCAGTAAGTCATTTGGGTTATACTATTGCACATTATGTAGGGTATTTGCATCAGTAAGTCATTTGGGTTATACCGTTGTACATTATGTAGGGTATTTGCATCAGTAAGGCGTTTGGTTGTACTGTTGTACATTAAGTAGGGTATTTGCATCAGTAAGGCGTTTGGGTTATACCGTTGTACATTATGTAGGGTATTTGCATCAGTAAGGCGTTTGGGTTATACCGTTGTACATTAAGTAGGGTATTTGCATCAGTAAGGCGTTTGGTTGCACCGTTGTACATTAAGTAGGGTATTTGCATCAGTAAGGCGTTTGGGTTATACCGTTGTACATTAAGTAGGGTATTTGCATCAGTAAGGCGTTTGGTTGTACCGTTGTACATTATGTAGGGTATTTGCATCAGTAAGGCGTTTGGTTGTACTGTTGTACATTAAGTAGGGTATTTGCATCAGTAAGGCGTTTGGGTTATACCGTTGTACATTATGTAGGGTATTTGCATCAGTAAGGCGTTTGGTTGTACTGTTGTACATTAAGTAGGGTATTTGCATCAGTAAGGCGTTTGGTTGTACCGTTGTACATTAAGTAGGGTATTTGCATCAGTAAGGCGTTTGGTTGTACCGTTGTACATTAAGTAGGGTATTTGCATCAATAAGTCATTTGAGTCATACCGTTGTACATTATGTAGGGTATTTGCATCAGTAAGGCGTTTGGTTGTACCGTTGTACATTAAGTAGGGTATTTGCATCAATACGTCATTTGAGTCGTACTGTTGCAGATTATGTAGGATATTTGCATCAGTAAGTCATTTGGTTGTACTGTTGTACATTAAGTAGGGTATTTGCATCAATAAGTCATTTGAGTCATACCGTTGTACATTATGTAGGGTATTTGCATCAGTAAGTCATTTGGTTGTATTGTTGTGCATTGAGTAGGGTATTTGCATCAGTAAGTCATTTGGTTGTACTGTTGTACATTAAGTAGGGTATTTGCATCAATAAGTCATTTGAGTCATACCGTTGTACATTATGTAGGGTATTTGCATCAGTAAGGCGTTTGGTTGTACCGTTGTACATTAAGTAGGGTATTTGCATCAATACGTCATTTGAGTCGTACTGTTGCAGATTATGTAGGATATTTGCATCAGTAAGTCATTTGGTTGTACTGTTGTACATTAAGTAGGGTATTTGCATCAATAAGTCATTTGAGTCATACCGTTGTACATTATGTAGGGTATTTGCATCAGTAAGTCATTTGGTTGTACTGTTGTGCATTGAGTAGGGTATTTGCATCAGTAAGTCATTTGGTTGTACTGTTGTGCAATGAGTAGGGTATTTGCATCAGTAAGTCATTTGAGTCCCCTTCACGATCAGAATGTTCACTGGTGTGGTATGCGTATCAAAATCCTGGATTCAGTTCCAGACCTTTCCACGGTGCTGATATGGGGTGGGAGTGTACGCCGCTGTTGATGGTGATTCGCCCGTCAGATGGCGACGTAAAGCCTTGAGTAGACTCCTTGGTACTAATCGACAGCAGTAGGCCACGTGCCAGCACCCAGTTTTACCCTCTCACTTCCTACTATCATATATTGCCTCATTCGTTTAATCACATTTACTCATCTGATGAGGTTGACGTCAGAAAGAGCATCAGGTCGTAAAAACTCGCTATGAAGACTCATCTCACTCCATACCCGACCCCGAAGAGAAACGCGACAAGATTTGGACATACATAATTGTTGGGAAAAATGTGTAATTTGGTAAAATATATCTGTGGTAATCGTAATTGAGCTCAATTACTTTTTTTTCCTACATTTTCCATCACTGTCCGTAGACCAGCAGACTCAACGGCAGAGCGAGGGACGAGACTGCTCAGCTGACCCAGCTGTCATAGCTGCGCGAAAATGAAACGTCTATTTCGACAGCAAGCGGGTGCTATTTTCGTGAGTGTCAGCCGAGTTCAAAACTACTTCTGAGCGTGCATTGCGGGTGGGACGTGGCCAGCTGATATATGCTGCTTGCATAGCAACTGCCAAAGTAAACTAGAGTTCGATATTACGTGCGTTTAGGAGATAGTGGGTTTGAACCCCACTGTTGGCAGCCCGAAAGATGGTTTTCCATGGTTTCCCATTATCGCACTAGGCGAATGCTGTATCGCTGTATCGTACCTCAAGTAAGGACACGACCGCTACCTTTCAGATTCTAGCCCTTTCCCACCTTCCATCGCCGAAAACCTTCGAGCTGTTAGAACAACGTAAAACAGGTAGCAAAAAGATAAAATAAAATTGTAGTTTCCATCGAAGTCTCAGTCTCATCCATGGTTGTTACAGTATGGAAGCTGCTGGGGTATGGGTAGTGCTCAGTAATGACATTCGGAGTGCAACTAGTGTGTCTGAGTGTTACACATAGGGTTGGCCGTGCTGCAATAGCACTTTTTGGTCCAGTAAGGAAACCAATTACCCCACTTCTCATCCTGCCTAGTATGCCTCATTAACTAATAATTAATGTTGTTGGCTTTACGTCCCACTAACTACTTTTTCGGTTTTCGGAGACGCCGAGGTGCCGGAATTTAGTCCCGCATGAGTTCCTTTACATGCCAGTAAATGTACCGACAGGAGGCTGGCGTATTTGAGCACCTTCAAATACCACCGGACTACTTTTCTTGTTTGCTATTTTGCTTAACGTTGCACCGACACAGATATGTCGGGAAGCGGCCGCGGCCTTAATTAAGGTACAGCCCCGGAATTTGCCTGGTGTGAAAATGGGAAACCACGGAAAACCATCTTCAGAGCTGCCGACAGTGAGGCTCGAACCCACTATCTCCCGATTACTGGATACTGGCCGCACTTAAGCGACTGCAGCAATCGAGCTCGGTAGCACTGAACTGAGTCAGGGTCCAACCGGCCAAGTTGGGGTCAAAAGGCCAGCGCCTCAACCGTCTGACCCACTCATCTCGGCTAATATGCTTCATTAAAGCACTCCCCTTCCCCAATCACCTTGGGAGTGGCGACTCCATTGTAATAACAGCCTATATATGTTTCATTCATTACATCCCTAACCCGGTCAATGACTGGAAAACAGGTTGTAAGTTTTCAAAGCACCCCCTTTAGCTTTGTGCTTTCCCTACAACAACACAATCGTTGGTGGTGGATCCAACCAGCCAAACAGACAGGTATTAGAGGGAAGTCAACTGTCGGACCAAATTGCTGTATCTTTATAACGATTTGTCCTTAGTTCGACTATAGTGTACGGAAGTGAAAGCTGAGTGGACCCAAGATACCGTAAAGGTAGTGGGAACGATTGTCGGAACAACGAGGTGGGAACAATGACAGGAGGGCACTTCACAATGAGGAGACAAAGGCTAAGTTAGGCATGTACTGAATGGATGAAGTAGTACGTATAAACAGACCAGCGGTAGGAACATGACAGGCGAATGGTGGGGATATTATACTGTATGGTCTATATAGACAGAGAAAGATCTTATGGCGATGATGAGATAGGAAAGGCTAAGAGTGGAAAGCAAGTGGCCGTGGCCTTGATTGAGGTCCAGCACCAGCATTTGTCTGGTGTGAAAATGGGAAACGACGCAAAACGATCTTCAGTGCTACCGACAATGGGATTCGAACTCCCGAATGCAAGCCGATTGCCATGTGATCCAACCACGGGGCTGCTTGCTAGGTGTGGATGATAGTAAACGCAGTGAAAGGGAAGCTAGAGTCAGCTTTTAATTATTTAAGTGTAAGAAGAAAGTGAGAAACCAAACCACAGAGCTAGTTGCAAGTAGAAGTGTGTAGATGCACATAGTAATTCAGAAAGCCTTGGAGATTGAACTTTGAAGGGCGTAAAAGTCTATAATGAAGATGCATGCATGTATCTGTCTTCCTGATTTCATTACCTTAGTCCCTTGCACCTGTTCAATACGCGATCATGCCGTTTGCTAGAAATCGCTGTACACTGAACCTCAACATAGAACAGATCGTCCAGTCTAACGAGAGTGTGAATGGGAAGATTACCGAGCGATTTGGCCGTGCGGTTAAGGTCACGTGGCTGTGAGCTTGCATTCGGGTATGGTGGGTTCGAATCACACTGTCGGCAGTCGTGAAGATGGTTTCTCGTGGATACCTATTTTCAGACCAGGCAAATGCTGGGGCTGCAGCTTAATTCAGGCTACGGCCGCTTCCTTCCCAATACTAGCCCTTTCCTCTCCTTTCGTTCCGAAAACTTTCGATGTGCTAGTGCGACGTTAAGGGGCCTGGTACAGCTTATGACCTTCAAAAAATTAAATTCTTCAAAATATTTTTTATTTTATGCTCCGATCCTTTAGGAACATTTTGGTGAAAAAATATGTCAATATGCGCCATAGTTTATGAATTACGATTTAAAAGGCAAAGCCCTGCACGCAATATGCCACAGTGCCACGCCCCCCGCGTGCTCTTTCCATTTCATTTAATTTAATACACATAAGAATACCTTACCACCTGCAGTAAAGGAGGCAATCAAGCCTGTATTTCAAAGGTTAGTTGCAACTGAATTGTTGTCAGGATGTGTAGGATCAAACACTCAAATTGCAAATGAGTCTTTGAACTCAATAATATGGAAAATTTACCCTAAAACTGGCTGTTGTGGGAAGAAAATAGTGAAAATGCTACAAATGATGCAACTATCACATTCATTGACGGCCAGAAGAGCAGGCTGCTTGTTCTTAAAGCGTTAGGGTAGAACCTGGAACATTTTGTGACCTTGCTCTACGTGATGAAGATGAAACAAGAGTAGCGATAGCAGAGAAAAGGAAACGTCAAGCCACAAAAGAGGCAAGAAAAAGCAAGAAGAGGCTCAGATTGAAAGAAAATGCACAGAAATCAGAAGTAGAAGGCACAACGGCACAACGTATGCTGCTGGGGCATTTTAACTTCAGTAGCAAGGTTAATGGTTTGTAAAATTTATGCACAAATGTTTATCGCTCATTTTCTCAAAGTTGTGAGTTGTGTTTTTGACATTCGTTTTAATGATAACTCAAACCCTAAACTAATTGACATACACTAAGGACATTTTTTGTGTATATTTCTGCTTACTATATCTACAAAATGTTGTAAATTCATGTCTCTCTCTCTAAGCTAGTTTCTTTAAAAAATGTAGCAAAAATATTGTAAAATTTTGACAATTTTTCAATACAATAGTAAAAATATTATTTGTTATGATAGACTGCTTAAAGAACTTGCATTTTTAGAGGGATGTACTTGCAATAAAATATTAACAGGACCTAAAAATATTAAAAATTACAGGAGTTATCCCTGTTACCGTGTTTTAGCGGTAGTTAGAGGTGAAAGAAGGTGCGGGGTGGTGAACAGGTCTCAAGCTACTAAAGTAAAATTGTTTGAAAATTTAACAAGGTTATATTTTCTTTTCAAAATTCAGAAATAACAAGAATGGCAGGTACGGAGTAGCAAGGCAACAAAGTACAATTACAGTATTTACAGGATTTGGGCTTCGAGCCCTGAAAACACAATTCTTGAGCAACTAGCCCAACTTTACGATATACAAATTTCAACAACGGGGCAGAAGACCCCAATCGAACCCTGGAGCACTTGCTCCAAATTACACAGTAAAGCCTCCTCGAGGCATACAACACTCAGTTTTCAAAAAAGAGCCACTCGCTCTCAACTTTAAGCCTATCAAAGGCCACACCAAACTCCACCTTCAAGTTGTCCTCTACGGACCTAGACACAGGGGTAAAATACCCAACCTACTGAGGCCTATTAATTAAAAAAAGGGAAATTACATGGCCTCTAAAATAACAATTTGGGAGGAGGCGATCTGCTCTCCTAATACATTCGTTTAAAACCTGATCGGGCTCTAGGCCGCTAATACAAGGGCTAATCCCATACTACAGAGGTGACTTAGAGAAGACCAATTTACATTACATTAACGAAGAATAGGTTGAGAAAAATAAGTTCACCTCAAAACAATATGATTGGGAGCTCGAGAGGGTTAAGCACTCTCTATCCCGATATGCAGTTTAAAAGATGGAATAGATACAAGTTTCTTTACATTTTAAGGAAGGTTACATAATGGAAAAACTTCGGACCCGCCCCGAGAGTTAAACTGCTGAGCAAGCAAGAAAAGAAGTAATTAATCGGCCATTACCTGGTTGTTGACCGCCGCCGAAGAAAGAGGCGCTTCCCGCCCCCTGCTAGGTACTTTACACACTGAAAGATGGAACAGAAGTGGCGCAGAGACCCAAAAATCAGCAGTTTATATACTCTCGCGGAAGGTTCTAGGCGTTAGGGGAATGAGAACACCCGCCCACAATCACTTTATTGGAGAAAAAAGAGAAACCCCTACACAAGATGAAGAAGAAACACATTATTGGAGGAAAATTAAGTTAAGAAATTCGGGATTGGCTAGATTTAAAACAAGGGGAAAGAAAGGGTTAATATTGCCAACTTAACCAATGACTGAAAGAAATTTAGCAAAGAACAAACTTTTGAAATTACATTTTCTCCAAAAAAATAAAACCAGTTCTTTCACTTCCCACCAGGGTGCACTATTGTTGATCTTCAGTAGTGTCCTCTAGAAGAGAAAGTTCACACTTCTTACTTCAAGCAAAACAAAAACACATCAAAAATGACACAGTTCTAAAACTCCAAAATTTCCAGGTAGTGACATCTTCTGAGAAAGTAGAAAATTAATACCGTCAATAAAGTTCAGACTTCCTCCAGCAGAGGAGTTTCAACTGGTGCACATTTTGAATTAGCGGCTTGGAGGTGTACCGCCCGGTACAGACCACCCCCCCAAAGGTTCCTCCAGGGGTGACACATGAAATTTGTTTGAAAACTAGGTCCAAGTTTTGATGTAGATGTGGAGATTAATTGCAGAAGTATTTTTAAGATTTTCTTAATTTGGTTTGATTCAGTTTCAAAATTTTTGTTGTGACAGGTGAAGTAAGGTCTTTATGTTTGTAGAAGTTGAATTCCGAAGTAAAACTTTAGTTTTTAAAGTTGAGAAAAAAAAATTTCTAAGTCCACCAGGTATTGCAGAGAAATCCAAGAGAAGGTAGTAATGTTGAACTGGAATGTCCATGTAGTTGATGTAGACTAAGTTGAATGGCCAGATCGGCCGTTGCAGCCGGCGTCCAAAGACGGCCGCTCGGACCCCTCAAGTACCCTGAGATACCGCTCGCCCGCACTATGAGGGGAGCAGAGGTGTTGAAACACGCCGCGCCCGCGGTGAACATATACAGGCTGCGGGCCAGTAGCAGGTCGTGCGCCGCACATCAGCCTTGGCCGGGAGGAGAGCTCCGGCTCGCCGTGCACATGTCGTCCTCGCTGGGGTCGAGGGGGCCCTTCCTCTAGCCCAGTCGCGGCACGGAGCCGCGCGGCTGCGGGGGCACTGAAACATTAAAACTAGGCGGCAGAATGTGTTGGACCATCATCTTTCTTGAGGGCACAGGCTTTGTGGAGAGGTTGAGGGGCCAGCGGCGTGCAGATATCCATGGCATACAATATAAGCAAGCCACAGTGTGTATAGCAGGAGACGGGAGCGTGGTAAGGACAGAATGGCAGTTTAACGGGGCGGGGAGGGTTTACAAAAATACTTACATATGAAACAAAATATTATAGAAGGGGCAGAATGCCTTAAAAGTGAAAACTCAAAAAAAAATATAACCTTTATATTCCTTTCAAAATAATATGAAGCAAGTTAACACAGAAATTATACAGGTTTCACCTGTGACAAGTGAACCCTAAATATCCTCTCGGTGGCTGGATTGCTTAATAACAACGTAACCGGCGTAAGGAAATCGAGAATGACACACGGCCCATGAAATCTGGGGGCAAGCTTGCCCGCGGGAACAAAATTCTTGACCATTACCTGGTCACCTACCTTCAAATGGGTGGGTCTCCGTCCACGATCATACCTTTCCCTAACCTTTTCATGAGACACTTTAAGATTGGCTTTAGCCTTCTTCCAAAGATCTTTAATGTTGTTCGGATCTATTGTCTCGGGTAGAATGTCACTCAGAGACCAGAGGTTAGAGAGCGGCGTGTTGGGAACAAACTTGAACATCAAAGAGGCTGGAGTAAATTTATGTTATTCATGAACCGCCGAATTCAAAGCAAAAGCTAACCAATGCAGGGACGTGTCCCACCTGGAATGATCTTCATGATGATAGGCAATAAGCGCGGACCTGAGATTACGGTTAACCCGTTCAGCCAGAGTTGGTTGAGGGTAATAAGCAGAAGTAGTTACATGAGAGATGGACAAGTCAAAACAGAATTTACGAAAAAGATTTGATGTGAACGCCTTAGCATTATCAGACACGATGTATTGGCACGGACCAAAAGAGGCAAAAATAGAATTTAAGCAAGTAATGGTAGACTGAGCGGTAGCCAGCTTAGTCGGAAATAACCAGGAAAATCTAGTAAAGCCATCTACGCACACAAAGATGAACTTGTTGGCATTTCCCTTTGACTGGGGGAAGGGTCCTACATAATCAATATACAGGCGTTCCATGGGGCGCGACGCTTGATGAGAATACAAAAGGCCTACCTTGGTGGACATGGTGGGTTTACTAAGCAAACAGGATTTGCAAGCCTTCACTAGTTCACGGATTTCACCGTCCATACCCTTCCAGATGAACCTTTCACGAATCTTTTCACGAGTTTTAAAGATTCCAAGATGCCCCCCTAATGGGGTCTCATGATAGTACTTGAAGATCATAGGTACAAGAACAGCTGGAACGACAACTTTCATCATCTTATCATGCCTCGAAGGGCAACATAAAACACCATTCCTCAGAACATAAGGGACAACATGTTCCCCAGAAGAAAGGGTTTCCATTATCGGAGCCAGCGTCGGATCTTCACGTTGGTATTTCTCGATATCCCTAAAGAGCATGGGAGCATATGTTAAGATGGCATTAACATCAAATAGTATGGACTCGGGAGGTGATGAACTGTCGACCGGTTCATGGGTCTCGACGTCGTTGGAAAACTTACGGCTGAGTCCATCAGCGACAACATTTTCGGTACCTCGGATATGCCGGACATCGAATTGGAAGGCAGAAATACGGATGGCCCAACGGGCTATACGACCAGTACGACGCGGCCTACCTAAGACCCAGCTTAAGGCTTGATTATCTGTCTCCAGGTCGAATTTGACATGTTCCAGATAGAGACGGAACTTCTCTAAGGCGAATAAGACTGCCAAACCTTCGAGCTCATATATGGAGTATTTTGCTTCTTGAGCCGATAGAGTCCTGGATGCATAGGCGATGGGTCGCCTCCCTAGTTCAGTCTCTTGAAGAAGGACTGCAGCTACTGCTGACGACGACGCGTCAGTTTGGACGATGAATTTCTTTGAGAAATCAGGCATAGCAAGGACAGGGGCATTACAGAGAGCTAATTTAAGATCTTCAAAAGCGGCTTGTTGAGAAGGACCCCACTCGAATTTGATGCCTTTCCTACGAAGAAGGTTCAAGGGCGCTGCTCTATTAGCGAAGTTAGGAATAAACTTCCTGAAGAAATTCACCATACCAATGAACCTGGCGATACCTTTAATGTCCTTGGGAGGTTTAAAATCACGGATGGCCTGTGTTCTAGAATGATCGACTGCAACACCATCAGGTGACACAATATGCCCTAGGAATCACATAGAGGGCTTAGCAAAGGCGACCTTGGACAACTTGACAGTTAACCAGCCTTACGAAGGCGATCGAGAACTTCTCGCAGATGATCTAAATGTTCTTCAAAGGTCTCCGAAAATACGACGACATCATCCAAGTAGTGATACAAGTACTCAAATTTGATGTCGGAGAAGACCCTATCTAGCAGCCTAGTGAGTACAGCTGCTCCCGTGGGGAGCCCGAAAGGCACGCGGTTGTATTCGAATAAGTTCCAGTCCGTGGCAAACGCTGTAAGATGTTTAGACTCTTCGGCAAGGGGAATTTGATTATAGGCCTGATTCAAGTCCAAGATAGTAAAGAACTTGGCCTTACGAAACCATGAAAAACAAGAATGAAGGTCAGGAAGGGGCACAGATTGCAACACCACCTTCCGATTGAGAGCCCTATAATCAATGACAGGCCTGAAGCCTCCTTGGAGTTTCGGGACTAGAAAAATAGGTGACGAATACGCCGACTTAGAGGGCCTAATAATACCGTCCATCAACATCTGATCGATGATTTCTTTCAGGGCCTTCATTTTAGGTGGAGTTAGCCTATATGGTGGAAAACGGACAGGAATCGAATCCGTGACCTCAATTTTGTATTCGATAAGGTCAGTAACACCAAGAGTATCAGAGAACACCTCTGGAAACGACTGACATAATTTACGAATACTATCAGCCTGCTCCTCAGGTAGATGTCTAAGGTCTAACAACATCTCATCCTGGGTAGGCGAAATAGATGAGCATGATACAGAATTACACTTTAACAAGGGAATTTTACAATTGGACGCAAATTTGAATGTGCACGACTTACTCTGAAGATCGAGCACAAGACCAGTGTGAGAAATAAAGTCAGCTCCCAATATGATGGGGCAAGACAGGTGCTTAGCCACAAACAATTTAATTTTCCATGTAAATTTAAAGATACGAATTTTGACATTTACAGAACCGAGAATTTCTAATGGAGAAGAATTAGCCGAAACATATTGGACAGGAGATGAGCCATAGTCAGGTAGTGTACAAACAGATTTCAATTTAGAATACCATTGATCCGAAATAACAGAACAAACGCTGCCTGAATCTAATAAAGCAGTTATGGGCTCATTATTTAACTCAATTTTAAGAAAAGGAACAGGTGCGGGGGTATCCGCCGCAATCCTAAGACACTCATTGGGGCATTCAAAAAATAACTCTGAAGATTGAGTTGTCCCTGAATTTTCGACCTGTTTACCCAGGGCTGAGTCTCGGGAAGATGGATTAATCGACTCAGCCGAAGCCACTAGTCACTTTATGTTGTTGTTGGAAGTTGCACCAGAAGTTGAGCAGGAGGGGGTGCTATTCGAATTGGGACAATTCTTGGAGATATGTAAGAAAGCCCCACATTTAAAACAGCCTTGTGATGAACCAGCTCCATTCCTTGTCACACTAGACTTGAGCAATGGGCACTTGTTCCGAAGGTGGTCGGGCGACCCGCAAGCATAGCATTTACGGGGTGTGACTGGTCGGCGATGTGGAGGCCGTGTATTACTAAAAGAAGGCGGGGGTTCTTTCGCGACACGCAATGAATCGGCGTATCTAACTCCTTCCGCTGAGACGGCCAATGCTTCAAGTTCAGAAAAGGTTTGCGGGCACGCCGCGAAACACAAATATGACCTATAGGATGGTGAAATGCCTTCCACAATGGCTTGTACAAACTGATCCTCCGGAAAGTGAAGAGCAAACACCCTAGTATAGAATTTAATATCTTGGATGAAGTCAGCCAAGTTTTCATCCAAACGCTGTACACGATAATAGTACTTCTGAATAAGGGAGGACCTGGCCCTAGCCGGGATGAAGTTAGCTAGCAAATGGGCGTGGAAATCCTCAATAGATGATTGCTCGGCAATGGCTCTTACTATTTTGTCTGAGAGAATACCAAGTGCATAGGGATAGATGATTTGCAAAATCTGACATGGGGAAAGAGAAAACACAAGGGCATGATCCTGAAATTCAACTAAAAATCTTAAAAATGAAATTACTTCACTGGTGGTATTAACGGAAAACTTAGAGATACCCCTGAGCAACATTGCCAATGGATGGGGCAAACTACTGAACCCAGGTGACATAGTCGGTAAAGGTTTAAGTGGCAAAGAAGTTAATTCAGAACGTACATTAGTCAATGAGTTACGACGTTCAGACTCGTTGTCTAATGGGGCAGAGAGAGTTTGAGCAGCAACGGTTATCCTATTGACTTCTCCCTTAGGAGGCTCTTCCTCGTTCCCAGCATTCATCGTGGCGGGGTGATCAGTTTTGGGAGGAACTTCCCCAGTTAACAATTGAGTGACCTTGCTAGATAACTCAGAAATATTTTCAAGCAGCGTACTAGCTTCCTTCCTCTGAACATCATTCAACTTTAGAGACAACAGATCATTAACTCTATTTGAAAAATGAAACAGCCTGGCTTGTACACGTTTAATTTGATTAGGAGAAGGATCATTTTCATCAAAAAAACTAACTACAGATGCTAGTCCAGTAATATTCTCGACGATCGTGGAAAGAGAGTCGTCAATTTCTTTCTCTCCCAAAGTGGGGATGGAAATGGGCAAATCAAGGGACTCTCTAAGCTTGTTTGTGTCTACTGCAAAAGTGCCTCCAGATTGCACATTTCTGATAGTTAACTCATAAATCAACTCCTCCTTGCGTAAATACCCATGATGGAGAACGTCGCGAGGGCCGGGCATGATGACAGAACAATTTTGAAACAGGAAAAATCAAAATTTCCAGCAACTGAGAAAATCGTTAGAGTTCGGAACAAAACGAGGTTTAGCCGTCAAAAGGGGCTAAATTGAGACCCATTCAACCACGCTCTGCTACCACTTGTTACCGTGTTTTAGCGGTAGTTAGAGGTGAGAGAAGGTGCGGGGTGGTGAACAGGTCTCAAGCTACTAAAGTAAAATTGTTTGAAAATTTAACAAGGTTATATTTTCTTTTCAAAATTCAGAAATAACAAGAATGGCAGGTACGGAGTAGCAAGGCAACAAAGTACAATTACAGTATTTACAGGATTTGGGCTTCGAGCCCTGAAAACACAATTCTTGAGCAACTAGCCCAACTTTACGATATACAAATTTCAACAACGGGGCAGAAGACCCCAATCGAACCCTGGAGCACTTGCTCCAAATTACACAGTAAAGCCTCCTCGAGGTATACAACACTCAGTTTTCAAAAAAGAGCCACTCGCTCTCAACTTTAAGCCTATCAAAGGCCACACCAAACTCCACCTTCAAGTTGTCCTCTACGGACCTAGACACAGGGGTAAAATACCCAACCTACTGAGGCCTATTAATTAAAAAAAAGGGAAATTACATGGCCTCTAAAATAACAATTTGGGAGGAGGCGATCTTCTCTCCTAATACATTCGTTTAAAACCTGATCGGGCTCTAGGCCGCTAATACAAGGGCTAATCCCATACTACAGAGGTGACTTAGAGAAGACCAATTTACATTACATTAACGAAGAACAGGTTGAGAAAAATAAGTTCACCTCAAAACAATATGATTGGGAGCTCGAGAGGGTTAAGCACTCTCTATCCCGATATGCAGTTTAAAAGATGGAATAGATGCAAGTTTCTTTACATTTTAAGGAAGGTTACATAATGGAAAAACTTCGGACCCGCCCCGAGAGTTAAACTGCTGAGCAAGCAAGAAAAGAAGTAATTAATCGGCCATTACCTGGTTGTTGACCGCCGCCGAAGAAAGAGGCGCTTCCCGCCCCCTGCTAGGTACTTTACACACTGAAAGATGGAACAGAAGTGGCGCAGAGACCCAAAAATCAGCAGTTTATATACTCTCGCGGAAGGTTCTAGGCGTTAGGGGAATGAGAACACCCGCCCACAATCACTTTATTGGAGAAAAAAGAGAAACCCCTACACAAGATGAAGAAGAAACACATTATTGGAGGAAAATTAAGTTAAGAAATTCGGGATTGGCTAGATTTAAAACAAGGGGAAAGAAAGGGTTAATATTGCCAACTTAACCAATGACTGAAAGAAATTTAGCAGAGAACAAACTTTTAAAATTACATTTTCTCAAAAAAAAACAAAAAAAAAAAAAACAGTTCTTTCACTTCCCACCAGGGTGCACTATTGTTGATCTTCAGTAGTGTCCTCTAGAAGAGAAAGTTCACACTTCTTACTTCAAGCAAAACAAAAACACATCAAAAATGACACAGTTCTAAAACTCCAAAATTTCCAGATAGTGACATCTTCTGAGAAAGTAAAAAATTAATACCGTCAATAAAGTTCAGACTTCCTCCAGCAGAGGAGTTTCAACTGGTGCACATTTTGAATTAGCGGCGTGGAGGTGTACCGCCCGGTACAATCCCTAAAACACCTCAACCATCATTTTGAATTTTGAAAAAATACGGAAATTATTTCTTAACGTGATGGTAATGCTGTTTTGCATATAAAATAATGCAGGTTTTTCACATGCACAAAATTTGTTTGCTGTAACTGTTCTGGTTTTGAAGAAAAAATGGATGATTGTTAAAATTTTACCATGGTAACCTGTACCAGACCCCTTGCCACTAATAAAATAGAAAAAAAGAAAAGAATGAATGAATACAATATTAGTTTATCTTCTTTCTTAATCCGTTTGCCCTCCAGGGTTGTTTTTTCTCCTCGAACTGAGCTATTATTATTGATATTATTTCTATTAACACTATTCGTTTCATTTGTATTTGTAATACTCTTCTAGTGGTTAAGTGTAAGAGAGGGGCTTGAGCCCTAACTTTGCCACCAATAAAGGCATTATCTATCCATCTATCTATCTATCTATCTATCTACCTCTACCGCCTCAAGGGAATACAACTGGGGAAGGAGCAGTACCTCGCTCAGGTGGCCTCACCTGCTACTGGACAGGGGTCTTGTAGGAATGGAAAGATTGGAAGGGATAGACGAGGAAGAGGGAAAGAAGCGTCCGTGGACTTAAGTTATGTACCATCCCGGCATTTACCTGAAGGAGAAGTGGGAAACCACGGAAAACTACTTCGAGGATGGCTGAGGTGGGAATCGAACCCCACTCTACTCAGTTGACCTCCGGAAGTTGAGTGGACCCCGTTCCAGCCCTCGTACCACTTTTCATATTTTGAGGCAGAGCCGGAAATCGAACTTGGACACCACAGAGGCGGACACATTAGGTTCTAAAAGTTTAATAATGCTTAGGTTAGATCATTTAAGGACTTTTCCTTGTTCAATATTATTTTTGTGTAGTTTGCATTTTACTATTTCAGCATGAAATGTTGATTTCACTTAGGCCTTTATGTTTGAAGTACACTCTCGATTATCCGGGTTAATGACCAGGGTGAATGGCACGGATTAGCGGGAAGCACGGATAATCCAAACGAGTATTTTTATTGCAAGAAAAATACCTTCTATAAGACTTTTAAATGTCCGACTCGTTGGCTGAATGGTCAGCGTACTGACCTTCGGATCAGAGGGCCCCGGATTCGATTCCCGGCCGGGTCCGGGATTTTAACCTCCTTCGGTTAATTCCAATGGCCCGGGGGCTGGGTGTTTGTGCTGACCCCAACATCCCTGCAACTCACACACCACACATAACACTATCCTCCACCACAATAACACGCAGTTACCTACACATGGCAGATGCCGCCCACCCTCATCGGAGGGTCTGCCTTACAAGGGCTGCACTCGGCTAGAAATAGCCACACGAAATTAAATACTTTTAAATACAGCACAATATAAAGTAGTCTATAATACATTTGCAGAGATAACTCACACACCTTATTGTGCTCTGAAGAAGTCTGTAATGGTTCTCTGCTTTTGGTCGTTCATTTGCTTCCTTACCTCGAGACGTATTTTGCGTGCAGCAATAATATTACATATTCAAACCCCCTTTGTCCCATATAATCCAACAGGGTATCTACTGCATACACTGTAGAGCCGCAGAATGAGCAACACTTTCATCACTTTCTTTTCCTTCGACCTCAGTAAACTGTCAAATTCAAATGTATTCAATTTCAATTACAGTATTTTAATTAGGCGAAAACGAGCACGGTGAATCCACGAACCAGATAATCCGTGCCCGGATAATCGAGAATATATTGTATTTGTTTTGCGTCGCATCGACACACATTCGTCTTATGGCGACAATGGGACAGGAAATGTGTACGTTCTAGGAAGGAAGTAACCGTGGCTTTAATTAGTGTATAGCCCCCAGCATTTACATGGTTTGAAAATGGTAAACCACGGAAAAGCATCTTCAGGGCCGGCGACAGTAGAGTTCGAACCCACTATCTTCCGAACACAATCTCACAGCTACGTAACTAAAACAGCATTGTCAACTCGCTGAATGTCTTATATGTTACATAGCCTAAATTTCAAAATTGTTTTTATCTTGCTTATATTGCCAGTAGTATTTATCTTATTTACATGGAAGTTTATAGAGTTAACACTTCATTGTTTGTTGATCCTGTTCTATTTGCTGTAAAATTATAAACACATTTAAGAGAGAGCCAGGAGGAACTTGCCCACGATCAATAGGAGCATTTAATAATAATAATAATAATAATAATAATAATAATAATAATAATAATAATAATAATAATAATAATCATCATCATCATCATCATCATCATGTGTATGATATATGCCTACGCATGCCCCGCAATGCAGGAGTAGCGAGACTCCCTCTTAGGCCTACCCGGAGGCACTGGGTTCGATTCCCGGCCAGGTCAAGGATTTTGCCTGGATCTGGGGGCTGGCTCGAGGTTCGCTCAGCCTACGTGATTACAGCTGAGAGGCTATCTGACGGTCAGCTGGCGGCCCCGGTCTAGAAAGCTAAGAATAATGGGCGAGAGGATTATGCCAACCACACGACTCCTAATCTGCAGGCCTTCGGGCTGAGCAGTGGTCGGTTGGTGGGTCATGACCCTTGGAGGATGTTGCGCCATGGGTTTTGGTATGAAGACTGTGACACAGCATGGTTTCTATTTTAAGTATGTTATCGAAAAGTTGACTCGTTGTCAATTCAGTACTTATTTACGAGTGATACGCTCAGCTCCATGGCTAAATGTTTAGTTTACTCGCTTTTGGTCACAGGGGTTCCGCGTTCGATTCCTGACAGAGTCGGGATTTTTAACCATCATTGTTTAATTTTCATGGCATGCGGGCTGGGTGTATGTGTCGTCTTCATCATCAGATCATCATCACCACGATGCGCAGGTCACCTATGAGCGTCAAATCAAAAGACCTGCACCTGGTGAGTCGAACATGTCCTCGGACACTCCTGGCACTAAAAGCCATACTCCATTTCATTACGAGTAATACAACACCACCGTAGTGTTATTGACAGTTTTCTCTTAGTTCATCACGATACCCTCCAGTGTAGTGCCTCCACCTGGTGCTTTGGTCTAGATTTGGCATGCAATGAAATATCTCTCTGTGGGGATCAGTGATAGAGTGTCGGCAAGATCGCAGGTTCAAACCCAATAGTCACAGTCAGATTTTTGAAGGGCAAAGAAAAACAAGTTGCTTTACGTCGCACCGACACAGATAGGTCTTATGGCGACGATGGGACAGGAAAGGGCTAGGAATGGGAAGAAAGCGGCCGTGGCCTTAATTAAGGTACATCCGCAGCATTTGCCTGGTGTGAAAATGGGAAACCACGGAAAAACCATCTTCAGGGTTGCCGACAGTGGGGCTCGAACTCACTATCTCCCGAATACTGGATACTGGCCGCATTTAAGCGACTGCAGCTTTCGAGCTCGATGGCAAAGGAAAAGAAAGGACTTGGCACTCTATTATAAGTCGTACGGTGTCGGCATTTAAAAGATCTCTAGTGACACATATGGTGTTCAAAAACTCAGGCATAAGACGCCCATCAGAGTTCCCATTTCTCTGCAATCTGGTAGACTAAATCGGAAAGTCAGAAGTGACACGCGGGCAGCATGAATGGCATCAATTGAGCTCATACGATATTGTTACAGGGTGCATCATAACTACACCTCTTCGTGTTATATTAAGAACGGTGGATTGGTGGAGAAAATTCTTCTTTTCGAAAAAATGAAGTTACTTTCCTACTTCCGGGCGCGCGATTCAAATTGACTAACTCGCCTATTTGCTGTGCCAGAGCCATTGAACTATAGGTAATACTGGAATGCCGACTGTAGTGGCAGCTCTCGCAGCAAACTGCTTCCTGTTCCTTGGCTAGTCACACCCCCTCGTGTACGGCAAAGTTGACAAGATACAGAGCCTGGAAGTTGTGTTGTGTTTGATGGACTCCTTTGGTAATATCTGACCGTACGTCAAATTTGTGATACAATCAAGATGACTATCCCTTGTGTAGCATATGGTTGCGCTAACAGGCACCAGAAGAAAACAGGTATGAACTCACAAAACTTCATTTCCACAAGTAAGCAGTCTAAGCACTATCTCACTGCAAAGCTATAAATATGGTATTTTAAAACGGTAATTACTATTTTCTTCCGGTTTGACTCTTGTCATTAAGTATTCTGTGTTTATGGAGATATCTTACATGATATTTTAGCATATTAAACGTCGTACGTTACGTTTTATAGGTTATTGTCAGAATGATATTGTTACAGAATTTATAACTTCAATTGCAGATTTCCGTGGAAAAGTCCGGAAATATTAAAAAAGGTGGGTTTTAGCTGTGCGAAGGAAAGACTAGAGCCGAACAAAATGGGAGATGTTCTATGCATTTTCAACTTCTTTGAAATCATTTCACAAAATACTAAGGAAACAACTGATAGGGAATCCGCCACCTGGATGGGTGCCCTAAATGCATAAATGGTGATTAATTATTTTGTAAAGTGTATATATCTTCTTTATTAAGTATATTCCAATGTGAAGTTGTGTATTGTGTATGTATGTATATATACAGGCATACGTATCCTGCCTTTGTCCTGATTATAAATATGATTAAAAAACTGATTACAATATATTTTCAATTGACCATCATTCGCAGATATTTCCCGTCTAAACTCACTAGCCTATAATTTTTTAATGCATACGTTTCGTTTGTATGACGTCCATTTTATTGCCTTTTTAATGTAGGTATCGGTCTCGAAAGCCAAGAATAACGGCCGAGAGGATTCGTCGAGTTGACCCCACGACACCTCCTAATCTGCAGGCCTTAGTGCTGAGCAGTGGTAGGCCCTGGCCCTTCGAGGCTGTTGCGCCAGGGGTTTGGTACTTTTTTTTAGTGTAGGTATACGCATTTACCGTCTTGTGATCTCTTAAAGAAAAAATGTTTGAGAATAATCAGGCCTAGAATAGATTTTCATTTTATCCATTATTCCTAGTCATTTTCAGTTTCAAATTGCTATTAATCCTCTGAAATATATATTTCACCGTAAATCAAGTGAAATTTGCAGGAGACATTCCGCCTAAATGTTTAAAATTCGCTAGTGTCTCGTCGCATGTACGTATACGTCAGTCATGCCTCCAGCTAATCGCCTACAGTTCAATGGCCAGAGCACACGCAGCTGCCGTAATTCAAGGAAGAGGAGAGGAAGTGGGTTGTGTGATGGAGACATAGGTAATGCTCCGCGCGTATGCACAAGTTTCCTCGTTGCACTCACACAGGATTGTCCGCGTCTCTTGCAGGCACATTCTTCTTCTTCTTCTTAATCTGCTTACCCTCGGACTCAGCGAGGGATCCCACCTCTACCGCCTCAAGGGCAGTGTCCTGGAGCTTCAGACTCTGGGTCGGGGGATACAACTGGGGAGGACGACCAGTACCTCGCCCAGGCGGCCTCACCTGCTATGCTGAACAGGGGCCTTGGTGGGGGATGGGAATATTGGAAGGGTTAGACAAGGAACAGGGAAGGAAGCGGCCGTGGCCTTAAGTTAGTTACCATCCCGGCATTTGCCTCGAGGAGAAGTGGGAAACAACGGAAAACCACTTCCAGGATGGCTGAGTTGACCTCCCGAGGCTGAGTGGACCCCGTTCCAGCCCTCGTACCACTTTTCAAACTTGGTGGCAGAGCCGGGAATCGAGCCCGGGCCTCCGGGGGTGGCAGCTAATCACACTAACCACTACACCACAGAGGCGGCGGCAAATAATTTGTCATAAATTATGTCCGCTATTGAGCAGAAACTAAGAAAGAAGGCTAATAGCCTATGAATTTGGTGGCAGAAGGCATTAACATCATAGAAAACAGATTATAGCCTACACACGGTATAGCCTATTTCACTCAAAAATAAAGCAGTACTCCTCAGTTCTTCATTAAAAAGTCATCCAGTCGTGTACTGTACAAGATATAATCAAGAAGTCATCTTAGGCCAACCTATGTGTTGGGAACTCCAGCTTATGTTCGACCATGGATAACACTGGCCGTGTCGAAGCTTTAGATAACCTTTAGAAACAGTGTCATCGTAGTCCTCAAAGCATGTAGCGTGTTCTTTTTATTAACCTAGGGCGTTTTATTGCATAATCTTGGTTATATTCCTCGTCGCTGTGATTTTCTCTTTCAATTGCAATATTCCAACCGTCTACGACCTGCCATCTTGAAAGGCTATTATCTTAGATTTCCTGCTTTACCGCCCAGCCTTTCTCTAGTAAAATTTTAAACCAAGATAATGTTGTTGGTGAATACAAACGTAACTGTTATCTCGGTTTTCTTAGCATTAAACTAATGTCTGTTGCACACGGTAAAATTTTGTGTCAAATTTATTGTACAATAATTTAATTTTATAAAATTTATGTTGCTCACGGTCAAATCCAAGTTTTATAAAAACTTTGATAAAACTTTTCATAAAATAGGACATGTTCTATTCCGTAAAATTAATTTTACGAAACGAGCCAATCAGCGAAGCTGACATCACGATGATGCTGGCGCTACGTCGTGAGAAGATTGTGAAGCTCGATTGTAAACAAACACTTCTTTCTAAAATGACAGGGTCTGGGTGGACTAAGGAAGCTGTTTAGTGTTTTACTGATGAATACCAGAAATATCCTTGTTTGTACGAAGTTAAAAAGCCACTTCACCACAACAGAAATGCAAGAAGAGAGGCAGCAAACACAATCGCCGAATTCCTATATGGATGCTGGTCTTCTAACCTCAACTAATTTCCGACCAAGGACAGCAGTCCTCTACCTTCTTCTCTTCTTTTTATCCAATCCCGAGTCCAGCATTTCCTGGCATTCCTTTTCTTCCTTTTTACCACTGTACAACATATAATTCCAGCTAAAACGGCAAGTTTTGCTTTGTTTGTTGGAGCTATACTCTCAAACGCACTGTAAGTTGAACAGCTGATTCTTGGTTTAAAAGTTTATCGATATATGGCAGCACATACACATCTTAGTTCAGAAGTGAGTTCATAGATGGCCATCCTGATGCTTCCACCGAGTTCATAAAATAATTTTACCGTGAGCAACACAACTTATTTTCATCAAATTTTATAAAATTAATTGTACAACAAATTTTACGAAACATTTTACCGTGAGCAATAGGCATAAGATAACATCTGTGCGGCCCCGCGGTGTAGGGGGCAACGCGTCCGCCTGTCCCTCGGCGGTCTCGGGTTCGATTCCCGGCCGGGTCAGGTGATTTTAATTGTAAACGATTAATATCCCTAGTCTGGGGACTGGGTGTTTATGTCGTCCTTAACGTTCACACTTCTACACTTCCGCAATTCCAATTACACGCAGGTTCATATCATATGGTGCAAGTACTGGCAAAAGATCTCTAAAGGTCGACGCCACGAACAAATATCATTTTAAAAAAAAGGTTTACTCGTGAATACGGGCCTTAGTCTCATCCTTGGTTTTCACAATATGAACGTGACTGAGGTATGAGCGATACTAGTAATGCCATTCCTCACGCAGCTAGTCCCTGCTATGAATGAATGGTGAGAAAATGTCGCTCAACTTCCAACTGCACCATGACGCCCAAGATACACCACATTTCAAAACATTGGGATGGCTATGCATAAATAAACAAAGGAATTTTCACCTAAAGACACTTGTTTACTAACTGCTTTCGACGAACACTCCAACTTACCTATTTTCTAATTTTCATTTCCTTTCCTGATTCCATGAAATTAGTACCCGCTCTGGTTCCCTACTTGAAACTCCACAAAATCGTACGAATTCCTACAATCATTATTTTCTAGTTAGTGCATCAAGAATCTGGAACACACTCCCATTGGACATATGGCATTTTACTTCCTCTCATACATTCAAACCTGCCGGCCAAAAGATCAATCAATCAATCAATCAATCAATCAATCAATCAATCAATCAATCAATCAATCAATCAATCAATCAATCAATCAATAAATAAATAAATAAATACTGATCTGGATTTTCCTGGAAACATATAACTGATTGTGTATGTTGTGTGAATGGGTTTACTTTTATCTATTATGCACTTCAGTCGTTATTATTATTATTATTATTATTATTATTATTATTATTATTATTATTATTATTTTCCTCTTTATTATTCTTATTACAGTCAAACCTCGATAGAACAATATCTAGGGGACCTTAAACTTGATATTGTTATAGCAGGGTTATTGTTATAATGAGGTTTTGTTAAATAGTGACTACTCAAGTACTGTGCCTGCTGTACCGAAAAGTGAAGTATGTAGAGTACTCTTCTGACCAAAAATATCATTAAAATACAATTAATGAAACGTATTTCGTTCACTCGATTTACATTTAGATTGTTTCTCTTCATTATATTTTTCTCCTCTAAAGGCCATCGTCTTCCCTGGCATCAGCTGGTAAAACAATCCAGTCTCATCTGCATTGTACATGTTTTCAGGACCGTACTTTTCCAGCAGTTTTCACATGGTGTTTTCCGGCCAACATTCTGCATCACCTAAAGTTGCGGATTTTTCTTCGCCTGAAATCACTTTAAAAATGATCCCATGCCGCTCCTTAACCTCCGTAGCCATCCGTTACGTGCCTGAGAGTTAGAATCGCCAAGCTACTTAGCGAAATCTAAGGCTTTTTGACATTCAAGGGGTCATTAATTGGAATGTTTGTGATGTTTGGGACATCACTGCATGTTTTTAATTATTGAACTATGAAATTAATTGATAAGATGTGTATATTTAATCACTGATAGGTCATGTTTAAATTAATATATATATATATATATATATAGGGTTTTTATCATCCATTTCAATCAACATTTCATTTCTTTGTATCGCGGCTATAACGTATTCTGAACGAACAAATTATTGGGTAAAGTATTTCAACATCATGCATATTAATAACTTGCAGTAAATTTTCCAATAGCCGTTGTGTGGTGACCAGAGTCAGCAGGCTAATTTCAGCCCAATTCCAGGAAAAGTACGTCATCTAGGTTACGAGAGACCTTACCCTCTCTACCTCATGAAGAGACAGTTGATACATTATTAACACCCACTTTTCAAACTCCGCTTCGGGACGCTTTATTTCAGCGGGAAAGTTCAGCCTATGTGAATGAACGTAATGAAGCAACGTGATGGATTCACAGCTATACATCGGAGAAGGGATGAGACCTCGAATCTTACTGGACCATGTGATATGGCTGATGGAAGGAGACTTTTGAACCGATATATACCACCGACAAGAGCTGGAGTAGACATTCAGATTCTTATTAGCATTAGCAGTCGTTTTCACATTGTTACTCTTATTCTTCCTCGTGAGCAGATTGTCACTTGTATTCGGACATTCTGGTTCTCACTCTTGGAAGATACTCTTACTACGATTCTACGTCTACACATCGGAGAAGATTTTAACTTAGTTCACTTCGTATCTGAGTATATTCTACTCAAAAGTTACTCTCATTGGGACTTGTTATCTCAATGACGAGAGGTAGTCAACGGGAGACCGGCTTTGACTAGTATAGGGCAGGAGAGCTTTTATTATGAATTTAGCTACGCTACTGTTCCGTAATACGGAAGAATACGAATGTATTCTCTCCATGAACATAACCCATGGTGGTTTTGCACTTAAAATTAGGACTCATTACGACTTTATGTAAGGAGTACAGTAGGAAGTGTTAAGGACAGGAAATGTAGAAGTAGGACTGGAATCCAACAACAGAGAAGGCAGCCGGTACGAGATCCACATATCATCAGCTTCAAGACAACAGAGTCTACATATGGTGAGCTTATGGCATAAGTTACTGCAAGTCTTCGCGCAACAGTTCATTTTTAAAATTATTTCATTCAATTTTTCTTTTGCTTCCGTAAGTTCAGATGTCGTTAAAACGCCGTTACGTCACGTTTTTCATCTTAATTGTTACGGAGTTTTCCGTGGTAGTTAGAGGTGAAAGAAGGTGCGGGGTGGTGAATAGGTCTCAGGCTACGAAATTAAAGTGAATTTAAAATTTAACAAGGTTATATTTTCTTTTCAAAATCAAGAAATAACAAATATGGCAGGTACAGAGTAGCAAGGCAACAAAAGTACAATTACAGTATTTACAGGATTTGGGCTTCGAGCCCCGCGATCACAATCCTTGAGCAATCAGCTCAGTTTTACCCCAAACACAAGTGTCAACAGAGAGGGGAGAACCCTATTCATACCTAGGAGCACTTGCTCCAAAATACACAGTAAGGCCTCCTTGAGGCGCGCAGAAAACAAAATTTTCGGGAAAAGAGCAACTTGCTCTCAAAATTCAGGTCTGTCAAAGGCCACACCTAATTCTACTTTCAAGCTGTCCTCTCAGGACATATACACAGGGGTAAAATACCCAACCTACTGAGGTCTGTTAAATGACAAGAAGGTTAATTACATGACCTCTAAATCAACAATTTGAGAGGAGGCGATTTGCACTCCTAATGTATTTGTTTCAAAACCTAATTTGGCTCTAGACCACTGATGCAAGGGCTAATCCCATACTAAAGAGGTGACTTTAGAAATTGACAAATTTACATAATGTTAAGGAAGAATAGGTTGAGAAAACAAGTTCACCTCAAAACAATATGAGTGGGAGCTCGAGAGGGTTAAGCACTCTCTATCCCAATATGTAGTTTAAAAGATAGAATAGATACAAGTTCCTTTACATTTAAGGAAGGTTACATAATGGAAAAACTTCGGACCCGCCCCGAGAGTTAAACTGCTGAGGAAGCAAGAAAAGAAGTAATTAATCGGCCATTACCTGGTTGTTGACTGCCCCCGAAGAAAGAGGCGCTTCCCGCCCCCTTCTATGTACTTTACACACGAAACGATGGAACAGAAGTGGCCCCGGAGACCCTAAAATCAGCAGTTTATATACTCTCGCGGAAAGTTCGAGGCGTTAGGGGAATGAGAACACCCTCCCACAAACTCTTTATTGGGTAGGATACAGCAACATATTCAAGTTGGGGGAAGATACATCCGATTGGTCAGAAATTAATAAAAGAAATTCGGAATTGGCTAAATACAAAACAAGGGAAAAGAGAGGGGTATACAGCCAACTTAAACAATAACAGAAAGAAATTTAACAAGAAACAAACTTTTGAAATAAAAATTTCTCCAAAAAAATAGTTCTTTCACGTCGCACTAGGGTGCACCATTGTAGTTTTTCAGTAGTGTCCTCTAGAAGAGAAAGTTCACACTTCTTACTACAAGCAAAACAAAAATACGTCGAAAATGACACAGTTCAAAAACTCCAAAATTTCCAGGTAGTGACATCTTCTGATAAAGTAGAAAATTAATACCGTAGATAAAGTTCAGACTTCCTCCAGCAGAGGAGTTTCAAGTGGCGCACATTTTTAAACTGGCGGCGTGGAGGTGTACCGCCCGGTACAGACCTCCCCCCCCCCCAAAAAGTTCCTCCAGGGGTGACACTGGCAATTTGTTTGGAAACAAGTTTCAAGTTTTGATGTTGATGTGGAGATTAATTGCAGAAGTATTCATAGGACTTTCTTAATGTGGTTTGATTCAGTTTCAAAATTTTTGTTGTGACAGGCGAAGTAAAGTCTTTATGTTTGTAGAAGTTGAATTCAGAAGGAAAACTTTAGTTTTTAAAGTTGAGGAAAATTTTCTAATCCACCAAATATTGCAGTAGAATAAACAAGAAAAGGTAGTAAAGTTGATCTGGAATGTCCATATAGTTGATGTAGATTAAGTTGGATGGCCAGACCGGCCGTTGCAGCTTGCGTCCAAAGGCGGCCGCTCGGACCCCACAAGTACCCTGAGATACCGCTCGCCCGCACTATGAGGGGAGCAGTGGTGTTGAAGCACGCCGCGCCCGCGGTGAACATATACAGGCTGCGGGCAAGTAGCAGGTCGTGCGCCGCACATCAGCCTTGGCCGGGAGGAGGGCTCCGGCTCGCCGTGCACATGTCGTCCTCGCTGGGGCCGAGGGGGCCCTTCCTCTAACCCAGTCGCGGCACGGCGCCGCGCGGCTGCGGGGGCACTGAAACATTAAAACTAGGCGGCAGAATTTGTTGGACCATCATATTTTTTTCCTAGGACACAGGCTTGTGGAGAGGTTGAGGGGCCAGCGGCGTGCAAATATCCATGGCATTAATTAAGCCACTGTATAGAGTGGAGCAGGAGACGGTAGCGTGGTAATGGCCGTGGCAAGGACAGGATGGCAGTTTAACGGTTCGGGGCAGGTTTCACAAAAATGCTTACATATAAAACAAAATACTATAGAAGGGGCAGAAAGCCTTAAAAGTGAAACTCAAAAAAAAAAAAAAATAATAACCTTCATATTCCTTTCAAGATAATATGAGGCAAGTTAGCACAGAATTTATACAGGTTTCACCTGCGACAAGTGAACCATAAATATCCTCTCGGTGGTTGGATTGCTTAATAACAACGTAACCGGCGTAAGGAAATCGAGAATGACGCACGGCCCATGGAATCTGGGGGCAAGCTTGCCCGCGGGAACAAAATTCTTGACCATTACTTCGTCACCTACCTTCAAAGGGGTGGGTCTCGGTCCACGATCATACCTTTCCCTAACCTTTTCATGAGACACTTTAAGATTGGCTTTAGCCTTCTTCCAAAGATCTTTAATGTTGCCCGGATCTATTGTCTCGGGTAGAATGTCACTCAGAGACCAGATGTTAGAGAGCGGCCTGTTGGGAACAAACTTGAACATCAAAGAGGCTGGAGTAAATTTATGTTATTCATGAACCGCCGAATTCAAAGCAAAAGCTAACCAATGCAGGGACGTGTCCCACCTGGAATGATCTTCATGATGATAGGCAATAAGCGCGGACCTGAGATTACGGTTAACCCGTTCAGCCAGAGATGGTTGAGGGTAATAAGCAGAAGTAGTTACATGAGAGATGGACAAGTCAAAACAGAATATACGAAAAAGACTTGATGTGAACGCCTTAGCATTATCAGACACAATATATTGGCACGGACCAAAAGAAGCAAAAATAGAATTTAGGCAAGTAATGGTGGACTGAGCGGTAGCCAGCTTAGTCGGAAATAACCAGGAAAATCTTGTAAAACCATCTACGCATACAAAGATGAACTTGTTGGCATTTCCCTTTGACTGGGGGAAGGGTCCTACATAATCAATATACAGGCGTTCCATGGGGCGCGACGCTTGATGCGAAGACAAAAGGCCTACCTTGGTGGACATGGTTGGTTTACAAAGCAAACAAGATTTACAAGCTTTTACTAGTTCACGGATTTCACCGTCCATACCTTTCCAGATGAACCTTTCACGAATCTTTTCACGAGTTTTAAAGATTCCAAGAGGCCCCCCTAATGGGGTCTCATGATAGTACTTGAAGATCATAGGCACAAGAACAGCTGGAACGACAACCTTCATCATCTTATCATGCCTCGATGGGCAACATAAAACACCATTCCTCAGAACATAAGGGACAACATGTTCCCCAGAAGAAAGGGTTTCCATTATCGGAGCCAGCGTCGGATCTTCACGTTGGTATTTCTCGATATCCCTAAAGAGCATGGGAGCATCTGTTAAGATGGCATTAACATCAGATAGTATGGACTCGGAAGGTGATGAACTGTCGACCGGTTCATGGGTCTCGACGTCGTTGGAAAACATACGGCTGAGTCCATCAGCAACAACATTTTCGGTACCTCTGATATGCCTGACATCGAATTGGAAGGCAGAAATACGGATGGCCCAACGGGCTATACGGCCAGTACGACGCGGCCTACCTAAGACCCAGCTTAAGGCTTGATTATCTGTCTCCAGGTCGAATTTGACATGTTCAAGATAGAGACGGAACTTTTCTAAGGCAAATAAGACTGCCAAACCTTCGAGCTCATAGATAGAATACTTGGCTTCTTGAGCCGACAAGGTCCTAGATGCATAGGCGATGGGTCGCCTCCCTAGTTCAGTCTCTTGAAGAAGGACTGCAGCTACTGCTGACGACGACGCGTCAGTTTGGACAATGAATTTCTTTGAGAAATCAGGCATAGCAAGTACAGGGGCATTACAGAGAGCTAATTTAAGATCTTCAAAAGCGGCTTGTTGAGAAGGTCCCCACTCGAATTTGATGCCTTTCCTACGAAGAAGGTTTAAGGGCGCCGCTCTATTAGCGAAGTTAGGAATAAACTTCCTGAAGAAATTCACCATACCAATGAACCTGGCGATACCTTTAATGTCCTTGGGAGGTTTAAAATCACGGATGGCCTGTGTTCTAGAATGATCGACTGCTACACCATCAGGTGACACAATATGCCCTAGGAATGACATAGAGGGCTTAGCAAAGGCAACCTTGGACAACTTGACAGTTAACCCAGCCTTACGAAGGCGGTCGAGAACTTCTCGCAGATGATCTAGATGTTCTTCAAAAGTCTCTGAAAATACGACGACATCATCCAAGTAGTGATATAAGTACTCAAATTTGATGTCGGAGAAGACCCTATCTAGTAGCCTAGTGAGTACAGCTGCACCCGTGGGGAGCCCGAAAGGCACGCGGTTGTATTCGTATAAGTTCCAGTCCGTGGCAAACGCTGTAAGATGTTTAGACTCTTCGGCAAGGGGAATTTGATTATAGGCCTGATTCAAGTCCAAGATAGTAAAGAACTTGGCCTTACGAAACCATGAAAAACAAGAATGAAGGTCAGGAAGGGGCACGGATTGCAACACCACCTTCCGATTGAGAGCCCTATAATCAATGACAGGCCTGAAGCCCCCCTGGGGTTTCGGGACTAGAAAAATAGGCGACGAATACGCCGACTTAGAGGGCCTAATAATACCATCCTTCAACATCTGATCGATGATTTCTTTCAGAGCCTTCATTTTAGGTGGAGATAGCCTATAAGGTGGAAAACGGACAGGAATCGAATCCGTGACCTCAATTTTGTATTCAATAAGGTCAGTAACACCAAGAGTATCAGAGAACACCTCTGGAAACGACTGACACAACTTAGGAATACTATCAGCCTGCTCCTCAGGTAGATGCCTAAGGTCTAACAACATCTCATCCTGGGTAGGCGAAATAGATGAACATGATACAGAATTACACTTTAACAAGGGAATTTTACAATTGGACGCAAATTTGAATGTGCACGACCTGCTCTGGAGATCGAGCACAAGACCCGTGTAGGAAATGAAGTCAGCTCCCAATATAATGGGGCAAGACAAGTGCTTGGCCACAAACAATTTAATTTTCCATGTAAATTTAAAAATACGAATTTTGACATGTAAAGAACCTAGAATTTCTAATGGAGATGAATTAGCCGAAACATATTGAACAGGAGATGAGACATAGTCAGGTAGTTTACAAACAGATTTCAATTTAGAATACCATTCAGCCGAAATAATCGAACAAACACTGCCTGAATCTAAGAGAGCTGTTACAGGTTCATTATTTAACTCAATCTTAAAAAAAGGAACAGGCGCGGGGGAACCCGCCGCAATCCTAAGACACTCTTTAGGGCATTCAAAAGACGAATTTGAAGACTGATCGTTCCCTGAATTTACAACCTGTTTACCCGGGGCTGAGTCTCGGGAAGATGGATTAGTTGACTCAGCCGAAACCACTAGTCACTTTTGACTGTTGTTGGAAGTTGCACCAGAAGTTGAGCAGGAGGGGGTGCTATTTGAATTTGGGAAATTTTTGGCGATATGTGAGAAAGCCCCACATTTAAAACAGCCTTGTGATGAACCAGCCCCATTCCTTGTCCCACTCGACTTGATCAGTGGACACTTATTGCGAAGATGGTCAGGCGACCCGCAAGCATAACATTTACGGGGATTGACTGGTCGGCGAGGTGGAGGCCGAGGATTACTAAAAGAAGGAGGGGGTTCTTTCGCGACACGCAAAGAATCGGCGTATCTAACTCCTTCCGCTGAGACGGCCAATGCTTCAAGTTCAGAGAAAGTTTGCGGGCACGCCGCGAAACACAAATATGACCTATAGGTTGGTGAGATACCTTCCACAATGGCTTGTACAATCTGATCCTCAGGGAAGTGAAGAGCAAACACCCTAGTATAAAACTTAATGTCCTGTATGAAATCAGCCAAGTTTTCATCCAAGCGCTGTACACGATAATAGTACTTCTGAATCAGAGATGACCTCGCGCGAGCAGGAATAAAATTTGCAAGCAAGTGTGCGTGAAAATCTTCAATAGATGACTGTTCAGCTATGGCTCTTACTATTTTGTCGGAGAGAATACCAATTGCATAAGGATAGATGATTTGCAAAATTTGACATGGGGAAAGAGAAAACACAAGGGCATGATCCTGAAATTCAACTAGAAATCTTAAAAATGAAATTACTTCACTGGTGGTATTAACGGAAAACTTCGATATACCTCTGAGCAACATTGCCAATGGATGAGGCAAGCTGCTGAACCCGGGTGATATAGTAGGTAAAGGTTTCAGTGGCAAGGAAGTTAATTCAGAACGTATATTATTCAATGAGTTACGGCGTTCAGACTCGTTGTCCAATGGGGCAGAGATAGTTTGAGCAGCAACGGTTATCCTATTGACTTCTCCCTTAGGAGGCTCTTCCTCGCTACCTACATTCATCGTGACGGGTTGACCAGTTTTGGGAGGAACCTCCCCAGTTAACAATTGAGTGACCTTGCTAGATAATTCAGAAATATTTTCAAGCAGCGTACTAGCTTCCTTCCTCTGAACGTCATTCAACTTTAGAGACAACAGATCGTTAACTCTATTGGAAAAATGAAACAGCCTGGCTTGCACACGTTTGATTTGATTAGGAGAAGGATCATTTTCATAAAAAAAAACTAACTACAGATGCTAGCCCAGTAATATTCTCGACGATCGTGGAAAGAGAGTCGTCAATTTCTTTCTCTCCCAAAGCGGGGATGGAAATGGGCAAGTCAAGGGACTCTCTAAGCTTGTTGGAATCTATCGAAACCGTGCCTCCAGATTGCACATTTCTGATAGTTAACTCATAGATCAACTCCTCCTTGCGCAAATAGTTAAGATGGAGAACATCGCGAGGGCCGGGCATGATGACAGAACAATTTTGAAAAAGAAAAAAATCAAAAAAATTCCAGCAACTGAGAAAATAGTTAAAGTTGTAATCAAAGCAATGTTTAGCCGTCAAAAGGGGCTAAAATGAGACCCATTCAACCACGCTCTGCTACCACTTGTTACGGAGTTTTCCGTGGTAGTTAGAGGTGAAAGAAGGTGCGGGGTGGTGAATAGGTCTCAGGCTACGAAATTAAAGTGAATTTAAAATTTAACAAGGTTATATTTTCTTTTCAAAATCAGGAAATAACAAATATGGCAGGTACAGAGTAGCAAGGCAACAAAAGTACAATTACATTATTTACAGGATTTGGGCTTCGAGCCCCGCGATCACAATCCTTGAGCAATCAGCTCAGTTTTACCCCAAACACAAGTGTCAACAGAGAGGGGAGAACCCCATTCATACCTAGGAGCACTTGCTCCAAAATACACAGTAAGGCCTCCTTGAGGCGCGCAGAAAACAAAATTTTCGGGAAAAGAGCAACTTGCTCTCAAAATTCAGGTCTGTCAAAGGCCACACCTAATTCTACTTTCAAGCTGTCCTCTCAGGACATATACACAGGGGTAAAATACCCAACCTACTGAGGTCTGTTAAATGACAAGAAGGTTAATTACATGACCTCTAAATCAACAATTTGAGAGGAGGCGATTTGCACTCCTAATGTATTTGTTTCAAAACCTAATTTGGCTCTAGGCCACTGATGCAAGGGCTAATCCCATACTAAAGAGGTGACTTTAGAAATTGACAAATTTACATAATGTTAAGGAAGAATAGGTTGAGAAAACAAGTTCACCTCAAAACAATATGAGTGGGAGCTCGAGAGGGTTAAGCACTCTCTATCCCAATATGTAGTTTAAAAGATAGAATAGATACAAGTTCCTTTACATTTAAGGAAGGTTACATAATGGAAAAACTTCGGACCCGCCCCGAGAGTTAAACTGCTGAGGAAGCAAGAAAAGAAGTAATTAATCGGCCATTACCTGGTTGTTGACTGCCGCCGAAGAAAGAGGCGCTTCCCGCCCCCTGCTATGTACTTTACACACGAAACGATGGAACAGAAGTGGCCCCGGAGACCCTAAAATCAGCAGTTTATATACTCTCGCGGAAAGTTCGAGGCGTTAGGGGAATGAGAACACCCTCCCACAAACTCTTTATTGGGTAGGATACAGCAACATATTCAAGTTGGGATAAGATACATCCGATTGGTCAGAAATTAATAAAAGAAATTCGGAATTGGCTAAATACAAAACAAGGGGAAAGAGAGGGGTATACAGCCAACTTAAACAATAACAGAAAGAAATTTAACAAGAAACAAACTTTTGAAATAAAAATTTCTCCAAAAAATAGTTCTTTCACGTCGCACTAGGGTGCACCATTGTAGTTTTTCAGTAGTGTCCTCTAGAAGAGAAAGTTCACACTTCTTACTACAAGCAAAACAAAAATACGTCGAAAATGACACAGTTCAAAAACTCCAAAATTTCCAGGTAGTGACATCTTCTGATAAAGTAGAAAATTAATACCGTAGATAAAGTTCAGACTTCCTCCAGCAGAGGAGTTTCAAGTGGCGCACATTTTTAAACTAGCGGCGTGGAGGTGTACCGCCCGGTACATTAATAAATAGCTGTTTTAATTTGTATTTTATGAAATGATGATTAATGATCCTTAAATTCCAAGTTAGTGTACTTAATGATTTGTGTTCCGTTCACCTCACCCCTGGGAGTTTTTGAGTCTCATTACGCATTATTATTATTATTATTATTATTATTATTATTATTATTATTATTATTATTATTATTAATTATCTACTTTTGTTTTCAAGCCTTAATCTTGAAGACTGGCGCCCTTGGGATACTGTTTCTGGAGAAACAATGACATATCATTTATTTATTTTAATATTAAAGTGACCCGCCACGTTATAAGTTTGTCATACATCTGTGGGTAAAGTGGGTACGTCACATATTGTCGCCACAACTGAGGGGCTCGTAAATCATTAAGTACTGGTATAGAAGGATAAAATCAGTAGTTTGGGGTAACTGTTGTGTATCCACAGTATATTTCTCTTGTGTGTTTGATTTTGGGGGTAACATGGCTGAGCAAGAGGAGAAAGACATGACGCTGCGTAGTGGACACGTGCTGAAGGGTAGTACTTTAAGTAATTCTAAGGAAGAGTTAGATAAATGTGCAGAGGAAGAAACTGATATTAGGAGCGAAGATAGCGAAGGGAATAAGTGTAGGAATGACGAAGTTACGTTAGATTCAGACGATAGTACGATGGGGGGCGAGGCGGAGGTTAGTCCTAACATTGAGAGTAATAATACCCAGTTACTTGAAATGATGCAGTTAATGTTGAGTAAGATAGAGGACAGTAAATCTGAAATAAAAAATGAATTGGAACAAATTAAAACAGATGTAAAACAAACTAAATCAGAAATTAAAAATGAAGTAGAACAAACTAAATCAGAAATTAAAAATGAAGTAGAACAAACTAAACGAGAATTAAGTAAGGCATTGAATGAACACAAGGTCGAAGCTAATAAAAGGATGGACGAACTTAGCAAACAGTTACAAGAATTATTTAAGCAAAATGAAACATTTAACAAGCAGATAGAGGAACAGAAAGGGACAACTAAGCAAAACAAAAAAGAGGTAGAAAAGAAATTTGTAGAGCAGAGGAGTGAGTTGTTGGGATTAATGGAAAAAGAAAGCAACAACAATAGAAAGGAGTTAGAGACACAGGTGACAAGTATTAATAATAAAGTTGAGATCCAAAAGGAAGAAATAAAAGAATTTAAAGATCAGGTACAAAACAAGATCGATACGGTTAAGTGTATAATAGAAGACAACACTAGGGAACAAAGAGAAAAGTTTGCGATGGTAGAAGGCAATACAGTGGAAATTAAGACGTTGAAAGAAAAATAGAACACTGTAGTGAATGAAATTGAAAGAAGAGATAAAGAGGTAGAGAACCGCATAGCGATGGCAGAAGCACGCATACGACGAGAAGTAAGAGAAAGGCAAGTTAACACTGAGAGGCAAAGTCATGGAGGGATTTATAGTAAGGAAATCGAATTACTGAAGTTCAATGGGAAACAAACTAACCCACTAGAATTTCTGAAAATAGTAGAAAAACGGTTTGGAAAACGGATTGAGGAAGGGTTTATGGACTGGGAAGAGGCGATCGACATTATTGATCATGCTTTTGTGGGAGAGACGCGTTCCTGGTTTTCAGTCTATAAAAGTAACATGAAAAGTCTGAAGGAATTTAAGACGAAGTTCACAGACAAATACTGGAACGAAACCGTTCAAAGCCGTGAAAGAGAAAGGGTAGTATTCGGGAAATTCAAACATAATTAATGTGTCTCTATGACTGAGTATTTTTGTCACATGTTATGATTTGCCAGAATTTAGACGGAATCACGGCTGATTCAGATGTAGTAAGATTACTGTTACGACATTTTCCAGACAGGGTACGCGAAGCAGCGTGTATGCAAAGTATTAAAACTATTCAGGAAATGGAGCAGTTATTAGGGAGTTTTGATGCACTAGGAAACATTGGGCATAGAACAGGAAACTCACATAATTTTGTTCCTCATAGTGAACCAAGGGACAATAGGAGACAGCCAAACTACGAGAATCGTAATCAGTTTCAGCCAAGGCATAACGGTAGGGGTGGCGCACCTGAAAATAGAACGGGAAATGCCCAACAAGTCAGAGGACAAGTTACTAACGAGCCAAGTGTAGGTACACGATCGCAACCTTTAAACTAAATGCAGGCTGTAATGATGGGTCAGAATTCCAGCCTTACCAGGAAGTAGTTAGGAATTGTGTTATGAAACTATTGCCATATGACCTAGATGTTAAGGAAGATCTTATGTGTGAACCAGATAATAATTATTTAGATTCGGGTGATGAAGTGATTAATCCGGTGATTCAATTAGAAGTTTGGGGGGCGTATGTTAACGCGTTAATTGATACTGGAAGTCAGAAATCATGTATTAGTTCAGAATGGTATGACTCTTTAGTTAAACAGGGTATTATGATAGAAGAGATGCCTGTTAAGTCTACATTCATTATTACAGCTGTTGGTAAAAAGTCGAAACAAATATGCAAGCAGGTTGCGGTGCCGATTTGTATAGAGGGTTTTATTTCAGTACAGGTATGTTTGGTTATTCCTCACCTTGTATTTGATCTCATCTTGGGATGTGACTGGCTGACTTTAAAATCGGCTCAGTTAGATTACGATGATGCTACAGTAAATCTGAAGTGGGATAATAAGTATGTCAAACTCGAACTGAGAAATTAAATTCAGAGGAAAACGAATGTTTGTGCTATGTGGAGTGTTATTGAGGTTTCTAGATATGAGGAGAAACCCAGTGAGGGGTGTAATTTATGCCAGTTGTGGTTGAAAGAGGATCAGAAGGATGCCTTATTTGAAGCTGCGAGTAACAGTAAATTAGAGGAAGTCCAGAGGGACGAATTGTTGGCAGTGTTATGTGAGCACGCTGAGATTTTTTCTAGGAAACCCGGTAAAACACATGTTTATGAACATTCTTTTTCAGTGCTGGATGACAGTCCTTTCAGCGGGCCACGGTATGCTATCCCACACAAATATGCCAAGGCAGTTGACGATCAGATACAAACTATGTTAGCTGATGGGATAATTGAAGTGTCTAATAGCCAGTATGTAAATTCTTTAATCGTTGTGCCTAAGAGTGATGGGAGCGTCAGACTTTGCATTGATGGGAGAGACATGAATAGACGTATTTGTGCTGACCAGTTAAAATCACAGACTATTGAAGAGTTAATTCAGGGCTTTGAGGGTAAAAAATGGTTTTCATCTGTTGATTTAAGAAGTAGTTTTTGGCAGATTCCTTTGAGAGTGGAGGACAGGCCTCTGACAGCATTCAGTCATAAGTACAGCTTGTATCAGTTTCAGCGCGTTCCCTACGGGACGAAGACTAGTTCTGCAGCCTTAATTAGAGCATTAAATATTGCATTAGGTGATGATACAGGTGATTTCGCCACGATTTTTATTCATGATATGGCTGGAGTTTTATATCAAGGACCTTATCGTATACATAAGAAACTAGGACCTTGTGCTTATAAAATTATCTGACGGTGATTGCATTTTATTGGGTTCATTCAACATTCGGAGTTTACGTAAATATATTACGAGTCCGGTGGATTTTCCATTGTGCTGGAATATAGGTCAGTGAGCCAGGCCAGGTTTATCTCTTATATAATATACACCTGTCGCAGCGTGGAGTGACTGCTCTCTGGTAGGTGGAGTTTCCCAAGTTTTGTTTTGCTTGCTACACGATGTGTCTGTATACGATTGACACGAGTTCATTACCAAGGTTGCGTATGTTCTCTTTACGTAACGCCATGTATGGATAATCTAGTATTTGATTTTATATAACGAGGATCATTAATATTGCAGTTTAAAATTAGTAAATTCCCCGTAGACTATAAGAAGTCATCATAAAGACTTGCAATAATTTTACCCTAGGCTAAAACCACGTGAATGTGTTAGCGTGTGTGAAGTGATAGTCATACAGCAAGAACGTATAAACACTTGAAAGAGTAATACGATATATTTTGATTGTGTAAATTTTGTACAGATATAAATTGAATTGTCAAGTGTGGCATACACTGGATTCATGAAATCAACAAGAGATGCCGAACATTTGAGAAAGTGAGACATCAGAAACTCGCTAAGTTGTAATATTGTGTTTTAATGGAAATTTTGAAGTGTTATATATTATTTGTTATTAAGTTGTAAGTGGAATCATCAAGTTGTAATTTTGTAAAATAGTGTTATGTTGTATACAGTAATGAATGAATGTACAGTGGTTTTGAAAACAAGTGAAACGTAAGTGGCAAAGTGTAAATGTGAGCCCTCAACGGAAGTACTACTTGTTTCAGGCTCAGAGGGGCGAATGTGATGTTTGGGACATCACTGCATGTTTTTAATTATTGAACTATGAAATTAATTGATAAGATGTGTATATTTAATCACTGATAGGTCATGTTTAAATTAAAATGTATATATATATATATATATATATATATAAGGTTTTTATCATCCATTTCAATCAACATTTCATTTCTTTGTATCGCGGCTATAACGTATTCTAAACGAACAAATTATTGGGTAAAGTATTTCAACATCATGCATATTAATAACTTGCAGTAAATTTTCCAATAGCCGTTGTGTGGTGACCAGAGTCAGCAGGCTAATTTCAGCCCAATTCCAGGAAAAGTACGTCATATAGGTTACGAGAGACCTTACCCTCTCTACCTCATGAAGAGACAGTTGATACATTATTAACACCCACTTTTCAAACTCCGCTTCGGGACGCTTTATTTCAGCGGGAAAGTTCAGCCTATGTGAATGAACGTAATGAAGCAACGTGATGGATTCACAGCTATACATCGGAGAAGGGATGAGACCTCGAATCTTACTGGACCATGTGATATGGCTGATGGAAGGAGACTTTTGAACCGATATATACCACCGACAAGAGCTGGAGTAGACATTCAGATTCTTATTAGCATTAGCAGTCGTTTTCACATTGATACTCTTATTCTTCCTCGTGAGCAGATTGTCACTTGTATTCGGACATTCTGATTCTCACTCTTGGAAGATACTCTTACTACGATTCTACGTCTACACATCGGAGAAGATTTTAACTTTGTTCACTTCGTATCTGAGTATATTCTACTCAAAAGTTACTCTCATTGGGACTTGTTATCTCAATGACGAGAGGTAGTCAACGGGAGACCGGCTTTGACTAGTATAGGGCAGGAGAGCTTTTATTATGAATTTAGCTACACTACTGTTCCGTAATACGGAAGAATACGAATGTATTCTCTCCATGAACATAACCCATGGTGGTTTTGCACTTAAAATTAGGACTCATTACGACTTTATGTAAGGAGTACAGTAGGAAGTGTTAAGGACAGGAAATGTAGAAGTAGGACTGGAATCCAACAACAGAGAAGGCAGCCGGTACGAGATCCACATATCATCAGCTTCAAGACAACAGAGTCTACATATGGTGAGCTTATGGCATAAGTTACTGCAAGTCTTCGCGCAACAGTTCATTTTTAAAATTAATTTCATTCAATTTTTCTTTTGCTTCCGTAAGTTCAGATGTCGTTAAAACGCCGTTACGTCACGTTTTCATCTTAATAAATAGCTGTTTTAATTTGTATTTTATGAAATGATGATTAATGATCCTTAAATTCCAAGTTAGTGTACTTAATGATTTGTGTTCCGTTCACCTCACCCCTGGGAGTTTTTTGAGTCTCATTACGCATTATTATTATTATTATTATTAATTATCTACTTTTGTTTTCAAGCCTTAATCTTGAAGACTGGCGCCCTTGGGATACTGTTTCTGGAGAAACAATGACATATCATTTATTTATTTTAATATTAAAGTGACCCGCCACGTTATGATTTTGTCATACATCTGTGGGCAAAGTGGGTACGTCACATGTTCTGCGTACGCATCTCATTAAACCACCGCAGTGTTACACTGCACACATTGTCAGCAGCAGCAGTCTTCATTCTTTTTCTTGAAAGGTTAAACTTGCCACCTAGAAAACTTTCTTCAATTTCTTTCCGTTTTTTAAGGAACGTAGCCAACGTTGATTGTGTAAGTCCATACTTATTCGCCACATCTACCTGTTTCATCCTGTTATCAATGTCTATGAAAACTTCCAGTTTAGTCTCTAAGCTTATCTGCTTCCGAGTTTCAGCCATTGTCGAAATCTCATTAGCTAAGTCCAAAACGTATTTATCACCTTAAAAACATTTACAGATGGCACAGATCACGTAAATAAACTTCGTACAAGCTCAACATAACACTCCTGACTGCAACTCAAGCTCAACAATGGACAGGCTACAACAGTTAACAGTGTTTCAAACACAGGAGCTCTTTGACTCTTGCTACTTGCCGCAACTATTCCCTACCTGCTTACTGCCAGCAAAGTTTGTAGGGAAGCTTCTAAGAATACAGTTCTGAAGGTCGAAAGGTTTAACAAGCAATACGTACTCTTATGGTAAGATTTTTAGAAGCAGAAAATAGTAAGATCCTCGAAACTTTGTCCTCGTTATAACAGGGTGTTACTAAAATTACTACACCGTTTTCATGAGGGGTAATTAACATAGCAAATATAGGAAATCTACCGGGACCATATAAAATTACCGCTCCAACCGGGTTTATTGTTGTATCGGTAATCGTTCTACGGAGGATTGACTGTATTAGTACTATCGCTCTTATTGCCTTACGAATTTGTAACCTGATCTTATCATATCTCTGTAGTATTTTTTGTAGAATTACTATGTCTTACTTTTGTTTATATTTTTAAATTTTATTACTGAAAATGGTTAAGTGTAAGAAAAGAGCGTGAGCCATAAATTCGCCACAAATGCGAGTCAGAAATAAAAAATAAAAGAAATAAATAAAAAATAAATACATCAATAAATAAAATAAATAAGTTCTCCCCTGTGGTGTAGTGGTTATCTTCTATCTACTTGTCAGTTTCGATGTTACACTCTACTCTACCCGAAGGCTATCTACTTGTCAGTTTCGATGCTACACTCTACTCTATCCGAAGGCTATCTACTTGTCAGTTTCGATGTTACACTCTACTCTACCCGAAGGCTATCTACTTGTCAGTTTCGATGTTACACTCTACTCTACCCGAAGGCTATCCACTTGTCAGTTTCGATGTTACATTCTACTCTACCCGAAGGCTATCTACCTGTCAGTTTCGATGTTACATTCTACTCTACCGGAAGCCTTTCTACTTTTCAGTTTCGATGTTACACTCTACTCTACCGGAAGGCTTTCTACTTGTCAGTTTCGATGTTCCACTCTACTCTACCGGAAGGCTTTCTACTTGTCAGTTTCGATGTTACACTCTACTCTACCGGAAGGCTTCCTACTTGTCAGTTTCGATGTTACATTCTACTCTACCGGACGGCTTTCTACTTTTCAATTTCGATGTTACACTCTACCGGAAGGCTTTCTACTTGTCAGTTTCGATGTTACACTCTACTCTACCGGAAGGCTTTCTACTTGTCAGTTTCGATGTTACATTCTACTCTACCGGACGGCTTTCTACTTGTCAGTTTCGATGTTTCACTCTACCGGAATTCTATCCACTTGTCAGTTTCGCTGTTACACTCTACTCTACCGGAAGGCTATCCACTTGTCAGTTTCGATGTTAAACTCTACTCTACCTGAAGTCTATCTACTTGTAAGTTTCGATGTTACATTCTACTCTACCGGAAGGCTATCTACTTGTCAGTTTCGATGTTACACTCTACTCTACCGGAAGGCTATCCACTTGTCAGTTTCGATGTTACATTCTACTCTACCCGAAGGCTATCTACTTGTCAGTTTCGATGCTACACTCTACTCTACCGGAAGGCTTTCTACTTGTCAGTTTTGATGTTATACTCTACCGAAAGGCTTTCTACTTGTCAATTTGGATGTTACATTCTACTCTACCCGAAGGCTATCCACTTGTCAGTTTCGATGTTACACTCTACTCTACCTGAAGGCTATCTACTTGTCAGTTTCGATGTTACATTCTACTCTACCGGAAGGCTTTCTACTTTTCAGTTTCGATGTTACACTCTACTCTGCCCGAAGGCCATCTACTTGTCAGTTTCGGTGTTACATTCTGCTCTACCCGAAGGCTATCTACGTGTCAGTTTCGATGTTATACTCTGCCCGAAGGCTATCTACTTGTCAGTTTCGATGTTACACTCTACCCTACCGGAAGGCTATCTACTTGTCAGTTTCGATGTTACACTCTACCCGAAGGCTATCTACTTGCCAGTTTCGATGTTCTACTCTACTCTAAGCGAAGGCTATCTACGTGTCAGTTCCGATGTTACACTCTACCCGAAGGCTATCTACTTGTCAGTTTCGATGTTACACTCTACTCTGCCCGAAGGCTATCTACACTGACTGACAGAGCAAATGCAACACCAAGGAGGAGTGGTTCGAAAGGGATGAAAGTTGGGGAAAAAACAGAGTCGGCACGAAAGAATAATTGATGTTTATTTCAAACCGATATGCAGGTTACACAATGCGCACGGCATCGACGCAGTAGGATGTAGGACCACCGCGAGCAGCGATGCACGCAGAAACACGTCGAGGTACAGAGTCAATAAGAGTGCGGATGGTGTCCTGAGGGATGGTTCTCCATTCTCTGTCAACCATTTGCCACAGTTGGTCGTCCGTACGAGGCTGGGGCAGAGTTTGCAAACGGCGTCCAATGAGATCCCACACGTGTTCGATTGGTGAGAGATCCGGAGAGTACGCTGGCCACGGAAGCATCTGTACACCTCGTAGAGCCTGTTGGGAGATGCGAGCAGTGTGTGGGCGGGCATTATCCTGCTGAAACAGAGCATTGGGCAGCCCCTGAAGGTACGGGAGTGCCACCGGCCGCAGCACATGCTGCACGTAGCGGTGGGCATTTAACGTGCCTTGAATACGCACTAGAGGTATCGTGGAATCATACGCAATAGCGCCCCAAACCATGATGCCGCGTTGTCTAGCGGTAGGGCGCTCCACAGTTACTGCCGGATTTGACCTTTCTCCACGCCGACGCCACACTCGTCTGCGGTGACTATCACTGACAGAACAGAAGCGTGACTCATCGGAGAACACGACGTTCCGCCATTCCCTCATCCAAGTCGCTCTAGCCCGGCACCATGCCAGGCGTGCATGTCTATGCTGTGGAGTCAATGGTAGTCTTCTGAGCGGACGCCGGGAGTGCAGGCCTCCTTCAACCAATCGACGGGAAATTGTTCTGGTCGATATTGGAACAGCCAGGGTGTCTTGCACATGCTGAAGAATGGCGGTTGACGTGGCGTGCGGGGCTGCCACCGCTTGGCGGCGGATGCGCCGATCCTCGCGTGCTGACGTCACTCGGGCTGCGCCTGGACCCCTCGCATGTGCCACATGTCCCTGCGCCAACCATCTTCACCACAGGCGCTGCACCGTGGACACATCCCTATGGGTATCGGCTGCGATTTGACGAAGCGACCAACCTGCCCTTCTCAGCCCGATCACCATACCCCTCGTAAAGTCGTCTGTCTGCTGGAAATGCCTCCGTTGACGGCGGCCTGGCATTCTTAGCTATACACGTGTCCTGTGGCACACGACAACACGTTCTACAATGACTGTCGGCTGAGAAATCACGGTACGAAGTGCGCCATTCGCCAACGCCGTGTCCCATTTATCGTTCGCTACGTGCGCAGCACAGCGGCGCATTTCACATCATGAGCATACCTCAGTGACGTCAGTCTACCCTGCAATTGGCATAAAGTTCTGACCACTCCTTCATGGTGTTGCATTTGCTCTGTCAGTCAGTGTACTTGTCAGTTTTGATGTTACACTCTACTCTACCCGAAGGCTATTTACGTGTCAGTTTCGATGTTACACTCTGCCCGAAGGCTATCTACTTGTCAGTTTCGATGTTACACTCTACCCTACCGGAAGGCTATCTACTTGTCAGTTTCGATGTTACACTCTACCCGAAGGCTATCAACTTGTCAGTTTCGGTGTTACACTCTACTCTGCCCGAAGGCTATCAACTTGTCAGTTTCGATGTTACACTCTACTCTGCCCGAAGGCTATCAACTTGTCAGTTTCGGTGTTACACTCTACTCTGCCCGAAGGCTATCTACTTGTCAGTTTCGATGTTACACTCTACCCGAAGGCGATCTACGTGTCAGTTTCGATGTGCTACTCTACTCTACTCTACTCTACGCGAAGAAGAAAAAACCGAAAACTCTGTTGGGCGATCTATGGATACGTTTTAGTCGATTTTTTCGGGTAAACAGGAAATATGTCACCAGGGACCTTTTATATGCCGACATAATACGGCATGGAATATCGAACGGACTGTTTTACACTCTTCGAAACAAATACAGTGTTCTTAGCATTCTTGTAAAGTGAGATAGCCTATCCCTACTCAAAGAGTCTGGTCTGCAACAAAACTTCTTAACTCGTGATGTTAGCTCCGTCTGTAAATCAGTAGTGGTGTGACGGCCTTTGGATCCCAAAATCGCGAATTCAAACTCGGGAGAGATTGTCGGATTTTCGAAGAGTGCTGTAATCTTCGAGACTTTCGTTACTGTCAACATTTTAACGACACTTTTATCTCTGGTATTGTTCTTAAATAGTACCGGTACCGACCTGGCGACCAAACAAGGATTGGACACCAGGTAGATTAAAAGTATCCGAATAAGAAAAAATGTTCAAACTAATAATAATAATAATAATAATAATAATAATAATAATCTTCCTGACTTTTTCCCAGTTACGTGGGGTCGACACATTGCATGGATGCGGATCAGTTTTTCGGTCGGATGCCTTTCCGACGCCAAACCTATGCAGAGGGAGGTAGTCACTATTGTGTATTCGTATGGTGGTTTATAGTATGATGTATTGTGTTTCGATTCGTATTGAGGCAAGTTGAACCAAAGGAATTAACTATACGCAGTTAAAATCCCCGAACTGGTAGAGAATCGAATCCTGGACCCTCTGAACCGAACGCCTGTACGCTGACTATTCAGCTAAGGAAAACCTGGTACAACAACTATAGCGCTATTACCAAACTGAGTCTGAAAAGATAGAAACTATTAAGAAAGCCTGGTAGAAAAACTATAGCGTGCGATTAAGTGACTCTGAAAAAGTGGATAGGATTGAGAATAAAAATATAGAAGACAGATATTTTTTTAAAAATAAGAAAAGAAGGTGTGTATGGCGAATAAAAATCAATTCAGTAAACATTATAAATCTGTCCGATAGAACGCAGAAGCACTTCTGATCGTATTGCTGTAAATGAGACAGGAGCACGCAGAAGCACTACTGATCGTGTTACTGTAAATGAGACAGCTGACACTGAGCAACTGTTACCAAATCTACATTCTTAAATATTGCTAAATTCCTTGATGCAATTCTCTAAAAATAGCTAAATGTTTGCTAACTAAAATGGACATATCTTTGCAGAAAAATATTTACTGCCCTTCGTCTTCGATTTCCTCTCAGCAAACTGCGAAGACTGTGAAGAGAAAGTTGTTGAGCTATTGATGGAGCAGGTAATAGTTCAGCCATTTCTGAATAAGCATATTCAGTCCCGATCCTCCTGACCTCCTTCTCTGGAATTGCGTAGGAATAGCAGGGTTTTCTTAGACACTTACAGTATGTGCAAGATGGATGTCACTGTTTCAAGTTTCATTCTGTCTCAGTTCTGACTTCACAATACCATATTGACTAAAGAGCCTTTCTACTTCGGCATTTGAATGTGGAAGAGCTAGAATTTTCATAGCAAAATTAGCCAGTTCTTTGAAGGGATTTTATCCTGTCGAATCACTATGTACCGAGCTCGATAGCTGCAGTCGCTTAAGTGCGGCCAGTATCCAGTAATCGGGAGATAGTAGGTTCGAGCCCTACTGTCGGCAGCCCTGAAGATGGTTTTGCGTGGTTTCCTATTTTCACATCAGGCAAATGCTGGGGCTGTACCTTAATTAAGGCCACGGCCGCTTCCTTCCAATTCCTAGGCCTATCCTATCCCATCGTCGTCATAAGACCTATCTGTGTCGGTGCGACGTAAAGCAAATAGCAGGACGAGGAATCACTACGTTGTGACACCTACCTAAAACTCTGTAGTATTTGAAACTTGCCTCCATTCTGTTGCACCGGGCGAGTTGGCCGTGCGGCTGAGGGCGCGCAGTTGTGAGCTTGCATCCGGGAGATAGTGGGTTCGAATCCCACTGTCGGCAGCCTTGAAGATGGTTTTGCGTGGTTTCCTATTTTCACATCAGGCAAATGCTGGGGCTGTACCTTTAAGGCCACGGCCTCTTCCTTCCGACTCCTAGCCCTTTCCTATCCTATCGTCGTCATAAGACCTGACTGTGTCAGTGCTACGTAAAGCCACTAGCATTCTGTTGCATTCAAATTACGCCACTGATTCTCAATGTTACCTATATCCGAGACACTACAGCCCATACCTTCTGGTAATTCAAATATCGGGGTTTTGACAATGTTGGGATAGTAAATAGAAAGGAGAGACATTTTTCTTAGGATTTGAAAATTGACCTTTAACTTATTTTTTGGTTCTGTAATTAGCTTTCTTGTGAAGTTAAAACAACGGGCCCTAACCACTTCTGCCGTTTCTATTGATGTTTCAGTTTACGCAACTTTTCTTTTCTTTTCAAAATCGTAACTCAGTTAGGGTTTTGGGTCAACAAAACTATCAGTTCCAGTTGATGGAGGAAACAGATCAAATCGAGCAGATGGAACCAGAATTTTCCTGGAACTGTATGAGGTTCATGAGATCAAGTGAGCGAGTGAGGTCTGCATTTTTGATTCTTGGACCTCGTGCAGAATAATTTTTAAACTCGTGACCTCATCCCGAGGTGGTGCAGCTCTTTTCAGGCACATCCCTGTTGGAGGTGAGCTGCATGTACTATTTCAACCACATACCAGCCCTCCTGCCATTCTTAAATTTCTGCCAGTACCGCGAATCGAACCCGGGCCCCCGACGACGTTAGCTAATAACACTACCCATTACGCTACGGAGGCAGACAGATAAGTCATGAACAATCTGTTTGCTGAAACAAAATATATTTTGGGAAAACATCTCTGAAGTGTAACACTTTTCTTGTGTTCTTACTATACTGAAGTGTAGTTTCAGCTCATCCCATTGATCAATAATTCGCCGAACAGCAGTTTCAGTAAATAACCATCTTGATTTACAAACTTTTAGAAATTTGAGAGGTTCTTCACTATTTATTGCATTGTAAATTTGCTTGTAAATGCCTTGTCTTTTGCTAGAATGATAAAACAACAGGTACCGGGCGAGTTGGCCGTGCGCGTTGAGGCGCGCGGCTGTGAGGTTGCATCCGGGAGATAGTAGGTTCGAATCCCACTATCGGCAGCCCTGAAGATGGTTTTCCGTGGTTTCCCATTTTCACACCAGGCAAATGCTGGGGCTGTACCTTAATTAAGGCCACGGCCGCTTCCTTCCAACTCCTAGGCATTTCCTATCCCATCGTCGCCATAAGACCTATCTGTGTCGGTGCGACGTAAAGCCCCTAGCAAAAACAAAAAACAAAACAAAAAAAAAAACAGGTAACTTTCACGGACAGTGAAGTAAATATTACGTGACATAACGTGTCTTCCATAATATGAGAAAGAGCTAGCTGTATGGAATGACACACAGACGTCTTATCATTTTCAAACGAGGAATATTAAGTTCTTTTTTTCCATAAGTTCAAATGCACCATTATTTGGTCCTGTGTTTACAGAAGCGTTGTCAACCGCTATAGGTACCTAATATATGAGCAGGTTTCACTTTCAATTGCCGCAAGAGGACTTGTATTGCGTTAACAATGGCGAGAGCTATTTGGTAAGTCTACCAAACTTAACTATCTTGATACCATCCTTTTCATACTGACGCTGAAATAACGAATAACGGTACGCAACAACTTAGTGACCGAATAAGAGACGGATATATAGACTCATCCAAGTCCTCAACAAAATGTGGTGCTAATACATGCTTTATTACTCTTTTTTCTTTCTTTCTTTCTTTCTTTCTTTCTTTCTTTCTTTCTTTCTTAGTCTGTTTACCATAACTAACGCCAAATTTCCTTCAGTCCTAGCAGTACTCAGGTTTACTTTTGTAAATTATATTTATTTCTGCAGTGGTGTGGTAAACGGCGCTGATCGCGTTTTATGTTCTTGCGTTTCAGAATGTCTCTTTAAATTATTACATTTAGCGTACAATTCTGTTTTACCATAGACTATAGAGTTGTTGATGCTTTGGATTATCTATTATGGTGTTGAATAAAGAACATCAACACAATTCACTAACATGAAAATAGGACAGTTAATATTTGCAGTCACACTTATACATTTACATAATCACGCCAAACAAACCATAAATAACTTAAAGAAATTGATCTTGGTACGTGTTGAAATTGAAGAAAAGTTGCCACCTGGTCACGAAGAGGGATGGTGTGTATGGAAGCCCTTAAACAGACTGCGGACCGGCGTTGCAAGATCTAAGGACAATCTTATGAAATGGGGCATCGTGCATGATGGGGACTCATTGTGTGAATGTGGAGGGGAACAGACTTCTAGGCATCTCTTGGACTGTCGTCTATGCCCAGATTCATGTACTGGGTTGGAACTGACACTGGCTGGAAACAATGCCATAAATGTAGCCAAATACTGGTCACAACTTGTGTAAATATTGTATATATAGCGTAGATATTTTCATGTAATACTTGATTTATCCTTTTTGATTCTTATGTATGACTAGCTGATATACCTACCCGTGCTTCGCTACGGGATTCTACATTGTATATACAGAATTGTAGGTTAGGTAGTGTACACGTTGTGAGCAAGACTGTATTAAATTGTATAGCTCTTAACGTTACCCTAGAAATGCGACGGGGAAATCACCAAACGTCTTTTCTCATATGAAGACTGGGTTAGGGAATTTTCACTGTAATGGTAGGCCCGCTTGCCTACCATCAGTCACAGTCAGGTTGGGGAATTGCATTATAATGGCAGACACTCACTCTCCACCTGCCTTTTTACATCCTCAAAAAGACTGCCTTAGTGGTTTTCCCAACTGAAATGAACATAGGTCATTACAATGACGTCAGTAGGAATGCCGAGAGTAAAAGCAATGCTTTCATATGAAATACTCGATCAAATTAAAAACCACACATTTTCTCACTTTTAACGAACAGTACTACGCTGCCGATCTAACAGTTCAAAGTTCCAGAGCTGGAATGACCAGGCCGCAGACAGTCGTGATCCGTGAACACTCTTCGTCTTTTTTCGGCGAGGGGGGAGGGTCGAATAGTGGAGAGTCCCAGGGTAACTATGCCCTTTTACTAACCTGTTTCCTAGGAGTACCCGGTGAGTCGGAAAATCTCAATTCACTACACTGGCGGCGAAAAAATCTGTCTGGCTTGGAGGCGAATTATTCCTCCAAGCCAGAGGAGAAAAGTTCTCTTCACCGCTAATTTGGAATAAAATTAAATGCAGAATTTAATAAAAGTGAAGAGGAAGAAGCTCTTCTTAAGAAACGGCTCTTTCTGGGTTGAAGTTTGGGTTATTTAGTGACTTGTAGTGCTATAATTTGGAATAGGCTTAAATTGTAATTCTAGACCAGGTCATACTACTACTACTACTACTACTACTACTACTACTACTACTACTACTACTACTACCTGTATGTTCCACCCATCTCCGAGGAGATAGGTGGTTTGTGACGTGCTGATACCGGTGTCTCTTCCGAGCTCCTCTGTCGGCCTGTAGTGTGTTGTGACTGTATTTGTGTTTTATACCAGTTTGGGTATTCATACGTCAGTAAGTTTTAGTAAAACAGTATGTGTGTGGGTTGGTCACCCATCCAATGGGTGACCACGCCCGATATTGCTTAACTGTGTACTTGATTATTCAGTATGGGTGCGAGTTGAGTGTATGTGTAGTGAATGTAAGTTTTGTGCGTGTGATCAGAGCGTTTGAGAGTTCGCTTCGTGATGACTGTCACAGCAATAACGTGTGTGTTGGTTGTGGTAGTCCTGACTGGTCACCCATCCAGGAACTGACCACGCCTGGTTTGCGTTTGGAAGTCTGCAAGGATTAAACCAACTTCGTTAATGAAGTGACTAACACTTGTAACTTTAGGTAAGTTAACCTTAGTGTAAGTGTACAGGTGTCGTTTTGCATCATTAATGGGCAGACTAGTACTACTAAGTGAGCCTCTGCGTTAAGTGTGGACACTGCTCATTCAATCAGCGTGTCAGTGTAGGGATCGAATAGCTGGAATACTATGATGAACCAGTGTGTTACGTACCAGCAGTATCAGAAAATGTATGGAGCAATGTCATGCTAAAGAAGAAAGTTTTCTAACTCCCCGGCTATTTCCCGCCAATATACAGTCAGGCTGTTATACTCGGTACGCAGCAGTAATCCCATCTATCGGAGTTGAGCGGCAGCGTAAGAGGCAAAGAATAGGGAGGCCTAAGATTCACCGCCATCTAGCACCACGCGTGACGTCACGCAAAGCCGAACATAACCGACTCCGCTCCGACCCCAAACAGTATCTTACGCCAGCATACGATAGAGGCCAACGGTTGCGCGTTGAATGGGACTCGTATTAATGTTATAATTTAAGAAAATACTGAAATATACACTTTCTGTAGTACGCATTTTATACATGAGATCATCCCCAGTAGTAATAATTATTGAAAATAACTGGAGGTATATTTTAAAATTTGAAGTTTTTTCAGAAATATAAATACAAAGTACGCCTACACAATACATTTTATATTAAATATCACTTTGTCAGAAACATAATGCTGAACTTCAGCGGAATAGGAATATACCATAAAATAATTTAATTCAGAACTGTTCTGTTAGATTTTTGTCTTCAGACAGAATCCTTGGAAAACTCTCTGTAAATAAAGAATATTTACTGTTACAAAAGGAATATTTTCATGACGGCAAACGATGTGTTTAAAATTCAGTGTAACTTTAATATTAAAGTAAAACGAAGATTCGATTAGTTACCAGTTCTCAATAAATAATAAAATTATACAAAGAAAATATACACAGTTTTTATTCGTGAATACTAGTTATCTCCCTAGAAATTATGTCTTTAGTTAATCTCCGTTTCAACCCAAACCTCGTAATTATCTCTATTTCTGTTTATATCTCCATGACAGTGAGAAGGTGGTGGTGATTATTGTTTTAAGAGAAAATACAACTGTGCAACCATCAACGCTTAACACTGATCACAGGAAGAAGTCTGACACTTCGACAAATGAAGGTATCGGCCAAAGAAAGACAAGGATCACAAAGGGTGTGAAAATGAAAGACTTTGTAGCATTCGCAGATCTAATACCACCGGGGTCGGAACTGAACAATAGTTGACCAAGAGAGGTTGGACAGGACTGATGAAAGTGTGGAGCCTGGCACTACTAAGTGGAAGCAATGCCAGGACTCAGCTAAGGACCTCGTGGTCACCAACCCACGCTCCCAAGCTGAAAGCCCCTGGGACCCCTTTTAGCCGCCTCTTTCGGCAAGCAGGGGATACCGTGGATATTATATTCTACAGACCCCGCAACCTCAGAGGGCTCCATGAAAGCCGTTACATATTACCAACAATAAGCCTATACAGTACTTCAATGAAACTTTAATATTAAAGATTTCTAAATTGGATACTAATTCTGAATTTGGCCGATGACCTAGCTGTTTGGCCCCTTTAAACAACAAACAAAAAACAAACAATTCTGAATTTTAAAAAATAATGTACATAGCTATAACAGATGCAATAGGAAAGCAATAGTGCCATGGGGTTTTCCAATTCTTCTTCCGTTTTTCCCACATCCTTGTGAAGTCGGGTGCCAACTGTGCAGCACATGTGACTGGAGCCTGCATTACGATCGGATGCCCTTCTTAACGCCAAATATATGTGGAGGGATGTATTCAGTATTACGAGTACCGAGTTAATTGGCCATGCGGTTAGGACCACGCAGCTGTTAGCTTGCATGCGGCAGATGGTGGGTTTGAATTCCAAAAATGCGTTAATGCGACGTTAAACCATTAGCAAAAAAAGAAAACATACCGTCCCCGAATTAAATTAACTAGACGCAGTTATAAAGCTACCCGGCCGGGAATCGAACCTATGATGCTCTGAAATGGAGGTCTTGATGCTGGCCAGAAGCTACGGAGCTAATAGCAGCGTAGGATAATATCTGTTAAATAAACATTTTTATTTGTTATAACTTAGCTATGCATATTATTTTAAAAAATTCAGAATTAGTAGCCAATCTAGAAATTCTTTAATATTAAAGTTTAACTGAGGTACTGTGTAGGCTTTTTGTTCGTAATATATAACGGCTTTCATGGAGCCCTTTGATGTTTTTTTACAACTTGCTTTACGTCACACCGACATAGATAGGTCTTATGGCGACAATGGGAGGGAAGCGGCCGTGGCCTTAATTAAGGTACAGTCCCAGCATTAGTCTGGTTGGAAAATGGGAAACCACGGAAAACCATCTTCAGGGCTGCCGACAGTGGGGTTCGAACCCACTATCTCCCGGATGCAGGCTCACAGCTGCGCGCCCCTAACCGCACGGCCAACTCGCTCGGTACCCTCTGAGGTTGCAGGGTCTGTAGAATATATCCACGGTATCCCCTGCTTGTCGTAAGAGGCTGCTAAACGGGGTCCCCTGGGCTTTCAATTTGGGAGCGTGGGTTGGTCCTTAGCTGAGTCCTGGCATCGCTTCCACTAGTTGTGCCAGGCTCCACACTTTCATCAGTCCTATCCATCCTCTCTTGGTCAACTCTTGTTCATTTCCGATCCCGGCGGTATTAGATCTGCGAATGGATCTTTCATGTTCACGCCTTGTGTGCCCCTTGTCTTTCTTTGGCAGATTCATTCATTTGTCGAAGTGTCGGACCTCTTCCTGTTATCAATTTATTAAGCGTTGATGGATGCCCAGTTGTAATTTCTCTTAAAACAATAATCACCACCACCACCTTTTCACTGTCATGGAGATATAAACAGAAACAGAGATAATTACGAGGTTTGCGTTGAAACGGAGATTAACTAAAGACATAATTTTTAGGGAGATAACTAGCTACTCATGAATAAAATTGTGTATATTATCTTTATACAGTTGTATTATTTATTGAGAACTGGTATCTAAACGAATAAGCAGCATTATGTTTCTGACGAAAGTGATATTTAATATCAAATTTATTGTGTACTTTGTATTTATATTTCTGGAAAGGAAAAGAACTTCGAATTTTAAAATATACTTATAGTTACTTTTAATAATGAGTACTGGAGAAGATCTCATGTCATCATGAGTACTACAGTGGAAGTGTATATTTCAGTATTTTCTGAAATTATTACATTAATGCGAGTCCCAGTGCCCGCGAACCCGCTGGCCCCTGTCGGGTGCTACAGTAAGAGACTGTTCCGGGTCGGAGCGGAGTCGGCTATGTTCGGCTTTGCGTGACGTCACACGTGGTGCTAGATGGCGGTGAATCTTAGGCCTCCCCAAAGAATATCACAACAAACAATGGCCAGTGTAATGTTATTGTTGATCAATGTTATGCGCTTCGATATTGTAGTTTTCTTTTAGTTTTCTTCCGACTGTAAAATACCACTCTTATCATAGTCGGTACAGTACAACTGAATAAAACATGAATGATAGGAAATTGTATTCTCTATAACTTTTATTATGCAGTAGGCCTACTTTTCGATGCGACAAATAAAATAGGTATTTAAAAATTAAATTTTAGGCGCCTTCCCCTAAACTACAATTTAATCCAGGGTGTAGTTTCTTATTCCCCGACTCTATATACAGATTTTCATTAAATTCCGTCAACCCATTTTTTCGTGGCTCGGCGTTGATACGGACTTAGCAACAAAAATACAAATTCATGAATATCTGTGTGACCATAGCCAGTACGGTAACAATGTATGGCACAAATGATCGGAAATTTAATTCTATATAACTTTAGTTATGCAATATTTATCGATAGGACCACTAATAATATAAATATTTGAGAGTTAAATTTTAGACCTTCCCCTAAACTACCATTTCACTCGGCGTGAATAAAATAATTTATAGCCTAGATTGTAGCGGCTCATCCCCCGACTTCACATACCGATCATTAAATTCTCTTCAGCCGTTTTCTCGTGATGCGTGTACATACATACAGACATACAGACAGACAGACAGACAGACAGACAGACAGACAGACAGACAGACAGACAGACAGACAGACAGACAGACAGACAGACAGACAGACAGAAATTACGGAAAAGTAAAAAATGCATTTTCTTGTTACTGTGGACATGACCGATACAGAAATACCATTCTTTTCCAATTCTGAGCAATGTACAGACAAAACTCTTATTTTATATATATAGATCTTCCATGCGTTACACTTCATATGCTCATTTTTCGAATGCTTCATTTATAGCTACATTATATACGATTAATTTTTCCACGTATATTTTTCATATTCAATATCTCTTTCTTGTATATATTGGTACCTCTGACACGAATAAATAAATAATAACTTCAAGATAAACACAAATCACAACCGAACTCATTACAGTGATAACTGTGAATCCCTTCCAAAGAGATACAACTCTCCTTTGGAGCTATTAAAATACAAATTACTTAAAGCAGTGAGAACATCTAACAAACACACATTACAGTACTTTCTTTCCTTCTTAATCTGTTAACCCTCCAGGGTTAGTTTCTCCCTCGGGCCCAGCGAGGGATCCCACCTCTACCGCCTCAAGGGTAGTGTCCTAGAGCATGAGACTTTGGGTCGAGGGATATAACCGGGGAGAATGACCTGTACCTCGCCCAGGTCGCCTCACATGCTATGCTGAAGAGGGGCCGTGTGGCGGGATGGGAAGATCGGAAGAGGTAGACAAGGAAGAGGAAATGAAACGAAGGGAAGGAAGTTAGGTACCAACTCGGCATTTGCCTGGAGGAGAAGTGGGAAACCACGGAAAACCACTTCTAGGGTGGCTGAGGTAGGAATCAAACCCACCTCTACTCAGTTGAATTTCCGAGGTTGAGAGGACCCCGTTCCAGCCCTCGTACCACTTTTCAAATTTCGTGGCAGAGCGTGAATCGAACCCGGGCCTCCGGGAGTGGCAGCTAATCATGCAAACCACCACACCACAGTGGCGGACATAAAAAAAAAAGTTTCAAAATACGACTTAGTGGCTCAAATAGTATTAAAAGTACAGAGACTTGTAGATTACCATATACCTGAAAGGACTTTTAAAACTTGCATCGGCCGGGAATCGAACCCAGGCCGCCCGCGTGGCAGGCGAGCATTCTACCACTGAACCACCGATGCCTGTAGTACGCCCTTCAGAAAGTTATCTTTGTATTTTTCATGTTCATATGATCCGGCACCAAGGACAGTTTGGTTGAGCCGTTTGTTCTATGAAGTTGAGCTTTTGCGGATGATGTTATTCTGTATAGAGTAATAAATAAGTTACAAGATTGTGAGCAACTGCAACATGACCTCGATAATGTTGTAAGATGGACAGCAGGCAATGGTATGTTGATAAACGGGGTTAAAAGTCAGGTTGTGAGTTTCACAAATAGGAATAGTCCTCTCAGTTTTAATTACAGCGTTGATGGGGGTGAAAGTTCCTTTTGGGGATCATTGTAAGAACTTAAGTGTTAATATAAGGAAATATCGTCATTGGGGTAATCACATAAATATGATTGTAAATAAAGGGTACAGATCTGTGCACATGGTTATGAGGGTGTTTAGGGGTTGTAGTAAGGATGTAAAGGAGAGGGCATATAAGTCTCTGGTAAGACCCCAATTAGAGTACGGTTCCAGTGTATGGGACCCTCACCAGGATTACTTGATTCAAGAACTGGAAAAAATCCAAGGAAAAGCAGCTCGATTTGTTCTGGGTGCTTTCTAACGAAAGAGTAGCGTTACAAAGATGTTGCAAAGTTTGGGCTGGGAAGGCTTGGGAGAAAGGAGACGAGCTGTTCGACTAAGTGGTATGTTCCGAGCTGTTAGCGGAGAGATGGCGTGGAATGACATTAGTAGACGAATAACTTTGAGTGGCGTCTTTAAAAGTAGGAAAGATCACAATATGAAGATAAAATTGGAATTCAAGAGGGCAAATTGGGGCAAATATTCGTTTATAGGAAGGGGAGTTAGGATTGGAATAACTTACCAAGGGTAATGTTCAATAAATTTCCAGTTTCTTTGAAATCATTTAAGAAAAGACTAGGAAAACAACAGATAGGGAATCTGCCACCTGGGCGACTGCCCTAAATGCAGATCAGTATTGATTGACTGGTTCCTAGTTGTAAATCGTGTTACGAAAGGAAGCTGGATGGTAGAAGATCTTTTACGCCACCAAAAGAAAATAAAGTCTGCGAAGTGGGCGTGACTTATTTCGCGTAAAGGTAAGCAATATGTGACCTACATTTTCCCGAAAATTTGATTATAGAGATTATGGATCCGGCAGTGGCACGAGGTTTCTAACATGTCCGTCTATAAGTGTGTGTGGCATTCTTTTCCAAACTGAAAGATAAATTCATAAAAAAACTGAACTCGTTTAGGTCAATGTGGGGTGATATTTTGTACGAGTGTCTTGACTCGATTGAGGCAATTTCACTTGTACCATCAGGAGTTGGCTGCTGTATTGAACACACTTTGGATATTATTCCTAACCGGTCTACCACTGTTTAGAGTGCCAGTTCTTCAGAGAGAGAGAAATCCGCAGAGATGTTCAAGCTCGACAATTTTCTAAGTCTATCGGTATACTATAGGGGCTGCCTGGCCGAGGCGGTAAAGGCGTACTCGGTTCGCCCGGAAGGACGTGGGTTCGAATCCCCGTCAGGAAGTCGTAAAATTTAAGAAACGAGATTTCCACTTCCGGAGGTGCACTTGGCCCTGAGGTTCACTCAGCCTACACCAAAAATGAGTACCAGGTTAATTCCTGGGGGGCAAAGGCGGCCGGGCGTAGAGCTAACCACTCTACCCCATCGAGTGCCGAGGTTACGGATAGTGGAAGCCTTTACCTTCCACCCCTCCAAGGGACTTCATGGCCTCTACGGAGATGACTTTGCTTTGCTATCCGTAAAGTATCAAAAGTGGCCTCAAACTAGTTTTGGTGGGTAATTTAAGTCATTTACTTTATCTGAGGAAAGTTATTTGCAATCTGGTGTATGTTTAATATTTTATGTGCTCTGTTTAACAAGTATTTTAGATTGTAAAGGACAAGATGGCTTTCATCATCATCATCATCTGTTTACCCTCCAGGGTCGGCTTTTCCCTCGGACACAGCGAGAGATCCCACCCCTACCGCCTCAAGGGCAGCGTCCTGGAGCTTCAGACTCTTGGTCGGGGATACAACTGGGGAGAATGACCAGTACCTCGCCCAGGCGGCCTCACCTGCTATGCTGAACAGGGGCCTTGTGGAGGGATGGGAAGATTGGAAGGGATAGGCAAGGAAGAGGGAAGGAAGCGGCCGTGGCCTTATGTTAGGTACCATCCCGGCATTCGCCTGGAGGAGAAGTGGGACACCACGGAAAACCACTTCCAGGATGGCTGAGGTGGGAATCGAACCCACCTCTACTCAGTTGACCTCCCGAGGCTGAGTGGACCCCGTTCCAGCCCTCATACCACTTTTCAAATTTCGTGGCAGAGCCGGGAATCGAACCCGGGCCTCCGGGTGTGGCAGCTAATCACGCTAACCACTACACCACAGAGGCGGACATAATATGGCTTTCGCTTTTCGTAATATTTCATTTTATCTCGTGTATTTTCTTATAAAAATCCAAGGATACTTCTTCGTGGGGACTAAGAATAGTATTTATAACTCTCTGACAGTATTATTTATAGGGCTGAGGAATTGAGTGTTGTAGGGTATTTGGTTATTTGCATAGCAGTGTAAAACAGCTGACCGTTTAGCGTAGGTGTTAGGCTCCACTAGCGCCACTCTGCGCTTGAAGTTAGTGTGTGATCTCACTAGGATTGTATTCGTCATGCTAATACTGAAAACGGCACTCAGAATTAACCAGTAAAGATCAATGTACCTGACATGACCGGGAATCAAGCCGGGTACCCGTGAGCTAAAGACCAGCACGCTAATCATTTAGCCATGTAGCCGGACTTTTCTTTTTGGAAGCGAAACCCTGATATTAGCTGCATAAAAGTAACATTTTAATAGGCCTACTTTCTTACGAATTTAAGTTTGGTATTTTGAGAGACCTGCTACTTGTATGTATAAATAGCTCATGACGATCATTTACGGCTGTTTGAAAGTCATTTGTCTAGTTTATTTGGCATTTCTTCCTTTCTTCCTTTCTTTCTTTCCTCCGAAAACCTTAAGAGTAGTTTGTGGGACGTAAAACCAATAACTTTCCTTCCTTCATTCTTTCTTCTAATATCTGCGACCACCGCACTGGCAATGCACGCTACAAAATATACTTCCATATTTAGTGCTGGGGTTCATGATCAGTCTTTCATATTATATTTTATCTTAAGAATAAATTAAATGCTTTTCTTTCTTAATCCGTTTACCTTCCAGGGTTGGTTTTTCCTTCGGACGCAGCGAGGCATCCCACTTCTACAGCCTCAAGGGCAGTGTCCTGAAGCGTGACAGTTTGGGTCGGTGGATACAACTGGAGAGGAGACCAGTACCTCGCCCAGGCGGCCTCACCAGCTATGCTGAACAGGGACGTTATGGTGGGGATGGGAAGTTGTGAAGGGATAGAGACGGAAGAGGGAAGGAAGAGGCCGTGGCATTAAGTTAGGTAACAGGAGAAGTGGGAAACCACGGAAAATCACTTCGAGGATGGTTGATGGAAACCCCCTCTACTCAGCTGACCTCCCGAGGCTGAATGAACCTTATTCCAGTCCTCGTACCACTTTTCAAATTTCATGGCAGAGCCGAGAATCGAACACGTCCTCCGGGGGTGGCAGCTAATCACACTATCCACCACACCACAGAGGCGGACTAAATTAAATGCTAATGTGTTTCAATAGGCGACACGAAATGTGCAACCTCGCTACTGGCAGGTGCTCTCTGTCCCTTTAAACGACATGCAAACGGCCATCGCAAAGGAAAGGAACCGACAGGGAACACTCATTATCACTAGGGTGGGTGGACCACAGGAGAAATATGGGGATGAAAGGCTGCCGACTAGGGATTCGTTGGCCGTCCCAAACTTACGTGTTGAAGAAAATTACTGTTATATCCGTAGGCTTGCGGCGGTTTTGATGTACTATTTGATCAATATATTTCTAGTATACCAAGAGAACTACTGGTGTAGTTGAGAAATATTTACGACACATGCATTGTTACTTTAAAAGCACACTCCTACACATCTGCGGTGAGGCAATCGGCGAGGAAACGTACGTATTTCCGGCTGTTAATAGCTTGTAACAGTCACGTAGCGAAGTAATGTGGGTAGCCCGTATGGCGATCAATTTCTAATACAATTTCTTTGCTGTAGCCTGAAGCCCGATGTAAACAAGGCGTCAGATTCTCTCCGCTAGGAATAACTGTGAACAGTTCTAAATGGTTCACCGCGTGGAGACCTATTATACATATTATATTATACCGTGTGGAGAGCTAAACCGTGAATTTTGATATATTTGATACGTCCTCTACAATAAGTAATCTAAAACCGTAAATCAACAGTGCGCTTCAATGCCTTCAGGATACAAGAAGAACGAAATTCACTCGGCGGCAGTGTTCATACGTATGAAAACTGAAGTTAGATCATGTCGACATTTCACCTGAAAATATTTTACCTTAATAATAATAATAATAATAATAATAATAATAATAATAATAATAATAATAATAATAATAATAATAATGTTGCAGCTTTTGTGTTGGCAACTCGCCTGCCACATTTCATTTTGTCATTTCACAGTTGGCAACGCGCTGCCGCGTCCTTTATTATCGTTAGACAGAACATGGTGATTGGCAGCAGTAGACGCATATTGGTAAAGTTATTGTACTATGTGTAAATATGTGGTATTATTCATTTACTCATGTGTAATACATATTTTAAATCACCTTTTGAGTGATGTGTTATGTCTGCTCGTGTAGGGAAGTCTGGTCTTCCATCTGACTTGCATCAAAATTGCATTTGTGCGCCTATGGAAATGAACTTTGTTATGTGCGTCCGATATGTTGATTCGTAGGTCGCAGCTAATAATAATAATAATAATTAATAATAATAATAATAATAATAATAATAATAATAATAATAATCATCATCATCATCACCATCATCATCTTGTTCAGTTGTGTTTTAAAGAAAGTCGTCAGGGAATGGCGAAAACAAATGGATCAGTTCAGCTTCCCAAATGGAAGTAAATTGGGTCACAAAATAACAGGGCTTAAATTTGAATGTTTCGCATATGCTGATGATGTGCTTTTTTGCAGAGAAATATGAAGACTGAAGTTCTCAAGGAAAACTGCAGAAAAACAGGATTGCAAATATCTTTTGAAAAGACGGGCTATATAAGCATAAATGCCACAGGTCCATTCTGGACAATGAAGACTAAGGGCCAGTTGTACGAACAAGGAATAAAGCTGGGATAACTCTTATTACGGCGTTAGCGCCAGAAACCAGTTGTACGACGACTGGATAAGTTGTATACGGGCGTGATAGTAGGCTATGATTACTTCAAAAGGGCTAAGAAATTCAAAAACGCCTACCTAGGTGAGATTCTGATTCCAGACATCAGTGAAAGGGAAGAAATTGAAGAACGGGCGAGAAGATGGAGACGTTGTTCAGACTATGTCAGAATACAAATAGAACTCACTCTCCTGTCAGGCCAAATTCAGGCGTTAAAGTACTGTAGTCAAACCAGAATGCTCATAGACAATAGTCAGCAAGGGACTCTCAGACCTGGGAAAGAAAGAAGGAAGTTTCTAAGAAAGATCATTGGACCCAGAAAATCAACAGATAGATTTACTTTCCGCTTTAAGACCAAACCAAGAACTATACGTGAGATTTGAAAATGTCACTACCACGATGAAGAAAAGGAGATTAGTTTTCTATGGACAACTGGGCGTTACAACAAAAAGGTTCGCCAACTGGATTCTCACTTTCCAGGAGAAATGTGAAAGAAAGAACTCCATCGTGATCTAGAAAAGTGTGGAATCAGGGTAGAAGACGTACGAAACAGAGAAGAACGAGCACGAGTAAGCCAACGGATGAAGGAGTGTTCGGACTCACTCACCTTTCTAAGACGCAACTTTGCAGTGGCAGACTCAATGCACAGTCCTCCCGTGTTAACACATAAGGATTTGCTAATCTGCTGAAGGTGATCATCATAGATTGTTCTGCCTTTTGGCAGGTTTAGACATGGCTGTATCCTCCATATCTCTCAGACTTGTACCCTTCTCTTTGCTCTGCATAGCCTTTCTTTTTCTAATGCTATCTATTTAATAGTTCGTGTCTCCTCCTTCCCCTTTCTTGTTTCCCTTTCACCATCCTTTTACATATTGTACAGGTTCTGTCGTATAAACCCAGACTGAACGCACGGTGTTTGTCTTCTGCGCTACGGCAGCTAGAGTACGCGAGCCGCGCGCACATTTCTTGACCTTGGAAGCAGCCTGCACGCGTTCGACCTGGCAAGCATCAGTCGCCAGTCTGAATCTCAGCTGTTAACATGGTGAGACAGTCATCATTGCAACACCGTATTTTCGTATGTAAAAGTTCTGGTTTCATCTTAATGACCGTGCTATTGGTGTGCAGAAAATGATAATGGTGCTTGTGAAGTTCCTCATTATGACAGGGAGATTGGTGTTTGGTGTGCTGTTAGTGGAAGACCAATAATTGGGCCTATATTTTCGATACGACACTAAACGCAGAGAGGTGCCAAGATGACATTCTGACGCCGTTCTTCCGTCAGTTGATGAAAGAAGAACAATCGTGTGGATGGTTTCTGCTCATACAGCAGAAGATTTTCTTCCTACAATTCCAGAAGTGTTTGCAGACAGAGTGATCAGTGCTGGCCTATTTCCTCCTCGTACTCTAGATCCAACAGTGTGCGATTTTTACTTGTGGGGTGAACTGAAAGAAAAAGCGTATCGAACAAATCCTCACACATTGGAGGAACTGAAAGGAAACATTACAAATGAAATCAGAAACATAGCAGTGGCAGAACTCACTCACATCAGCCAGATACAATGCCTGTGTAACCCATGAAGAACGACAGTTCCAACATCCTTTATAAGATTTCATATATACAAGCTTAAAGCAGGGCGGCCGCGCGCGCCATAAGGTCGGCTGAGTCACCTACCGTAGCGCAGAGTAGAAACTCCGTGCGGAGACTCTGTAGATCATGTCCTATCCAATTTTGCTTTAATTTTTCTAATCACAGCTAGCATACTTCTCTCTTCTCCCACTCCCTCCAGTACTTCCGCGTTCGTTATACCACCCTCCCAGTTATTCCCCTCCCCTCCTCCTTTATTATCGTTAGACAGAACATGGTGATTGGCAGCAGTAGACTTTTTCGCTCGTTTTCTAAGGCTCTGTATTACAGTCCAGAAAGGTTTCCCTGTCGCTTAATCAAGCCTTTCCTGGAGTGGAAGCTATTATTTCTTTCATTTGCGTGCAATTTTGTTTCTACATCTGACGTTCGCTTCTTCCTATCTTTAAAGGCATTTCTAGGAATTTCTACGCTGTTTCTACTATAGCATCCCAATTTCTCTTTCCGTATCCTATGCTGACTGGCTATTTTTTGAAATTTTTCCCTAATCACACCCATGTACTTTTTCTAACTTCCTCGTCCTGGAGTTTCTCCATCGTTATCCTTCTCTGTACACACTTCACTTTACAGTTCTAATTTCTTCCACAAACCCCATTCATACTGATGGCACCCTATCGAATTCCATTTCGTTCGCCAAGTTGTTTCCAAAGAGTCCCTGGCATGTCAAATGAAAGGGGAACGCCGTCACTCCCATAGATCTGAAGTTTCTTAAAACATCCTGATCCCGGTAGATTTGGGTGATGTAGGGTGCTACCCAACTTACACATAGTCCCAGTGAGAATCTCTCCTCTAACGGCTTAGGGACCAGCGGTGGACTGTATAGTCCTAGCCGCCTGAGCAGAAGAGAGCTACTTAACTCAGAATATGTACGAGATACCATAGCAACTGGTGTCCTGACTATCAGCATCACTTACTTGACCACTCAGTGGTGGTGATTATTGTTTTAAGAGGAAGTAAAACTAGGCAACCATCCTCTATATAACACTAATCAGAGGACAAATATGGAAGGGATCCGACACTTCGAAGAATGAAGGTATCGGCCAAAGGAAGACAAGGGCCACGAGGGGCGTGAAAATGAAAAACTCCCTAGGCCTCCATACGTAATATCGTCGGGGTCGGAAAAAAATAAGAGTTGACCTAGGAAGGTCGGATAGGATAGATGAAAGTGAGGAGCCTGGCACAAGTAAGTGGAAGCAATGCCAGGACTCAGCTGAGGACCCCGTGGTCGCCAACCCACGCTCCAAATTTCAGAACCCCTGGAGCCCCTTTTAGTCGCCTCTTACGACAGGCAGGGGATACCGTGGGTGTTATTCTACCACTCAGCCGTTGCCCATGATTGATGAACTTTTAACAAAAAAAACCCACAACGAGCCAATGGATCAACAGAAAAATACAGTTAAATTTTAAACTCCATTGAGGAATTACTCAAGTAACTAAAGGTATAATTAAGTCAAATCTTTGCTCGATTTTGTTAATAGACTGCTTATCACAAAAAAATTTGTCCCACTTTTCAAAGCTGTCTTATCCCGCTGTCTTCAGCTCGAGACATACTTTCTGGTTGTTTGATTTGATAGCCCTATGAAAGAGGAAAAGGACCTACCTGGCTCAGGCGGTAAAGGCGTGCTCAGTTAACATGGGTTCGATTCAACATCAGGTAATCGAAACATTTAGGAAAGTCATTTCCTACTCAGGATTCACTCAGTTTACAAAAAAATGAGTACCAGGTTAATTCATACGGTTAAAAGCGACCAGGTCTGACCACTAATCACTCTATCCCACATATTACTGAGATAAGAGATAGTGGAATCTTTACGAGGTCCAGAGTACAGAACAAAAATGGCCAACCGGACACCAATGGGATCCGAACTCACATCTCTTCAACACGTACTAAATGTACGTAATACGACCTAATAGGTTGAAAGTCGATTTAGATTAACAGACGTTTTAGTTGTTAATTCCTAAACACAGAATCTGGAAACAGCGCTCCACTAAATTCCGTTGTAAATGGCACTGCTTTTCCGCGCCAGACCATCCTCCATTTGGAGATCGCCTTGCTAGTGGAGACGAGACGGAAATAGCACAAAAGTTATACAGGTTATAGTGGAAGTGACATTAAGAACCCGACAATAACGTGCCCTTTCCAGTTGCCAGGCTATTGTTCTTCGCGAAGTATTCATGGATAGCCATGACCGAGAGACATACACAAGGCTTTTACCAAAGAGGCCGCATGTCATCATGTTGTTGTTTGAGTCATCGGTCCATAGACTGGTGTGGTACAGCTCTCCACGCCACCCTATCTTGTCCTAACCTTTTAATTTCTACATAACTATTACATCCTACATCTGCTCTAATCTGCTTGTCATATTCATACCTTGGTCTACCCCTACCGTTTTTACTACGTACATTTCCCTCAAAAACCAACTGTTCAAGTCCTGGTTTCCTTACCATGTGCCCAATAATTCTATCTCTTCTTCTGGTCATATTTAGCCAAATCGACCTCCTGTTACCAAATCGATTCAGTATCTCTTCATTTGTGATTCTATATATCCATCTCACCTTCAGCATTCTTCTGTAACACCACATTTCAAAAGCTTCCATTGTCTTTATTTCTGAGCTAGTTATCGTCCATGTTTCACTTCCATACAATGCGACGCTCCAGACGAATGTTTAAAAAAAGCACCTTCCTAATTCCTATATCAATATTCAAGGTGAACAAGATCTTTTCTTAAGAAAGACCTTCCTTGCTTGTGCTAGTCTGCATTTTTTGTCCTCATTACTTCATCTACTTCCTTTGAGGCTTCATTTCCTAATCTAATATTTCCTGCATCACCTGATGTTTTGAACTTATTTATTTTCATCTTGTATTCCTTCCTCAAGACTCTGTCCATACCATTCAGCAATTTCTCCAGATTTTTTGCAGAGACAGATAAAATAACAATATCATTGGCAAATCTCAGGGTTTTGAGTTCCTCTCATTGGACTTAGATTCCCTTTCCAAATTCATCTTTGATTTCCTTTATCACCTGTTCTATGTAAACATTGAAACGGAGAGAGGGCAAACTGCAGCCTTGCCTCACTTCTTTCTGGATTGCTACCTTTTTTCCAAAGCCCTCGATTCTTATGACTGCAGACTGATTTTTGTACAGATTGTATATAATTCTCCTTTCTCGGTATCTGATCCCGATCACTTTCATACTCTAGAGACATTATTTCATTTGTGGTAGTTTCATAGGCACTGAGTCAGTTTTTCCCCTTTTCGATGCATCGAATCCTAAACTTGCCGACTCTAAATTGCACACAGATGTCTGTCGATGCAAATAAATCAGTCGTTATCAGTTTGAGTTCCATTTATTGGAAGACATTCATTTGATTTTCCCAGCGGGAAAGCTGACATCATTTTTTGTTCCTCTGTTAAACTCGAACAGAAGGAATCTCTGGAAAATGTTGGGTTTTTTTACCACTTGGCACTCCATATTTGACCATTCTTCTAACACTTCACCTTTTTCAGAGCAGCACAATTGAGAGAGTACCCACAGGCACACCAATAGCACTCCAAATGGCAACTTTTTTTAAATGCTCTTTGTTCTTTGCCCCTACTTGCATCATGTGATATGAACCTGCGTGTAATTGTAGTTGTGGAAGAGTAGAGTGTTGAATGTGAGGAAAGGAACGTTAAGGACGACACAAACACCCAATTACAATTTAAAAACCCTGACCCGGCCGGGAATCGAACCCGGGGCCGCCGTGTGACAGGCGGACGCGTTGCCTCCTACACCGCGGGGCCGGACTAGTACCAACTTACAGTGTATCCAAACAAGACGGACTTTCGCAACTGCAGACTTCCAACACAGTCTGCCATTAAGACGAAGTCGTCATCATTGGCCAAACTGCTTACTACATTTTCCACCAACTGAATCCCTCTCTGCTACTTTATATCTTTCAGTAGCGAGCAAGTTGTCTTCGCGGTTCGAGCCGTGTAGCTGTTAGCTTGCATTTGGGAGATGGTCGGTTCAAACCCTACTATCGATAGCAATGATTTCCACACCAGGAAAATACTGTGTCTATACCTTAGTTATGATTACACCTGCTTCATTTCCTTCGTCACCAGAAACCTGTCAGTAGATGATCCATGAATAACAAATTCTAAAGCTTATAGCCTTGTCTAACCCCTGTAACTATGTTGAGCCAAGAAGTCATTCTACCACGCAAGTGACTGCGGCGTTTGGGTCTCGTAGCTATCAGCTTGCATTCGGGAGATAGTGAGTTCGGACCCCAGTTTCGACAGCCCTGAATGTGGTTTCCCGTGGTTCCCTCTTTTCGCACCAGGGGCTGTACGTTAATGAAGGATTCGGTAGCTTCCTTCCCTCTCGTAGCCCTTTCCTAGCCCATCGTCGCTATAAGACCTATCTATGTCGGTGCGACGTAAAGCAGATCGTAAAAAATAATAATAGTAATTATACCATCCGTTCACACTGCAGCCCGATTGTCAACGTGCTAGAATGGTCGAAAAACTCCTGATCTTTCTTTTTTATTTCACATGTGAGGGACTTGATTAGAAAGATTGCCTAGACCAGGGATGGCGAACCTATGACACGCGTGTCACTAGGTGACACGCGAACACGACTTTTGCGGCACATCAGACAACATACCAACATATTTTTAATGTTTTTCTGCAGCCATACTCTCTTGGAATTCCCTTCCGGATGTAATTGGAGACACAAATAGTAGAAATGTATTTTCTAAAAGATGTAAAGAAATTAGTATTTAATGTAAGCAGTTTGGCCTATGCTGACGATTTGGTCTTAATGGCAGACTGTGCCGAAAGCCTGCAGTCTAATATCTTGGAACTTGAAAATAGATGCAATGAGTATGGTATGAAAATTAGCCTCTCGAAGACTAAATTTATGTCAGTAGGTAAGAAATTCAACAGAACTGAATGTCAGATTGGTGATACAAAGCTAGAACAGGTCGATAATTTCAAGTATTTAGGTTGTGTGTTCTCCCAGGATGGTAATATAGTAAGTGAGATTGAATCAAGGTGTAGTAAAGCTAATGCAGTGAGCTCGCAGTTGCAATCAACAGTATTCTGTAAGAAGGAAGTCAGCTCCCAGACGAAACTATCTTTACATCGGTCTGTTTTCAGACCAACTTTGCTTTACGGGAGCGAAAGCTGGGTGGACTCGGGATATCTTATTCATAAGTTAGAAGTAACAGACGTGAAAGTAGAAAGAATGATTGCTGGTACAAACAGGTGGGAACAATGGCAGGAGGGTATTCGGAATGAGGAGATATAGGCTAATTTAGGAATGAACTCGATGGATGAAGCTGTACGCATAAACCGGCTTCGGTGGTGTGGTCATGTGAGGCGAATGGAGGAGGATAGGTTACCTTGGAGAATAATGGACTCTGCTATGGAGGGTAAGGGAAGTAGAGGTAGACCAAGACGACGATGGTTAGACTCGGTTTCTAACGATTTAAAGATAAGAGGTATAGAACTAAATGAGGCCACAACACTAGTTGCAAATCGAGGATTGTGGCGACGTTTAGTAAATTCTCAGAGGCGTGCAGACTGAACGCCGAAAGGCATAACAGTCTATAATGATAATATATATGTGTATGTATGTATGTATGTATGTATGTATGTTTCTTTATAGTAACTCTCAGAAATTTACCTTTGTTTATAACTATTATTTAAGTTTAATTTTATAATTAATTATATGTAATTAGGAATCTTAATACTCAGGCTATGTCATATAAAATAAATAAATAAATAAATAAATAAATAAATAAATAAATAAATAAATAAATAAATAAATAAATATAAGGTCGAAAATATAACAACGTAGCATATTTTATCATTACGCTTCAATGAAGAAATGTGTATCAATTAATTATCTGGTCATATCTTTTATAAATTATAGGTTAAAGCAAAAATATGCCTTATTAAAATTATCTGCTCTTTACAGACTAATTTTCAGTTATGTTTGTGAAATAAAATCATTAAACATGCAGTCTAATAGCTAAATGAAGTCAAATAAGGGGCACACTAGACAGCAAAAAGTACTAAACAAGACCTTAATTGACACGCTGGTAGGTAAAGGTTTGCCATCCCTGGCCTAGACTCCCTTGAATTCTGGGGAACCTTGCGTAAGCTTACGACCACTATAAAGTCCTTTGATAACAAGACGTCTCGGTCGATAGAAATTAGGGCGACGATCGTGCAACAGTGATGCCATGGGAAATGCACATCTGTGGATCTCAGCACGCGATGGATTTAGTTTCCTTGAATCGCCTTACATCAGCATTGAACAACTGAGAAGACACGGTGGCGTAGTTATCAGGCATTGGCTCGGAACGCGCCTGTCGAGTTGATCGAGTAATTTCTACCAGTCTTACGAGATAGTACGAAGGTTTAGACATATCGTATAGATCGTGATGTGATTTGGATATCCAGTAGTGGCGATTAGAGGGGGGGGGGGGTGAAAGGGGACAGTAGCCCCGCCCCCACTTTGTGGAGAAAACATTACATTTTTATTCAATTTCAACCGGCTGAAACTAGGAATTATATGAATTATTAAAAAAAAGCAATTTGTACAAGTCCTGTTGTCTTATCAGATAATTCTTTCCTTTGTTTTCTTTAATTATTAACACGATTATTAGCGGAAATACGCACAAAATGTCGTTCGTCGCGGCTAACCGCTTTGTATAGCGCCACAACAAGTAGTGGGGACTTTGCACGTGCCGTGATAAAGGGCAACAGGCGTGGTTTTTTTTTTTTTTTTTTTTTTGCCAAGATCATGGTCAGTGAGGTATGTTTCACCCGCTCGCCGCGCTCATTCGTCAGTCAGGCAGTCTCTTTAGTGTCTGTTTGTTTTTTAAGTGTGTAGTCAAATACTAAATGATTGTAATTGTATAATCACACCGTACTTCTGTTTAACTGCAATACATGTGTAATATTGTTCGTTTCGTGAAAGTTTTATTGTATAGTATTGAATCAAAATCTCGTGATGAGGATGAAATGATGATGAAGACGACACATGCACCCAGCCCCCGCGCCAGCGAAATTAACCAATGATGGTTACAATTCCCGACCGTGCCGGGAATCGAACCCGGGACCCCTGTGACCAAAGGCTAGCACGCTAACCATTTAGCCACGGAGAGTTGGTAAACTGTCAACCTTTACCTCTTTGTCGCATTTCGCTCAGAGAGCTTACCATTTTATAAGCACTTTCTTTTCAATTTTGATGTATTGTATCCCCCCCCCCCATGACCGTAATATCCCAAAAACCCGGTACTGTTTTTCTCTCTGTACATATATTTCTTTTTTTGCCCCCGCACTTTTATTTCCCAATCGCTGGTACTGTGGATATCGGCCCACAGAATGGTGTGATAAAGCTTTCCAAGCAAACCTCTCCGTTTCTACATCACTATTCCATCCTACAGCTACACTTATGTGTCTGTCCTAGTCATGTCCAGCATAAAAAGCAAAAAAAAAAAAGTCCTCTCCGTACAGGCCATGAAGGCCCTTGGAGGGGTGGAAGGTAAAGGCTTCCACTATCCGTAACCTCGGCACTTGATGGGGTAGAGTAGTTAGCTCTACGCCCGGCCGCCTTTGCCCCCAGGAATTAACCTGGTACTCATTTTTGGTGTAGGCTGAGTGAACCTCAGAGCCATTTACATAGACGTATTATTTACATAATATTCACAGGCTCTGCTGTAAATCATCCAGTAATTCTACTTATATACACACGTGAATCTCCACATATACTCCAGCTAAGTCGGCTCATTCATACCAACGTACAGTCTCACACACTCATCCGCCCTCCCACGCATACTGAAATATCCACACTTCGTTATGTACAGAAGGTTTCGTTAAATATGCATTTCTTTTCTTTACAAAATGTTTGGTAAGAAGTTATTTTTTCTGTGGTGCAAGTTCATTCCATAGCCGAGCAGAACGAATCATAGTCAGCTAGGAGGTCGTAATAGGAGTGGAAATGAAGTGGCCGTGGCCTTATTTAAGGCAAAGTATCAACATTTTCCTGGTGTTAAAGTGGGAAGCCACGAGAAACATATTCAGAGCTGCCGACAGTGGGATTCGAATGCGGTATCTCCCGAATGGCAAGCTCACATTGTAACGTTCCAGACGTTACAGTGTAATTATGTTAATTTTATTATGTGTAATTAATTCAAGAATTTAACGTCATGATATTTATTTTGGTATGTAATTGTATTATAATTCATGTTTAATCATTTGCTCACTATCATTTCATTACTTTGTAACTACGACTTGTAAACGAGGGCTGAATATTCTAATATTCACTTAGATTCTTGCGACAGTTGGTTAAAATTAACTTGCAGTAGATTTCAGTTATCTTGCCACATCACCGAGGAGGAAGGGAGGACCAATTTAGACACCAAGTTCTGAGAAATGCGAGCACGTGTTCACGCGTCCTAACGTAAGCTACCGTATTTCGACCAGAATTATTCGAACTGATCAACGCCTATATTTTCAAAGGAGCGTCATATTGCCATGGATACTGAGAGAATGGACCAATAGAAGAACAGTTGATATCATGGTTTTGGCCCGTCAACTCTAATATCTGGAGTGGGGAGAGACGTGTCATCTGATTGGACCACGTGTAAGCGACCTGTAATTAGCGCGAGAGAAGGTTATAAAAGGGCATGCTGGATCTCTTCTTGATCTCTACTACTGGACTCGGCGGCATTCTACTTGATCTTCTTCGTTTGATTCTACGTTAGTATTTTACTTCATTACCACGACGTGGTACTTAGAAATTCCGAATGAGGGGTGTATAGCCACTCTTATCAGGAAGTACGTACAGCACGGCTATAAGACCGGTTTGAACCAGTCTAAGTCAATAGATAGTTTTAATCTAGATAGAAATGAAACTTCAGAGAACATTTTCAGTAAAGTTGGAAGGATTCTTAATTGAGTATCCTCTCCATATAACCCAAGGTGGTTCTGCTAACTATGACTTAGGGCTTATCTCCAATATGGGATAGAGCATAATAGGGAGTGTTAGTTTTGAAGTCATCTTCCAATTAGTGGTGGGTGCAATTTGCAAGGCAGGAATGGTACTTCGCTGCAGATGAAGAGATATCAAAGACGACCGATGATGTTCCAGCTACAAGGAGGGAAGCCTTCCAAGGACCAGCAGAACAAGACTAAATGGTGAGCAAGCGAGTTAAAGATATTGCAAGTTTTCGCGAAGTAGAGTCATTCAATTTTTTATTAAATTAATTTTCTATTTTAAATTCAGTCTTCGTTAAACCGTCGTCATTTATATTAAATCTAATAAATAGTATTTTTCGAGTTCACTTTAATCAATCTGCCTTAATTAGCCTTTTGATTTTTAATTCTCCTGCTTAATGATTAGTGCACTATCACCCCACCCCTGTGATAAGAGTCCGTCCAAGCTTGATTATAAATTTTATTTTTAAGTCTTCAACTTAAAGATTGGCGCCCTTAGCTTGAATGGTTGCATTTCTCATTTGATGATTATTCTCCGAGTGGGGAAGTCACAACATCTTCGGACCTGCCAAGTTGGGGTTAGAAGGCCGGCGCCCGGCGCCTCAACCGTCTAAGCCACTCAGCCCAAAGCCCTCCATGAAGACTTGACTGTTAGGTTTGGACGTCTGAAATCAAGTTCTCCTTCCGTTCAAACTGCCAGGAAGCTCATTAATAGGTCCTATAAAGGATTTTGTGAGTGGCAACTGGTGTGGAACAACCCAGCAGGCCTTATTTATTGTTCAGCATCCACCAGCTGGTTATATCTCCCACGAAAACCTGGGTTGCTCCCAATAGAGTTTGTAGCAATCATGGACGGTGTAGCTCACTGTTACAGTTACATAAGTGCGGTATGAGACACTCCCCTGAGTACGACTGCGGTGAGGAAACGCAGACCACCTGGCATATCGCAACTGAATGTCTAAGGACATCCAAGGAGGTTCAAGGTCCGCATCGATATCTCGGCGCACCACCACGGAAAGGTAAAATGAGCCTGCGGCTCTCGTTGTCGCTATAAACGGTAGGTAATGGATCAGTATGACTTGAACAGACGAGCAGGATGTCTCGCAGACGTATGCGAAAACCGTACCGTCAAATGGGTTTGATAGAGGTGTATTATTTGCATGAGAGAACGTGATGCATCTATCCGGGAAATTGCTGCTCGTGTGGGACGAAGTGTGTCGGCAGTGCAACAGGTGTGTACAGAATGGTTCACAGAAGGCCATAGAACACCCAGACCCCCCCCCCGAGAAGATCGACACCCCATCCGAATGGCATTGCAGGACAGATCTGCGTCCTCCTCGGTTCTGGCGCAACAGTGGAACAGTGTAACACATCGCACACTATCAGGAGTGACTGTCTGTCGCCGATTATTACGGTCTGGATTACCGGCGCGTCTTCCACTTCTCCGCCTGCTTTTGACTAATGTGTATAAACATGCTAGACTGCAATGGTGTATGGAACGACGTTACTGTGGACAGAAATGGCAGCAGCTAGTGTTTTCGGACGAAACGAGGTTCTGTTTGTATGAAAATGATGGCCACATTTTGGTTCGCCGCAAACAGAAGGAGAGGCATCACATTGACTGCATTCGCATAAGACATACAGCGCCAACTCAAGGCATTATGGTGAGGGGTGCTATTGGATACAACCAGGGCACTGTGATCAGTTTGACCCACGTGAATGACATCCTGCGACCCGTAGCCATACCCTTTCTGCACGACACCCCAGACGTCATATATCAGCAGCACATTGCGCGATCACATCTTACTGCACTAACACGAACCTTCTTGTTGTCACAGGATGTCAGACTGTTCCCCTGGCCCGCCCGATCACTGAACTTGTCGCCAATCGAAAATGTGTGGGATATGGTGAAACGACGGGTGCGGCGGTGTGACCCAATGCTAACCACAGAAGATGAACTGTGGAACTGGGTGAATGAAGCATGGATGGCTGTACCCCAGGACGCTATTCGCGCCTTATACGCGTCGATGCCATCACGCATGGAATAAGTTATCAGTGCTCATGGGGGACCCAGTGCCACCTAGGCAACAGAACACATGCTGATCCTAGGTGACTGAAATGCTAATCGTTTCAGCAGAACATACTAATGAACAAGTCCTGTGAATAGGAACTTTCTGTCTCTAGTCTTTCAAGGTGTTCTGTGTTTTATGAACATGAGTGTATGTGTGTGTTAATTATAACATTGTGTACTAGCCATAAGCTAAATATATAAATTAAATTAATGAATAAGTACTCAGCTGTGGTTCCCAGTTTAGGAAATCTCTATCCTAAACCCTATTTTGGTAATATCTTCCTCCCAGAGTGGTAAAATACGCACTAAAACCTTCGTGAATTTGAGAAATTGTAATTACCTTGCAATAATTGTAAATTACAGTACTGGGTATTATTATTAACGTAATTTTACATTAATTTCCCTCTAGGTATTAATGTATTATTGCATTTAGGAAGCAAAATTCCATTTATTTTGTACACCAGGTATTTTATATACAGAAAGATAGAACAGTGGTATAGAAGTTTGATTCTATTCTTAATGATTCTTATGTATTCACTGGTTAAGTGTAAGACAGGGACAACTATCCCTAACTTTGCCAGTTAAAATGCATAATTATGTATGTTTACAACCTGTAACACACATCCTAACTACTTGAGCAAAACTGGAGTGTAGGCTACTGTACAGATGAAAATACTCACGTGACCATAACATCAGAACCGAAAAAGCCAGGTATTCTTGTATGATGCAAGATCCAGTGGAGGTGACATTGAGCCAGTGTTCATTAGTGCAACAGTAAACTGAACCTATTATCTATCTTAAACTGTTGCGTGGCAAGGTTTATGGGGAACATTAAGTGCTTCTGCGAGGTTAAACAGGGCCCTAAACTTCGATACCTATGAAGTAAAAATATAAAATGAAATGCCATGGCCTTGTATCCTTATCTGTATAGTACTCTCAATCAGCATTTGGTCCACTCTGTACTTTACTTTTCACAGAAATAAACCAACATCCAACATTTCACAACTTTGAACTTGAGCCTGTCACAGTGATACGTTCCCTTCTTGACGTGGGCAGCACAATTATACTTGCAATATCCTGGAAACAAATTCGTCTTGCTCCTCAGATAGTCCGCGGTGAAATCTATTTCATATTCAATGGCAGAAGAGAAATAAGTACCTTCTGCTTAACTTTTGGGAATATTTTGTGATTCTGATGTAGCGTCTTTTGTCTGTGGTCTTTCTAAGAGTTATTCAGCCTTTATCTTCGAATTGTTATAAGTAAGGGGCGGATTTTAATGACCTAAAAATCTTCGAAATATGCAAGCAAATATGACCCAAATATCTTTAATATATGACCGAAAAAGGAAAAAATATGACCTCACATTGTAATTGATTATTTTGGTCCATAAATGAACATTTGTCAGTTTTGTTTGTTACATTCAATTTCTCTTAATCACAAAGTTATTTTTTATCTTCAGATATGTCAGGACACGTATCCTGAAAAATCAAGAAATAATTAGCAACGGATGATGGATGATCTGATAAAGTATTTATATAGTTCTGAATCGGCAAATTTCTATAAAAATGACGATGAAAGTATACATACCTGGTCTTGGTATTTCCTTTCCGGCAGTGAAATTGCACTGGATGATCATGTGCATTTTCAAAGTGTCGAACTCGAACCCTCTTCGGTAGTCAGACAGAATGTTTCTGTACCTGGAGAAACTCCGCTCGACGCCACGCGATTTTATAGGGGCAGATTTGAACAAGGTTATGTCCACCGGAGGAAACTGCTGCTGAAAATCCTCAAAGTTGTATGGTACAAAGAATGTCAATTATCTTACAAAGTATAGAACAACTTTTATTTCAGAAGAGCACTCTTTGCAGTTTTTCAGAATTTATTTTAGCCACTTCACCCTTCTCTTTCTTTAAATCACACTCAATATTCTTCACAATATCCAACGTGTCACTTAGTGGAAGCCCTACAGTTTCAAGACGAGTAAGATTGCTCTTAGTATCACACAGAAATTCGATTATATGAACGCCAAATTTCCGACCAAGCTACCAGAAGTAAAGAAATTCTACACAATCCTGACAGATGATAAATCGCAAGGATCAAATTCCTGAAGAACTGTCATAATTGCTGGAGTAATATTGAACAGCATCGAGCCAAATTCCCCAACGAGTAAAGACAGGCTGAGGTGGAAGAGGCAGAGTAGGAGCAGTTTCTTTCAAGTTTTGAACTCGAATGGGAGCCTTCAGGAATATTTTATTGCCATTTACAATTATTAACTTATCTTCTTCAGGGCTGTTGACCCGAACCTCTTCGGACACTCTATGCAAAGCATGGGCACCGGGCGAGTTGGCCGTGCGCGTAGAGGCGCGCGGCTGTGAGCTTGCATCAGGGAGATAGTAGGTTCGAATCCCACTATCGGCAGCCCTGAAAATGGTTTTCCGTGGTTTCCCATTTTCACTCCAGGCAAATGCTGGGGCTGTACCTTAATTAAGGCCACGGCCGCTTCCATCCAACTCCTAGGCCTTTCCTATCTCATCGTCGCCATAAGACCTATCTGTGTCGGTGCGACGTAAAGCCCCTAGCAAAGCATGGGCAAGGCACGTTACGTGGACCATTTTCGGATAAAGTAGATTTAGTCCAATGGCTGCCTCAGTTACAAGAAGTAGGTAGTATGTTGTTTCTTTTTTACCCTATCTGGCCACAGTAACTTTATAGCACCATCAAACAGCACTGTAATGGAGGAATGATTTACTTCCTCTAAAACCGCACACGTCCGGAGAAACACATTACCGAGCTAGTCATCTTTCAGAAGGCCAATAATTATGTTTGTTAGCTACGTACCTCCTATTTACGCCAGTTGGTTCGTCCAATGAAACCAATATCTTGTGGTTGAAAACTTCAGATATTATCTTCTTTAAAACTTCTTTATAGAGACTCGAGATATAAAATATTCTCAGTGTTGATTCATTGGGAATAGGTTGACTGATATATACAGTCCTTCTCTAAGAAGGACCTGAAGGTGGTACTGTTCAGTTTTTAAGGGAATGTTTGAAGTAACCGTCATCTTGCAGAGATCCTTACAGAATTCCGGTATATTGTCTATCAGAGCACTAGCTGCACATGAGGCCCTTTCAAAAAATCAAACGCCTATTCTCTGCCGCGGAAAATTTTCTTAAGCACTTCTGATGTTTAGTTGTAGCGCAGTGTTGTTGCACATTAAAACGTTTCTGAGCATATACCTTCACCTCACACAGTTTAAAATATAAAACAACACCATCACTGCTAAAATTCTGCTCTCCAAATTTTTTAACAAACTGCCTTAATTTCACTCTCTCTGAACACTTCGGTTTAGGCATGTTGAAACTACACTGAAGACGTGGTCTCAAAACAACAAGCCAGGCAGTCCTCTATTTTCTAGGAAACAGAAATACCAGTTCATTACCTACGTATGCACGCCAGGATGCCTTTCTCCTGAGTACTGCCAGTCACTTTGTGCTCCTTATTAGGACATTCCAGGAAAATCCCTTGTTCATAATTCCAGTTACCTGCTACCTGCCCATTCCCGCATACAGAGTAATATCAGCCCACAAATAGACTCTCTATTACAGCATGATTCCCTCGCTGAATAGCTTGCCACAAAAATTCACTCAATATGAAAATCCTTAGAATATGACAGGAAATATGACCAATATTTTAAATTTGACCAAAACGTGACTATTCAAGCAAAAATATGACATGTAATTAAAATCCATCCCTTAGTTATAAAATAGGTCAAAAATCCTTCCCCTTTTCGTTTTTTTTGGAATTAATCAATGTTTACCTGACTTCAGGAACGAAATCGATGAATGAAGGTGTACACACAAACTGTCTTCAGTCATGGAGTCATGTAAAGCGAATTGAGGAGCTTAGGTAACCTACGAGAATAACGGAATCGGCCATGGAGGGTAAGAGAAGCAGAGGGAGATGAAGGTGGCGATGATTAGACTTAGCTCTTAAAACGACTTACAGATAAGAGATGTGGAACTAAACGAGGTCGTACAGCTATAGTTGCAAAAAGAGGATTCAAGGAACTTGTACACTGAACGGTAGAATACATACCAGTCTATTGCGTACCTTCTAACGAGGATGACTTCTAAGGCCAGTTGGTGGGGGTGGTGGTGCTAGTGGTGGTTATTGTTTCAGTCACAAGTACTACTAGGCAACAATCGTCTCTTAACACTAATCAGAGGGAAAGAATGGGAGAATTTATACCCTAACCAGAATGAGGTATAAAAGGAAAAGACGACAGATGGCGTGGAAATGGTAAGTACCATAGGCCTCACAAACCGTGTACCATCAGGGTTGGAAGAGAACAAGAGTTGGACAAGAGAGGATGCGTAGAAAAAGTGAGGTACAGCCGCTCGAGTTAATGTACATGACACATTTTCCGTGTACTGAGAAAAGAAAATCCTCTGTGGATAGCTGCTCTTGTACGAGGGGCAACCTCCAATGTTCAGCCTAATGATGATTATAGGGAGACAATAGTACAACGAAAATCCACAGCCTGTTTTCCAGACAGGAATGGAATGTATGAAGCCCTCATCTAGCGACGAGGGCAGGAACTGTGCCGGCTGCCGAAGCCTGTCGCACTCCTCTAGGCCAATGATTAATGACCGACAGATGAAATGAAATGATATCAGAAAGTGTTGCTGGAATGAAAGATGACAGGAAAACCCGGAGTACCCAGAGAAAAATCTGTCCCGCCTCCGCTTTGTTCAGCACAAATCTCACATGGAGTGACCGGGATTTGAACCACGGTATCCGGCGGTGAAAGGCCGACGCGCTGCCGTTTGAGCCACGGAGGCTTCAAAGAACGTTAATAATTACATAATTAATTATAATTATTATTACAATTTGCTTTACGTCGCACCGACGCACATAGGTCTTATGGCGACGATGGGATAGGAAAGGCCTAAGAATGGGAAGGAGGTGGCCATGGTCTTAATTAACGTACAGTCCCAGCATTTGCCTGGTGTGAAAATGGAAAACCACGTACAACCATCTTCAGGGCTGCCGACAGTGGGGTTCGAACCCACTATCTCCCGAATGCAAGCTCATGGCTGCGCGACCCTACTCGCAGGGCCAACTCGCATGGTACAGAATTAATCATTTTCGGGCAGATATCCTGCGTAACGATTAGGGTGAAGTAAGTTTTTTTTTTTGTGATAATGTTTTAAACAACTGCCAGCACAAAACGTGTTCTGATTTTGAGCTCATCTGTTGTCAGCTGAGTGTCTTGGGTTTTTCTTTTATCCTGCGCTCAGGTACAATCCTTGGACCCTTTGTGTTTTACGAGGCTTTAGGAGTAAGTGTTTGTTTTTAGCATAGGCGGTAAGCCTTTCAATATCCGGATTAATATGCTGAACTGTTTCATGTAAATTGTTTGCAGTGGTGTGTTTATATATCTGCATATCATCAGCATATAAGTGGTAGTTGCAATACTGAAGTGTGGAAGATATGTCATTAATTTTGATTAAAAGGCACTATTCCATCCTTTCTAAATCCACCTGTTATGTTGGCATGGGAGAAACTTGAAATAAATGCAACAATGAACGGAAATTAAACTGGTTTGGTTTATCGTTGGGATGATTTCGCATGTAATCCAAGTTTGGGTAAGATTACCTTCTGAAATACCTCTTTCTTCACTGTTTTGGAGCCATCGTTTGAGTGACGACCACGAACACCTTTGAATTTTGAGGTTCGGTACACTGTCAGTAATCCTTAATCTAGCAGGAATCTTAGTGGATGCTGCTAGATTACACTGTCAGGAATGCATGAAGATTGCCAATCGCAAGATAATGATGATGACATAATCGTATATATGTGTCACGTGTGTTGTGAAGACTCATCATAAGACGAAAACTCCTGTGAAATGTAATTATACAACTCTCGAAAGTAAAAAGTGTTCTAAAATAACTATCACCAAATTACCTTGCTACTATCACCAAATAATCTGACTCAACTGAGTTGCACAGAAACATATAAGAGTTCAAGAGAATGCAATTGCAAGAAAACATTCATGATAAAGAACCTATAGCTAATGTTCTGTTCTATATGATACATGAAATTTAAAGGAAATATATCATGTATTTTTCCCCTTATGTTGCTATAATCTAAAATTATCACCAAATTACCTTACTTTACCCTATATTTATTTCAGTGACAATTATTTTATATTATACGGATGGTTTTGTATAATTAAGAAGAAAGACTCTTTCAAGATATCAATTGATATGTATCTTTCAGAACTTTTCGTATGGGGTCCAAACCGTTTGAAATGATTTACAGAGAAATTTGTAGTTGTCCCGCGCGCACCAAACGTTCCAATGACGTACAAATAAAAACAAGCTTACATTTCCTCTTTGTTTTATTTGTTCGTTTGCATTTTAATGTCATTCTTTTTACGTCCCACAAATTACTTTTTGACGGTTTTCTGAGACGCTTAGGTACCAGAATGTTGTCCCGCAGGAGTTCTTTTACGTGCCAGTAAATCTACCAACACGAGGCTGACGTATTTAAGCACCTTCAAATACTATCGAACATCGAACCTGCCAAGTTGGGTCAGAAAGCCAACGCCTCAACCGTCTGAGCCACTCAGCCGTACGTTTAAATTTTCATTTATGTAGTTTTTAGCTTTTATCAAAAGTTTATTCAACGATAATGAATGATGTGAGAAGTAAAAAATGTATGATTTACAGCATCGCTGTCTTGTTTGCACTGCGGGCTGAAGTTTGCGAAGCTCCCGCATCGTCTCATTCGATCCCTGGTGAAGTCTAGTTTCCTCCAGTGGCGTATACTGAGGGCTACCAAGGCTATCAGTGAAGCCCAAACCTCAAATGCGAGCAATGGAAATCTAAAACACATTATAGTTTAAGCATCTGACACATTGTTTCATTTGCAAACTTGAAAGCAATTGAGAAAAGACGTTGCACGTATTTCTGAGAACAAGGCTTCGGAGACTGGTATTGCAGCCCAAACTCTCATCTCGCTCCCCGCGACACGCCTCACGCGGGTTGCTGCTGTATGCCAATAGGCACGGGGACCGGCGGAGGATAGGTGTGCTAGGCTTCGGTCCATCAGATCGCCACTGCTATCAACCATGCGTCGTACATACTTCCTCACCTCATCCTTCTGACTTAATTTATTATATAGATAACGGAGTGCTTGTATTTCACTCCCGTTTACTTCTACATCCTTGTAGGAAGACACTGCAGGTCTGCTGTTATAGGAGTAATATAGATTTATTTTTGTAGGTAGATCAGCTAAAATGAATTTCAATCTTTCAGGTTTAGTGTTCTCTTTTGTTGGTTGGAATCGAACCCGTGATCATGGGTCGGACACCACCACTGATCTTCCGAGGAAGATAATTAACCAATGAACGATGGGTACGACCGCTGTAAAATTCGACATTTTATTTAACGATTATGACGATGATGTTAATAATAATAATAATAATAATAATAATAATAATAATAATAATAATAATAATAAAAATAATAATAATAATAATAGTGCATGGCATCTGTATAGGCGTGGCGACCTAATAGGGATAAAATGAATGGCGAAGGCGTCATAAACACCCAGTCCGCAAGCCAGGGAAATTAAGAGTATGAGGAGTTGATTCTGAAAACTGATCCGGGGCCGTCGGACCAAAGGCAAACTTTCTATCCATTTAGCCTCAAAGCTGGACTGCAATTTGCTAAACCTTAGGCTACCAACACGATTGATCAGGTGTTGTGTATTGACAGTGGCAGAGGCCAGGGCAGTAGCTTGTGAAGCAGCCTTGACAACACAGCAGGCTTCTCCGTTGGCTATTGGCTACAGCTCAAATCGCTTAAGTCTTGACGTTCCCTAAACCAACTATCGAAAAGGGGTAACCTAAGTCTAGTGGTAGCCCACGTCTTGATACCAGCATACGCTACTGGTTTCCTCCTGCATACGTTGGAGGGATAGTCTACTTCCTTGCGTTAACGTTACTAGGCTCAGTTCGAAAGGCATCATGTTGCAGTATGGTCAGGCGTACGGTGTATCACAGTAGGTGATGTTTTCCGTTTGGACAGTACAGCGTAGCATAAGTACAGCGCGGCGTGCTCGTCACCAGCTGCTTACCTTTCCGCGCGGCTTAAGATCCCAGGCTTTAACTGCTTACGGGTTATTTAAGTGAATATCTTAAGTTACTTATCCTGTATATTACAACAGTAAACAAGCGACTTAGTGTAGGTTTCGCTCGAAATGTCCTGTGTTCGTGAGATCTCTGGTCAGTCGCCCCAGTAGCTACCGGTACAAGAAGGCAATGTGTATTCATGTGCATCCATACAGAGCACATTCTTCGTTGTAGGCACTTTCTCCAATGAGTGAGTGTTAAATTGAAATGATGTGCTGCCGCCATTTGCATCTTAGCAAGTTGCACTTATTTCTGGCCCTAATGATCTGCAGATAATAATCATATGTTGTATGATTATTATTGCTCTATTCTAATATTTCTTATCACAGAAATCATCGTCTAAAATTCTTAGCACCAGGTATGTCTATCTTGTAAACTATTATCATCTACAGCATATTGGGTGAGATCGATGTACAATTGAATACCTCGGTGCAAAAACCGGTCAACTCCAAAAAGTAAAATTTTATGGAGACAATAAAATCATTCGCAAACTTCCAAATTTACATGAATATTGAATCAAATTATTCACACAAAATATAGGATAATCATCGGGAATGCTGTGTGGTTACCAACGTTTTCGTGCTTTTCGTTTTGTACATAAAGACACTTTTTAGGATGATGGACTTAACTGGTTTTTTATCCGAAAAGATCCAGCGCCGTATTAGTCATGCTAGAATGGCATTTATTTGTTAATTACTTGAAAACAAAACCTCACAACCCGTTTTCCTCTCAATTTACTATCCATAAAAGAAACAGGGTCGTTAATCATTGCAAATGTGGACGTCTTATACGTATTTGTAAACGCATATCTATTTACATATATTATTTTAATATTAAGGATAATACTGACAAAATACTGATTTACCGAGCTCGATAGCTGCAGTCGCTTAAGTGTGGCCAGTATCCAGTATTCGGGAGATAGTAGGTTCGAACCGCACTGTCGGCAGCCCAGAAAATGGTTTTCCGCGGTTTCCCATTTTCACACCAGGCAAATGCTGGGGCTGTACCTTAATTAAGGCCACGGCCGCTTCCTTCCCACTCCTAGCCCTTTTCTGTCCTGTCGTCACCATAAGACCTATCTGTGTCGGTGCGACGTAAAGCAGCTAGCAAAAAAAACTGATTTAAACGACATAAAAATGACAGATGTAACATGGTAGAATTCTACTTCTTGTATTATAGTTATTATGTATGGCCTTTCATCTGATTCACTCAGATCATTATTTTCTTACTCCGTGGTGCTACATGATTTAGGGCTACTATTTATATTATCCCCTGTTAGCACTTTGACACATTTGTGAAAGCCTGTGCACATCTTTAAATTTAGTTCTCTTGCTTGGCATTGGACTATGATAGCAATTCACATGTCAGTACACACCACATACAATTTCACACGTGCAGCACGCAGTTGTATTCGTATTATCCTTCATCACAGCTGACACATAAAGAATGTTGCTCCCATCTAGCAAGAGGGTTTCAGAGCGAGATTCAGTCAAGTACGGACTTGGCCGGTTTTCTAACGCAAATTCGTGTTGCAGTCAACTCAAGGCAGGGACATCCTTGTGTCTGATTATTTTATCAAATGCGCTACATCTATTTTTCCACCCAGTACACATAAAACGTCATTTTTCGAAAAAAATTGGACTCGACCGGTTTTTGCACCGAGCTCTTAAATTAGACGAGGAAAATACCGTTAAAATTATTCACATTAAATTATGAGAATCGTATATATTTATCTCCATGAGCTGACTATCCTCACCTCCCTCATTCTTCTCACGATTGTAAATTTCCAACTTCTTTGAAATTATTTAAGAAAAGATTAAGTAAACAACTGATGGGGAATCTGCCACCTGCGTGACAGTCCAAATGCACGTCATTGATGATTTATGATTTGATAGTTGAGTCGCCGTATCCACTTCAGTCTCGACCTTGCCACTGATCTCCAGTATCATACTATGGGTGAAACGTCTGACGCTGTACAGTACATACTGTTTAAGTTGGCACACAGCACGCCAGTACAGGTATTAAACATCGAAGAGTTGAATCTTCCACGGTCTGTTAAACGTTCTTCGTCCGGGTTGGGCTGTATCGTTCTTGTTGTTGTTGTTGGTGGTGGTATTATTCGTTTGAAGAAGTACAGCTGGGTTTCCATCCTCCCTTAAGACTTATCAGAAGGGGCGTGACTCTTCAAAATCACAAGGAAGGGCAACTCTTTCTAGGAGTTCGAGGTTCGCACATGTACGATGTACGGTTTAAGGCATCCTCTAGGGGGGGGGGGGTGACACTGGCTTTATTCACGTCTTCGCCAATTCCACCCACCGTTTTGACCTTTCGTGTGATCGCAATCGACTGGGGTTGACCCGCAGTGCTGTGTTCCGGCAACCGAATACGTCGAGCTCCTAACAATGTTCTCATACTACCTCAGCCTCGTCTTCCTCATTTTTCTCATGATTGGTGCCACACCCAGTCGCGAACGAACATCCTCATTTGAGACATAATCCCAGCGCGTGAACACAAGGCTCCAACGAAGCGTTGGAATCTCCGCCACACGGAGTGCTTGTTCATTTTTTTGATGTCGCTGGCCGGCATTCCATTTTTTCATAGAGCACAACAGGATGAACAACTGTCCTACAGATATTTTACTTGAAGCGATCAGGCATCCATCGAGAACACAGAGCACTCCTGTGACTTGTCGACAACATTTCATCCACGTTGCATTAATCCTACTATGGCATGGGTGTCAAACCTTGCCCACCGTAAGCGCAGTGCCCGTGCTAAAATCACCTGTGCACGCACGAGGGCGCAAGTCTATTCCCCACGTTGCTGACTCAGGGCTGTGCACGCCTAGCGGTGATAGGTTCCAGTTACTTGTTTTGGTCGACAAGTAATGGTTGAAACATACAGCTTCATAGGCTGTAGCATAAGGATGCCTTCACGAGTGGTTCTAAAATCCGAAACATGTGGATTGCTCTTTCGTCGCCGAAAATGTAAACATGAAGATCTCGTTTCCTAGTGCCTATAGCGTGTATACTGCGGAGTTTTTCGCCATCTTAGAAGCTCTTCAGTTTGCACTTAGTGAAGAAAGAAATCACTTTCTCGTGTGTACCGACTCGTTAAGTTCTCTGCAGTCTGTTGACACTTATTTCCCGCAACACCCGCTCGTGCAGCAGATCCATGACCTTCTAACCAGGCTGTGTGATGTAGGCACCAGAATCACTTTCGCGTGGCTTCCAAGCCACGTTGGGATTGCGGGAAACGACCTTGTGAATAAAGCTGCAAAGGAAGTGGTACTTTTACCTCCTAGACCTGTGAATATGTCTGCTAGGGATATTTGTTCTCAGCTATGTCGAACTATCTTGGCGTCCTGGGAATCGGAGCGGTTAGCTATCTGATCCGAACTCCCAACAGTCTGAGAGCAATTAAGAAGACAACTACCATGTGGCGGTTCTCTTTCTGGCCTTCACGGATAGTTTTGGGTAAGCTGAGGAAAGGTCATGGAAGGTCTACGCACTCTTACCTCCTAAAGAAAGAATACCCCTCCACGTGTGTTCTTGTGGTGCCAACTTCACCGTGACCCACATTCTGACAGAGTGTAACGATCATTCTGGCCTAAGACGAAACCTCGGTCTGCAGGAGACACTCGAACTCATAATAGCCGAACACACGACTACTGCTGATCTCGTCATTCGCTTTATGTGTGAGAGCGAATTAATCAAGGATATATAAATTTCAGGTGCTCTGTTACTCACGGAACTTACGTTCCCTTTTTATCCATGAATGACCTTTTCGGCTTATTTTTTCCTCCCACTTAATTTGTTCACAAACTGAACCAAAAATCGCCACCAGCAGCACCACCATCACGTTAATGTGTTAGTGTGTATTTGTGTTTGTGTACTTTTGTATCGACACGGTTACTTGAGGAGATGCTCCTTTTATTGAAGCCTAGTTTCCATTGTTTGAGTTCATAAAAACATGACATTTTGCTACATAAGCGATAGAGAAGCGGTGTAGTGTTCTGCATTATTCTGCTAAGTATTACCGGTGATTACAAAGCGTGTTGTTCGCGCATTTTATGCAAACACCGTGTTGAACACATTTAATTATGTATGTCCTCAGGCCTATATGAAGAATTATACCCATATATGTATTGCACGAAGTACCGTAGTTATAAACGTGTAATGTACACCCCTCCAGGCTTGCGCCATTTGATAATGTCCTGGACTAGCGCTCGTAGCTGCTGCTTTTCATGTGCGCAGAACTGGCAGTCAGCTCGTGACACTGACAAGCCTAGACTACGGACATCGGGGGAAATATCGCCTTCACAGTTTTTTTTTTTTTTTTTTTTTTTTTGCTAGGGGCTTTACGTCGCGCCGACACAGATAGGTCTTATGGCGACGACCTTCACAGTTTATAAATGGACCAAGGTATTTGAACTTCGTTGTGTTCTTGAGTAATGCATTATCGACGCTGAAGATGCAATTTGTTTGGGAACAACTTTTCATATATTTTGTTTTTTGACGTAAATACGTCTTATAGCTGGGAGTCATCCGGAAAATGTGTGTAACGTGACAAAATATGTGACGGGAGTGTAACCATAGCAACCGTGCAGGCAGTGATGTAAGGTATGGATGGATCAGACAACGTTACCTAGCAACCGTGCAGGCTATGTCTCACGCTGGTAGTGGTGGTGATTATTGTTTTAAGAGGAAGTACTACTAAGCATCCATCCTCTATATACATTAATCAGGGTTAAAAATAGAAGGGATCCGACACTTCGAAAAATGAAGGTATCGGCGAAAGAAAGACAATGGTCACGAAGGGCGTGAAAATGAAAGCCTTCGCAACCTAATAGCGTCTGGGTCGGAAAAGAACAAGAGTTGACCAAGGGAGATCGGATAGGATAGATGGAAGTAGGAGCCTGGCAAAAAGTAAGTGGAAGCAATGCCAGGACTCGGCTAAAGGGCCCGTGGTCGCCAACTCACGCTCCCAAGTTGAGAACCGTGGGGCCCCTTTGAGTAGCCTGTAGCGACAGGCAGGCGATACCGTGTGTGTTATTCTACCGCCCTCCCCCCGCCCCCCGCCTACCACAGGTGGATGGCTGGTTGCCATCTGAAATTAGCAGCCGTTGATGGATGGCCATGGCCGGGAAACATTCTTATGATCATTTGATTTTCGCAAAAGGAAAAGTGTTTTCTTTTTGAGTTTACGCCTTATTCTGTTGGATGTGGTGGTGATTACTTACAAATGGACAACCATCCTCTGTTAACATTAATCAGAGTGAAAAATGAAAGGGGGTTCGACACTTCGAAAATGAATGTATCGACCAAAGAAAAGGAAGAGCCACGAAGGGCGTGAAAGTGAAACACGCCCAAGTTGAGAGCCCTTGGTTCCAATCTTTTAGATTCGGCTGCGGGTCTACCACAGTTGCATTTGTAGTTCCAGCTTGGTACGACTCTCAGATGTAAAGGAGAACGTAGTCACTATGGGTGAGCCGACTGAAAATCAGCAGTAATTGTTCCCATGCAGAGGTTAAGTAGTAGTGGTGAGAGGGTTGATCCTTGGTGGGTTCCTTCACTGATGTCAAAGGAAGGGGACACTTCAGCTGGAGAAAGAACCACATAGTTAGCATTGCAGTTCAGAAGTTGTGTATACTCAATGTAGGCTAATGGGATATTTCGCGAACGCTTTTGCATCAACTAATATTGTGGGGTACCCTGCCAAATACCTATTCCAAGTCTAAAAGTGCAATATGAACTGTTTAATTATTTTCCCGATGCCGTTCTGGGATCAGACTAGCTACGTGAATGGCATCTGTTGTTCCGGTTCTTTTGACAAATTCGCATTTGTTCGGCGTGGTGGAAATAATGTTGCAAAGAAGAGCATCAAGAACTCGTACCAAGATTTTCATGGCATGCCACAATGGACGAATCCTGTAGTAGTTTGAGCATTCAGTCAAATCACATTTACCCCTCCACATATGCACAGTTATGTTGATCGTCTAGAGCAGGGCCTCTCAAACGCCCAAAATCTCACGCGTGCAAATTGAGGCGAAGAGTTCCTGTGTACAGTGCATCGGTCCCATTCGGCTCTGCTCGGACCAACGCTTCGTCTCTTGGCTACTCGGCTAAGCTCGGCTCAACTCGGCTCGGATTTGGAGCGCTACGGAGCAAGCGAGGAAGAAGGAGACAGACGGCGCGAGCGAGACAGGCGTGGGGAAAGAGAGAGACGGCGCTATTGCTCCAAATCGAGGAGTGGAGGTCTGCACTCTGGTCAACCAAGCAAATTCGTCTTTTGCACCGTGCACAGTGGTGGTGCATGCACCCTGAGAGGCCCTGGTCTAGAGTCTAGACTGTAGGTACTCAGCCTGATTCAACAACATGATTGAGAAGGCCTGTGAGGATAGAAGCGCCGTGAAGGCCATCGGAAGGGTAGGGCGTAAAAAGAAAATACTCCCTAGACCTCGAAACCTAATACCACGCGGGTCGGAAAAGAACAAGAGTTGGCCAAGTGGGGTCGGATAAGATAGACGAAAGTGAGGAGCCTGTTACGAGTAGATGAAACCAATGCCAGGACTCAGATAAGGATCCCGTGGCCGCTAAACCACGCTCTCAATTTAAGTGTCCCTGGGGCTCTTCGCCTCTTACGACAGGCAGGAGATACGGTGCTTGTTATTCTACAGGGAGTTGATGGTATGGATCCAAAGATCGAATTGGCGTTCTGTACTGTAGGAGAATTAATCTCCCCAACACTAGTGGATTGCAGTTCGATCAACCGAGCTCGATAGCTAGAGTCGCTTAAGTGCGGCCAGTATCCAGTAATTGGGAGATAGTGGGTTCGAGCCCCACTGTCGGCAGCCCTGAAGATGGTTTTCCGTGGTTTCCCATTTTCACACCAGGCAAATGCCTGGGCTGTACCTTAATTAAGGCCACGGTCGCTTCCTTCCACTTCCTAGGCCTTTCCTATCCCATCGTCGCCATAAGACATATCTGTGTCGGTGCGACGTAAAGCAAATAGCAGTTCGATCATAAAGGGGATGGTGCCTGTCGTCCTTGATGTCTTATCTCGATAGATGATGTGCTTTAACCAAGCGACGTAGAAATAATAAACAAGCTAACATTTCCACAGAGTTTTATTTATTCGTTTAAATTCTAATATTACTTTTACGACTCACCAACGACTTTCGCTGTTTTCGGAAACGCCGGGGTGCCGGTGGTTTGTCCCGCAGTTCTTTTGACGTCCCAGTAAATCTACTGACACGAGTCTGGCGTATTTGCGCACCTTCAAATACCACCGCACCACGACCGGACTGAACCAGGATACTGAATCTCCCTACTTGGAGTCAGAAGGCCAGCGCTCTACCGTCTGAACTACTCAGCCCGACCCTTCTTCTCCTTTACGGATTTCTAACATTGTCATGCCTCCACTATCCACAAAGTGTTTATCGGGTTTGGCCGTACCTAACACTTCACAAGATGCGGAGTAAATTTGATTGGCTAGTCACGCAACATGGATGCCACTGGTCGACTGGCATCTTCTTTAACGGTACTAAGCGCACATGTGAGTTGTTTCTTGGAGTCTAGAAGCCAAACACTTCGTGCTTTCCGTCATCATCGTTCGTTTTCTGATCGAGCTTTAGGCCTCTTTTTAAACGTGTTTGCAATTGCTAGGGCATGGATTTCGGACACTGTGATATCCATCTGCATTGCGTTACCAAAACTTTAATCACCATGTCGTTGTCCACAGCCATCTCTTTCCTGTCCAACGTACGTATTGAAATAACCACGGAGATGCTCATCCGGTTCTACTGACTATAGGTAGATGTTAAGACAGTCTCCGACATTGTTTTCTCCTCTTCAGGGCAATTGGTTTGCGGAGAATAACAAGAGATTACTCGAAGGGTTATTGTACCGGTCTCGATTAAGTGGTTAGATATATGGCGAAATTGGACAATGTTATCTTGCAGTTTCTCCTTGACCATGACATCAAATCAGTTCTGAGATGACTTCTCACCATTATGAATGAGCTTGAAACTCTGATATCCTTTGACATTGCTCCTTGCTTTCCTTGTGTAAATAAGGTTTGAAACGTGACTGTCGTTTCATCATCGTCCACCGAAATCAACGGAGCAAACCATGTTAGGTCCACGACCATATTTTGTTACATAGGATATAATGGAAGTTCGTTGCATTATTTTCCCCTAGGGGCTCTTAACTTGGGAGCGGATTTGCTGACCACGAGATCCTTAGAGAATCTGGTATTGCTTCCACTTACTTATACCAGACTCCTCATTTTCATATATTTATCCAGCCTACCTTGGTCAACTCTTCTTCTTTTCCGACCCCGACGGTATTAGATGTCGTGGCTTTGGGAGTCTCATTCTTACGCCCTTTGTGGCCCTTGTCTTTCTTTGGCCGATACATTAATGTTGCTTTTTTTTTTCTACACTTGGCTTTACGTCGCACCGACACAGATAGGTTTTATGGCGATGATGGGATAGGAAAGGGCTAGGAGTGGGAGGGAAGCGGCAGTGGCCTGAATTAAGGTACAATCCCAGCATTTGCCTGGTGTGAACATGGGGAACCACGTAAAACCATCTTGAGGGCCGCCGATGGTGGGGCTCGAACCCACTATGTAAGCTAACAGCTGCGCGCCCCTAACCACACGGCCAACTCGCTCGGTACCTTCCTGTTTCGAAGTGCCGGACGCGGTCAATATTTCCCTCTAATTAACCACCGTTGCATTCTTAATTTGGATGTTCTGCAAACTAGGTGCCATTCCCTTTCGACAACACTTGATAGACTCATCCCAGTAGCAGCATAATGAGGGAACAAAGTCTCAGCATAGGGGAGCACTATACATGAAAAACTACCACGTTTATATCTTTATTCATAATATCATAATTTCATCCTCATCACGACGCGCAGGTCGCCTACGGGAGTCAAATCAAAAGATCTGCAACTGGCGAGCCGAACATGTCCTCGGACACTCCCGGCACTACGAGCCATACGACCGAGCTCGATAGCTGCAGTCGCTTAAGTGCGGCCAGTATCCAGTATTCGGGACCCCACTGTTGGCAGCCCTGAAAATGGTTTTCCGTGGTTTCCCCATTTTCACACCAGGCAAATGCTGGGGCTGTACCTTAATTAAGGCCAAGGCCGCTTCCTTCCCACTCCTAGCCCTTCCCTGTTCAATCGTCGCCATAAGGCTTCGGCCACAGTGCAGGCGGCGAGCGGAGCGTTGCGTTGTGTGGCGGCAAAGATGAGACTCAAACCTGCGTTAGCAAATGTATGTGGCCATAGTGCCAGCGGCGCGTCATTTTGGAGGGGAAGTTGGCTCAAGGACAACGCTGCATGCCGCTAGCCGCTCACTCCTGTTTGAGATTTCAGCTGCGCCGCTCGCAATGACTGTTAGTGAATTAATAAGGGAGGAGATGAAAGTGCTAATTTCTGAAGTTTAAACCTGAACTTTCCTATGGAACGACAGAGAGAAGAATTTCGAAAACCTATTAGTGACAAGGGAAGCCTGGAAAGAGATTGAAACGATCTTAAATATACGAGATAAATTCAGTTAAAAATCAATCACGGTTATGGAAATAAACAATATTGTATTTAATGCAACATATTATTATTATTATTATTATTATTATTATTTTACGCCCTATTATTATTGTTTAATTAATATTATTATCCTTTGTCATATATTGCCGATATGAAAACTTGTGTTCGTCATTGCATCTGACTTTTATGGGTCTCTGGAAGTTGGTGACTTGCTTCTGCAGTCGCGCCTTAAGTTTTAGAAAGAAGTCAAAAGTTTGAATGGACATAAAAGTTTATTTGCAACATCTTAGCAGGAAATCAATTGAGCTCTCCATATAAATGATGAAATTCCCCATGCGTTTCACGTAATTTATTTACTGGATGATCACGAAATTCTCTCCTAGTCCTACGTCAAATTCTTCAGTTTAGATACAACATTTCTAAAAGCAGAGACAAACGAGAAAATTGAAACTGCCATCATTTAATCACTACGTGCAGGGGAGACGCCGCGCCGCTTACTGACTCGCTAGATGTCCACACAGCCGCTCTCTCCTCCCCACTCTTCAAATTTTCGATAACGGCAACGCTCCGCTCGCCGCCTGCACTGTGGTCGTAGCTTTGACCTATCTGTGTCGGTGCGACGTAAAGCAACTAACAAAAAAAAAAAAAAAAAAAAAAAAAAGCCGTACGCCATTTCATTTCAGTATAAAATAGTTCTTGTAAACGTATTGGTTTCGTTCAATGTTCCATAACTGAAGTAATTCAGTGTATTTGTAAAAATATCCTATTACCACACTCCCCATATGAAATCGTTTTATATCCCAAGAGATTTCCCGATTTTCGTAAAATGCAGTTCTGAAATGATTTCATTTGATCTGAATCCTGGCTGCATGTGCAGTGTACACCTTCACTGCTTCCTGATTACTTGCCTGATTTGGCTATAATCAGTTTCTTTTGTAAAATATCGTTCAGTGGACGTCATATGCTTTGCAACACTCCTCCTCCTTCTACTACTACTACTACTACTACGCGGTTAGATTCGCGTTCAGTGAACTTGCATTAGGGAGTTGATGGGTTCGAGCCCCACTATCGACAGCCCTGAAGATGGTATTTCACGGTTTTCCATTTTTACACCAGGCAGTTTTACCTTAATTAAGGCGACGGCCGCTACCTTCCCAGTCCTAGCCCTTCTACAACCTTGCATCGCGGAAAACTTTCGATGTGTTATTGTGATGGACGTTAAACCTCTAGAAAAAATCTCTACTACTGCTACTACCTATTAGCTGGCGTCCTCAGGGGCCGGGGTTCGATTCCCGGTACTGATAGAAATTTAAGATTGGGCTGGTATATGGTTAGAAAGATGCATGCAGTTCACATCATTAAAAAGGGGGTAGTAGTTGGTAGTAGTGGTGATGGTGATGATTATTGTTTTAAGAGGGAGTATACCTGGCAACCATCCTCTATTAACACTAATCAGAGGGAAAATAAGGAAAGGGTCCAATACATCGAAAAAATGAAGGTATCGGCCAAAGAAAGATAACGGCTACGAAGGGCGTGAAAATGAAAGACGACTTCCTTGGCCTAGGAAAAAATAATACCGTCGGGGTCGGAAAAGAACAAGAGTTGGCCAAGGGAGGTCAGATAGGTTAGATGAAAGTGAGGAGCCCGGCGCAAGTAAGTGGAAGCAATGTTGGACCCCGTGGTCGCCAACCTAAGCTCCCAAGTTAAGGGCCCCTGTGGCCCATTTAGTCGCAATTAACGACAGGCAGGGGATACCGTGGGTGTTATTCTACCGCCCGCACCCGGAGGGGGCCTCCACTGGGCGTGTGCCTAAAATGAGCTGCATCACCTCGGGGCGAGGACATTAATTTACTACTACGCTACTAGCACTACAACGTAGTGAGAGAGGCAGGTCGAAGGCGTGTCAGGGGCCAGACAGAACATTAACCCGCAATCAATGTACCGTGGTGTGTATCAATTTACCAGGGTCATGGCTACTGGGCTCTTGGACCTTCACCAGGACAAGTGCACTTGTACTGAGTACAACGGTAGTGGACTTCGCTCAACCGAGGGTGTGACAATACAAGTCTCCAAGAGCCATGATCAAGCACATTGGTACATGTTATCCTGATGATAGCTACAGCATTTTAGTATCAACGTGGAGACACAAAATAACACGCAATATATTGCTAATAAATTCCTATTTCATGTGGCTATTGATAGCCTTCCGGCTGTGGTTATTTCTTGACGAATGCAGTATTTTTGTATCCGTCTCTTGGCTCACACCAGAGCAAAAGGTGGCCCTCCCTGATGTTCATCTCCACTCATCACAGTAGTACGTATAACAGTTCATTTGTATCGGGTTCATACGTTCCTGGAATACTATCCAGGCTGAAATTAGAGACATAAGTAACCTAAAGCTATTCAGAAGAATGTGCAGTAAATGTTACCTGCAATGAGATTAATTATTCTAAGAAGCACCCTCAAATGTTAGATTATTAAATAAATAAAATGTAAATGTAAGATGAGTGACATTATAGTTTAAATTTATCGAGATTTAGTTTAATAATAGTAAATACTATACAGTCACTTAATCATTTTAAAATTATTTTTACGATACTTTATATTTCAGTCCAATTACATTTTTCGTTTATTTTAAATTATATTAAATTTACTTTTAATTTCTTCTTCTTCTTCTTCTTCTTCTTCTTAATCCGTTTACCCTCCAGGGCTGGCTTTTCCCTCAGACTCAGCGAGGGATCCCACCTCTACCGCCTCAAGGGCAGTGGCCTGGAGCGTGGGACATTGAGTCGAGGATACAACTGGGGAGTATGACCAGTACCTCGCCCAGGCGGTCTCACCTGTTATGGTGAACAGCGGCCTTGTCGGGGGATGGGAAGATTGGAAAGAATAGACAAGGAAGAGGGAAGGAAGCGACCGTGGCATTAAGGTAGGTACCATCCCGGCATTTGCCTGGAGGAGAAGCGGAAAACCACAGAAAACCACGTCCAGGATGGCTGAGGTGGGAACGAACCCACCTCTACTCATATTTGACCTCCCGAGGCAGAGTGGACCCCGTTCCAGACCTCGTATCACTTTTCAAATTTCGTGGCAGAGCAGGGAATCGAACCCGGGCCTCCAGGGGTGGCAACTAATCACGCTAACACTACACCACAGAGGCGCACTACTTTTAATTTAAGTAGTTATAATTATCAGTATATTATGATTATGCAGGTGTATAATTTTATGCTTTGGCATAATAGCAGGTTTCATAGCCTGAGCCCCGCCATGTACAGAAAGTCATTAATAAATAAATAATGTCTGAGTATCTTAATTTATCTTACGTAAATTTCGTATCTATTTCTTTGCGATTGCTTTCATTATGTTGCACTACCCGTATGTAATTTTTAGGCGTCAGGTCTTGTTTTGTTTCTGTTTTAATGCATTTTCTTTTTATTCCTTTATTATCGTGAAATTTCTTCTTTCGATAATTTCTTGTAATATTTGATTTTCAAAGAAGAGTTTGTTGTATGCTTGTTGTTAAGTTATTTATGTTTTAATTTTACTTCATTGTCATGCTACTGTAAGTGAGCATTACCACCGTAATATCTCTCGATTGCAGAGAACTTGTCAATAATAATAATAATAATAATAATAATAATAATAATAATAATAATAATAATAATAATAATAATAATAATAATAATAATAATTGTTATCATCATCATCATCATCCTTCCAAGTAGTGGGCCAAGTGTCCCGTTACGGTCTTGCATTTTCTCTCCATCACTTCATCGAACGTTCGATACATCTATTACCCCTTGCTTGGTATCGTAGGATCTCCTTTGGTAGTCTTCCAAATTCCTCCTTCGAACGTGACGTTTCCGGTTTTCTTGATAACGTAATTAATAATAATAATAATAATAATAATAATAATAATAATAATAATAATAATAATAATAATAATAATAATAATAATAATATATTATATTATATTATATTATATTATATTATATTATATTATATTATATTATATTATATTATATTATATTATATTATATTATATTATATTATATTATATTATATTATATTATATTATATTATATTATGTCGATGATATCGTCAAAAGGGATTGAAGGACTCAAGTAGTAGTAGTAGTAGTAGTAGTAGTAGTAGTAGTAGTAGTAGTAGTAGTTGTTAAGAAGGAACCTATAGTTTTAGTGTCGACTTCGTTAACGCAACTCTCGAAAAAGCACTAGTTAAAACCTGTAAAAGATAAATACACTATTAAACGAAGAATGACACGTTTCGTTCTACAAGAACATCCTCAGATTCTATCAAAGCACTGCGCATGATTCAAAGTGATTTGGTTAAATCTGAGGATGTTCTTGTAGAACGAAACATGTCATCTTTGTTTTTTTTAAGCACTCGTGTCCTCATCCCGAGGTGGTGCAGCCATTTTCATGCACACCATCAATGGAGGTGAGCTGCATGTACCATTTCAACCACATATCAACCCTTCTGCCATTCTTATACACTGACTGACAGAGCAAATGCAACACAAAGAAGGAGTGGTCAGAACTTTATGCCAATTGCAGGGTACACTGACGTCACTGAGGTATGCTCATGATGTGAAATGCGCCGCTGTGCTGCGCACGTAGCGAACGATAAATGGGACACGGCGTTGGCGAATGGCCCACTTCGTACCGTGATTTCTCAGCCGACAGTCATTGTAGAACGTGTTGTCGTGTGCCACAGGACACGTGTATAGCTAAGAATGCCAGGCCGCCGTCAACGGAGGCATTTCCAGCAGACAGACGACTTTACGAGGGGTATGGTGATCGGGCTGAGAAGGGCAGGTTGGTCGCTTCGTCAAATCGCAGCCGATACCCATAGGGATGTGTCCACGGTGCAGCGCCTGTGCCGAAGATGGTTGGCGCAGGGACATGTGGCACGTGCGAGGGGTCCAGGCGCAGCCCGAGTGACGTCAGCACGCGAGGATCGGCGCATCCGCCGCCAAGCGGTGGCAGCCCCGCACGCCACGTCAACCGCCATTCTTCAGCATGTGCAAGACACCCTGGCTGTTCCAATATCGACCAGAACAATTTCCCGTCGATTGGTTGAAGGAGGCCTGCACTCCCGGCGTCCGCTCACAAGACTACCATTGACTCCACAGCATAGACGTGCACGCCTGGCATGGTGCCGGGCTAGAGCGACTTGGATGAGGGAATGGCGGAACGTCGTGTTCTCCGATGAGTCACGCTTCTGTTCTGTCAGTGATAGTCACCGCAGACGAGTGTGGCGTCGGCGTGGAGAAAGGTCAAATCCGGCAGTAACTGTGGAGCGCCCTACCGCTAGACAACGCGGCATCATGGTTTGGGGCGCTATTGCGTATGATTCCACGTCACCTCTAGTGCGTATTCAAGGCACGTTAAATGCCCACCGCTACGTGCAGCATGTGCTGCGGCCGGTGGCACTCCCGTACCTTCAGGGGCTGCCCAATGCTCTGTTTCAGCAGGATAATGCCCGCCCACACACTGCTCGCATCTCCCAACAACCTCTACGAGGTGTACAGATGCTTCCATGGCCAGCGTACTCTCCGGATCTCTCACCAATCGAACACGTGTGGGATCTCATTGGACGCCGTTTGCAAACTCTGCCCCAGCCTCGTACGGACGACCAACTGTGGCAAATGGTTGACAGAGAATGGAGAACCATCCCTCAGGACACCATCCGCACTCTTATTGACTCTGTACCTCGACGTGTTTCTGCGTGCATCGCCGCTCGCGGTGGTCCTACATCCTACTGAGTCGATGCCGTGCGCATTGTGTAACCTGCATATCGGTTTGAAATAAACATCAATTATTCGTCCGTGCCGTCTCTGTTTTTTCCCCAACTTTCATCCCTTTCGAACCACTCCTTCTTGGTGTTGCATTTGCTCTGTCAATCAGTGTATTTCTGGCAGTACCGGGGATCGAATCCGGGCCCCAGAGGACGGCAGCTAATAGCGCTAACCGTTACGCTACGGAGGCGGACGTCTTTGTTTAAGAGTGTGTGTATTTTTACAGGTACGTTATAGTGTTATCAAAGTTTTAACCAGAGTTGGGAAGTAATTGTTTAACAGTAACGACTGCTCTGTTAGTAATTTTTACTTATAATGGTCACATTTCACAAAAAGTAATTTTTACTTCTGATATACTTCTTGAAAGCCAGCCCCGTGGTGTAGGGGTAGCGTGCCTGCCTCTTACCCGGAGGCCCCGGGTTAGATTCCCGGCCAGGTCAAGGAATTTTACCTGGACCTGAGGGCTGGTTCGAGGTCCACTCAGCCTACGTGATTAGAATTGAGGAGCTATCTGACGGTGAGATAGCGAACCCGGTCTAGAAAGCCAAGAATAACGGCCGAGAGGATTCGTCGTGCTGACCACACGACACCTCGTAATCTGCAGGCCTGCGGGCTGAGCAGCGATCGCTTGGTAGGCCAAGGCCCTTCAAGGGCAGTAGTGCCATGGGGTTTGGTTTGGTTTTTATACTTCTTGAAATAAAATTTTAATCGTTACTTTCTAGTAATAATTTATATATACCCCACGGAAGTAGAAACGGGAAAAGGCACGCGGCTGTGAGCTTGCGTCCGGGAGATAGTGGACTCGAATCCCACTGTCGCAAGCCCTGAAGATGGTTTTCCATGGTTTCCCATTTCACACCAGGCAAATGATGGAGCTGTACCTTAATTAAGGCCACGGCCACCTCCATCCCACTCCTAGGCCTTCCCTATCCCATCGTCGCCATAACATATCTGTGTCGGTGCGACGTAAGGCGCCTAGCAAAAAACGAAAAAGGGAAAAAATGAACTATGATGAAGGTAACTTTATTTTTGAGCCTCCGTGGCTCAGGCGGCAGCCCGCCGGCCTCTCACCACTAGATTGCGTGGTTCAAATTTCGGTCACTCCATGTGAGATTTGTGCTGGAAAAAGCGGAGGCGGGACAGGTTTTTATCCGGGTACTCCGGTTTTCCCTGTCATCTTTCATTCCAGCAACACTCTCCACTATCATTTCATTTCATCTGTCAGTCATTAATCATTGCCCCAGAGGAGGGCGACAGGCTTCGGCAGCCGGCACAATTCCTATTCTCGCTGCTAGATGGGGGCTTCATTCATTCCATTCCTGACCCGGTCGAATGAATGGAAACAGGCTGTGGATTTTCATTTTTGAAGGTAAGGTTTTCATTTTATTACAGCAGAACGAGTAGCTTCGCCAGTTTTGGATGACGTGGTTTCTTATCTCTCCAGTACTTTCAAACAGATTACACTTATCTCAACAGTGTTTTAAAAATTAAACACAGGCATTCTTTCAAGTGTTTCTGAAGGGCGTCACCCACTTACGACGCTTTGGTGTGCCGAATGAGACCATTCTGAGCTGGGGCATACAAAAATTGGAAGCCTCGATATCGATTTCGAGGCATCACCTCTATACTCCACCTTCTTAATTAAAGCAAAGCAATTAAAGTACAGATCTGCTTCTTCTGTGTCATGAAGTATTGTTTTATCTACGTTATCATTATAATTATCTTTTATTCTGTATTATAATTAGATTACTAAATTTATATTGTTTCATATTCTTTGTCGGTTTGGCAACCTCAATCATTTGAGGAATAATAATAATAATAATAATAATAATAATAATAATAATAATAATAATAATAATAATAATAATAATAATAATAATAATAATAATAATACAAACCAAACGTTTATGCAAACTATATACATTTAGTACAGTACAATCTGTTCAAAAGACTAGCTGCAAGATTACAAAACTATTACATAGATTTTATTTTTTAAATTGCCCATTTTGTAGGGGTTGAAATGAAGCCTCCGTGGCTCAGGCGACAGCTCGCCGGCCTCTCACCGCTGGATACCGTGGTTCAAATCCCGGTCACTCTATGTGAGATTTCTGCTGGACACAGCGGAGGCAGGACAGGTTTTTCTCCGGGTACTCCGGTTTTCCGTGTCATCTTGCATTCCAGCAACACTCTCCATTAACATTTCATTTCATCTGTCAGTCACTTATCATTGCCCCAGAGGAGTGCGACAGGCTTCGGCAGCCGGCACATTTCCTATCCTCGCCGCTAGTTGGGGGTTTCATTCATTCCATTCCTGACCCGGTTAAATGACTGAAAACAGGCTGTGGATTATCATTTTCATTGTAGTGATTGAAATACAACATCAACTTCTGCCTATGAATATTGAATTTTCACGACCGCATTGTAATCGAAACAGACTTTCAACGTATTAGGTCGTGTTACGTACATGTAGTACGTGTTGAAGAGATGTTAAGTACAAAACAAAAATGGCCAGCCGGACACCAGTGGGATCCGAACCCACAACCTCCCGATTTCGCGTCTCTATCAACAATACTATCTGTAATACTCTTACATTTTTGAATTCTGAATTCAATATACTTCTCTGCCAAAGTAGTATTAATATTTATCACTTAAATTAAACATTACTTTGAATATTTGGTCCTTTCGTACTAAAATATTCATTTATTATAAAGATAGAAACCGACCTGGCTTACGCCGGTCTGAACTCAGATCATGTAAGGATTTAAAAGTCAAACAGACTTATGAATTAAACTTATACACCTAATCATATTCCTTAATCCAACATCGAGGTCGCAATCTTTCTTGTCGGTTGAACCGACGCGAGATCGGGAGGTTGTGGGTTCGGATCCCACTGGTGTCCGGCTGGCCATTTTTGTTCTGTAGGCTACTTAACATCTCTTCAACACGTACTACATATACGTAACACGACCTAATACGTTGAAAGTCTGTTTCGATCAATTTCTGCCTTTTGTTTTTCTATTTTTAAAACTTTACTATACTCACATCAAAATCTAATGAAACCGTGCCATGTAATGTGATTTCTGGGATGCAAAAGTATAGGCGATTTCAGTGACGTCAGTGGACCTTGCCCTTTCACAATCGATGATGAGGACGCTGATTTCGTGAGTCTGTTTTGGTTCATATCATTTCATAGTTAGTTCTTTATAAGTTTTAGTCTCGAAAATGATCGTTCGGCGGAAGAAGCAGTAGGAGGAAGAATGAGAAACTGGTAAAACGCCGTGCCTGAATCTCGGACACTTGAAGCTATGATTAAGTTTCCTACTACTAATAGCTTTGTTAATTCATTTACAGGGTTTGTCACGGTCATTTCTTTTTTCAGTGTATTTTTTGAGAGAGCGTGTCGCTCATGTTACGAGAGACTCAGCACAACAATAATAATTGCAGCTAGATGCATTCACGCCGGCCCTGCGGTATAGAGGTAGCGTGCCTGCCTCTTACCCGGAGGACCCGTGCTCGTTTCCCGGCCAGGTCAGAGATTTTTACCTGTACCTGAGGGCTGGTTCGAGGTTCTCTCTGCCTACGTGATTACAATTGAGGAGCTGTCTGAAGGTGATTTGGCGGCCCCGGTCTAGAAAGCCAAGAATAAAGGCCGAGAGGAATCGTCATGCTGACCACACGACACCCCGTAATCTGCAGACCTTCGGGTTGAGCAGCGGTCGCTTGGTAGGCCATGGCTGTTCGGGGCTGTTGAGCCATGGAGTTTGGTTTGGTTTACATGCATTCACCTGATATCTGCTTACGAATTGTAAATACAATAATTTTCAACCCGGACAACAAAAGCTCCGTTATATGAACTTTTCCCATTCAGATTAGCATTCAGGTTAAATTAATTAATTAATTAATTAATTAATTAATTAATTAATTTATTTATTTATTTATTTATTTATTTATTTATTTGATTGATTATTCTATTTTATTTGCGGGGAAATCTGCTGGCCCCCCTAAGTCCCAAGCCCACTTGTATTGCAGGCCCGAAAAGTACGCCTCTGAGAACTAATTATGTTATTTGAAAATTAAATAGCAAATTATTCGAAACGCTACAAGTCATTAATTAAAATTAAAATGATCTGAAGAAGATAATTTCGAAAGTTCGTAGCGAACATGTTTAGTCTCACATAGTGATGAGAGCCACTTAATGTCTCTATACTCCAAAAACCCACACAAGATGAATATGGGACTGGTACAGCCTCGTACATCTATATAAATAAAATTGTAGGGGGTCCGCTGTCTGTAATTTCTTCTGTTTTGCCAATTTTTCAGATATTTATCCGTTTTAGGTCAACTCAAGACCGAATCGGTGGTTTTTACGTTTCGTGTCTGTTTGTTTGTCTGTTTGTCTGTTTGTCTGTTCCACCATCACGTCGAAACGGCTGGATAGATCTCAACCAAACTTCATATTTAGAGTATACTCATCCCGGGGAAGGTTTCGATATCCATATCATTTTAAAATCTTTGAATACACGGGGGGTTTATAAGAAACCCAGAATGGTTTTTCCACAATCACGTCGAAACGGCTGGATAGATCACAACCAAACTTCATATTTGGAGTACACTCATCCCGGGGAAGGTTTCGATATGCATATCATTTTAAAATCTTTGAACAGACGGGGGGTTTACAGGAAAACCTGAATGGTTTTTCCACCATCACTTCGAAACGGCTGGATAGATCTCAACCAAACTTCATATTTAGAGTATACTCATCCCGGGGAAGGTTTCGATATGCATATTATTTTAAAATCCTTGAATAGACGGGGGGTTTATAGGAAAACCCGAATGGTTTTCCTCCATTTTCTCTTATACTATTGATTTTCTGTAAACTTAGTTTACCGTACGTGAAACGTCTCTTCATTATAAACAACTTTCGTTATGTTCATAATTTACCTTACTCTTCACATGACGGAGAAATTTACAATTTTCCGCTGGTATCATGCTCTGCATTGAGTGACCGACAGACCGACAACGAACCTACAAGTTACCATGGCAACGTCTCTGACTGCATGCCAGCAGGGAAGTAACGTATTGCCATTTTCCTCATCATGCTTTTAAATTCGTGTTTGTTCCTTGGGTAGAAGGCAAGAGAGGCGTCAATCGGCCTATCTGCGGGATATTGGCGGAATATCGTTGGATGTTATAACCGCCCTCGAATAGATTAAGTAATAACACCATTAGTCATCTTCTTATTATTTGTTTACCTAAGAATCACTGGACCTAAATTTCTCCTCTGTTACCGCTTTATTATATCCATAACTCACACTAGCATAATTTATTGAGGGGCATTTGATTTTCCAAAACATTCACTTGGCATTTACATATTTGTCGTTATCCGGCTGTCCTCAGTTATAATCCATTTTCTATTACTTTCAACTTTCTTAACTGTATTATTTTCTTCCTTAATTACGCCGTATGTACTCGAGTGCTACAAACTACTGGATGTATTTCCACCAAGACTCACATTTAGAATACACCTGTCCTTGATAGGTTTTGGGCAAATATTGTTTCTAAATCCCTGAACTGACTGGGGGTTTATACGAAACCGAAACAGTGATTTTGCACTTCCACAAAATATACACAACCAAACTTAATGGAAATCTACCTACCTTGGTAGAAATTAATTTCTAATTTTTTTCCTCATGTGCATCATTTCGATACGAGGATTAATAAGGGAGATATCATTAACGGACCGTTTTTCTGTACAAGTCCCATCGGACTTAACTCAGGAGCGGGTGCGTGTAAAGCGTATTCCTTACAACTTGAAAACTACTGAAGACATTCGAACCAAACTTTGTATTTAGCATCCACCTGTCCAAAGGTAGGTTTTAAACTTAAATAACATTTCATGTTCCGGAATGGACTGGTGGTTTATAGGGAACCGAAATGGTTATTTTACTCTTCCACAATATATACAGAACAAGACCAACCTGACGAAATCGACCAAACGTGATAGAATTCCACCTCTAAACCCTTTTTTTCATGTGCATTTTTTCGTCAGGAGGATTAATAAGGGAGATATCATGAATGGTCACTTTTGCATGTTAAGTCCAGCGGACATAGCCCAAAGGGTGTTTTACATGGATCAGATTCCTTATCTATATAAATCAAATCGTAACGACTGTGTGCCTCTACACTGACTATTTTGGCGAAATTTTCGTACAGCTTTCCGTTTAAGGGGTAATAATGACCATCTCCATAATTTTTGGTTTAGTTACCTGGAAGTCCTAATTTTTACCCGCCTCGCCCAAAATCCAGATTGCGGCATAATCTGCCAGAAGAAAAAGAAGATAATTGAAATTTGACAAAATTATACCAGCCATTTAGGCCACTACATGCGGCGTGTCTTATGGTATAATCCTTTGTCGATATGACGTACGTTTAGTAGCAGTTAATCTGTAAATGAAGGTCTTCAATATTGTAAACACGCATATACGTTCGTATGTCGATCTATATATATTCACTGATGTCGATTTTTAGCGATCGAGAAAGGGTGGGTCTGCTATTGTAATCAGTACTCCCCACACCGACTTTGACTGGCTGCAGGAAAGGGTTCCTTCTCCAACTCCTGTGTAAGGAAGGCCTACAATTGTAATGAATAGTTCCCTTCTCGATTTGACTTGCAGAAGGCAAGTGAGCATGCAGTTTTATTTAAAACTCCCTACCCGATTGTGTTTGGCAGTAGGCAAGGGTGCCCGCCATTATAAAGAAATGTCCTCATCTAAAATGTGACTGGCATTAAGCATAGTGGCCTGCTATTTTGATGGAAACTCACCAACTTGGTGTGACTGGCAGTAAGCTGGCTGGCAGTAGGAAAATGGGCCTGGCATTATAATGATAACTGCACAACTCAATTTCGAGTGATAGTAGGGTAATTGCCTGCCATTATAATAGACACTCCTCAACTGTAATCTGTCTGGAAGTAGGAAAGGGGGCTGCCATTTTAACGGAAACTCCCCAAATCGATTCTGTCCGCGTAGTAGGCAATGGGGCCTGCAATTATAATGTAAACTTTCCAACTCGATTGTGAATGGCAGTAGGCAAGTGAGCCTGCCGTTATATCACAAATCCGTAACAAACACTTTACATTGGAAACAACGTACGGGGACCTCCCCATGCTCTTTGTCGGATAACGCTAAGAGACATGCAATTTTAAAACAATCTTATTTACTGCATGTACAGTATTTACTTCGATATTCGAATACAATGTAGAATACCGTAGCGAAGCACGGGTACATTCGCTAGTATAATATATAGTTACGTGCCAGCCTGACGTAGCCCCCTTCGGTACTTCAAGAAAGGGACTAGTGAGCCAGCCGACAGGGAGCTCCCAGCCGGCTGGAGGGCATGGCTGGCATTTCCGTGTATTGTCCTCGTCGGCTGGCTTACCTGTGAGTTTCTTCGATATTCAACGAGAATGTTCCGCCTCTAACCACATCGCGAATATTCTGGTTCACATCACCCGAGCTATAAAAAGGGAGGCTAGCCGCAGACAGCCAATCAGTGTTGGGCTCCGTGGTGGAGGCAGTGTTGGTGCTGGACTCGGAGTCAGTATTGGACTCGGGGTCAGTGTTGGACTCGGTGTGTTGGGGTTCGGTGGCTGGGCTGAGAACGACACAGGTGTTTGCTGTCGCCAGTGTCCCACCGAACTTGGAACGAAGAGGTGTGGTTCTTGGTATTTGAGTGCCCAGAGAGTAGCTGCATTGAAGATGACGTGCGGAACGGAAGACTGTGTGCTACCTGAGAATGTGGCTGTGCATTTCTGTGGACTGAGGATCGCCGTGAGTCAGCGCTATCGACAGTGTGAGGGTAATTGGACGTGTGTTAATATTCGTTGTTGTGAGTATCGTCCTGCTGTTGTATACTGCTGAGCTGTTGCTGCTTAGTTGTTCGCTGCATGTGACTGTGTCAATTACTGCACTATCTCTAGAGTCAAACCAGTGTATATCCCGTAGCCCTGTGTTCAAATCCAGCGGTCTACACACAGCGGCTGTATGAGGTGATTCGACTTGGGGAAGTGAAAGTAAGGATTAGCCGTCTCCAGGCAATAGCAACGGGCCGGACCGCTTGCTGTGCTATAAGGAAGAGAGACTTGTAAATGGACGGTAATGAGTAAGTACGGTCATTCATAGCTGAATAGACTTATTGTGTATGCATTCATTGTGCCATCGTGAAATAAATTACAATAATAAAACAGACAGAGTTTTATTCGTAACAATATGCATGTATCAGTGACTTCCTTAGGACTAGCGTTCCGTAAAGTAGTTACACCAATTACTAGTCGAAACTGTGGGCGATCATATATGGACTTATGCGGGATCCCCAGTTGTTTCAGATCCGACTTGACAGAAGAGATCCACTTGTTCCTGGATGCCTTTCCCCTACCTGCCACAGCAAAGAACCTGCTGGTAAGTCTGCAGGGGTTCATGCGGGTTAGGTGCCCGTAGAAGACGAGGCGCCTTTTTCTTATACACGTGTCAATGTCTTCTTGATGTTCGTATAGCTCAACATTGTGCCGAATTCTGTAAATGCGCCTCCCTCTTCTCTGACGGGCACCAGTATTCTCCTCAGGATCTTCCTTTCCTTGAGTTATAGTTTCCTGAGAGGACATTTCCTGGTCATCACGAGACGTAGAGAACATTTGGTTTTACTATTGCACTATAGTGCCTAAGTTTGAGATTCCTGGAGAGGTACCTTGATGCGTAGATGCTTCTGCAGAAGTGGTAGGCCCTCTCAAACTTGGTGTCTATGAAGAAGGTCTCAATCTGGTTCGCTGAGAACCACTCTCCTGGGTCCTTGACCTCCGGGACCTTATTGTAGATACATTTTGGAAGGGATGAATATGTTTAAGATGATAGTGAAGACTACTTCCAGCGTAACTGAACGATTTTCCACATTTCTTAAAAAATATTTTTCTGTCTGTCACCTTACAACAATCGTTTTGCTTAAGCCCGGAAATTTTACCAATATTTCCCCGCAACGGTTTATAAGCCATATTTGTAACTGAAGTTCACAAACACTGAATGCGAATTCTAATTAACAACTACACACGAACTGATATTTAAGTGGACACATTTTTCTGTTGTGTCTTTCTAGCAATTGATATCTGGGAATTCCTTAATGACAGTCTCATCAAGTACCTTCCACTCATCTATCCAGTATGCCGCCAGACTGTGTTTTGTGAAGGTCCGCAATATACTACAATAGCCTGACCGCTATTTCCTTTCCAATAGTTTGTAAAAACAATGGTCATAAGCATCGTTTTAAAAGAAAGCAATTAAGGATGTGTATTGCTTTCACCATTCTGAAAGAAAGATATGAACATCAGCTTATTTTAATGACCAATCAATCAGGTGAGGTTAGCACACTGAATGGCAAATAACAACACAATACACAGGTTTTGTACCACGAAAAAACAGTTCTTTTCCCTTCTCCACACTACAGTTTTAATCGGTTCGATTAATCAGCTAAAGCACATAGATTGGTTAATCGGATTTTTGGATCAATCGGTTAATCGGTTCGATTAATCGATTAAATCGACACCTATACCATAGTTTAAGTATTGTTAATATTGCGGCCATCATTATTGCTACCGGGCGAGTTAACCGTGCGGTTAGGGGCGCGCAGCAGTGAGCATACTTCCGGGAGATAGTACGTTCGAACCCACTGTCGGCAGCCCTGAAGATGGTTTTCCGTTGTTTCCCATTTTCACAACAGGAAAATGCTGCGGCTGTACCTTAATTAAAGCCAGGGCCTCTTCCTTCCCATTCCTAGGCCTTTCCTGTCCCATCGTCTCCATAAGACCTATCTGTGTCGGCGCTATGGAAAGCCAATTGTAAAAAAAAAATTGCAGACCAAAGAAAAAATATTCCGACCCCTCAAAGAACGGATGATATTGCGCAAAGAAAGGGTATGGTGATCAAAGACTTTGGAGCCTCAATACACAGTAAGGTCAGTCCTTTGGACCGCAACTTGGCAAGTTCGACCCTGGGTCAGTCCGGTGGTATTTGAAGGTGCTCAAATACGTCAGCCTCGTGTCGGTAGAATTACTGGCACGTAAAAGAATTCCTGCGGGACAAAATTCCGGCACTTCGACGTCTCCGAAAACCGTAAAAGTAGTTAGTGGGACGCAAAGCCAACACTATTGTTATTACAGTCTTTTTTGGGAAAGAATAGGAGTCGACCTAATTCGTTCGTTTGTATCAATCAATCAATCAATCAATCAATCGATCAATCAATCAATCAATCAATCAATCAATCAATCAATCAATCAATCAATCAATCAATCAATCAATCAATCAATCAAACAAACAATACTGATCTGCTTTTAGAGCATTCGCCCAGGTGTCAGATTCTCTATCTGTCCCCAACTTGGCAGGTTCGATCCTCGCTCAGTCCGGTGGTATTTAAAGGTCCTCAAATACGTCAGCCTCGTGTCAGCAGATTTGCTGGAACGTAAAATAACTACTGTGTGACTAAATTCCGGCACCTCGGTGTCTCTGAAAACCGTAAAAGTAGTTATTGGGAAGTAAAGCAAATAACAGTACGTATTTATTATTATTGTTGTTTTCCTAGCCTTTTATTAAATGACTACAAAGAAACTGGATTTTAATTAACATCTCCCTTGGTAAGTTATTCCAATGCCTAACTCCCCTTCCTATAAACGAATATTTGCCCCAATTTGTCTTATTGAGTTCCAACTTTAACTTCATATTGTGATCTTTCCTACTTTTAAAGGCATCACCCAAACTTACTCGTCTACTAATATCATTCCACGCCATCTCTCCACTAACAGCGCGGAACATACCTCTTAGTCGAGATAGAAGGCAGTTCGGGTTTAGGAAAGGTTATTGTACTGAAGCTCAGCTTGTAGGACTTCAGAAAGATATATCAGTTATCTTGGATATAGGAGGTCAAATGGACTGCAGCGATTGACCTATCTAAGGCGTTGTTAGGCCCTGTTTTAGCCGGATGCCCTTCCTGACGCCAACCATATATGCAAGGATGTAATCACCATTAATTACGTGTTTCTGCGGTGGTTGGCAGTGTGGTATGTTGTCTGAATATGAAGAGGAGAGTGTTGGGACGGACACAAACACCCAGTCCCCGAACCAAGGGAAGTAATCACCGAAGATTAGAACCTCTCAACCCAGCCGGGATTCGAGCGCGTGGCGCTGAAGAGCGAAAGCCAAGATGCTGAGTGCAATTGGACTAGACAAAAGAGTGACTGAATGGGTTGCTATATTTCTAGAAAATAGATCTCAGAGTATCAGAGTAGGCGGACCTTTATCTGACCCTCAAGGGAGTATTATTGAACCTGTATGTTTTCTTATATATATAAATGATATGAGTATAAAAGTGGAATCCGTGATAAGGCTTTTTGCGGATGATGTTATTCTGTATAGAGTAATAAATAAGTTACAAGATTGTGAGAAACTGCAAAATGACCTCGATAATGTTGTGAAATGGACAGTAGGCAATGGTATAATGATATACGGTGCGCACATTTCAGCGGTGGTTCAGTGTCAATATTTGGACCGGCATTGTTGGTGACTATTTACTTGAGATGTATGTCCTTCCTCCTCGTCTGAACGGTGACGAATGCTACCGTTCCTCGGTAGAATCACTGCCTGGATTATTGGAAGATATTCGGCAACGAATGTGGCTGTACCATAATGGCGCTCCACCGCCTTTTACTCGCAGTGTCACGCAGCGCTTAAATGATTATTATCGAGGGAGAAGAGTAGGCCGTGGTGGTCCAATTAAATGGCCTCCGTTCTCGGCCGAATTAACTCCCATGGAATTTTCTTGTTACGTGAAGATAGAAGCAGAAGGGGAAAATATTGAAGATTTACTATGATTAAACCATTGGACGTATTTTTTTTCCTTTCTATCAGTATGTCATTCCTTTTCGCAATGTTGTGAGTAAAGGAATGATCGATTGTGTGGTGATAGCGTTGGATCTTCGCGCATGTTAAAATAATAATAAAGAACGTTACTGAGACCAACAGAAGAGATGAGAAATAATCGGGTACCGGCAAGAGTGTCTTAATTTGTGTTCTTGTACTGTGTGTGCAATTCATAAACAAACTGTGGATATTGCCTTTGAGAGACAAAGAGGTCCGCCTCTGTGGTGTAGTGGTTAGCGTGATTAGCTGCCACCCCCGGAGGCCCGGGTTCGATTCCCGGCTCTGCCACGAAATTTGAAAAGTGGTACGAGGGCTGGAACGGGGTCCACTCAGCCTCGGGAGGTCAACTGAGTAGAGGTGGGTTCGATTCCCACCTCAGCCATCCTGGAAGTGGTTTTCCGTGGTTTCCCACTTCTCCTCCAGGCGAATGTCGGGATGGTACCTAACTTAAGGCCACGGCAGCTTCCTTCCGTCTTCCTTGCCTATCCCTTCCAATCTTCCCATCCGTCCACAAGGCCCCTGTTCAGCATAGCAGGTGAGGCCGCCTGGGCGAGGTACTGGTCATACTCCCCAGTTGTATCCCCCGACCAAGAGTCTGAAGCTCCAGGACACTGCCCTTGAGGCGGTAGAGGTGGGATCCCTCGCTAAGTCCGAGGGAAAAACCGAACCTGGAGGGTAAACAGATGTTGATGATGATGATGATGATGATGAGACAAAGAGAATATTCTGCGCCAGTAGACCAAAGAAACTTGTGCATTCGCGCGGAACATTATCTCTGTCTCCATCTATCATACATATCATACATACTTCCCCACCCTATACAGCGAATTCCGTGGTTCAGGCGGCAGCGCGCCGGCCTCTCACCGCTGAGTTCCGTGGTTCAAATTCCGGTCACTCCATGTGAGATTTGTGCTGAACAAAGCGGAGGCGGGACAGGTTTTTCTCTGGGTACTCCGGTTATCCGTGTCATCTTTCATTCCAGCAACACTCTCCAATATCATTTCATTTCATTTGTCAGTGATTAAACATTGCCGCAGAGGAGTGCGACAGACTTCGGCAGCCGGCACAATTCCTATCCTGGCCGCTAGATGGTGTATTCATTCATTCTTTCTATTCCTGACCCGGTCAAACGACTGGACACAGGCTGTGGATTTTTCATGCTTTCACAGCAAATGCGGTGAGTTCGTCAATCAGAATCGCGCACCCGGAAGTAACAAACTAACTTCGTTTTCTAGAAAAGGAACATTTTCTCCGCCAATCAAATTGCGCCATCGTTCTTTATATAAAACGAAGAGAATCCCCCAATTTAGATACTCCTTGTGTTATTTGTACAGCCTGGTCAAGAATAACTTTAGGTCTCTTTGGAATCTGCTTTACCACCATCACTTACGCGTGAATAACACAATGGCTGCTTCCAGTTTGTGCTGCAGCATGGCATCGTTAACATGTTGTCACGAACGATACGTCTACTGAGGAACTAACCAGCCTTCGGGCTGAGGACTCAACGTAGATACCCCTGAATAGCCCAGCGTGTACCACCTGCCACAGCACGATGCCTTGCCTTTATTTGCCAGGTGAAACAATGCGGATTCCACTAGACTGTTTATGCTGTTCAGAATAACAAACGTGTATTATAACGTGGTGGATCTCTGAAGCTAACCTTACTGACACAACAGCTATCAACGGTATTGAATGACGCACACCACACTTAACTGCTCGTACTCTGCTTTACGTCGCACCGACACAGGTAGGTGGTGTTGGTAATTATTGTTTTAAGAGGAAGTACTACCTCTGTATAACACTAATCAGAGAGAAAAAAATGGAAGGGATTCGATACTTCGAAAAATGACGGTATCGGCCAAAGGAAGACAAGTGCAACGAAGGGCGTGAAAATGAAAGACTCCCTAGGCCTTGCAACCTAATACCGCCGGGGTCGGAAAAGAGCATATGTTGACCAAGGGAGGTCGGATAGGGTAGATGAAAGTGAGGAGCGTGACACAAGTAAGTGCAAACAATGCCAAGACTCAGCGCAGGGTCCAGTGGTCGCCAACCCACACTCCGAAGTTAAGAGCCCTTGAGGCCCCTTTTAGTCGCCTCTTACGACAGGCAGAGGATACCGTGGGTGTTATTCGACACATGTAGGTCTTATGGCGACGATGGGATAGGAAATGGCTGGGAGTGAGAAGGAAACGATCGTGACCTTAGTGTGAAAATGGGAAACCACAGAAAACCATCCTCAGGTCTGCGGACAGTGGGGTTCGAACCCACTATCTCCCGAATGCAAGCTGATAGCTATGTGACCCAAACCGCACAGCCATTTGCTCAGTATATCAGAGTTTAAATAGGACGGCAGGCAACACCACGGTATACATACGTAAGAAGATTGACCAACTTGAAGCCATAATATACTAGACTCTGTTTACGTGTGCTGAGGAATCTCAAAACATACGAACCATTGCTTTCTTTTCAAACAACGATGTAATGCAACTACAATTAAGGATGTTCCCATAATAAAAGACGTTTGCAATAGCTGTTCGGTCAACCATGACTTACATTTACACAGACGGCTCTCGCACATCTAATATCGCTGATTTTTTAAAATTTCTATTTGGTTTGCGTCGCACCGGCACAGATAGGTTTTATGGCAATGATGGTATAGGAAAGGGCTAAGACTGGGAAGGATACGGCCGTGGCCTTAATTAAAGTACAGCCCCAGCATTTGCCTGGTGTGAAAATGGGAAACCACGGAAAACCATCTTCAGAGCTGCCGACAGTGGGGTTCGAACCCACTATCTCCCGGATGCAAGTTCACAGCTGCGCGCCCCAAACCGCACGGCCAACTCGCCCGGTATCGCTCAGTCTGACAAAGAGGGGTATACATTCGTGTTGTACGAGAACAGCGTAGTGTTTTCAGCCCAGTATAATTTGTCATTCAGCTGCTCAGTAATTCAAGCCTAACTATGAGCCATTGAGTCTGCTGTGGAGTGGTATGAACACAACTACATTAGTGCTCGGTGGTGGTGGTGGTGATTATTGTTTTAAGAGGAAGTACAACTAGGCAACCATCCTCTATTAACACTAATCAGAGAGAAAGTCCGGCTCCATGGCTAAATGGTTAGCGTGCTGGCCTTTGGCCACAGGGGTCCCAGGTTCGATTCCCGGCAGGGTCGGGAATTTTAACCTTAATTGCTTAATTTCGCCGGCACGGGGGCTGGGTGTATGTGTCGTCTTCATCATCATTTCATCCTCATCATGACGCGCAGGTCGCCTACGGGAGTCAAATCAAAAGACCTGCATCTGGCGAGCCGAACTTGTCCTCGGACACTCCCGGCACTAAAATCCATACGCCATTTCATTTTTTCAGAGAGAAGCACGGATCCCTAGGCCTCGTTACCTAATAGCGTCGGGGTCGGAAAAGAACAAGAGTTGACTAAGGGAGGTCGGATAGGGTAGATGAAAGTGGGGAGCTTGGCACAATAAGTGGAAATAATGCCAGGGCTCAGCTAAGGGCCCCGTGGTCACCAACCCATGGTCAGAAGTTAAGAGGCCCTGGAGCCTCGTTTAGTCGCCTCTTACGACAGGCAGTGAACCGCCCCCACCCACAGGGGATTAGTGCTCGGATACTAAGTGACTCGCAGACTGCAAATTCAATCAACAACAAGCTCAATAGCAGCTACTATAAGATCTACAGCATAGCAGTGCCTCCACATCTTCTTTCCTGGATCCGAGGACACACCGGTTCTCCTTGAAATGACAAGGCAGACATCCTCGCAAAAGCAGCCTCCTCATTTTATATACACTGCCGGAAAAGAAAGTAACATGAAACATCCCCAAGGACAAGGTAATTTTATTCACAAACGATGTAACATGTAGTTCATCATTGCCGGAGTATATGATTACAAATTCAGACATATCACATTTAAGGGTGCCCAAACACTACACAGTGTACCACCTATTGTGGTATTGCACACGTGTATTCGCGTATGCAAACGATCATAAAGGTGCCGAATGAAACTCGGCAATGGTTCTTGCAGGCTCTGGAGAACGCGTAAGTTCCCGCTTCATCTGTCCTATACGTGTTCACATGACGAGAGATCCGGTGATCTTGCTGTCCAAGGCAGTTGTACACTAGCGTCGCAGCAGCTGTATGTGGACGCGCATTGTCCTGCTGAAAAAGCACATCACCTTCCTGTCGAAGAAATCGCAATAGCACGGGGACAACAACCTGTCTAATGTCGCAGGCACTGCAGAAACACCAACTGTGATTGCGACATCATGAAGTCTAGATGGGACCTGGGTGTCGTGGGCGAATGCACTCTGGAATAGGTCGCTCGCCAGGTCTAAGCTGTACACGCGTACGACCATCACCTGCATACAGAAAGAACCTCGTCTCGTTACCGAAGACAATAGAGCGCCATTCCCCTCTCTAGTCGACACTTCCACAACACCAGAGTAGCCGTGCTTGGCGATGTCGTGGTGTCAGTGGTAGCCCGGTCAGAGGCACACGTGATCGTAATCCTGCTGCAAGCAGACGGTTCCTATTGATCCCTGGCGACACAGCACGTACAACATGAGACCGGATTTCGTTCCTGGATGATGTTCGGTCGGCCACCGCTGCGCGCACAATGCCTCGATATGTACTACGCGGATGTCCGGAACCTGGTCTACAGGAGTGTGAGTGTTCCACAGATCACTGCTGAAAGCAACGGCACACCACCGATACATTGTGGCCGACATGTGCAGCAATCCATCAATACGCCCATCCAGCTTCCCGCAGGCCCACAATGTCGGCGGGGGATGGCTGTGCTCTAGAATGAATTTGCAAACACTGCTCATTTCTAACTTCGTCCGACTCGTTGGCTGAACGGTCAGCGTACTGGCCTTCGGTTCAGAGGGTCCTTAATTGGTTAACTCGCGCAGGTCGCCTACGGGTGTCAAGTAGAAAGACTTGCACGTGGCGAGCCGAGCCCGTCCTGGGATATCCCGGCACTAAAAGCCATACGACATTTCATTTTTTTCTTTTCTAACCTCAACTCGGTTACTGCCTGCTGAATTAAAACAGAATGCGCACGAAGAGGCCTCCTGAGCGTCATCTGATCGCCGATGTCGGTGACAAATAAATCACTAACACAACAACTCTCGGTATGCACATATTTTACCCTGGTGCCACTGAACACCGTCCTTGAGGACGTTAAATGTTCCATTACCTATACAAATGTCCGACTCGTTGGCTGAACGTTCTGCGTACTGGCCTTCGGTTCAGAGGGTCCCGGGTTCGATTCCCGGCCGGGTCGGGGATTTTAACCTTAATTGGTTAATTCCAGTGACACGGGGGCTGGGTGTATGTGTTGTCTTCATCATCATTTCATCCTCATCACGACGCGCAGGTCGCCTACGGGAGTCGAATAGAAAGACCTGCACCTGGCGAGCCGAACCCTTCCTGGGATATCCCGGCACTAAAAGCCATACGACATTTCATTTCATTACCTATACAAATCAGTCCCCATGCTAAGCTTAAACCCAAATGAAGACATTGTCCTGGGGAGGAGGTCCAGTACCTCACCCAGGTGGCCTCACCTGCTATACTGAACAGGGGTCCTCAGGGGGATGGAAAGATTGCAATGGATAGACAAGGAAGAGGGAAGGAAGCGGCCGTGGCCTTAAGGTAGGTATCATCCCAGCATTTGCCTGGAGGAGAAGTGGGGAACCACGGAAAACCACTTCGAGGATGGCTGAGGTGGGAATCGAACCCATCTCTACTCAGTTGACCTCCCGAGGCTGAGTGAACCCCGTTCTAGCCCTCGTACCATTTCTCAAATTTCGTGGCAGAGCCCGGAATCGAACCCAGGCCTCCGGGGTTGGCAGCTAATCACGCTAACCACTATACCACTTCAATAATTCAATGTCGTTATTTTGTGTCAAGTACCTATAATTAATCAACTGATCATACAATTTATTTTCACTGGGTCGAGACTGAAAAGAAATTGCTTCAGATATTATAAATGATCATAAAATATTCTGTACTCAAGTAAAATAGGATTCAAACTATTAGGATATTCTTCTTCTTCTTCTTCTTCGTTTAGGCCTACGATGGACCACGTGGTTCTTAACTCTGGTGAGCTCTTTTCTTCCTCTTAGCCCAGTATTCCTTCATTCTAGCGCTATGGATGTCTTTTCTTTCTTGAGTCCATTTCACTCCTACTCCTGGACGCAGTGATTTAGTTGTTAGTGACTGGAGAAAGTCAGATGTCTTGACTGACTTTCTGAATTTATCTCGGTTGTAAATGTCAATGTGATCAATCTTTCGGTATTGTATGTCTTTCCGCACTAAATTCGTCCATTTGGCATTTGTTGCTTTCCCTCTAGATACAGTGTTGAAGATTCTTGAAGTGAGTCTCTGGCTGTTAGGATATTCAATAAATGAATAATAAAATGATTGTTACATAGACGAGTTTGTAAAATAGGCCATACAGTACTACGACAAAGCCCATAACTCAGCTTGTACTTGTTCCCAAACATGTATACATGGGAACGTTAGCTCTCTCTCTCTCTCTCTCTCTCTGGATAACTGGTACAGTGTCGAGAGTCCGAAACCGAAGTGCGCGGGTTCAAACTCGTCAGAGGTAGTCGGACTTTTTAAGGGCAGAAGAAGGTCTTAACGGTATTCCATATCAGACGATGTCGGCATGTAGAAGCTCTTTGGCGATACATTTGGTGTTTACCCGACAAAATTAATTAAAACTCAGCCAGAGGTCACCAAACAGATTTTTCTGCCATCAGGTAGAGTGTCAAAATTAACACGCAGGCAATCTAAAAGGCACGAATTAAAATGCCTGCACGTGGTAACTAGGATATACTACTATTCTTTTCATGGCGGTGGTGGTGATTATTGTTTTAAGAGGAAGTACAACTAGGCAACCGCCTTCTATTTGTCAGCTTGCATTCGGGAGATAGTAGGTTCCAACCCCAATGTCGGCAGCCCTGAAGATGGTTTTCCGTGGTTTCCCATTTTCACATCAGGCAAATGCTGTGGCTGTATCTTAATCAAGACCCCGATCGATTTCTTCCCACTCCTAGCTCTTCCTTGTCCCATCGTCGCCGTATGACCTATCCGTGCGTGGAATGTTAGGGAATGGAATAAATTATCAAGGGAAATGTTCGTAAAAAGTGTTTGAAATCATTTAAGAAAAGGCTACTTGAACAACTGACAGGAAATCTGCCATCTGAACGACAATTCTCAATGCAAATTGACTGACTGAAGAACTATTATAAGGACAGCATTGAGTCTCTTAAGCTATGTTGGCTGACATCGCTTGTGTAACGTCACTGACAGTATCTGAAGTATTACATGCAGATTTGGATGAAGTGACCCTAGGGTGAGAAAATGATCCACTCAGGCCTTTAGTGATAACCCGTACCCTATTATTTCAGCACAAACTAATTTTATATTATCTGCTCTCTCCTCGTGCCTATGTTGGACGTAACAGCGCGTTTACAAATCGTTATCCGTGGACTTGATATCCGGTGGCGAGACCTCCAGCTAGGCCTAGATAAGATAAATACCATTACTGTAGATAACAGGTGCAATGTGGTGTTATCACCAATGTCAGCCCACATTTTTTACGTCCTGGAAGTAGCCTACTCATGAAAAAGATTCTATGTGTTGGGAAAGAATCATGGAATGACATTAATTGAGGATAAACTTGAATAGAGTTTTTAAAGTGGGAAGAACCATAATATGAAGATAAAGTTGAAATCCTTTCTTTCTTTCTTTCTTTCTTTCTTTCTTTCTTTCTTTCTTTCTTTCTTTCTTTCTTTTTCTTTCTTAATCCGTTTACCTTCCAAGGTTTGTTTTTCCCTCGGACTCAGCGAGGGATCCCACCTCTGCCGTCTCAAGGGCAGTGCCTTGAAGCGTGAGACTTTGGGACGGAGGGATACCTCGCCCAGGCTATCTTCCCCGCTATGCTGAACAGGTGCCTTGTGAGGGATGAGAAGATTGGGATAGATAAGGAAGAGGGAAGGAAGCGGCCGTGGCCTAAAGTAAGATACCATCTCGGCATTTGCCTGGAGAAGAAGTGGGAAACCGGAAACCACGGAAAACCACTTCGAGGATGGTTGACGTGGGAATCAAATGCCCCACTACTCACATGACCTCCCGAGGCTGAGTGGACCCCGTTCAAGCCCTCGTACCACTTTTCAAATTTCATGGCAGAGCCCGAAATCGAACCCGAGCCTCCGGGGGCGGCAGCTAATCTCGCTAACTACTACACCACAGAGGCGGACAAGTTCGAATTCAAGAGGACAAATTGGAGCAAAGGCTCATTTGTAGGAAGACCGAGTGGAGTGCGTTCGGGAAACGCATGTGTTCGAACTCCACCGTCGGCTATCTTGAGACTGGTGGTCTGTGGCTCCCCACTTTGATTTTCAGGCAAGTGCCGGGACAGTTTCTACTCATAGATCACAGGCGATTCATTCCACCTCTTTGCCCAATTTATTTCACCAGCCTATCATTCATTTAATCTTCGTCAGCTCCTCAACTGAGGCTGGTGACAGGAAAGGCATCCGACCGTAAACACTTGCCATATAGATATAACTTCATCGAACCTCATCACCGACTCCGTATCAGAAAGAGGGTCATAATCGTTTAGGCCTATAGGAAAATAAATTAGACATTGGAAGCATTTACCAAGGGAGATGTTCGATAGATCTCCATACCCTATGGAATCGTTTAAGAAAAGACTAGCTAAACAACTGATAGAGAATCTGCCACCTAGGTGACAGCCTTAATGCAGATCAGTGGTGATTGATTGATTGATTGATTGATTGATTGATTGATTGATTGATTGATTGATTGATCTTCCTTATTAAGGTGGCACCAACATTGCCTCCGATGATAAAGACAAGACCTTTCTTTATGAATACCTGATAAGAAGTTCGTTTCATGAAAAAGTAACATAATAATTTCCTATTGTCTCATAGGCTTCACTATTCCCTCCCAGAGCCTGATGTACAGCCGTTCATTTCAGTCAAGATAAATACACATTACAGTACATCTGGGTCTAGGATTCAGTTCCAGACTCTTAAGTCCGTGCTGGATTAACTGTTAATTAACTCAGAAATTAAGCATTTCCGGGCATATATTGGTATGAATTACTTTTCTTTCCTACATACGAGGAAATTTCGCCCCATATTATTGTTACACGTCCACCTTTGTGGTGTAATGTTAGTGTGATTAACTGCCAAAACCGGAGGCCCGGGTTCGATTCCCGGCTCTGCCACGAAATTTGAAGAGTGATACGAGGGCTGGAAAGGGGTCCACTCAGCCTCAAACTGAGTAGAGGGGATTCGATTTCCACCTCAGCCATCCTTGAAATGGTTTCCCACTTTTTCTCCAGACAAACACCGGGATGGTATACCTAATTTAAGACTACGGCCGCTTCCTTCCATCTTCCTTGCCTATACCTTCCAATCTTTCCATCCCCCACAAGGCCCCTGTTGGGCATAGCAGGTCAGGCCACTTGGGAGAAGTACTGGTCCTCCTCCCCAGTTGTATACACAACCAAATCTCTCATGCTCCAGAACACTGCCTTTGAGTCGGTAGAGGTAGGATCCCTCGCTGAGTCCGGGAAAACAAAACAACTCTGGAGGGTAAACGGGCAGACCGGAACAATTGTTCCGGAACATTAGGAGCTTGAGATGTAGTGTTTCGGTACCGTGTGCCGGCACACGGGACTGTAACTGCGCGATAGAAAGAACTTCGTGAGGCAACATGACATGCTCTGTGTCAGCAGGAATATGCTGCTGAACCGGACGTGCTGTGTGTAGTTAGTCAGCGTAAACTGCACGGAACATGAAGAAACAGTTGAAATACTGAAGTTCCCGCCCAATAATAATGTTTAAGTCTGCATGCGTGAATGAACCGTTGGGATCATTTTGTTTTAATATTGCACCGTCACAGATCGGTCTTACGGCGGCGATAGGATAGGATAGGAAAGGGTTAGGAGTGGTAAGGAAGCGGATGTGGCCTTAATTACGGTACAGTCCCAGCATTTGCCTGGTGTGAAAATGGGAAACCACGGAAAACTATCTTCAGGACTGCCGACAGTGGGGGGGTGGTGGTGGTGGTGGTGATTATTGTTTTAAGAGGAAGTACAACTAGGCAGCCATCCTCTATGGTAATACTAATCAGAGAGAAAAATGGAAGGGATCCGACACTTCGAAAAATGAAGGTATCGGCCAAAGAATGACAAGGGCCACGAAGGGCGTGAAAATGAAAGACTCCCTAGCCCTCGCAAACCTAATAGCGTCGGGGTCCGAAAAGAACAAGAGTTGACCAAGGGAGGTCAGATAGAATAGATGAAAGTGAGGAGCCTGGCACAAGTAAGTGGAAGCAATGCCAGAACTCAGCTGAGGACCCTGTGGTTGCCAACCCACGCTCCAAGGTTCAGAGCCCCTGAGGCCCCTTTTAGTCGCCTCTTACGACAGGCAGGGGATACCGTGGGTGTTATTCTACCGCCCCCACCCACAGGGGGACAGTGGGGGGGGGCATTAGAATTAAATGGAATGTTACTATGTGATGGATGTGATAAAAATGAAATGGCGTATGGCTTTTAGTGCCGGGAGTGTCCGAGGACGCTCGCCGAGTGCAGTCTTTTGATTTGACTCCCGTAGGCGACCTGCGCGTCGTGATGAGGATGAAATGATGATGAAGACGACACATACACTCAGCCCCCATGCTAGCGAAATTAACCAATGATGGTTAAAATTCCCGACCATACTGGGAATCGAACCTTGGACCCCTGTGACCCAAGACCAGCACTCTAACAATTTAGCCATGGAGCCGGACATGGGTGTGATGATACAGATGATTATAATATTACTACATCAGACCACCTAAATTATACAGTGTGAACACTCGGCTTCTTTGAATGTAGTTTTAGGCTACATTTCGCACACACATATTTTATAGACAACCTACAAACATCGCGCCATGCCGATGTTATTGAGTACACTCGTAAAGCTCTGACGGTCTTATGCCATGGATTTGGGAGCAGTAGCGCTCCTGAATGAACTTATTAGCCATTCGCAACAGCGAATTAAATCTTTATACATGTGGAAGAGGGATTTTTTTTTTCAATTTGTTTTACGTCCCACCGACACAGATAGGTTTTATGGTGACGATGGGGTGGGAAAGGCCTAGGATTGGGAAGGAAGCGGCCGTAGCCTTAGGTACAGCCCCAGCATTTGCCTGGTGTGTAAATGGGAAACCACGGAAAACCATGGCAGAGGGATTTGGACTACGCCATGCGTACTGCGGTAAAGTGTATTCTTCCTGCAAACACCGACGTCCCTCGTTATCTCAGTTGGAAACGGTAATGAATCCATGAGCAGCCGGATAAAGTGCGAGCTGGTTCCAATCACCGGAGGTGCCGTTTTCTATTTTTTTAATTTCATCTTACTTCACGGGCATATTGTCTCTTATATGTGTTTGGAGGGGCTGGATTGTTATTTGGCCCTGGAAAGGGCCGTTTGATTACCAGATCTGAACGGGAATAGTATGGCCGGTGGAAGTGACTTAAAGTACGTGAACACAAGTTCACTAACACAGTAGGAGCTCGAAATGGTGGCCTTCTTGAGTAATGCACATTTGGGTACGCCGTTGAACTGAGACTCTGACTTGCTGGAGCATGTTAGGTGTAACGGATCTGCAGGCCTTCGTAATTAGATTTCGAAGGCTCTCAGGACCTTGCGGCTGTTGTGCGTACCGTACTCTACTTGTTTTAAATGGCTGTAGAGAAGTTCAATGGTGTTAATTCTGGTGATATGGCGAGCCAGGGGACAGGTCTTCCCGTTCCTATCCATCGACCGTGATGTGTAGCATTCAGTTGGTTGCAGATTACTGCTGAATTGAACGGTGGAGCTCCATCAGGCTGAAACCGCATGGTAACACGCTGTCCTAGAGGCACATCCTCCAACAACAGTGGTAATTGATGTTGTGGCAATTCATGATACGATTATTGTGAAACCTTGATTCGTTCGAAAACAATATTTTCAAAGTAAATAGAGAGATGGATAATCCACCTAATCAATACTATGTGTTTTTTAAATTTATTTATTTATTTATTTATTTATTTATTTATTTATTTATTTATTTATTTATTTATTTATATATATATTTATATATTTCACATTTACATTATATCTAATACATGTTTCGAGAATATGCACATTCTCTTCTTCAGCTAATTATGTTAAAATTCGTGTATACAATAAGACCTAATGAAAATGGGGACCCCCTTTAAGAAAGCTAAAACTACGACAAGTACAATGTACCATATTAAAAATTGATGGATAGTGGCATGGAATTAAATTCCATCTTGTCATTTCAATATAAACACAGTAGGATAAAATGTTGTGCACTGAGCACTGTTGCGATGTGACGGCACTGTGTCCTTGGTGATCCAATACTCCCTTGTGAAATTCAATATAAACACAGTAGGATAAAATGTTGTGCACTGAGCACTGTTGCGATGTGACGGCACTGTGTCCTCGGTGATCCAATACTCCCTTGTGAAATTCAATATAAACACAGTAGGATAAAATGTTGTGCACTGAGCACTGTTGCGATGTGACGGCACTGTGTCCTCGGTGATCCAATACTCCCTTGTGAAATTCAATATAAACACAGTAGGATAAAATGTTGTGCACTGAGCACTGTTGCGATGTGACGGCACTGTGTCCTTGGTGATCCAATACTCCCTTGTGAAATTCAAGAATAATGTAAAATGAAGTAAAACCAAGTTGTCAAGACGATACCCTTAATCAATAGGTGTTTATGCAGCCAGGTTGATGTGAACTTTATATGATCTGTAAGAAGGAGAAACTGTAAGTCCAAAAATGTCCGTCTCTGTGGTGTAGTGGTTAGTGTGATTAGCTGCCACCCCGGGAGACCCGCGTTCCATTCCCGGCTCTGCCACGAAATTTGAAAAGTGGTACGAGGGCTGGAACGGGGTTCACTTAGCCTCGGGAGGTCAACTGAGTAGAGGTGGGTTTGATTCCCACCTCCGCCATCCTGGAAGTGGTTTTCCGTGGTTTCGCACTTCTCCTCCAGGCAAATGCAGGGATGGTACCTAACTTAAGGCCACGGTCGCTTCCTTCCCCCTTCCTTGTTTCTCCCTTCCAATCATCCCATCCCCCACAAGGCCCCTGTTCAGCATAGCGGGTGAGGTCGCCTAGGCGAGGTACTGGTCATCCTCCCCAGTTGTATCCCCGACCTAGAGTCTGAAGCTCCAGGACACTGAACTTGAGGCGGTAGAGGTGGGATCCCTCGCTGAGTCCGAGGGAAAAGCCGGCCCTGGAGGGTAAACAGATTAAGAAGAAGAAAAGGAAGTCCAAAAATGCAACAAACAAAATGAGAATACAACGCGTAAAAAATTATTAAACTCACCGATGTTATAATACAAGTGGTGAGCAAGGCTGCCGTGCGACTGTCAATCAAAGGGATATAAAAGCAACAGAAGCTGGTCGACGACTGATTGCGGAGACCAATACTGGCCATTATGGTCAAGATTTTTATAACAATATTTTCAAAACGAACGCCCCATCATTTTTTCACTTGCTTCAGTATCCATTCAAAAGAGTTAACCCGAGCTCCGAAATCTGCACCGTGGAGCTCCTGGTGTAGTTGCAGGTGACAGTAGTGAAACCGACTGTTATGCAAGATACGTATGCCTGGCTGATATCAGGCTGTAGTGCCACTGCTCGTGTGCGGGTTATCTGTGAGATAGTTTTACACAACCTCTACACTAGCTCCAGAAGTCCTAGCTACCTCTCTAACTGGAGGCAGTCCAGAGAGTGATTCTGTTGTACGCAAACGGCGTTCCAAATGACTAAAAGTAACTGCTATTTGTGGAAATCTCTCTTCGTAAATGCTATGTGCATGCAGAGCGTTCGCTCTTGATTCACCGCAAGTTAGAGGCATATCAACGCTTGAATACACAGCGAAGGAATGAACAGCGCTACCTCCATATCGCTGTTTTCAGCTTTCCCCTCGTATTTTACAATAGCAGATCATTTGGCGTCCGCCTCTGCGGTGTAGTGGTTAGTGTGATTTGCTGCCATCCCCGGAGGCCCGGGTTCGATTCCCGGCTCTGCCGCGAAATTGAAAAGTGGTACGAGGGATGGAACGGAGTCCACTCAGCCTCTGGAAGTCAACTGAGTAGAGGGTGTTCGATTCCCACCTCAGCCATCCTCGAAGAGGTTTTCCGTGGTTTCCCCACTTCTCCTCCAGGCAAATGCTGGGATGGTACCTAACTTAAGGCCATGGCCGCTTCCTTCCCCTTTTCTTGTCTATCCCTTCCAGTCTTCCCATCCTCCCCACAAGGCCCCTGTTCAGCATAACAGGTGAGGCCGCCTGGGCGAGGTACTGGTCATCTTCCCCAGTTTTATCCCCGACCCAATGTCTCACGCTCCAGGACACTGCCCTCGAAGCGGTAGAGGTGGGATCACTTGCTGAGTCCAAGGGAAAAACCAACCCTGTAGGGTAAACAGATCAACAAGAATAAGAAGAAGAAGAAGAAGAAGAAGAAGATCATTTGACTCGATATTTTAACATCGTTTGACAGATAGACGCATTCTCTAACCACCGGATGTATATTGATTTTTACAACGACATTGCTGTGACGACGTTATCTTACATCGTGTAACCTTAGAGGCTAGTTTCCTCTGCAAGTTCTACGCAGTGCCATGGTAGAATATCACAGGTAGGCATAGGAATTTGTCCACTTGTGTGGTGTAGTGGATAGTGTGATTAGCTGCCACCCCTGGATGCCCGGGTTCGATTACCGGCTCTAAAACAAAATTTGAAAAGTGGTACGAGGGCTGGAACGGAGTCCACTCAGCCTCGGAAGGTCAACTGAGTAGAGGGGGTTTCGATTCCCTCCTCAGCCATCCACGAAGTGGTTTTCCGTGGTTTCCCACTTCTCCTCCAGGCAAATGCCGGGATGGTACCTAACTTAAGTCCACTGCCACTTCCTTCCCTCTTCCTTCCCATCCACTCACGAGGCCCTTGTTCAGCATAGCAGGTGAGGCCGCCTGGGCGAGGTCCTGGCCCTGCTCTCCAGTTGTATCCCCGACCCAAGGTCTCATGTTCCAGGACACTACCCCTAAGGCGGTAGAGGTAGGATCCCTCGCTGAGTCCGAGGGAAAAATCAATCCTGGATGGTAAACAGATTAAGAAAGAAAGAAAGAAAGAAAGAAAGAAAGAAAGAAAGAAAAAAGAAAGAAAGCTTTTTTGCTAGTGGCTTTACGTCGCACAGACACAGATAGGTCTTATGGCGATGATGGGATAGGAGCGGGCTAGGAATTGGAAGGAAACGGCCGTGGCCTTATTTAATGTACAGCCTCCGCATTTGCCTGGTGTGAAAATGGGAAACCACGGAAAACCATCTTCAGGGCTGCCGACAGTGGGATTCTAACCCACTATCTTCCGGATGCAAGCTCACAGCTGCGCGGCCCTAACCGCACGGCCAACTTGCCCGGTAAAGAAAGAAAGAAAGAAAGAAAGAAAGAAAGAAAGAAAGAAAGAAAGAAAGAAAGAAAGAAAGGAATTTAGACCTTCAGTGTTTTGACGATTGAAGGGTGGTCGAATATCTAAAATTCAAAGAGGCAGGGGCCTCGCACTATAATAATAATAATAATAATAATAATAATAATAATAATAATAATAATAATAATAATAATAATAATGATGATAATAATAATATGCCTTTGCTGGCAGGACCTAGTGTTTACAGTGCACTATGTCTTCTGCTATGGGCTAGAGCAATTTTGTTACTTTCACTGATCTGTCTCTGTCTTATCCTTGGCTTTGACAATATGAAAGTGACTGAGGTATGAGCGATGCTAGTAATGCCATTCCTTGTGCAGCCAGTCCCTGCTATGAAAGGTGTGAAAACATTGTTCATAGGGCCGGTTGGTGCATGCATTTCACTGGGCTTGGCAGTCTAATATGTAATAGGAACTTCTGGCTCGGTGAGGAAAGCAACGGGAAACTACCTCACTCCTCATTTCCCTAGTACGCCTCTTCAGTGATGCCTAGGCCATCTATGACAGCTGATGGCAGAGCTATTGAGGATCCAACCAGCCTTAGGGCTGAAGGCTGAACATACAATAATAATAATAATAATAATAATAATAATAATAATAATAATAATTTGTTTACATCCTACAAACTACTTTCTGGAGGTTTCTGGGCCGCCAAGGTGCCGGAATTTCGTCCTGCAGAAGTTCTTTTACGTGGCAGTAAATCTACCGACGCGAGGTTGACGTATTTGAGCACCTTTAAATACCACCGGACTGAGCCAGGATCGAACCTGCCTAGTTGGGGTCAGAAGGCAAGCGCCTCTATCGCCACTCAACTCTTTTCTGTAGTGCCTTGCCGGACTGTCTCATGCCTGCATACATAGGTTCATACAGCAGACAACATAGGGTACTGAACCCATAATTCTACCTTGCTAAAAAAATTTGCAACTACAAGATGGTGGTGGTGGTGATTATTGTTTTAAGAGGAAGTACAACTAGGCAACCATCCTCTATATAACACTAATCAGAGGGAAAATATGGAAGGGGTCCGACACTTCGAAAAATGAAGATATTGGTCAAAGGAAGACAAGGGCCACGAAGGGCGTGAAAATGGGCTAGTTGCTTTACGTCGCACCGACACAGATAGGTTGTGGCTACTCCAACCGCTACTCTTATACCTTCATATCTTCCACACAATATAAATAACATTTGTTTGAGCGCCAGTTGCTTTTTTTAAGAAAAACAACAAAATTCGGTAGAGCATACCTCTTATATCAGTTATCTCAATGCGTGAGGTGATAAACTCACATATCTGGCAATATACAGGGATATGGATCAGGACAATATTAAATTACTGTTGCATTTCCACAATTGAGGATTGTACATGGAGCTGGAATCACTTATTATAATTAAAATAAAACTGAGTTTATGACTATAATTTACGTCACAATGAACAATCATTGACGTCTTTTAACCCGCCATCGGTATCGTTGTCCGCACTTACGCGAGAGGTAGCGTGTATAGGGGCTCCCTAACATCGGCTTGGTATATGATTTTAGTTCTTATACGAGCTCTTCTCGGCAGTTTGAATAAATTATACTAGTATTTGGTTATTTAGTATATATACTTATATATTTGTATATATCCACAATTGTTTATCACCTAAATACTTGCTACTACAATTTCGACTCGTACACTGTTTTCGTTCTTTTAGAAGGTAATTATAATTTTGTTTTAACAGACTGGTTTTATGTTAACTATTTATATAAATTTACAAAACTATTACTAAATATTATGAAAAGTAACAAAAATCCTTGGCATTACAAATACATATTACAGTACAAAACAAATGTTAACATGATGTAAACCTCATTATTTTGTATCATTGTCCTGTTCACTCATTTCTTTCAACTTCTTGCGAAAAACATTCACTGCATACTACTTTTGTTAGTCCAGTGTGCTCTTTGCATGTTGAGCGTTTGCACGCATCACAGCGAGCTGACGTAAATCGGTTTTTTCGAACTGGGAGTAGACACATCTTGGTTTCCGCTCGGGAACATCTGAAAATATATAGAGTAAACACCATAGCTTTTTTTGGTAATGATTATAAACAAGTTTTACAAAGTGTTCAATTAGATACTTGTAAAAATATAGAAGTGAGAACTGTTAGCAATACTTACCTGCGGCTGCTGGTGTCGCATTTCTACGGGAAGTTCTTGTCCAAAATATATTTTTGATGGAATTTCTGAGACCAATTGACAGAACATCGACTAAAGCACGTCTCAACAGATGTGGCTTTACGATTTCCAGGGCAAGATTCTTCAATCCAGCTCAAAATAAGAGATTCACTAGGCCTATTAGCCATTATAATTTCACTGTGATACCGTTTACTAAAACATTACACCAGCACGGAATGCGCAAAAACTGTGACGCCAAAGGTATCGAGGCTAGAATGCTCCTAACACTGCCTGTGACGCGACCGGTATCGTAGCGAGGCGCGGACTAACACTCCAGACAGAACGCACTTTCCCCACTCCTCCACGTGACACGTGTGCGTGAATCATCGCGTAACGAAGGAAAACATGTGACTCAAAAACTCATTTGAGAATACCCGGAGTTTGAAAAGTTTGAGTCTTAAACCAAAAAGCTTTTCTTAATAAGGAATGTTTTTGTTAGGGGCTACCTAACAACGATACCGATGGCGGGTTCATTTAACAAAAAAATATATATATAGTAAGATTTGCGGTACTAATAAAAGGAAAATTTAATCTAAACAAATAAAGCTATTGGCATGAACTTGAAGTGAGATGTGATATCGCCGCTGATTACATTCTTCTTCATGTTATGAATGCATAACATGTCTGATGCTTTAATTACCTGATGTCTGCATACACCGCTGTTGAACTTGAAATTCTTGGGAAAACCTATGAGCTGAAATCGGGAGCCGTCTGCTGTTATCTTCTTATATAACAAGGAGTTGGCCTACATACCATGCACGCGTGTAGGAAACTCCAATGTAATTACGTCCACTCAATATATTATAAGTAATTGACAATATTATTGAAACATCTTGTGAAGTCCATCCTCACAAGAAGATGATGTTTCTTTATCAGCATAGTACCCGTCTCTGCTCGGATACAACCACCACTTGTAGACCTCCTCGATTATTACAAGACCTCGTGAAAACACAACTCTTAGCTCTGACCATCACTCTAAGACCACTTCTTCCATTTGATACATCTGACTGTTACATATGACCTGAACGATATGATCTGAACGATATGATCTGAATACCTCTCACCACCGTTGCATCGACTTTTATAACCTCGCGATGACGACTCATCTCCCTACTCTCTGTTCATCCCTTCCACTTCAACATACAGTAGCTGGCGAATACTGACACTTGGTCGCAATCACGTGCCCACGCACTGATGTCATCAGTCAAGTGTTGTCTAAGCGTGCCCAAGCGGATTGCAGATGATTAAGTTTCATGCGTCACCGGGAATTCTACTTGCACACAACATTCTCAGTTAAACATAGCCTCGATTGCAAAATACTATGCCAGCTCATCTAGCCAGAGTTACAAGCCATAGCATGACTATATGAAACCAACAAATCTCACTTATTACAATACAGAATAATTACAAACAAATTTCACTTAACCTTTGATTAAATACAATAATATACGGGATGCCTAATTATTACAGTCTAAATGATGAGAAACAGAATATAAAATCGAATGAATCGGGTTAATAATAATAATAATAATAATAATAATAATAATAATAAATACTGAATGGAATCTGTAACCCTGTTGTACGGTTAGAGAACGCCTCCCTCATGAAATATCGATTAAATGAATCGATTGATTCATGAAATATATACATAATCACCTGAAATCGAGTACACCATAGATACATGTATAAAAATGCCCTTTACAAATTGGGTACATAGTATCATCGATCTGGATGTTCGTTGTTACACATATAAAACATTGATCAATTATCATTTTCACTTTGATTATACAGTATTATTTAAATACAGAGATTACATTTCTTTCTCACTTCTGTCGTTTCAAACGTTCATTTAGTGCCCAAAAGTAATTTTCGAAGACATTTCATTATATACACTGTCTCCAAGCACTGGAGTTTATTTCACTGCCGTGCTTCACTTAATATCACAACACACGCTAATTTCACTGAAGTCCAGTTCGCAATGCCAGCTTCATAAAACATGGTGAATTAACATAATAATGAAAAGTAATCAACAAACTCACATGATATATTTCTTAAGATTTCTTATATTGTATGTGCCTACGATATTTCCTTCCTTGTCTTCTAATGAATAAGCACATTTCCCAATCCGTTTCACTACGGTGAAGTATCCCTGATATAACAAGAAAAACTTAGAAAATTGACCAGCTTCTGCTGATGACAGGAGTGGCACTCTGAGTAAAACCTTGTCACCAAGTTCAAATTCATCCAATGTAGTCCTACAAAAGTTATCATGCACATCAATTTGTGTTCGTAAAGATGTGTTCTACGAGGCCGGTCACTAAAAACATCACAATGTGATATCATCAATTCACACAATTCATCCTTCTGACTTTCCGCTAAATTACATTTCTCCACTGTCTCATACAATTCATCTCTAGAATCTCTCTGTATAGACACATGGCAGACATCAATATTTTTCCTAATATTAGGAATTTCACAAGACCCTTCCGTACTAGAACACACTTTATTCGCACTAATTTCTGACAAAACATCATATGGTAACCTGACTTCCCTGTTACTCTTTCCCCAAATAAGATTGACATTACACAGATCAAAATTTAATTTAGCCTTGTGACACGTTAACCAGTCAGTACCTAAAATAACGGCATAAACTAAATTAGGCAAACTAAGCATGGTTGGAAAATACATTCTCCACTTATGTTAATGGGGACAGCTATTTGTTTATGCACTCTTTGAGACTTGTTTCCAACAGCTGTTACGATGAACGTATTCTTCACTGGAATTTCCGCTACATCATACTTCTCTCTCAAAACTTCCTCATACAGCTTGGAATTTACACATGACTTCTCACTACCAGCGTCCAACAAAATCTTAAATTTTCTGCCCCATATCAGCAGTTCAATCGTCGGTGTAACAGTAACACTACTTAAATTATCCTCATTACATAATATAAGATCACTTAACAAATCTTGCCTTATATCTAAATTTAAATTACACTTATAAAATTTATTGTCTACGATTAAGTCGTCACTTAAAACATTTGAATTATTGCTACTTAGGTCACAATCATGTTCACTTACAACTATAGGCTGGTCGACATTAACATACTTATCTACCTTATACGTGAACTCACCATTTACGGACTGTCTCAGTGACCTGTTTGTACAGTCCGTTGCGCGTTTAAATTACTTGGTTCGGTTACGACTTTTTGGTTACACACCTCAGTCGGCCTCCCCTGTTGCCTATTTCCTCTAGCGTCATTATTATTATTATTATGGCCTGGAATCCCCCGCCTCCCAGCTTCTGGTTGATTTCCATAATCACGCCTCCCAGTCCAGAAATTTTCCGAACTATTTTGATAATTTCTCTCCCTGGGAAATTATTATTAGGTCTCTCCTGATATTCTCTTCTGTGGTTACGATTATTCATAGGCCTGTCCTGATTATTAGATTGGTTACCCCTTCCTTCTACATTCCTATTTAGTGTCCTACTATTATTCAAGCTACTACCTAAAGCATCAAAACTTTCCAACAAAATCTCCATTTCCTTAATAGTCTCCACTTTTTGCATACAAACAGCTTCTCTTATTCTATCGGGATAGTTCTTAGCCATAAGTCTAACTATATCAGCCTCAGGTCCAATACATTCTAAATTTCTCCACACCAAAACATGTGCCCAAAATATTCTGTCATTCTAACACCCTCGTTAGAATTATACCTGCCAAACATTACTCTCTCTCTCTCTCTCTCTCTCTCTACTCTGAACAGCTTCACTCCAAAATTTAGCTATGAATTTTTCCTTAAATTCAGTTAGATTAGACATCGAGCTTTTATATACCTTAAACCAAGACTTAGTCTCTCCTACGAAAGCATGAGATAAGATCTCCAATGCAGTTTCCCAGCTAATAATATTGTCTCTTAATTGAACAGCAAATTTCTTCTCTACTACTCTCATAAATTCCATCGGGTTAAATTCTTTCCCAGAAAACTTAGGTATGTCATGATCTCTAGTGATTAAACCATTATTTACAATTATCTCACATACATTCTTACTATCACGCACTTCTTGCTGGAGTACTCTCTGGCAACTCAGAAATTTTTCTTCCACTGTTTCCTCAGACTTTTCTTGAATTTTTCTTAATTCTTCCAACTTTTTTTCGATTCTCTCACCTTCTGTGATAATGATTTTTGTTCACTCTCTAGATCACCTACTTCTCCAAGTTTTCTTTCCACATGTGTCCTACTAATACATTTCCTAGTTTCTTGCCCCACTGTATTGGTTATCTTTTCAAACCTTTCTTCTACTAACTCATTGATTTCTCCTTTATTAGACTCGATCATGGCGCCTAATTCATCAATCTGTTTGATGCATCTCTCACTAATTTGCTCTATTTCCGTATGGAGATTGCTCCGACCCAATTCCATCTCAGCTCTGATGTCACTACACTCCCTATTTACCTTACTTTCTAAGTTATTAATTTGCTTACTTATTTCTAACACCTTATGATCTATCTTATTACTAACATCATCAATCTTCTTATTAATACTATTTATGACCTTACTCTGAGCTTCAATTTTCCCACTCATAATATTATTCTGAGATTCAATTTTCTCACTCATAATATTATTCTGAGAGTCAATTTTCTCACGAATGGAATTATTCTGCTCAGTCATTTTGGACATCAGCAAATTAAATAAACCCAGGTCAATCACCCCTTTACTTTGATCTTGCGTGACAGCGTTTTCCTCACTTTCTACTATTTTCTGACTTTCAGCAGGTCCCAACTTAGTCACCAACTTCCTATTTATGTTACCACCTTGGATTTCCTTGGACACAATAACCTCAGCCTCATCACCTGACTGCATATTGCTATCCTTGTCCATCTTCGGTTTCCTACTAATTTTTCGCGATCTCAAAGCTATTTCCCCTTGCACTTCCTCTGACATTACCCCTTAAATACAAACTTCAACAAAATGACCTTCCTAACATTACTCGGTGAATTTAACATGTGCGTACTCATTAAAAGAACTGATCCATGTATATTGCCATTCAGAAACACTTTTTCTGAACCTTTCGAGCCCCACGTTGGGCGCCACGTTGTGGCTACTCCAACCACTACTCTTATACCTTCATATCTTGCACACAATATAATAACATTTGTTTGAGCGCCAGTTGCTTTTTTTTAAGAAAAACAACAAAATTCGGTAGAGCATACCTCTTATATCAATTATCTCAAGGCGTGAGGTGATAAACTCACATATCTGGCAATATACAGGGATATGGATCAAGACAATATTAAATTACTGTTGCATTTCCACAATTGAGGATTGTACATGGAGCTGGAATCACTTACTATAATTAAAATAAAACTGAGTTTATGACTATAATTTACGTCACAATGAACAATCATTGACGTCTTTTAATTTAACAAATATATATAGTGAGATTTGCGGTACTAATAAAAGGAAAATTTAATCTAAACAAAAAAGCTATTGGCATGAACTTGAAGTGAGATGTGATATCGCCGCTGATTACATTCTTCTTCATGTTATGAATGCATAACATGTCTGATGCTTTAATTACCTGATGTCTGCATACACCGCTGTTGAACTTGAAATTCTTGGGAAAACCTATGAGCTGAAATCGGGAGCCGTCTGCTGTTATCTTCTTATATAACAAGGAGTTGGCCTACATAACATGTACGCGTATAGGAAGCTCCAATGTAATTACGTCCACTCAATATATTATAAGTAATTGACAATATTATTGAAACATCTTGTGAAGTCCATCCTCACAAGAAGATGATGTTTCTTTATCAGCATAGTACCCGTCTCTGCTTGGATACAACCACCACTTGTAGACCTCCTCGATTATTACAAGACCTCTTGAAAACACAACTCTTAGCTCTGACCATCACTCTAAGACCACTTCTTCCATTTGATACATCTGACTGTTACATATGATCTGAACGATATGATCTGAATACCTCTCACCACCGTTGCATCGACTTTTATAACCTCGCGATGACGACTCATCTCCCTACTCTCTGTTCATCCCTTCCACTTCAACATACAGTAGCTGGCGAATACTGACACTTGGTCGCAATCACGTGCCCACGCACTGATGTCATCAGTCAAGTGTTGTCTAAGCGTGCCCAAGCGGATTGCAGATGATTAAGTTTCATGCGTCACCGGGAATTCTACTTGCACACAATATTCTCAGTTAAACATAGCCTCGATTGCAAAATACTATGCCAGCTCATCTAGCCAGAGTTACAAGCCATAGCATGACTATATGAAACCAACAAATCTCACTTACTACAATACAGAATAATTACAAACAAATTTCACTTAACCTATGATTAAATACAATAATATACGTGATGCCTAATTATTACCGTCTAAATGATGAGAAACAGAATATAAAATCTATTGAATCGGGTTAATAATGATAATAATAATAATAATAAATACTGAATGGAATCTGTAACCCTGTTGTATGGTTACAAGGTCTTATGGCGACGATGGGACATGAAAGGGCTAGGAGTGGGAAGGAAGCGGCCGTGGCCTTACTTAAGGTACAGCCCCAGCATTTGCCTGGTGTGAAAATGGGAAACCACGGAAAACCATCTTCAGGGCTGCCGACAGTGGGATTCGAACCTACTATCTCCCGAATACTGGATACTGACCGCACTTAAGCGACTGCATCTATCGAGCTCGGTTGCCTGAAAATGAATGACTCCCTAGCCCTCGCAAGCCTAATAGCGTCAGGGTCGGAAAAGAACAAGAGTTGACCAAGAGAGGTCGGATAGGATAGATGAAAGTGAAGAGCCTGGTACAAGTAAGTGGAAGCAATGCCAGGATTCAGCTAAGGGCCCCGTGGTCGTCAACCCACGCTCCAAAGTTCAGAGCCCATGAGGCCCCTCTTAGTCGCCTCTTACGACAGGCAGGGGATACCGTGGGTGTTATTCTGCCGCCCCCACCCACAGGGGGATACAAGATGGTGTGCAACCATATTTTTATTGCAAGCTCATCCCGCGTTCCGTGGCATGACAACTCACCGTGGGGAGCGCACCACTAATCTGAACGAGGTCGGAACATTTCGGCAGACCTCGGTTAATTAATAATGACATTCTGGATAATAATCCTCACTGCGAGAGATTTTGTTACTGTCATTAACAAAGAAATAAGTAATTAATTTTTTTTGGAAATATCTGATGAATCTAAATTCCACATGGTGGAAATGTATTTAATTAGATCAGGAGAGGTGGTGGTGGTGATTATTGTTTTAAGAGGAAGTACAACTAGGCAACCATCCTCTATATAACACTAATCAGAGAGAAAATATGGAAGGGTTCCGACACTTCGAAAAATGAAGATATTGGTGAAAGGAAGACAAGGGCAACGAAGGGCATGAAAATGAAAGACTCCCTAGCCCTCGCAAACCCAATAGCGTCAGGGTCGGAAAAGAACAAGAGCTGACCAAGGGAGGTTGGATAGGATAGATGAAAGTGAGGAGCCTGGCACAAGTAAGTGGAAGCAATGCCAGGACTCAGCTGAGGGCCCCGTGGTCACCAACCCACACTCCAAAGTTCAGAGCCCCTGGGGCTAGATCAGGAGAGAAGTTGGCTTGACGGAAACATGTGTCAAGTACGTACAGTAAAAATGCGCGACAACTCTAATGCACGAAATTAATTAATTACGCCCGTTAAAGTAACGGGAAAATTAGCAAACAACGCCATCATGACTGGAAAAATAGGTGAAATCTCTGGAGTGAGTCTCGAAGAAATCGGTCCAGTGGTCTTTAATTGGAGTGATTGCATCACAGTACATCATGCCAATCATAGCGTCCCTAGAAAATACTTAAATACCCACTTCTAAGGCAGGAGCGTCAGTCGTCATTCTATGTTCCGAGAGTGTGAAACCTACTTCAGGCAACATTAGAAGAAGACTGTAAGTGGGTGAAATAGACTTGTAAAATCTCTAAAGCCAGTTTGGCTTGAGGGATGAATATTTTACCAAGTGGTAAATGGTGAACGAAGACTAAATTAGCTATTTGAAACGTCGTAGTTACGACATATATCACAGTCGGGGAAGAAAATTATAAGTTTACTAAGTATAGGAATCCTAAACTTCTCATAGGGAGACAGCAGGTTCATAGAGAGTTTTTGTGAATTACTGCGGACAATGTTATTTTTTTGTAATCGGTAAGGGAGGACGATAGTCTGGTGGAGATAAGCTTTGTGTCCCACGGTCAGTCACACCTGTGAACATCTGGTTATAAGGGAGTTGGGAAGATTCCACAAAATGCATTAGTTGAGTTCTCGATACGAAGCGAGGAGGTTTAGCTGTTATATGTGTATGGAATAATTTATGGTAACGTGTGATGCTTCAGGCTAAGCGTAAAATCAGTGTATGTACAAGGTAATATTTCACTGAAGAATTCTTCTTTTCTTCTTCTTCTTCTTCTTCTTCTTCTTCTTCTTCTTCTTCTTCTTCTTCTTAAGACGCCGTCTCCGAGCAGAGGTTGGCGATCCACGTAACTAGCTCTGATCTTGACAGCGCAGAATGGAATGCCATTTCTGAAGTACAGCAGTGCCATCTTCGAAGGTCTTTCAGCCATGAATTTCTTCTTCTCCCAACAGATCTCTTCCCCTGTATCTTCCCTTCGATAATAAGCTGTAATAACTGATACCTCTCACTTCTCATGATATGTCCTAGGTATTACGTTTTCCTCTGTTTTATGGTGAGCAGTAGTTCTTTTTGCTTTTCATCCGACGAAGGACCTCGGCATTTGAGATTTTCAATACCCAGGATATCCGCTAGAGACGGTGATACAGGAACATTTCGAAGGCATCAATAAATTTTTCTATGATTGGATCCAGAGTCCAGTTTTCACATCCATATAGGAGAACAGAAAATATATAGCAGCGGATCATACGAATTCGTAGTTGGAGACTGAGATCTGACCTCACAAAGAATATCTTCATGGTAATGAATATTGTTACCTGGCCTGCTCAATTCTATATATTATCTCCAGTTTGGAGTTACATTGGTCATCCAAGATGGTACCCAGATATTTGAGAGAAGACACTTGCTCAACTATTTTATCTTTTATTGTGAGATTTGTTCGAATTGTCTTCTTAGAGAACACCACCAGTTTCGTTTTTCACTGTGCTGAACTAAGGAGTTTATCATGCACTGAAGGGCAGGCATGTCATCAGCTATGACAACAGTATCATCTGCATATCTGATGTTGTTGATGATTTTCCCGGTAATTTTGATCCCACCATGGTCTTCCAATGTTTCTTTAAAGATTGCCTCTGAGTAAATTTTAAACAACAGAGGTGACAGTACACAACCCTGGCGGACGCCCTTCCTGATCGAAGTAGTTTCTGAAGTTCCTTGATCAGTTTTGACATTTGCAAACTGATTCCAGTACAGGTTACTGATTATACGAAAGTCACCAGAGTCAATACCTGTTGATCTCAGAATCTCTATCATCTTATTGTGCCTGACACAATCAAAAGCTTTTTTATAGTATATAAAACAGGCATAGATATCAACATTCATATCTCTGCACCTCTGTAACAACACATTTAACGAGAAGAGTGCCTCACTTGTACCAACGCCATTTCGGAAACCGAACTGATTCTGATCCATGTGGAATTCACATTTTTTGTATATTCTAGTGTGAATGATTCGCAAGAATATTTTGAGCACGTGAGACATCAAACTTATCATACGATAATCATCGCGAGTTAGGCTTCTTCGGTAGTGGTATGAAGGTTGATTTCAGCCATTCTGGTGGTATTTCTCCTGATACATATATTTGATTGAATAATGATGTTAAGATATTGGGGCCGGTAGATTCCTGTTCTGTTATTACTTTGAGAACTTTACAGTTTCTTTACCATTCTTTTGAAGTTTTACGTAATGTACAACTTCACTTTTTGTTATTTCAGGGCTATTTTCATTTATTCTCTCGTCAGGTGAAGGAGGATCATTTCTGCCATCTTTGAAGAGATTTACTATATATTCCTTCCATAGTTTGAGTTTCCCTTCCACACCCAAGATGATTTCATTATTGGCATCTCTCAAAATTTGACCATATCGTCTCCGTTTCAAACCAGCAAGTTCTTTCACTTTCTTATGCAAGTTAAAATAGTCGTACTTCTCTTGAAGTATCTCAGTTCCTTTACATCTGTCTGTCATTCATAATACTCGGGCTTCCCTGCACTTTCTGCGTACAGCTTTGTTTAGAATTTTGCATTGAATGTGTTCTGTCCTTTTGTGCTTTCTCCTTTCATCCATAAGTTCTAGAATTTGATCTGTCATCCGTCTTTTGATGTTGTTGCAGTGTCCAATTTCATTTTCCTGGATTTCAATCACACTATCTTTAATGGCGTTCCATGTGTATTCTACCTCTGATGATCAGTGTATCTTATTAATTCCATCTTCTTTTCCAGTGCAGTTCCAACATTAGTACTTACTTTGCGATCCAATAGTTTCTTAATATCTATATGCTTGGATGGTTTAATTTTTCTAAAACGTATCATTTTAAGGTCCATTACAACTGGATTGTGGTCACTATTTACATCAGCACCGGGATACGTCTCAACGGATGTCACATATTTCTTTAGTTGTTGTTTTACCAAAATAAAATCAATTTGATTTCTTATGATCTTTTCGTCGTTATCGGCGGGTGATATCCATGTGTAAAGCTGCCGAGGAGGAAGTTTGAAGAATGTTTTAGAAACAAACAGACTGTGCTCCATACAGAACTGAACAAGTGTATCTCCTCTTATGTTACGTTCACCAAAACCATGGCTGCCTACAGTATTGGCTTCAATGCCAGCCCCTACTTTTGAGTTGAAATCACCCATGACCAATGTTATTTCTCCATTCTTAGTTATTTTCATAGCTTCCTCTAAGGTGTCATAGAATGCTTCTACTTCATCATCATCTTTATCGGCAGTTGGTGCATGGACCTGAATAACGTTCATGATCTGGTGTGATGTTTGTAACCACAGCAACATTACTCTATCACTAAGTGGTACAAAATCCAGAACTGAATTTGCGATCATTGATGAAATAAGCACAGCAACTCTATATCTGTGATTGGTGTCGGTTCCTCCCGAGAAGTACATATATCCTTCCTTCGTGTTCTGAATTCCTGATCCAGTCCATCTTACCTCACTCAATCCAAGGATGTCTACTTTCAATCTACACCTTTCTGCTTCCACATTTGCTAGTTTTTCACTCATATACAAACTGCGTACATTCCAAGTAGCAACTCGTAATTTCATGTCATAGATTTTGATTTTCCTAGCACTGTCAAGTATACAATCGTTCACAACTATGTTCGCAGCATTCCGCCCTGGAGATCCGATTGGGGGAATGGAAACTCAAGATACTAATTTCCGAGCCATGTTATGTGAATTTATAGGGATGTCCTTCAGGACCTTTAATGCAGTAGTTTCCCGTTGCTTTCTGCATTCTACTGCCGTTGACCACACTTGGTTCCTCCGCCTTTAGGGGCAATTTCTTACCCCTTGGACAATAGAGTGCCCAGACCTACATCCGCTCATCCACTCTCAAGGAGACTGTTGGCATCTGGTGTAGGGTGTCTCCTTATACCGGGAGATATTCGGTCCCCTTGCAGTCGCCTTTTACGATAAGCAGAGGTTACCGTGGGTGAATTCTAACCCGCAGACCACACCTTCCAAAAATGAACTGTAGAGTAGACACTATCAGTAAAATATTCTACAATATGAATTTTGATTAGTAGTATCCTTCGGAATACGACGTAGCATATGCACATTATTCTTACATGAAGCCGGTTCCTCATAGAAAGAATCCTGTGATGTCGTTATCATACCATCTCCTTTAATAGGTTTATCAGGATGATTGTAAGACCAATGAATACGAAGACCTTTGGTACCTTTAACGAATTTGTCGCAGATAGGACAGTTTTATTAATTCGCACGATGGACACAACCACGAGTCAGCAGTGCTAGTAAGAACTTAAACTTCCAGATCAGAGATGCCAGCGTAAACTCCGTGAATCCTCAAATGACATATCTCACAGAGAAGTAATTCAATGAATATAACGTCACTTTATTTCCCACACAGACGTCAGGCAATTGTTCGTTATCTTCTGTCTGACACGCACAATAACAAAGAATAACTTAAACGTTGAATATCATACTGGAAATACACGACGCATGAATACTAACAAAACATGGCTACCGTTCCTTAGTTGGTGTAAAGGACTCCTAGGTGGTGTTAACTAATATAGTATACTTTTCGAAAAGGTCAAGGAGAAATTTTACAATCAACGACAAACAAGAAACTATAACAAGATGGCTGCCGTCTTGTTCATAACTAAACTTAAGAATTTAGCGGAAACATTATATTTCAAAAAACTCAGCCACGGAAGACAACACTATCACGTATGTAAAAAACACTAACAAACTTTGCAGTCAGTCGATGAACCCCAAACAAAGCACCATTTGGTTGATTTCAATACAGAAATCAATGATAAATTCCACATTCCAAGGGGTAAAGAATGTATCCTATAATTATGAAGGGCTATGTTGGAGTTGGCTGGAATAAAATGAAGTTGAGATAACTCCACGTCAAACGACTACAATTACAGGTCTATCTAATTTAAATATTATGTTTTGTAGTTAGAGATGTAAATGCTTGTCCTTTTACATGAATTAATAAATCAGAACATCGCGTTGTATGAGTGGCGTGTGGAATCAAGTATACTGCGATGATGATGAAGTGTCTTGTCATTTTAGTGTGGAGGCGAATTGTCTATTATTTATATCAGCGCGCGACGCTTCAAAATTTGTTTAAATTTCTTAAAAAATAAAAGTGAAATTAAATGTTGCAATGAAAATCAATGAAATAATGTTCGGACCGGTAAAAGTACAATAATAACGATAAAATAACCGTTATGAGTGTGATGAAAGTCAAATATCAAATTATCCAATAATAATAATATTTACGTCAGGATAAAATTGAGATGATAAATTATGGTTTCAGCAGTTATAAGTGATATTTGCGGCTTATATCGAAATCCAGTAAGATAGGATAAAGTTGGCACTTTTGGGAAACTTAAATTTTGTGACACCGTGTATTTGTGATACAGAAAATCACGGTATGCTATTTTGTTCCTGAGGTCAGGAAAAATTTAGAGAAGTAAATTGTGAGATCATTATAAAGTGGCTTGGTTATGGGATCGCTTGCATTTTAAAGTTTCAACCAAGAAGAAAATGAATTGTGATGGATATGAAATATTGTGAGAATAGTTAGGAAGACGTTAAAGGCAGAATAAGCCTGTATTTTATGAGTGATGTAGCATGAGCAGGATGCCGAGGTTCTGTATTTCGACGGAGAGGAATTTTAGCGACATGGTTTATAAGTTGAGGTGTAATATTTCTGAGACAGGCTGTATAAGATGATCGATGTCCTGTAGCAATCCAGAACGGCTGATGAATTTAAAGGTTGTCAAATCCAAGTGAGCGCGTTGTAGCGCCTATTTTCAGTACAAGTTGATGTTCTCTCATGATTGCTATTTTATGCAAGACCGTAGGTAACGGCAATTAAGTCTACGTGGCGGTTCTATTTGATACCAGCGAAGTGCAGTTTTGTGATAGCCACCTCACGAACGAAATACATTCTGACACACGGTCAAGATAATACTTGAATACTGTAAATTGACTTCTATTCTGTATCTTTACGAGACGAAACTGTCGCTGACTAGAAACTTTGCGCGTGTGAAAAATGGATTTTATTAGAATTATAGTTTAGCTTGAGTGGACTGATGGAAAGTTACTACACTGGACAGTTCACGGTGATACATGTTTGGAATGTTGAGATGAAATGTCTGTTGGAGCCTCATACTCTAGTTATATCGTGATATCGTGATGGTAGTGATTACTGTTTTCCGTTATATTTCGTAAAAATCGAACGAGAGCTGAGTTTATTTTTATTTAGCGAACTTCACGGCATGTGTTGAGATTGTAGTGAGGAATAGATTGAACTATGCGGACATGTTGTTTAATTTCGATTTTACGCTTTATTGAAGGAAATAGACACAGCAATATTTCCATGTTCAAGTTCTCTTTTTTTTTCTTTTGTAGCGAATTTCACTTCATGTGTTGGAGTTTCAACGAGGATCAGATGTAAATATCCGGACATTGTGTTAAGAGTTTTCGATTTCGCCCAGCAGTATGAATGATGCTTAGATACCATAACGTTGGCTCAACGAGAGATTTAGGATGCCGCGTGCATTATATAACTTAAGGATGAGTAGACACTGTTACGTTGGCTCAACAACAGGATTAGGGTGTCGTCTGAGCATACAGTAGTCAAGTCATAGGTTAGACATTTTTGCGAATCGACTTGAAGGATGTTAGTGTTTACAGTAGTGGATACGAATGTGAAAGAGGATAGCAGGCACTATTCAGCCATGTTTCGGCATAATTCTTATTAGCCAGAAGGCGCTCCCATAGTAGCGTTGCTTCAGTAGTGGCATGAATGCAAGGGTTGTCTCACGTGGAAACCTAGCTAATGGAGACTGATCCCTACTGCTTAGCCGTGCGTGTTCAAGTTCAATGAACTTTTGTTTATTTACTTTTCTTTTTATTTTCAGATTTATTGTTCGTGTGTCCGATATATTATGATAATGCCGTGTGTTGACGCTTAGTTTATTTATGTGGGATTTACACTACGAATGCGGTTTCGATTCGTCAGCTGTTAATATATTTTATTTTCATTTTTCGTTATTCACATTATTCATGTGAGACGTTGATCTACTGATCACTTGTAGTTTAGTTTAATAGGACACGTGTAGGTATACAGATTTGTAACGGTAGTCGTAATTATAGAAAATTAGAAAGATTTCCTTTCGTGCGTTTTATTGTGAACTTGTATTTTAACAAACTTAATGACGCAATTGTTTTCTAACCTGAAAGCTGGTTTAGTAAGAACATTTTCAAGTGACATCACTTTTCTTTAACTTCTGTGTTCGGCACTTTTTCTAAATGCATAATGAATTAATGTTTCATGTATTTCGCAGTTTTGTTCCTTCAGAACGATGTAACGTAAGATTCCATCGGATCACGTGTTGTTGGTTCCTTCTGAACATCTGTTTGAGATGATGCATGTTTCAGCATCGGGATTCCTCTGTAACTTAAGGGTGTCACGAGGTGACAATATATGGTGGAATTTTTTTTTTATTGTGACAATTGCTGTTAACTTGCAATGAACACCATGCTTTTTAGTAATATTTCGCAACCTATTCAAAGCAACTGATAGTCGACTTGGTTCGATTAAGGGCCCATTCGGGGGATGTTCCAATATCCGATAGGATGGTGGACTGGTGGATAATCTTAATTAAATGTAAATCTGGGATTCTACTTGTTGAAGCTCAGATTTTCTACGGATCGTGTGGATTAACTCTCAGTTATCGTTTGGATCAATGGTGCCCGATTTTTTAATTTTATTCTCGTTTTTCTGGTTTTTGCTGTCCACGAATTATCACTTCATTTTCATTCTTTGAAAGACAATAATGAACAATTCCCATAAAATTTTACCATTCACGTTATGCATTGTGACTGCGTTAAAACATGCAAAAATTTTAAGTGACTTTTCTTGTCAATCTATTTAATGAATTATCGTGATTTACCTTGATTAAATAATTTAGTAAGCACATTGTTTGCTCCTCATTTAAAGTAGTTACGCTCTCCTCTGAACCCTATCATTTGGTCGATGAAGTGACAGAAAAAACTCGCAACGATCCCAAGACCGAAGAGTGAGATATTGCTTTATCGAAGCAGCCGAGGCAGACGACCAACGATGGAACGGTAAGTTCAAGGGTTCAGCAAGTTCTCCCGTGGCACATTAACTCACAGTTGACCGGCCGAGTTGGCCGTGCGCTTGCATCCGGGAGATAGTAGGTTCGAATTCCACTATCGGCAGCCCTGAAAATGGTTTTCCGTGGTTTCCCATTTTTACACCAGGCAAATGCTGGGGCTGTACCTTAATTAAGGCCAGGGCCGCTTCCTTCCAACTCCTAGGCCTTTCCTATGCCATCGTCGCCATAAGACCTATCTGTGTCGGTGCGACGTAAAGCCCCTAGCAAACAAGAACTCACAGTTCTTCCAAAGTCTTCCTTTCTTTCCGAATCCGTTTACTCTCCAGGGTTGGTTTCCCCTCGGACTCTCTACCGCCTCAACGGCAGTGTCCTGGAGAGCGAGACTCTGGGTCTGTGAAATACAACTGGAAAGGAGAACCAGTACCTAGCCCAGGCGGCCCCACCTGCTATGCTGAACAGGGGCCTTGTTGCGGGGATGGGAAGTTTGGAAAGGATAGACAAGGAAAGAGGGAGGGAAGTGGCCGTGGCCGTAAGTTAGTTACCATCCCGGCATTTACCTGGAGGAGAAGTGGGAAATCACGGAAAACCACTTCGAGGATGGCTGAGGTGGGAATCGAACACCTTATAATCATGTGACCTCCCGAGGCTGAGTGGACCCCGTTCCATCCCTCGTACCACTTTTCAAATTTCGTGGCAAAGCCGCGAATCGAACCCGGGCCTCCGGTGGTGGCAGCTAATCACTCTAACCACTACACCATAGAGGCGGACATCGTTGCAAAGTATGAACAAATTTAGTTCCCGTCCTCTTCTACATGGAGGAAGCTTGCTTGATAACTAGCCCCAAAACATTGCATGGTTGACTCATCGATGAGACACAGAGAAAGTGTTGAAATATGACGTAAGCACTCGAAATTCGACCTGTGTGCGGGGCAGCGTTATCTTTCTGGGCACCCAGATACGAAACAGCTCATGTGACCTCAGAATTGTCTTCAACTTACTGCAGCCAAGTACCTTCGTATCACTATCAGTTCCTGGACTGACATATGGTACCATCAGATCGACGCCAACATACTCGCTATCTGTCATAAAAAACATTGCACCCTCACGTCTGTGTCGCCAACAAGCTTGTTTTCGGGAATACAGGGAAGGTAAATGACAACTCTGTCCTTCCTATGTCCTGCGATATTTCCGATTTCTCGAGGACCATTTATTTATATTTCTTTATGTTACGCGATCAGGCCCAACAGACCGCGCGAAGCTACAAGTTTCCTCCTCCGTCACGTTCTATCCATCGCTGCTACTATATCTATCGCTGACTGTTGCGGGTCCTCATAGAGGCCCTAGTCAGGGGTCTCCTTCCTTCCGGGATGAAATCCAGGAACTTCCGTGACCATCTGTGGTCCTCTATCCTAGCCAAATGTCCAGCCCACTGTAGTCGCTTCTTCTGATGGTCCCTACTATGTTGGCAGCTTGGTACAATTCCTCTAGCTCATCGATTTTTTCTGATCCTCCATTCGTCCGTGTTTGCGTCCAACACCGGACCAAAGATCGTTCGCAAAACTTTTCTCTGAAAACGGAGTTTATGAAAATCCTGATTTCGGATACTCCACGTCTCACAGCCATTTAGTACAACTGGATTAGGGTTTTATACAGCCGAATCTTGAATTGTTTCGAGATAATTTTGGAGCGAAACAGTTGTATTAAACTGTAGAATGATCAGTTTCCTGCCTGGATCCTGGGGTTCATTTCCACTTCGCATGACGACTCCTCAGTGAAAAGCGCTTCCAGGTATTTTAATTCGCGGATTCTCCTGTAGGAACGATCTTTCACGCGCAGTGACTAGCTGTCGAGTAACTTGACATTAGTCTCGAGTCACAACGAGGTAATCTGCCTTAGCTACATTTATGAGGAGCCCGAATCTGCTGGCGGCGATCTCCAGTGCTCTGGTCATTTGTATCAACTCCTCCTCAGAGCTGGTGAGTAAACAGATGTCTGCGTAGGTTAATAAATTTCTTTCGGAAAGTCTCACGTATATTTTTCTCAAGGGCATAATTGAACAGTGTAGGAGATACATCGTCTCCTTGTCTGAGGCCCGTCACAATTTCAAAGCTCTGTGTTACTGTGCTTACCATCTTCACCTTACCGCGTTTCTCTCAGACAGATCCTTACCTGGTTGATGAGTATTTTTAGCCATTCCGAACTCCCTTAGGCAGTTCAAGAGGCGCTCACAATGTATGCAATCGTACGCCTTCTTGAAATCTACAAATAACACTTGCAGAAGACTTAAGTCCGGAAGACTTAACAGCCCAACAATTAGAAAATATCAACATTATCTCAAAAAGGGAAGAACCTGAAAAATGAAGACAACCCATGCGCTGCATGCTTTTCTGTATATAGACAAGAAACGCCCTAGGCTTGCCAGAAGAAGCTGGTTAGTCTTGAACAGGATCAGAACTAGAGTTCTGAACAAACTGGTTTAGATTCAGTTTGACTTCGACTGAACAGTGAGCATGACACTCTACCAGATCCACAGAAGGAGTTGTTTGAAAATTGACACCTAACCTTGCTCCAACCGTCAAAGCCAGAATAAAGCCTATCTTGCTGTGACACTTTCCCAGCCTTTGTGAATCATCACCTCACAGGCCATAAAAGTCCTTGGAGGGAAGGCAGAGGCTTCCACCATACGTACCTCGGCACTTGTTCGGGGTCTTGCTATGACACTTTCTCAGCCTGCGTGAGTCATCACCTTACCCCTTTCAGACCTGAAAGAAAACTGGCGGTGTGAATGTTTGTTTGTACGTCAAAAACTGGCTAAAATACTCTTAAATACATATATTTTTAGTTTATTCTACAAAATAAAAGTTAACATGGAAAAAGCACCCGCACAATTGTGCGTGCCAGGACTTACTTCACTACTTACAAAAAAGGAAAAATACCTCAATGCATGTGAATATAGATATGTACATGATCAAATGTTCTATTTTACAGTGGGGAATAATTTAAAACAATCAAATCTTCGTTCAAACTCAAGTAAACGTTACACTTTCTACATTGAGGAGGAGTTTTGCTATTACTGCCTTTTTGGCAGCAGCAGCTTGTCGTCAGACCTGAAAGAAATCTGGAGGTGTCAAAACGACAAAAACTTACTAAAATGTTCTCAAATACATGTTTTTACAGTTTATTTTACAAAATAAGAACTATCGGCTGAAAAACAGAACCCACACAATTGTGCGTGTCAGGACTTCATTCACTACTTGCAAAAAATAAAAAAATAAAAATTCAACTCAGTACATGTGAATATGCACATGCACATGATCAAATGTTCTATTTTACAGTGTGGAACGATTTTAAACAATTAAAATCTTATACATTACATTTATCATGTAGAGTACGAGTTTTTCTTTCACTGTCCTTTTGGTGACAGCACCCATCACTCCTACATGCATTGCCTGTAAGGAAACGTAGCTCGCACATATGTGCGTATCAACATTCAAAACCTCATGGTATTACGTACGATGTTGTAAGTTCACAATTTACGTCTGCTACACAATCTACACACTTCATTGATTATATTCTGATATTCAGTAAAGCTTCTAGATTAATATGAATGCAATAAATAAATACTTACTTTAGGCATTACTACTTCCCGCCATATTGCTAATGAACTGTATATTTGAACTCTTCTATCTGCCCCCTGGTGGTCAAGTACTAAATAAAAACAACTGAAGTACATGCTACGTGTCCCGCACAAGCACTGCAGTCCGGTCTAGGGCCAAGAAAACGTCAAATAAGCTCAGACATAAATAAAATACGAACCCGCACAATTGTGCGTACACTGTCTGAAAGGGTTAGAGGCCATGAAAGTCCTTGAAGGGGTGGAAGGCAGAGGCTTCTACTATACGTACCTCCGCACTTGTTGGGGGTAGACTGGTTAACTCTAGGCCCGCTCATTTTTATTTTAGGCTGGGTGAACCTCAGAAAGTGGAAAATTCGTTTCCTAAATTTCCGATGTCCTGACGGGGAATCGAACCCACGTTCGTCCGGATAAACCGAACCTTGGCCAGGCAGCCCATCCGTGAATCATTTATTTTATTTTATTTTATTTTATTTTATTTTGTTTCATTTAATCCGTTTACCGTCCGGGATAGGCTTTTCCCTCGGACTCAGGGAGGGATCCCATCTCCACCGCCCCATGGGCAGTGTCCTGGAGCGTGAGATATTTGGTCGGGGATACAACTGTCGAGGAGGACCAGTATCTCACCCAGGCGGGCTCACCTGCTAGGCTGAAGAAGGGCTTGTGGGCGATGGGAAGATTTGAAGGGATAGACAAGGAGGAGGGAAGGAAGCGGCTGTCGCCTTAGGTTGGGTACCATCCCGGTATTTGCCTCGAGGAGAAGTGGGAAACCACGAAAAACCACTTCGAGGATGGCTGAGGTGGGATTCGAAACCCTCTCTACTCAGTTGACCTCCTGAGGCAGAGTGGACACCGTTCCAGTCCTCGAACCAGTTTTCAAAATTTACCGCGCGAGTTGGTCGTGCGGTTAGTGGCGCGCAGCCGTGAGCTTTCATCCAGGGCATAGTGCGTTCGAACCCCACTGTCGGCAGCCCTGAGGATGGTTTTCAGTGATTTCCCATTTTCTCACCAGGCAAATGCTGGGGGTGTACCTTAATTAAGGCCGCGGCCGATTCTTTCCTACTCCTGGCCCTTTTCTATCCCATCGTCGCCATAAGACATATCTGTGTCGGTGCGACGCAAAACAGATTCTAAGGGACAATTATTGGAGATATGTAGGAGCTGTAATTGTCATAGCCAGAAAAACACATTCCAAGAGGTTTCAGGAAGGAATATGCCCCGGATGGACTGACACAAGTGAAAAGCTGTACCAAGAGTTCGTGGCCAGTGGTGAACAAGAAATTGCAGAAGAATTATTTAGTACCCTTGATAACGCTCGGAAGGAAAAGTGGGTTGAAACTGTGGAATCTGTTAACTTCAGTAAATCCAACAGAATATCTTGGTCACTCCTTATAGATCTCGGAGGAGGTACCCTAATCACTCGTGGAAGTCAAACTGTCACTCTAAAAATGGTTGCTAACTATATATTTTCTACGTCTGGAATGCTAGAGACAGAAAACGCACAAGATATAACGAGAAAGAGCTGGCCAACCTAAAAGCCACAAGTAATTCTAGTTCAGAATGTACTAGACCCTTCACCACTAAGGACACTGACACAGCTCTGACAGATGTCAAAATGGGTAAGGCACCAGGGTTTGACGGAATATACCCCGAATTCTTGATAAATTGTGGCAAACACGCTCAACTTTGGCTATCCAAGCTAGCCACTAATATTGTTCAGATTGGCAAGCTACCTCGTTTGTTTAAATTGACGAAGATCGTTGCTATATTGAAGCCTGGGAAACCCAGTAACAGACCAGACAGCTATAGACCTATCTCACTGTTGAGTGTATGCTACGTGTTAATTGAGAGACTAATCCTGAACAGAATCGCCTGTGCTTGAGGTAATTCCCATAGAACAAACAGAATTCAGACCACAACGGAGTTGCACGGAGCAAGTACTCTCATTAACAACCTACATTGGCCAAAAACATCTGTGACATTCATAGACCTTAAGACAGGTTATGACACTGTTTGGAGGGAGGGTGTTATTTACAAACTACTTCAGGTTATCCCTTGTAAGACATTGGCTCGTCTAGTAAGCAACATGTTGAACGATAGAAGTTTCCCGGTCATCATTGGCAGTGAAGTCAGCAAGTCAAGTAAATTAAACAATGGACTCCCTCAAGGATCAGTGCTTGTTCCACTCTTGTTCAGCCTGTATATATCAAATTTACCCTCCACAAAATTCAGGAAGTTTGGTTACGCTGATGATTGGGCACTTGCTGCTAGAGATCCATGTTTTGAGGGAACAGAAGAGATGCTGACAAATGATGTGTCTGTTCTGGGAGACTACTTCCGAAAGTGGAGACTTCAACCAAGTACAATTAAGACCGAAGTTGCTTGCTTCCACCTGAACAATTAAATGGCAACAAGGGAACGTGCAGATTGCTTTCATAACACCCTGCTTCGTCACAACAGACATCCCAAATATTTGGGTGTAACACTGGACAGAACACTGTCATCCAAAGAGCATCTAGGAACGACTGCTGCCCAAATGAAGACGAGAAACAACATCTGCGGAAATTATGCGGTACGACTTGGGGTGTCAGTGCAAGTACTCTCCGTTGCTCAGCTTTAGGTTTAGTTTATTCTGTCGCTGAGTATTGTGCTTCGGTGTGGATAAACAGTCCTCATGTAAGATTAATGGATGTACAACTGAATAACACCATGCGCATGATTACAGGAACAATTATGTCAACTTCCACACAATGGCTCCCTACTCTCAGCCACATCCCTCCTCCTCATTTGCGGCGCTACAACATTCTGATTAAGAATATCGGAAGTTCCAGACCAATAAACAACTACCTGTTCATGCTGACGTTGCCGATCTATATGTGAAAAGATTACGTTCAAGACATCAGCCTATGTGCACAGCGGAGAACCTTGTAACTAAAAACATCCAATCTGGCTGAGGGATGGTCTCATGACTAGAAATTGTTTGCCGCTCCAGAGAGTTCAGAAATGCCCTGCATAACTGAGAAGGTGCCACCTAGAAGGATCTGGTCGAAATTAAATAGAATTCGTACCGATCACGGTGTATGTGGGGATCTCCTGTACAAGTGGAGGAAAAGACCTTCACCATGTTGCGTATGTGGCGCTGTAAGACAGACTGTTAGGCATCTAGTTCAAGAATGTCCACAAATATCTTACAGTGGTGAATTAAGAGGCTTCAATCAATCACTACTTATCTGCAATTAGGGCAGTCGCCCAGGTGGCAGATTCCCTACCTGTTATTTTCCTAGACTTTTCACAAATGATTTCAAAGAAATTGGAAATTTATGGAACATCTCCTTTGGTAAGTTATTCCGAACCCTAACTTCCCTTCCTATAAATGAATATTTGCTCCAGTTTGTCCTCTTCAATCCCAACTTTATCTTCATGTTGTGGTCTTTCCTACTTTTAAAGACACCACTCAAACTTATTCGTCTACTAATGTCATTGCACGCCATCTCTTCACTAACAGCTCGGAACATGCCGCTTAGTCGAGCAGCTCGACTCCTTTCTCCTAAGTCTTCCCAGCCCAAACTTTGAAACATTTTTGTAACGCTACTCTTTTGTCGGAAATCACCCAGAACTAACCGAGCTGCTTTTCTTTGGATTTTTTCCAGTTCTCGAATGAAGTAATCCTGGTGAGGGTCCCATACACTGGAACCATATTCCAGTTGGGGTCTTACCAGAGACTTATATGCCCTGTCCTTTACATCCTTACTACAACCCCTAAACAGGCTCAAAACCATGCGCAGAGATCTGTACCCTTTATTTAAAATCCCATTTATGTGATTACTCCAATGAAGATCTTTCCTTATATTAACACCTAGGTACTTACAATGATTCCCATAAGGAATTTTCACCCCATCAACGCAGTATTTAAAACTGAGAGGACTTCTATTTCTGAAACTCACAGCCTTACTTTTAACCCCGTTTATAATCATACCATTGCCTACTGTCCACCTCACATCATCGAGGTCATTTTGTAGTTGCTCACAATCTTATAACTTATTTATTACTCTATATAGAATAACATCATCTGCAAAAAGCCTTATCTCTGATTCCACTTCTTTACTAATATCATTTATAGATAAGAAAACATAAAGGCCCAATAATACTCCCTTGAGGATTCCCCTCTTAATTATTACAGGGTCAGATAAAGCTTCGCCTACTCTAATTCTTTGAGATCTATTTTCTAGAAATATAGTCACCCATTCAGTCACTTTTGTCTAGTCCAATAGCACTCATTTTTGCCAGTAGTCTCCCATGAAATAAAATGGCGTATGGCTCTTAGTGCCGGGAGATCCCAGGACAGGTTCGGCTCGCCAGGTGCGGGTCTTTTGATTGGTAGTCTCCCATGATCTACTCTATCAAATGTCTTACACAGGTCAATCGCGATGCAATCCAATTTACCTCCTGAATCCAAGATATCTGCTATATCTCGCTGGAATCCTACAAGTTGAACTTCAGTGGAATAACCTTTCTTAAACCCGAACTGCCTTCTATCGAACCAGTTATTAATTTCGCAAACATGTCTAATATAATCAGAAAATACATCTTCACATAGTCTTCTAACTTCGCTATTGGCTGCACATTCTGGAAGACCCATTATTAATTTGCTGAATTTATTATTTGTAAAATTCTGCCACGTACATACAATCCTCATGACTCATGACATCACCCGCACTTCATCCTAGGGACACCACGGTCACTTTCGATACATTTGTAATCTTGATGTAGAATTATAAATACTTTTCATGTATGCCATACAATAAATATATAAATAAAACTTTAATTCATTACCCAAATATTCAACTCTTAATGCTTGAATCTCCCTACATACTCTCAATAGATAAAATAAAATAAGCAATGATTTTTCATTAGGTATGTTTCTCCCTCTGACCCTTATTTTTATATATCCCATTAGCCACCACACCATATCTCTTACTTCTCTGGTTGAAAGCCTTTCTTTCCTTAGTGACATATTTTGGATAATGTGACTGAATTTCGATAACGTTCTTCTGGTCTTACAATTCTGTCATAATCCCCTGCTTCTCAATATCTTTCACTCTGATCATCAATTTCTTGCTGAATATCTTATCTCTCTGCCTGCTGTCATTTCTTGATGGATACAGTACTTTTGCATCCATCTTTTGGCACAGGCCAGAGTAAAGTGTAGCTTCCACCCAAGTCCCAGTCAACATCCATGGCTGTGACAATATGGAAGTTGCTGGGGTATGGGTGGTGCTGAGTAATGACATTCGGAGCATGACTAGTGCATCTGGGTGTTATGAAAGGTACTTTCTGACCCAGTGAGGAAAGCAATGGCAAACTACCTCACTCCTCATCTTGCCTAGTACGCCTCATTTTGGTGCTGCCATTGGTTTTTGGGGTTTCCTTATAGCCGCATAACCTTTGGTGGTGCTATTTGAGGATCCAACCAGCCTCTGGGCTGATGACCTAACAGACAGACAGACAGATCTTATCTCTGTTCTCAATCTATTCACTCCAGTAGTCTCCCATTCCTATTATCTCTTTCACTTTCATTAGCGAATATCATTTAAATATTTCATCCGGTGTTGGTACGCTAAATTTAATATTTCTCTGCCATCTCCCCTCTTAATCTTAATCAATATTGTATTATTTTTCCAGCTATACCCTCGTCACATAATCTTCTAACTTCGCTATTGGTTGTATATTCTGGAAATGAAAACCTACAACCTGTTTTCCAGTCAGTGACCGGGTCAGCGATGGGCTGAATGGAGCCCCCATCTTGCGGCGAGGATAGGAATTGTGCCGGCTGCCGAAGTCTGTCGCACGCCTCTGGGGCAATGATTAATGACTGACAGATGAAATGAAATGATAGTGGAGAGTGTTGCTGGAATGAAAGATGACAGGGAAAACCGGAGTAACCGGAGAAAAACCTGTCCCGCCTCCGCTTGGTGCAGCACAAATCTCACATGGAGTGAGCGGGATTTGAACAATGGAACCCAGCGGTTAGAGGCCGACGCGCTGCCGCCTGAGCCACGGAGGCTCCACATTCTGGAAGACCCATTATTATAATTTTGCTGAATTTATTACTTATTATATAAAATTCTTGGCTATCTACTTCAATACCCCGTATTTATGCCCCATACAATGGTCTTGACATTACCAGCACGTTTAAAATACAGTATTTGAAATATAGCCACTACTTAGTATTGTCATTTATTTCCAAGTATAACTGTGTGTGTGTGTGTGCTGACAGGGTCGTCGTAAATTAAATTAGATCAATAAAGTGCTTGTTGTTTAATGGGGCCTAACGTCGAAGGTCATCAGCCCGATCAATAAAGTAGTCAATGCTTTATTCGTAACAATACTTTTTCTCGTGCCTCACATTTCAGTCAAACGATACCTCAACATCTGATCTTTAGTTCGAGAATATGAAGCCTGAATGTGAACACACGATTGCGTTACAATAAGATTAGAATGCCTTGTTAGCCTGATATTATACACGTGGTTATGTCAAAATAATTTTGAAGACTTGTGGTATGGTTTCCTTGGTCACATTTCATACACCACTACAGATCACAGAGCCATACAGGATAGCAGACGCTGTCTATGGGTCAGTTGATCGCAATGTTGGAAGCTCCTAAAAATAAACCATGACCGCCTGCAGTCCTATGAAGTGTAACCAAGGTTATGAGGCAGTGATGATTCATTACGGTCACGTTTAGGTGTATGAAAGAATGTACTAGCGTTCTATAGCACATAGAACGGTTTATGACAAGCATTGTATGAACGTAGGAGCTGTGCAAGGAGCAGAATGGATGGTGTAAATACTCTACTCAAGTGTTATTACAGCTCATTGTCTCGCTGTATCCTGGAATGTGAGGTTTCGCAATTCAACCGGAACTGGAAATAGTGTTACCACGTGTGTTCCTTTTCTTCTTCTTCTTCTTCTACCACTTTTTCTATGCTTGTGGGGTCGCGGGTTCGAATTTTATCGCACATGTGAATTTGGCCCAGTTTTAGGGCCGAATTCCCCACCTGACGCCAACCCTATGTGGAGGGACGTAATCACTATTTCGTGTTCCTGTGGAATAGTAGTATTCTCTCTTTGAGGTCAAGCACTCTATGCTATCATTTTCTCCCAAGACAAATATACCCATCTATTTTATACATATTTTGTCCCTTGTATGATGAGATGATGATGATGAGGAGGAGGATGAGGATGGTTGTATTCGATTTTCTTCAAATGTTGAGGGTCGCTCCAGTATGAAGCAACTACTATAGCCTTGTCACTGACTGCATCACAACCTTCACGCTGAGCTTCTACAGGTCTGTTTGGGCAATAGAACAGATACTCTAGATCTTGAAAATCTCCGCAGTTACAGGCATCATTTTGTGTACAACCCCATTATTTTATGGTACCCTAGTTCTTGTCACAGTAAGCATTCTCTATACAGGTCATGGTTGTGCTGGTGTCCCCTCTATTCCAGTCTCTTAGTGTCGACTGTTTCTGCTAGTGCTGGTTCCTTGGTTCATTTGGTTTAGCCGTTGCAAGCTTGATGCTGGTCATGAAACTCTTCCACGATTTAAGATGTTGTCTGAACTGCTTGTTGGACGTGCAGAGGATAGCGATTATCCGTCTCTTGTTTTAGTTTCTCAGTTTCAGCTGCTACTTGCTGTCGAGCAGGGGATGGTGCTATACCATGAGAGTGGTATACCTTTTTGACATTAATTAGTTTGAACCATCTAACGATGGTACGACTCGCTTCATTTAAAGCAATATTCACCTTCTTGGAATGCACAGAGTTGGTCCACACAAAACAAACAGACTCAGCTACAGAGTTCGAACAGTTGCAGGATGTGCTCGCCAAGTAGACCCCGTTTATATACTAAGTAAGTTGTTCCTTGCTCTCACCTCCATACCGACGGAATGGCAGTGTCCATCAAATGTGAGTGAATGGTCAAGTGGAACTTCAGGATACTTAACGGCTGAGGAGAATTCAAATTGTCTCCCATCCCAAAAAATATTCAGTTTATGGTTTGCAGCACGGTTGCGAAGATGGAACAATGTGATATGTATTTTGTTAGGATTTGGTTTTAGAAACTTGTTCTTGGACAGATCGCTGAAGCATGTCAGCAGCCCACGTTCTATATCCTAAAAATGAATTGGATTGTGCTCCAGCACCAGGATCATCAGCATGCAAAAAGTGCTTTTTATCTTCTCCGACAGGTTGATCATTCGTGTACACATTGAAAAGGATTGGTGCAAGGTAGTGATGTGTTATGACTGGAATCGCGAAGAATCGATTCCATATGCCTGGGGAATCGGGTACTCGATTCCATATGCCTGGGGAATCGGGTACTCGATTCCGGAATCGATTCCGACGAACTAGTAGCACCATCTATGATGTAGATACTGTGCGTTCGTTCGTTCGTTCGTTCGTTCGTAATCTGTTTACCCTCCAGGGTCGGTTTTCCCTCGGACACAGCGAGGAATCCCACCTCTACAGTCTCAAGGGCAGTGTTCTGGAGATTCAGACTTTGGGTCAGGGATACAACTGGGGAGAATGACCAGTACCTCGTCCAGGCGGCCTCACCTGCTATGCTGAACAGGGGCCTTGTGGAGGGATGGGAAGATTGGATGGGACAGGCAAGGAAGAGGGAAGGAAGTGGCCGTGGCCTTAAGTTAAGTACCATCCCGGCATTTGCCTGGAGGAGAAGTGGAAAACCACGGAAAACCACTTCCAGGATGGCTGAGGTGGGAATCGAACCCACCTCTACTCAGTTGACCTCCCGAGGCTGAGTGGACCCCGTTCCAGCCCTCGTACCATTTTTCAAATTTCGTGGCAGAACCGGGAATCGAACCCGGACCTCCGGGGGTGGCAGCTAATCACGCTAACCACTACACCACAGAGGCGGACACGAGTGTAATTTGATCAGGATATATGATTCTCCGTTTGAAACGAATCAAATTGTATGGATTGTCAACAAATCAAAACTTGTACGGGGATTATGACATAATATAATACTACTATTTCAACAAAATGCGATTGAACTAAAGAGACCACATTAACTAATTTTAAGCAGTGATGTAAACAAAAATTGTAATTCTAACAGTTTCTCATAATAATATTTAGCAGTAGTATTCTTTTTTTTCCTACCACTTTTCCCACTCCTGTGCGGTCGCGGGTGCGAACTGTATAGCACATGTGGATTTGGCCCTGTTTTACGACCGGGTGTCCTTCCTGACACCAACCCTACATGGAGGTATGTAATCACCATTGCGTGTTCCTGTGGTGGTTGGTAGTGTAGTGTTTTGTCTTAATATCAAGAGGAAAGTGTTGGGATAAACACAAACACCCAGTCCCCGGGCCAAAAGAACCAATCAGAGGCAATTAAAATCCCCAACCCGGCCGGAAATCGAACGCGGGGCTCTCTAAACCGAAGACCTCAACGCTGACCATTGAGCTAATGAGTCGGACAACACTACGAAATGTTCATAGCAAATGAAATGCAACGAAGACAGGTATGCTACGATACAAGTTGTGTACTTATTAAAAATGTGACTTAATTCCACAGACTTTATATTAGAAAAATACAGAATAAGCATACCGGTAAATAACAATGTCGATTGCTACACCCAGTGTCGAAATGTGTAATGTGATTTCCAGACGACCGGGTTAAATTGTTATTTCATTATTCTGTGGCATAATTCATTCCTGACAACCAATAAGACATTTATTTTAAATGGGTGTTAGGTCATACCATACTGTAAACAAAAGAAATACCGGTAGTAAATATTGCACGTGTCCGCCTCTGTGGTGTAGTGGTTAGTGTGATTAGCTGCCATCCCCGGAGACCCGAGTTCGATTCCCGGCTCTACCACGAAATTTCAAAAAGGGGTACGAGGGCTGGAACGGGATTCAGTCAGCCTCGGGAGGTCAACTGAGTGGAGGGGTTCGATTCCCACATCAGCCATCCTCGAAGTGGTTTTTGTGGTTGCCCACTTCTCCTCCAGGCAAATGCCGGGGAGGTACCTAACTTAAGTCCAGGGTCACTTCCTTCCCTCTTCCTTGTCTATCCCTTCCAATCTTCCCACCCCCGCCAAGGCCCCTGTGCAGCATAGCAGGTGAGGCCACCTGGGTGAGGTACTGGTCATCTTCCCCAGTTTTATCCCCGACCCAATGTCTCACTCTCTAGGACACTGCCCTTGAGGTGGGTGGTAGAGGTGGGATCCCTCGCTGAGTCCGAGGGAAAATCCAACTCTGGAGGGTAAGAGATTTAAGAAGAAGAAATATTGCGCGTTCGGATTTGCCTCACTTATATACGGACGACTCACTCTAGTGAGTGCGCCCAACACACTCTGGTGACGTCATCGGGGAACCGATTGCTCGCATGCGACATTCAGTGCGACCTCGGAGTCGTAGGAACCAATTCTCGCGATTCCAGGCGTCATTCGCGCACATCACTAGTGCAAGGACCACGGCCGAGTTGATGCGTCGGTCTAACCCAAGGAGCGCAGCGAGGGATCCAGTCGGCCGTGGCAAGGACACTACCCTGCGGGAGGCTACTTTTTCTTTTATCCCTCCAACGACTATCTTTACGTTGAAGTGTCACCCGGTATCGTCTATCCTGTAGGAGGCATTGAATGATTCTTGCAAGTTTGAAATCTCCTGTCATTTTAAACAGCTTGTGTACAAGGAGTCGATGGTTGACTGTATCATACGCAGCAATCAAATCTTTAAAACAAGCGCCAACTGCAAGACCTTCTGAAATGCGTTCTCAACATAGAGAGGTAAGGTTCAGGATTCAATTATTACATGATCGTCCTGGTCTGAAACCCACTTGCTGCTTAATCAGTTTATTCTCCACAGATTATTGTAGTGATTATTATTTTTATAGCGAGAATAACTGGGCAACCATCCTCTCTTAACACTAACGAGAGGAAAACTGAAAGAGATCCGACCCTTCGAAGAAAGTTAGTGGCTTTAAGTCGCACCGACACAGATAGGTCTTATGGCGACGATGGAATAGGAAAGGCCTAGGAGTTGGAAGGAAGCAGCCGTGGCCTTAATTAAGTTAGGGCCCGAGCATTTGCCTGGGGTGAAAATGGGAAACCACGGAAAACCATCTTCAAGGCTGCCGACAGTGGGATTCGAACCTACTATCTCCCGATTACTGGATACATAAGTGAAAACAATGCCAGACTCAGATACCAATCCACACTCCCAAGGTAAAATCTCATACGACCTCTTTCAATCACCTCTTACAACAGACTGGGGATACTGTGTATGTATTCTTTTGCCCACTCCCACAGAGGGAATATACTACTATTCAGTACATATTTACGCGATGAAATTATTTAAAGACTTATCAAGAATGTACTGTAGAATTTCTAAGATAATTCTTCGGAAAACTTTGCTTTCTTTATCGTTACTTTTCTTATAAATTTAACTAAATTTTCCAGTAATTATTTCTTAGAAGTAAATTGATTGTGCCAAGAAGAAATAGACTATACCACGTTTTTCATCTAAATAAAATGCACTGTCTGTGTGTCTGTCTGCCTGTCTGTCTATCTGTCTGTCTGTCTGTTATTTATTAAGTCTTAACCCGGAGGCGGGGGGGGGGGGATCCTCAAATAGCACCACCAAATGTTCTACTGTTATAGGGAAACCGCAAACACAGAGGACGATACCATAAAAGCGGGTTCACACGGGGTCGTGAACTGAGCAGAGCACTACGTGTTTCCTGTGGCTACGACTTACTTATTCAACACAGGGACTCACAACCTTCTCTAGTTCATACGGAACAAGTTCCCTCGTCGGTCATACATATTTCGCTCCTTGTGTTTGCAAAGTATTAAAACATGAGTTGAGAAATAATTTGAAAAAAAAAAAAAGGGCATGTGTGAGTTCGTGACTGTGCGAAAAGGCGGAATTTACTCGGTGCCCCCAATAATATTTTCAGGGAGTTATCCTTGGAAAATCAAAATGGCTACAGAAACTTTTTTAGGATGGAGCCAAATCTGTATTGGTTTTCGCTCAGTAAATTAAAAGCATGCCTTTGCTGGCAAGATGTAGTGTTTACAGTGCACTATGTATTCTGACATGGGCTAGAATAAATTTGTTACTTTCATTGACCTGTCACAGTCTCCTCGTTGGCTTTGACAATATGAAAGACCGAGCTCGATAGCTGCAGTCGCTTAAGTGCGGTCAGTATCCAGTATTCGGGAGATAGTAGGTTCGAACCCCACTGTCGACAGCCCTGGAAATGGTTTTCCGTGGTTTCCCATTTTCACACTAGGCAAATGCTGGGGCTGTACCTTAATTAAGGCCACGGCCGCTTCCTTCCCACTCCTAGCCATTTCCTGTCCCATCGTCGCCATAAGACCTATCTGTGTCGGTGCGACGTGGAGCAACTAGAAAAAAAATATGAAAGTGACTGAGGTATGAGTGATGCTAGTAATACCATTCCTTATGCAACCAGTCCCTGTTATGAATGGTGTGAAAATATCGCTCATAGTGTCGGTTGGTGCATGCATTTCGGTGGGCTTGGCACACTGATATGTAATAGCATCTTCTGGCTCAGTGAGGAAAGCAACGGGAAACTACCTCACTCCTCATTTCCCTAGTATGCCTCTTCAGAGACACCTAAGCTATCTATAACAGCTGTTGGTGAAGCTATGGAGGATCAAACCAGCCTTCGGGGTGAATACCAAACACAACAACGCAAATTAAAAGCATCGATTCAGAGAAAAACACTAATATAAGAAGACCAATTCCGGCCGAAAAACCTTCATGGAGAAGGAACTTTTAAAAGTTTCATCTGCCCCCTTTTCATTTGATGAGCTCCTTGCTGGAGGGAGGGTCATTATTATCAGAAATGTTTGTTTCTTCTAGCCGCTTCGACGTTGTGCCGCTTTAAACTTCTGATTTTGATTCAGTTACATTCATTGCCGATTTCTTTAATGAATGCATAATCGAAAACCATGGGTCGCTTGGTGTTACATTTATATATTATCAGCAGACGCTACAGATGTCTTCGAGTTCGCACGCAATATTTTTAATTTCCTGATAACACGAAGTTTTTTTATGCCCCTTCACGAATCCTGAAACCATGAACGTCCATTTCACTGCATAATGCTTCATCCCTTGCATCTGAGTTCTTTTACGCTTCGTAATTTACATTCCACAAATATTCCTTTATCGCAATACAACTCGACAATCTTGTGATACTGTGCGATTCTCATTTTATACACTGTCATGTTGTCACCCCTTCGGCAGGAATACGTCTGAAGCTGTCGTGCTCACTCCAACCAGTTGAAGATAACGAGGGCGCGCACGACCCCCCACTCCCACTACCGCTTGTTCACACGAGGTAGCGATCACGGCCGGCTGTGTCGTGTACCGACCTCCCACGGACTCGAACCGGCGGACTGCCAGGTGGAAGGCAGCCGGGGTTCGCAGCCGAGTCTTGAGCTCAAGGTGTCAGAGGAGATTAATTAGTGTTAGAATGATGATCAAAGACAGGAGACACCTTGTAGCATTAAGGTAATTGAATAATAATTATAGTCAGATTTAGTTACTGTAAGAAAAGGGAAATATTTCAAGAAGTTACATGTAGTGGAGAGAGAGCTTGCGAAGTGCGCTTACACAAGTGTTGACTAAGAGCGGGGACTTGTTGATCACAACAAGGTATTTACTGTGTATCGACAAACAGAGCTAGTATGCCAGCGAGCCAGGCGGCCCGCCCGAAACCGACAAAGGAACAAAGCCGAGTGCAAGGCCAATCAGGGCCAGTACAGATGCACTTAGGAAAACAAGGAAGGATGAGGACAAAGTGAGACAGAAGACAGTAGTGCCTAGGTAGCAGCACTTACTGTGACAACTATTGAGAATGGCCACTTGAGGGAGCCACTGATAAGATGATCAGTTTGGCAATGCCTGTAAGACCCAACCCCTTGGTAGGAGGTAGGGATAGAACTTTGAGTTCAGGAGCGGAGATATAACCCCTGGCCAAGATGGCGCGGGGCCTTCTTCCAGCCAGTAGTTCGTACTAGTCAGAACGATATTCTGTTCGGGCATAGCCCAAGTGCCGTAGGGCAAGATTCAGATAGACGCGTAGTAGAACAGTAGGCGCGTGGAACAAGCTCGCTCTCTCTACAGATCATTACATTCAGACTTGTAAATATACTGTACATAGTAGTTTTAGTGTCCTCAGTAATAAAGGACAGGGAAATAACTTCTTCTTTTATTTCGGGAGTTGCGGGACGAGTCATACCTACAATTACCTCCCTACATTCCGCTCGGCAGGTCAGGTAATACTTCAACATCCAACGGCCTGGTGACCAACCTACGAGAACGTCTCTCAGGACAGGTAGGTCACGACAGCCGATCGATGGGTAGTGCTCCGCGTCCAGTTCACGATTCCGTGTGAACCCAGCTTAATGATGCTTACAATGAGTGAGATAATTTGCTTTCCTCACTGGACCCGTTAAGTGCTGACCCCATGAGTAGGATGCAGGATGCTGGACATGTGAGTGCTTTTCCTCTTCATATTTCGACTTTACCTCTACAAAGTAGTCTAGTGGAAAGCTATACAGTGTGAAGCGAAATTCGCGCACTCGGGCGTCGCAACGCGACTCCTCACATGCCAGCAATAAAAAAATGTCATTCACAAAAGTTCGTCCTTCGAGTATATGCGGCAGAAAAAGGGCATTGAAGAGTGGCAATCTGGCAACACTGTAACCACATGTAGGGTAACTACCTCTGTCAGCACATATTCTTCATGCTGTACAGTTGGTGCAGTGGCTACAGTTTTGGGTTAGCATTCAGGAGGTCGAGGGGTCGATCCTGGGTTGAAGCGGTTTTTTAAAATTTCATAAATGTAGTCCAGGCGGTATGTTTTCTGGCAACTTAAACGTCTACAGCAATTGCAGCGGGTCATCTAGAAACCATTTGCACTTACATACTACGATCCTACAAATGGATGAACAATTGTTTTCATTGGTCAGCTTTGAAAGACGCCCTTTCCACGTCGTGAGCGTGAATTTATTCGCACCACTTCCTAAACTAGATGCGAAACCTGTTTTCTTTGTACCCTCCTCCAATGATCTCATAGATTGGTAGCAACTATTATTCCTGCCTCGTTAGGGCTTACGTTACCAGTAGGCCTAGCAAAGTATTTGTTGTCTTCAGCGTTACAAAATGTTGTGAATGTAGGATACATGTGACCTAAGGTACGGTGTCTTGCTGTATTACAGTCCGATGGAAATTAGCAAATAAAAGATTGCGCCTCAACCTAGAATCGAACCCTCGACCTCCTGCATGCCAACCCAAAACTCTATCTACTGCACCAACTGCACAACACGGATGATAATGGCTGACAGAGGTACTTACCGTACATGTGATTACAGTGTTGCCAGATTGCCACTCTTCAACGTCCTTTTTCTGCCTGATATACCCGCAGGACGAACTTTTGTGAGAGACATTTTTTTATTGCTGGCATGTGAGGAGTGGCACTGCGACGCCCGAGTGCGCGAATTTCGCTTCGCCCTGTATAGACTCCCCTCGCATCTTAACATTCCAGTTCGTAGCCTGTCCAGGGACGGTAATCGAGATGGCCACAGGGAATGAGAGACAGACTGTTCACTTTTACTGCAAACTTCAAAATCTTCAGCACCCGACTATGTCTTATACAGTGAGTTTCTCTCATAGGTTGACGGCAAGGCGCGCCCAGCTTATCTACCTCTCGTTGACTTCTCGTTACTCAGCGCAGCGACACCACGGGATTGCCCGCACTTCGGAGATCGTGTCCGTGCTTAGAACGTGTATTAAGTGTTGGTCTGTCGCTCCAACTGTTCTCGAGTTGTGAAGTGTTACTGTGGGGTAAAATTCTCATATCGTCTCTGCATGTGCACACGGTAAAGGAAAGGGTATTTATGTACGATAATTATGTGAAAACAGAGTCTTGCAGGGAAGCCGTTAGACGATTTGTAACACAATTTCCAGGTGTAGCCCTTCACATAGAGAGACCGTGCGGAAACTCGTAAACAAATTGAGTGGAACTGGTTCTTTACTCCATAGGAAGCGAAGTGTTAAAAAACGTGTACTTGACGAGGAAAAAGTACATGAAATCGCAGAAAGATTAGAATATACGCGTACAAAATCCCTAAGACGACTTGGACAAGAAGGCGGGGTTTCCAAGTCCTCAGCATGGCGGGTACGAAAATGTTAAAATTGAAACCATACAAGGTAACTACAGTACACGAACTGCATTCACGTGATCATGACACATTTTTCTAATTGGATGTTGCGAAACGTTCATGATGAAATGATTGATCCACGCTTAATATTTTTCTCTGACGAAGCATGGTTCCATTTACACGAGCATGTTCCGACGCAGAATAACAGATATTGGAGTACAGAAAATCTCCATCGCATAGACGAAATTCTTCCACATGACGAACGGATCGGAGGTTGGTGCGCAGTGAATGGATACAGAATTGGAGGACCTATATTTTTTTCAGAGCACAATCAATGGACAAAGATACAGGGATAATATACTCAAACCAATTTTTGACGAACTGACTGACATATACTATCGAAACGGATATTCTCAGCAAGACTCTGCCACCGCGCATATAGTAATGACACATCAAACTTAAGGCGACACTCCGGAGATAAAAATATACTTTTACCTAATACATGGATTTTCACGAAACTTTGTGGGAATGTCACCTACAATACATAAAAAGAGAGATATCAACATTTCTTTCATATACAACTAATAGTTTTCCTAATTTTTTTGAAATTTTAATCATCATCATCATCATCATCTGTTTACCCTCCAGGTTCGGTTTTTCCCTCGGACTTAGCGAGGGATCCCACCTCTACTGCCTCAAGGGCAGTGTCCTGGAGCTTCAGACTCTTGGGCGGGGGATACAACTGGGGAGTATGACCAGTACCTCGCCCAGGCGGCCTCACCTGCTATGCTGAACAGGGGCCTTATGGAGGGATGGGAAGATTGGAAGGGATAGGCAAGGAAGAGGGAAGGAAGCGGCCGTGGCCTTAAGTTAGGTACCATCCCGGCATTCGCCTGGAGGAGAGGTGGGAAACCACGGAAAACCACTTCCAGGATGGCTGAGGTGGGAATCGAACCCACCTCTACTCAGTTGACCTCCCGAGGCTGAGTGGACCCCGTTCCAGCCCTCGTACCACTTTTCAAATTTCGTGGCAGAGCCGGGAATCGAACCCGGACCTCCGGGGGTGGCAGCTAATCACGCTAACCACTACACCACAGAGGCGGACTTGAAATTTTAATTCCATTTTTTTTCATGAAATTTGATGAACATGTTAATGTAAATTCGTAATTAGGTAGATAATACTTCTTTTGAAAGCACTACGTATCGATTTTCACGCCGGGCCCGTGGTGTAGGGGTAGCGTGCCTGTCTCTTACCCGCAGGTCCCGAGTTCGACTCCCGGCCAGGACAGTTTTTTTTTACCTGGACTTGAGGGCTGGTTCGAGGTCCACTCAGCCTACGTGAATAGAAGTGAGGAGCTATCTGACGGTGAGATAGCGGACCCGGTCTCGAAAGCCAAGAATAACGGCTGAGATGATTCGTCGTGCCGCCCACACGACAACTCGCAATCTGCAGGCCTTCGGCTGAGCAGCGGTTGCTTGGTAGGACAAGGCCCTTCAATGGCTGTAGTGCCATGGGGTTTGGTTTGGTTTTACGTATCGATTTTTCCGCATATAATTTATATAAGGAGATACATCGTACTAATGTTTGTGTAATTTTTACGTTCTAAAATTTTGGACTTAAAAATCCCTACTACTTAAAAAAATTCTGCAATCAAAAAGTCCATATGTAGTTTCTTAATATAGCTGTGATATGTATACCATACAAATGTTATTACATTCGGCAGAATACTATGGGAGAGAAATGGGATTTAAATGCAAAATTACAATTGGCAAACATAACATTATTCATCATCATCATCATCATCTGTTTACCCTCCAGGTTCGGTTTTTCCCTCGGACGTAGCGAGGGATCCCACCTCTACCGCCGCAAGGGCAGTGTCCTGGAGCTTCAGACTCTTGGTCGGGGATACAACTGGGGAGTATGACCAGTACCTCGCCCAGGCGGCCTCACCTGCTATGCTGAACAGGGGTCTTGTGGAGGGATGGGAAGATTGGAAGGGATAGGGAAGGAAGAGAGAAGGAAGCGGCCGTGGCCTTAAGTTAGGTACCATCCCGGCATTCGCCTGGAGGAGAAGTGGGAAACCACGGAAAACCACTTCGAGGATGGCTGAGGTGGGAATCGAACCCACCTCTACTCAGTTGACCTCCCGAGGCTGAGTGGACCCCGTTCCAGCCCTCGTACCACTTTTCAAATTTCGTGGCAGAGCCGGAAATCGAACCCGGACCTCCGGGGGTGGCAGCTAATCACGCTAACCACTACACCACAGTGGCGGACAACATAACATTATTACAGTGGTAAATTGTTTGAATTCTGCGGAATAACTTCGTGACAAGAAAAAAGAAACTGCGCCAGTGCTTCTTTCCCCTACACGCGCCGAGCCAAGTGGCTATAAAAGGCGAAGGGGAAGGAGCTCTGGACATCGCCTCTCCAAGTTGAGAACCGATCTACGTCACTTTTAATACGGCTAGGGAACACTCCAGCTCTAACTCAGTGCCCTAGCCGTGACAACAAAGCAAAACTGGGCCTGACACCAAACCGGAAGTCGGCCTCCCTCACAATGCCCAACATAATCCTCAATGACGTAGATCCCACAGCCACAGACGAGATAATCCTTCGTCTGCTCCGCAGACACGGAATAGCAGCCACCAACGCCACCAGATTATTGGAGAACGGCCTACCAACGGATAAATTCCTAATTGAACTAGCCACGCCACAAGAAGTCCACCAAGCACTGATCAATGGAATTTACATCTCCGGGAAATATTTCACCACAGCTCCATGCCCAGCTCATCTGGAAAAAGAGTTCGAACGAGAACGGAAACCGGGAACCCAGCCACCTCGCCAGCCACCACCAATAAGAACACCGCAGTACATCCCACCTCCCCAACCTTCAACCCATCCGCTTACCATCTCAGTCACTACCATCACAACCACAATTGCTACCACTCCCGCCCGCAGCTCTCCCTATACCCCTATAACCATCACCACCATGGCCCACTCCACTCACATCATGATGTCCCCCACCACCCTCCCCAGTCCTACCCGGCCAACGACAAATGAAGAAACTCACAACAAGACCATGGAAACAAGCAGACCAAATACACCAGCTCCCGAGTCCGAGACCAACCAACCACCAGCACCAGACCCCAGCACCAACAACAACAACCCCAGCTGCGTCATCAGAGGCGTGAACCCAGCCATCCCAACAGAACTGGTAATCCAAGAACTACGGCGAACGGGCCTTCAGCTGAACAAAGCCACCAGGATCCACAGCACAGGCGGGCCAACCTTCATGATACGCCTCCAACCCCAGCTTCCCGAAGAAACCCAACGTCTCATTCAACAAGGGATACAACTCTTCGGGAAGCACCACCGGGTGGAACCTTCACGATCTCCTCCTCAACAACCCACCCGCTCCCAACCCCGCTCCCAACCCAACCCAACCCAACCCAAAACCATACCTTCCCCACCCACCCACCCACCTAACTCGTATCAAAACTCCCAGCTCCTTCTACTCCTTCTCACCGCCTTAGTCAACATCACCTCCTTCTCTCAACAAATCGCCCCACTATTCCTCCCCAACAACCGCACCACCATTAGAAGATAAGCCTATATATGTAAACCTATTAATGATTGTAAACCATTGTAAAAACCATGTAATGTATGTAACACTAAGAAATCAATAAAGAGCAAAAAGAACGGACACTGCACCTTAGCCAAGAGGCCAAACACACCTACTCCACTAAATCCAAAGCTTCTTCCCTTTAACATCAAACCTCTCCAAATCCCCAAACCCCGCCAAATCTCCTGGCCAGAGAGAAGGCGTAACCTTCTAGGTGGCCCGCCCCTCCCCTTCGGGGAGGGGAATGAAAACATCCCCCTTGGTCCTTGGAGCTCTGGATCAGTCGCAAAGCTGGGACAGGAGGCAGTGAAATTGCTAACTGCCTTGATAAAAGGCAGACCGGATTTCAAAAATGTTTTTCCTGTGAGGCTCGACTTGTAGGATTCCAGCAAGATATAGCAGATACTTTAGGTTCAGGAGGTAAAAAGGACTCTATCGCTTTTGACCTATCGAAGGTATTGATAGGGTCGATCGTGGGAAACTACAGGCAAAAATGAGTGCAATATTGGACTAGACAAAAGAGTGGTGGAACAGGTGGCTAAATTCCTAGCAAACAGAACTCAGATAATTAGAGTAGGTGAATTGTTATGTGTCCACCTCTGTGCTCTAGTGGTTAGTGTGTTTAGCTGCAACCCCCGGCGGCCCGGGTTTGATTCCCGGCTCTGCCACATAATTTCAAAAAGTGGTACGAGGGCTGGAACGGGATTCACTCAGCTTCGGGAGATCAACTGAGTGGAGTGGTTTCGATTCCCATATCAGCCATCCTCGAAGTGGTTTTTCGTGGTTGCCCACTTTTCCTCCAGGCAAATGCCGGGGTGGTACCTAACTTAAGTCCACGGCCACTTCCTTCCCTTTTCCTTACAATCTTCCCAAAGCTCCTGTTTAGTATAGCAGGTGAGGCCGCCTGAGCGAGATACTGGTCCTCCTTTCCAGCTTTATCCCCAACCAAATGTCCCACGATCCAGGACATCGCCCGTGGGGCTGTAGAGGTACGATCTCTCTCTGAGTCCGAGGGAAAAACCAACCCTGGAGGATAAATGGATTAAGAAAGAATTATTATCTGATCCTATAATGAGTCACAGGGAGTCCCATAGGTCAGTATTATTGGATTTTTATGTTTCCTTAGGCAGTGTACATAAATTATATGAGTACAGAACTGGAACCAGAGATAATGAGTTTTTCAGATGATGTTATACTGTATAGAATAGTAAATAAATCACAGGATTGAGAGCAATTACACCGAGCTCGATAGCTGCAGTCGCTTAAGTGCGGACAGTATCCAGTAATCGGGAGATCGTGGGTTCGAGCCCCACTGTCGGCAGCCCTGAAGATGGTTTTCCGTGGTTTCCCATTTTCACACCAGGCAAATGCCGGGGCTATACCTTAATTAAGGCCACGGCCGCTTCCTTCCACTTCCTAGGCCTTTCCCATCCCATCGTCGGCACAAGACATATCTGTGTCGGTGCGACGCAAAAAAAAGAGCAATTACAAAAAGACCTCGACAATGTTGTAAGAAGACAGAAGACAATGGCACGATGAAATGAAATGAAATGGCGTTTGGCTTTTAGTGCCGAGAGTGTCCGAGGACAAGTTCGGATCGTAGGTCTTTTGAGTTGACTCCCGTAGACGATCTGCGCGTCGTGATGAGGATGAAATGATGTTGAAGACGACACATACACCCAGCCTCCGTGTCAGAGAAATTGACCAAGTATGGTTAAAATTCCCGACCCTGCCGGGAATCGAACCCGAGGCCCCTTTGACTAAAAGCCAGCACGCTAACCTTTTAGCCACGGAGTCGGACGAATGGTACGATGGTAAGCGGGATGAAATACCAGGTTTTTTCACCAAGAGGAAAAGTTCTCTCCACTTTTACTACTGTCTTTATGGGGTGAGAGTACCTCATGGAGATCAGCTCTAGTACTTAGGCGTACGAGTACGAGGTGGTCTAGGGAGCGGTAATAAGGGGACAGAGATCTGGAAGTCCAGTACGGATGACAAAAATGTTCGTGTTGAACTGTAGAAGTATTGTAAAGAAAGGAATAGAATTAAGTAATTTAACAGATAAATATTTACCAGATATTGCAATAGGAGTTGAATCATGGCTGAGAAATGATATAATGGATGCAGAAATTTTCTCACGGCACTCTGAGGGTGTATCGTAGAGATAGGATAAGAATGGTAGGAGGGGGGGTATTCATTCTCGTGAAAGAAGAATGTGTAAGCTACGAAAAAAGGTTAAAGATGAGAAACATGAAATTCTAGGTGTAAGGCTCATTTCTAAAGATAATAAGCAACTTGATGTCTTTGGAGTGTACAGACCGGGAAAGGGTAGCGCTGCTACGGATTCAGAATTATTTGATAAGATAATCAGCTATGTAGGAAACGACATGGAAAGGAATGTGATTGTAGCGGCAGATCTGAATTTACCAATTGTCAATTGGGAAGGTAATGCGAACGACAGGAAACATGACCAACAAATGGCAAATAAGCTAATATGGGATGGACAGCTGATTCAGAAATTGATGGAACCAACTAGAGGGAAAAATATCCTGGATGTAGTGCTGGTAAAACTAGATGAGCTCTATAGAGAAACCGAAGTAATAGATGGTATTAGTGACCATGAAGCTGTTTTTGTCGTAGTTAAAAATAAATATTCTAGAAAGGAAGGTCTTAAAAGTAGGACTATTAGGCTGTACCATATGACTGATAATTTTTCTCTCTTTTTTTTTTTTTTTTTTTTTTTTTACGTCGCACCAACACAGATAGGTCTTATGGCGACGATGGGACAGGGAAGGGCTAGGAGTGGGAAGGAAGCGGCCGTGGCCTTAATTAAGGTACAGCCCCAGCATTTGCCTGGTGTGAAAATGGAAAACCACGGAAAACCATCTGCAGGTCTGCCGACAGTGGGGTTCGAACCTACTATCTCCCGAAGACTGGATACTGGCCGTACTTAGGCGACTGCAGCTATCGAGCTCGGTATGGCTGATAAAGCAGGCATTAGGCAGTTTCTAAAAAGTAACTACGATCGTTGGAAAACGGTAAATAAAAATGTAAACAGACCTGGGATGTGTTTAAAGCAATTGTTGAGGAATGTGAAAACAGGTTTGTACCTTTGTAATAATAATGTTATTTGCTTTACGTCCGACTAACTATTCTCTTACGGTTTTCGGAGACGCCGAGGTGCCGGAATTTAGTCCCGCATGAGTTCTTTTACGTGCCAGTAAATCTACCGACACGAGGCTGACGTATTTGAGCACCTTGAAATACCACCGGACTGAGCCAGGATCGAACCTGCCAAGTTGGGGTCAGAAGGCCAGCACCTCAACCGTCTGAGCCACTCAGCCCGACAGGTTTGTACCTTTAAAGGTGGTAAGGAATGGTAAAGACCCATCTTATTATAATAGAGAAATAGACTAAGAAGGAGGTGCAGATTGGAAATAAATAGAAATGGCTATGGAAGTAAGAAGAAATTGAAGGAACTTACTAGGAAATTGAATCCAGCAAAGAAGGTAGCTAAGGATAACATGATAGCAAGGATAATTGAGTCGTCCAGTCGCAAAACCCGTTATGTCCATTTTTCTCAAAATGAGTTATCACCGCCATTGTACGCAGCTCATCAAAATACACAACCCAGTAATGTAATACGTGAGCAAAGGTCATTTAATCTATACGTTTAAAGGTGACAAATAACGAAACTGCTGCAAAAGTCGTTATGTCCAGCGTGTGTTTTGCAGCAAAGCTGGTTATGTCGCGGAACCCTGTAAGAGGATCATATTTACACGAACAAAGTCCAAGCAACTGTGTGATAAGAAGTGAAGTAAACTATAACAGCGATTATGGTGGAAGCAAAAAGCATATTGAACCATGGGAAACTCTTTTCTGCTATTGTGCCACTACCAGTGGAGAAAGGGGTTCCTCTTAAGAAAGGAAAGCTCAACGACCTGCTCACATTGCTGCCCAAACATTACGGGAAAGAGTGGATAAGGAACGATGACCTCTCGTTCTACAAGGCACTGTTTGACCAGCGGCAAAATTCAAACAGTGAAATACCAGACTATGACACTGATGTGGGAGATTTTGTTGAGGACAATAACGGGTTGTTAATATAACTGTACATGTTAAAGAACATATAAAACATTTTGAATGAGTGATGATTTCTTGCTGTAATCATTAAATCAAAGAGCGGGATTAGATATCAAAACATTATATCCTAACCTAAATTATTTCCATTTATGCTATTTTCATAGTGTAGCTAATAAAACACTTTCACCATCAATCTGCACACTCTATTCCATATACTGCTGCATATATTTTCTATCTCCACAAAACTGCTGCAAACCTCGTTGTGTCAAAATGTTATTTGCAAATAACATGGGTTCTATCAGTTAAATTTTGTGGATATTTTGCGGTATGACGAAGATGAACGCTTACTGTTTAATTACAAAATTTCAACCTCCTGTCTTTGTTGCGTAACAAATGATAGTGTTTTGCGCGTCTGGAAATATTTGTTTGTCTGCACACAACGGGTTTTGCAACTCGACGACTCAATTGGCAGTCATACAAATATTAGTGAAAAATGGAAAGGTATGTGTAGGTATTTTAAGGGAGAAACAGGTTCCAAAAGAAAGGACATTCCAGGAGTAATTAATGAACAAGGGGGGTGTGTGTGTGAGGATCTTCAAAACGCAGAAGTCAGCAGTATGTAAAGATTGTTGGTTACAAGGATAATGTCCAGATAGAAGAGGAGACTAGTGCTAAAAAAGTACTAAAATTTACTATGATAACAACGACATTTACAATAAGATTACAAAAATTGAAAACTAGAAAAGCGGCTGGAATTGATAAGATTTCTGGGGCTATACTAAATACAATGGATCGGGATATAGTACCATATCTGAAGTACTTACCTGATTATTGTTTGGTTGAAGGAGCTATACCAAATGAATGGAGAGTTGCTATAGTAGCCCCTGTGTATAAGGTAATTAATTTAATGGCGTATGGCCTCCGGAGGGGCCCGGTGCAGGTCTTTTTCTAGTAGATGGCCTATTAGGCGACCTGCATGTGTGTGAAGATAAGGGCCCTACCTAGGATGATTTCTAATGCTGAATACGCCACACACACACACTCAGCCCCCGAGCCATTGGAATTGACCAATTAAGGTTAAAATCCACGACCCAGCCGGGAATCGAGCCCGGGACCCTCTGAACCGAAGGCCAGTACGCTGACCATTCAGGCAACGAGTCAGACTGTATCAAGAAAAGGGTGATAGACACAAAGCTGAAAATTACAGGCCAGTCAGTTTGACATGCATTGCATGTAAGCTTCGGGAAGGCATTCTTTCTGATTATATTAGACATGTGTGCAAAATTAATAACTGGTTCGATAGAAGGCAGTTCGGTTTTAGAAAAGGTTATTCCACTGAAGCTCAACTTGTAGGATTCCAGCAACATATAGCAGATATCTTGGATTCAGGAGGTCAAATGGACTGTATCGCGATTGACCTGTCTAAAGCATTTGATAGGGTGGATCATGGGAGACTAATGGCAAAAATGAATGCAATTGGACTAGACAAAAGATAGACTGAATGGGTTGCTATAATTATAGAAAATAGATCTCAGAGAATTAGAGTAGGCGAAGCTTTATCTGACCCTGTAATAATTAAGAGGGAAATTCCTCAAGGCAGTATTATTGGACCTTTATATTTTCTTTATATAAATGATGTGAATAAAGAAGTGTAATAAGAGGCAAGGCTTTTTGCAGATGATGTTATTCTGTATAGAATAATAAATAAGTTACAAGATTGTGAGCAACTGCAACGTGATCTCGGTAATGTTGTGAGATGGACAGCAGGCAATGGTATGTTGATAAACGGGGTTAAAAGTCGGGTTGTGAGTTTCACAAAAAGGAAAAGTCCTCTGAGTTTTAATTACTCCGTTGATGGGGTGAAAGTTCCTTTTGGGGATCATTGTAAGTATCTAGGTGTTAATATAAGGAAAGATCTTCAATGGGGTGACCATATAAATGGGATTGTAAATAAAGGGTACAGATCTCTGCATATGGTTATGAGGGTGTTTAGAGGTTGTAGTGAGGATGTAAAGGAGAGGGCATATAAGCCTCTGGTAAAGCCCAACAAGAGTATGGTTCCAGTGTATGGGACCCTCACCAGAATTACCTGATTCAAGAACTGGAAAAAATCCAAAGAAATGCAGCTCGATTTGTTCTAGGTGATTTCCGACAAAAGAGTAGCGTTACAAAAATGCTGCAAAGTTTGGGCTGGGAAGAATTGGGGGAAAGAAGACGAGTTGCTCTACTAAGTGGTTTTGAGCTGTCAGCGGAGAGATGGCGTCGAATGACATTAATAGACGAATAAGTTTGAGGGGCGTCTTTACGAGTAGGAAAGGAAAGACCACAATATGAAGATGAAGTTGGAATTCAAGGGGACAAATTGGGGCAAATATTCATTTATAGGAAGGGGATTCAGGGATTGGAATAACTTACCAAGGGAGATGTTCAATAAATTTCCAGTTTCTTTGAAATCATTTAAGAAAAGGCTAGGAAAACAACAGATAGGGAATCTGCCACCTGGGCGACTGCCCTAAATGCGGATCAGTATTGATTGATTGATAAGGGAAGATATTCAACGGGGTAAGCATGAGTTTCTAATTTAAAGTTACTGCTTGTTGTTTAAAGGTGCCTAACATCGAGGTCATCGGCCCAATTAAAAGTTACAGATCTCTTCATATTGTTATAAGGATTTGCAAGGTATTTATCGGTTGTAGTAAGGATGTAAGAGAGAGGGTGTATAGGTCTCTGGTAAGACCCCAATTGGAGTATGGTTCCAATGTATGGACTCAAACATACGTAGATACATACATACATCCATACATACATACATACATACATACATACATACATACATACATACATACATACATACATACATACAACCAGGAATCCTTGACACGAGAACTGGAAAAGACTGAAGGATCCACGATTTATTATAGGTAATCTTCGACAAAAGAGTAGTGTTACGAAAATTTTGCCAACTTCGAGTCTAGAAGACCTGGGAGTAAGGATTCGAACTGCTCGACTAAGCGGAATGCTCTATGCTGCCAGTGGAGAGATGGCGTGGAATCACATTAGTAGGGGAATGAGCCCCAGTCGAGTTTTTAAAAGTAGACTACAGTACACTTAAATAGGATATGACTGAGGTTGCCGTCCTCGATATACTGACATCGACAGCGTGGTGAATCCAAACCTCCACAAGAATTTGAAAAATACTATGATGGACAGTAAGCGAACTCCTGCTTCAAAATGTCATTATTTTGCACTTACTTGAGCACACAGTGTCGTTGTTCATTTTGAATAATTGTTACCGATTTTTTTCCAAAATATGACACATCTTGAACACAACACTCATTAACTCTGCACCACACATACTTATCGCAGAACTTGCCGGTTTCTTCACCTTTTATCGTCAGTTAATTTGGCTTTCTCCTGGACACAGTTGAACCTTCTGATCGTTTTGCAGTGTCTATACGAACGATGACTTTCATAAAAATGTCTAATACAGATGCAGGCATATTTACTGTGTTCAAAATTAGCTCCAGGAATCCATTTATCTTCTTATCGCTAGGAAATGTAAATATGGAGATAGCCAGTTCCTTATTTGAACGGTAACTCGACGTACATCCAGTCACAGTACACGTTCGTCCCATATTGCAAAGAGGAGCCTACAGTACAGTAACCCATTCTTCTTCTTGTTTCTTAATCCGTTTATTCTCCAGGGTTGGTTTTTCCCTCGGACTCAACGAGGGTTCCTACCTCTACCGCCTGAAGGGAAGTGTCCTGGAGCGTGAGACTTTGGGTCGGGGGCATACAGCTGGGGAGTAGGACCACTACCTTGCCCATGCGGCTTCACCTGCTATGCTGAACAAGGGCCTTGTTTGGTGGAGGGGGGAGGGTTGGAATGGATAGACAAGGAAGAGGGAAGGAAGCGGTCGTGACTTCAAGTGAGGTACCAGCTCGGCATTTGCCTGGAGGAGAAGTTGGAAACCACAGAAAACCGCTTCTGGGAGGGCTGAGGAGGGAATCGAACCCCCCTCTCTACTCAGTGGACCTTCCAAGGCTGAGTAGACTCCGTTCCAGCCCTCGTACCATTTTTCAAATTTCACGGCAGAGCCAGGAATCGAACCGGGGCCTCCTGCGGTGGCAGCTAATCACGCTAACCACTACACCATAGAAGCGGACACACTAATACATAATAATCATAATTAAATAATAAACTGTAAAGTACGTTAGACAGTTCGTAATAGTTCAGTGGATTCACGTTATCTATCAGATAATCTAGCAATGATTCCTAACATGAAGTTGCTCAAATTGCAATGCTACAATAGTCGACACATGTTATTGCTGAAAACACATCTTTCACTGACGCTTTTTCGTACAGTTATCACTTCAAAACACGAAAGAGCATCTCCAATAATGTAGAAATAACAACGTGCTATCAAACTACCATGTAAACAAGACCCATACCTCCATGTCGAAGCACTAAACGAGTTGCGTCATCCCTATGGAACTGTCGAGTGTGGCAGGCCAGAAGCTAGCTACTGAGTTGGCCGTGCCACTGCAGAGCCTCCCTCAATGTCAGTGGCGCGCACATTTCTCTAGAAGTGCTCAATACGACTGAGATCGGGTGACCTTGGGGAATAGGTTGGCGTCATTAGGTCTTCTACAGGTGAACAAAGAATGGACGTTCCTGTATCGATCGTCGGTGAGGGATACCAGGGGTATCATCTTATCCCATACCACTTCTGGCCTGAAATGTACCCTGAAAACAAGTAGGGTTGGCTACTGAGTGTATGATTCGAAGCAGTGTATCGATTCATTCAAGTGTACGAGTGAATCGATTCACAAGAATGGCGAGCTCACGGCACACGATTCAGCTGACTCGCAGCAGACAGTGCTGAGTGGCGCACTCACGGATCAGTGAGACACAACGCACACACGGTTCATTCCCGGTACACTGGACATTGGCAGGGAGGAGGGAGCCGAACTTCCGCTGCAGCGAGACGTGCAGAGCCTTCGCACACTGAAAGAATCGTACGCTCTAACGGACTCTTGCTCTCAGCTCATTTGACAATAATGCCCACTTGCATTCACTGTCCTCTTCTTACAGGGAGGTGTAAATCAGTAGGGTGGGGGTGGGGGGCGAAGAGGGGCCCCAGTCGCTCACCCCCACTTTGTGGAGAAATGTTTTTAAATTCCATTTTAGCTACGTGACTATTTTTTAAGTTTCGACAGACTGAAGAACCTAAGAGTTATTTAAAAAATCGCCTGAAACTAGAAATGATTAAAAAGTTGTACAATCCCTATTGTTTATCAGCTAATTCCTCCCTTTAATTTCATTAATTATTAAGACAAATAGTACTTAGCGGAAATACTCGCAAAATGCCGTTCTTCGCGGCTAACCGTTTCATACAGTGCAGCAGCGTGTGGCACGTGCTGCGACGAAGGGTAGCAGGGGGTATAATTTTGCCAAGGTCACGGTCACAGGTATGATTCACCCTCTTGCTGCGCGCACTCGTCATTCTGTCAGTCTCGCTCAGTAAATGTGTCCGTGCAGTTCTATCTAGTGATGACCTAGTGATGACTACTACAACGTCCTGGATAATGGTGTGAATATCCAACGACGCCTGCATAAAATAGGACCGACTGCACCGAATAGATTTGCCCAGCTGATGGACAACGCACGTGCCACGCCCACTACAGCCACACCACAACAACAGCATTCGCCCTTTCCTTACACCTCCCCAGCCACCGCCACGACTACCACCACCACCACCATTACCACCTCCACTCATGCTACCTCTAACATACCCACTACCACGACAGTCGCAAACCACCCCTCCACCCTAATGATATCCCCCCGCCTAGGTTCTGCAGGATGAAACTTCCGCGCCGGCTAACGAAGCAACCGCCACTCCAGCAGGCATAGCACGTCCACCAACACCACCACCACCGCCCAGCCAGTTGTGTTGCCTGCGGTGTCGACCCCAACCTACCAGCAACAGCCATCATTCAAGAACTCCAAACGGCAAGACTCCCAGTGCAAAGAGCATTTAGGATCCGAACTCAGATGGACCAGCGTACTTAGTACGCCTCCAGCCTACGCCCAGCGCCTAATCACACAAGGAATATATCTCAATGGCCGTCACCACCGGTTAGAACCGTCCCGCTCCTCTCCCCAAACTACCACCCAACCTAATTCACCCCGCCACCGTAAACGTCCCCGGCCTGCAACCCCTCTGCAACTCCCAGTTCATACATCCTTTTCCCACCAGCTCCACCCAAGAATTATCCACCACCCCACCCTGAAACTTTCCACCACCCCCGCGTCCTTCTAACCTCCCCAGCCTCCTACTCACCTCCCTAGTAAACTCATCCCTTTACCACATCCTGACACTCCACCTTCTCCCTCAACCTCGTGAAAACCCCCACTTCGTCGCACCTCCATACGCAACTTGGTTATAAAAGGCACATGTATCCTTGTATGTATCTATAAATCTTTTTACGTATTCATTTATGTTTCAATAAAGCACTGATGAACAGCACTTCTCTTAGGCAAGAGGCCAATTCTCCAACACAACTCCCTCACAACACATCACCGTTTACCCATCTCCTTCTTCTTTCAAATCTCCTAACCCCGTCTAATCTCCTACCTAGACAGAAGGCGTCACCTTCTAAGTGGCCCGCCCCTCCCCTAGGGGAGGGGAATGAAAACACCCCCCTTGGCCCTAGGTCTGTTACTTTGCTCGTGTGTAGTCAAATACTACATGATATTTTAATTGTATAATCACGCCGAATTTCGATTTAATTGTAATACATAAGTAATTATTGTTCCTTTGGTGAAAGTTTTGTTAGATAGTGCTATTATTACCGCACTAACGTCGGTAGATGCAGAGTGGGTCTCGGCCCATAAGTGGCCACGGCTGCTCCGTGGTCCAACTACTCTGCACTGACCGGCCAACCGAGCAGAGGAACGGTGGCCACGGCTCTACCGTCGCTCCAGTACCGGCGATTAGGGTGGGGGTGGGGGCGAAGGGGGCAGTCGCTCCCCCCCCCCCCGCTTTTTGGAAACAGTGTTACATTTTTATTCGCATTTTAGTCGGATGTAACGAGGAATTATAGGAATTATTTAAAAAATCAATTTGTACACGCCCTGTTGTCTTAGCAGCTAATTCTTTCCTTTGTTTTCATTAATTATTCTCGGAAATACGCACAAAATTTAGTTCGTCCCGGCTAACAGATTTGTATAGCGCCACAGCAAATAGTGGAGACTTTGCACCTGCTGTGAGGAAGGGTAGCAGGGGTATTTTCTTCTTTCCTTTAACCTTCCTTGGGGTACATTGAATCGATCATTTCTGTGCGCGTTGTTCTTTTCTTAGCGCCCAGTATTTCTTCATTCTTTTTGATCTTCGTTTCCTCACATCTTCAGAGATAATAGGTTTGGTTTGTAATGTAGATTTGTCTTGGAACCTTATATTTCCATCTTTAGTTGTTACTTTAACTGTTCGATCGAATTGTGAATTTTCTGTAATTTTTAAATTCCACTAGTTTTTTTCAGTTTCTTTAAACAAGCTGGGTTTTGTTTTGCGGTTACGGAAAAAGTCAAAGGACCAGGGGTACATATATTCGTTTTTTTTTTTTTTTTTGCAAGATCATGCATGGACACTGAGGCATGATTCACCAACTACATTGATGGGGTAAAAGTTCCTTTTGGGGATCATTGTAAGTATCTGGGTGTTAATATAAGAAAAGACCTTCGTAGGGGTAATCACATAAATATGATTGTTAATAAAGGGTACAGATCTCTGCACCTGGATATGAGGGTATTTAGGGGTTGTAGTAAGGATGTAAAGGAGAGGGCTTATAAGTTTCTCGTAAGACACTAGTGTAAGGGACCATCACCAGGATTACTTGATTCAAGAACTGGGAAAAATCCAAAGAAAAGCAGCTCGATTTGTTCTGGGTGATTTCCGACAAAAGAGTAGCGTTACAAACATGTTGCAAACTTTGGGCTGGTAAGATTTGGGGGAAACGAGACGAGCTGCTCGATTAAGTGGTATGTTGCGAGCTGTCAGTGGAGAGATAGAGTGGGAAGACCAACACTCTCAAACACTCACTACTGATCTGCATTTAGGGAAGTCGCCCAGGTGGCAGATTCCCTATCTGTTGTTTCCCCAGCCTTCTCCTAAATGATTGCAAAGAAATTGGAAATTTATTGAACAACTCCCTTGGTAAGTTATTCCAATCCCTAACTGCCCTTCCTATAAACGAAGATTTGCCCCAATTGGTCCTCTTGAATTCCAACTTTATCTTCATATTGTGATCTTTCCTACTTTTAAAGACACCATCCAAACTTATTCGTCTACTGATGTCCTCCCACGCCATCTCTCCACTGACAGCTCGGAACATACCACTTAGTCGAGCAGCTCGTCTCCTTTCTTCCAAGTCTTCCCAGCCCAAACTTTGCAACATTTTTTGTAACGCTACTCTTTTGTCGGAAATCACCCATAACAAATCGAGCTGCTTTTCTTTGGAATTTTTCCAGTTCCTGAATCAGGTAATCCTGGTAAGGGTCCCATACACTGGAACCATACTCTAGTTGGGATCTCACCAGGGACAAACATGCTCTCTCCTTTACATCCTTACTACAACCTCCAAATACTCTAATAACCATGTGCAGAGATCTGTACCCTTTGTTTACAATTCCATTTATGTGATTACCCCAATGAAGATCTTTCCTTATATTAATACCTAGGTATTTACAATGATCCCCAAGGGGAAATTTCACCCCATCAACGCAGTAATTGAAACTTAGAGGGCTTTTCCTGTTTGTGAAACTCACAACCCGACTTTTATCCCTGTTTATCATCATACCATTGCCTACTCTCCATCTCACAACATTATCGAGGTCATTTTTCAGTTGCTCACAATCTTGTAACTTATTTATTACTCTGTACAGAATAACTTCATCTGCAAAAAGCCTTATCTCTGATTCAACTTCTTTACACATATCATTTATATATATAAGAAAACATAAAGGTCCAATAATACTGCCTTGAGGAATTCCAATCTTAATTTTTGCAGGGACAGATAAAGCTTCACCTACTCTAATTCTCTGAGTTTTATTTTCTAGAAGCAGAGCAACCCATCAGTCACTCTTTTGTCAAGTCCAATTGCACTCATTTTTGCCAGTAGTCTCCCATGATCTACCCTATCAAAAGCCTTAGACAGGTCAATCGCGATACAGTCCAATTGACCTCCTGAATTCAGGATATCTGCTATATCTTGCTAGAATCTTACAAGCTGGGCTTCAGTGAAATAACCTTTCCTAAACACAAACTGCCTTCTATCAAACCAGTTATTAATTTTGCAAACATGTGTTATATAAACAGAAAGAATGCTTTCCCAAAGCTTACATACAATGCATGTCAAACTGGCTGGCCTGTAATTTTCAGCTTTATGTCTACCACTCTTTCCTTTATATACAGGGGCTAATATAGCAACTCCCCATTCTTTTGGTAAAGTTCCTTCATGCAAACACTAATCATACAAGTACTTCCGATATGTACTATATCCCAACTCATTGTCTTTAGTATATCCTAGTTTTCAACTTTTGTATCTTACTGTAAATGTCATTGTCATCATAGGTAAATTTTCATTCTTTAATATTAATGACCTCCTCTATCTGTAAATTATCCCTGTAACCAACAATATTTAGATACTGCTGACTGAATACTTCTGCCTTTTGAAGACCCTCGGATACGCACTCCCCTTGTTCTTTAATGATTCCTGGAATGCCCTCCTTTTAACCTGTTTCTGCCTTGAAGTACCTACACATGCCCTTCCATTTTCACTAAAATTTGTATGACTGTCAATTATACTTGCCATCATGTTATCCTTAGCTGACCTCTTTGCTAGATTCAACTTCCTACTAAGTTCCCTCAATTTCTGCGTACTTCCACAGCCATTTCTAACTCTATTTCTTCCCAACCTGCACCTCCTTCTTAGTCTCTTTACTTCCCTGTTATAATATAGTGGATCTTTACCATTTCTTACCACCTTTAAAGGTACAAACCTATTTTCACATTCCTCAACAATTGCTTTAAACCCATCCCAGAGTCTGTTTACGTTTTTATTTAGCGCTTTCCACCGATCATAGTTACTTATTAAAAACTCCCTCATGCCTGTTTTATCAGCCATATGGTACTGCCTAACATTCCTAATTTTAATCTCTTCCTTTCTTTCACATTTATTTTTCATTACCACAAAAACAGCTTCGTGATCACTAATACCATCTATTACGTCCGTTTGTCTATAGAGCTCATCTGGTTTTACCAGCACCACATCCAGAATATTCTTCCCTCCAGTTGGTTCCATCTTTCTGAATCAGGTGCCCTTCCCATATTAACTTATTTGCAATTTGTTGGTCATGCTTCCTGTCGTTCGCATTACCTTCCCAATTGACATTTGGTAAACTGAGATCACCCGCTACAATCACGTTCCTTTCCTTATCGTTTCCCACATTGCTGATTATCTTATCAAATAATTCTGAATCAGCATCTGCGCTATCCTTTCCTAGTCTGTACACTCCAAAGACATCAAGTTGCTTATTATCTTTAGAGACGAGCCTTACCCCTAGAATTTCGTGCTTGTCATCTTTAACTTTTTCATAGCTTACAAATTTTCCTTTCACCAGAATGAATACTCCCCCTCCTACCTTTCCTATCCTATCTCTACGATACACCCTCCAATTCCATGAGAAAATTTCTGCATCCATTATATAATTTCTCAACCATGATTCAACTCCTATTACAATATCTGGTAAGTATATATCTATTAAATTACTTAATTCTATTCCTTTCTTTACAATACTTCTACAGTTGAGCACTAACAGTTTTATGTCATCCCTACTTGATTTACCGTTCCCTGTTCCCTTAACACCGCTCCCTAGGCCACCCTGTTTTCCTGAATGTACCTCCCTATAACCTAAACAAATTTCCTAACTTATATATACCACTGCGGTTTAAGTGAAGGCCATATGAGCGCAGATCCCTATCTTCTACCCACCGATTAGGATCTAGAAATTTTACTCCCAGTTTCCCACATACCCACTCCATAGTCTCATTTAAATCCCCAATCACCTTCCAGTCAGTATCCCTCCTACATAGTATTCCACTGATAACATTCTCCGCTTCCTTAAACTTCACCCGTGATGCATTTACCAGATCCCACACATCCCCAACTATGTTGGTACTTATACCTGCTTGTCTTACGTTGTGAGTGCCAAAGTGAAACACTACCCCTTCTGCTTTCCCTCCTCCTTCTCTTCTACTTTCCTCAACATCTGCCTTAACCTAATTTCTGGATAACACTCTACCCTGATACCCTTTCCTCCACACACTTTCCCGACATGTCTAACGATAGAATCCCCCATGACCAGAGCCTCAACCCTACCCACCTCATTTGATCCCCTCCCCTCCTGGTCAGTCCTGACAGCTGCAGAATCAGTAGACGAATACGTTTGAGTAGTGTCTTTAAAAGTAGGAAAGATCACAATATGAAGATAAAGTTGGAATTCAAGAGGACAAATTGGGGCAAATGTTCGTTTATGGGAAGGGGAGTTAAGGATTGGAATAACTTATCAAGAGAGATGTTCAATAATTTTCCAATTTCTTTGCGATCATTTAAAAAAAGGCTAGGAAAACAACAGATAGGGAATCTGCCACCTGGGCGACTGCCTTAAATGCAGATCAGTAGTGACTGATGGCTTCCCGCGTGCATTCGTCAGTCTGGCCAGTCTCTTTAGTGTCTCTTATTTCTTAGTGTGCTGTCAAATACTAAATTATTTTAATTGTATAATCACGCCATAGTTCTATTTAATTGTAATAAATGCGTAATATTATTCCTTTGGTGAAAGTTTTATTGTGTGGTATTGAATCAAAATCTTAAAGAACTATTGTTACCGCACTTGGTAAACTGTCAACTTTTACCTCTGTCGAAATTCGCTCAGAGAACACCAAAAAACTTACCCCGTCCGTTATATCCCACAAACCCGGGTACTGTTTGCTGTCTGTATATATTTTTGCTCCCGCACTTTTAATTCCCAATCGCCGCTATCGCGTGGCCCTACGCCTCTGCATTCGGGAGACGGGACAGGGCTGGACCTCATGGCTGGCCCCAACCGTCGGCTGTCCTGAGAATGGTTTTCCATTTTCCAGCACTAATAAGACGAATGCCTAGTGTAGGCCACGGCTGCCAATCCCCTCACCCTCGCCGAGCATCTCCTTCACCGTAACAAATCTCCTGGCCTGAGAGATAGCGTCTCCGTCTAAGAGGCCCGCCTCCCCCTTCAGGGGAGGAATGAAAACATTTTAGTAGTAGTAGCACACTAAAGTTGGTAGACACAACCTTTACGTCTCTATCGAAATTCGCTCAAAGACCATTAAAAAGGCTTACCATTTTGTAGCTGTATTTTTTTCAATTTTCTATTCCCTATACCGCCTCCTCCCACCTGCTCTGTTCTAGCTCTTAAACCCGGGCATTTTTCCTGTTTATAAATTTTTGTGCCACCGCCTCCCCCCCCCCTGCTAACTCCCAGTCGCCGCTACTGGTGTAAATAACATGTGGATTTATTTGCTGTGTTAAAAAGGTAGTCAAAACATAATTCCAAAGTACTGCACCCTGGTGGGGGTGTGATAAGCGTCATGCAATTGTAATTATGATGAATTATTGAGGAAGATATATTTCATTGTCAGAATAAATAGTATCTTACTGTACATACAGTAAGAATAGGCCAGGCCGAGAGGGCAGGTTTCACCATACCACCGACTGCTGTCTCCAGTGAGATTAACAAACACAATGAGGGACAGAATTAAGTTTCTCAGAAATTTTAACAACGAGGAAAGAGAGAGGATAACTTGTTGCCAAAGTTTTCCTAGCCCCGGGCAGTCTTGGTAGTAGCAACAGCGCAGAGAGCCGAGTGCAAATTTCTGAGAAATGACGTAGGGGTATCTCCAGGTAACTAGCGAGAGTTGAACGTGGGGTTGGCACTGGAAGAAAAAAATATGAGCCTTCCCGGTCACGTGGTTAAGGTGGACCAATGGAAAAATTCACTTGACCAAAGCAAGGCGATAACTTCGTATTGTATGAAGCACTAGCGAGGCTAACTCCGTGGATTAAACTGATAGAAAGAAGTGAAATATCGATTCAGAATAAAGTGGAATTTAGGAGCCTTACTATACCATAAAACTCATATAAAGTTAATAATTACGGGAGATTGCATGGTGAAATTCTGAGAATTCATGGACGCTATTCGTTGATTGGCTGAAGGCAAAGGAAGCCACAAAAGAGCGCGAAATCCCGAGCCGGGATACGGCAGCTAAATTCGCGAATATATCAATTACCAGCGAACGATAATAGTTGAGAATTGGTATAGAGCATTTGAGAACATAATTACATCATTGGATCATATATTAAAGCCACGGGCCAAACCGCAAACTGTCGTATGAAGATATCGGGACTATGCGTCCCCAGATGACCTCCGTTGAACTCGGAAGAGAGGGGATACAAGTATAAATATGAGGTCGTAGACAAGGACTGAAACGTACTTCTGATATTGTGTTCGAGCGGTCACCACGCCAGTGGTGCGTAAGTACTTCTGACAAAGTGTTCGAGCCGTGATTACGCCAGAGGTACGAGTGTGTACTTATTCGTGGAGTAGAGTTCGAAGTATTATATTGTTACATAGTACAGTGATTCATGAAGTGATGTAGCTCATATTACAGTCTTGAGCAGTCTACTAGTATGAAGTGTTTTAAATGGACAGGACTCAGTAAAGTATAACTTACGGAGTGTAAGGTTCTACCAACCGATTAGGAAGTGCGTTACATGAGAACGGTCACGAGTGTTTATGTCACCTAGTAAACAGTCCATTCTAAACTGATACCTGGTCAGCTACACGAACGTGAGACGGGAAATTCAAGTGCGCGCACGGGCCGTTGTAAAGGGAAGCCCGAGGTATCTCATGTTCCTAGTGTTCGGGAAAGGAATGAAGAATGTATATCTACATTAAGTGGGCTAGATACAAGGCCGAGAGTGTAAAATTTGTGAATAGAATTTAGGGTGGAAATTATTCCAAAGTGCAACAGTTAATTTATTTGTTTTTATTCAAAATGTGTAAAGTTGAAAAGGGTCAAGGATTAATTCTTCAAGCTGGCATGAATACCAGTGGAATGCATTGCTAAAAACCGGAGGGGCTATGGCTTCTCGTCCGGTTTTAGCAGACTACAATGGCAGAGTTGAGTACCTTTTAACATACTTGTAGATTGCTATCGTTAGGGGGAGGAAATCATATTATTTTATCATGGTAACTTGATTGTGAAACGAGCCGTTTTCGGCTCGTATAAATTCAAGGATAGATAGACAAAGGGACAAATGAATATGTAGATTAGATCGAGCACTCATCATAATTTTGATTATTAAATAGAGTATAGTAGGGTTGAGTTGTTCATTCAAGTGCTTGAGTTGTTTGCTATGATATGGAGCACGTTTCACGTAAAGATAATGTTAATATTCCTTTAGAAGTGCTTCCAAAGTGTTTTTCCGTTATCGGAATTTTTATAGATATTAAGGCATGTTGTTAAGATAATCCAGAGGTAGGATTGCCAAGTGACTTAAATTGTTGTGGGACGGAATGAAGTCCATTGATTTGTTTGTAAATATCGCGAAGTTCGCCAGTGGACAAAATAATAATAATATGTACAAGTGTCGAAGTAATACATTAGAATTTGGTAATGTGTAAAGGCGTGTTTAATAATAATCTTTGAGAATAAAGGCACGGGCCTAGTTGGATAGTATGATTGCAAATTAAAGTAATTTAAATGTGGAGATCACTTGTGCCGTGAATAAGTATAATTTGTGCAGTGAATCCGGTTTTAACACTAATTTTTGATTTAACGTTTTTGGACTCCATAATAATCATAAATAAATTTGGTAGAAACGAGATAGGCACTTTTATAATATGGTCACGCTATGTTTGAGATCCAGAGGGATTTGAGCCAAAAGTTGAGATTTGGAGTTTTGTGGGACAGAAATCCGGCCCGAAATGAAAGTGAATTGTACTGATGTTGATGAAGAAATAGATGGATCTTAAGGCCCACATAGAGGCTGTATTTATATACCGGTGTATTGAGTGGCAGAATAGAGCCCACACACCGAGGGTTAATTTGTGAAAATGTTTTGAAGAGTTCCAATGGATAAATGGACTTCAAAATGGAAAGGGAAGGAATAATTTAACACTTACAGAGACTGGAGGTATTTGCCCAACTGCGAGGTGTTATGGGATTTGAGAATTGTCTTAGGAGCATATGGTCTCCATGAATTAACGGCAGTACGAAAATAAGGTGGCGGATTCGAACACTATTATATCCCGACCGATGTGAATTCGGATCTTGGTGATTTCTGTTTGGGAGAGAACGTATGTGACTAAATTATAAAGATGGGGAATAAAAATAAAGATTCTCGAATTTATACTAATAATAATAATAATAATATTCCAAGTAAATCATATCTGGATTGATTAGTGCCAAAATAAATAGGAATTGTAAAAGGGGTTATGCGTTAAACATATTAAGAGTGGACTACCGTGTAACAGGCGAAATTAATTTTTTTAAATTAATAATAATAATAATAATAATAATAATAATAATAATAATAATAATAATAATAATAATAATAATAATAATATTCCAAGTAAATCATATCTGGATTGATTAGTGCCAAAATAAATTGGAATTTTAAAGGGGGTTATGCGTTAAACATATTAAGAGTGGAATACCATGTAACAGGCGAAATCAAATTTTTTAAAATTAATAATAATAATAATAAATAAATAATTAAAAACTACTTTTTTTGAAGAAGAAGAATTTACTTTTTTTAATTTGGACATAATACTGATGTTGGGAGTTGAAATGAAAAATTTGAGATTTTAACTAATAATAATAATAATTAGAATATTTGAAGAAGGAGAAGAAGAATAATCAAAGAAGCTACTTTTATTTATTTCAGATGAAAATAAAAAAATCGGGAAAAGTTGAAATATTATTCCGAGGATGATTACGGGTTACGATAATCATGATCTCCACAAATAATAATAATAATAATAATAATAATAATAATAATAATAATAATAATAATAATAATATTTAATAAAATATTTTTTTATTTATTTTTCTTATTATTTCGGATGCTGATGATGGATGATACTAGGGAAGTCAGCTGGCGAATTAACGTAATAATGTCAATTGGTTGTAAATAATAAGTTAAGTTAATATGTGTAAAATGAAGGCAAATCCCTACATCTGGACCATTAGGTTAGAGTCCCTTTGTCGTATTCCTTCAACTAACGATTAGCATATCTTGGTTAGGAACCCGGGGAGAGTTTGTAGTTTCCCGGGTTGGTCTCATCTCAATCAAAGTGGAGGCGATAACATGGTCCATGTGATCGCGCCTACTTAGCCAACAGGTATTTGGTCCATGATCAAATATGGTCATGGTGTTAACGAAGGTAAATCTGATACCTTCAGATATCAACGGTTCTACCACCAAAATGGAAGGGTGGTCAAAAGTGACAAATATTATGTAATCATTTTCAGGAATAATTTGCCAAATTACCGGCAAATCAAGGGTCAACAGATTTTGATTGTGTGTAAAATTTCATTTGTTTACTTAAATAAAATGCTCCTTTAGCATTTGCAAGGAAACAGTTCCGGGTTCTTGTCCTTGTAGAATAGTAAACCCTTGGTGACCGTTTAAACATCCGTCCCCATTCCTAGGACGGAGCCTTCATAATTTCCCTTTGATCTATATATATATATAATTTATGAGTTTATGATGAGCCTTGAAGATAAAGATTAGAGTGTCCCGTTCAACCCTGTAGTACTGATTGGATGGCGCCCTTACATTTAGTTTGAGATCTTATATCTCAAAATATTTTTTTTTTATTGTTTATGAGTTGCGATAGATTCGGACCGTAACACTCCCTGAGATAAATGCTGGTTTGGACTCAGGCTTTGAGCGGGTACAGTACGGTACTTAGCTAGTAAATACTGTAGGTAGGCTGTTAGGTTATTCTACTTATTAGATACCGGGCGAGTTGGCCGTGCGGTTAGGAGCGCGCAGCTGTGAGCTCGCATCCGGGAGATAGTGGGTTCGAACCCCACTGTCGGCAGCCCTGAAGATGGTTTTCCGTGGTTTCCCATTTTCACACCACTGTGCCTTAATTAAGGCCACGGAGCTTCATTCCCATTCCTAGGCCTTTCCTGTCCCATCGTCGCCATAAGACCCATCTGTGTCAGTGCGACGTAAAGCAAATAGCAAACAAAATAGCTACTTATTAGATTAATGAATAATTATTTTTATAACTTAGTTGACATTCGACAATTGTCCGACTCATTGGCTGAATGATCAGTGTTGAGGCCCTCGGATCAGAGGGTCCGGTGTTCGATTCCCGGCCGGGTCGGGGAGTTTAATCGCGTCTGATTAATTCTTCTGGCCTGGGGACTGGGTGTTTGTGCTTGTCCCAACAATTTCCTCTTCATATTCAGACAACACACTACACTACCAACCACCACAGAAACACGCAATAGCAATTACATCCCTCCATACAGGTTTGGCGTCAGGAAGGGCATCCGGCCGTAAAAGAAGGTCAAATCCGCAAGTGCGATACATTTCGCACCCGCGACCCCACAGATGTGGGAGAAGTGGGGAAGAAGAAGAAGAAAAAGAAATTGTCATTCTACAATTAATTCAACTCAGCTCTCTGGCCTATCCTATGACTGTGAGTCACGCTCCTCGTGACCACTCGAAATGGCCTGTTTTATATTAGGAAGAACCGCTCGGTATTCTCTCACTTTGTATGTCGCATCATTACACAATACTTCAATAATCGAATCACGAGATCCGCGGTGACGTGAATAGTGAGCAAATCAGCCGACTGACGCAATAACTTTAATAAAAGGACGTTGAATCAGAAACCTAGTGGGCTACTGTACAGCTCCGGTAGCGTACATAAAAACGATTTAAAATAATTTTCTGTTGATAGGAAAATACATATTTTAAAAAATGACCGAGTAAGATGGTGGTGCTGTTAGGGTCGCGTAGCTATGAGCATGCATGCGGGGCCTGGTGGGCTCGAATCCTAGCGTCGGCAGTCGTTAAGATGGTTTTCCGTGGTTTCCCATTCTCACACCAGGAAAATGCTGGTGCTGTACCTTAATTAAGGCAACGGCCGCTTCCTTCGCACTCCTAGCCATTTCCTATCCCACTGTCGCCATAAGGCTTGTCTGTGTCGGTGCGACGCGACCTACAGCAACTTAATTGATTTATATTTAATATCTAGGCTAATTATTGCGAACACAGGTATTTCCACATCTAATTCTGTGTATGTGATAAGTTGTGACTTGCAGAGAACTGTGGAAACCCATAAGTTAGTGTTTAAAATTTGAGTTATGTCAGTTCTTCTTCTTCTCTTCTTCTTCTTCTTCCTCTTATTATTATTATAAATCGGTAACGGTACGTAATTCTTGTACTATAATATAATAAGGAAGTACTGGTGTACCGACCGGGCGAGTTGGCCGTGTGGTTAGGGGCGCGTAGCTGTGAGCTTGCATCCGGGAGATAGTGGATTCGAACTTCACTGTCTGCAGTCCTGAATATGGTTTCCGTGGTTTCCTATTTTCTCAACAGGCAAATGCTGAAACTGTACCCTTATTAACGCCACGGCCGCTTCTTTCCCAATTCTGGCCCTTTCCTATCCCATCGTCGTCATAAAACCTATCCTTGGCGGTGCGCCGTAAAACATGAAATAAAAAAGCCTGATGTACCGGAGATGCAATAGGAACGGTGATTCTAATGTGTCGTGAATCGGATCATTGTATCGATTCAGTAATGTAATCGGAATAAAATTAATTGATGCAGTAAAATGAATCGAATATCCCATCACTAATGACAAGACATATCCATTGCCTAGAGTGCTGTGGGCTTGCACAAACTTTGTCGAAGAGTTCTTTTTTGCAGTAGCTCGCAATCCTGTAACTTCTTATTCCGTACAGTATAACATCATCAGCAAAGCGTCTTATCTGTGATTCCAGTTCTTTATTCACGTCATTTATATATATAAGAAAACCCAGAGGTCCATAAATACTGCCTTGCAGGACACCATTCTTAATTATTACTGCATCAGATAATGCTTCACTTATTCTAATTATCAGAGTTTTATTTTCTAAAAATTTAGCCACTCATTCTGTCCTCAATCAATCAATCAATCAATCAATCAATCAATCAATCAATCAATCAATCAATCAATCAATCAATCAATCAATCAATCAATCAATCAATCAATCAATCAATCAATCAATCCCCACTGATCTGCATTTAGGACAGTCGCCCAGGTGGCTGATTCCCTATCCGTTGTATTCCTAGCCTTTTCTTAAATGATTGCAAAGAAATTGGAAATGCATTGAACATATCCCTTGGTAAGTTATTCCAATCCCAAACTCCCCTTCCTATAAACGAATATTTGCCCCTATTTGTCCTCTTGAATTCCAACTTTATCTTCATATTGTGATTTTTCCGACTTTTAAAGACACCACTCAAACTTATTCGTCTACTAATGTTATTCCACGCCATCTCTCCACTAACAGATTGGAACATACCACTTAGTCGAGCAGCTCGTCTCTTTTCTCCCAAGTCTTCCCAGCCCAAACTTTGCAACATTTTTGTAACGCTACTCTTTTCTCAGAAATCACTCAGAACATATCGAGCTGCTTTTCTTCGGATTTTTTTTTTTTTTCAGTTCTCGAATCAAGTAATCCTGGTGAGGGTCCCATTCACTGGAGCCATACTCTAGTTGGGGTCTTACCAGAGACTTATAATGCCCTCTCCTTTACATCCCTACTAAAAGCAAAGCAAATTCACCTCCGTACAGGCCATGAAGGCCCTTGGAGGAGTGGAAGGTAAAGGCTTCCACCATTGTTAACCTCGGCACGTGATGGGGTGGAGTGGTTAGCTCTACGCCCGGCCGCCTTTGCCCCCAGGAATTAACCTGGTACTCATTTTTGGTGTAGGCTGAGTGAACCTCACGGCCATATGCACCTCCAGAAGTGGAAATCTCGTTTCTTAAATTTTACGACTTCCTGACGGAGATTCGAACCCACGTCCTTCCGGGCGAACCGAGCACGCCTTTACCGCCTCGGCCAGGCAGCCCCTCTACATCCCTACTACAACCCCTAAATACCTTCATAACCTTGTGCAGAGATCTGTACCCTTTATTTACAGTCCCATTTATGTGATTACCCCAATGAAGATCTTTCCTTACATTAACACCTAGGTACTTACAATCATTCCCATCAGGAACGTTCACTCCATCAACACAGTAATTAAAACTCAGAGGACTTTTCCTGTTTTTGAAACTCACAATCTGACTTTTAACCCCGCGTATCATCATGCCATTGCGTACTGTCCATCTCACATTATCGAGGTCATTTTGCAGTTGTTCACAATCTTGTAACTTACTTATTGCTCTATACAGAACAACATCATCCGCAAAAAGTGTTATCTCTGATTTCACTTCTTTACTCATATCATATACATATAAGAAAACATAAAGGTCCAATAATACTGCCTTGAGGAACTCCCCTCTCAATTATTATAGGGTCAGATAAAGCCTCACCTACTCTCATTCTCTGAGATCTATTTTCTAGAAATATAGCCACCCATTCGGTCACTCTTTTGTCAAGTAGGATTGCACTTATTTTTACCAGTAGTCTCCCATGATCCACCCTATCAAATGCCTTAGACAGGTCAATCGCGATGCAATCCATTTAACCTCCGGAATTCAAGGTATCTGCTCTGTCTTGCTGGAATCCTACAAGTTGAGCTTCAGTGGAATAACCTTTCCTAAACCGGAACTGCCTTCTATCAAACCAGTTATTACTTTCGCAACATGTCTAATATAAGCAGAAAGAATGCATGTCAAACTGACTTGCCTGTAATTTTCAGCTTTATATACTGGGGCTACTATAGCAGTCCGGTGTGAGCTGTGGCAGAGAGGGGTTCGCTGTACTCTGCCTTCCTTGCGTGTGAAGTTGGTGCGTTAATATTTTTCAGTAAAGTACAGTACAGTGACAATGGCAACCAATAGCATTAGGCGAAATACAATAAAATGTGCATTTACCGACAAGACAAATAAACCGGGGCCAGCAGAAATTCATGAGTAGATTCAGCAAACCTTAAAACTTACCGTGGATCAATTGGAAGCCATTCAACTCGATAATCTGGAAACCATTGTTTACATCAAGCTAACCAGCAAACTACTGATGGAGAAGATATTACTCACTACAAACGGAAAATCACAGGTACGAAAATTTTATTTTTCCTTCTCTGATGTTGTTATTACATGTGCAGATGTTGATAGTAAGTTGGTCCGAATAATGAACCTACCAATAGAAATGCCGAACGAGAAAATAATGTCATTTTTTAACAAGTATGGGAAGTCAGGGAAATTAGAAATGAAAGATGGTCTTCAACTTACATCTATAACATTTACAGTGGTATCAGAGCTATGCGAATAGAACTTAAAACTGCCATACCACCCATCGTGGCCATAGAGGGATATAAAGCGCAGGTAATATGTGAAGGGCAACCTAAATCTTGCTTTTACTGCAACGCTACGGATCACTTTAGACAAGATTGCCCTATACGGCGAGGTGGGAACGACAACAAAACAGGGCCAAGGTTACTCAGTGATATCGTTGCGGAAAGGGAACATCACACTGACTCACCCGCTGTGTTAGAGGTGGATACTATACCCACAAGCATACCTCCCACGGACAAACCTGCCCCAGTACAAACACAGGATGCAGACCAACACGCAGTTGATGAGTCACTTACTCACTCCAATGCCTTATCGCCAACACAAGTCAGCCAGGCAACCTCACCAGACGACATATCCACACCGCAACAAATACAGCTATCAGCACAAGACGAACAAGAGCAACAACAAACATCCGATAGTAGTCAACACAAGAATGAAGGTCATGTCTGAACAGAACTTGCTCTCATACACAACCACGAACAGGAACTTGTAAACACACTTGTCAACACGGAAGCGGAGAATACAATAAATGCTAGGACACTAGAGAAACCAGGAGAGAGGGACATAGGTATTCAACCACTGAACAAGAGCGTTATTCTAGACACTACGACTAATAGCATGCAATGGGCTGAGGAGATCGAAGCGGAAACCTGGAATCTTATGGAAATAGAAGAGACGAGGTCAGGGAATCAAGACAGCTTGAAGACAAATGAAACATCAAACCAAGAAGTTGCACTTTCGAAAAGCAAAACAAAGCTAAAAACACATAGACCCTCGAGGGAGGAAACACAGAAGCCATACAACAGCAGAGACCCGCGGCTACAGGGGAGTAGAGTAGGAGATAGACGATAGAGTCCCTCCCCCAATCCCCGTTGAATTTATTAGGAGAAGAAACATGTATATATTCACGATTATGCTCTTAACATACACATTGATGACACTAAATATAAACTGTATTCAAACTGCAAATAAACAGTCGCTCCTTAAACAGATTATTCGTGACCAGGACGTGGATATCGTTATGTTGCAAGAAGTGGCAACCGAAGATCTTGCTCCCATTCCTGGATACGATAAAATTATTAATGTTAACGAGCACAAACGCGGTACAGCCATATACATTAAGGACAATATACCATACTCGGACACAGCGCTCCTGCCAAATTCTCGAGGTATCAGCTTACGTATTCGGGACTTACTAATTGTAAACATCTATGCCCCATCCGGCTCACAAGCAAGGACGCAAAGACGGCTGTTCTATTCCACAGACATCCTTCCACTTATTTACAGACATAGAGACAATATGATCCTTGGAGGTGATTTTAACGCAGTATTATCACCCAAAGACCAAACAGGACAGTTCCAGGGATGTCCCGCGCTATCTAATTTAATAAGAGGGCTACGTCTAAAAGATACATGGGAAGTGAAGCAACAGAGGTCAGCTGGTTATACGTATTATTACCCAGGTGGCGCTTCTCGTCTAGATAGAATATATGTCAGCGGGGGACTGAAAGAACACGTGAGGGAAACGGATGTCTGCCCAGTGGAATTTTCAAACCATTGTGCATTTATCTGTAAGATCCGACAACCTGAGTGTGGACCTAGACGCGGACGAGGAATTTGGAGGTTAAATGAATCTATTTTGAAGAACATAGACTTAAAAGAAAGATTTTTCGCTGAATGGCAAAAATGGAAAACATACATACCCCGGTATAGAGATACTCTTGATTGGTGGATTTCATACGCTGAACCTCGCACAATCTGGGTATTGAAGTCATACAGTGCTGAGAGGAGAAGACACTTAAACCACACGACAGAATTTTACTATAAATGCTTAAGACAGCTATATAAGGAGGATCCTACCAACCCTGACACCTATCGAAGAATAAAGAAAACAAGAGCGCAGCTACTAACGATACAGCGACGAGAAATGGAAGGTTTGAAAATTCAAGCGCAAGATCGTCAAGTCTAGGCAACGAGTCTCCTTCCAGTTACCACCTTATAAGAAATTGCAGGAAAGGACGTCAAAAATACATCCATGACATCGAAACAACTAATGGACAAATAACGAATAGCCCCGAAATAATAAAAGAAATGGCGGAAAGCTTTTTTCAGTCCTTGTATAACGAAGAGCCGCCCACCATCATAAATCACCAACACCCCTTCTTTGATGGTATAAGAGGAAGAATTCAGCATAGGGAACAAGAAAGTTTGACCCAAGACATCACCTTAGCAGAAATCCAGCAGGCAATATTGCAAAGCGCACCGAATAAATCTCCTGGTCCCGATGGTCTAGGAAGAGCTTTTTATATGACATACTGGTCCATCATCAGCGACGAACTTGTTGCAGCAATGAATGATGCCTGTAATCCAGAAAGGAACATCGACAAGATGAAAGAAGGCCTTGTGGTCCTTCTTCCCAAGATGACAAATCCAACCAAGTTATCTGACTTTCGGCTCATAACGCTCTTAAATTTTGACTATAAGCTATTAACTAAATGTGTGAAAAAGAGACTAACTGCGTTTATGGAGGACGCCACATCCGTACACCAGTCTGGTGCGATACCAGGAAGGTGTGTAATAAATTCTCTATGTGTCATTCGGGATATTATAAGCGAGTCATTGGTCAACAATAAAAAGAAACTGCTAATATCACTAGATTTTGACCACGCATTCGACAGGGTAAACCACAAATATATAATTGAAACACTCTATGCCCTTGGCTTTGACACTCGATTCACGACTCTCGTGGGCAAAATTCTTAATGGAGGCTCTTCAAAGATTAACATAAATGGTTATTTAACAAGGCCAATCCACATCCACAGAGGAGTACGGCAAGGGTGTCCGCTGTCTATGTTGTTCTTCGTTCTATCTCTAGAACCCCTTCTTAGCAATCTACAGCAAACGTTCAGTCCTAGCAATTTGGATACTGTCGCATTCGCAGACGACGTTACTATAATATTAGATCAAACCATTGATATCCAGCATTTGTTCAAGGTAATCGAGGATTATGGGAGATATTCCGGGGCTCAGCTGAACCCAACGAAGACAAAGGCGATGTGGATTGGGAAACTGGGCCGAGTCCAATCGGCACTTCCAGAGTGTGTAACATTAACATAAGAAATTAAAATTCTGGGAATAACCTGCTTTAACAGTGTGTACAAGATGATCAAAAAGAACTGGGCCGATGCTTTGCATTCAGTCAGGGGTATATTGCACCAGGTTAGGTATCGATCTTTCCACTTGCAACAAAGAATAATGTATGTGAATATGTACTGCTTAAGCAAAATATGGTATCTCAGCCAAATTCTTCCCATGCCACGGATTATTGGTAAACGTCTAATTACGGTTGTTGGTTGGTTCATTTGGCAAGGATCACTAATACGACTTGCCAGAAGTACACTCACCTTACCTAAATCCCAGGGTGGGCTGGGACTAATTGACGTCAAAGAGAAAGCAAAAACCTTGTTTCTAACAAGACACTTAAAGCTCTTTCACACAGCAGGGAGTCATAAATCGAAGAAATTCCTCATGAGATGGTGCAGTCTTCCACAATGCATTAACCCACCAGCGTATTATGATATCCATCATCATGCACCTCACGCAAGATATCTGAGAGTCGAGCTGAGTTATATTCCAAAAGACGTCGTCACATCTCCAGATGTCTCAACGAAAAAAGTTTATCGCTGTATACTATCTCAACAGTATTTAGCCCCACACATAACAAAAGCAGCTATGGTAATCAACTGGAATAGAGTATGGAGGAATATCTCCTATCGCATCCTTCCAGACGCAGTAAAAGAAAGCTGGTATAAAGTAATCCATGACATTATACCGACAAACAGCAGACTTCATCACATTCATATGCTGGAGACGGACTTGTGCAACTTCTGTCAACATACAGATACAATCCAACACCGACTTACAACTTGTACGCAGATTCGACTGACATGGAATAAATTTAAACAGACGCTAAAGTGTATCATCGGGCGTCCGAATACATACATCGCACCTGAATGGGTGATCCGCCCTGTATTTAGCTTCCAACCACCGCAACTGAACAGTGCTGTCGTGTTACTGTTAGGTTGTTACGTCGACTGTGTGCTGAAATCTTCTGAGCCTTACAGTGCCCTCGACAGAATGTCCGAGATAAGTGACTATGTTTTAATGTGCATTCAATGTCCGCAAAGGAAGCGATGGTTGGGAGAATATGTAGAGCAGCTAAGTAGTGTTCTGTAAGTGTGAAGTGCTGGAAGTGCCAAGAGTAAATTAAACTAAATTTAGAAACCAACTAAGATAGACTGTATAAAAATGTGATATACGTTTGTGTGATTCATTCGTTTGTTATTTGTTAATTCTTGTCAAGTACAGATGTGAATTCTTGTGATATTCTGAGACTTCAAATAATCAACGAACATTAGGCAATACGAAGTTGTAACGACGTTTCCTGTTGTGTTTTTCTCTATCTAATTGTGTGTTCATTTGTTAAACAGTTGAAATAATTTTATGTATTACCTATTACATGTAAATAAATCAGATGAAAAAAATAGCAACTCTCCATTCATTTGGTATAGCTCCTTCATGCAAAAAATAATCAAATAAGTACTTCAGATATGATATTATATCCCAACACATTGTCTTTAAAATGTCCCCAGAAATCTTATCAATTCCACCCGCTTTTCGAGTTTTCAACTTTTGTATCTTATTGTAAATGTCATTGTTATCATATGTAAGTTTTAATACTTCTTTAGCATTAGTCTCCTCCTCTATCTGGACATTATCCTTGTAAGCAACAGCCTTTACATACTGCTGACTGAATACTTCTGCCTTTTGAAGATCCTCACATACATACTCCCCTTGTCCATTAATGATTCCTGGAATGTTCTTCTTGGAACCTGTTTCTGTCTTAAAATACCTATACATACCCTTCCATTCTTCACTAATATTTGTATGACTGCCATCATGTTATCCTCAGCTGCCTTCTTTGCTAGATTCAATTTCCTATTAAATTCCTTCAATTTCTGCTTACTTCGACAGCCATTTCTAACTCTGTTTCTTACCAATCTGCACCTTCTTCTTAGTCTCTTTATTTCTCTATTATAATAAGGAGGGTCTTTGCCATTCCTTACCACCTTTAAGGGTACAAACCTGTTTTCACATTCCTCAACAATTGTTTTAAACCCATTCCAGAGTCTGTTTATATTTTTTTACCGATATCCACCGCTCATATTTACTTTTAAAAAACTCCCTCGTGCCTGTTTTACCAGCCATATGGTACTGTCTAATAGTCCTAATTTTAGGACCTTCCTTTCTATCACATTTATTTTTAACTACGACAAAAACAGGTTCGTGATCGATAATACCATCTATTACTTCGGTTTCTCTATACAGCCCATCTGGTTTTACCAGCACCACGTCCAGAATATTCTTCCCTCTAGTTGGTTCCATTATTTTCTGAGTCAGTTGTCACTTTTGTCTAGGCCAATAGCTCTCATTTTCTTCTACTATATACCCTGTCAAACACCTTGGATGCAGACATGCAGTCATTTGACCTTAAGAATCTAACATATCTGTTGTATCTTGCAAGAATCCTACCGCTGAACCTCACAGGAATAACCTTTCTTAAACTCGAACTGCCTTCTATCAAACCAATTAGTAATTTCACAAACCTGTCTAATATAATTCGAAAGAAAGATTTTATTATCATTGTTTTTAGTATTTGTTCGGTTTTATGACTGTATGATTATTTAATCAAATAGAGGGTTGTGGCGACATTTAGTAAATTCACAGAGGCTTGCAAACTAAACGCTGAATACCATAACGGTCTATGATGATGATGTATGATGTATGTACTTTTTAATCAGTTTACCGTACAGGGTTGGTTTTCCCTCGGACTCAGCGAAGGTTCTGACCTCTACCGCCTAAAGGGCAGTGTCCTGGTGCGTGAGACATTTGGTCGGGGGTACAACTGGTGTGAGGACCAGTATCTCTCCCAGGCGGCCTCACCTGCTATGCTGAACAGGGGCCTTGTGCGTGATGGGAAGATTGGAAGGGATAGACTAGAAAGAGGGAACGAAGCCTTAAATTAAGTACCATCCCGGCATTTGCCTAGGGAAGAAGTGGGAAACCAAGGAAAACCACTTAGAGAATGGCCGAGGAGGGAGCCGAACCCCCTCTACTCAAAGGACCTCCCGAGGCAGAGTGGACCCCGTTCCAGTCCTCGTACAACTTTTCAAATTTCGTGGCAGAGCCGAGAACCGAACCCCGGCCTCCGGGGATGGCAGGTCGTCACACTAACCACTACACCATAGTGGATCGGGTGAGTTGGCCGGGCGGTTAGGGGCACGCAGCTGTGAGCTTATACCCGGGAGATAATGGGTTCGAACCCCACCCTCGGCAGCCCAGAAGATGGTTTTCCGTGGTTTCCCATTTTCACACCAAGCAAATGCTGACGCTATACCTCAATTAACGACAAGGCCGCGTCTTTCCCACTCCTACGCCTTTCCCATCCTAACGTCACCATAAGACTTATATGTGTCGGTGTGACGTGAAACAAATTGTAAAAAGAAAAAAAATCTCAATAGAGGTAGACATTTTTATTCATTAAATAGTCAAAATCGATACAAGTTAAGCTCCAGATGCTCTTAAGATAACGTCTAGAGCTCTCTTGATATTACTATGGATATCCGGCTCCATGGCGAAATGGTTAGCGTGCTGGTCTTTGGTCCACGAGGTCCCGCGTTCGATTCCCGGGCGGGTCGTGGATTTTAACCTTCAATGGTTAATTCCGATGGCTCGGGTGTGTGTGTGTGTGTGTGTGTGTGTGTGTGCCGTACTCATCGTTAGAATTCGTCATAAGCAGGGCCCCATCTTCAGAGACGCGCAGGTCGCCTATACGACGTCAACTTGAAAGACCTGCACCAGAACACGCCATTATTATTATTATTATTATTATTATTATTATTATTACACATAATATAATCCTCCCCTTCAGTCAAGCTCGTGCTCGGAAACAGAACATATCAGCCGATAACCTTGTGTCAGGAAGTGTATACGTTTTTGGCAAGGAGAAGGAATTTTATTTGTAAAATACGATGAAATGGCTATTTGCATTTGCGTCATCATCCAAACACAATAAATATTTTTTATTTGAAAAGCCATTTATCTACCGTAAAATTGCATTTGCCATTAAAAAGGCTACAGTGATTAAGGTGTGTGAAACGAGAAGAAAATTAATGGATTTAATCACTGCTATTTACTATCGACGACTACTGTGCGGAGTGGCTGTGCGTGTTAACGGAGCCGAGCTCTGCATTCGGGAGACGAGTGGGTTCGAACCCGCATCGTCGGCTGTCCCGAGAGTGTTTCCTCTCACTTCCCATTTCCAGACAAATGCCGGGACAGTTCCTATTCCGAGGCCACAGCCGATTCCCTTCACTTCCTTACCCAGTTTCATTCACCATCATTTGTTTCATTCTCTAAGAGTTTGGCGTCAGGAAGGGCATTGGGCCGTAAAAGCATGTCATTTTAATTCATCTCACCTCATTCCTGACCTCGTATCAAGAAACGGGGCTAAGTGCTAGATGTGCATTTACGATCGACGACTCTCTAGCAGATATCGCAACTTTCATACTACGAGGGTTATAAATAAATTACTGGTAGACCGGTGTAAAAGGGTGGCTAAGTTCATGTAGGGTCCCAGTCCCAAGGGGTATAACGTGAAACCCATACCCAGGGTTACGGGTGAAAACCTTAACGGTAGATCCGGTAGAGAAGGAAACCTTCGGAATAGTAGAAAAGGCGGAAGGGGCAACCCATCCTCACTGGGGTTCATTAGATGTTATAAGGCGGAAACCAACCTGACGTAGGATGTTACAAAATCAATGTCCCCGGCCAATGGATAGGGTTGAGCGTGGGGTTGACGGCCTTACCTCGTAAAAAAGCATTGTTCAGAATACTTCTACGAGAAAACCGGACGGAAATCAAAGTCGAGAGAAGCATAGGAAAAGGACACGAGTAAGGAAAGCTGATATAAACATGGTGACATGGAATGTAAGAACTATGTTGAAACCGGGAAAAACGCAACAAATAGTAAGTGAAACAAACACATGTGGATATGACTTAGTAGCGGGTCAGAAAGTAAGATGGAAGGGGCAAGGAGGTATTGAGAAAAAAGATTGTAGTCTCTACTAGTAATAGTGGTCGGGAAGAAAGAACAGGACAATGCTGTACGAGATTTATAGTACATGGGAAATTGAAGAAGATTGTAATAGGATTTGAACCTATTTCAGATACAATATGTAAACTCCGGATTAGGGGGATGTTTAGGAATATACACTCTTGTTAATAAAATACAGAAAACCTTGAAAGACTAGAGATAGGAAGCTCATATTCACCTGACATGTTCATTAGTATGTTCTGCAGAAACGATTAGCATTTCAGTCACCTATATTTAGCGTGTGTCCTGTTACCTAGTACGCACTGGGTCATCCATGGGCACTGATAACTTGTTCCATGCGTGGTGGAATTGACGCGTATAAGGCGCGAATGGCGTCCTGGGGCATAGCCATCCATGCTGCATTCACCTGGTTCCACAGTTCATCTTTTGTGGTTGGCATTGGGTTACAACACCGCACCCATCCTTTCACCATATCCCACACATCTTCGATTCGCGGCAAGTCCGGTGATCGGGTGGGCCAGGGCAACAGTCTGACATCCTGTGACAACAAGAAGGCACGTGTTCGGGCAGCAACGTGTGGTCGCACATTGTCCTGCTGAAATATGGCGCACCGGTCGAGTTGGCCATTCAGTTAGGAGCGCGAAGCTGTGAGCTCGCATCCACGAGGTAGTGGAATCGAACTCCTCTGTCGATTTTCCGTGGTTTCCCATTTACACACCAGGCAAATGATAGGACTGTACCTTCATTAAGGCACGGCCACTTCCTTCCCATTCCTAGGCCTCTCCTCTCCCTTCGTCGCCATAAGACCTATCTGTGTCGGTGCGACGTAAAGCAACTAGCTAAAAGTATGACGTCTGAGGTGTCGTGCAGAAAGAGTATAGCCACAGGTCGCAGGATGTCATTCACGTAGGTCAAACTGGTCACAATGCCCTGGACACGCGCCAATTGTGATTTGTGGTTGTACCCAATAGCCCACACCATAAGGCCTTGAGTTGGCGCTATGTCTTGTGCAAATTCAGTCAATGTGATGCCCCTCTCCTTGTCTGCGGATCATTTTCAAACAAACAGAAACTGGGTTTGTCCGAAAACACTAGCTGCTGTCATTCCTGCCCCCAGTGACGTCGTTCCACGCACCATTGCAGTCTAGCATGTTTATGCACATTAGGCAAAGGTAGACGGAGAAGTGGACGACGCGCCGGTAACCGAGATAATAAACGGCGACGAACTGTCACTCCTGATAGTGTACGATGTGTTACACAGTTCCCCTGTTGCACCATTGATCTGTCCTGCAATGCCATTCGGATGATGTGTCGATCTTCTCGAGGGGAGCTCTGGGAGGTGCGACGAGACCCATCTCATCGTGTTCTAAGGCCTTCTGTGAACCATTCTGCCGACACAATTCGTCCCACACGAGCAGCAATTTCCCGGATGGAGGCATTACGTTCTCTCATGCCAATAATGCGCCCTCTTTCAAACTCACTCATTTGATAGTACGGTTCTCGCATACGTCTGCGAGGTATCCTGCACGTCTGCTCAAGTCACACTGATCCATTACCTTCGCTTTATAGCGACAACGAGAGGTGCAAACACATTTTACCAGTCGGTGGTGGTGCGCCGAAATATCGATGTAGACCTTGAACCTGAGGGCCGACATGGTTCAGATCAACTAGCAGTCACTACTGATCTGCATTTAGAGCAATCGCCCAGGTGGAAGATTCTCTATCTGTTGTTTTCCAACCCTTTTCTTAAATTATTTCAAAGAAATTGGAAATTGTTGAACATCTCCCTTGGTAAGTTATTCCAATCCCTAACTCCCTTTCCTATAAACGAATATTTACCCTATGCGACATCCATTATTGACGTAAGGACATGTAATGGCCAAACTGTGATTCTGATCATTATTTAGTAAAAACAGTAGTGAGACAAAAATAGTCAATAGGAGAGAGGAGACAACCAACGGAAAGAAGGAAATGGAATTTGAAATAATTACAATTACCAGAGGAAAAACAAGAATTCCAGTCGAAAATGAACGAGACTTTGCAGACAATTGGACACGTCTCTGTAACAGAGGAAAGGTGGTCAAAAGTTCAAAGGTCAATACAAAGTGTGGTACAAGAAGCACTGGGAAAAGCTAGAAAGAAAAGAAGTAATGGTTTGATACGGAGTGTGAAGAAGCGATTCGAAGGAAGAATATAGCAAGAGCAAAAGTGTTACAGAGAGATACAAGGTCAAATAGGGAATTGTAGACGAGAAGCTAATAATATATTATACCCGTAACACGGTTCTAAGTTAAAGTCCCCGATGTGTGGAGTTATGTTATGCAAGCATGTCAGCTGAGAGCAGCGGGGAAGTATGACGTCACAAACTGGGGAACTTGGTCAAGCCTATATCAATCAATCAATACTGATCTGCATTTAGGGCAGTCGCCCAGGTGGCAGATTCCCTATCTGTTGCTTTCCTAGCCCTTTCCGAAATGATTTCAAAGAGATTGGAAATTTATTGAACATCTCCCTTGGTAAGTTATTCCAATCCCTAACTCCCCTTCCTATAAATGAATATTTGCCCCAGTTTGTCCTCTTGAATTCCAACTTTATATTCATATTGTGATCTTTCCTACTTTTATAAACGCCATTCAAACTTATTCGTCTACTAATGTCATTCCACGCCATCTCTCCGCTGACAGCTCGGAACATACCACTTAGTCGAGCAGCTCTTCTTCTTTCTCTCAATTCTTCCCAACCCAAACATTGCAACATTTTTGTAACGCTACTCTTTTGTCGGAAATCACTCAGAACAAATCGAGCTGCTTTTCTTTGGATTTTTTCCAGTTCTTGAATCAGGTAATCCTGGTGAGGGTCCCATACACTGGAACCGTACTCTAGTTGGGGTCTTACCAGAGACTTATATGCCCTCTCCTTTACATCCTTACTACAACCCCTAAACACCATGTGCAGAGATCGGTACCCTTTATTTACAATCCCATTTATGTGATTACCCCAATGAAGATCTTTCCTTATATTAACACCTAGATACTTACAATGATCCCCAAAAGGGACTTTCACGCCATCAACGCAGTAATTAAAACTGAGAGGATTTTTCCTATTTGTGAAACTCACAACCTGACTTTTAACCCCGTTTATCAACATACCATTGCCTGCTGTCCATCTCACAACATTTTCGAGGTCACGTTGCAGTTGCTCACAATCTTGTAACTTATTTATCACTCTACAGAGAATAACATCATCCGCAAAAAGCCTTACCTCCGATTCCACTCCTTTACTCATATCATTTATATATATAAGAAAACATAAAGGTCCGATAACACTGCCCTGAGGAACTCCCCTCTCAACTATTACAGGGTCAGACAAAACTTCACCCACTCTAACTCTCTGAGATCTATTTTCTAGAAATATAGCAACCCATTCAGTCACTCTTTTGTCTAGTCCAATTGCACTCATTTTTGCCAGTAGTCTCCCATGATCCACCCTATCAAATGCTTTAGACAGGTCAATCGCGATACAGTCCATTTGACCTCCAGAATTCAAGATATCTGCTATATCTTGCTGGAATACTACAAGTTGAGCTTCAGTGGAATAATCTTTCCTAAAACCGAATTGCCTTCTATCGAACCAGTTATTAATTTCACAAACATGTCTAATATAATCAGAAAGAATGCCTTCCCAAAGCTTACATACAATGCATGTCAAACTTACTGGCCTGTAATTTTCAGCTTTATGTCTATCACCCTTTCCTTTATACACAGGGGCTACTATAGCAACTCTCCATTCATCTGGTATAGCTCCTCCGACCAAACAATAATCAAATAAGTACTTCAGATATGGTACTATATCCCAACCCATTGTCTTTAGTATATCCCCAGAAATCTGATCAATTCCAGCCGCTTTTCTAGTTTTCAACTTTTGTATCTTATTGTAAATGTCATTGTTATCATATGTAAATTTTATTACTTCTTTGGCCTTAGTCTCCTCCTCTATCTCGATATTATCCTTGAAACCAACAATCCTTACATACTGCTGACTGAATACTTCTGCCTTTTGAAGATCATCACATACACACTCCCCTTGTCCATTAATTATTCCTGGAATGTCCTTCTTGGAACCTGTTTCTGCCTTAAAATACCTATACATACCCTTCCATTTTTCACTAAAACCGATGCCGATGGAATGTTCGATTCCTTTCTATCATTAATTTCTTCTGAGTGAATTAAGATATGAAGAAATGAACTACATCACCGTGTAGCCTATTTTTTTACAATTATGACTCCCAACTTCCAAAGAGATCTGTTGAAAATTATGGAAGATATTAGCAGTTACAATTTCTTGGGGACACCGAATAAAAAGGCGGGCAGTTCACTTTGTACCACAGCCGAGATCGGACGGCCGGCTGTTGGGTATTATGCTGCCATAATGTAAATCGTCAGTTCGACCCTCTGCGAAAGTTTTAGTCCGCGTATATTTTCAGTGTCGTGCGTGTGGTGATAGAAACTGCGCCTTAGTTGAAATGTGAACAGTTGAGGAGTTTAACCATTTACGAAAACAGTGTAACTGAAACTTACATTTTCTCACCAATACGATGTTACGCTAATATAATTTGATGTTCGTATTTGAACGACAGTGATTAACTTTACAGAGTTATTTAACATTGAATACTGAAAGTGTTGAAACGTGATCGTTAGTGAAACGTCAGAACTGTCCATGATTTTATATTTAATCTTGACAAATGATAAACTGTGCTAGTAGTGAAACATAATCCAATGTGTTCAGGTTATTGAATTTACGGTAGTGAAGCATCACAGTGCATAGTTATTCTACCAAAGGTGTTGGAACATGTTTTCAAACTGTACGTCTATGTTACGAGCGACTGATACAATTAATCGTATTTAACAGTGTCGTCGAACTTCAGACTCTTAAGTGAGCATAAACTCAGTACTGTATTTAAACGATCTGGTGCATTTAATATTCCTTAATTATCCCGATAAGATTGTATCGAACCCAGGACGGTTCCAGGAAGGACAGTGTCTTCTTTTTCAATTTTCAATAGTGAGCGGGACTAAATTCACGGAACTTATTCTTTTTCCTTTGATGTTGTGTGAAGTGTTAAAACGGGATACCTTGTTTTCTACGTCGTTATTCGGGCAATGATCTCACACTTAACTTTAATAAAGGGGACATTTATTTCACGTGATTGATACATCACAAGTTTAATTTCGAGTTCAATTTAATCCATCAGTAATGACTGTGTTCTTCTAATTAATTAGTGAAATCCCACTGTGAAGACAATTGATTGCCGCTTGTGACTCGTTAAAGATCGCTACTAACAATAATCTCATTTGTGCAGATCAATTACTTTGAATCCATTCCGCATCCCAGTGCCGTGTTACAACCAAGACTACGAGTGCTCCTAGATCATCCAGACCTCCTAGATATTCTAGACTTCTAGATATTCGAGACCGGCTCGGAAGATGGTGGCACCATGAGTAAACATTGCGACCCCGCAATGTACCAGGACGAGTTCAATCCTAGGAGAAGTACTCATTGTAACTGCTGTGCTGAGGTGATGTTAAATTCTGACTTTATTTTATGAATAAACTTTGAACAAAAATTAGCGCTCCATTATACTTATTTTACTTCCCTCTCCTCTGTGACAAGTCAGATAAAGACCGGATACCCCTGTGCCGAGTCTCGTGTTCAGCTAGCCATCGAAACAAACTTTAACGGTTACAATATGTAAGAAGAAGAGAAAATCGATGCTTAGGACTAAACTCGATGGTATAGAGCCACAAAGGCCACGAAAGGGGACAAGGGAATTCTATAATGAAATTAATTATTTCAGGAAGGGCTATAAGCCACTATTAAACGGCTGTAAGAATAAAGAAGGTAAACTACTACAGAATCAAGAAGAAATAAGTGAAAGATGGACCGAATACTTTCGAGAACTCCATAACAAGGAAAGAGAAGAGGGGAAGAGAGTGAAAGGCGTATGGAGCAGATTGGGCCAGAACAATTGATAAATGTCCCCACACTGGAAGATGTAGAAAAGGCTAATGCAAAATTAAATAACCATATAGCAGCGGTAGAAGATGGTATAACAAGTGAACTGATTAGTAACTGCAGCAAAGAAATGCTACAAGAGATATAGGAGTTTATTATTAAGATATGGGAGGAAGAACGGATACCTGACGAGTGGAACGTAGGAATAATTTTCCCAACGTATAAGAAGGGAAATAAGTATGAATGCACTAACTATCGAGGAATCGCATTACTGAATATCATTTATAAAGTATTTTGAAATATCCTACTGCAGTATCTGACTCCATATGCTGAAGAAAAGTTGGAAGAAGCACATTGTATCTTCAGGCGAAATAGGAGCACGGTAGATCAAATATTTGTTGTGCTATGAGCTATGAGCTATGTGCTATGAGCACAATATAGCTCTACATATATTGCTTGTACATTTTAGACAAGCATTTTACAGTATATACCAAGATAAGTTATATAAATATATGGAGACAATATGAATTCCACAGAAACTGATTAGGGTGATTAGAAATACTTTGAGAGAAATAAGGGCGAATGTGATGGTGGAAATGAGTTTGTTCTAAATAGAGGAGTCAGACAAGGTGATACACTCTCAGCCACCTTGTTTAATCTGGCAATTAACAAGGTCCTTAAAGAAATTCTGGATACCGGAAATATTGTACTCGTATTTAGATTTATTAAGGCACAGGAACTGCGATGGCTTGGACATGTGGAAAGAATGGAGGAAGACCGAATGCCAAGAAAAGTATAGTACGCAAACCTTTTCTTCAGCCCTGAACTCCATAGTGCTGAATGGGAACTAGGGCTCAAGAAAAGGTTCGCGTACTATAGTTAAATCCCGAATAGATAAAAGAAGGTGACAAGGTAGGCCCCACAATGGATGGAGTGATGAAATTGAAGCTGACCTGAGAGCAATGAACATCCGTCCATGGAGACCAGCCGCTCAGGATCGAAGTAGATGGAGGAATATTTTAGAACCGGGCAAGGCTCACACAGGGCTGTAGCGCCAGGTAAGCAAGCAAGCAAGCAAGCAAGGAAGTCATTAACTGAAAATGAAAACCTACAGCCTGTTTTCCAGTCATTGACCGGGTCAGGGATGTAATGAATGAAACATATATAGGCTGTTATTACAATGGGGTCGCCACTCCCAAGGTGATTTATTAATGAGTGATAAATGCTATGAAATGATAATGGAGAGTGTTGCTGGAATTAAAGATGACAGGGAAAACCGGAGTACTCGGAGAAAAACCTGCCCCGCCTCCGCTTTGTCCAGCACAAATCTCACAAGGAGTCACCGGGATTTGAACCACGGTATCCAGCGGTGAGAGGCCGACGCGCTGCCGTCTGAGCCACGGAGGCGCAAGTCATTAACTAACAAGTACAATTGCATTACGTTCCTTCAATGTAGTTAGCTAAATGTCGGGAAGCCGTAGGGGACCATTGGCAAGGCATTCTCTGTTGAAGATACCAACGAAGCGCCCCACTGCGCGGAGTATAGGTGCCACGTCAGGAAATCGGCGGTCCCGGAGGAGTTCCTTCAACTGCGTAAACAGGTCGAAGGCACAAGGACTCATGTCTGGTGAGTACGGAGGGTGTTTCAATACCCACCCAATGCCACCGTTGCAATAAGAGCTTGACACCGTTTGCGACATGACCATGTGCGTTGTCATGCAACACAATAGGGCGATCGTCTCGCAATAAACACGGGCGTTTGCGCCGGATAGCCGGAGTCATTATTGGTGATTTGACCCTCAGGCACAGCATGTGGAAAAATAACACCCGCGTAGTCGTTTGCCACAATCAGCATAGGCTTCACCCGACCGGGTTCCTGTCGACATTTCTGTGGACGTCGCGAACCTGGGTGACGCTATTCATTCGACTGACGCTTTAATTCAGGCTTGTAGGTTCGTGTCACGTCTCATCAATGGCGACAATACGCTGTAGAAATGCGTATCCTTCGTTGTGGTACCTGTCCAGGTGGATGCCAGCGAGTACATACCGGTGCCATTTCTGTACGTCGGTGAGTTGATGTGAAACCCAACGGCACGCAATTTTCCTCATGTGAAGACATTTCGCCAGTATGTGCCTCATAGTTTGATGACTGAAACCAACTTCGACGGATAAATTCAGGACAGTCCATCCATGGTATACGGAAGCGAGACCACTCACGATGTCAATCTGATCCTGAGGACTGGACGGCTGAGCTATGCGGTGCAAATCCGCAATCTCATTCCGACCTGCACGAAAAGCCTTGACCCGTCGTGAAACCGCCCTTATACGGTATTGCATTCTCGCCACAGGCTTCACGTAATCATCGATAACGTTCTGATGCAATTTTGCCACGAGCAAGCTGGATTTTAATGCACGAGCACTGCTAACATTTTGAAAACATGCTTTAGAGCGGTGTAATCGACACTCTTCACTTCAACGCCACACAACTGGATGCCCGTCAGATGCACACTACACATCGACAACAGCGCCACTTAACCGCTCCAATATCCTATCTGCGATCCCCTGCGAGTGTCTGGACTACGTTGCCAGTACTATATTCGCAGCCCTCCAAAATCAATCGAATCGAATCGTCCAGCGATTAGACCACTACTGTTTGTACATCAGGCGCCATGTTTACAAGACTACATTTGGGTCATTATTGTAGGACTAGTTCCTTGACACGGTTGCTCGAAAGAAAAACAACATCATGTACGGGCTGTCCGCTTCCGTAGCGTAATGGTTTGCACTATTAGCTGCAGTCTACGCTTGCTCGAGTTCGATTCCCGGTGCTGCGTGAAACTCAAGAATGGCAAAAGTGCTGGTGTGTGGTTAAAATGGCACATGTAGGTCAGCTCAGTGGGAGGTGTGAATGAAAAGAGCTGCACCACCTCCGTATGAAGACATGTAGAGGCGGTAAGGGCGTGTCCGGTTCACCCAACTGGACGAGTGTTCGATTCCACGTCAGAAAGCCGAAAAATTTAAGAAACGAGATTTTCACCTCCGGAGGTGCACATGGCTTGATGTTCACTCAGCCTACACCAAAAATGAGTACCAAGTTCATTCCAGGGGTCAAAGGCGGTCGCGCGTAGAGCTAACCAATCTACCTCACCAAGTACCGAGATTACGGATAGTGGAAGCCTTTCCCTTCCACCCTTCCAAGGGCTTTCATGTAAGAAGATGACCTTTTTTTTTGTTTTTTTTTTGTTATTTGCTTTACGTCGCGCCGACACAGATATGTCATATAGCGACGATGGGACAGGAAAGGCTTAGGAATGGGAAGGAAGCGGCAGTGGCCTTAATTAAGGTACAGCCCCAGAATTTGCCCCGTGTGAAAATGGGAAACCACGGAAAACCATATTCAGGGCTGCCGACAGTGGGGTTGGAACCCACTATCTCCCGGATGCAAGCTCACACCGCACATCCAACACGCCCGGTGACCTTGTTTTGCTATCGACATCGTGTTCATAGCTACAGGACCTCAAATGAGCAATGAAAGCTTGCAGAAATGTGTAAAGTAAAGGCTTTCATTATTCTCAATTGGCGATGGAAGTGATTATTGAATTAAGGGAAAGTACGATTGGGAAACTTTCCTCCCTGAAATTTGGTAGATTCGACACTTCGAAAAATGAAGGTATCGGTAGAAGAAAACAAAGGACCACGAAGGGCGTGAATATTAACGACTCCCTAGGCGTCGCAATCTTAGTACTGTCGGAGTCGGAAGAGAATAAGAATTGACCAAGGAAGATCGGATATGATAGATGAAACTGGAGAGTCTAGCATAACTGAAAGGAATGGTAGGCTCATCTAGAGCAGTGGTATTCAAACTGTGCTATGCGTACCAGTAGGGGTAGTGGGGGTCGTAGTTTATATACTATACAATATTGTTATTATTGGGGAACAGGGTGGTGTAGCGGCTTAGCTGTTTGTCATCCCGGCGACCATGCTTTGTTGGGATAGAATTTTCAGATGATGATGATGATGATGGTTATTATTATTATTATTATTATTATTATTATTATTATTATTATTATTATTATTATTATTATTATTATTATTAATATTGCGCTTTCGCGGCCGCATTGGACAACTGTATTCAATTTCTGTCCGGTTTTCTATGATGTTTTATGGTATTTTCCTTCGTGTTCTTCCAGTATTTCTTCAATCTATCTGATCATCGTTGTTGTCCTTCTTCTGAAAATACCCTTTTAGTTGTTTCTCTTTTATCAATTTTTGATAGGAATCTAATTTTACTATTCTTCAATTTATTTAATTTGTTTATTTTACTATTTAAATCCTCCAAGGTTATGTCTAATTATTTCCTTTCTTTTATCCAGACAGGTTGTTGTTTTTATTTCCAAAGCTTCTCAAAAATTCGCGTAATAACCTGTCTTGAGGTGTCTCAACAGATGATCAAAGAATGATAATATCTTTTATTATTATTATTATTATTATTATTATTATAATTATTATTATTATTATTATTATTATTATTATTATTATTATTATTATTATTATTATTTGGCATCCAGCAGCAATCATTTATTATTTCTGTATAATCGCAATATACCCGTATTTCGGGGGTATGAAGGTAAGCCAATCAGATGTTGGGGGTACGCCAACAAAAAATATTGAATACCTCTGATCCATGGGACACGTGGTCGCCAACCATTCGGCCAAATTAAGTGCCTCTAAGGGTTACCCATTTTAGTCGCCTGTTACTGCAGGCATGTGGAACTGAAAATTTATTCTACCACCCCCCCCCCCCCATCCACGTGGGGGTTCTACGAGTAATTACAGCTGGGAACCGAGGATATGAACCGCGCTAGGACTGGTGGTAGCAGTTCATCAAGGGTAGGTAATCCAAAAATTACAGCCCTGGTCTCCAGGCTCCAGGTTATCGATGGGCTACAACCCTGTCATGAAAACACTGAAAATGTCACAATGACGTTTCAGAATTAGGTAATAGGCATATTCACCGACCTACCCTCCCCAAGGAAGCGACAGGACACAGTGCAAGAGATGCCTTGGGGTTGATCACGGTCCACTGAGCATTATTGCGATATGATAATGATGACGATGATGATGATGATGATAACCAGGCAACTCTCCCGCACAATATTAATTCTAATCAGAAAGGAAGAAGGGAGAGGTATGACTTTTTGAAGAACTGAGTTATCCATAAATGAAAGGGAGGTCTACGAAGGGCGTGAAATTGAAAAAAAGGCCGAGATGAGAAAATGACGAGAGCTGACAAAGAGAGAGAAACTATTAAATTGAGGAGCCTCGTGCAAGTGGAAACAATATTAGACACAAGTAGGTCACTGTAAGTTGCTCCCAAGTTTAAGGATTCATCCCTTTTGATCTTCCCTTAAAAACCTCAAAATAATCGCAACCAAATTAACGCTTTGATCACTCGCCTCCTCTGCGAACCATGTGACCTTGCCGCGGTGGGGAGGCTTGCGTGTCCCAATGACGCAGATAGCCGAGCCGCAGGTGCAACCATATCGAATGGGTATCTGTTGAGAGACCAGACTAACGAATGGTTCATCGAAAGGGAGGTAGCAGCCTTTCGGAAGTTGCAAGGGCGGCAGTCTGGATGATTTACTGATATGGCCTTGTAATAATACTCAACATGGCTTAGCTGTGTTGATACTGCTACACGGCTGAAAGCAACGGGAAACTACAGCCGTAACTAACTCCCGAGGACATGCAGCTCTCTCTGTGTGAATGATGTACTGATGATGGCTTCCTCCCGGGTAAAATATTCCGGAGGTAAACTAGTCCCCCATTCGGATACTGACATTCTGCGAGTCGGAGCGTGGAATGTTAGAAGTTTGAATCGTTGTGGTAGGTTAGAGAATCTGAAAAGGGAGATGGATAGGCTAAAGTTAGATGTAGTTGGTATAAGTACGTTGGCAGGAAAACAGGATTTTTGGTCAGGTGACTACAGAATTATCAACACAAAATCGAACAAGGGAAATGCAGGAGTTGGTGTGATAATGAATAAGAAAATAGGGCAGCGGGTAAGCTACTACGGCCAGCATAGTGAAAGAATTATTGTCAAGATAGACACCAAACCAGTGCCCACCACAATAGTGCAGGTCTATATGCCTACTAACTCAGCGGATGATGAGGAAATCGATAGAATATATAAAGTGATAGAAGATTTAATACAATATGTAAAAGGTGACGAGAATCTAATTGTGATGGGAGACTGGAATGCAGTGGTAGGCCAAGGAGGAGAAGGCAATACAGTAGGAGAATTCGGATTGGGACATAGGAACGAAAGAGAAAGTCGGCTGGTTGAATTCTGCACTGATCATAAATTAGTCATTGCCAATACTTGGTACAAACACCACAAACGACGGCTGTATACGTGGACGAGACCTGGAGACACTGGAAGATATCAAATAGACTTCATTATGATTAGGCAGAGATTCAGAAACCAGGTGTTGGATTGCAAAACTTTCCCAGGAGCAGACGTGGACTTTCACCACAACTTGTTGTTCATGATCTGAAGTTGAAGAAATTGAAGAAAGGAAAGAATGCAAAAAGATGGGACCTAGACAAGTTGAAGGAAAAGAGTGTGACGGATTGTTTCAAGGAACATGTGGCACAAGGGCTAAATGAAAAGGCTGAAGGAAACACTATAGAGGAAGAGTGACTAGTCATGAAAAATGAAGTCAGTAGGCCTGCTGAAGAGATGTTAGGAAGGAAGAAAAGATCAACTAAGAATCAGTGGATAACTCAGGAGATACTAGACCTGATTAATGAATGACGAAAATACAAGAATGCTAGAAATGAAGAGGGCAGAAAAGAATACAGGCGATTAAAGAATCAAGTGGATAGAAAGTGCAAGGTAGCTAAGGAAGAATGACTGAAGGAGAAGTGCAAGGATGTCGAAGGCTGTATGGTCCTGGGAAAGGTAGATGCTGCATACAGGAAAATCAAGGAAACCTTTTGAGAAAGGAAATCTAGGTGTACGAATATTAAGAGCTCAGATGGAAAGCCACTTCTAGGGAAAGAAGACAAAGCAGAAAGATGGCAAGAACATATCCAATAGTTGTATCAAGGTAAAGATGTAGATAATTTGGTTCTGGAACAAGAAGAGGCTGTTGATGCTGATGAAATGGGAGACCCAATTTTGAGGTCAGAGTTTGACAGAGCTGTGAGAGACCTAAATGGGAACAAGGCACCTGGAATTGATGACATTCCTTCTGAATTACTGACTGCCTTAGGAGAATGCAGCATGGCAAGGTTATTCCATTTAGTGTGTAAGATGTATGAGACAGGAGAAGTCCTATCCGATTTTCGGCAGAATGTTGTTATACCTATTCCCAAGAAAGCCGGTGCTGACGGGTGTGAAAACTACCACACCATTAGTTTAGTATCTCATGCCTGCAAAATGTTAACACGCATTGTTTACAGAAGAATGGAAAAACAAGTTGAAGCTGAGTTGGGAGAAGATCAATTTGCCTTCAGAAGAAATGTAGGAACACGTGAAGCAATCCTGATTTTACGTCTGATCTTAGAGAATCGAATCAAGAAGGACAAGCCCACGTACATGGCATTCGTAGATCTAGAAAAGACATTCGATAATGTTGATTGCACCAAGCTATTTACGATTCTGAAGGTGATTGGGATCAGATACCGAGAACGAAGAATTATCTACAATCTGTATAAAAATCAGTCTGCAGTGATAAGAATCGAGGGCTTTGAAAAAGAAGCAGCAATCCAGAAAGGAATGTTTATATAGAAGAGGCAGTAAAGGAAATCAAAGAGGAATTTGGAAAGGGAATCACAATCCAAGGAGAGGAAATCAAAACCTTGAGATTTGCCGATGATATTGTTATTTTATCTGAGACTGCAGAAGATCTCGAGAAGCTGCTGAATGGTATGGACGAAGTCTTGGGTAGGGAGTACAAGATGAAAATAAATAAGTCCGAAACAAAAGTAATGGAGTGCAGTCGAAGGAAGGCAGGTGATGCAGGAAATATTAGATTAGGAAATGAAGTCTTAAAGGAAGTAGATGAATATTGTTACTTGGGTAGTAAAATAACAAACGATGGCAGAAGTAAGGAGGACATAAAATGCAGACTAGCACAAGCAAGGAAGAGCTTTCTTAAGAAAAGAAATTTGCTCACTTCAAACATTGATATCGGAATTAGAAGGATGTTTTTGAAGACTTTCGTGTGGAGCGTGGCATTGTATGGAAGTGAAACATGGACGATAAGTAGCTCAGAAAGAAAGAGAGTAGAAGCTTTTGAAATGTGGTGTTACAGAAGAATGCTGAAGGTGAGTTGGATAGATCGAATCACGAATGAAGTGATACTGAATCGAATTGGTGAGAGGAGATCGATTTGGCAAAATTTGACTAGAAGAAGAGATAAAATGATAGAACACATCTTAAGACACCCAGGCCTTGTGCAGTTGGTTTTTGAAGGAAGTGTAGGTGGTAAGAACGGTAGGTGTAGACCAAGGTTTGAATATAACAAGCAGATTAGAGCAGATGTAGGATGCAGTAGTTACGTAGAAATGAAAAGGTTAGCACAGGATAGGGTGGCATGGAGGGCTGCATCAAACCAGTCTATGGACTGATGACTCAAACAACAACAACAACAACAACAACAACACCTGAAAGTAGCAATTCAACTTAGTACTCTGAAAAGAATGGATGCAAAAAGAAATTAAAAATGTGTAACAACCCCAAGGACCTTGACCTACCAAACGACCAACGCTCAGCCCGAAGACCGGCAGCTTACTATGTGTCGCGTGGTCGGCACGACGAATCTTTTCGGCCGTTATTCTTGGCTTTCTAGATCGGGGCCGCAATCTCACCTCATTTGTAATCAGGTAGGCTGAGTGGACCTCGAACCAGCCCTCAGATCCAGGTAAAAATCCTGGGAATCGAACTCGGGGCCTTCGGGTGAGAGGAAGGTACGCTAGCCCTACACCGCGGAGCCGGCTCAAATGGCTGCAAAACAGACTATAATTCAAGTCAGATACGGTTATAATTAAAATTCATACAAACTAGGTGAGGGAAACTCAGGAGGAAGACGTTGAAAGTCATCATTGATAACTCACTTGTTGTCTGAGGCACTCGGTACCGTTAGTTGACGGTATTGACCTACCGCAATCTCTTCTTACGATGACTTTGAATTCTAGCCTTAGGGCATGTTATCTGCAGCCTGATGCACATAACAACTCAATGGTTTGTATGCAGACGTCGACACTACACAGCTGTGAAGTACTGTATATTGTGAGGAAAGTACACTTCCTGATAAAATTTCTATGACAACCCGGTAAAATAGTATCAGGAACTTCAGCCAATCAATAGCTGTATTTCGCGATAAAATTATCGCAACTATCTGCTCTTGTACGTCCAACCCTTGTCCCGCTTCTTTAAGGGTTCGGTTATGAAGTTAGATTAATCTACATAGCGAGTTTTTACGACCTGATGCCATTCCTGACGCCATTCCCGTCAGGGAAGTTAAGAGGAGGTCACGCCCAAAAATATAATTAGGGTATATTCTCTTTTTCAAAAATATTCAATGGCTATTTCAGATCTTTGGAAAGATTACTCGTAGATCCCAAAATGATTGGGCTATATTCAAATTACAAATGTATCTAAAAATATTTCACATACGGACTGTATGATGGGCGTGGCACATTGACACCTGCCAAAGATAGATTTTGATTTATATCGCCATCAATGTTCGCTCCTTGCATTTCGTAGACATATAACAGCGACTCCTATTGGGGGAAAACTGTACTAGTTATGTAAAATAATAATAATAATAATAATAATAATAATAATAATAATAATAATAATAATAATAATAATAATAATGTTATTGGCTTTACGTACCACTAACTACTTTTACGATTTTCAGAGACGCCGAGGTGCCGGAATTTAGCCCCACAGGAGTGCCAGTAAATCTACCGACACGAGGCTGATGTTGGAGCACTTTCAAATACCACCGGACTGAGCCAGAATCGAACCTGCCAGGCTGGTATCGGAAGGCCAGCGCCTTAACCTTCTGAGCCACACATTTTAGTGGGAGTGAAATTCATGAAAGTTAGATTTATTTATTTATTTATTTATTTATTTATTTATTTATTTATTTATTTATTTATTTATTTATTTATTACGTTATGTTTATATAAATGTCTACGGATGTAAGATGCAGTATTAATTGATTTCGAACTGAGAGACATACCCATTTTCATCGATTCTAACGTACACATACCTTATAGCCCCGCTTTATAGGCTTATTAGGCATATAGGTACTGTTTTATACCAACACATCCCTTGACCATATAATTGATTCATTGATTGCTTGCCTGTCCATCGGTCGGTATGATGACAGAAAAATATCTTCCAAGTATATGTCATATGATGTCTCTCCTTTGCTGGGTTGTTTGCTTTTATCATTCACATATATGCTACTAAGAACCCATGCACAACGTTTGCGAGACATGATAGACGATATATTATGCCTCAACATCGGGTCCGAAGACCTTCAACCATTATAGCTAGAAGCTTTTTCACACCCTTAAGAAGATTTATTGCAAGTAATTTCTTTAATTCCTCTTCAATGGTAGGCTGAAAATCCGTTGATACCGTAAGGTTCTGTGTTGCGTACTAGTTCTTTTGATAATAGGTAACTTGATGTCTTTGGAGTGTACAGACCGGGAAAGTGTAACGCTGACGCTGATTCAGAATTATTTGATAAGATAATCAGCTATGTGGGAAACGACACGGAAAGGAATGTGATTGTAGCCGGAGATCTCAATTTACTAAATGTCAATCGGGAAGGTAATACGAATGACAGGAAGCATGACCAACAAATGGTAAATATGTTAATATGGAAAGGGAAGCTGATTCAGAAAGTGATGGAACCAACTAGAGGGAAAAATATCCTGGATGTGGTGCTGGTAAAACCAGATGAGCTCTATAGAGAAAACGAAATAATAGATGGTATTAGTGGTTACGAAGCTGCCATTGCAGTAGTTAAAAATAAATGTGATAGAAAGAAAGGTCTTACAAGTAGGACCCTTAGGCAGTACCATATGGCTGATAGAGCAGGCATGAGTGAGTTTAAAAAAAGTAACTATGATCGTTGGAAAATGGTAAATAAAAATGTTAACAGACTCCGGGATGGGTCTAAAGCAATTGTTGAGGAATGTGAAAACACGTTTGTACCTTTAAAGGTGGTAAGGAATGGTAAGGACCCAATTTAGTATAACAGAGAAGTAAAGAGACTAAGACGGAGGTGCAGACTGGAAGGAAATAGAGTTAGAAATGGCTGTGGAAGTAAGGATAAATTGAAGGAACTTAACTAGGAAATTGAATCTAGCAAAGAAGTCAGCTAAGGATAACATGATGGCAAGCATAATTAGCATTCATACAAATTTGAGTGAAAATGGAAGGTTATGATGTATAGGTACTTTAAGGCAGAAACAGGTTCCAAGAAGGACATTTCAGGAATGATCAATGAACAAGAGGAGTGCTTATGTGAGGATCTTCAGAAGACAGAAGTATTCACTCAACAATACGTAAGGATTGTTGGTTACAAGGATAATGTCCGGAGAGAAGAGGTGACTACTGATAAAGAAGTATTCAAATTTACCTGTGATAGCAATGACGTTTACGAGTACAATCAGATACAAAAGTTGAAAACTAGAAAAGCAGCTGGAATTGATAAGATTTCTGGGGATATACTAAAGACAATGGGTTGGGATATAGTGCCATATCTGAAGTACTTATTTGATTATTGTTTGCATGAAGGAGCTAGAACAAATGAATGGAGAGTTGCTACAGTAGCCCCTGTGTATAAAGGAAAGAGTGATAGACATAAAGCTGAAAATTACAGGCCAGTCAGTTTGACATGCATTGCATGTAAGCTTTGGGAAAGCATTCTTTATGATTATATTAGACAAGTCTGCGAAACTGGTTCGATAGAAGGCAGTTCGAGTTTAGGAAAGGTTATTCCATTGAAGCTCAACTTGTAGGATTCCAGCAAGATATAGCAGATGTCTTGGATTCAAGAGGTTAAATAGACTGTATCGCCATTGACCTGTCTAAAGCATTTGATAGGGTGGATCATGGGAGACTACTGGCGAAAATGAGTTCAACTGGACAAGAAAAAGGAGTGACTGAAGGGTTGCTATATTTCTAGAAAATATATCTCAGAGAATTAGAGTAGGCTAAGCTTTATCTGACCATGTAAAAATTAAGTGGGGAATTCCTCAAGGCAGTATTATTGGACCTTTGTTTTCTTATATACCGTATATCAATGATATGTGTAAAGAAGTGGATGACGTTATTCTGTACAGAGTAATAAATTACAAGATTGTGAGCAACTGCAAAATGATCTCGAAATGGTGTGAGATGGATAGTAGGCAATGGTATGATGATAAACTGGGTTAAAAGTCAGGTTGTGAGTTTCACAAATAGAACAAGTCCTCTCAGTTTTAATTACTGCGTTGATGGAGTGAAAGTTCCCTTTGGGGATCATTGTAAGTACCTAGGTCTTAATATAAGGAAAGATCTTCATTGGGGTAATCACATAAATATGATTGTAAATAAAGGGTACGGATCTCTGCACATGGTTATAAGGGTATTGAGGGGTTGTAGTAAGGATGTAAAGCAGAGGGCATATAAGTCTCTGGTAAGACCCCCAACCAGAGTATGGTTCCAGTGAATGAGACCCTCACCAGGATTACTTGATTCAAGAACTGGAAAAATCGAAAGAAAAGCAGCTCGATTTGTTCTGGGTGATTTCCGACAAAAGAGTAGCGTTACAAATATGTTGCAAAGTTTGGGCTCGGAAGACATGGGAGAAATGAGACGGGCTGCTCGACTAAGTGGTATGTTCCGAGCTGTGAGTGGAGAGATGGCGTGGAATGACATTAGTGGACGAATAAGTTGGAGTGGTGTCTTTAAAAGTAGGAAAGATCACAATATGAAGATAAAGTTGGAATTAAAGAGGACAAACTGGGGCAAATATTCGTTTATGTAATGTGAGTTAGGGATTGGAATAACTTACCAAGGGAGATGATCAATAAATTTCCAATTTCTTTGAAATCATTCAAGGAAAGGCTAGGAAAACAACAGACAGGAATATGCCACCTGGGCGACTGCCCTAAATGCAGATCAGTAGTGCTTGATTTCTAAGATGTTATTATATTTATTATAGTTGTGAATATCGTAGTACTGAACACGGAAAAGTGCCTCTATTTATTGCAGTGTTTAAAAAAATTAATTGACCTTTTCTGTAACAATATTTGGTCATCCTCCATTTACATTGGACACTCACAGCATTCATACAAACATATGGATTGTCAGCGCAAAATACTTATAATAAATAAAAACCAAATCGTCCACATTCATCAAGTACATAAAACCACACTGAATCTCTTTTACGGGAGGAGATGGCAGGATAAATGAAACACTGGCAACATTGCGATTTTCACAAAGTTAAATTCTTATACCCGCGTTTCTCAAAATTTATTGTAGTAGTAAACGCGGAAGAAGTACCTTCTAGAAAGTAGCATAACACGTGATCTCATTAAATTGTAACTTCTCTTACTTCTGTTAGTGCAAATAGTGCGAAGCAGTGGCTACCATGGTCTTGAAATTACAAGAAGAAGGGAATCAGGAAGGGAAAAATGGTGCTGAAGAATTTTTATGGGTATGTTTCTTGACCTAGCATTCATTTACTAAAATGTTAGTGAAATCCATTTACTCGTAGATTGTTTCTAACTTCAGTGCCGACTTTTAAAACCTAAATGTTAAGCAGTCTCAGTTAAATTTTTGCAGAATGTACTCATGAGGTATGTGCATTCTTCTATGCGTTTCTATGTTATTATACGACATTCCGTTTCTCTGTTTTATTATGACATTTATGTACAGATAAATCAAGAAAATTTTTGAAATTTGAAAAAGAAAAAAAAACTGAAGGTAAATGAATAACTTTCGTCTTAAAATGAATGCACAGAACTGTTCCACTGTGTTTTTCAATGTACCAAAAAATGTGGAATGTAAAATTTGAGGTCTGAATACCAAAAGTTAGTTTTTAAAAATGCCATTTAAATCATATTAAAAGTTAAAAATTCAAGAACCAATGGAGTTATGGACTTCAAAACTTGGACATTGCTATATCTTTACATGATCAACATGTTTTCTAAATTTGTTTGAAATCGACCAAGTAGACGACAAGTTAAATTTTTGAGTAGGGTCTCCCTTTAATGATATGTTAAATAACCCGGTGCCGGCACATAGCCTACTCCCGTCAGATAACACCAAAAAGTCTGATCAAAGCTTAACGTCCCAATCCAACGGACGAATCACCATCATCAGCGTCAAATGCCCTCACTCCATATGAACACTACGGAGACCAATGGGACTCGAACCGGGTAAGCAGGTTGCCGGGCGATATAGACTTGACACCTTGACATCATGGCCACCAGGCGGGCTCTTGTTTAGTATAAATTAATCAGAATAGTGCACTGAAACTTATACACCTTCTTTGCTTCAGCTATCGTTAATTATACATTTACCTAACTGTTATTCTGATGAAACCGACAGCCGGCATATTAGTGAACTGCGGACGAAAGAGTTTAAATGCAAAAATAAAACAGTTCATTTCCCTGCTGAAAGTTTGGTTCTCTGTATAGGTGGTGGTGATTACTGTTTCAGGAGGAAGTGGAACTGGCCAACCATTCTCTATTAACACGAATCAGAAGGCAAATGTCCGACTCGTTGGCTGAATGGTCAGCGCACTGACCTTCGGTTCAGAGGGTCCCGGCTTCTATTCTCGGTTGGGTTCGGGATTTTAACCTTCACTAGTTAATTCCAATGGCCCTGGGGCTGGGTGTTCGTGCTGTCCCCAACATCCCTGTAACTCACACACCACACATAACACTATCCCCCACCACAATAACACGCAGTTACCTAGACATGGCAGATGCCGGCCACCATCATCGGAGGGTCTGCCTTACACGAGCTGCACTCGGCTAGAAATAGCTACACGAAATTATTATTATTATTATTATTATTATTATTATTATTATTATTATTATTATTATTATTTTAAACGGACAATTGGAAGAGATTCTACACTTCGAAAACGAAGGTATCGGCATAAGGAAGGCAAGGGCGACGAAGGGCCTTAAAATGAAAAACTTCCTAGGCCTTGCAACCCTAATATCGTCAGGGTTGGAAAAGAATAAGCGGAGGTCGGGGAGTGGGTCCAAACCCCACAGTCGGCAGCCCTTAATATGGTTTTCCGTGGTTTTCCATTTTCGCACCAGGCAAATGCTGGGGCTGTACCTTAATTAAGGCTTCGGCCTCTTCCTTCCCACTCCTAGGTCTTTCTTATCCCATCGTCGCCATAAGACCTTCTGTGTCGGTGTGGTGTAAAACAAATTTTAAAAGGGGGGGGGGTCGGATAGGAAACATGAAAGCGGGGAGTCTCACACAAGTTAGTGGAAATATTACCACACTCAGTTAGGAGACCAAGCTCCCAAGATGAAAGCCTTGGATTCTCTCTTTATCGCCTCTTACGACAGACAGGGGATGTCGTAGATGTATTCTACCCCCTACCCTCCACCCATCTGTATGGCTTATAAATACCTACGTAGGTATTTGAATCCTTTTATATAACGGGCAGTCAAATGAAAATGGCTGCCAAAAGTTAGACCAAGTCGGGAAGAGATGGCGCGGATTTTGTTATGATCGTGCAGCAAGTCTTCACCAAGATTTTGACTACTTATTTTTATGCTAGACGTCATTGCTTGTATGTCTCCTCACTGCCTTATGAAGGAAATGTTTATGTAAGTAGATTACTGAAAGAGCTCCTTTATTTGAAGGTGTGTCGCTTGCGCCATTTCTCCCCTGGTGTCGGGGTGAGATGGTGTTATGTACTTCATATGCTAAGGTGGAAAGTAATTTTGAAATAAACTATGATTACAATTTTAATACATTTATTTACCTTATTTACATTCACTTGTCTATTATTCATTCGTCATTAATGAATCAATTAATTATTTAACCTTGAAGATTTACCCCTCAGTCTTTTTTTGGATATGTTTTCCCTTACTATTTCTCGTCCACAAACATTACACAATTCCCTACACACTCAACACGATTCATGCGGCCACTTGTTGCAGTCGGTGCACTTAATCCAATCGGCATTCTTTCTTGTCAAATAATAGTTCTCCCAACACTCCATACACTTTTTGCAATCATCATATATTGCGTTACTTTGCCCATCTTGAATCATTTTAGCTGCTTCTTTTGAATGAGGTTTTTCTGCTTTCCTGCTTTTTCCCGTTACGGCAGTGGTTGCAATTTTCCTTTTCTCTTTGTTCTTTTTTGTTCATTGAGATCTCTCTTTTGTCGGAAATATGTTTTAGTTGCATTAAAGGCATATACCACTAACTTCGGTTAGGCTATAGCTGATTTCTCTTCTTCATATTTAGTATGTGTAATTTTAAACAGAATTACACAAAATACGTATAGGCTACATAAATGTTATTAACAACCTGTCGGCAGCCCTGAAGATGGTTTTCCATTTTCACACCAGGCAAATGCTCGGACTGTACTTTAATGAAGGCCACGACCGCTACCTTCCCAATCTCCCACCCTTCCGTCGCCGAAAACCTTCGATGAGTTAGTGCGACGTTAAACAAATAGCAAACAACAAAAATAATAATAACAAACTGATCAGAGAATGAAAACACATTTTAGTCATAAATGGAAATTCAAAGAATACCGCACCAGGAACTGTGTTGGCCCAACATGGCGGATCTCATACCAGCTTGAACAACCCATTCAGTGGACTTTTATATCATGCATTAGCAAAACTTTGAAGGTAGGGAAGACGTACTTGTCAGAAATATCCACGTTTTCAAGTGTAATTACTTGCACCATCTGACATCTAACAAATGGCTTTAGTTCTCACGTACACACTGCAGGCCCTACACACAGGAAGCACTACTCGTGCGATCTAGCGGGCGCACCGGACTATCATGCGCCATCTCTCCCTGACTTACTCTGTAGTACAGACGTGCACATTAATGGTGTCCCGACATAAACAATCAACACTGCCCCACTCCAGTACTGAAAAGAGGGGGAGAGAGTGAAGGGGGTAGTGGTGAAGGCCAATCCAGTACAAAACATGGGGGTAGTGTCGAAGGCACAATGACTCACCTTCTCGCTTAACGCATTGCTGTATGGACTGCATACAGACAGCGGCTACAAGACTTCGTTGTGATCGAAATGGGCACAGTGGAGGATGTGTTGAAGTACAGCATTAGGTTACCTACTCGCCCGGCCCCGCGGTGTACGGGGCAACGCGTCCGGCCGCCCCGGGTTCGATTCCCGGCCGGGTCAGGGGGTTTTAATTGTAAATGATTATATCCCTGGCCTGGGGACTGGGTGTTTGTGTCGTCCTTAACGTTTCTCACATTCAGCACTCAACACTTCCGCAATTCCAATTACATGCAGGTTCATATATTGTGCAAGTAGGGGCAAAAGAACTCTATAGGTCGACACCCCGAACAAGTAGCATTTTAACATTAAAAAATTAAAAAGTAACCTACTCTGATAATTACAGTATTAGGAGGTAAAGGAGGTTTTTAACCGAAAAGTATTTTATACTAGTTAGGAATATTTTGTAGCTGAGTTATATCGGGTCTACCAATCCTTCTTCACCTCGTTCTTGCCATATTCCTATCCATCTCTAAACTGTCTTAAGACTGCATGGTATTGCTTGTGCTATTACTTGGGGGACCACGTGAGCCTCCCACATGCCAATAATACGTCCTCGATGCACCTGTGATTGTATAGGACCCTTCTTATTACAATGTTACAGTATAACGCCGGAATACACAGAGTGTGTATTCAGCACTACATGTTCACTCCCTTCCCCTCCTTTTCAGTACAGGAGTGGCCTTCAACACTATCCCTTTACTCTCTCCCCTCCTTTTCAGTACTGGAGTGGGGCAGTGTTGATTGTTTATGTCGGGACACCATTAATATGCGTGCGTGTACAACATTTCGTACCCCAGAAGTAATTGCCAGAATTGTTCAGGCAATTAATCCGTCTGGGTGATGAGACGGTCAATTCTTCTTGAAAAAGCTGGCGGTTGTCGATGGAAACACATCTGTACCCTGTCATACTAGTCATCGTCCGATGCGAACCGATATCCACGAATGTCTTTCTTCAGCTCGAGTATGGAGCCACAATTAAAGCACAGTGCTGTTAAGATACGTTGCACAAAATGAGATGTGCCATAAAGTCAAAACGCCCGGGCATTATCTTTCTTCGTGACAACGCCCGCCCCCACACAGACAACTCGGTGAGGAATAAGCTTCAGAGATTTAAGTGGGAAACTCTTCAACAAACTCCCTTCAGCCCAGATCTCTTCCCACGGAGTTTCACATTTCCAGTAATGAAACAGCCAAATGGTCACTGACCGCCGTTATTTCAACCTTTCCTACTTTTTGCCTAACTCGAATACAGAAAAATATGCTTGTATGTGCTTTGGTGTATGATTTACCCGAAGAAACTGTTAGACTCATCAAAAAAGGGGGGAAAAGTTCAGGGTTTAGAATTATACAGGGTTATCATAAAAAAACACAAATTGAAAAAGCTGTAAGTACACGATACTAGAAGGAAAAAAAAACGTCTTAGTAAACATGGGTCCGCAAACGAGCCGTTTGCGAGATGATTTAGAATTTGTGGCCACCACCCACCGTTGACTTGATTGTGTGTAAACGCCATCCTAGTTAGGTAAAGATACCAACATGACATTAAGAAAAGTTATTTGATACTTCGGCAAAAGAGCAGTTGTTTTAGTGAACAAGAAAAGAGTCTTAGTATGTTACAGTTACACGTTACAATGACTATACAGTGTACTTACTCGTAGTTCAAGGAAGTATTCAAAGTGTCGTCCTTGTATCCGGGTGCAGGCAATCCTGGAAGATAATGCCGCAGAAACCGAAGGTGATTCCGTCCATTGAGTTTGTTTGATAAAAAGAACGGCCCAATAAGACGACCACCTAGTACCCGTAAGCACATATTCAATAAGAAATGTCGCTCATGTGGGTAACATACTAGGCAAGACTGTTTTCCTGCCAGGCTGAGTGGCTCACACGGTTAACAATACGCCTCATAGACGTACACGCAAATTTAAATGCCCGCCAAAGCTAGTGACCTTGACAGGGCATCCCTACCCTCCAGCTATGCTTCAAACAGCCCCCCCCCCCACGCCCACCCTACGTGTGTCAGTCACGTCTCAGCCGTGTTCCTCTCCACGTTCGGTGCCTAATAATCCCTCTTACGTAATGTAGTGCGCCTGAGAGGCGCGTAATTACCATCAATTGGTGTGATTATTTCTAGTTTATTTTACATGAGTTTTTATCAAATTTTTATCAAATTTATCAAGGTTATTTTTCTTTTACTTGAGTTACTTCTGGAACAAGAATTTACTTTCAACAAGCTAGTAAGACTGCCTTGAGAGTCTAGTTTTTTTTTACTTGTGTTTATTTTTATGTACCACTTGTGCCTTGTATATCTTGTGTTGGAAATAGAATAATTAATTCAAGTTTCAGAAAGAAAATATAATTGAATTCACCTCTACACTTAGTGATGTAGTTAACATGAAGAACGTTGGAGAAAAGAAAGATAGGAGACAGTACAGACGTTGTTTTGCGCCGTGTACGCCTTGGAAGTGTATAGTTACCAATAAGCGTTAAATTTCCTTGTTACCATTCTAGGGTTAAGGCGCTGGCCTTCGATCCTGGCTCAGTCCGGTGGTATTTCAAGGTGCTCAAATACGTCAGCCTTGTGTCGGTAGATTTACTGGCACGTAAAAGAACTCCTGCGGGACTACATTCCGACACCTCGGCGTCTCCGAAAACCGTAAAAGTAGTTAGTGGGATTTAAAGCAATTAACATTGTTATTATTATTATTATTACACTGTTTCTTTGTTCATTAAAAAATAAGTGCACTTCTATCAAAGTATCTAATAACTTTTCTTAATATTGTATTGGTACCTTTTCCTAACCAGGATGGTGTTTACACACAATCAAGACAGTAGTGACTGGTAAGCACATTTATCTCGCAGGACCCATGTTTACTAATACGTTTTGCTTCTAGTATCGTGTACTTACAGCTGTTTCAGTTTGCGCTATTAGTTATGATACACCCTGTATTTGTTACAAATATATTCACATACATTTTCTTTGAAACTGTAGTGGTTTCGCCAGGAAACTTCGTTTAGTGTCATCTTCAGTTGTGTTAATATAGTATATTGCTCGGCATGTAGCAGCATCCCTTACTAGGAAGGGTACCCAACTTTTGTCGCGCACATTTAGAATCTGTATAGTGTGTTGAATAGACAATATTCAAATATGTATACCATGCAAATTACAGCTCCTATAGACAAGAAACATAGGAGCTACGAGCTGCCAAATATAGACTATGAGCACACTAAAGGCAGGAATCCACGTGCAGATTAGCCCAAACGCGGCTGAATATTGTAGATGGGCGAGCAAATGCATTCAGTAACGTTTAAATACTGGAAATAAAATACATTACGCACCCATGGCAATTTAAGTGCAGTAGACATGAAGGTCGATAAGTAATCCGTGGTCTAGTCATAAACATCTTTCTCAGTGAGCATATCAAATGAAGGTAAGCTGAACGCAGTTATCTTTGAAACATTCTTCTTCCAAACCACTCTCGAAACAGTATTCGGAAGGTGTCTGAAATTATACTGGATGTTCGCCGTTGGAACCACATTTTGAAGAAAGCAAATCGGATCAATTGTTTGAATCTATTTGCTGAAAATTGGAAGTGCACAAACGATTGAATACGAAGAAATTGTTCTCTTTGCCACACTTTAACTGTGGACGATAACACTATCGTATCTGTGATAAACCGTACCATACTTTTGAATGGACGGAAAAATAAAACGTCCGTTGGTTGTACCAATCCAGTACATTTTGCAGGGATCAGCTTCTGGTGAAATTCGTCATCCTCCGGAACTGTCTCATTCTATAGAGCATCATCTTCATTTGCTGTCGAAGAATCAACCAAAAGAAGAATTCCGTCTCTGCCGTGCAGCTCCAGATATAACAACTGTTCCAGGAACACTTTCAAATCCCGTTTTATCAATGTTTGGTGGTTTGCTAGCATTGCTTTCACAATGGTTAATTCAAGTGTAATGCTTGCTGGAAATTTCCCACTGTGTTCCAAGACAAGAACATACATGAGTGGAAGAAGGGTGCCATCCATTACAATAACAGGCATTATCATGTATGAATGGGTGGTTGCTGCAACTGAACTACGGTACCATAAATCGTCTTTGTTCCCTTATTGGTAAGAGTTCTCCCAGAACGTAACTCTTTACAAAATATTGACTGATTTGCATTAATTATATACTTTTCAATGAAACGCCGTACTTCCGTAACAAACTCATCAGCTTTCTCTTCTATATGAGCGGAATCAACAACAAATATGCTGCCAACTTTATACGTAATCTTGCGAGAAACAATTTTGTTTTTTCTCTTGAACCGCTGCAGCCATAATTTGGAAACTTTGAATGTCAAGGTGTTGTTCGGATGTATTTTAGTTTTAACAGATATCGCCCAGATTCGTAGCCTGCGGTCGTGTATTATTCCGTGTTGTTTACGCATTGCAATGAACTGATCACATACCTTGTTCTTTATCGTTTCTTGTAGCACCTTCCTGTTTCTGGCAGGTCTTTTCGAAGTTTTGCAAAGCTGTCTTCTATTTTATTTGTCCTTTTTCTGCCATTACGGTAGTGAATTTGACTCTAGGGGACATATCTAGGTCTACTCCAGGAGGGCAGCATTGTGGAGGATCATTTCCTCTTGGCTGCTTCGTCCAGATTTTGTAAGCATCAGCCAAGTAACCTTTAAGAAATTATGTTCTTCTTTGGTGGTGATAGATAATACGAGGAACCACTGCTCTCTTCAGTGCCACATAATGCTGGACCAATTCCTGAAGTCGTCTTATTGTCTAGCTGTATCGCTGGATCATCCCCAAAACCACTTTCAATATCATCTTCATCAGTGGTTTCTTCGTCTACCATAAAACTTCTATAATATACAACAAGAACGTCTTCATCAAGTAGCTGTTTTCTAATCTGTTCGAAAACTATACGATCTACTGTCGTGTGTCCTTCGCGCTCCTCGCTCTGCGCCGCCTGCTCCGCGCACGCAACAGCCTGGATTGTTCTCGACTCTACGAGACGTCTGCACTGCGCTTGCCTGTTACATCAGCCAGCTATATAAAGTCGCTGCCTTCCAGCCACAGGCGAGGACTTGCCAGTGCCCAGCACCAGATTACGCCGAATGTCGAACACGGAGGCTATCCCTCTTAAAAAGGTGTCTCGAATAGGTGGACTGATTCTGAGTGTTTGAGGTTTCACCTCGGGTTACTGCCTCCGCTCCCGTTTCCCGCAGCCACGTCGAGCCCAATGAATGTATTCCCTCAGTCCCACCTAGGCTCAATCACATCAATTAGTATTCTACTAATTATGCATTTCAATGTCAGTTCCTGACAAGTTACAGAAACAACTAATATTCTATTAGTGCAAGCTTTCGCTACTGATTACACTTGTGACGGTATAGAACAGATAAGTTTTCAACTATCAAGAACTCTAGCTTTTCAATGAACTTTCGCATCAAGATAGATTCATGTTTATATGTATATAAAGTGTACATTTTTTTCTGGAACTTCAGTCTTCAAGCAACGTTAACTGTTCATAATTTTCATACTGCTTCGAGGAAAGTTTTATTTGAATGTATGTAAATATGTTGTTAAGACTATCTGAAGCAATAAAATATAGTTGTGTTCCTGTATACCTGTTCTTGTCTACAACACAACCATAGTTGGCTTTTCCACCGAAATACCAAGGAAATCCACTAACAACTTAGCAAATACAACTGGTTTCATTTTGTAACAGCCTATGCATACAACAGGTCATATTCACCTCTAAATTCTAATACAGTACGTAACTAGCAGACCGGTTCCGCGTCTACTCCTTTTCTTTGCGCTCCATATTCCCCTCCTTCCACTTCCAGCCGTTCATAGCACGTCAAATTGTAGCAAATGTCGTTTCTGATGTTCTAAAACATAAATAAACTGGTCTCGTTCAAAGGTCGGCGATAACAGTTGGGTACCCTTCGTTGTTAGGGCTAACTTGACGTGTTCTGTGAACTAGAAATTCCTGAGTTATGAAGTCTCTTTGGAGGGAGCTTAATTTTTAATGGGTCAACTGTGCCGCATGTTTTTGTGAAGCGTACTTTTATAGGAAACTTAATTCTGCCATATAAATAAATTACGGTGTAGTTTATTGATATTGTGTGCAGGACAGAACAAGATTGTAACTCTGTGTTGTGATCCACTCCTGTGTTGAATAGTTTGTCATTTTGTATTTCTCACACATGATTTATACTTCTTTGTGTGATTGTGATTAAGTGCTATTTTATTCAATAACTTGTATTTACGTATAGTGTTGGCTACTGAATGCATGATTCGAAGCAGTATTTCGATTCATTCAAGTGTCCGAGTGAATCGATTCACAGGAACGGCGAGCTCACGGCACACGATTCAGCTTACCCCAGCGGACAGTGCTGAGTGGCGCACTCACTGGACGTTGACGGGGAGCCGAGCTGCCGCTGCAGCGAGACAGTGAATCATGGCACATCGAAAGAATCGTGAACGAGCGCGGCTCAGTGAGACACAAGATACACACGGCTCCTAATCGTCTCACTGGACACGCGGAGAGCCGAGATTACACTGCAGCGAGACATACAGTGAGCCATGGCACACCGAAAGAATCGTGAACGAGCACGGCTCAGTGAGACACAGGATACACACGGCTCCTTATCGGCTCACTGGACACTGGCGGAGAGCCGAGCCTCCGCTGCAGCGAGACATACAGTGAGTCGTGGTACACTGAAAGAATCGTATGCTATAATTGACTCTCCAGCCCAGCTCATTTGAAAATAATACCCATTTGCATTCACCGTCCTCTTCTTACAGGGAGGTTTAAATAATATATGGTTTTATTTGCAGTGTTAAAAAGGTAGTCAAAACATTATTCTGAAGTAGCTAGTAAGTAGGTACGCTATTAGGTTATACTATTTATTAGTTTAATGAATCTTAGTATTATAACTTAGTTGACATTTGACAATTAAACTCGACTCTAGCCTGCCCTATGACTATGAGTCATGCTCATGACCACTCAAAAGTACCTGTTTGATATTGGGAAGAACGGCTCAGTATTCTCTCAGTTCATATGTCACATCGTTGCACAAGACTTCAATCATATGTGAACCAACAGTATGCTGAATCAGAAAATCAGCGGGCTACTGTACATCTTGGGTAGCCTATACAAAATATGATGATTTAAAAAATCCTCAGCTGATAGAAAAATACATATTTTCAAAAATGACTGAGCGAGTTGTCGTGCGGTTAGTATAGCGTAGCTATGCGTTTGCATTCGGGGGATGGTGGGTTCGAAACCCACCGTAGGCAGCCGTTAAGATGGTTTTCCGTAGTTTCCTCATTTTCACACCAGGAAATGCTGTGACTGTACCTTAACTCAGGCCATGGCTGCTACCTTCCTAACCCTAACCTTTCCCACCCTGCGTCGCCGGAAACCTTCGATGTATTAGAGTGACTAGCATTTTTTTCTAAGAAAGGAGTTCATAGATGGCAGCTGCGAGCACTGAATACCGTTGCTGCTGTCTTACCCGCACATACTACACAGATGCAGTAGGAGCGGTGACTAATGTCCCGTGAATTGGATCACTGTATCGATTCAGTAACGTGAACGGAATCAAATGAATCGATTTAGTAAAATGAATCGAATGTCCCATCACTATTTACGTAGTGATTTGTGCACTAATACTAAACAAGTAGTAAGTCTATAAAGGGTACCAGTGATCGAAAGAGTTTATGGTGGTGGTGATGATTGTTGATTTAGGAGGGAGTACAACTAGGCAATCATCCTCCATTAACACTAATCAGACGAAGAATGGAAGAGGACTGACACTTCGAGAAAAAAGAAGGTAACGGCAACAGAAAGGGAGGGGGAAGCTGAAAGACTCCCTAGGCTTCCCTAGTTAATACCGTCGGGGTCGGAAGAGAACAAGACTTGACCAAACGAGGCCGGACTATAAAGATTAAAGTGAGGAATGTGACAGAAATAAGTGGAAGCAATGAAAGAAGTGTAGCTACAAACCCACGTTCTCAACGTGAGATGCCTGGTTCCCCTGTCAGTCGCCTTTTACAGCAGGCAGGGTTTAGCGTGGATGTATCCCAACGCTCGCCACCCAGAGGGGGTTTGGAAAGAACAAAGAAAAATGAATGTGAATTTGTTATTTTGTTGTTGTTCGTAATTCCAATGTTGGACCGCCTCTGGGGTGCAGTGATTCGTGTGATTCGCTGCGATCCCGGAGTCCCGGGTTCGATTCCCGGCTCTGTCACGAAATTTCAGAAGTGGTACGAGGACTGGAACGGGGTCCACTCAGCTTCGGGAGGTCAACTGAGTAGAGGTGGGTTCGATTCCCACCTCAGCCATGCTCGAAATGGTTTCCCACTTCTCCAGGCAAATGCCGGGATGGTACCTAACTTAAGGCCACGGCCGATTCCTTCCCTGTTCCTTGTCTATCCCTTCCAATCTTCCCATCCCTCATCAAGGCCCCTGTTCAGCATAGCGTGTGAGGCCACCTCGCCGTGATACTGGTCATCCTCCCCAGTTGTATCCCTGACCCATGTCTCACGCTTCCAGGACACTGCCCTTGAGGCGGTAGAGGTGGGATCCCTCCCTGAGTCCGAAGGAAAAATCAACCCTGGAGGGTAAGCGGATTAAGGATAAGAAGAAGAATTCCAGTGTTATGTGTATTTGCTGCACACACTGTTATTATAGCATTACTGTACAACTACGTTCTTCGAGTGCTCTCACGCAGTTCCAAGTCACCTTTAAGTGGTTTACACCTCCTCTATCTACGACTAAAGCCCGTAATATTGCCATGGTATTTATAGCAGTTCTTACGTCATCCTCAACAAATTCGTTCACACATTCTCCAGCACGTTGGGTGCCATATATTTCTATCCTATCCAGCATGATTATTTTTCTTTATAATGTTGAAGACCATGGCCAAGTGGACGAAGGGACGAGCAGAAGCATGTTAACAGATTTAACCAGGGGCGTAGCCGCGGAGGGGTGGGGGGGATTTGCTGGTGTTAGAAACCCCTCCCCCCATGATTTTTTTTTACAAAAATAAAATAAAAAACTGACAATAAACTAAATATTCATGGACATAACTTTATAACCAACAGATCTGTAGTTCACTTTTATCAATGTCCTTATGATGACAAGTCATGAATGCATCTTCGTTGTGTTCTCATTTTGTAATTATATACACTCCAAGTGCCCACCTGTGGGTGGGGGCAGTAGAATAACACGCATGGTATCCCCTTCCTGTCGTAAGAGACGACTAAAAGGGGCCCCAGAGGCTCCAAAATTCGTAGCGTGGGTTGGCGACCACCGGGCCCATAGCTGAGTCCTGGCATTGCTTCCACTTACTCGTGCCAGGCTCCTCACTTTCATCTATCCTATCCGACCTCCCTTGGTCAACTCTTGTACTTTTCCAACCCCGACGGTGTTAGAGCACTCTAGGCCTAGGGAGTCTTTAATTTTCACGCCCTTCGCGGCCTTTGTCATCCTTTGGCCGATATCTTCAATTTTCGAAGTGTCGGATCCCTTCCATTTTTTCTCTCTGATTAGTGTTATATAGAGGATGATTGCCTAGTTGTACTTCCTCTTAAAACAATATTCACCGGGCGAATTGGCCGTGCGCTTAGGGGCGCGCGGCTGTGAGCTTGCATCTGGGAGATAGTGGGTTCGAATCACACTGTCGGCAGCCCTGAAGATGGTTTTCCGTGGTTTCTCATTTTCACACCAGGCAAATGCTGGGGCTGTACCTTTATTAAGGCTACGGTCGCTTCCTTCCAACTTCTAGCCCTTTCCTATCCATCGTCGCCATAAGACCTATCTGTGTCGGTGCGACGTAAAGCCACTAGCAAAAAAAAAAAAAAAAACAATATTCACCACCACCATACCTCTCCCCCAATTGGCCGATCCTGGCTTCGCTACTGGATTTAGCTATAGAGGTACCATTGTTACTTTTTCATTGGAACCGCCTTTTGTATCTAGTATGGAGTACGAATTGACGTCTTGACTTAGGAAATGAGATTACAAAAAATATTTACAGCAGATTATAATAATAATAATAATAATAATAATAATAATAATAATAATAGTTTTACGGTTCATTAACAGCTTTTACGATTTTTGAGACGCCAAGGTGCCTGAATTTTGTCTCATAGGAGTTCATTTACATGCTGGTAAGTCTATCGACACGAGGCAGACGTATTTCAGCACCTTTGAATACCACCCGACTGAGCCACGATCGAACCGACCAACTTTGACGCAGAAGAACAGCGCACTGCAGTCTGAGCCACTCAGCTCGGCTAGACTTATAAATTAATTAATTGATTGATTTTTTAAATCTTTATCCATATACATTTGCCATTCTGTTCTCTTAAAATAGAGTATGGTTCCAGTGTATGGGACCCTCACCAGGATTACTTGATTCAAGAACTGGACAAAATCCAAAGAAAAGCAGCTCTATTTTTCCTGGGTGATTTCGACAACAGAGTAGCGTTACAAAAATGTTGTAAAGTTTGGGCTGGGAAGACTTGGGAGAAAGGAGACGAGATAGAGGAAGAGACTAAGGCCAAAGAAGTAATAAAATTTACATATGATAACAATGACATTTACAATAAGATACAAAAGTTGAAAACTAGAAAAGCGGCTGGAATTGAACAGATTTCTGGGGATATACTAAAGACAATGGGTTGGAATATAGTACATATCTGAAGTACTTATTTGATTATTGTTTGGTCGAAGGAGCTATACCAGATGAATGGAGAGTTGCTATAGTAGCCCCTGTGTATAAAGGCAAGGGAGATAGACATAAAGCTGAAAATTACAGGCCAGTAAGTTTGACATGCATTGTATGTAAGCTTTGGGAAGGCATTCTTTCTGATTATATTAGACATGTTTGTGAAATTAATAACTGGTTCGATAGAAGGCAATTCGGTTTTAGGAAAGGTTATTCCACTGAAGCTCAACTTGTAGGATTCCAGCAAGATATAGCAGATATCTTGGATTCTGGAGGTCAGATGGACTGTATCGCGATTGACATGTCTAAAGCATTTGATAGGGTGGGTCATGGGAGACTACTGGCAAAAATGAGTGCAATTGGACTAGACAAAAGAGTGACTGAATGGGTTGCTATATTTCTAGAAAATAGATCTCAGAGAGTTAGAGTAGGTGAAGATTTGTCTGACCATGTAATAGTTGAGAGGGGTGTTCCTCAGGGCAGTGTTATCGGACCTTTATGTTTTCTTATATATATAAATGATATGAGTAAAGGAGTGGAATCGGAGGTAAGGATTTTTGCGGATGATGTTATTCTCTATAGAGTGATAAATAAGTTACAAGATTGTGAGCAACTGCAACGTGACCTCGAAAATATTGTGAGATGGACAGCAGGCAATGGTATGTTGATAAACGGGGCTAAAAGTCAGGTTGTGAGTTTCACAAATAGGAAAAGTCCTCTCAGTTTTAATTACTGCGTTGATGGGGTGAAAGTTCCTTTTGGGGATCATTGTAATATCTAGGTGTTAATATAAGGAAAGATCTTCACTGGGGTAATCACATAAATGGGATTGTAAATAAAGGGTACCGATCTCTGCACATTGTTATGAGGGTGTTTAGGGGTTGTAGTAAGGATGTAAAGGAGAGTGCATATAAGTCTCTGGTAAGACCCCAACTAGAGTATGGTTCCAGTGTATGGGACCCTCACCAGGATTACCTGATTCAAGAACTGGAAAAAAACCAAAGAAAAGCAGCTCGATTTGTTCTGGGTGATTTCCGACAAAAGAGTAGCGTTACAAAAATGTTGCAATGTTTGGGTTGGGAAAAATGGAGAGAAAGAAGAAGAGCTGCTCGACTAAGTGGTATGTTCCGAGCTGTCAGCGGAGAGATGGCATGCAATGACATTAGTAGACGAATAGGTTTGAATGGCGTTTATAAAAGTAGGAAAGATCACGATATGAAGATAAAGTTGGAATTCAAGAGGACAAACTGGGGCAAATATTCATTTATAGGAAGGGGAGTTAGGGATTGGAATAATTTACCAAGGGAGATGTTCAATAAATTTCCAATTTCTTTGAAATCATTTCGGAAAAGGCTAGGAAAGCAACAGATAGGGAATCTGCCACCTGGGCGACTGCCCTAAATGCAGATCAGTATTGATTGATTGATTGATTGATTGATTGATTGATTGATTGATTGATTGATTGATTGATTGATTGATTGATTGATTGATTGATTGAGTTGTATCCTCCGAGATATCAGTGGAGAGATGGCGTGGAATGACATCAGTAGACGAATAAGTTTGTGTGGTGTCTTTAAAAGTAAGAACGATCACACAATTAAGATAAAGCTGGAATTCAAGAGGACAAATTGGGGCAAATATTCGTTTACAGGAATGGGAGTTAGGGACTGGAATAACTTACCAAGGGAGATGTTCAGTAAATTTGCAAATTCTTTGCAATCATTTAAGATAAGGCTAGGAAAACAACATATAGGGACTCTGCCACCTGGGCGACTGCCCTAAACGCAGATCAGTAGTGACTGATTATTTATTTATTTATTTATTTATTTATTTATTTATTTATTTATTTATTTATTTATTTATTTATTTATTTATTTATTTATTTATTTATTAAATGTCTATGATTGATGGTGTGGGTTACTGTAGTCACGTCCCGGTTCGTGAACTATGGGCAACGGCTGAGTGGCCTAGTAAGTGATCCTGTGAGTCAGGATACCAGTTGCTGTGTTGCTGTGGAATAGGAGTAGACATCTCTGATATACAGTACTCTGAGTCGCGCATCTCTTTGCGCTCAAGGGACTAGGACTATCAATCCACCAGAAGTAGCGGTGATTGGGAATAAGACGTGTGGGGGGGGGGGGGGAGGAGCGGACACAAAAATGTATAGATAACAAAAATTACGCAGGTCTGGGTGATATAGTGGTTGGGGGAGGGGGTGTAGATAGGTAGGTAGATATCAGAATTGAAAACAAAAGCCATAAAATGGTAAAATTTTTATGTTGTCTGAGCGAATTTCGATAGAGATATTAATATTGACAGTCTATCAAATTATGTGCGGAAATAAACCTTTCGCCAAACGAACACTAATTACGCATGTATTACAATTAAATAGAAATACGGCGTAATTATAAAATTTAAAAGTCATTTAGTGTTTGACTACACAGTAACAAAGTAACTGACACTAAATAGAACTGGGGAACAGACATATTGATTGAGTGAGACTGTCGGACTGACGACTGCGCGCTATAAAACTATACCCCTGCTACCGTTCGTCGCAGAACATGCTACTCATTGCTCCGCGGACCTCCGCTTCTTGCTGTGGCGCTGTACAATTCGGTTAACCGCGACGAACGACATTTTGTGCGTATTTCCGCTAAGTATTTTTCTTAATAATTAAAGAAATTAATGGAAAGAATTAGCTGAAAAGACAACAGGGTTCGCAATTTTGTTTTATATTTCCTAGTTTCAGGAAAAAGTTGATTGTTTCTCCACAAAATCCACCAGAATTCCCTAAACGGTTAGTGGAAACATTCTCTTCTTCTCCTTCTTAATCTGTTTTACCCTCCAGGCACAGTTTTTCCCTCGGACTCAGCGAGGGATCCCACCTCTACCGCCTCAAGGGCAGTGTCCTGCAGCTTCAGACCCTGGGTCGAGGGATACAAATGGGGAAGATGACCAGTACCACGCTCAGGCTGCCTCACCTGCTGTGTTGATCAGGGGCCTTGCGGGGGATGGGAAGATTGGAAGGGATAGACAAGGAACAGACAAGGAAGCGGCCGTGGTCTTGAGTTAGGTACCATCCCGGCATTTGGCTGGAGGAGAAGTGGGACACCACGGAAAACCACTTCCAGGATGGCTGAGGTGGGAATCGAACACACCTCTACTCAGTTGACCTCCCGAGGCTGAGTGGACCCCATTCCAGGCCTCGTACCACGTTTCAAATTTCATGGCAGAGCTGGGAATCGAACCCAGGCATCCGGGGGTGGCAACTAATCACACTAACTACTACACCACAGAGGCGGACGGAAAAATTCTCACGGGGACTATCGACCAACCTTGATGGAAATCCATTCCTAAAACCTTTTTCTCATGTGCGTTTTTTCCGATATTTGCTATTTGCTTTTACGTCGCACCGACACAGGTAGGTCTTATGACGACGATGGGAGAGGGAAGGCCTAGGAATAGAAAGGAAGCGGCCGTGGCCTTAATTAAGGTGCAGCCCCGGCATTTGCCTGGTGTGAAAATGGGAAACCACGAAAAACCATCTTCAGGGTTGCCGACAGTGGGGCTCGAACCCACTATCTCCCGATTACTACATAGCCCAAAAGGTCTTGTACGTAGAGCAGATTCCTTATCGATATAAATAAAATCGTAACGACTGTGTGTCTGTACATTGACTATTTGGGCGAAATTTTCGTACAGTTGTCCGTTTCAGGTGTGATAATGAACATCTGCATATTTGTTAGCTTTATTTTCCTGAAATACCTCATTTTTAACACAATCTGCCAGACGATCTAGAACATTGAAATTCGGCAGAATTATATATCTAAGCCTGTAATCGATGGAAAGCTTCCAAGATCTTTAAATATTTCATTTTTACCCCCGAAAAATATGGGAATATGAGGCAATTTTAATGTCGGTACAGACCTTCGTTTCGAGGTATTTCGCGGCTAAACGGTAAGTCGTGTCACAAAACGGATGGTACGATCCCAGTTCAATTTGGAGTGATCTACAACTTTGGTCTTATGACGTTTCGTCGTATCTCTATTCCTTATAATTATGTTAGATTTTTCTTTATTTCTCGATTATACCTACATTTTGCTCTTGGTACACGTATAATTTGTAGTTAGAATCAATTATATGAAATATAGAATCATCAAATTCTACACGAATATTGGCCCACCCAGTATCAATACGTGAGCCATATTCTATGTTTGTAGCTGTCACATTAGTACCCAAAAGTAATGCACTGTGGGAAAACATTACCCAAATTTCATTCTATTCAACGTTTCTAACTCAAGTTTATCCATAAATAGATGAGACACGATAAAATATCTTAAAATCAGCCATTTAGACCGATAAATGAGGCGTCTTATGGTACAATCCGTTTGTCGATATGATGTATCGTTTAGCACCAGTAAATCTATAAATGAAGGTTTGCAATATAGTAAACATGCATATATTTCATATGTCGATCTATATATATTCATTGAAGTCGATTTGTAACGATGTAGAAGGGGTGTGTTTGCCATTATAATTAATATTTTACATCGATAGTGACTCCCAGCAGGAGGGCGTCTGCTATTGTAATAATTACTCTCCACATCGACTTTGACTGGCAGTAGGAATGGGATCCTCCTCCAGCTCCTTCGTAACTAGCATTAGTAAGGATGGACTACGATTGTAATTAACAATTCCCCTCTCGGTTTGACCGGCAGAAGTCAGAAGTATTTTGTTCAAAACTCCCCTAACCAGCTGTGTTTGGGAGTAGGCAAGTGTGCCAGCCATTATAAGCAAATTTACCCATCTAAATAGTGACTGGCATTAGGTATAGTGGCCTTGCTATTATAATGGAAACTCGCCAACTCGATGTGACTGTTATTAAGGATCAACAGTAATCTGCCTGAATGTAGGAAAGGGCGCTTTCCATTGTAACGAAAACTCCCCAAATCGATTGTGAGAGAGCAGTAGGTAATAGGGCCTCCCATTGTAACGAAAACTTACTTACTCGATTGTGAATGGCAGTAGGCAAGTGAGCCTGCCGTTATCATCACAACTCCGCAACTCGCACTTTACAATGGAAACAACGTATGGGAATCTTCCCCTGCTCTTTCTGGATAAGGCTAAGAGACACGCAATTTTGACAAATCTTATTCACTGCATGTACAATAATTTACTTCGTTATCCGTATACAATGTAGAATAACGTAATAATAAATAATAACGCTATTTGCTTTACGTCCCACTAACTAGTTTTACGGTTTTCGGAGACGCCGAGATGCCGGAATGTTGTCCCTCAGGAGTTCTTTTACGTGCCAGTAAATCTACCGACACGAGGCTGACGTATTTGAGCACCTTCAAATAACACCGGACTTAGTCAGGATCGAACCTGCCAAGTTGGGGCCAGAAGGCCAGCGCCTCAACTCGTCTGATCCACTCAGTCCGGCATGTAGAATAACGTAGCTAAGCACGGGTACTTTGCTAGTGTTTAATAAAGGTTAATGATACATTTTTCTACATGTAGGTTTAATGGACACTTGGATAGTGGGACGTTGAAAATTTTCACATGGCCTATAGTTAACAGGCAGGAGATATCTGAGGAATGTGGATAACAGGCATGACAAGACATTATAATAATAATAATAATAATAATAATAATAATAATAATAATAATAATAATAATAATAATAATAATAATAATAATGTTTCTTTACGTCCCACTAATTACTTTTACGATTTTCGGAGACTCCGAGGTGCCGGAATTTAGTCCCGCAGGAGTTCTTTTACGTGCCAGTAAATCTACCGACACGAAGCTGACGTATTTGAGCACCTTCAAATAGCATCGGACTGAACCACGATTGAACCTGCCAAGATCAGAAGGCCAGCGCCTCAGCCCAGCACAATTTTTTTATATCGAGGGGGCCCCCGAAGCCCGCTCCCCACACGAAATCGTCACTAATCTCCATTAGTAGGTAGATATTGGTTTTTTTTTTTTTTGCGGCATCCGGAATCCGGTGGCCCCTGGACGAGGCCTGATCTGGTGGGTGACGTCACAACGCGGTGCTGACTGCTGCCTAAGAGCGCGCTCTTAACCCCACATGACCTTACGCTGGCTACATGTCTAAGCTTAACCTTACAGACCCCGGATTCAATCCCAGGCCTAAGGGCGTTAACCGTAGAGACCCTGGTTGGAAGCATAAGAGTACAAGATTATCCTAAAAGAGACTCGAAGTTCAACACCCGGGCTAACCGAATTCGAGTGTAAGCCCAACCTAACAGACTTCAAGTTCGATGCCCGGGCTAACTGCATAAAAGTGCAGGTCTGACGTTAAGCTGACCACGCTTAAACTAACCTAACTCATAACATGGTAAAAAGTGCAGGTTTAACCTTGCGCTGACCAGGCGTTAACGTAACCGTTTGCCCTTCCCTAAATCCTGGCTAAAATTCAAGCTTAACGTTACGCTGACCAGGCGTTAACATAACCGGTTGCCCTTCTCTTCACCTGGCTAAAATGTACGTTTAACCTTAAGCTGGCCAGGCTTTTACCTGTCCGACTGCCTTCGATACACTCGGGCTTGAAATTTGATCCCAGGCTTAACTTAACTATACAAGATGAGACATGGCCCAGGGTAACTATAGGGGGGTTAGATGCTGAGCTTGGTGAAAACTGAACTTGGAACAAGTTGTCGGCTATACATTGTACTGATAGGACTAGGGAAATGGCGTAAGGCTTAATACATGTGATTTATTCATAGGGGCTATAACGTAGGAAGCTGAACTCGAAACAAGATGGCAGCTACACATGGGACTAGTGAGACGGCGTAAGACTGAATACATGTGCTTTATTCATAGGGGACATAACGTTGAAAGGCGACCTTAGGTCTTGGTCCTGAGCGACCACATAAAGGGCAAAAGGGCTAAATGATAAAAGGGTAAAGTGGCAAAAGAGCTAAAATGGCTAAAGGACAAAAGGGCAAAAGGGATCAATGGTTAAAGGACAAAAGGACTAAAGGGCAAAAAGGCTAAAGGGAATGAGCTATGGTCTAAGGCTTAGAGCTGAACTTGGAGGGGCTTAAGGGTAAAAGGAGGGCAAACGGGATAAAGGACAAAAGGGCTAAAGAGAATGAGCTATGGTTTAGGGCTCAGAGTTGAACTTTGAACGACTAAAGAGCAAAGGGCAAAAGGGCTAAAGGGCTGTTCCGGGGTTTCTGCAATTCACAGAGGAATAGGAAGCGCCTGAGTTGAATAGCTGGACAAAGGATTAATTACAGCAGCAATTAACATAACAAATTTCGAAATTTGATGTCTTTCCTTTCTTAAAATTTAGAGATAGAAAACCTGAATGAATATCAAAACAATTAAACAGGTTAATAGTGAACTCACCAGCTCTAACAATATTTTGGACTTAGAAGTCCTGAAATCAGGTACAAAATTTGAGATAATTCCCTAGTCGTTAATTTACATAGAGAAGAGCATTATTGCTTCTGACAGGTACAATATTTTGAAAAATGCAAGATTTGCTCCGAGCAGGTACACTTCACAGGAATCTGGGGCTCCAAACTACAAGAGTCTAGCTTCGAAGAGGCAATCAGTTTCCTTGAGCTACTAAAATTACACTAGGAAATCTATCTGGTGACTTTACTTTAAAGTGTTTAAAGAGTTGCCCCACGGTGGGCAACAATCATATCAGTAATTGTTAAAACGAAGGAACAGTTACGCTATGAATAATAAAGACCAAACAGGGGCATAATTACCCATACAAAACGGCCTTTAAAAAGGTTTCACATAACAGGCTATAAACAAAAGGCAAGGAGGCGAAACACCAGCTCTCCTTATAGAAATCACCAAAACCCTAAGTGGGCTCACGGTCCAATGAAATAGAGACTAATCCTATACTAAAAGAGGTGATTAAAGGAGGATCATTTAAAGCCGAGAGAAGATTTACAGAATTGAGAGGTTGAAAACCTTAGTCAGCGAATTGCAAGGTTGAATGGGAGACTGCAGAGTGTCACCAGTCTTCGTTCCCTTACATTACATACTTCCCAGTAGGGAATAGAACCAGAGACCTCAGAGTTCACCGAAAAATCCTACATTTAATCAACCAGTTTACAAAATTAAATTAAAAGAAAACGGCTGAAACCCTTCCTTCAAACTACCCGCAGGCGCTATCACATGTTTAGGTAAATTCTTCCATTATCTTGTATCGCTGGGTGTTCTTCAGGCAGGCCACCGCCCCTGCCTCCTAGGCCTCCATCAGGTCGCACTCTCGAGCACTGGAGCAATTCAGAAAAAACGGCCCTAAAGTGCCCTGCTTTTATAGTTCCATAGGATAGGCTTTCATATTAAGTTGTTACTACACTTTACTTATAGGCTGAATTCCCTTACACATCCCCAGGTTTGATTGTCTAGAGAATGTATTTACAACCATCTGATAGGTAGATTACAATAGAGGAGACACCAGCTGAAGTGTTGACAACTTCGGGACATTAAAACCAATCTTCAGAAAGGTTTACCAACTCCCAAAATATATATTACTCCACCAGTAATTTGTTTTCAGTCCAGTAGGGAGCATTATTAAATAGATGGCAGAGCGATCTCACCGTTGAAGAAGTAAGTTTTATGGGAGATTAAAAGTTCAAGTTCGTTTGCATCAATGGCCGTAGAGAAGGTGCGCAATTTAAATAGCCGGAGGTGTACCCCTGGTACAGGGCTAAAGGGCAAAACGGCTAAAAAGCAAAAGGGCTAAATGGAAAAAGGGCTAAAGGGCTAAAGAGCAAAAGGACTAAATGGCAAAAGGGCAAAAGGGCAAAAGGAAAAAGGGGCTAAGTGGAAAAAGTGCTCAATGGCTAAAGGCCAAAGGATTACAGGGCAAAGCGTATAAAGGGAATAAGCTATGTTCTAGGGCTCAGAGCTGAACTTGGAACAAGATGGTGGCACGAGAGTGGGTAAATGGTGTAAGGCTTAATGCATGTGCTTTATTTATAGGGACATACTTTAGAAAGCTACTTCAAGGTCTTGAAGCTGAGCGCCTGCAGAATTAAAGACGCTAGCTTGTGAGCTGACGCGTAACGCGCTGTTGGCTTTTAGTGTTTGGAACACTGAATTTCTTATTTTAACATTTCGAGCTTGAATAATTGAACTTTAGAAACTTATAGTAGCTAACACTATCTTTTATATCACTTAGAGATTAAAACTTTGCGTTCAGAACCTAAAACAGTTCACGCTACTCAGTAGCGGCATTGAGATGCAATAATTTAGTGTTTGAGAATAATGTTTGAGGGCTCGGTTCACTCAGAAGTACGTGGTTTCTAGTACCTGTCAGGAAATCTGATAGCGAAATTCACTAGAGGCTCCGAGGTCTTTATATGTGAACTTGTGTTCGAATTAGAATGTCTCTCCTCCTTTCTCCAGGATTGAGACTGGCTCTACAGCTAGGGGCGGAGTTAACACTCTGAAGGGGCTACTAAATTGTTTGTAACTTTATCGTTTACTATATGTTACTGAAAGAGTGCATAGGATTAGGGGAAATGTGAGTAATATATAGATATGTGTTTAGATTGCTGTACTGTAAAGAGAGATAGCTTACAGGTGACGTCATTGCTTTGAAGATCTATTACTCAATAATACCCACATGTCGTAATTCTTGCTCTATTTCTAAAATGTCTGCTTTATACTGTGTGAAACCAGCATCGTGATAGACTCATAGCAGTTGCAAACGTTTTACGAGTAAGTGGGAGTCTTTACAGTATCTTACACCTATATAGGGTAACAGAGACTTGTTGTTAACATTGCGTTTATATGCAGACAGTTGATGTGTAGGAAACGGTAGAACTTGTTTTGATGTAGTACGTGCTTCTGCGATGGCATTTGTAGGTAAAACTGAATATGGTTTGATGGCAAAGATGCGTTGAAATCTTCTTATTCTTGTTCATTATTATCGTCATTATTATCTTGATTCTCTTATTCTTCTTCTAGATCATAATACTTTCGTTCTGATACGTTTGAACGGTGACAGAACGTGTAGTAGGCTAAGAAAATGAAGTAAAATAAAAAATCTTTGATGGTAAAGAAACGTTGAGATCTTCTTTCTCATCATCATCATGATCATCATCATTATAATCCTGCTTCTCTTTATCTTGAGATGTATGCATAGTAACAGAACATGTATCAGGCGTAGAGGAAGAATTAAAAATCTCTTGCAGAGGTGTACTTTTTAAAAATAAATCAGTATCTGCATGAATACGTTTGAACTCTTTAAATTTGATTCTTGATGAAATTACACTACACGTGTTTTCATGACGTTGCCCTTTGTAAGCTTTTTTGAACTGTCTTCTACAGTGTTTGCATTAACAATAGTCTTATACAGCATCTCATGACATCTCTTGCGATAGCTCCGGAGAAACGTCTTTCCACACTCTGTGCAATTATAGATAGGAATCGGTTGTTCTATGATAGACGAATTTCTAATAACACAACTCCCATAGTATTCAAAAGATGGATCTCTGCTTGGGGACTCCTTCTGTTGGACTGCAGACTATCATCCTGACTAGAAGATTGTGCATTAAAAGCTTGCGTTCAATTGAAACACCCGGCCTTCGAGCTCGTAAAGTTAGTTTTCTGCTGAGATGTGCATATTGTCAAGGCACCGCTCTATAATACGTTTCAGAAATCGCGTTAGTAGCTGTTCTATCGAAAAATAAGACACAAAATGCTGTAGAAAATTACATTTCTAATCATTTTGTCTGAACAGGTTCTTTTCGTACAGGTTATAATAAGAGAGATAATATTAATTTAAGCTTTTGCTGAGTTACGAGAATTTTTTGAACAGAATGCAGTTTTCACGCTAGAGTGACATAGATATGTCGACTCGATGTGAAAATGAGAAATCATGTAAAACAATCCTCAGAGTGGGGGTTCGCTCTTACTGTCTCTTGGGTACAAGTTCACGGCCGAGAGGATTTAAATTTATGTAGCTAACTCGCTCTCTATAAAAAGAAAAGTGCACTGACTCCGACCCCGGGTTGCAAATAGCTTATGTGCGACCTGCTGATGAAGTGTCAAGCTTTGAAACGTTGACTGCGCCAGGCAATGCAAGGTTAGAAAGAGCGTTAGCATAAGTCACGGAACTTAGCGTGGAGTCAACATATCAAAGGTAAGTACTTCGTCAGCAGATCTCACATAAGCTATTTGCATCTCGGATTGGGAGTCAGAGTGTCTTTTAAATAATTAGCTTTTGTCTCAGATTTTTCTTTTGAGGTACTTTGAACCTGAAGAACTTTAGTATTGATCCCACCATGTTTATAATCAAAGTGCTCTACAAAAAACCGAAATATCCTCAATGAACCGTGATTGAATCCATCAGTTGCAACACTGAAGCAAGAAATGCCATCTAGGACTTGCACAGTTACGTCAATTGGGTAAAACAGAACTGATGATCGCTTCGGTTTTAGTTCTGCCATGAAACTTCCTTTGCTACAGCAAACTCCTTATAAATAACTTTTGTAGGTTACTGGTGCAGTTCATGGACCTAGAACTAGGATGATGTCTCAATGCATGAAAAGCAAGGGCACCTTCTACTGCATGGGCTTTATTATCTTTAAGACAAAAAAGTCATTGTTTGAAGAGGAACAAACAGAGTGAAGAATTTTGTATGTGTAGAACATTTTTCATGTGCTTCCAAATCCAAACCGCCAGAAAAATGAAATAAAGGGATGTATTAGGTTAATATGAAAATCACGAAATTTCCGTATGTAGTTGTTTTTGAAATTTAGCTCATTATTATTACTATTATTGTCCGACTCATTGACTGAATGGTCAGCGTTGACGTCTTCCGTTCAGAGGGTCCCATATTCGATTCCAGGCCGGGTCGGGGATTTTAATCTCGTCTTGATTAATTCTTCTGACTCGGAGACTGAGTGTTTGTGTTTGTCCCAACACTTTCCTCTTCATATTCATACAACATAATACACTACCAACCGCCACAGTAACACGCAATAGCGATTACACCTTTCCATATAGGGTTGACCTCAGAAAGGGCATCCGGCCGTAAAACAGAGCCAAATCTACATGTACAACACAGTTCGCATCCGCGACCCCACGGATGTCGGAAAAACGGTAGAAAAAGAAGAATATTATTATTATTATTATTATTATTATTATTATTATTATTAATATTATTATAATGGCAGTTGATAGATTGATATTTAAACAATCAATATTGATCTCATACCTTTGTTGGCAACTAAGATGTGCGTTCCAGGAGGACGGATTAAACCACGGGATTAAACATTCAACTTCTAAGTCATTTCGACCTTTCCTAAATGCTTTGGATCTCAATTAATCAATCAATTAATCAATCAATCAACCAATCAATCAATCGATCAATCAATCAATCCAACAATCAATCAAACAATCAATCAATCAGTCAATCAATCAATCAATCACTACTGATCTGCATTTAGGGCAGTCGCCCAGGTGGCAGATTCCCTATCTGTTGTTTTCCTAGCATTTTGTTAAATGATCGCAAAGAAATTGGAAAATTATTGAACATTTCCCTTGGTAAGTTATTCCAATCCCTAACTCCCCTTCCTATAAATGAATATTTGCCCCAATTTGTCCTCTTGAATTCCAAGTTTATCCTCATATTGTGATCTTTCCTACTTTTTTTTTTTTTGCTAGGGGCTTTACGTCGCACCGACACAGATAGGTCTTATGACGACGATGGGAGAGGCAAGGCCTAGGAGTTGGAAGGAAGCGGCCGTGGCCTTAATTGAGGTACAGCCCCAGCATTTTCCTGGTGTGAAAATGGGAAACCACGGAAAACCGTCTTCAGGGCTGCCGATAGTGGGATTCGAACCTACTCTCTCCCGGATGCAAGCTCACAGCCGCGCGCCTCTACGCGCACGGCCAACTCGCCCGGTTTTCCTACTTTTAAAGACACCACTCAGACTTATTCGTCTACTGATGTCCTCCCACGCCATCTCTCCACTGACAGCTCGGAACATACTACTTAATCCAGCAGCTCGTCTCCTTTCTCCCAAGTGTACTTTTCGATCAACAGAAAACATTGATCCTTCTCCTAATCAAATTAAGCGTGTGCAAGCCAGGCTACATCACTTTTCAAATAGAGTTAACGATCTGTTGTCTCTGAAGTTGAATGACGTTCAGAGGAAGGAAGCTAGTACGCTGCTTGAAAATATTTCTGAATTATCTAGCAAGGTCACTCAATTGTTAACGGGGGAGGTTCCTCCCAAAAGCGATCTACCCACCACAGTGAATGTAGGTAGTGAGGAAGAGCCTCCTAAGGGAGAAGTTAATAGGAAAACCATTGCTGCTCAAACAACCTCTGCCCCATTGGACGAGTCTGAACGCCGTAACTCATTAAATAATGTACGTTCTGAATTAACTTCCTTGCCATTGAAACCTTTACCTACTATGTCACCCGGGTTTAGCAGCTTGCCTCATCCATTGGCAATGTTGCTCAGAGGTATCTCTAAGTTTTCCGTTAATACCACCAGTGACGTAATTTCATTTTTAAGATTTCTAGTTGAATTTCAGGATCATGCCCTTGTGTTTTCTCTTTCTCCATGTCAAATTTTGCAAATTATCTATCCTTATGCAATTGGTATTCTCTCTGACAAAATAGTAAGAGCCATAGCTGAACAGTCATCTATTGAAGATTTTCATGCACACTTGCTTGCAAATTTTATTCCCGCCCGCGCGAGGTCATCTCTGATTCAGAAGTACTATTACCGTGTACAACGCTTGGATGAAAACTTGGCTGATTTCATACAGGACATTAAGTTTTATACTAGGGTGTTTGCTCTTCACTTCCCTGAGGATCAGATTGTACAAGCCATTGTGGAAGGTATCTCACCATCCTATAGGTCATATTTGTGTTTCGCGGCGTGCCCGCAAACTTTCTCTGAACTTGAAGCATTGGCCGTCTCAGCGGAAGGAGTTAGATACGCCGATTCTTTGCGTGTCGCGAAAGAACCCCCTCCTTCTTTTAGTAATCCTCGGCCTCCACCTCGCCGACCAGTCAATTCCCGTAAATGTTATGCTTGCGGGTCGCCTGAACATCTTCGCAATAAGTGTCCACTGATCAAGTCTAGTAGGGCAAATAATGGAGCTGGTTCATCACAAGGCTGTTTTAAATGTGGGGCTTTCTCACATATCGCCAAGAATTGCCCAAACTCAAATAGCACCCCCTCCTGCTCAACTTCTGGTGCAAATTCCACCAATGCCAATAATAAAATGTGACTAGCGGCTTTGGCTGAGTCGACTAATTCTGTTTCCCAAGGCTCAGCCCCTGACAAAAAGGTCGTGAATTCAGGGAACGATCAGTCTTCAAATTCATCTTTTGAATGCCCTAAAGAATGTCTTAGGATTGCGGCGGATACCCCCGCACCTGTTCCTTTCCTTAAGATTGAGTTAAATAACGAGCCTATAACCGCTCTATTAGATTCAGGCAGTGTTTGTTCAATTATTTCGGACCAATGGTATTCAAAATTTAAGTCTGTTTGTAAATTACCTGACTATGATTCATCTCCTGTTCAATATGTTTCGGCTAATTCATCCCCATTAGAAATTCTAGGTTCTGTAAATGCCAAAATTCGTATTTTTAAATTTACATGGAAAATCAAACTGTTTGTGGCTAAGCACTTGTCTTGCCCCATCATACTGGGAGCGGACTTCATTTCTCACACTGGTCTTGTGCTCGATCTCCAGAGTAAGTCGTGCACATTCAAGTTTGCGTCCAATTGTAAAATTCCCTTGTTAAAGTGTAATTCTGTATCATGTTCATCTATTTCGCCTACCCAGGATGAGATGTTGTTAGACCTTAGACATCTACCTGAGGAGCAGGCTGATAGTATTCGTAAATTATGTCAGTCATTTCCAGAGGTGTTCTCTGATACTCTTGGTGTTACTGACCTTATTGAATACAAAATTGAGGTCACGGATTCGATTCCTGTCCGTTTTCCACCTTATAGGCTATCTCCACCTAAAATGAAGGCATTGAAAGAAATCATCGATCAAATGTTGAAGGATGGTATTATTAGGCCCTCTAAGTCGGCGTATTCTTCGCCTATTTTTCTAGTCCCGAAACCCCAAGGAGGCTTCAGGCCTGTCATTGATTATAGGGCTCTCAATCGGAAGGTGGTGTTACAATCTGTGCCCCTTCCTGACCTTCATTCTTGTTTTTCATGGTTTCGTAAGGCCAAGTTCTTTACTATCTTGGACTTGAATCAGGCCTATAATCAAATTCCCCTTGCCGAAGAGTCTAAACACCTTACAGCGTTTGCCACGGACTGGAACTTATACGAATACAACCGCGTGCCTTTCGGGCTCCCCGCGGGAGCAGCTGTACTCACTAGGCTACTAGATAGGGTCTTCTCCGACATCAAATTTGAGTACTTATATCACTACTTGGATGATGTCGTCGTATTTTCAGAGACTTTTGAAGAACATCTAGATCATCTGCGAGAAGTTCTCGATCGCCTTCGTAAGGCTGGGTTAACTGTGAAGTTGTCCAAGGTTGCCTTTGCTAAGCCCTCTATGTCATTCCTAGGGCATATTGTGTCACCTGATGGTGTAGCAGTCGATAATTCTAGAATACAGGCCATCCGTGATTTTAAACCTCCCAAGGACATTAAAGGTATCGCCAGGTTCATTGGTATGGTGAATTTCTTCAGGAAGTTTATTCCTAACTTCGCTAATAGAGCGGCGCCCTTAAACCTTCTTCGTAGGAAAGGCATCAAATTCGAGTGGGGACCTTCTCAACAAGCCGCTTTTGAAGATCTTAAATTAGCTCTCTGTAATGCCCCTGTACGTTCTATGCCTGATTTCTCGAAGAAATTCATCGTCCAAACCGACGCGTCGTCGTCAGCAGTCGCGGCAGTCCTTCTTCAAGAGACTGAACTAGGGAGGCGACCCACCGCCTATGCATCTAGGACTCTATCGGCTCAAGAAGCTAAGTATTCCATCTATGAGCTCGAAGGTTTGGCAGTCTTATTCGCCTTAGAAAAGTTCCGTCTCTATCTGGAACACGTCAAATTCGACCTGGAGACAGATAATCAAGCCTTAAGCTGGGTCTTAGGTAGGCCGCGTCGTACTGGTCGTATAGCCCGTTGGGCCATCCGTATTTCTGCCTTCCAATTCGATGTCAGGCATATCAGAGGTACCGAAAATGTTGTTGCTGATGGACTCAGCCGTATGTTTTCTAACGACGTCGAGACCCATGAACCGGTCGGCAGTTCATCACCTTCCGAGTCCATACTATCTGATGTTAATGCCATCTTAACAGATGCTCCCATGCTCTTTAGGGATATCGAGAAATACCAACGTGAAGATCCGACGCTGGCTCCGATAATGGAAACCCTTTCTTCTGGGGAACATGTCGTCCCGTATGTTCTGAGGAATGGTGTTCTATGTTGCCCTTCGAGGCATGATAAGATGATGAAAGTTGTCGTTCCAGCTGTTCTTGTACCTATGATCTTCAAGTATTATCATGAGACCCCATTAGGAGGGCATCTTGGTATCTTTAAAACTCGTGAGAAGATTCGTGAAAGGTTCATCTGGAAAGGTATGGACGGTGAAATCCGTGAACTAGTGAAGGGTTGCAAACCCTGTTTGCTTAGTAAACCAACCATGTCCACCAAGGTAGGCCTTTTGTCTTCTCATCAAGCGTCGCGCCCCATGGAACGCCTGTATATTGATTATGTAGGACCCTTCCCCCAGTCTAAGGGAAATGCTAACAAGTTTATCTTTGTATGCGTAGATGGCTTTACTAGATTTTCCTGGTTATTTCCGACTAAGCTGGCTACCGTTCAGTCTACCATTACTTGCTTAAATTCTATTTTTGCCTCTTTTGGTCCGTGCCAATATATTGTGTCTGATAATGCTAAGGCGTTCACATCAAATCTTTTACTTAATTTCTGTTTCGACTTGTCCATCTCTCATGTAACTACTTCTGCTTATTACCCTCAACCATCTCTGGCTGAACGGGTTAACCGTAATCTCAGGTCCGCGCTTATTGCCTATCATCATGAAGATCATTCCAGGTGGGATACGTCCCTGCATTGGTTAGCTTTTGCTTTGAATTCGGCGGTTCATGAATCACATAAATTTACTCCCGCCTCTTTGATGTTCAAGTTTGTTCCCAACACGCCGCTCTCTAACCTCTGGTCTCTGAGTGACATTCTACCCGAGACAATAGATCCGGACAACATTAAAGATCTTTGGAAGAAGGCTAAAGCCAATCTTAAAGTGTCTCATGAAAAGGTTAGGGAAAGGTATGATCGTGGACGGAGACCCACCCCTTTGAAGGTAGGTGACCAAGTAATGGTCAAGAATTTTGTTCCCGCGGGCAAGCTTGCCCCCAGATTTCATGGGCCTTGTATCATTCTCGATTTTCTTACGCCGGTTACGTTGTTATTAAGTAATCCAGTCACCGAGAGGATATTTAGGGTTCACCTGTCACAGGTGAAACCAGTGTAAATTTTGTGTCAACTTGCTTCATATAATTTGAAAGGAATATGAAGGTTATATTTTTTTTTGAGTTTCACTTTTAAGGCTTTCTGCCCCTTCTATAAAATTTAGTTTCATATGTAAGTATTTTTGTAAACCCTCCCCGCACCGTTAAACTGCCATTCTGTCCTTACCACGGCCATTACCACGCTCCCGTCTCCTGCTATACACACTGTGGCTTGCTTATATTAAATGCCATGGATATCTGCACGCCGCTGGCCCCTCAACCTCTCCACCAAGCCTGTGCCCTCAAAAAAAGATGATGGTCCAACAATTCTGCCGCCTAGTTTTAATGTTTCAGTGCCCCCGCAGCCGCGTGGCGCCGTGCCGCGACTGGGCTAGAGGAAGGGCCCCCTCGACCCCAGCGAGGACGACATGTGCACGGCGAGCTGGAGCTCTCCTCCCGGCCAAGGCTGATGTGCGGCGCACGACCTGCTACTTGCCCGCAGCCTGTATATGTTCACCGCGGGCGCGGCGTGCTTCAACACCACTGCTCCCCTCATAGTGCGGGCGAGCGGTATCTCAGGGTACTTGAGGGGTACGAGCGGCCTCCTTTGGACGCAAGCTGCAACGGCCGGTCTGGCCATCCAACTTAATCAACATCAACTACATGGACAGTTACTATAAGCAATGACTACACTTGGGAATTCAACAACAAAATCTGGTGGACTTAGAAAATTTTTCCTCGACTTTAAAACTAAAGTTTTCCTTCTCAATTCAACCTTCTACAAACATTAAAACAGTACTTCCGCTGTTACTACAAAAAATTTTGAAACTGAATCAAACCATATTAAGAAAATCTTATAAATGCTGCTGCAATCAATCTTCATATCCACATCATAACTTGGACCTTGTCTCAAACAGATTTCATGTGTCACCCCTGGAGGAACTTTTGGGGGGGGGGGGGAGGTCTGTACCGGGCGGTACACCTCCACGCCGCTAATTTAAAATGTGCGCCAGTTGAAACTCCTCTGCTGGAGGAAGTCTGAACTTTATTGACGGTATTAATTTTCAAGTTTCTCAGAAGATGTCACTACCTGGAAATTTTAGAGTTTTTGAACTGTGTCATTTTCGACATATTTTTGTTTTGCTTGTAGAAAGAAGTGTGAACTTTCTCTTCTAGAGGACACTACTGAAGATCAACAATAGTGCACCCTAGTGCGGAGTGAAAGAACTTTTTTTTTTGGAGAAATTTTTATTTCAAAAGTTTGTCTCTTGTTAAATTTCTTTCTGTTATTGTTTAAGTTGGCTGTATACCCCTCTCTTTCCCCTTGTTTTGTATTTAGCCAATCCCGAATTTCTTTTATTAATTTCTGACCAATCAGAGGTATCTTCCCCAACTTGAATATGTTTCTGTATCCTACCCAATAAAGAGTTTGTGGGAGGGTGTTTTCTTTCCCCTAACGCCTCGAACCTTCCGCGAGAGGATATAAACTGCTGATTTTAGGGTCTCCGGGCCACTTCTCTTCCATCTTTCAGTGTGTAAAGTACATAGCAGGGGGCGGGAAGCGCCTCTTTCTTCGGCAGCGGTCAACAACAAGGTAATGGCCAATTAATAACTTCTTTCTTTGCTAGCTCAGCAGTTTAACTCTCGGGGCGGGTCCGAAGTTTTTCCATTATGTAACCTTCCTTAAAAATGTAAAGAAACTTGTATCTATTCTATCTTTTAAACTACGTATTGGGATAGAGAGTGCGTAACCCTCTCGAGCTCCCACTCATATTGTTTTGAGGTGAACTTATTTTCTCAACCTATTCTTCCTTAACTTTATGTAAATTTGTTTCTTTTCTAAAGTCACCTCCGTAGTATGGGATTAGCCCTTGCATCAGCGGCCTAGAGCCAAATTAGGTTTTGAAACAAATACATTAGGAGTGCAGTTCGCCTCCTCTCAAATTGTTTCTTTAGAGGTCATTGTAATTACCCTTTTTCATTTAATTGACCTCAGTAGGTTGGGTATGTTACCCCTGTGTCTATGTCCTGAGAGGACAACTTGAAGGTGGAGTTTGGTGTGGCCTTTGAGAGGCTTAAAGTTGAGAGCGAGTGGCTCTTTTTTCGAAAATTGAGTGTTGTATGCCTCGTGGAGGCTTTTCAGTGTAATTTGGAGCAAATGCTCCTGAACATGAATGGGGTTTTCTGCCCCTCTGGTAAAACTTATTTTGAAGTAAGGTTGGGCTGATTGCCCACGAATTGTGATGTAAGGGCGCTGAGCCCAAATCCAGTAAATATTGTACCTACATTTTGTTGACTTGCTACTCTGTACCTGCAATGCTTGTTATTTCTTAATTTTAAAAAGAAAATATAACCTTGTTAAATTTTACATTAACTTTGATTCCGTAGTTTGAGACCCGTTCACGCCCGCACCTTCTTTCACCTCTACCTACCACTAAAACACGGTAACACTTATATTAACACCTAATTACTTACTGTGTTCCCCACGACGTACTGTCGCCCCATCAACACCACAGTTAAAATTGAGAGGACTTCTCCTCTTGATAAAAGTTCCTGAATTTTCATCCCGTATACCGTCCGGCTCCATGGCTAAATGGTTAGCATGTTGGCCTTTGATCACAGGGGTCCCAGGTTCGATTCCCGGCAGGGTCTGGAATTTTACCCGTCATTGGTTAATTTCTCTGGCTGGGTGTATGTGTTATCTTCATCATCATTCCATCCTCATCACGACGCGCAGGTCGCCTACGGGAGTTAAATCCAAAGACCTGCATCTGGCGAGCCGAACATGTCCTCGGGCACTCCCGGCACTAAACGCCATACGCCATTTCATTTCATCTTAACTTACCACTGTCTGCTGTCCATTATAATATTCAACCAATAGTACTCGAACCGGTAAATCACAGTGTGGCAGCGTCAAGAGAAGACACCGTAACCACCATACCTACCAATCAAGCTTAACTTTTAGTTCTGGTGTAACTCTCTTTCGAAAGACATAAAGCGCTAGTCGGCTTGATGTTTTGAGACTCCTATATTTGAGGAGGACTGTAACGGCAAAACGACCTTCCTCATTTCTTTTTGTGGTCTCAAGATAGTTGGACCTGCAGACATTTTCCTCAACCGGAAGAGAATCTTGTTTGGGACATTCCTCCATTTCCGAAAGTTGTTTTAACTGATGTGAAAGATCAAAGGGCATAACAAATCCCAAAACACATCAACGCCAATTAACATGACTTTGGGTCAATGAAGTTGTGGATCAGCAAGCTGAATGTTGTAACCTCTTAAGCCTATAGGTTCATTAACTGTAGTACCCGTCGTTGAAGGGAGAATCACTTGGCGTGTGCGTGATTATACTTTTGTCCACCCCTCATATTGATCCACAGATTCTGAGCACACGAGTGGGCTTGCCTTTCCCTACGTGTGGCTTCTTTGCTCTCAGTGGCCCTTTGCAGACTTATTTATTTATTTATTTATTTATTTATTTATTTATTTATTTATTTATTTATTTATTTATTTATTTATTTATTTATTTATTTATTGCTGACTTCGATTTGATCTCTTCTTTCCGGCAATAAAAGAAGCCAAGTTTCAGGTTCATATTCAAAAATACTGGCAGATGTACAAAGCCTTCAAAACGTTACAGTCTATAGAGTTAATTGCCTGCTTTTGGACTTAAACTTCCACATAACTGCCACTGATATTTCTTTTATTTTTCACTGTATCTGGAAAAGGAATAGAATAAAATTTATAAATAAATGTTGCTATGAGCTATTTTTGTGTAAAACCAACCGTAAAGGAGACATCGAGTCTTATACTTTAGACTCCTTCTGAAGTACCCACTCCTGATGACATTTTTTTAACAACTTATAGTTGAGATCCAGGAGCGTAACGTTAGGGCCTGCAAGGTAGGTGGGCCCGGGCCTTTAAGGGGCCCGGCAGACTTCTCGTAAAAAAATAAAAATAATATACATCTTGTCTTAATGTCACTCTGCATGGTAGTACGGTAGTTATCAGGGCAGTTTTGTAGGATCAGTCTAAATAGTTCGTTCTACAATTTGTACGTAGAGGAATAGCCACTAGGTTGCATCTAGCAGCAATTATAACTACCGTGTTGAGTGTGAACAGTTGTGAACAATGCTCGCCTTAGCCGTCTCTCGCAACAACCCTGCAACAAATTATCTTACAATGAAAATGAAAATTGTTGTTCGTGGATGTGCAGAGGTGAAAGAAGGTGCGGGGGTGAACAGGTCTCAAAATACGAAATTAAAGTTAAGATAAAATTTACCAAGGTTATATTTTCTTAGCAAAATCAAGAAATAACAAGAATGGCAGGTACAGAGTAGCAAGGCAACAAATTTACAATTACAGTATTCACAGGATTTGGGCTTCGAGCCCCGGACTCACAATTCTTGAGCAATTAGCCCAACTTTACCCAAAAACAAGATTCGACAAAGGGGCAGAAGACCCCAATCATGTTCAGGAGCACTTGCTCCCAATCACAAAATAAAGCCTCCTCGAGGCACCCAAAATCAATTTCAAAAGAGCAATCCGCTCTCAAAATTTAAGCCTATCAAAGGCCACACCAAACTCGACTTTCCAGCTGTCCTCCAAGGACATAGACACAGGGGTAAAAAGATACCCAACCTACTGAGGCCTATTAAGTGAAGAAACAGAAATATTACATGGCCTCGACAATACCAATTTGAGAGGAGGCGAAGCTGCACTCCTAATACATTTTGTTTAAAACCTACTTGGCACTAGGCCGTTAATGCAAGGGCTAATCCCATACTAAAGAGGTGACTTATATGAGAAGACAATTTACATTACGCTAGACTGGAAGAAACGGTTGAGAAAATAAGTTCACCTCAAAGCAATATGAGTGGGAGCTCGAGAGGGTTAAGCACTCTCTATCCCAATTTATAGTTTAAACAGAAAAAAATGATACCGAGTGTCTTTACATTTTAAAGGAAAGTTACATGGAAAAGGCTTCGGACCTGCCCCGAGAGTTAAACTGCTGAGCTAGCAAGAAAAGAAGTTATTAAAAGGCCATTACCTTGTGGTTGAACTGCTGCCCGAAGAAAGAGGCGTTTCCCGCCCCCTGCTACGTATTTTACACACTGATAGCTGTTACTGAAGTGGCCCGGAGACCCGAAAATCAGCAGTTTATATACTCTCGCGGAAAGTTCGAGGCGTTTCAAGAATGAGAACACCCTCCCACAATAATTTTATTGGCTAACCAAGAAAACCCCTACACAAGATGAAGAAGAAACACATAATTGGTGGAAAATTAATTCGAGAAATTCGGGATTGGTAAATTCAAAACAAGGGGAAAGAAAGGGTTAATATTGCCAACTTAAACAATGTCTGAAAGAAATTTAACAAAGAACAAACTTATGAATTCAAAATTTCTCCAAAAACATAGTTCTTTCACTTCGCACTAGGGTGCACAATTGTAGTTCTTCAGTAGTGCCATCTGGAAGATAATGTCCACACTTCTTACTACAGGCAAAACAAAAATACATCGAAAACGACCCAGTTCAGAAACTTCAAAATTTCCAAGTAGTGACATATTCTAAGAAACTAGAAAATTAACACAGTAGATAAAGTTCAGACTTCCTCCAGTAGGGGAGTTTCAACCGGCGCAAAGTTTGAATTAGCGACGTGGAGGTGTACCACCCGGTACATTTTAGTTAGGAAATGACACTTTGTTGATGTAGGCATATAGTGCACCTGAGATCGTATTATGAACAAATTTTGCTGAATACATTTATTGGACAACTAGCAAATAAACCAGTGCTTCGCTACAGTATTCTGCATTGTATACGGACATCGAAGTAAATTACTGTACACGCAGTGAATAAGATTTTTTAAATTGCATGTGTCTTAGCATTATCCGAGAAACAGCAAGGAGAAGTCCCATACGTCGCTTCCAATGTAAAGTGCGAGTTGCGGAGTTGTAATGATAACGTCAGGCTCGCTTGCCTATTGTTATTTACAATCGAGTTCGGAAGTTTTCATTACTATGACAGGCTCCCTTGCTTACTGTGTGGTCACAATCGATTTGGAGAGTTTTCGTTACAATGGCATGCCCCCTTTCCTACTTCCAGACACATTACAGTTAAGTAGTTTAACTTGGAATCGAGAAATACAACTCTATGTAATGTATAAGGGATAGACATACAACAAAAAATATCATAGGACTAAAGTTGTAGATCTCTCCCAATTGAACGGCAATTGCCCCATCTGTTTTGTGATACGACGTACCGTTTAACCACCAATTACTCCGAAACGACATTTGCAGCGACAGCCAGGCAGCGTTCAAACCACTATGTGCAGTTAGAACAACATCCAAAATGGTATGGGAGTGCCAAAGGATAATATATAAGCTATGTGAACTTAGCACAATTACCCTGTTATGGGTTCCTGGGCACACAGGAATCAGTGGAAATGAAGAAGCTGACAAACTAGCGAAACAAGGCTCAAAAGGTCCTTTCATAGAACCAGAGCCCTTCCTGAGAGTATCACTCCGAAGTGTGAAACTGGTAATATCCCAATGGACAAACCAGTCTCACTTAGACATTTGGAAGAGGTTAACCACAGCAAGGCAGGCACGTGAACTTATCGAAGGGCCCAGCCAAACATATAAGAAGGTCCTAATAAATTTGAAGAGGACCAGAATACGAATGGTAGTTGGACTGTTGAGAGGCCACATTACCTTACAGAGACACCTACACATCATGAAAATCGGTCAAGATGCAATGTGTAGAAGATGCTGTAGGGAGGAAGAGACCTCCGCGCATGTGTTATATCAGTGCGAGGCTCTTGCAAGCACTAGACATCGATATCTTGGCTCACACTTATGTGAACCTGGAGGACATCAGGAATGTCAGCATCCGGACACTGGTATCCTTTATAGGGCTGGACTAGGCAAACCCGTTTAAGGGACACAAAGGATCTTCATAGACCTACGTGTGGAGCCCTGCGAAGGCAGGGGTCACCCATTCCTTATCTATCTATCTACCTCGAAACGAAGGTCTGCATCGTCATTAAAATTGCAACCATATTCCAATATTTTCCTGGACCAGAAGTTATACATTTGAACAGCTTGGAATTTTTCTCAAAGAAAAGAGTATCCAGGTTTCGGGATTAGCACTCGCATACATACGGAGTAATTAAGGAAGAAAGTAATGCGGTTAAGAAACTTGAAATGAATAGAAAATAGGATTAAAACTGAGGACAGTCGGATAGGACATATATGTAAATGCCATTTGGAAGCCATCAATAAATTGTGATGGTATGAGTTACGGATATAAGAAGGCGGTAACAGAGGAGAAATTTAGGCTCAGGGATTCTTTGGTAAACAGATAGGAAGATGACTTATGGTGTTCTTACTTAAACCTAAAGAGGCAAGGCAGAGGCAAGAAATTAAAGCGGAAAACAGAAGTAGAGTAGAAATACAATACAATTTATAGCAAATGCCAGAAAACATCTTACGGTGTGAAAGAATGGGGTACACTCCGCTGTACTGTTCAAATATTAACAACGCCCCTTAGGGCTACTCGAGGACGATTGTAACCTCCAACGGTATTCCGCCAATATCCCGCAGAATGGCTTGCTTTCTACCCAAGGAACAACCACGAGTTTACGGGAATTATGACGAAAATGGCAATACCTTACTTCCCTGCTGGCAAGCAGTCAATCTGCAGGTTCGTTGTCGGTCTATCGCGCACTCAATGAGGAGCACGAGACCCGCAGAAAACAGTAATTGTCTCCGTCATTTGAAGAGTAAGCGAAATTGTGTACATAACAAAAGTTGTTTATAATGAAGGGACGTTTTACATACAGTCCACGGATTTTATCGAAAATCATTAGTATAAGAGAAAATCGAAGAAAACTGTTCTGGTTTCCCCATAACCCCACCCCGTCTATTAAAAAAAATTAAGTCATATGGATATCGAAACCTTCCCCGGATGAGTATATTCTAAATATGAAGTTTCGTTGAGATCTATCCAGCCGTTTCACCGTGATGTTGGAACAAACAGACAAAAAGACACGAAAAATAAAAACCAGTCATACGCCTTGAGTTGACCTAAAACGGATAAATATCTGAAAAATCGGCAAAACAGACGAAATTACAGATAGTGGACCCCCTACAAATGTATTTATACAGATAACGTATAACACCAGTGAGAAGTAGTTTAAGTAACACTCAGTCACTTCAGTTTCGAACGAGCTCTTTTTGCGTGTAGTTAGTAATAGGATTATCAGTTGTGCTGTTTATTTTTCAAACTTCATTTGAACAGTATTTGACTTCATTTTGTCCGTATACATTATATTTCCGTGTTGTAAAAAATTAAATGATTAAAACTGAGACTTCTTTATCGGTTACGGAGTACTGCTCCGTAGTTACTGAAATACGAAACCAATTTTATGCACAAACAACTAAGTGGTGTACGGTTTAGGAGCTTAGCCATTAAACCGCGGAGGCAGTTACATAAAACCTATTAAACATTATTTTTTAATAATCTTATAATAGTGAATATTCCCTTTGTTCATATAATTTGACGATATACTGCATAGTATCTACCTGCTGTAATTAAATTTATATTAGTTATTCATAGGTTTTGCATTTTATTTCAGGGGGCCCGAATTTTTATTTTGGCAGGCGGGCCCGTATCACATTATTTACGCTCCTGCTAAGATCCGACTCGATCTTACTCTGAACTCGATATAGTCCATTAAAATGACGTCAGTATTCTTGTCAGAACACAATATTAACTGACTAGGATGTCGCGGTTAAAAATAATGCTATCATATGAAATGCTCAATAAAATGAACAGAACAGTTTATTGATTTTCACGCTCGCATTCTAACAATGCCAAGTTCCAAGGATGGAATTGATCCGGCCACAGACAGGTGTGAACTCTGCTCGAGTGTTTTCCGTTTAACTGCGAGCACTTCCCATTCGAATCAGCGCCTCTTAGCAGGGATCGAATACCTGAAATTAGTGATGGGACTATCAGATGAAAACTAGTTATCAAACTCCCCCAGCCACTTCCCGCCAATAGACAGTCTGGGTCACGCAGATTTCTCTTTTTCAATTTGCTTCACGGCGCACCGGCACAAACACGTCGTATAGTGATGACAGCATAGGAAAGGGAAGGAAGCGTCCGCGGAGTCCTGACTGAAATGTTGCGATGTTTTACCAAAAATGAAATTCATATTTTAAACTTAAAAAATCCCTTTAAAAATCCTTCATATCACTACCAATCAATCACTACTGATCTGCATTTCGGGCAGTCGTCCAGGTAGCAGATTCCCTATCTGTTAAATGATTTCAAAGATATTGGAAAGTTATTCAACATTTCCCTTGGTAAGTTATTCCAATCCCTAACTCCCCTTCCTATAAACGAATATTTGCCCCAATTTGTCCTCTTAAATTCCAACTTTACCTTCATATTCTGATCTTTCCTATTTTTAAAGACGCCGCTCAAACTTATTCGTCTACAAATGTCATCCCACTCCATCTCTCCGCTGACAGCTCGGAACATACCACTTAGTCGAGCAGCTCTTCTTTCTCCCAAGTCTTCCCACCCCAAACTTTGTAATATTTTTGTAACGCTACTCTTTTGTCGGAAATCACCCAGAACAAATCGAGCTGCTTTTCTTTGGATTTCTTCCTGTTCTTGAATCAAGTTATCCTGGTGAGGTTCCCATACACTGAAACCACACTCTAGTTGGGGTCTTACCAGAGACATGTATGCCCTCTACTTTACATCCTTACTACAACCCCTAAACACCCTCATAACCATGTGCAGAGACCTGTAACCTTTATTTACAATCCCATTTAGTCTATGTGATTACCCCAATGAAGATCTTTCCTTATATCAACACCTAGATAACTACAATGATCCCCAAAAGGAACATTCACCCCATCAACGCAGTAATTAAAACTGAGAGGACTTTTTCCATTTGTGAAACTCACAACCTGTCTTTTAACCCCATTTATCATCATACCATTGCCTGCTGTCCATCTCACAACATTATCGAAATCATGTTGCAGTTGCTCACAATCTTGTAACTTATTTATTACTCTATACAGAATAACATCATCCGCAAAAAGCCTTACCTCTGATTACACTTCGTTACTCATATCATTTATTTATATATACATAAAAGTCCAATAATAATGCCTTGATGAATTCTCCTCCTAATTATTACAGGGTCAGATAAAGCTTCGCCTACTCTAATTCTCTGAGATCTATTTTCTAGAAATATAGCAACCCATTTTTTTTGTCTAGTCTAAGCGCACTCATTTTTGCCAGTAGTCTCCCATGATCCACCCTATCAAATGCTTTAAACAGGTCAATCGCGATACAATCCATTTGACCTCCTGAATCCGAGATATCTGCTATATATTGCCGGAATCCTACAAGTTGAGCTTCAGTGGAATAACCTTTCCTAAAACAGAACTGCCTTCTTCTTCTTCTTCTTCTTCTTATTATTATTATTATTATTATTATTATTATTATTATTATTATTATTATTATTATTATTATTATTATTCTGTGAACATGTCTTGGGACAGATATCAACTGGACAACCTCCATGATCCACTGTCCTGAGCATCATGCTTCAGTTGTTCATAACTTCTCCCTTGCTTGACAACTGTCAACATTCCAAACCTTCTTCCTCTTCATTTTCTTTCATGTATTTTTCCCTCCATCACCCTCTATTGAAGACAATTTCTACGTACTATGAACCCAACCAGGATATTTTCCTCTTCCTTATCGTTTTCATCAGGTGTTTCTTCTCTCCTACTTTTGTTAGCACTTGATCATTTCTCACTTCATCTGTCCGCTTCACTTTTTCCATTCTTCTCCACAACCATACATCAAAACTTTCCAAATACTTTGTTTCTTTGTTTCTTAATGTCCATGTTTCAGCTCCATACGACACAACACTCCACACAAAACATTTTGCGAACCTTTTGCCTTAGATGTCAAAGCCCTCTCACCTTAACTGCCTTCTATCGAGCCAGTTATTAATTATTAATTACGCAAACCTGTCTAATATAATCAGAAAGAATGTCTTCCCAAAACCTATGTACAACGCGTGCCAAACTGACTGGCCTGTAATTTTCAGCTTTATGTCTATTACCCTTTCCTTTATGCACAGGGGCTACTATAGCAACTCTCCAATCATTTGGTATAGCTCCTTCAAACAAACAATAATCAAATATGTACTTCAGATATGGTATTATGGTACTATATCCCAACCCATTGTCTTTAGTATATCCCCAAAAATCTTTTAAACTCCAGCTGCTTGTCTAATTTTCAACTTTTGTATCATACTGTAAATGTCATTGTTATCATTAAAAAAATTTTAATACTTCTTTAGCATTAGTCACCTCCTCTATCTAGACATCATCCTTGTAACCAACAATCCTTACATACTGCTGACTGAATACTTCTGCCTTTTGAAGACCCTCTCTCTCTCTCTCTCACACACACACACACACACACACACACACACACACACACACACACACCAATTGTCCATTAATTATTCCTGGAATATCCTTCTCGGAACCTGTTTCTGCCTTAAAGTGCCTATACAAACCCTTCCATTTTTCACTACAATTTGTATGACTGCCAATTTTGCTTGCCATCATGTTACCCTTGATGATGGTAATGATGATGCTTGTTGTTTAAAGAGACCTAACATCTGATGTCATCGGCCCCCATGTTATCCTTAGCTGCCTTCTTTGCTAGATTCAATTTTCTAGTAAGCATTGATTAGTATACCAGGCAAAGTATTCACTGGCATCTTGGAAGGGAGGGTGCGATCAGTCGTTGAGAGGAAGTTGGATGAAAACCAGTGTGGTTACAGACCACAGAGAGGCTGGCAGGATCAGATTTTAAGTATGCGCCAGGTAATTGAAAAATGCTACGAGAGGAATAGGAAGCTGTGTTTATGTTTCGTAGATCTAGAGAAAGCATATGACAGGGTACCGAGGGAAAAGATGTTCGCCATACTGGGGGACTATGGAATTAAAGGTAGATTATTAAAATCAATCAAAGGTATTTATGTTGACAATTGGGCTTCAGTGAGAATTGATGGTAGAATGAGTTCTTGGTTCAGGGTACTTACAGGGGTTAGACAAGGCTGTAATCTTTCACCTTTGCTGTTCGTAGTTTACATGGATCATCTGCTGAAAGGTATAAAATGGCAGGGAGGGATTCAGTTAGGTGGAAATGTAGTAAGCAGTTTGGCCTATGCTGACGACTTGGTCTTAATGGCAGACTGTGCCGAAAGCCTGCAGTCTAATATCTTGGAACTTGAAAATAGGTGCAATGAGTATGGTAGGAAAATTAGCCTCTCGAAGACTAAATTGATGTCAGTAGGTAAGAAATTCAAAAGAACTGAATGTCAGATTGGTGATACAAAGCTAGAACAGGTCGATAATTTCAAGTATTTCGGTTGTGTGTTCTCCCAGGATGGTAATATACTAAGTGAGATTGAATCAAAGTGTAGTAAAGCTAATGCAGTGAGCTCGCAGTTGCGATCAGCAGTATTCTGTAAGAAGGAAGTCAGCTCCCAGACGAAACTATCTTTACATCGGTCTGTTTTCAGACCAACTTTGCTTTACGGGAGCGAAAGCTGGGTGGACTCAGGATATCTTATTCATAAGTTAGAAGTAACAGACATGAAAGTAGCAAGAATGATTGCTGGTACAAACAGGTGGGAACAATGGCAGGATGGTACTCGGAATGAGGAGATAAAGGCTAATTTAGGAATGAACTCGATGGATGAAGCTGTATGCATAAAACGGCTTCGGTGGTGGGGTCATGTGAGGCGAATGGAGGAGGATAGGTTACCTAGGAGAATAATGGACTCTGTTATGGAGGGTAAGAGAAGTAGAGGGAGACCAAGACGACGATGGTTAGACTCGGTTTTTAACGATTTAAAGATAAGAAGTATAGAACTAAATGAGGCCACAACACTAGTTGCAAATCGAGGGTTGTGGCGACGTTTAGTAAATTCTCAGAGGCTTGCAGACTGAACGCTGAAAGGCATAACAGTCTATAATGATAATGTATGTATGTATGTATGTATGTATGTATGTATGTATGTATGTATGTATGTATGTATGTATGTATGTATGTATGTATGTCCTTCAATTTCTCCTTACTTCCACAGCCATTTCTAACTCTATTTCTTTCAAATCTGCACCTCCTTCCTAGTCTCTTTATTTTTGTATTATTTTAAGGTGGGTCTTTACCATTCCTTACCACTTTTAAAGGTACAAATCTGTTTTCACATTCCTCAACAATTTCTTTAAACCCATCCCAGAGTCTGTTTGTATTTTTATTTACCGCTTTCCACCGATCAGAGTTACTTTTCAAAACTGCCTCATGCCTGTTTTATCAGCTATATGGTACTGCCTAATAGTCCTATTTTTAAGATCTTCCTTTCTATCACATTTATTTTTAACTACCACAAAAACAGCTTCATGGTCACTAATACTATCTATTCGGTTTCTCTATAGAGCTCATCTGGTTTTACGAGCAGCACGTCCCGGATATTTTTCCCTCTAGTTGGTTCCATCACTTTCTGAACAGCTGTCCTTCCCATATAAGCTTATTTGCCATTTGTTGGTTATGTTTCCTGTCGTTCGCATTTCCTTCCCAAGTGACATTTGGTAAATTCAGATCTCTCGCTACAATCGCATTCCTTTCCATGTCGTTTCCCACATAGTTGATTATCTTATCAAATAATTCTGAATCCGTGTCAGCGCTACCCTTTCCCGGTCTGTACACTCCAAAGGTATCAAGTTGCCTATTGTATTTAGAAATGAGCCTTACACCTAGAATTTGATGTTGCTCATCTTTTAACTTTTTCGTAGCTCATAAATTCTTCTTTCTCCAGAATGAATACTCCCCCTTCCACCATTCCTATCCTACCTCTACGATACACACACCAGTTCCATGAGAAAATTTCTGCATCCATTATATCATTTCTCAACCCTTATTTATTACCTACTACAATATTTGGTAAGTATATATCCATTAAATTACTTAATTCTATTCCTTTCTTTACGGTACTTTCGGCAGCCCTGAAAATGGTTTTCCGTGGTTTCCCATTTTCACACCAGGCAAATGCTGGGGCTGTACCTTAATTAAGGCCACGGCCGCTTCCTTCCAACTCCTAGGCCTTTCCTACCCCATTGTCGCCATAAGACCTGTCTGTGTCGGTGCGACGTAAAGCCCCTAGCAAAAAAAAAAAAAAGTTACAGTACTTCTACAGTTCAACACTAACATTTTTATGTCATCCCTACTTGACTTCCAGATCTCTGTACCCTTATCACCGCTCTCTAGACCATCCCGTTTCCCTGAATGTACCTCCCTATTACCCTTCCAAACATATTTCCTAACTTATACGAACCACTGCGGTTTAAGTGAAGGCCATATGAGCGAAGATCCCTATCTCCTACCCACCCATTAGGATCAAATTTAACTCGCAGTTTCCCACATACCCACTACATAGTCTCATTTAAATACCCAACCACCCTCCAGTCAGTATTCCTCCTACACAGTATTCTGCTTATAACAATCTCCGCTTCCTTAAACTTCACCCGTGCTGCATTTACCAGATCCCACCCATCCCCAACTATGTTGGTACTTATATCAGCTTGCCTTACGTTGTTGGTACCAACGTGAAACACTACCACCTTCTCTTTCCCCTCCTCCCTCTCTTCTACTTTCCTCAACATCTGCCTCAACCTAATTCCTGGATAACACTCTACCCTGGTTCCCTTTCCTCCACAAATTTTCCACGCATGTCTAACGATGGAATCCCCCATGACCAGAGCCTCAACCCTACCCACCTCATTTGATCCCCTCCCCTCCTGATCATCCCTATCTTTCCTGATAGCTGAAGAAGCTACTTCCTCATCCCTTTTCTCCCTCCCATGATCCTGTTCCACCCGTCTTTTCCTATCCTCTACTCTACATTTCCCTTTCCTATCTTTTTCCACACATCTCAGCAACAGTTCCCCACTCCTCATCTTCTCTCGGTTGTTCTACCTACAGTGACTCGTACCGATTTCTCACAGACACCTGTCCTGAATTCTGATCCTGAATAGAGCCCTTAGCCCATATCCCGCTATCAGATTTTCCCTAACACCATTTTTTAAGTTCTGTAGGCCGGTTGTAAAGGGTACCGGTTCGGTGCATATAGACCAGGCCCACGCCACTTTCCTTCACGCTGGGAGCAAAATTTGCTTCAATATTCTTTCGAACTACCATTCGAGCAATACCGTTGGAATATACTTGTAGTAGACCTGCGATGTGCGTAGGAGGAAAAAGACATCTGAGGGAGTAGTTTACAGTCCAGGGCAGTTTTAAAGTAAGTATGATTCTTAAAACTTTCAATTGCTTTTTTCTACCTTAAAACATTTTCAGCTCTCTGCCAGCTCAGCTCTTCGGGACAAAGTTCTTATCGGATTCACCTGACATTTTGAGAGACTGTTTGAATATGTAAAGGAAGTGAAAGTAATAATAATAAAATAATAATGTTATTTGCTTTACGTCCCACTAACTACAGTTTTACGGTTTTCGGAGACGCCGATATGCCGGAATTTAGTTCCACAGGAATTCTCTTACGTGCCAGTAAATCTACCGACACAAGGCTGAGGTATTTGAGCACCTTTAAATACCACCGGACTGAGCCAGGATCGAACCTGCCAAATTGGGGTCCGAAGGCCAGCGCCTCAACCGTCTGAGCCACTCAGCCCGGCGGAATTAAAAGTAGTTCTGCATTTTATCATATTTCACATATTTATATATTTATTCATATGTATATATATTCATATATTATTTTACTCCTGAAATAGCACGAAACTGGATTCTTCCTACTGATTGAATAATGATAAATTGAAAAAAAGTATCTCCAATGGTTTATACTGGCTGCAAAACGCGGAATTGTTCCTAAATATATGAGTAATTTTGACAACTTCGCCATATTATAGTCCAAAAAAATAAAACTGCGGCGCAAGGAGCATTTTCCATGCAATATATATAAAAAATAAAAAATAAAAATAAAAATTAACCTTTTTTTTACAATTGGCTTAACATCGCACTGACACCGATAGGTCTTATGGCGACGATGGGGGAGGAAAGGGTTAGCAGTGTAAAGGAAGCGGCCATGGAGTTGATTAAGGTACAGCCCCAGCATTTGTCTGATGTGAAAATGGGAAACAACGGAAAACCATCTTTAGGGCTGCCGACAATGGGGTTCGAACCCACTATCTCCCGGATGAAAGCTCACAGCTAAATTTGTGTGGGGTTATATCTTATTAATTTGTGCTCGTGTTTTAAATTTAGCTTTGGAAAGTTGTAAATTGTAGACCTTCAAAATTCCAGTCATGACTCCTCATCATTACGGTACAGCACCAGTATTTGTCGAGTGTGAAATTGGGAAACCACAGAAAACCATTGGAGATGAGTGGCAGAAGAAGAGACAAAACACACCACAACAAACAATAGGTCCATGTAATGTTATTGTTAATGTTTTATGAGTTTTCGGTAGTATAGTACTTCACATATTTTTCCGATTCCATAAAATTTTGTCAAAGCAAAGTCATCTCCGTACAGGTCATGGTGGAAAGTAAAGGCTTCCACTATCCGTAACCTCGGCACTTGATGAGGTAAAGTGGTTAGCTCTACGCCCGGCCGCCTTTGCCCTCAGGAATTAACCTGGTACTCATTTTGGTGTAGGCCGAGTGAACCTCAGAGCCATGTGCACCTCCGGAAGTGGAAATCTCGTTTCTTAATTTTTACGACTTCCTGGCGGGGATTCGAACCCACGTCCTTCCGGTCGAACCAGGCACGCCTTTACCGCCTCGGACAGGCAGCCCCTATGGTATTAGGGCATCCAATGTAAGATGTCCTACTTCTTCCATTCCTGCATTATTCTTCGAGCGATCGTTTCTTCACGATCTTTTCTCATTTTGATAATCAACGTCTCCATTTTTCTCGTCGATATGGATTGATGACCATGATTTTTTTTAACCTTAGGACAATAATGACAAAAACCACTACCATTGCCAGAGAAGCGATTGGACAATATCTCCCTGTTAACGATGCTCGGCGTTGACATGAACTAAACAACGTAATTTTTCTTCTTCTTCTTAATCAGTTTACCCTCCAGGGTCGGTTTTCCCTCGGACTCCGCGAGAGATCCCATCTCTACCGCCTCAAGGGCAGTGTCCTGGAGTTTCAGACTCTGGGTCGGGGATACAACTGGGGAGGATGACCAGTACCTCGCCCAGACGGCCTGACCTGCTATGCTGAACAGGGTGGGGGATGGGAAGATTGGAAGGGATAGACAAGGAAGAGGGAAAGAAGCGGCTGTGGCCTTATGTTAGGTACCATCCCGGCATTTGCTTGGAGGAGAAGTGGGAAACCACGGAAAACCACTTCCAGGATGGCTGAGGTGGGAATCGGACGCATCTCTACTCATTTGACTTCCCGAGGCTGAGTGGACCCCGTTCCAGCCCTCGTACCACTTTTTATATTTCGTGGCAGAGCCGGGAATCGAACCCGGACCTCCGGGGGTGACAGCTAATCACACTAACCACTACACCACAGTCCGACTCGTTGGCTGAACGGTCAGCGTACTGGCCTTCGGTTCAGAGGGCCCCGGGCTCGATTCCCGGCCGGGTCGGGGATTTTAACCTTAATTGGTTAATTCCAATGGCACGGGGGCTGGGTGTATGTGTTGTCTTCATCATCATTTCATCCTCATCACGGCGCGCAGGTCGCCTACGGGAGTCAAATAGAAAGACCTGCACCTGGCGAGCAGAACCCTTCCTGGGATATCCCGGCACTGAAAGCCATACGACATTTCATTTCACTACACCACAGGGGCGGACAGGTAAAACCGTATTAGACATAAATGACCGAAAATTGCATTCTCTATCATTTGTGTTATGTAGTATTTATCGATGTCCGCCTCTGTGGTGTAGTGGTAAGCGTGATTAGCTGCCACCCCCGGCTCTGCCACGAAATTTGAAACGTGGTACGAGGGCTGGAACGGGGTCCACTCATCCTCGGGAGGTCAACTGGGTAGAGGTGCTTTCGATTCCCACCTCAGCCATCCTGGAAGTGGTTTCCCCTGGTTTCCCACTCCTTACCCAGGCAAATGGTACCTAACTTAAGGCCACGGTTGCTTCCTTCCCCCTTCCTCCAACGCCCCTGTTCAGCATAGCAGGTGAGGCCGCCTATGCGAGGTACTGGTCCTCCTTCCCAATTTCATCCCTCGACCCAAAGTCACGCTCCAGGACACTGACTTCAAGGTCGTGAAGGCGAGATTCCTCGCTGTGTCTGAGGGAAAAACCAACCGTGAAGAGTAAACAGACCGGGCGAGTTGGCCGTGCGCGTAGAGGCGCGCGGCTGTGAGCTTGCATCCGGGAGATAGTAGGTTCGAATCCCACTATCGGCAGCCCTGAAGATGGTTTTCCGTGGTTTCCCATTTTCACACCAGGCAAATGCTGGGGCTGTACCTTAATTAAGGCCACGGCCGCTTCCTTCCAACTCCTAGGCCTTTCCTATCCCATCGTCGCCATAAGACCTATCTGTGTCGGTGCGACGTAAAGCCCCTAGCAAAAAAAAAAGAGTAAACATATTAAGAAAGAAAGAATTGTATCGATAGGTGGTGGTTATTATCGTTTTAAGAGGAAGTACAACTGGTCAATCATCCTCTATTAAGACTAATTAGTGTGGAACAATGGAAGGGTCCGAAACATCGGAAAAAGGTATCGGCCAGGGAAAGACAAGAGCCACGAAGGGCGTGAAAATGAGACTTCCTAGGTCTCGGAAACCTAACACCTTCGAGGTCAGAAAACAGCAGGTGTTGACCAAGGGAGGTCGGATAGGATAGGTGAGTGTGAGAGGCCAGGCACAAGTAAGTGGAAGAAATGCCAGACTCAGAAAGGGAAATCATATTCCCAATCCACACCCCCCAAAGTCCCCTTTAAGTCGCCTCTTACAACAGGCAAGGGATACTGTGGATGTATTCTACCATCCTCATCCACACGGCGATCAGACCATAGACGGGCTGTCAATATCAGATTTTCAGTATGCGACAGTTGAAAAAAAATGGTATGAGAAAAATAGACAATTATATTTATATCTCTTAGATCTAGAGAAAACGGCGTAATTATCCCAGTGTACTAAGAGAAAATGTGTTAGCCTTATAAAATCAGGGGAAGGCTATTACCGGTAAACAAAGGCATTTATATTGATACTTTGGCCTCGGTGAGAATTGACGGTAAAATGAGTCCTTGGTTCAAAGCAGTAACAGAGCTTAGGCGAGGTTGTAATATTTCACCACGCCGGGCTGAGTGGCTCAGACGGTTGACGTGCTGGTCTTCTGACTCCAACTTGGCAGGTTTGATCCTGGTTCAGTTCGGTGGTATTTGAAGGTGCTCAAATACGTCAGCGTCGTGTCGGTAGATTTACTGGCACGTAAAATAACTCCCGCGGGACTAAATTCCGGCACGTCCGCATCTCCGAAAACCGTAAAAGTAGTTAGTAGGATATAAAGCAAATAGCATTATTAATAGAGAGAACTGTCCCTTCGCTATTGTTATTTCCTCTCGGTGTTTTCCAAATTCGTACGTTCCTCATCGCCAGATGTTTCATTCCGGGCTTGTGTCAATGTCATATGTTACATACACATGTTATGCGAGCCTCTTGGACTGATTATGATGTTCCGTCAGCTTCCGCTTCGGACGCTAGCGCTGTACCGCGTCCGCGGAGCCATCTGGTGTCGAATGAACGTACCATTTCCACATCTATTATAACGTCTAAATTCAAAGCTCATTGTTGAAGAAGCCCTTCTCGTGGACAGTCGAGATTTTCTTCTGACGACGCAGAGCAGAGTTCTGTAAAGAATTTCACCTTATTTTCTTGACACGGCATAAGCCCAAAAGCCTATGTCATGTCTATAAGTACGGGGCGTGGAAGCATCAATTTCAACATTATTAATATGTCACCTTTCCTGTTCATAGATTAAATGGATCATTTACTTCCGCGTATAAAGTGGCGAGAAGGACTCCATGTGAGTGGAAATGTATGTAGGTAGTTTGGCCTATGCCTACGACTTGGTGTTGATGGCAGATTGTGCTGAAATATCCTAGCACATAGCTACGTAGTTTGGGTCATTCGGGAGATAATGGGTCTGAACCCCTCTCTCGGCAGTCCTAAAGATGGTTTTCCGCGGTTTTTCATTGTCACGCAAGACTGGGGTTGTACCGTAATTAAGCCCACGGTCGCTTCCTTCCCATCGTCCCCATAAGACCTATCTGTGTCGGTGCAAATTAAAGCACTGTTGAAAGAAAAGAGTTGTCGAGGATACCTTAATATTTTCTCGGATGAATGTGTGTAACTTGGAAACGACTTGGCGAAGAAGAAGGCTAATGAGAAGGAAAACAGATAAGATGAACTGGGCATGTACACAGAAAGCATGACAATATTTACTGGATGGCTTGATGGGAGAAATAGAAGGGCTAGACCCAGGAAAAGGTGGACTGATAGATTGATTTGTGGCCTCCGGCGAGAGTGAGTTTGTGAGTTTCACAAATAGGAAAAGTCCTCTCATTTTTAATTACTACGTTGATGGGGTGAAAGTTCCCTTTGGGGATCATTGTAAATACCTAGGTATTAATATAAGGATAGATCCTCATTGGGGAAGGGGAGTTAGAGATTGGAATAACTTACCAAGGGAGATGTTCAATAATTTTCCAATTTCTTTGCAATCATTTAAGAAAAGGCTAAGAAAAAAACAGATAGGAAATCTGCCACCTGGGCGACTGCCCTAAATGCAGATCAGTATTAATTGACCCTTCTATTTGACACCCATGGGCAACCTGCGCGTCTAAGAGAGATAGAGAGAGAGTGTGTGTGTTTTTTTAATTCTTGTCGAATAACACTAAGGGGTCTGCTCAAGGCTTAACGGTACACTCTGACGGACGATTTACTACAAACAGCATCATGTGCCCTCACTCCATATGAACACTGCGGGTAAGTTTAGAAATAAACCCAGGCTTTTGGCACGCAACCTATTAGTTTTCAACCACAATTTCAGACAAAGTAAGTTTTATTTCAGAAAAAGTAATTTTAATTTCAGAAAAGGTATTCTCAGTTTCAGAAATGTAAACTTCTATTTCAGAAAAAGTAAATTTAATATAATTTCAGAAGAGCAGCTCAACTCATCGTAAGTGAAAACACGAACAAAGCGTTACTATATTAGTGTATTATTTTATTCTCAGCATTGAGAAGCGTAACAATGCTATAGTTGTCTTAGTGACGAGTAAACAGACCGTTCAATTCCATTATTCTTTCATGTACAACATTTAAATAATTTGTATTTTTTAATTTGTTTTACGTCGCACCGACACAGATAGGTCTTACGACGAAAGTGGGATAGGAAAGGCCTAGGAGTTGGAAGGAAGTGGCTGTGGCCTTAATTAAGGTACAACCCCAGCAATTGCCTGGTATGAAAATGGGAAACCTCGGAAATCCATCTTCAGGTCTGCCGGCAGTGGGGCTCGAATCCACTATCTCCCGCATGTAAGCTCACAGCTACGCGCCCCTAACCGCACTGCCAACTCGCCCGGTAGTAATAATAATAATAATAATAATAATAATAATAATAATAATAATAATAATAATAATAGTAATAGGAAACCAACTACAGTCCATTGAGAATAGGAACCAAATCCAAGGGGATCGCAACAGACTGCTTAGCATTTGCCGATGATATTGCTGTTGTCTCAACCGACATAGAAACCGCTAGAGCTCAAGTTGAAATTTTAAAGGAAATTGCCGAACAAACTGGTTTGCAGATATCGTTTGAGAAAACAAAAGTAATGACTAACATCAAAGAGGCTCCACCAAAACTCAATACAAAATACGGGGACAACACCCGAGTAGACAAATTCAAATACCTGGGTGAGATCATCATGAAAAATGGACTGGACAAAGAAGCACTTCAGGAGCGAGTACGCAAACTGGAAATAGCCTACCAAACATCCCGCACAATCTACAACAAAAAATGCCTTTCCCAAAACACCAAGATACGTCACTATGAAACAGTTCTGAAGCCAGTAGTTCTATATGCAGCCGAAACCCTGTCTCTAAATGCTAACAATGGATTCCTTGAAGAACTGGAGAAAAGAGAACGCAAAATTGTGAGAGGAATCTTGGGATCAAAGTACAGAAATGGAATCCATCAAAAGAGATCCAACAAGGAAGTCTACAGCAAAATAGAGAAAATTACCGATACAATCAGAAAAAGGCGGGCACGATTTTAGGGTCATCTGAAAAGAATGGACAGAAGAAAGTTAACTAAAGAAACCTTTCACTTTTTTGATTCAAACCCCAAAACCACAATTCCCTGGTTTAGAAATACCAAAGAAGACCTGCAAATGCTGCATATCTCAGCTGAAGACGCCTTTAACAGAGATCTCTTCCGCAAAAAAATATTGACGAACGGGCTAAACCGAGACGAGCAACCGAAGAGAAGACACGGTGCCCCTTGGACAGAGGAGCGTAAGCAGGCCCACTCACAAAGAATGAGGGAAATTTGGGCTCTAAAGAAGGCCAATTTCAGTGTCAAATGCAACAAGACTTAACGTGGTCCTTGATGGCCCCAGCGAATTATATAATAATAATAATAATAATAATAATAATAATAATAATAATAATAATAATAATAATAATAATAATAATAATAATAACAATAATAATAATAATAATAATAATAATAATAATTTACTTGTGCAATATGGAAAACAGAGGAGAAGTTATTCGACATCAAAGAGGAAAATATCGAAAGGTATCCGAGGAATGTCGTAACCGAATGCTGTAGAAAATTGTGAGCGCTAGAAACAGCTAATGGAGTGAAGTGCAAGACTGCTTATGACTGGCTCAAAAAACGAAAAGAACGTGGCGGTAAGCGGCATCCTAAACTAATAATAATGTTATTTGCTTTACGTCCCACTAACTACTTGTTCGGCTTTCGGAGACGCCGAGGTGCCGGAATTTTGTTCCGCAGGAGTTCTTTTACGTGCCAGTAAATCTACCGACACGAGGCTGACGTATTTCAGCACCTTCAAATACCATCGGACTGAGCCAGGATCGAACCTGCCAAACTGGAGTCAGACAGCCAGCGCCTCAACTGTCTGAGCCACTCAGCCCGGCCCATCCTACACTGTCTGAATAAGACGTCGATTCCATTATTCAGTGGACAGCTGAAAATTCACAGCGTACATTAAAAGAATATGCCAACGTTTAAGACAAGAGAAATACACAACTTTTTCATAGCAGACTGTGTCTAAAAATTCTGGATGGACTTTTAATAACGCTGAAGGAAATTTACAGCCTTTCTGCTGGGGTAAATTCAACTGAAAACAAGACGAAAAGAAGACAGTACGTAGGAAAAATACTGGAATTTGTTGTCCAACAGAAGCATGCAGTATTCATTGATGAAACGTACTTCAGCCTGTACTGTAGACGAAGTATGGAACATGCAAGACACGGAGAAAACTCAATTGTTAAGGTTCCAAACACTAAAGGACTAAATCTTCATATTATGTACGCCCTTCCCGCGTCCAGGATGAGCGACGTAAAAGAAATCCTGACCAGTCTCTCAGGGTTCATTGTTCTCATCTTCCTACGTTGATACGCAATATAGTTCTATCATTAGGACTGATGGACGTCTCCTATCTGGCGTATCACTGGGCCGCAAGAAAATCGATAATCCAACAGCTTAAATCTAAGTTGACTTACATTACTTCAGACAATTTTAAATAACACTCATATAAGCTTTAACTACTATTATTTATTCAAGAAATAAAAACGTTGATAAAAGAAAATTAAATTGTGAAATTAAAATTCAGAAATTAATGAATTCATTAATGTTTGATTTGCTGGTTTAAAATAATCGTCAATGATCATTATTATCTACGTCGATTATTTTAACATCACAATTGAAGTGAGCTATTAGTTAACTTTCATAAAATATTCATAAAGGAAAGACGTAAAATGCACATCTGCATGGGAAATTATTGGTTACGTTAATATAATACAATTATATTTCTCTTTATACACATCAGATTTTATCAATCTCACTTGGGACAAGCTCTATTCATCTTGTTTTATAGTATCTCAGTGTAAGCTTCCGGAAAATGATAAGTTTCTTATTTAACGACAAAAACTGCCTCTATTGACATTCAAGTTACTATGTTAATCAACATTATGTTTTATATTAATTCACTTTTCAACGTAAATCACTCATTGAACATAACAAGGTAATCAGATTCTCAAGTATGCCTAAATATATCAATGTGACCTCGTGCGAATTATTTTAATATCTAGGGAACATCATTCTCGAAGACATTATGTGATATCTAATCAATTATATTTATTATACAATGTGGTAATAATCATCCATGTTAACCTATGTATGCCATTATTATTTTAGGAAAATTTGATTTTAAAGTAGAAGTACCAAGTTAAAAATGTCCAAGTGAATAAACAAACAACATTATATGGATTCCTTTTGATGATCGTACTATGCCATAATATTTTATACATGTGAAACCACGTCATCATTATCATAGGATATGGATTCTCGAACAAATACGTCATTGCATCATGAACATATCCGATCCTAATTTGCGTCAATAATCTTCCCTTTCCCTTCAAATATTCCATTTTCATCTCATACTTCATCGTAGCAATATATATTCCTTCAATACATTCTTCATTTCTTTCATATAACACATCATCATTACTCATTTCATACCATACCTCTTCCTATTCTTCCAAATATTTCGCCTATATAACTTGTTTGACGCACAAATAATCTTATTCTCGAATATTCATATAATTGGATCAATATCTTCTTAAATAACACTAGCATGTCTTCTCTCTGCCGACATATCCATATCTAACATTATCCTAATTCATTATGGTAACGTATAACCTCTCTATTAACATATCACTTGGCATATTATCGATGATCCTAAAAATATTCTACTCATAAACACTTCATAAATGATATGACACAACATGTTGGAATTCTTTGCTTTGATTGAAATATCGTTATCACATTACTACATTGCATTCCCTAACTGGGGTTAGTCTTGTTTCTTAAGAAACATAATAAATCAACATATCAACATAATAAATAATCACTTGCGAGAATTTAACACAATTTAGGTCATTCTGAAGACAATAACGATTTAAAATCTAGGCTCTAACTACAGCTGGGTTACCTTTGTTATTATCTACCAACATTATATATATATATATATATATATATATATATATATACATTTCTTTTAAGAAACTTTTTCCTTCGCTTCCGGAATGATATCATTATTCATTTATCCTCCGCAGCTCTGGGTGCTGGTCATCCTGCTTGGCCGGTCATCGTAATGTCATCGGGAACCAAGATTACTCTCTGCCGCCTCGGTCCAGCTCGGGATCATCCAGATAGTCTACCCCAAGTCTTCTTAGTGAGGCCGCACACCGGACGCGTCAACATCTGCAACGCAACATGAAAAACGACTCGCTTGTTTGTCGCACTCGGGATGCAGTGCAGACTTTTACCCGCACACCGGAGAAGCATGTGTCTGCATCAATACGCTACGCATTATCAGCTGTTAACATGGCCTCCTCGAGTGAAGATGATGTTTTGCTGTACATGTGGTTGAAATTGCGTAACAAGAGGAAAAGAAAATGGATTCATGATTTGAATATGTCGTGTGCTCAACATGGTGCTTATACCTTAGCGCATGATTTACTAAAAGATCCGGTAAAATTCCAGTCATACTACCGAATTTACCCCGAAAGCTATACAGAACTTCTTCAGAAAATTTCTCCATTATTAAGAAAACAAGACACAAACTACAGGAAGGCTATAAGTCCTGATGAAAAGCTACTTATAACACTAAGGTAAGTTCAAAGCTTAGAATAATAATTTGTTATTAAAAAAATTAAATTATTTATTAGATGATGAACACAGCTGTGAAATTGTTCATATTGACAAAGTATATAAATAATATGTGTGCAATGTTTTGGTTTTGTCACTTATAACTCTATACCATACAGTGCTGTCTTTGTAACTACGCCTTATCAGTATGAATGACCACGTTCTTCCTCGTTTTCTTCTGGTAAATTCACTGCATACGAGAATGGTGAGATAGTATATGAGGAGCCCGTCTGACTACCGTATTGCAATATGAAAGTTGATGGATGGGAATGAGTATCACTACACTGAACATTCCTGGCTGATCCGTAGAGCATGTCATTTAATTTTTGCTGCACAAACAACTTAAATGAGCCTTTAGCTGCAGGTGATAATTTAGTCACATCTGGTAGCAGGCTTTTGAAAAACAACTCATCTGGGTTATTACACTCCGCTTCAGCCGTACGTTTTGTTTTCATCTGAATATGTGAAGAGAAAACTTCGTCAATATCCATTTTAATGGCGCTTCTTTTTGTATCTCTTCTACGTGTTCGAGGTAGCGGCTGCATAATTTCTTGAGCACTATTCTCCTCATCGTTTTCTTATGGCATGGCCACTGATGATGGTTGTTCCCCTGTAGCAGATTGCTCCTCTTCATACGGATTTTCTACGTTTCCCACTTGTCTTCTTGATTTCGTAAATGGTGTCAAAAACACCAAGTAGTCTGCAAGATAGTAGGGCTTTTTGGTTACTGCTGCTGAACCACTAGTAGGAGCTGGCCTTAAGTATCTGGACCAACAGTTCCTACAGTTTCTCCATTTGTCTTTACAGGTGGCCACTGCAATGAGAAAATACACTTATTATTATCATTATTATTATTATTATTGTTATTATTATTATTAATTTTATTTTTTAATTTTATTTCATATAAAGGATGTCCTCGAGGCCAGAGCCCTATAGTAGGACTATACATACAATAGCTATACCAATGAATGCTTATTAACACATAAAAAATAAATTCACAACAAACATTTTATAACAAAAACAGTGCAGTTCAATGATATTAAATTTATAGAATGTGTGTATATGAGTGCAATTGTCAATAGTTTAATTTTTACAAGCTTTTTAAAATTTAATTTAGCAGTAATAGTATTCATGGTCCTTTATTTCCAGGTACTTAGCTACTGGCAACAGCTTCAGATGCTTGAGCTTTCAGTTTAAAAGAGGAGATACAACAATTGGCAAAATTGTGGATGAAGCGTGTTCGGCAGTATGGACAACACTTCAACCTGAGTTTATGCCTGCACCCTCAAAGGAGTTATGGGAGAATATTTCCGAAAGATATTTGGAACTCTGGAATATGCCCAACTGCATTGGTGCCATAGACGCGAAACACCTTCGTATCCAGTGTCCGAGAAACAGTGGCTCATCCTTCTATAACTACAAGGGCTATTTTTCTATTGTTCTATTAGCTTTGGTTAATGCAGATGGACTTTTCATTGTTATAGAAGCTGGTGACTATGGCAGAAATAGTGATGGTGGCGTGTTGCGAAACTCAGCTTTAGGAAAAAGCCTTCAGCAGGGCACACTGAATATACCTGATCCCAAGAGGCTACCGAAATATGATGATCACTGTTCACCATTTCCTTATTTTTTCGTTGGTGATGAAGCTTTCCCATTACAGAAGCATATCATGAGACCCTATCCGCGAAGATAACTTACAAATGAAAGGCGGATTTTTAACTATAGGCTTAGCAGAGCTAGAAAGAGTGTAGAATGTGGTTTTGGAATGCTTGTTCTAAATTTAGAGTTCTCGGTACAGCTATAGCCTGCAAACCTGATAAAATAGACAACATAATACGAACAATTTGTGTCCTGCATAACTTCATTAGACTAAAAGATGGCGTTTTTAGTGAACCGAGTGTAACAGATAAGGATGAAAATACTGACAATACGATGCGTGTGTTGCAGAGATTGCAACCCTGCAACAGAAGAGCAACAGTTGAGGCTGTTGAATTAAGAAATCACTTGTGTTCTTACTTTTATGAAACCAAACGTAGCCCTTTCTTGGCAGAATAAGTACGCTATAGAATAAATATAAATATAGCTGCACTATACATTATCAGTAATTCTGGTTGCGCAAGAAATGTTTATTCTTACATAATTAAACATGCCATTACTGTACATGGACCTAATTAATAAATATGTTACTGAATGTAAGTTACTTACCATTTAAATTTAATTCTTTGGACACTGCATGCCACGCTTTATCCACCTCGTTCTTATTCGAATGCCCTGGTAGCGAATAATCATATATTATTTGATATTTCTCCACGGATTGCACTAATTTAATGTTGATTTGTTCTTCATTCATGCTGGCATTTGTGTTCACTGGCACTGCTCAGAAAAAGCAGGAACAGAACTATACGAGAAAGTGTTTGCTTAAGACATGACGCATAGAAATGGAACATGCAGTGTCTTATCGCCCGTGTCTGCAGCAGGGTGCTGATGATATCATCAAGACGCAGACCGGTGTGCGCGATTTTTGTTTTTCCATTGCTTATCACTGTGCTCCTTTCTGATGCGTCATGTCTCTGTGTCGCTGACGTGACTTGACGCGTCCGGTGTGCGCCCATGGTGTTCTTGAATTGCTCAATTGAAAAGACAAAACACATTGATGAAATCAGCTGTAACATACTGACGTTTTCAAAGCCTTCTAACATAACTTAATTATTAGATTCCGCTTAATATTGCATTGTGTAATTTCAATTGCTATTAGATCTCCAATATGTCTGCAATTACTTCACTTTTCACCTCGTACAGAATAGCTTTATCAGTTATTAAACGTTGATGCTGCGTTATACTGCTTTGCTTTGCCCTTGCAATTTTCAATGCCGTCGCTAATCAATTCTGCAGTTATGTAGTTTAATATATAACGCGTATTTATATATTCTTGTATTGTATTGTTATTTAAACGCTGTCAATCACCTTCCTTTCTCAAATTCTCTTTTTTCTCAATAGTTTTATGCGACTTAATCAGCTCCTAGATTGCAATACGTCCATTCCCTTGGATTGCTTTTTCATTTGTGTCTTTTTACAGTGTTGGTCTTAACAATTCCAATTCTTATTTTGTCTTTACCACTACCATTATGATCTTATGCATTTCAACTTCGCGTTATTCTGAACTTCCTTGACATTTCATATAATTTATTGATTATTTCGTTGTCAGTAATCGCGTTCATCTCGACTCGATTGAGTTTTACTTATGGAATAGTGGAATGGCACAATATTGTTGGTTGCATTTCTTCCGCGGATTTAGAATTCTGGCAACGCAAACGAGGTATATTTAGGAGAGAACACTTCCTTGAGTTTATGAGGCACTGTATGCGAGTAGTGACAAATAATGGACGCGACATGGAAGACATTGTCGTTGTTTACGATAACGCTGCAGCTCATTCCCGTTGTGAGGACATACTACAAGAACAAGAGTTTATTAGGTTGCACATTTGTCTGCCAGCACCTTACAGCTTCATATTGAATCTAAATGAACATGTGTGGAGTGCTGCAAAGCCGCACATTAACCAATGTTTGAAGGAGACCCACGACATTTTAATGAGGGATGATCCAGCTTTGACGCAAATTGAATTCAGACTTCGCCACCTGGAGATTATCGCGGATGGTACAATACAAGCCGTCTCCGCTCATGTGTGCCTACGGTCTGTCAACCATGTGCCGCTACATTATCCTGCTGCCATGCGATTGGAAGACATGATTGTGGAACACTTTAAAGAAAAGCGATTTAAAATTGACCATTGTGCGCAGATTTTTTCGGGACTACATAGAAAATGTAAGTTTCACTTATATTTAATCTGAAATTAAACTGACTTTTTCTGAAATTGAAATTACTTTTCTTGAAGTTGAGATTACTTTTTTGAAATGAAACACTTTATCCGAAATTGAAATAATTTTTCTGAAATTTAACTTTTTCTAAAACTGAGGTTGAAATTAAAAATTATATACTACCCTCTACCTGCTGGGCAACATTCTGGTGGTGATTTTATTTTTCACCAGCGGGACTCAAACCGGCTAACCGCGGTGTTAGACCTTAAAGACTTCATACCTTAATGATCATGGTCACCAGGTGGGGTAAGGTGAATTGACAACGTGGAAGAATGTCTCCAAAAATGTAAACTCTAACGCCAGGAGGGGAAAGGCTGAAGATCGAGATATGTAGAGACAGTGGTCGTGGTGATTATTGTTTTAAGAGGAAGTACAACTGGCGAACCATCCTCTAACAACACTAATCAGAAGGTAAATGGAAGAGGTCTGACACTTCGAAAACTGAAGGTATCGGCAAAAGAAAGACGAGTGTCACGATGGGTGTAAAGACTCCCTACGTCTCGAAAACCTAGCACCGTCGGGGTCAGAAAAGAACAAAGTTGGCCAAGGGAGGTCTGATATTAAAGATGAAAGTGCGGAGCCTAGCACAAGTATGTGGAAGCAATGCCAGAACTGAGCTAGTTGTCCCGTGGTCGCCAACCCACGCACCCAAGTTAAGATACCCTGGGGACCCTTTTAGTCACATCATATGGCGGCCAGGGGATACTGTGAAAGTTATTCTTCCGCCGCCACGTATAGGGTTGTGTAGAGAGGCCAAGTTTCTACTTGATGCTGGTGGTGATTATTGTTTTATGAGGAAGTATAACTAGGGCCATGAATGGCGTGAAAATGAAAAACTCCCTAGGCCTCGAGTGCTCTAATACCATCGGGGTCGGAAAAGAACAAGATGAGATAGTATACATGAAAGTGGGGAGCCTGGCACAAGTAAGTGGAAGCAATGCCATGAATCAGCTAAGGATCCCTTCGTCGCCAACCCACGCTCCAAAGTTCAGAGACCCTGGGGCCCCTGTTAGTCGACTCTTACGACAGGCAGAGGATACCGTGGGTGTTATTCTACCGCCCGCACCCACAGTGGGTTTTCTACATGAACTGGAGCGCCAACTAATATATATATATATGATCTATATAAATAAAATCGTAACGACTGCGTGTCTGTACATTGACTATTTGGGCGAAATTTTCAATCAGTTATCCGTTTCAGGTGTAATAATGACCATCCGCATACTTTTTATCTTTGGTGTCTGTTTGTTTGTCTCTTTGTCTGTTTGTCTGTCCTTCTATAATTTGAAAACTACTGGATATATTTCCACCAAACTTCATATTTAGAATACACCTGTCCTTGGGTAGGTTTTAGGGCAAATATTGTTTCTAAATCCCTGAACTGACTGGGGATTTATACTAAACTGAAACCGTGAGCTTGCACTCCCTCAAAATATAGACAACCAAACTTAATGGAAATCTACGTGCCTTAATGGAAATAAATTTCTAAACCTTTTCTCTCATGTGCATCATTTTGATACCAGGATGAATAAGGGATATATCATTAACGGACTGTTTTTCGGTACAAGTCCCACCGGACTTAACGCAAGAGCGGGTGCGTGTAAAGCGTATTTCTTACAACTTGAAAACTACTGAAAATATTTTAACCAAACTTTATATTTAGCATCCTCCTTTCCAAGGGTAGGTTTTAAGGTCAATACCATTTCGAATTCCAGGAATGGATTGGGGTTTTATAGGGAACCGAAATTGTGGTTTTACTCTCCCACAATATTTGTCTTCTATCTACATAAATAAAAACGAAACTACCGTGTGTCTTTACATTGACTATTTCGGCGAAATTTCCGTACAGCTATCCGTTTCAGGTGTAATAATGACCATCTGCATATTTTTTAGTTTTGATGTATGTATGTATGTATGTTTGTTTGTTTGTTTGTTTGTTTGTTTGTTTGTTTGTTTGTTTGTTTGTTTGTTTGTTTGTTTGTTTGTTTGTTTGTTTGTTTGTCTCTCCGTCTGTTTGTATATAACTCGAAAACTACTGAATATATTTTTTTACCAAACTTCATATTTAGAATCCACCTGTCCTTGGGTAGGCTTTAAGGCCAATATTATTTCTAAATCTCTGAACTGACTGGGGGTTTATACGAAACCGTAACCGTGATTTTGCATTCCCAAAAATATACACAACCAAATTTAATAAAAATCTACCTGCCTTAATGGAAATCAGTTTCCAAACCTTTTTTTTCTCTTGTGCTTCATTTCGATACGAGGATTAATAAGGGAGATATCATTAACAGACCGGTTTTCGGTACAAGTCCCACCGCACTTAATTCAAGAGCGGGTGCGGGTAAAGCGTATTCCTTATAGCTTGAAAACTACTTGAAGATATTTCAACCAAAGGTCATATTTAGCATCCACCTGTCGAAATGAATGCTTTTAGGTCCATACCATGTCAAATTCTCGGAATGGACTGGGGGTTTACAGGGAACCGAAACAGTGATTTTACTCTGCCACAATATATACAAGACTTGAAATCGACCAACCTTAATGGAAATCCATTTCTAAAAAAATTTTCTCATGTACATTTTTTCGGTAGGAGGATTAATAATGGAGATGTCACGAACGGTCTGTTTTGCAGCGGACATGGCCCAAAATGTGTTTTACGTATAGCAGATTCTTTATCTATATGAATAAATTTGTAACGACCATGTGTGTCTACATTGACCTTTATGGCTAAATTTACGTACAGTTAATCGTTCCAAGTGTAATAATGACCATCTGCATATTTGTTCTATAAGATTTGCTGATGATATTGCCATACTAGCAGAAACAGGTAAAAATATGCAGAGAATGATGAACATATTAGCAGAAACTTTAGGCAAATGGAACCTCAAAATTAATACAAGGAAAACAAAAACTATGACAATATGTAAAGACAAGATATCACCTATAACACTCTCCAAAATTGGCCCTGATAAAATAGAACAAGTGAAACAGTTTTGCTACCTAGGAACCCTGATCACGAGTGATAATCGGAGCATATCAGAAGTCACGAAGAGGATAGCCATGGCAAAGAGAGCATTCCAAGATAAAAAGCATCTGCTGGCCAACAAACATATAGATATTCAAACTCGGAAGGCCTTTGCAAAAACCTTTGTATGGAGCGTGCTTCTATATGGTTGAGAAAGCTGGACATTAGGAATGCAAGAAAAGAAAAAACTAGAGGCACTTGAAATGTGGATCTGGAGAAGAATACAGAGGATAAGTTGGACTGAAATGAAGAGCAATACCGAAGTCCTTAGAGAGATAAGAGAAGAACGGAATCTGAAAACTGAAATTGAAAAACGGAAAATAAAATTGATTGGTCACATTCTGCGTCATGAGGAGTTCCTCTGTAATATCACTGAAGGAAGAATCGCTGCAAAAAGAGGAAGAGGACGACCCAGAGTGTCTTACTTCAAGAACCTGCTTCTGTGGATAAAGTGCAAGACCTACGCTGAATTGAAAAGACTGGTTCAAGATAGACAACTGTGGCTGCATCGACAAGAATATGATGATGCATATTTGTTAGCTTTAATTTCCTGATAGCCTTCAATTTTAACCTCACCCCCCTCCAACAAAGCACGACTGAGGCACAATCTGCCAGACGAGCTAGAAAAATAGAAATTTGGCAAAGTTATATGTTAAGCCTGTAATCGACGGAAAGATCCCAAGATCTTTAAAAATTTATTTTTTTACCCACGAAAAATATCGGAATATTGAGGCCATTTTAATGACGGTGCAGGCCTTCGTTTCGAGGTATTTCGCAGCTAAACGGTAAGTCGTATCACAAAACGGATGGCACAATCTCAGTTCAATGTGGAGTGATCTACAACTTTGGTCCTATGACGTTTCGTCGTATCTCTATTACTTTTATGTTAGGTTTGTCTCTATTTCTCGATTATACCTACATTTTTCACTTTGTACACGTATAATTCGTGGTTCGAATCACTTATACCAAAGGTAGAATCATCTGATTATACACGAGTATGGTCCATCTAGTATCCATACGTGAGCCAAATTCTATGTTTGTAGCTGTCATATTCGTACCCAAAAGCAATGCACTGTGAGAAAACCTGACCCAATTTTCACCCTATTCAACCTTTCTAACTCAATTTCACCAATAAATAGATGATACAGGAGAAGACCAGGCATTTAGACCGCTAAATGGGACGTCTTATAGTACAATCCGTTTGCCGATATGATGTATCGTTTAGCAGCAATTAACCTGTAAATGAAGGTTTGCAATATTGTAAACATGCATATGCTTCGTATGAAGATCTATATATGTTCACTGAAGTCGATTTGTAGTGATGTAGAAAGGGTGTGCTTGCCATTATAATTAATATTTTACATCGATAGTGACTCTCAGCAGGAGGGCGTCTGCTATTGTAATCATTACTCTCCACGTGGACTTTGACTGGCAGTAGGAATGGGATCCTTTTACAACTCCTTTGTATCTAGCATTAGTAACGAGGGACTACCATTGTAAATAATAATCCACTTCTCGATTTGACTGCCAGAAGTCAAGGGAGCATGCAATTTTGTTTAAAACTCCCCTAACCGATTGTGTTTGGGAGTAGGCAGGTGTGCCCGCCATTATAAACAAATTTACCCATCTAAAGTGTGACTGGCATTAGGCATAGTGTTCTTGCTATTATAATGGAAACTCACTAACTCGGTGTGACTGTCATTAAGAAAAGGGGCCTGTCATTATAATGATAACAGCACAACTGAATTTTGACTAGCAGTAGGGAAAGTGCCTGATTTTATAATTAAAACTCCTCAACTGTAATCTGTCTGGAAATAGGAAAAAGCGCCTACCATTGTAACGAAAACTCCCCAAATCGATTGTGACCGCGCAGTAGGTAATGAGGCCTCCCATTATAATGAAAACTTTCTTACTCTATTGTGAATGACAGTAGGTAAGTGTGCCTGCCGTTATCGTCACAACTCCGCAGCTCGCACTTTACATTGGAAACAACGTAGGCCTATGAGAACCTCCCCGTGCTGTTTCTGGATAACCTTAAGGGGCATACAATTTAAAAAATCTCATTAACTACATGTACAGTAATTTACTTCGATATTCGTATACAATGTAGAATACCGTAGCGAAACACGGGTACATTTGCTAGTTACACATTAATTATATTGTCCGGCAACTTGGCGTAGTGCTCTTCGGTTCGTAGGGCCCCGGGTACGATCCCGGCCGGGTTAGAGATTTTAACCTTAAATGGTTAATTCTGTTGGCTCGGGCACTGTAGCCAACATCTCTGCCCACTCTTCTCGAAGGATCTGTCTTACAAGGGCTGCACCAGGCTAGAAATAGCCACACTAAATAATAATTATTATTATATGATGTTCCGCGTTACACAGGGTGAAATAATATCATTGGCTAGAACATCAATAGTTACGTAGAACATCCTTCGAGCAGCTAGCCAGTTGGATGATCTCTGTTGCCAGCGAAGAGCTCAATACGTGTGCTCAATGACCGTACAGGCCACACCTGAGTTCTTATGCTTGGTCTATGTTGCGTGGCCTCGAGAGCCTTGGACTTCATTACAAACATTGCGTTCAAATTACTATGTTAAACAGAAAGTGAATAATGGTCTGTAAAATTATATACTTTAAAGTCATTTACATACAACCACATCGACTTTCAAACGAAATGCATTTCTTCTAGAGCCAAGTGACTTCGTGAAGCATCAGATAACTTGAAACATTTCATTACGGCAGCAGAGACTGCAAGAATGTAACAAACAGCCATAAGGAACCGTCATCTAGTTTTTCAAAGGAATTCTAGAAGTCTGGTTTCCCGACTTCGCACGGGAGCGATTTTGGATTTATTATAATAGATCTTGCTCGGTGAGGAAAGCAACGGGAAACTACCTCACTCCTCATTTCCCTAGTACGCCTCTTCAGTGATGCCTAGGCCATCTATGACAGCTGATGGCGGAACTGTTGAGGATCCAACCAGCCTTCGGGCTGAGGACTAAACATACAACATACACATAATAGATCTTACAAAATGTACTTGCAGACAAAATTAGTTGTTTTCCTCCTGATTTTTTTCATTCACCACTTATATGCAGTTACGACTGTCGCCCAGGTGACAGACTCCCTGTCAGCTATTTACCTACTCCTTTATTTAAGTATTTCATAGAAATTGGAAATGTATCGAACTTCTCCCTTGGTAAATTATTCTTTCTTTCTTAATCCGTTTAGCCTCCAGGGTTGGTTTTCCCCTCGGACTCAGCGAGGGATCCCACCTCTACCGCCTCAAGGGCAGTGTCCTGGAGCGTGAGACATTGGGTCGGGGGATACAACTGGGAAAGATGACCAGTACCTCGCCCAGGCGGCCTCACCTGCTATGTTGAACAGGGGCCTTGGTGGGGGATGGGAAGATTGGAAGGGATAGACAAGGAAGAGGGAAGGAAGCGGCCGTAGCCTTAAGTTAGGTACCATCCCAGCATTTGTCTGGAGGAGAAGTGGGAAACCACGTAAAACCACTTCGAGGATGGCTGGGGTGGGAATCGAACCCACCTCTATTCAGTTGACCTTCCGAGGCTGAGTGGACCCCGTTCCAGCCCTCGAACCACTTTTCAAATTTCGTAACAGAGCCGGGAATCGAACCCGGGCCTCTGGGGGTGGCAGCTAATTACACTAACCACTACAACACAGCGGCGGACAAAAGTAGTTAGTGGGACATATTATTATTGGTCAGGTAAATTATTGCAATCCATAATTCCTCTCCCTATAAACGAATATTTGCCGTATTTTTATTTTATTGTTTACAGTTTGCTTTACGCCAAACGGACACAGACAAATCTTACGGTGACTATGGGATAGGAAAGATCTAGAAGTGGGAAGGAAGCAACCATGGAATTAACTAAGCTACAGCCCCAGCATTTGCCCGGTGTGAAAATGGGGAAACCACGGAAAACCATCTTCAGGTTGGCCCACAGTGCGGTTCGAACCTAGTATCTCCCGAATGCAAGCTGATTGCAACGTGACGCAAACCGCGCAGCCACATGCTCCATCCCAATTTATTCTCTTAATTACCTTCTTTCATCTTCATGTTATGATCCTTCCTATATTTTTTAACAAGTTGCTTTACGTCGCACTGACACAGATCGGTCTTATGACGACGATGGGTCAAGAAAGGACTAGGAGTGGGAAGGAAGAGGCCGTGGCGTTAATTAAGGTACAGCCTCAGCATTTATCTGGTGTGAAAATAGGAAGCCATGGAAAAACATCTTCAGGGCTGCCGACAGTGGAGTTCGAACTCACTATCTCCCAAATACTGGATACTGGCTGCACTTAAGCGACAATAGCTATCGAGCTCGGTCCTTCCTATTTTCAAACACTCCATTCAAGCATATTCGTCAACTAACGCCATTCCACGCTATTTTTCCGCTGGCAGTTGGCTACATACCACTTGTCGAGTAGTTCGTCCCCTAAGTCTTTCCACCCAAAGTTTACATTTTCCAAGGCCCTTCCGACGAGCTGCCTGGTTAGCTCGCTCGTTCAAGCATACTTTCATTAAAATTGTATTTTTAACTCAAACGCGTAATGTTACGAAAATGTTGCAAACTTTGGGCTGGGAAGACTTGGAAGTAAGGAGACGAGCTGCTCGACTAAGCGGAATGTTTCGAGCTGTCGGTGGTGAGACGGCTTGGAATGACATAAATAAACGTATAAGCTTGAGTGGGGTTTATAAGAGTAGGAAATGTCATAAATGCCAAATATAAGGGAGCCACCCGCTGTAACAGGTGCGGTGGTCCCCACCACCACCCTGATTGTACGGTACCTTGGAAAAGGCAAGGTGCTGTGAGCTTGCATCCGGGAGATAGTAGGTTCGAATCCCACTGTCGGCAGCCCTGAAGATGGTTTTCCGTGGTTTCCCATTTTCACACCAGGCAAATGCTGGGGCTGTACCTTAATTAAGGCCACGGCCGCTTCCTTCCAACTCCTAGGCCTTTCCTATCCCATCGTCGCCATAAGACCTACCTGTGTCGGTGCGACGTAAAGCCCCTAGCAAAAAAAAAGGCAAGGTGCGCTAATTGCCAAGGAAATCATGCGGCCTTTCGCCCTGGTTGCCCTATGTAGAAAAGGTAATTAAAGCAAAACAACGACAGTTTAACCACCACACACACACACCTCACCGCCCCCTCCCTCCTTCCTAGCCATTCCAGCACCCCCCACCCCCACCCACCCTACTCCCCGCCACGTCTAACTTCAAAAGTCCGCTTTCTTCTCATGACACCAATAGTCTGATACGATACAGTAGGGGTGGGCTGCGAACGGAGTCGCGAAGAGTCGAGACTGCTGCCTCTGGAACCGACACTCTCGACTCCAGTGTCGACCAAGGACCAAGGGGAAAGTTTTCATTCCCCTCCCCAAAGGGGAGGGGCGGGCTACCTAGAAGGTAACGCCTTCTCGCTGGCCAGGAGATTTGGCGGGTTTGGAGGATTTGCAGGAGTTGGAGGGGGCGGGGGGAAACGGTGATGTTTTGTATGGGGGTGAAGTGGAGGTTTGGCCTCTTGGCTAGGGGGTGCAGTTCTGTTCTCGTGCTTTTTATTGAGAATTTTACATTGAGATACATATATTGAGTTACATTGATTTATATACATAGGCTTACATTCAGTTTACAAATGCATATAGAGTTGATGCAGTTGGATGTGAAGGTTTAGTAAGGAGTGCTAGGGTAGGGTTGGAATGTAAGGATGTGGAGGGTTGTTGTAATATTGGCGATGGATGTGGCGAGAAGTCGGAGAAGATCTAGAATCGGTAGGGGCGGTAGGAAGAAGCTAGTTTGGGGAATGGGTAGGTGGGCGGCTTGCGGTGGTGGGGTGGGTGGTGGGGGTGGCCGGAGGCGCCGGTGGGGGTTGTTGGTAGAGGAGCGTATGGTATGGGGTGGGGAGCGATAGTGCTCTACTCGGTGGTGCTGGCTGTGAATTCGGACGCCGTCGGATATCAGTTGCTGTACTTCTTCTTCGGAGGGGAGTTGTATCCGTACCATAAATGTTGGGCCGTTGCTGTTGTAAATTCGATATGCTCGGCGGGCTGGGACGCCTGCTGTTTGGAGTTCTACTAGGATGTCTCTTGTTGTGATGGCTGGGTCAATGCCTCGAATGACACAGCTCGGAATCAATCACTACTAATCTGCATTTAGGGCAGTCGCCCAGGTGGCAGATTCCCTATCTGTAGTTTTCCTAGCCGTTTCTTAAATGATCCCTGGTAGCTGCTGAGGTGCTGGTGTTGCGGCGGTTGTATTTTCTTGTGCGGCTGGCTGTGCTGTGGTGGTTGAATCCGTTTGGTTGGCAGGGAGTTGCTGAGGACTAGGTGGTGTGGAGTTTAAAGTGGTGATGAGTATTTATGGGAGAGGGGTGGGTGGTCGTGGTAGTTATGATGGAAGTATGGGGGGGTGTGGGCCGAGGTAGTGATGATAGTGGTAGTAGTTGATGTGGACGAAATGGAGATGGGGAGCGGTGGAGGCTGCTGGGTTGGTTTAGGTTGATATTCATCAACTACGGTGGGAAGAGTGTTAGGATTATTAAACATTTGTTCCAATATGTATTCTGGAGTTGGCAACACTTCATGGAGTCTGTTGTTGATCTTCGTGCCGCAGGCTTCGAGGACTGAGGTTTCGTCTTCTTCTCGTAGATATGCCAGGACCTGGGTTGAAGGTAGTGAAGTTGATCGATGCCGGAGCCTGCGAACATCGTGGACTCGGGAGCTGGACCTGCGAAGTTCGGTGAGAATGAAGTTCTCCGTGAGGGCGGTGTTCACACCTGTGATGAGGCAGGAATGCATGATGTACTGGGGAGGCGACAGCCAACTAGGCGTCTGCATATTTATGCTTTCTTGGGCCGACTGAGTTGCAGGTAGAGGTGAAGGCCATCCAGCCGAAAGAATTTTCAGGTGTGTTCGTTTGTTTCCGAGTTTGGTGAGAGGTCCAGTGTCGACCAAGGACCAATGGGAATGTTTTCATTCGGGCCACCTAGAAGGTAACGCCTTCTCTCTGGCCAGGAGATTTGGCGGGGTTGGAGATTTGCAGGAGTTGGATGAGGGGGGGACGGTGATGTGTTATAATGGGGATTTGAAGGGTTGGCCTCTTGGCTAAGGCAGTGCTGTTCTCAGTGCTTTATTGGTGAAAAGTGCATACATAGGTTGACATATGCTTAATACAATGTGTTTTTACAATATACATAGTTTTGTGCAAGTACACAGGGTTTTTATAACCAGGTTACATATTGGGTGTTTTGGCTGGGTTGTGATAGGATATTGAGTGCTAGGATGTGGTACAAGGATGAAAAGTTTACTAGGGAGGTAAGCAGGAGGTTTAGGAAGTTAGACGGAGGAGGGGACGGTGGGCGATTTCTAAGTGGGGGTGGTAGGGGGTTTCTAGGTGGTGATGGTAGATAGTTGTTGGGTGGCGGTGGAGGTAGTCGGGAGTGTGGACTTCGTGGTAGAATAGTAGGAGCTGGCCGGGAGCGTGTTCGGTGGTGGGGTGAGTTAGGTCGATTAGGGGTTTTGGGAGGGGAGCGGGAAGGTTCAATCCGGTGGTGGCATCCGTTGAGATGTACTCCATGGTTTATTAATCGCTGGACGTCTTCGGGTGTAGGCAAGTGCAGTCGTACTAGGTACGTTGGGCCGTCGTCGTTTCGTATTCGGAAGGCTCTCAGCACCGGGAGTCCTGCCTGCTGGAGCTCTTGGAGTATTGCTGTGACTGGTAGGCTGGGTTCTACTCCACAGGCGATACAGCTGAATGTTTTGTCCTGACTGGGTGGTGGTGGCAGCGTTGTATTTTGTTCTTCCTGCTGGTCCTGGGCGGGGGAGGTGGGGATGGATATGTCATTAGGGGGGAGGGGTGGGTTGTTACGGTGATGGTAGTAGGAGCGTAGGAGGTAGCTTGAATGGATGTAGTAGTAGTGGTGGTGGTAGTAGTTGTTGTGGTGGTTAGGGAGGTGGAGGGAGGGATATGCTGCTGTTGCTGTTCTAACAGCCTTTTGGCAAGCTGCTTTGCTGACATCTCATCTATTGCAGTCCTCGGAAGTAGACACCATTTTCCAGCGCCGTCTCGAAGTCTTCTAGTGAAGGGTAGAATAGGATGATTTCCCTTAGGGGTACGCCGTTTTCTTTTGTTCTGATGGCGGAGTGAACGCCGGTGGGTCGGAGTTCCGTAATTACGTCTTCTACTGGAATCGCAAGATCAATATCACCCAGGGAGATGGCATACATTGTAGGGAAGGCCGACTTCCTCTTGGTGTCAGACCTATTTGCTTTTTTACCTCGGCTGGGTGCGTAATTATAGTTGAGGCGCTACCCGGCCGAAAAAAAAAATATATATATTTGTGGGTGTTTTGTGGGGTCACAGTCCACTTTCGGAGTTTGGAGAGGGGATGCAGTGTCGACTCCACTGATGCACTATAATAATAATGGCGTATGGCCTCCAGAGAGGCCCTACTTAGGATGATTTATAATGCTGAATACCAATTAAGGTTAAAATCCCCGACCCCGCCGGGAATCGAACCCAGGACCCTCTGAACCAAAGGCCACTACGCTGACCATTCAGCCAACGAGTCGGACACTGATGCACTAACGCCATCTAACAACTGTTTCCGGAACTGCTTGGAACTATACTGTAGTTCCACGTTCCTCCCTTGATAACTTGTGATACGATGAATACAAGATGATTGTTAGCCAGCAAACATTAAATATTGTTTTGGGTTATTATCATTCTTATTGTTAATGTTGTAGGTCTATTTTGGAGACGATGATGATGATAGTGACGGTTATAGTAGTGGTAATAATAATCCGACAGTATACTTTTAAATAAATACCAATATTCAATGACGTAAAACAGAAAAAAAAAAGGCGAGTGCTTAGAGTATGATTTGACAACAAATATTTTACCAATTATTGTACCTCCGCAGTCTATAGAGGCCCCGGGATCGATTCCGGCCAGGCCAGGGATTTTTACCTCTATCTCAGTTTTCGTGATGATGGTGAAATATGCGCGAACTTTATGCGGGCGTCCTATAGTTCATTCGTGAAACGTCTTTTGTGGACGATTGGCGTTGTTTATTAAGGCTTCGTTCACAGTGTTTATTTTTAATGGTTTCATCTATGTTCGAAATAGTTTAGTGGCTTTAACCATATTAGATTTGTTTTCATCTTTCATGTGCAATTCATAATGATTTACCATCGATATTTGTTTATCAATTTACTGATCACGACAAATAAAGACGTGAAATGAAATGCCCGTGGTCTACTACTGACTTGACACGTTTTATTTTATTCCAACTACACCATTACGCTCATTGTCTTCGTTAACGATACCGTACTTCATTCTACAATACTCTTAAAAATCCCAGTGGGAAAATGAGCAGAAACATGTACAATATTTCATGTTATTTTCCGTGCTTCGACATGCTAGCGGCCCCGCAAAGAGAGTCAAGTTAGCTTGGAGTCGCGAGGCTTCATGCGAACCGAGCCCGGTGTTCGGAGTCGATGGCGTCGACACTCTCGATTCCAGGCTTCAGTAGCGCCCATACCTATGATACAGCTCCTCTTACTCAATATAGACTACTATCGAAGCACTGGGATTGAGGGAATAAACCTGCTGTGACAGTATTACGCTGCATCTCCAAAATTAACACCCGTAATAAACTTATCCGGCATAAGATCAGTCGCGCAAAATATGTGGTACAGTCCCCGTTGCTTATAATGCAGCAACATCAGGTGAGGTCAGTACCTGAATGGGTGACCAATAATAATGGGTCCGACTAACTATTTTTTACAGTTTTTGGAGACGCCGAGCTGCCGGAATTTAGTCTCGCAGGAGATCTTTTACATGCCAGTAATTTTTTTCCTAGTGACTTTACGTCGCATCGACACAGATAGGTCTTACGGCGACGATGGGACAGGAAATGCCTAGGAGTTGGAAGGAAGCGGCCGTGGCCTTAATTAAGGTACAGCCCCAGCATTTGCCTGGTGTGAAAATGGGAAGCCGTGGGAAACCATCTTCAGGGCTGCCGACAGTGGGATTCGAACCCACTATCTCCCGAATGCAAGCTCACAGCCGCGTGCCCCTAACCGCAAGGCCAACTCACCCGGTGCCAGTAAATCTACCGACATGAGGCTGACCTATTTGAGCACCTTCAGATACCACCGGACTGAACCAGGATCGAACCGTACGTTCGGTCTGAATTTATATGAGAGGTCCAGTACCTCCAAAAATACCACTGTGTCAACCAGGTTACGTGCGGCTCTATACCCACACTATAAAAATTAACACCCACACTACATACAAACGTCACCTTACTAATTACCTCAAACTGACTCAAAAATTTCAAAAAAAAAAAAAAATCAAACTGACACACACACAAATATGGCCGACAGAGGAGAGCAAAAGCGCACAGGTATCGGTACTCACTCTCTACCAAGCCCGTATATTTTACGGACCGTCTTCATCCCGAAAATCGCCAAGTACGTAGTTTCTACGGGGTCGCTCATTTAAATAAATATTGTTTGGCTAAACGGTGTTTCCAAGGGTCATTTTGCCTCGTACTGTTAGTAACGATACTGAGCGAGACATGACACTCCATTTGACATATTTTCTACTGTTAGTAACGATACTGAGCGAGACATGACACTCCATTTGACATATTTTCTACTGTTAGTAACGATACTGAGCGAGACATGACACTCCATTTGACATATTTTCTACTGTTAGTAACGATACTGAGCAAGACATGACACTCCATTTGACATATTTTCTACTGTTAGTAACGATACTGAGCAAGACATGACACTCCATTTGACATATTTTCTACTGTTAGTAACGATACTGAGCAAGACATGACACTCCATTTGACATATTTTCTACTGTCAGTAACGATACTGAGCAAGACATGACACTCCATTTGACATATTTTCTACTGTTAGTAACGATACTGAGCAAGACATGACACTCCATTTGACATATTTTCAAGGCTACGCATTTTTCTTGGCAGTATTATCGCGACACATCACCGCACGCGCGTGAATGGAAATGGAAACGCGCCAAAGTTTATCGCGGCATGATATTGAGGATTGGTTCGCTAGAATAGATGAAGATGTAGATGATTTGGAATATGAGGAATTAGGTGCTGGTATATTTGAAGGCATGTATTTGAAAAATACTATACAATAAGTACAGTATAACAAAATAATGGGCGATTACAAAACAGTACAATTTCCTCTACCATTCCACAGTTCTGTCTCCAAGCGGGTTATACTGAATGCGCTGATCACTCAAATCATATTTGGTGGTTTAGGTACGTTCTTCTACAACCAAGAAGTATGCTGCTAGGATATGCAACGTTTACAGTGTGAGCAATGAAGTGTTGCGCTGTGCATGCTGCCATGTTTCAAAATGTATCACAAGAAGAAACATTATGATTCCATGTAGTAATGTACATAAAACTGATAACAATGGTGTAAAACATGCTATAAATTCAGCCCATAGTGATACTAAGTGTGACGAGCCCACGGTGTAAGGGTAGCGTGCCTATCTCTTACCCGGAGGCACGGGATTCGATTCCCAGCCGGGTTCATGGATTTTTACCTGGATCATAGGGTTGGTTCGAGATCCACTTAGCTTACGTGATTACAATTGAGGAGCTATCTGACGGTTAGAGGCGGCCCCGGTCTAGAAAGCCAAGAATAACGGCCACAAGATCCCTCATGCTGAACATGCTGGCAATCTGCAGGCCTTCGGGCTGAGCAGCGGCCGCTTGGTAGACCATGGCGCTTCGGGGCTGTTATGCTATGGGTTTAGTGAAAATGAGTGCAATGATACAACCTTATGAACGGTGATTCTTTGTTGGACTTTTGTTGTGACATTTACGTAGTCAAAAACTCCTCTGTAAAATCTGAGATTTATTGAAAATATTTTTTTTTATTTAGACTATGTGTTATTGCAGAAGAATAGACCTTCGAAATTATATGTTTCATTAAAGTTTGTATCACAATTACAACACAAAATAAATTTAAATTTGGCAAATAATGCCTGGTTTCCAGGGACATGTACATAAAGATGGTCTGGTAGTGAGAGTGTTAAGCACATGGGTTATATGTGTTGGTTGCGAATTTTTTGCTGTTCTATTGAAATTTTCAACGTTGGTCACATGTTTACTCATAAATATTTGCTTCTTCCTAATGAAGAAGGCTATTCCTAGGGAGAATTGAATATTTTGAACACAGTAGTTTCTGAAGACCAAATCGAGGGGGGTTAACGTACCCATCAAGTATATCTTTTTTTTTTTTTTTTGCTAGGGGCTTTACGTCGCACCGACACAGATAGGTCTTATGGCGACGATGGGACAGGAAAGGCCTAGGAGTTGGAAGGAAGCGGCCGTGGCCTTAATTAAGGTACAGCCCCAGCATTTGCCTGGTGTGAAAATGGGAAACCACGGAAAACCATTTTCAGGGCTGCCGATAGTGGGATTCGAACCTACTATCTCCCGGATGCAAGCTCACAGCCGCGCGCCTCTACGCGCACGGCCAACTCGCCCGGTATCAAGTATATCAATATAACTTGGAACTGAGGTGCACAAAGTATTTGGTATGTCCCTGTCAGATAAATTCAAGATCGTATTTATAAATTCATACAATCCTAAGAATGTCACAAAAATCTTGGCTTTGGAATCAATGCAGTTGGCAGATTCCACAGTCATTTGTGATCACGGTTTTTAAAAAATAGAAGACGTAGCTGGACAATGTAGATATTTGGGTGAATATTTTAACAAATCTTTTTTCCAAAATTCACATCGAATTGTGTATTCAACAAAGTGTTTTAAAGAGAGTAGACGTACTCCATAGAGAAGAAACTGGCGTAAATTTTGCAAGAGGTCCAGGAAAGTTGCAGTGCACGTGGAGCGGAAATAGTGAAGTACAGAAATAATTTACATTTGTAATATATTCTAGTCCGCCTCTGTGGTGTAGTGGTTAGTGTGGTTAGTGTGATTAGCTGCCACCCCCAGAGGCCCGGGTTCGATTTATAACGGTTCAAATCCCGTTACAAGATGATAGCTGTATTTTTATTATTTTATTATCTTATCTGTATTATTATTATTATTATTATTATTATTATTATTATTATTATTATTATTATTATTATTATTATACCGGGCGGTACACCTCCACGCCGCGAATTCAAATATTGCGCCAGTTGAAACCTCTCTACAGGAGAAACTCTGAACTTTAAAATCTGTATTACATCAAAGATTTCTCAGAAGATGTCTCTACTGTAAATTTTGAAGTGTTCTGAACTATGTCTATTTCGATTTGTATTTGTTTGCTCTGTAGCAAGAAGTGTGGACATTCTCTTCTAGATGGCACTACTTAAGAACTATAATTGTGCACCCTAGTGCGAAGTGAAGGAACTGTTTTTTTGAAGACGTTTTGTGTTCATAAGTTTTTGACCTTACTAAATTTTGTTCTGTGGTTTGTGGGTTGGCAACATTAATCATTTCTACCCGCTTGTTTTGAATTTAGCCAATCCCGAATTTCTCTAATTAATTTTAACCAATAACGTATGTCTTCTCCGATATGGATATGTTGCTTTACGCTATCCAATAAAGTTGAAGGGGGTGTGGGTACTCATTCTTGAAAGGTCTCGAATGTTCCACGAGGGTATTTAAACTGCTGATTTTCTTGTCTCGGTGCCACTTCAGTAACATCTTTCGCAGTGTGTGAACATATATAGCAGGGGGCGGGAAGCGCCTCTTTCTCCAAGGAGCAAGTTCATCTACAAGGTAATGGCCGTTTAATAACCTTATTTCTTGCTAGCTCAGCAGTTTAACCCTCGGGGCAGGTTCGAAACTTTTCCCATGTAACCTGTCTTTAAAATGTAATAGACATTTGGTAAAAATTCCGTCTCTTTAACTACAAATTGGGATAGAGAGTGCCTAACCCTCTCGAGCTCCCATTCATATTGTTCGAGGTGACTACGTTTTTATAACCGTTTTTCTTCTCTTCGCAATGTAATAAAGTTTTCTTATCGTGTCACCTCCTTAGTATGGGATTAGCCCTTGCGTAAGCGGCCTAGTGCCAAGTAGGTTTCAAAAGTGTATTAGGAGTGCAAGCGTCGCCTCCATTCTATTTTGTATTATGGGCCAGCAACTTAACCTGATGTTTTATTTTCCTCATGTAAAGGCCCTGCAGGTTGGGTATCAAATACCCCTGTTTCTTGGTGTGCCTTAAGGGCGGATAGAAATGGAGTTTGTGTAGCCTTTGATAGGCTTGTCAAATTGAGAGCGGGTCTGCTCTTTTTCTTAACGTTGTAATTAGGAGCAAGTGCTCCTTGTACTTAGGGGTTTTCTGCCCTTTATCTATTGTGGTGGTGAGCTGAGAGCACAGAAATTAATCTTGGGGCTCGAAGCCCAAATCTTGTAACTATTGTAATTTCTTAAATTGTTTTCCTGCTACTTGGTACCTGTTACTCTATTGTTGTTATCTGTTGATTTTGAAAAGAAAATATAACCTTGGTTAAAATTTTAAATTAACTTTAATTTCGTAAGTTGAGACCTATTCTACCCAGCACCTTCTTTCACCTCTGCAAATCCACTAAACATCGTAACAATTATTATTATTATTATTATTATTATTATTATTATTATTATTATTATTATTATTGTCAGTATTATTATTACTTTATCTATAATATTATTGCTATTATTGAAATTATCATTCTTATTCAATTCAATTTTGCAATGCTTGTCGCTTGCAGGATTGTACTTAGATGTATGCATATATACGTATGTGTAGAATAACACTCAATACATGTACAGTGAGAATTGTTATATATATATCAGATGTTGGATATGGCATCGTTACATTGTGCAATACTACTGGCGATTCTGCCAAGTCATTGCTACGTCATGGCTACGTCATCGTGAGCTTTTAGCAATGCGCTCAAGAGACTCAGCCGCCCCAGGGGATTTCACCATTACATGCAACGGTTTGAGGCGTTGTGGGAGTATATCATTGTTATTTCTGGAGATTACGTAGCTGTGTCAACCAACGTCTATATAGGGTGGCTGCATATTGTAGCGTCAGTCATTAGTTAAACGGAAGCTGAACAGTGAAGAAGTCTACGAGATGAAGAGTCCTCAGTCTTTCAGTCAACGAGTGTGAACGAGAGATGGAGAAGACTCAGTAAGCCATTAATCATTGGTCATTGAGAGAGTGAGGCCAAAGTTGGTCCGTTACTTAGTTGAAGACACGGACGCAAGGGCTTACCATGAAGTCAGAGAGGGCAACCCTGGACCTGCCAAGAGGTAATACCATATTGACTTACAAAGAAGTCAGATGATATGGAGAAGAAGCAGTCACAAGGATGTATCACCAAGTTAGGCGTGACACATCTACAGTAAACACCAGATCAAAGGAATACGTCGTAATTACACTCAAAGTGTTGAAGGTACAGTCAAGTGAATCAGTGAGGGAAATATTTCGCATAAATTGTTAAATGTCCGATCAAGAAGAATTCAAATTCATGCCTAGTTTTTTTTTTAAGTTGCAATGTCATAATTTCATATTTTCATCTGTTTTATCGCAACACGACACTAGTTTTTATATATTATTTTAAGAATATATTTTGTTCTATCAAACGAATTCATAGTTTTATTTCAATGACAGTAAAATATTTTAACCTCAAAATTAATGGGGAAACCGAACGCCAATCTCCTTTTCCCAGAACTTATATGGTATGTTGTCAAAAGTAAGCTTATTACCCCACACGCTGTCAAAAGGACTGTATCGCGATTGACCTGTCTAAAGCATTTGATAGGGTGGATCATGGGAGACTACTGGCAAAAATGAGTGCAATTGGACTAGACAAAAGAGTGACTGAATGGGTTGCTATATTTCTAGAAAATAGATCTCAGAGAGTTAGAGTAGGTGAAGTTTTGTCTGACCCGGTAATAGTTGAGAGGGGAGTTCCTCAGGGCAGTGTTATCGGACCTTTATGTTTTCTTATATATATCAATGATATGAGTAAAGGAGTGGAATCGGAGGTAAGACTTTTTGCGGATGATGTTATTCTCTATAGAGTGATAAATACACTGACTGACAGAGCAAATGCAACACCAAGAAGGAGTGGTTCGAAAGGGATGAAAGTTGGGAAAAAAACAGAGACGGCACGGACGAATAATTGATGTTTATTTCAAACCGATATGCAGGTTACACAATGCGCACGGCATCGACTCAGTAGGATGTAGGACCACCGCGAGCGGCGATGCACGCAGAAACACGTCGAGGTACAGAGTCAATAAGAGTGCGGATGGTGTCCTGAGGGATGGTTCTCCATCCTCTGTCAACCATTTGCCACAGTTGGTCGTCCGTACGAGGCTGGGGCAGAGTTTACAAACGGCGTCCAATGATATCCCACACGTGTTCGATTGGTGAGAGATCCGGAGAGTACGCTGGCCACGGAAGCATCTGTACACCTCGTAGAGCCTGTTGGGAGATGCGAGCAGTGTGTGGGCGGGCATTATCCTGCTGAAACAGAGCATTGGGCAGCCCCTGAAGGTGAAGGTACGGGAGTGCCACCGGCCGCAGCACATGCTGCACGTAGCGGTGGGCATTTAACGTGCCTTGAATACGCACTAGCGGTGACGTGGAATCATACGCAATAGCGCCCCAAACCGTGATGCCGCGTTGTCTAGCGGTAGGGCGCTCCACAGTTACTGCCGGATTTGACCTTTCTCCACGCCGACGCCACACTCGTCTGCGGTGACTATCACTGACAGAACAGAAGCGTGACTCATCGGAGAACACGACGTTCCGCCATTCCCTCATCCAAGTCTCTCTAGCGCGGCACCATGCCAGGCGTGCACGTCTATGCTGTGGAGTCAATGGTAGTCTTCTGAGCGGGCGCCGGGAGTGCAGGCCTCCTTCAACCAATCGACGGGAAATTGTTCTGGTCGATATTGGAACAGCCAGGGTGTCTTGCACATGCTGAAGAATGGCGGTTGACGTGGCGTGCGGGGCTGCCACCGCTTGGCGGCGGATGCGCCGATCCTCGCGTGCTGACGTCACTCGGGCTGCGCCTGGACCCCTCGCACGTGCCACATGTCCCTGCGCCAACCATCTTCGCCAGAGGCGCTGCACCGTGGACACATCCCTGTGGGTATCGGCTGCGATTTGACGAAGCGACCAACCTGCCCTTCTCAGCCCGATCACCATACCCCTCGTAAAGTCGTCTGTCTGCTGGAAATGCCTCCGTTGACGGCGGCCTGGCATTCTTAGCTATACACGTGTCCTGTGGCACACGACAACACGTTCTACAATGACTGTCGGCTGAGAAATCACGGTACGAAGTGGGCCATTCGCCAACGCCGTGTCCCATTTATCGTTCGCTACGTGCGCAGCACAGCGGCGCATTTCACATCATGAGCATACCTCAGTGACGTTAGTCTACCCTGCAATTGGCATAAAGTTCTGACCACTCCTTCTTGGTGTTGCTCTGTCAGTCAGTGTATGTTGTAAGATTGTGAGCAACTGCAACGTGACCTCGAAAATGTTGTGAGATGGACAGCAGGCAATGGTATGTTGATAAACGGGGTTAAAAGTCAGGTTGTGAGTTTCACAAATAGGAAAAGTCCTCTCAGTTTTAATTACTGCGTTGATGGGGTGAAAGTTCCTTTTGGGGATCATTGTAAGTATCTAGGTGTTAATATAAGGAAAGATCTTCATTGGGGTAATCACATAAATGGGATTGTAAATAAAGGGTACCGATCTCTGCACATGGTTATGAGGGTGTTTAGGGATTGTAGTAAGGATGTAAAGGAGAGGGCATATAAGTCTCTGGTAAGACCCCAACTAGAGTATGGTTCCAGTGTATGGGACCCTCACCAGGATTACCTGATTCAAGAACTGGAAAAAATCCAAAGAAAAGCAGCTCGATTTGTTCTGAGTGATTTCCGACAAAAGAGTAGCGTTACAAAAATGTTGCAATGTTTGGGTTGGGAAGAATTGAGAGAAAGAAGAAGAGCTGCTCGACTAAGTGGTATGTTCCGAGCTGTCAGCGGAGAGATGACGTGGAATGACATTAGTAGACGAATAAGTTTGAAAGGCGTTTATAAAAGTAGGAAAGATCACAATATGAAGATAAAGTTGGAATTCAAGAGGACAAACTGGGGCAAACATTCATTTATAGGAAGGGGAGTTAGGGACTGGAATAACTTACCAAGGGAGATGTTCAATAAATTTCCAATTTCTTTGAAATCATTTCGGAAAAGGCTAGGAAAGCAACAGATAGGGAATCTGCCACCTGGGCGACTGCCCTAAATGCAGATCAGTATTGATTGATTGAGTTATTAGTGTTAAATTATTACAGATTCCCGGCTCTGCCATGAAATTTGAAAAAGTGGTACGAGGGCTGGAACGGAATCCACTCAGCCTCGGGAGGTCAACTGAGTAGAGGGGGGTTCGATTCCCTCCTCAGCCATCCTGGAAGCGGTTTTCCGTGGTTTCCCACTTCTACTCCAGGCAAATGCCGGGATGGTACCTAACTTAAGGCCACGGCCGCTTCCTTCCCCCTTCCTTGTTTATCCCTTCCAAACTTCCCATCCCCCACAAGGCCCCTGTTCAGCATAGCAGGTGCGGCCGCCTGGGCGAGGTACTGGTCATCCTCCCCAGTTGTATTCCCAGACCCAGAGTCTGAAGCTCCAGAACACTGCCCTTGAGGCGGTAGAGGTGGGATCCCTCGCTGAGTTCGAGGAAAAAACCGACCCTGGCGAGAAAACACATTACGAACGAACGAATATATTCTATTGGTAAATGGTTGCATGTTTTATGTCAGTGTGTGTGACTTGAATGTTCCAGCTGACTAGAAAATGGACAGAAATCGCAAGAATGTGTCAGTAAAGTGCAAGCCTATAATTACTCACGGAAAGGAGAGAAACGGTGTGGATGTGCATTGTGTGTCAGAATGAACAAATATTTATGATCAGTTTATGGTTTTAAAAGGTGTTAAAGGTTTCTTCATTTAAACGAGTATGTTATTCAAGTGCACCGGCCGCGCGGTGTAGGGTTGAATGCCTGCTTCTTACCCGGATGCCCGCTCTCGATTCCCAATCAAGTCAGGGATCTTTACCTGGATCTGAGGGCTGGTTCGAGGTCCACTCAGCCTATGTGATTACAAATGAGGAGCTATCTGACGGTGGAGATAGAGGCCCTAGTCTAAAAAGCCAAGAGCAGCGGCCGAGAGGATTCGTCGTGCTGACCACACGTCACTTCGTTGTCTGCAGGCCTTCGGTCTAAACAGCGGTCGCTTGGTAGGCCATGGCCCTTCGGAGCTGTTGCACCATGGGAAATCGGGGAATGTTATTCAAGTGAAGCGGATGCGTATCGCCTCCAAATCCCACCTAAAATATGGCGTCATCAGTGCTACAGTATGACCTGGACATCACGACGACAGGGATAGTATTTAAAAGTTAATGTACAGTATTCATGACGAGTACCTATTGTAATTGAAATTCTTAGTGACGTCTTCTGTAAGTCTCAGTAGCTGGTGAGTCGTGGCGTGCTCTTTTCCGAAGCATATGTCTGCGATTGAGTTCGTCAATAATAGACTGTAGGGATAGGAGAGAGATATGTCTGCGATCGAGTTCATTAATAATACACTGTAAGGATAGGAGAAAAATATGCTTTTAATTTTGTAGGAACGTAGGGTTGAATTGTGGTTTAGGTAGCATAATCCTTTGCAGTTTTCCAGCTTCCTGGTAAAAAGTTCGAAACGAACTATAGCGTAAATGGCCTTCTTGCGCCGGTTCTTTAAAAACGCTACTGAATCTCGTACAGCTCGGAAGTTTTCCGAGTTCTTGAGTCTCTTAATGTAGGACATAGACTTCAGCAGGTGTTTCGAATTTAAAGTCCATAAGCGCGTGGGGTCGATCTATTTGAGCAAACTCTCCTCTACGTCGCGTCGTCTAAGTAGTCCTCGTTAGAAAGTTCGTCATTGGGAGAGCACGTTGTGTTCCACCTGTCTACCAATGCTTCGTCCGATTCGTTGGCTGAATGGTCATCGTATTAGCCTTCGGTTCAGAGGGTCCCGGGTTCGATTCCCGACCGGGTCGGGAATTTTAACCTTAATTAGTTGATTCCAATGACACGGGGGCTGGATGTATGTGTTGTCTTCATCATCATTTTCATCCTCATCATGACGCGCAGGTCGGCTACGGGAGTCAAAGAGAAAGACCTGCACCTGGCGAGCCAAAACCGTCCTGGGATATCCCGGCACTAAAAGCCATACGACATTTCATTTCACCAAGACTTCAGTCTTTTTCTCGTCGGTGTGAGCTGGTGTCTGCTGTCCGTGCAATGTGGCTATGCATGTCCTAGCATCAGTAACCTTCGAGTGAAGCGATGAACAGAGGCGAAAGAGGCGCTTAATTCAGAGAGCATAGAGTGGAATGCAGCTCTACAGTAATGTTTCAATAGGATACGTAGATTACGTCTGAGGCGATTCCAGATATTTTTCAGGAGAACGTTCCTGGTTTCATTCCACAGGTGTCGAACCCTGTTCTTAATCTTAACTAGCAAATGTACCCGTGCTTCGCTATGGTATTCTACATTGTATATAGATATCGAAGTGAATTTCTGTACACACGCAGTGTGAGATTTTTTTTAATTGCATGTCTCTTATCCGAGAAACAGTATGGGGAGGTACCCTTACGTTGTTTCCAATGTAATGTGCGAGTTGCAAAGTTGTGATGATAATGGCAGGCGCACTAGCCTACTGCACTTCACAATCGAGTTGCGAAATTTTCATTGTAATGGCAGGCCCCCTTGTCTACTGCCGGTCACAATCGATTTGGGTAGATTTCGTTACAATGAAATCTACTTCCAGACACATTCCAATTGAGAAGTTCTCATTATAATGGTAGGCACATTCCCTAATGCCAGTCAAAATTGAGTTGTACTGTTATCATTATTATGAAAGGCCCGTTTCCCTAATGCCAGTCAGCTTACTGCCAGTCTCACTGGAGTTGGTGAGTTTCGATTATAACAGCAGGCCACTTTGCCTAAAGCCAGTCACAATTTAGATGGGTAAATTTGTTTATAATGGCGGGCACACTTGCCTGCTGCTAGACACAATCGGGTAGGGGAGTTTTGAACAACACTGCACGCTCCCTTGCCTTCTGCCAGTGAAATCAAGAAGAGGATTATTCATACAACGGTAGGCCCTCCTTAACTAATGCCAGAAAGGCTACACAGGAGTTGGAGTAGGTCCCCATTCCTACTGCCAATCAAAGTCGATATGGGGAGAATTGATTACAATTGCAGACGCTCCTCCTACTATCCAACTGACGGTCACGATCGATTTGTAAAGGATTATTTAAAAAGCAGACACCCACTTTATAGATCGCTACAAATCGAATTAAAAGAATATATATACACCGATATACGGAACTATATGCACGTTTACAATGCTGCAGAACTTTATTTACAGATTAAGTGCTGTTTAACGATACGTCATATCGACAAACGGATTGCGCCGAAAGACGCCACTTTTAGCGATCTACATGGTTAACACTATGCCATTTTCTCGAATCCCATCTATTTATGGATTAAATTGAATTAGAAACGTTGAATAGGGCTTAATTTGGGTACAGTTTTCACGCTCTGCATTACCTTTCGAATACTCGAATACTTGTACGACAGCTACTGTAGAAACAGCATTTGGTACTCATATTGCCACTGGGCGATCCAATGTTCGTGCCAAATTTGATGATTCTATCTTTACTATAAGTGTGTCAAACTATGAAATATACATGTAAAAAGTACACAATTTACGTACAAGCGATAAATACCGGCAAATCTAACGTATACGGGATAGAGATACGACAAAAAGCCATAGGACCAAGTTGAAGATCACTCCAAATTGAACCGAGATTGCGCATTCCTTTTGTGGTACGACTTCTCGGTAAGCCATCAAATACCTCGAAACGAAGGTCTGCACCGTCATTAAAATTGCCTCCATATTTCGATATTTTTCGGGGGTTAAAAATTGAAAATTTTAAACTCCTTGAAATATTCCCGTCGGTTACAGGCTGAAAGCTATACTTTTGCAAAATTTCAGTTTTCTATCTCGTCTGGCAGATTGCGCCGCCATCTTGATTTGGGGGGGGGGGGGCTAAATATGAGGATTTTCAGGAAATATGTAAGCCCACGAAACCGTATGTTATCGCTTCGGGTAATATCCGACAGCGTTCTTATGCAGAGCCCGAAATTTGACCCCTCCCCAGCGTGACCCCCTCAGGGAATTATGAGAATGTTCGGTTTTCGTATGGATCTATAGGTCACCGGCTTCTCTAGTACCAAGTTTCAAGTTTCTAGATGCCTGGAAGTGCCTCATTAATTCACGTCTATTTTCTTTGTTATACATTTATACTCGTGTGTGTGTGTTTTTATAATATATAGCTCTAGACCGACTTGCATTTATTAATATAGATAAGTTGAAGTACCTCGAGAGGGAGGTTGTTCTTCATAGATTTTCTTTCTGTAGGTTCTACGGTGGAAGTATTAGCTGCATTCCGAATAACCTTAGTGGAAGTTGTTGCCAGTAGGTCGATGTCTGCTGCGGAGCGAATGCTGAGATTGCCATTGAGAGATTCGTTTAGGGTACTGTGACTGAGCTGCCAGTCGACAGAGCGGGCGTGAAGTAGAATGACGTCAGGAATGTACGCAGATTTTGCATGCGGTGTTAGTAGGACGGGTCGGAGTTTGTTTTCTAGACATTCACGAGCCTATGACAAGGTCTGACATGACGGGCTAATTTACAAAATGAAACAATTCGGTTTTTCACCCTGGTTCATTGCTCTCATTATGAGCTTCCTCTCCGAGATGAAATTTTAAGTCACGGTCAGAAAAGCGCTATCCTCTGCCCACACAATCATGCCGGCGTGCCATAGGGCAGTTTATCACGTCTATCCTTTTTAAATTCTACATTTCCGACATGCCAAAACCTCCAAAAGCTAAACTTTACTCATAATAAAGGCGTAAGACTTTTAGTGCCGGGAGTGTCCGAGGACAAGTTCGGCTCGGCAGATGCAGGTCTTCTGATATGACGTCCGTAGGGGACCTGCGCGCCGTAATGAGGATGAAATGATGACGAAGACGGCACGCACATCCAGCCCCCGTGACAGTGAAATTAACCAATTAAGGTTAAAATTCCCTATCCTGCCGGGAATCGAACGCGGGACCCCTGTGACCAAAGGCCAGCACGCTAACCATTGTGGCTACTCCAACCACTACTCTTATACCTTCATATCTTCCACACAATATAAATAACATTTGTTTGAGCGCCAGTTGCTTTTTTAAGAAAAACAACAAAATTCGGTAGAGCATACCTCTTATATCAATTATCTCAAGGCGTGAGGTGATAAACTCACATATCTGGCAATATACAGGGATATGGATCAGGACAATATTAAATTACTGTTGCATTTCCACAACTGAGGATTGTACATGGAACTGGAATCACTTATTATAATTAAAATAAAACTGAGTTTATGACTATAATTTACGTCACAATGAACAATCATTGACGTCTTTTAATTTAACAAAAGAAATATATCGTGAGATTTGCGGCACTAAGAAAAGGAAAATTTAATCTAAACAAAAAAAAAGCTATTGGCATGAACTTGAAGTGAGATGTGATATCGCCGCTGATTACATTCTTCTTCATGTTATGAATGCATAACATGTCTGATGCTTTAATTACCTGCTGTCTGCATACACCGCTGTTGAACTGGAAATTCCAGGGAAAACCGATGAGCTGAAGTCGGGAGCCGTCTGCTGTTATCTTCTTATATAACAAGGAGTTGGCCTACATACCATGTACGCGTGTAGGGAGCTCCAATGTAATTACGTCCACTCAATATATTATAAGAAATTGGAAAATATTCTTGAAACATCTTGTGAAGTCCATCCTCACAAGAAGATGATGTTTCTTTATCAGCATAGTACCCGTCTCTGCTCGGATACAACCACCACTTGTAGACCTCCTCGATTATTACAAGACCTCTTGAAAACACAAGTCTTAGCTCTGACCATCACACTAAGACCACTTCTTCCATTTGATACATCTGACTGTTACAAATGATCTGCACGATATCACCTGAACGATATGAACTGAGTACCTCTCACCACCGTCGCCTCGACTTATAAAACCTCGCGATGACGACTCATCTCCCTACTCACTGTTCATCCCTTCCACTTCCACATACAGTAGCTGGCGAATACTGACACTAGGTCGCAATCACGTGCCCACGCACTGATGTCATCAGTCAAGTGTTGTCTAAGCGTACCCAAGCGGCTTGAGAATGACTAAGCTGAATGCGTCACCGGAAAATCTACTTGCACAGTTAAACATAGCCTCGATTGCAAAATACTATGCCAGCTCATCCAGCCAGAGTTACAAGCCACAGCATGACAATATGAAACCAACAAATCTCACTTACTACAATACAGAATAATTACAAATCAATTTCACTTAACCTATGATTAAATACAATAATATACGTGATACCTAATGATTACAGTCTAAATGATGAGAAACAGAATATATAAAATCTAATGAATCGGGTTAATAATAATAATAATAATAATAATAATAATAATAAATACTGAATGGAATCTGTAACCTTGTTGTACGGTTACACAACGCCTCCCTCATGAAATAATCGATTAAATGAATCGATTGATTCATGAAATATATACATAATCACCTGAAATCGAGTACACCATAGATACATGTATAAAAATGCCCTTTACAAATTGGGTACATAGTATCATCCATCTGGATGTTCGTTGTTACACATATAAAACTTTGATCAATTATCATTTTCACTTTGATTATACAGTATTATTTACATACAGATTACATTTCTTTCTCACTTCTGTCGTTTCAAACGTTCATTTAGTGTCCAAAAGTAATTCTCGAAGACATTTCATTATATACACTTTCTCCAAGCACTGGAGTTTATTGCACTGACGTGCTTACTTAATATCACAACACACGCTAATTTCACTGAAGTCCTGTTCGCAATGCCAGCTTCATAAAATATGGTGAATTAACATAGTAATGAGAATTAATCAACAAACTCACATGATATATTTCTTAAGATTTCTTATATTGTATGTGCCTACGATATTTCCTTCCTTGTCTTCTAATGAATAAGCACATTTCCCAATCCGTTTCACTACGGTGAAGTATCCCTGATATAACAAGAAAAACTTAGAAAATTGACCAGCTTCTGCTGATGACGGGAGTGGCACTCTGAGTAAAACCTTGTCACCAAGCTCAAATTCATCCAATATAGTCTTACAAAAATTATCATGCACAATCTTACCGTGTTATCCTTCTTAGGTATAATAACAATTGGATTTAAATTAGGACTACATGATGGTTCAATTATATTATAATCTAGCATAATGTCAATCTGCTCTTCAACAGCGCTAGCGTATTTTAACGGAATGGGATATTTCGGTCCTACAAAAGTTGAGTTATCAAGAACATTAAATTTGTGTTCGTAAAGATGTGTTCTACCAGGCCGGTCACTAAAAACATCACTCTGTGATATCAATAATTCACATAATTCGTCCCTCTGACTCTCCGCTAAATTACATTTCTCCACTGTCTCATACAATTCATCTCTAGAATCTCTAGAATCTCTCTGTATAGACACATGGCAGACATCAATATTTTTCCTAATATTAGGAATTTCACAAGGCCCTTCCGTACTAGAACACACTTTATTCGCACTAATTTCTGACAAAACATCATATGGTAATCTGACTTCCCTGCTACTCTTTCTCCAAAATAAGATTGACATTACACAGATCAAAATTTAATTTAGCCTTGTGACACGTTAACCAGTCGGTACCTAAAATAACGGCATAAACTAAATTAGGCACAACTAAGCATGGTTGGAAAATACATTCTCCACTTATGTTAATGGGGACAGCTATTTGTTTATTCACTCTTTGAGACTTGTTCCCAACAGCTGTTACGATGAACGTATTCCTCACTGGAATTTCCGCTACCTCATACTTCTCTCTCAAAACTTCCTCATACAGCTTGGAATTTACACATGACTTCTCACTACCAGAGTCCAACAAAATCTTAACTTTTCTGCCCCATATCAGCAGTTCAATCGTCGGTGTAACAGTAACACTACTTAAATTATCCTCATTACATAATATAAGATCACTTAACAAATCTTGCCTTATATCTAAATTTAAATTACACTTATAAAATTTATTGTCTACGATTAAGTCGTTACTTAAAACATTTGAATTATTGCTACTTAGGTCACAATCATGTTCACTTACAACTATAGGCTGGTCGACATTAACATACTTATCTACCTTATACGTGAACTCACCATTTACGGACTGTCTCAGTGACCTGTTTATACAGTCCGTTGCGCGTTTAAAGTACTTGGTTCGGTTACGACTTGTTGGTTACACACCTCAGTCGACCTCCCCTGTTGCCTATTTCCTCTAGCGTCATTATTATTATTATTATTATGGCCTGTATTCTCCCGCCTCGCAGCTTCTGGTTGATTACCATAATCACGCCTCCCAGTGCTGAAATTTTCCGAACTATTTTGATAATTTCTCTCCATGTGGAAATTATTATTAGGTCTCTCCTGATATTCTCTTCTGTAGTTACGATTATTCATAGGCCTGTCCTGATTATTAGATTGGTTACCCCTTCCTTCTACATTCCTATTTAGTGTTCTACTATTATTCAAGCTACTACCTAAAGCATCAAAACTTTCCAACAAAATCTCCATTTCCTTAATAGTCTCCACTCTTTGCATACAAAGAGCTTCTCTTATTCTATCGGGATAGTGCTTAGCCATAAGTCTAACTATATCAGCCTCAGGTCCAATACATTCTAAATTTCTCCACACCAAAACATGAGCCAAAAAGTATTCAGTCATTCTAACACCCTCGTTAGAATTATACCTGCCAAACATTACTCTCTCTCTCTCTCTACTCTGAACACCTTCACTCCAAAATTTAGCCATGAATTTCTCCTTAAATTCAGTTAGACTAGACATCGAGCTTTTATATACTTGAATCCAAGACTTAGTCTCTCCTACTAAAGCATTAGATAAGATCTCCAATACAGTTTCCCACCTAATAATATTGTCTCTTAATTGAACAGCAAATTTCTTCTCTACTACTCTCATAAATTCCATCGGGTTGAATTCTTTCCCAGAAAACTTAGGTAAATCATGATCTCTAGTGATTAAACCATTATTTACAATTATTTCACCTACATTCTTACTATCACGCACTTCTTGCTGGAGTACTCTCTGGCAACTCAGAAATTTTTCTTCCACTGTTTCCTCAGCCTTTTCTTGAATTTTTCTTAATTCCTCCTGTAATTTTTCTTCCGATTCTCTCACCTTCTGTGATAATGATTTTTGTTCACTCTCTAGATCACCTACTTCTCCAAGTTTTCTTTCCACATGTTCTACCCTACTAATACATTTCCTAGTTTCTTGCCCCACTGTATTGGTTATCTTTTCAAACCTTTCTTCTACTAACTCATGGATTTCTCCTTTATTAGACTCGATCTTGGCGCCTAATTCATCAATCTGTTTGATGCATGTCTCACTAATTTGCTCGATTTCAGTATGGAGATTGCTCCGGCCCAATTCCATCTCAGCTCTGATGTCACTACACTCCCTATTTACCTTACTTTCTAAATTATTAATTTGCTTACTTATTTCTAACACCTTATGATCTATCTTATTACTAACATCATCAATTTTCTTATTAATACTATTTATGACATTACTCTGAGCTTCAATTTTCCCACTCATAATATTATTCTGAGATTCAATTTTCTCACTCATAATATTATTCTGAGATTCAATTTTCTCACTAATAACCGTTTCAATTTTCTCACTCATAATATTATTCTGAGATTCAATTTTCTCACTAATAATATTATTCTGAGATTCAATTTTCTCACTAATGATATTATTCTGCTCAGCCATTTTGGACATCAGCAAATTAAATAAACCAAGGTCAATCACCCCTTTACTTTGATCTTGCGTGACAGCGTTTTCCTCAGTTTCTACTATTTTCTGACTTTCAGCAGGTCCCATCTTAGTCACCAACTTCCTATTTATGTTACCACCTTGGATTTCCTTGGACACAATAACCTCAGCCTCATCACCTGACTGCATATTGCTATCCTTGTCCATCTTCGGTTTCCTACTAATTTTTCGCGATCTCAAAGCTATTTCCCCTTGCAATTCCTCTGACATTACCCCTTAAATACAAACTTCAACAAAATGACCTTCCTAACATTACTCGGTGAATTTAACATGTGCGTACTCATTAAAAGAACTGATCCATGTATATTGCAATTCAGAAACACTTTTTCTGAACCTTTCGAGCCCCACGTTGCTGGCGACACGTTGTGGCTACTCCAACCACTACTCTTATACCTTCATATCTTCCACACAATATAAATAACATTTGTTTGAGCGCCAGTTGCTTTTTTAAGAAAAACAACAAAATTCGGTAGAGCATACCTCTTATATCAATTATCTCAGGGCGTGAGGTGATAAACTCACATATCTGGCAATATACAGGGATATGGATCAGGACAATATTAAATTACTGTTGCATTTCCACAATTGAGGATTGTACATGGAACTGGAATCACTTATTATAATTAAAATAAAACTGAGTTTATGACTATAATTTACGTCACAATGAACAATCATTGACGTCTTTTAATTTAACAAAAGAAATATATCGTGAGATTTGCGGCACTAAGAAAAGGAAAATTTAATCTAAACAAAAAAAAAGCTATTGGCATGAACTTGAAGTGAGATGTGATATCGCCGCTGATTACATTCTTCTTCATGTTATGAATGCATAACATGTCTGATGCTTTAATTACCTGCTGTCTGCATACACCGCTGTTGAACTGGAAATTCCAGGGAAAACCGATGAGCTGAAGTCGGGAGCCGTCTGCTGTTATCTTCTTATATAACAAGGAGTTGGCCTACATACCATGTACGCGTGTAGGGAGCTCCAATGTAATTACGTCCACTCAATATATTATAAGAAATTGGAAAATATTCTTGACACATCTTGTGAAGTCCATCCTCACAAGAAGATGATGTTTCTTTATCAGCATAGTACCCGTCTCTGCTCGGATACAACCACCACTTGTAGACCTCCTCGATTATTACAAGACCTCTTGAAAACACAAGTCTTAGCTCTGACCATCACACTAAGACCACTTCTTCCATTTGATACATCTGACTGTTACAAATGATCTGCACGATATCACCTGAACGATATGAACTGAGTACCTCTCACCACCGTCGCCTCGACTTATAAAACCTCGCGATGACGACTCATCTCCCTACTCACTGTTCATCCCTTCCACTTCCACATACAGTAGCTGGCGAATACTGACACTAGGTCGCAATCACGTGCCCACGCACTGATGTCATCAGTCAAGTGTTGTCTAAGCGTACCCAAGCGGCTTGAGAATGACTAAGCTGAATGCGTCACCGGAAAATCTACTTGCACAGTTAAACATAGCCTCGATTGCAAAATACTATGCCAGCTCATCCAGCCAGAGTTACAAGCCACAGCATGACAATATGAAACCAACAAATCTCACTTACTACAATACAGAATAATTACAAATCAATTTCACTTAACCTATGATTAAATACAATAATATACGTGATACCTAATGATTACAGTCTAAATGATGAGAAACAGAATATATAAAATCTAATGAATCGGGTTAATAATAATAATAATAATAATAATAATAATAATAATAATAATAATAATAATAATAAATACTGAATGGAATCTGTAACCTTGTTGTACGGTTACACCATTTAGCCATGGAGCTGTAAAACTTTACTTATATGCTGACGATACTGCTCTTTCAGCAGGGCCACGAAGAGCCTGAAAATGAAAGACTCCCTAGGCCTCCGTACGTAATACCGTCGGGGTCGCAAAAAAAAAAAAAAAAAAGGAGAGAGAGAGAGAGAGAGAGAGAGATTTGACCAATGGAGTTCGGATAGGATAAACGAAAGTGATGAGCCTGGTGCAAGTAAGTGGTAGCAATGCCAGGACTCAGCTAAGGGCCCCGTGGTTGCCAACTTACACTCCCAAGTTGAGAGCCCCTGGAGCCCTTTTAGTCGCCTCTTACGACAGACAGGGGACACCGTGGGTGTTATTTTACCGCCCCCATCCACGGAGGTGATACAACTGGGAAATGAGATTTGTGTTTTGAAGAGCATTGATCCGTGAGGCTGGAACGGCTGTTGGAGCGCGCTCTGTCTTCAACAGGTGGTCGGCTGATTGAGGCTTTGTCATGATGATGTTATCGCACACAATGACCAAGTTCATTTCACAACAAAGCGTATTTCCTGTCTCATTACATAGCGAACTCAGTCTCGCTATGAATGACGCAGTACTTGGCTTTGCTGTCGTCCAGCGTTTCGAAGTGTCCTTGTATAAGTATCAATATCCCGTCAGCTGCTACCGTTCTATTAGAACAGAATGATATAACAATACTCTTCAGGCCACCCGCACAACGAGCGGGTTGCTAACTGCACTTACAAGCTTTCCTTTGGGAGATGAACGGTTCAAATAAACACAGTCGAAAGCCTGAAGAGGTTTTCCACAATTCGCCATTTAATCCTGGCAGTCCGGCTTCATGGCTAAATGGTTAGTGTGATGGTCTTTGGTGAAAAAAGTCCCGGGTTCGATTCACAGCCGGGTGGGCGATTTTAACCTTCATTGGTTAATTCCGGTCGTTTGTGCAAGTGATTATTGTTTTAAGAGGAAGTAAAACTGGGCAACTGTCCTCTACTTACATAAATCGGAGGGAAAATGGAAAAGCTACATTTCGAACCGGGCGAGTAGACCGCGCGATTAGGGGAGCGCAGCTGTGAGCTTACATCCGGGAGATAGTGGGTTCGAGCCCCACTGTCGGCAGCCCTGAAGATGGTTTTCCATGGTTTCCCATTTTCACACCAAGCAAATGCTGGGGATGTGCCTTAACTAAGGTCACGCCGCTTCCTTCCCACCCCTAGGCCTTTCCTATCCCATCATCGCTATAAGGGGGACATGACAGAAACCTTCCAGTAGGGTGTATTTGCATGTGATATTGTCATACATCCGGGTGTCTCCTGGGCAACGGACTAGGACTCTTCCTAGATGGCTGATTCTCTCACACCAGAAGCAGAACCAATCTTAAATTGTATTTTAAGAAACGGCTCTTTTCAGAGCCATCCATGACAATAATATCCATAAATATTGAAGGATTGTCAGCTGCCAAAGAAAAACTCTTGCAAAAACTATGCCAAGATCAGAAATGTGACCTCTTGTGCATTCCGGAAACGCATAGGGATGAATATCAGAAACGTCCAAAGATTCCAGGAATGATTTTAGTTGCAGAAAGGCCACATGCAAAATATGGCAGTACTGTATTTGTAAAGCCAGACCTCCAGATCAGCAGTAATCATCATACTCAAGATAACGACACCGAAATAATCACTGTGGAGCTAACCAACATTAGCATTACATCTTGTACAAGCCTCCAAATGAAAAGTTCTCTTTCTCACCACCTGCAAATTTTGGTAATCAAACAAAGTCAATAGTAATCGGTGACTTTAACAGCCGCAGTCACATCTGGAGATATGCTCAAGAAGATGAGAATGGAGAGATCGTCATTTCATGGGCTGAAACACAGGAGCTTTCCCTTATTCACGACAGTAAGCTTCCCTCCTCCTTCAACAGTGGAAGATGGCACCGAGGGTATAACCCAGATCTTATCTTTGTGATCAACTGCTTTGTGCAGCAATGTTCTAAAGAAATGGGTTCACCAATCCCAAGAACACAACACCGGCCACTAATATGTCACCTCTCTTCATCCATAAGACCACACGAAGTTCGGTTCAGATGGAGATATAACTTTCGAAAGGCTGACTGGAAAACGTTTTTCGGTATGTTGGATGAGAGGATAAAAACGGTCTCTCCTATACCCCAAGATTATGACAAATTCATTGATATCGTGAAATTCTGTTCACGGGCATCAATTCCCAGAGGCTGCAGGACACGCTACCTTCAAGGTATAACTCGTGAAACAACTGCTCTGCTGCACGATTACTACAGGCTTCACGAAGAAGACCCATTTAGTGAGCAAACGATTCAAGCAGCACAAAGTGTTCTTTCCTCCATCTCCCAGGCAAAGAAGGGGACATGGATGAAGTTGATGTCTGAAGTCGATATGGGTAGGAGCAGTCAAGAAGCTTGGAGACTTTTAAAACGCTTGAGCAATGATCCTACGCAAGCTAGTACACATGCCATTGTGAGTGCGGATCAAATAGCACACCAACTTTTGCTTAATGGAAAACCAACACTCTCCATGAAAGTAGGGAAGAATCCTATAGTCAGACAACCAGACGAGAGCAATGAGTTATCTAAGCATTTCACACTAACTGAACTGGAATTAGCTCTCAGTAAGTATAAGATTACCGGGCGAGTTGGCCGTGCGCGTAGAGGCGCGCGGCTGTGAGCTTGCATCCGGGAGATAGTAGGTTCGAATCCCGCTATCGGCAGCCCTGAAGATGGTTTTCCGTGGTTTCCCATTTTCACACCAGGCAAATGCTGGGGCTGTACCTTAATTAAGGCCACGGCTGCTTCCTTCCAACTCCTAGGCCTTTCCTATCCCATCGTCGCCATAAGACCTATCTGTGTCGGTGCGACGTAAAAGCCCCTAGCAAAAAAAAAAAAAAAAAAAAGTGTAAGATTGGGAAGTCAGCAGGACTCGATGACCTTCGAATGGAACAAATTAAGAACTTTGGTCCTACTGCGAAGTGCTGGTTGGTAGAACTCATGAACAACTGCATTCAGTCTTCCATGATACCTAAAATATGGAGGAAGGCTAGGGTCATAGCCATTCTAAAACCAGGCAAAGATAAAAATGACCCTAGGAGCTACAGACCAATCTCCTTATTGTGTCATCTTTTTAAGATTCTGAAGAGACTAATCCTCAATAGGCTGACTGATAAAATCGAGCCACTTCTGATTCCACAGCAAGCTGGTTTCAGGAGAGGGAAAAGCTGCACATCGCAGGTGTTGAAATTACGTCAACACATAGAAGATGGTTTTGAGGACCGGAAAATCACAGGAGCTGCATTTATAGATCTCTCGGCAGCATATGATACTGTTAATCACTGAATTCTTCTAGGAAAGGTATATAGCATGACAAAGGACTTTCATCTGACTTGTGCCATTAGAAACCTACTACAAAATCGAAGTTTCTTCGTTGAGTTCCAGGGAAAAAGAAGCAGGTGGAGGATACAGAAGAACGGACTACCTCAGGGAAGCGTGTTGGCACAATGCTTTTCAATATTTACACAAATGATCAACCTCTTCCTGCCGGGACTAATAGTTTCATCTAGCTGATGATTGTGTCATCACTTCTCAGGGGGATAACTTCGAAGCGATTGAACATTGTCCAAAGCTCTAGACACTCTTGCTGGCTATTACAAGAAGAATCAACTAACACCAAACTGAACTAAGACGCAAGCCTGTGTTTCCATCCAAACAACAGAGAAGCTTTTCGAACTCTGAAGGTCACTTGGCAAGGCATAGCATTACAACACAATCCTACCCCGAAGTACCTCGGAGTCACTCTGGATCGTGCCTTGACCTACAGAAAACATTGTTTGAACATCAAGCAGGAAGTGGCTGCTAGAAAAAATATTGTGCGGTAGCTAACTGGAACATCTTGGGGAGCACAACCAGACACAGTGAGGACATCTGCCCTTTCGCTCTGCTATTCCGCAGCTGAATACGCATGCCTGGTGTGGTACAAATCTTGCCATGCCAAAGCAGTTGATGTATCAATCAACGAAACCTGCCGCATTATTACTGGATGTTTGAGACCTACACCTCTGGAAAAAGTGCATTGCCTTGCAGGGATAGCACCTCCCGATATCCGCCGTGAAGTGGCAACCAAGAAAGAAAAGAGAAAGGTGTTGACATCGGAAGCCCACCCTTTGTTTTGATATGAGCCACCATGCCAGCGGCTTAAGTCTGGGAAAAGCTTCTTGAGAGTAACCGAAACACTTGCAGGAACAGCGCAGCAAGCATGAATTCAAGAATGGTGCGTCAGGAGTCAACATACGAGGATCAGTCAATGGATGACCCCAAAAGAGGAACTCCCTCCTGGCCATGTCACAGATTGGGTGAATTGGAGAGCACTGAATAGACTGCGCTCTGGTGTTACGCGATGCAGGGCAAACCAGAAGAAATGGGGTTTCGAAGTGGACAGTACCTTGTGTGTATGTGGAGAAGAGCAGACCACAGCCCATTTGCTGCAATGTAGTTCATGCCCATTCAGCTGCACAACAGAAGACCTGGTTAAAGCGAAGCCAAATGCACTTGATGTTGCAAGATTTTGGGCTCATATAGTTTAATGTGGCTCTTCGTCATTGAAGTATTTATATTGCCTTATGTTTTTTCCTTATATTTAATTTTAAACTTGTGTATGCCTATGTATGCTTCTGACACGCTATAAATAAATCGCCATAAGACCTATCGGTGTCGGTGCGACGTAAAACAAACTGTGAAAAATAATTTCAAAGAATTAAGATATCATCAAAAGACAGACAAGGGCCACGAAGGGCGTGAAATTGAAAGACTCTCTAGGCCTCGCAAACCTAATACGGTTGGGGTCGGAAAAGAAACAAGAATTGACCAAGAGAGGTCGGATAGTGTAGATGAAAGTGAGGAGCCTGGCGCAAGTATGTAGAGGCAATACCAGACTCAGCTACATGAATCGTGGTCGCCAACCTACGATTCCAAGTGAGAGACCCTGGTCTCCCTTTTAAACACCTATTGTGACAAGAAAGGATACTATGGATGTTATTCTACCGCCCCCACCCACAGGGGACCGGGGATATCTTTCAGAGCATTTGCCATTATGACCAAGTCATCCTCAGATAATAAGGTGCTTTATGAATTTCCACCAACTGAGTCCCTCTTTGCCATGTTAAACCTTCCGGCAAATAATTCATGCAAATTATGAACAATAAAGGTGAAATATGTCAGATAATCTACGTAATAATAATAATAATAATAATAATAATAATAATAATAATAATAATAATAATAATAATCCGTGCCCAATGGGTAAGATCATGTGTAATGGTGCTGCGTCATTTGTCGGCTTATACAGAAGAACTGTACTTCTTTTATGGCTTCCGAGGAATAATAGTGGTTCTACTTGTGGTGTTACAAATGAGTTAGTATTATCTTGTGATTCTGTTGTTATATAACAGGGTTTTTGGTTAATATTTAAAATGAATTTCATGCCGTAAATGTCCGCCATATTGGTAAATACGACAATTATTCCATAGATAACACGATCTAGAGGTCACTTCATATATCTAGTGAACATTTTTTATATAACTGCACTCATTTTGTTTCCTTTGTCATCAATTCCATAGAAACCACGAATAAGATATGCAATATTCCTTTTACTATCAGCGTTGCCAAGGCCACACTGCCGGCCACTATATTGTCAGCCATTTTTAAGCCTGGCAATGTGACGCATATGTAATGGACAGCATAATGCATTATTACCTGGTCAGCTCACGTGGGGGTTTAGTTCCGAACTGAGTACGAACTAAGCATAACCCTGCGTGAGACACTGGGATGGGGCCCTCAACCCCGACACGGCGCGTCCCAATGGCTAATAGGGGAAGTCTCCTGTAGATATACAGGACAAGTGTGAATAAGACGTAGTCAAATAAGCACTCGCGGATCAACTGAGGAAACTAGAACTGTGGTCAACGGCTTCGATGGCAGAAGAGGACATATGTCTCAATGGCTGAGAGGGCGGAAGAACCAAAAATAAAATCCACCTCGCGTCTGACTCGGATCGAGCGGTGAAGTGGTCAGCGTCTGTTTACCTAGTAGGTACGGCTGTATAGTTACGTTCCAGGAACTAGCAATCCCTGGTCCTAATTTCCCAGTGGAAACACTGGATCAATCTTTGATTACAAGCTATGATGATTCGTGAGAGTAAAATCAGCATTACCCCAGGTGGTAACCAATCCACCCGTCATGAGACGGCTACTGGGTATTCGGATTCTGGGGAACCCAGGCAATCACGAACGCAGAGAAAGTCGGAGTTCTCTGGCAAACTAACATCCAAAACCTTCACATACATTGGCATGTTCAATGTAAATACCTTAATCCAACCTGGTAAATTGCACAATCTTGCAACAGAACTAGATCAACAGAAAATTCAGATACTTGCCCTGCAGGAAACGAGATTCACTGATGAGGACACAGCTGATTATGGAAACTACCGTATCTTCAAGAGTAAAACGGAGCGGAGAGTTGGTAAGGGAACTCCCTTACTAGGAATGGCCTTCATGGTACATAAAAGTATTGTAGACTCAATAAAAGAAGTTACTCCCATAGGTAACCGGCTCATGACAATGCGAATCCAATGTGCTAACAAGAAATATACAATAGTGAATGTACATGCACCCACTAACGCGGACAATAAAAAAGAACCGCAAAAAACTGATGCATTCTGGGCTAAACTTGAGAAAATCATGGCGAAGATTCCAAAAGAGGATACAAAAATTTTGCTGGGCGACTTTAACGCACAAATTGGTAAAGAAAAAGAACATCAGAAAACTGTTGGCAAATTCCCTGCTCACAAATTCACTAACAAAAACGGGTTGAGACTCGTTGAACTGTGTCAACAAAACAATCTTAAAATCATGTCAACTTCTCTGAGAAAATCTCCACGGAAACAGAAGACCTGGAGGTCTCCCGTTCCAGGGATCGGTGAATTTCAAATCGATCACATTGCCATCTCTCATTCCATGCAGAGAGAGGTACACGATGTACAGGTACGCCGAGGAGCAAACGTCGATTCCGATCACTACCTAGTGAGAATAAAAGTAAAATTCACCCCGAAGAAAATTCATCATAAGAGGTCACAAATACCGAAGTTTAATACGACACAGATTGGAAATACTAATCTGCAAGAAGTGTGGGAAAGGGAACATGCAGGCACCTGGGAGAAATTCCGCAACAAAATCATCCAGAAAGCTCGAGAGCAAATTCCCCTGAAAAAGAATACTAAACACCCTTGGTGGAATTCTGAATGTGAACGTGCCTTGAAGGAACGAAAAGAAGCATTCCAGAAATACAACAGCAAGAAATCACCAGAAAACCAAACATATTTCAATGAAACTAGAAAACGAGTAGCCAAAATCATCAGGCAGGTCAAGAGAAAACACTTGAAGCAACAACTGGACTCGATTGAAGACAACTTTCGTAACTACAATGTACGAGATTTCTACAGGGAATTCGGAGGACAAGTCCGTGGGTATGCTCCTCAAAACCTGGCTTTCAAAAGATCAGATGGAAAACTTGCATTCAGTAATCAAGATAATTGTCAGGAATTAGCACTTTACTTCGCTGATCTCCTCAACTGTCCAGAGCCCCTCACAAGATTCCCTCAAGAACCCCCAAGTCACACTTTCCCAGAATCTCCACCACCGACAGAGGAAGAAATCCGCGGCCACATCCTCAAACTTAAAAACAATAGGACCTCCGGAGAAGATGGCATCATTGCGGAACTTCTGAAAAATCTTGTCTTTCTAGACCGGGACCACTATCTCATCGTCACATATCTCAACTGTTCTGGCGCAGGCTGAGTGGACCTCGAGCAAGTCCTCAGATCAGGGTGAAGTCCCTGGCGTGGCCCGGAATCAAATCCTGGACCTCCGGGAAAGAAGCAGGCTCGCTAGCCCTAGATCGTGGGTCCAGCAGTGACAAAGATTAAAAAGTACAAACATTTTCGGTAACAAATGTTCTTATAATAGATTAGTTCGCTAGTTAGATAGAGACCGAACAAACGTTGACCAACTTTAATTAGACTTTAGGCTTGTAAGTATGACACTTAATGATAGAAATGGCATCTTTGAGCGCTTTTAAGGCTTTATTTACTAGACCTTTAATGAAAGTCACTAAAGTACTTAAGAATGTGTTCCTCTGGCTAATGTCTTTAAGTTAATCGCAATTATTAAGACCAGATATCCTTCTCGAAAGTACTTAGAAGTTGGCTCGTAGATGCGCATCGAACTTGGTGGAGAGGAATTGTCGCGAATTATGGAGTTTTTTTTTTCTTTACGTCACACCGACACAGATAGGTCTTATGGCGACGATGGGATAGGAAAGACCTAGGAATGGAAAGGAAGCGGCCGTGGTCTTAATTAAGGTACAGACCCAGCATTTGCCTGGTGTGAAAATGGGAAACCACGGAAAACCATCTTCAGGGCTGCCGACAGTGGGTTTCGAACACACTATCTCCCGGATGCAAGCTAACAGCTGCGCGCCTCTAACTGCACAGCCAACTCGCCCGGTAATTATGGAGTTTAAAGTGGTGGTGGTGGTGATTACTGTATTAAGAGGAAGTACAACTAGATAACCATCCTCTATTAACGCTAATCGGAGGTAAAATGGAAGAGGTCCGACACTTCGAAAAATGAAATTATTGTCGAAAGGAATACAAGAACCACGAAGGGCGTGAAAATGACCTAATACCGTCGGGGTCGGTAAAGATCAAGAGTTGACGAAGAAAGGTCTGATAGGATAAATGAAAGCGAGGAACCTGGCACAAGTAAGTGGAAGCAATGTTAGGACACGGCAAAAGGTCCCCATGGTCGCCAAACCACGTTCGCAAGTTAAGAGTCTCCCGGACCCTTTCTAGTCGCCTCTTACGACAGGCAGGGAATACCGTGCATGTTATTACACCGCGCCAATCCACAGGGAGTCGAGGAGGTTGACACAAGGAAGCGGAAACAATGTTAGGCTCAGCCCGAGGCCAAGAAGGCGCCAACTCACGCTCTGCTGAGTACTCCCTTTAGTCGCCTGTTTCGACAGGCAGGGGATACGGCTCGCAACGACAGGAGACATACGCAGTTAGACTGGTATCACCGTTCAGGGACTACCGAGGGAGTTCACACATTTTAAAGGAAGAAGCGAATAGCTACCGCGTGATAGCTAGTTATTTCTAAAATAGACTAGAAAGGACAAATTCGTTGCGGTGTTCAGCGAATGAACGTGAAGAAGCAGGTAATTTTCAGATCCATGGGTTGATCCATGGCCGACTTCATACAGACCGGGGTGTACTGGATGTGGTAACACAGCGCTGGGTGCCCACTCTAGTAATTCTCCGGGCCACCTTTTTAAGCAGACTAAAGCGGAAGAGAGGATATTAGCCAGGGAAAGACGCGGATGAGAGGAGCTGAGCCTACGGTGTTGTCACGTGGTAGGAGAGGGGCATGTCTTCTATCAGCACGATTTACGGCAATAGTGTAACCAATGCGGAGCTGCTATACTTATTCAGTAGATGTCTTGACCACGTGTTTACAGTTACTATCATATTACGTTTAAAACAACAGGTTTTTTTTTTTTTTTTTTTTGCTAGTTGCTTTACGTCGCACCGGCACAGATAGGTCTTATGGCGACGATGGGACAGGAAAGGGCTAGGAGTGGGAAGGAAGCGGCCGTGGCCTTAATTAAGGTACAGCCCCAGCATTTGCCTGATGTGAAAATGAGAAACCACGGAAAACCATCTTCAGGGCTGCCGACAGTGGGGTTCGAACCCACTATCTCCCGAATACTGGATACTGGCCGCACTTCAGCTACTGCAGCTATCGAGGTCGGTCCTTCTTGGTTTAATACTACAAATTATTTCATTATTAACTTTGCGTTAGTGTGATTTAGGCCTACTTGTAGTGTCTGCTTATGTATTGAAGAATAAAAGCCTCGTTCTCGTAAAACGGCCTCTTGGCTTCAGGTTATGTTATCTGATGAGGTATCGCTCGTGATGAAATTAATATATTTAAGTGGCATAATCGTGACTTATGAAAACTCCGTGGCTCAGGCGGCAGCGCACCGGGCTCTCCCCGCTGGATACCATGGTTCAAATCCCGGTCACTCCATGCGAGATTTGTGCTGGACATAGCGGAGGTGGGACATTTTTCTCCGGGTACTCCGGATTTTCCTGTCATATTTCATTCCAGCAACACTCTCCACTATCATTTCATTAATCATTGCCCCAGTAGAACGCGACAGGCCTCGGCAGCTGGCACAATTCCTATCCTCGCCGCAAGTTGGGAGCTACATTCATCCCATCCCTGACCCGGCCATTGACTGGAAAACAGGTTGTAGCTTTTCAATAGTGACTTATATTAAATTCATTTTAGGCTTCTTAAATTAAAACTTAATCAAGTAGTCTGCCGGTGGTTGATCACTGTTTACATTCACTGCTTCTCCACAGCCAAGTAGATTTAAACTCAGCAAAAACTTTGACACTGTCTTGAATGATATCTGTCGTCCAGTTACCGGTTGTCTCAGGTCAACTTGCATAGAAACACAACACCTGCGGCCTCCAGTTCTTCGAAGAGCGGCTGAAGAAATAGAGAAGTTTACCACGAAAAGTATAATGTGTCAGCCAATGAGATCTGATTTTTGGAAGTTCCCTTGGAACTATTAGATGAAGAGAAATGAAACGATTCCTCACCTAACAAGGGAACGACCATCATCATCCTCTTCGCGGAGAGTAGTGATGATTATATTATTTTAAGAAGTACAACTGGGCAACCGTTCTCTGTTAACACTAATCAGAGAGAAAAATGAAATAATTCCAATCCTTCGAAGATTTAGGGTAGGCCCTATCGGCAAAAATAATAATAATAATAATAATAATAATAATAATAATAATAATAATAATAATAATAATAATAATAATGTTATTTGCTTTACGTCCCACTAACTACTTTTTAAGGTTTTCGGAGACGCCGAGGTGCCGGAATTTAGTCCCGCAGGAGTTCTTTTACGTGCCAGTAAATCTACCGACACGTGGCTGTCGTATTTAAGCACCTTCAAATACCACCGGACTGAGCCAGGATCGAACCTGCCAAGTTGGGGTTAGAATCAATCAATCAATCAATCAATCAATCAATCAATCAATCAATCAATCAATCAATCAATCAATCAATCAAGGCCAGCGCCTTAACCGTCTGAGCCACTCAGCCCGGCAGCCTATCGGCAAAAGAAAGGGAAGAACCACGAAGGGTCTTTATTTATTTACCCGTGTCTAAAACACTAAACATTTACAGAACAAATATACAGTATACATATGATAGGCTCCCTAGTCCACGAAAACCTAATATTGTTGGTGTCGGAAAAGAACAAGAGTTGACTAAGGGAGGTCGGATAGATAGTTGAAAGTGAGGAACCTGGCACAAGTAAGTGGAAGTAATGCCATGAATCAGCTAAGTACCCCGTGGTCGCCAACCCACTCTCCCAAGTTAAGAGAGCCTGGGACCCCTTTTAGTCGCCTCTTATGACAGACAGGGATGCCATGAGTGTATTCTACTGCACCCACCTAAATATCTGAAGGACCAGGACTGACGTAGATACGGGCCCCTCGGTATAGAGGTAGCTTGCCTACTTCTTACCCGGGGGCCCCGCATTCGATTTCTGACCAGGTCCGGGATTCTTACCTGGATCTGAGGACTGGTTCGAGGTCTACACAGCCTATTTGATTACAAATGAAGAGCCATTTAACGCTGAGATGGCGGCCTCGGGCTTGAAAGCCAAGAATTACGGCCGAGAGGATTCGTCGTGCCGACCACACATCTCGTAATCTGCAAGCTTTCCGACTGACCAGCGATCGCTTGGTAGGCCATGGCCCTTCAGGGCTGTTGGTTTAGATTCCGGGGAAGGTAACGGAATATTGTGCCCACCCTCTGCAGTAAATGATATAAATGATATTATTATCGAAATTAAAGCATACATTTGCTGCTAGTGCTTATTGTTGTCAACGAAAAATACAATAAGATAATCGATCCTTCTTAGAAATAAGCATAAGAAGAAGCCAACGTAGGCCCATACCTAGAAAAATTATATTGCCAAAAAAAATGGATAGGCCACGAATAGCGAAATAATAATAACAATAACAATAATAATATATGTACAATAAGAAATCGCTTTCCACCAAAGCCAAACTCCGACACTACCACGCAGTTGTTCTCCCAGAAGCTCTCTACGCAACTGAGATGTCATCCTTAACCATCAATATCAAGGATATAGAGAAAATAGAATGGCAGATCCTCAGGAAGATATTTGGACCCAAGATTCAAGACGGTATCTGCATGTGTAAAAGCTCAGCAGAACTGTATTCTATGACAGCGATTCTCCTCGGTTGCACGGAAGAGGCGCACGAAACTTCACGGACACAACACGAATGGACGACTCTCGACCGACCAAAAAAAAAATCACTAAGGATGAAAAATCATATAAATCAGGATACTAATAAAAGTATTAGTAACTTAGCAACCTTCTAAGTACATAATGTATTGCGGCTGTCGTACGAGGTGACGCAACTGGGAAATTCAAGGGACTGCCAACTTGAGAACGTAGGTTTGCGACCACGAGGTCCCTAGCTGTACATGACACTTATGCCAGGTTACCAACTTTCTACATTCCTTATCCATTTCGCTTGGCCAACTCCCCAACTCTTGTTCTCTTCCGACCCTAGTGCTATTAGGTTCGCTAGGGCTATGGAGATTTTCACTTTCACGTTTCGTTACCCTCCCCTTCCAGGCAACTAAAAGGGGCCACAGGGGCTCTTAACTTCGGAGTGCGGGTTGGTGATCATGGGTCCCTTAGCTGAGTCCTCACATAGCTTTCACTTACCTGTGCAGGCTGCTTACTTTCATCTATCCTACCCGACCTCTCTTGGTAAACTCTTGCTCTTTTCCGACCCCGACACTATTAGGTTCCGAGGGTTAGGGAGTCCTTCATTTTCACGCCTTTAATGGCCCTTGTCATTTTTTGGCCGATTCCTTCATTTTTCGAAGTGTTCGGATCCCTTCCATATTTTCTCTCTGATTAGTGTTATATAGAGCAGTGGTTCTCAACGTCTGTGGGCCTGCGCCCCCTTTGTATCCGTAAATTATTTCACTCGCCCCTAATGAATTGATGATTTACACAAGTTCTACTTTTATGTTAGGGTTAATAGCTTAAAAAATTATAATAATTGTATTATTATTTTAAGTGCTTAATACATAATATTAATTATAATGCAATCACTTTACAAAGAAAGTAATCAATAACACAAATACTAATAATACAGCCTCTATGGTGTAGTGGTTAACGTGATTAGCTGCCACACCTGAAGGCCCGGGTTCGATTCCCAGCTACAAAATTTGAAAAGTGGTATGAGAGCTGGAACGGGTACCACTCAGCCTCCGGAAGTAAAATGAGTAGAGGAGGGTTCAATTCACACCTCAGCCATTCTCGAAGTGATTTTCCGTGGTTTCCCACTTCTCCTCCAGGCAAATGCCGGGATAGCACCTAACTTAAGACCACTCCGATCTTCCAAGACCCCTGTTCAGCATAGCAGGTGAGGCGGCCTGGGCGAGGTACTGGTCCTCTTCCCCAGTTGTATCCCCCGACCCAAAGTCTCGCTGAGTCTGAGGGAGAAACCAACCCTGGAGGGTTGGATTAAGAAAGAAATGTAAATATATTATGGGGCATTCTACACTCACTGTTTTTCTTCCACAGGTTTTTTAATGTTTGGTTCCAGCTGTGATAGTGCACACCTCAGATCACTTTCAACATTTAGCCGTGCTCGCTATTTTGATTTGATGTTAGCCAGCGTAGAAAATCCAGATTCACATAGATATGTTGATAAAAATTGCACCAACAACCTTGCAGCTTCCATAGCAACTTGTGAGTATATTGAAAAATAGTTTAACCAAATTCTTCTACGGTCAAAAGTAGAAATTAAGCTTTTACTTCGGAATCACATCGCCTGCTCCTGTACGGAATCAAGAATCAAATCCAGTTCTATTTTGAACGCATTTCGTGTCAACTGAAATTGCCAGCTATCTGAAGAAATAAATAAAAAGTTCGTAGAAGGAAATCATAATTTAATTTCATCGATTGCAAATGTGTCCGCCTCTGTGGTGTAGTGGTTAGTGTCATTAGCTGCCACCCCCAGAGGCCCGGGTTCGTTTCCCGGCTCTATCACAAAATTTGAAAACTGGTACGAGGGCTGGAACGGGGTCCACTCAGCCTCGGAAGGTCAACTGAGTAGAGGTGGGTTCGATTCCCACCTCAGCCATCCTGTAAGTGGTTTTCCGTGGTTTCCCACTTCTCCTCCAGGCAAATGCCGGGATGGTACCTAACTTAATGCCACGGCCGCTTCCTTCCCTCTTCCTTGTCTATCCCTTCAAATCTTCCCATCCCCCACCAAGGCCCCTGTTCAGGATAGTAGGTGTGGCCGCCTGGGCGAGGTACTAGTCATCCTTCCCAGTTGTATCCCCGACCCAAAGTCTGAAGCTCCAGGATACTGCCCTTGAGGCGGTAGACGTGGGTTCCCTCGCTGAGTCCGAGGGAAAAACCAAACCTGGAGGGTAAACAGATTAAGAAGAAGAAGAAGAAGATTGTTAATGTTAAAAACGTTAAGCTCTTTAGGCGTTTTCAATCGTTACATTAAGCTCTTTTTTCTACTTGTACGATTTAGCGGTGATGACGATAACATTTTGTAGTAGATTGTTTTCTTTTTCACAACTTTTTATAGTTTAGCAAATTAGTGTATGTTTTCACTGCTTACCACGCCTCTCCTGAAATTCTCCATCCCCAGTTTGAGAACCGTTTAATTAGAGGATGGTTGCCTAATTGTATTTTCTCTAAAAACAATAACCAACACCAATACCACTTTCACTTCCTTTTAACGATATCAACATTCTTTGAAGGGTTACACATCTTAAATATTTTTTTCCTTCTGTTTATAGTTGCGGATCCTGCGCGCTGTCGACACGTGATTGGTTACTTCAAGGCCTGCCTTGCTTTCAAACTAGTGTAGCGGTGTGAAGCGCCCAAATCTTCTGAGCTACAGAGTTAAGAGAGAATGCTGTATCAATATTACACTTCCTCTTGAATCTCTCCTCGGCGGGCTGAGTGGATCAGACGGTTGAGGCGCTGGCCTTCTGACCTCAACTTGGCAGGTTCGGTCCTGGCTCAGTCCGGTGGTATTTGAAACAATAATCACCTCCACTACCAAACTACAAGTCTATTGGTCCACCTTGTGCTGAGTTTTAGTAGGTTTAACTCATTTTGTCGGTTTTTAATGTGGTGGTGATATACAGTATATATATTTAAAACTATTTGCTTTACGTCGCGCCGACGGTCTTATGGCGACGATGGGATAGGAGTGGGAAGGAAGAGGCCGTGGCTTTAATTAAGGTACAGCCCCAGCATTTGCCTGGTGTAAAATGGGAAACAACGGAAAACCATCTTCAAGGCTGCCAATAGCGGGGTTCGAGCCCTCTATCTCCCCAGTGTATGTTCGTAGCTGTGCGCCCCTTACCGCTCGGCCAACTCGGCGGTAAGTGGTGATTTTCAGAGAAAGATAACGAGGCAACCAATCCCTTTTAATAAACATCAGAAGAAGTACGAAGTCAACGAATCCTTGGAACGTATTCGCAAAAGAGAAGGAAGGCCATAGCGGGCGTGGTGGGATTCGAATAATAATTTCTTTTCTTTTCTTTTTTTTTTTTTTTTTTTTGCTATTTTGCTTTACGTCGCACCGACACAGATACGTCTTATGGCGACGATGGGATAGGAAAGGCCTAGGGATTGGAAGGAAGCGGCCGTGGCCTTAATTAAAGGAAAACCACGGAAAACCATTCTCAGGATAGCCGACGGTTGGGACCAACTCCTCCGCCTCCCGAATTTAGAACCGCAAGGGTAGCCAAAACTAGCCGCTGTGTCGAAGCCTACTCTAATCAGTGAAGTAAGTGGAGGCAATGCCCGACTCTGCTAGAGCCCCATGGTCACCAAATCACGCTTTCCTGGACCCCTCTTCTGTCACCCCTTACGACGGGCAGGGGATACCCAGAACCAAGAGGGAATGAGCAGACCTCCGGACGGTGAAATTTGCATTTTGTTAAAATAGTCTGACGTGTCGCTGAAGTTCCTCCGGAAAATAATTCTCTAATAACAGATTTGTATCGGGTAACTAATTCATAAAATATTTCCTAAGAAATAATAATAATAATAATAATAATAATAATAATAATAATAATAATAATAATAATAATAATAATAATGAAAATCCACGGCCTGTTTCCAGTCGTTTGACCGGGTCAGCAATGAAATGAATGAAGCCCTCATCTAGCGGCGAAGATAGGAATTGTGCCGGCTCAAGCCTGTCGCGCTCCTCTGGGGCAATGATTAATGACTGACAGATGAAATGATATGGGAGAGTGTTGCTGGAATGAAAGACGACAGGGAAAACCGGAGTATCCGGAGAAAACCTGCCCCGCCTCCACTTTGTCCAACACAAATATCACATGCAGTAACCGGGATTTGAACCACGGAACCCAGCGGTGAGAGGCCGTTGCGCTGCCGCCTGAGCTACGGAGGAATAATAATAATAATAATAATAATAATAATAATAATAATAATAATAATAATAATAATGTCCGCCTCTGTGGTGTAGTGGTTAGTGTGATTAACTGCCACCCCCGGAGGTCCGGGTTCGATTCCCGGCTCTGCCACGAAATTTGAAAAGTGGTACGAGGGCTGGAACGGGGTACACTCAGCCTCGGGAGGTCAACTGAGTAGAGGTGGGTTCGATTCCCACCTCAGCCATCCTGGAAGTGGATTTTCGTTGTTTCCCACTTCTCCTCCAGGCAAATGTCGGGATGGTACCCAACTTAAGGCCACGGCCGCTTCCTTCCATCTTCCTTGCCTATTCATTCCACACTTCCCACCCCCAACAAGGCCCCTGTTCAGCATAGCAGGTGAGGCCGCCTGGGCGAGGTACTGGTCATCCTCCCCAGTTGTACCCCCGACCGAGAGTCTGAAGCTCCAGGACACTGCCCTTGAGGCGGTACAGGTGGGATCCCTCGCTGAGTCCGAAGGAAAAACCGACCATTGAGGGTAAACAGATTAAGATAATAATAATAATAATAATAATAATAATAATAATAATAATAATAATAATAATGTCCGACTCTGTGGTGTAGTGGTTAGCGTGATTAGCTGCCACCCCCAGAGGTCCGGGTTCGATTCCCGGCTCTGCCACGAAGTTTGAAAAGTGGTACGAGGGTTGGAACGGGGTCCACTCAGCCTCGGGAGGTCAACTGAGTAGAGGTGGGTTCGATTCCCACCTCAGCCATCCTTGAAGTGGTTTTCCGTGGTTTCCCACTTCTCCTCCAGGCGAATGCCGTGATGGTACCTAACTTAAGGCCACGGCCGCTTCCTTCCCTCTTCCTTGCCTATCCCATCCGATCTTCCCATCCCTCCATAAGGCCCCTGTTCAGCATAGCAGGTGAGGCCGCCTGGGCGAGGTACTGGTCATTCTCCCCAGTTGTATCCCCGACCAAGAGTCTGAAGCTCCAGGACACTGTCCTTGAGGCGGTAGAGGTGGGATCCCTCGCTGAGTCCGAGGGAAAAACCGAACCTGGAAGGTAAACAGATGATGATGATGATGATAATAATAATAATAATAATAATAATAATAATAATAATAATAATAATAATAATAATAATAATAATAATAATAACCGATTGGTCTCAGCTACCGTGTGTAAGCATTTTAATGTGACGTCATCTGGCTGCTTTCTCGTTAATTTTGACGTTCCGTTTTACTCTAGGCTTATTACATGACTGTAAACCGAATTTCTCTGTGGCGTCCAAGGCTGAGATTTAATGAACACCATCTGTGTTCCAGAGATCTTTTACATGCCGACATCGTACGACATGAAGTGTCGAATGGACTTTATTTCGCCCTTCAGAAATCCGACTCCCTCTGCCGGGTTTGAACCCGCTATCTTGGGATCCGGAGGGCGACACTTTACCACTGATCAATAGAGGAGCTACAGTAATAATAACTTACACTTTTCTCGCTGCCATGGTAATAGTGTCCCCATATTCTGTCATGTGCTGTACACCTAAAAGTCCATGAAGTTTCATTTCTATTGGCAGCTTGCCAGCGTCTTGGAGTTCTCGTATATGCTCCACATTCCACAGAGTGACGTCAAAGTATAAACTAAACCCTGGAGTTCTCAATAGCGCTGGAATCTGCGCGGCATAAAACATGGCAGTGGTGCAGTAGTCCATATACCTTGGTAGTAGTGCGATAGGCTAGTTGAATTCAACCACAAGATTGGCGATGGCCGGGTGGTGATTAGTGTTGTTTTAAGAGGAAGTCAACCATCCTCTATTAATCTTAATTAGAAGTGAAACTCAAAGATGTCCGATCTTTCGAAAAAATGAAGGTATCGGCAAAAGAGAGGGGTACGAATCACAGGGAAATGAAACACTCCCTAGATCACGTAAACCTAATACCGTCGGGCTAGGAAGAGAACAATTGACGAAGGGAGGTCGAATAGGAAATATGAAGGAGAGGAGCCTGTCACAAATGGAAGCAGATCCAGACTCAGCTAGAGGAACCGTAGTCCCAACGCTCCCTAGATGAGAGTCCCTAGTTCCCCTTTTAGTCACCCCTTACTGTAGATGTTACTCTACCGTGGTGGTGGTGGTGGCGGTGGTGGTGGTGATTATTGTTTTAAGAGGAAGTACAACTAGGCAACTAGGGATTCGAGCCCACTATCTCCCGAATGTATGTTCGTAGCTGCGCGCCCTTAACAATCCACATTCCACAGAGTGACGTCAAAGTATAAAGTAAACCCCGGAGCGCCAATTGTTACACTATTCAGAGCGATAAAGTGGAAGGGGTCGGACACTTCGAAAGATACCATCGGTCATCCATGTTAGCAGCTCCTCTTGACTGTTCACCTTGCAGTCCTGAGCTCACAGCCTGTGACAGGGCATCGACCAAAGAAAGACGAGGGCAATAAACGGCGTGAAAATAAAAAAAACTACCTAAGCTTCGCAAACCCAATATCGTCGGGGTCAGAAAAAAAAAACAACCAAGAGTTGAACAAGGGAGGACGGATAGGATAAATAAAACTGAGGAGCCTGACACAAGTTAGTGGAAGCAGTACCAGGACTCAGATAATGGCCCTGTGGTCACCAACCCACGCTCCCAAATTAACAGCACCCTTAGTCACATCTTACGAGGGGCAGGCGATTCCGTGGATATTATATTGCCGTCCTCAACTAAGCAACCACCTCCTTTTAACGTTAATCAGAAAGGAAAAATGAAGAGTTCTGGTGGTGGTTCTTATTATTTTAAGAGGAAATACAACTAGGCAACCATCCTCTATGAACATTAATCGGTGGGAAAATGGAAGAGTTCTGACCCTTCGAAGAATGCGGGTACCGGCAATAGAAATTAAAGGGCCTCGAAGTGCATGAAAATAAAAGACTCCCTGGTTATGATAAAGACGTGTTCCCTAGCCCCTCCCAGTTCAGGCTGAGCAGAAATTATTCTACAATAAATAGCCTGCTCAGTCACAAGGGCAGCACGCGAGCCGCTCTGGGCCTACAACTTGTCCTCGAGCATAGCGGTGATCAATGTGATCACGCTCTCGCCGCCTACTTGCCGGTTTCCCGGACTGCTCAACCTGCTGCCGTCCAACCGCCGTTAAGACCGCTGTACGTTACGATGATCGATATTGCTTGTTGTTTAAAGCGGCCTAACACCTAGGTCATCGGCCCTTTTACGTTAGGACTTGGGTGGGCTTATTGTACCTCGGAAGACGCCTGCGCGTGAGGAATTTATTTATTTATATTTCTTGATACTTCCTTGAAGGAATCGTAGTTCAATCCATTGATTGGTCGGCTTGGTATGCAGACGCCTCGGAATGTCTGCGTCATTGTTGAGAATGTGTCTCAGGTTGCTTCAAGGCTTCGGATTTTTCTACCTAGATTTGGCACAGACACACAGCGCCTGACAGATACGAAGCCCGATCCAGTGGCATCAAATCTCTGACGACTGGAGATTCCAAAACTGCTGCAACCTTCCAAGCTGCGACGACATTACTCAGTTGGAGTTTAACCGTCTGAGGTAGGGTATACAAATGAGCTCCCTTGAAGCGCACTCTTGTAGTTCGCCCGATCGTTTCATTTGAACTTCGTGTGGCTGCAGCCGATACCTTCATTTTTCGAAGTGTCGGACCCCTTCCATGTTTTTCTTCTGATTAGTGTTAATAGAAGATGGTTGCCTAGTTCTCCTTCCTCTTAAAACAATAATCGCCACCACAACCACTACCAAGCAGTATCATTAGTCTAGGGTGCCGTGGCAAGCAAACTGCCCGCCTGTGTTGCTGTCTAGTAACGAAAGAGGAGCTCGGATGGATGGTTCTTATGGCTGAGTTAATTTTGTTGGGTGACAATGAGGTGGTGCTGACGGTGATTACTGCTTTAAGAGCAAGTACAAATGGCAACCATCCTCCATTAACACTAATCAGAGGGGAAAAAATGGAACAGTTGCGACAATTAAAAAATGAAAGTATCGGTGAAAGAAAGGGAGAGGGCGCGAAGGGCGTGAAGACGAAAGACTTCCTAGGGCCCGAAAAGGTAATACCGTCGCGGTCGGAAGAGAACGAGAGATGACTGAGGGCGTGGTGGTGGTGATGGTTGTTTTAAAACGATCTACAACTGGGCAACCATCCTCCATTAACACTAATCAGAGAAAATGGAAGAGGCCCGTCACTTCGAATCACTTCCAAACCTAATACCGTCGCGGTCGAAGAGAACAAGAGGTGACCAGTGGAGGTCGGAAAGGTGGTGGTGGTGATTATTGTTTCAAGAGGAAGTACAACTAGGTAACCATCCTCTATATAACACTAATCAGAGATAAAATGGAAGGGATCCGACACCTCGAAAAATGAAGGTATCGACCAAAGAAAGACTAGGACCATAAGGGCATGAAAATGAAAGACTCCATAGCCCTCGGAAATCTAATACCGCCTGGGTCGGAAAAGAGCAAGAGTTGACCAAGTAAGGTCGGATAGGATAGATGGAAGTTAGGAGCCTGGCACAAGTAATTGGAAGCAGTTCCAGGACTCAGATAAGGGCCCCGTGGTCACCAATCCACGCTCCAAGGAATACGAAAAGGAAACTGGTGCAAGTAAGTGGAAGTAATGCCAGACTCAACTAGTTGTAGTGGTTTGTGGTGGTGGTGGTGGTGGTGGGGGGGGTGATTATTGTTTTAAGAGGAAGTACAACAGGGCAACCATCCTCCATTAGCACTATTCAGAAGGAAAGAGGCCCGACGCTTCGAATCACTTCCAAACCTAATACCGTCGCGGTCAAAGAGAACAAGAGGTGACCAAGGGAGATCGGACAGGAGAGATACACGCGAGAAGCCTGGCACAAGTACAGTAAGTGTAAGCATAGCCAGTTAGCAGTGACAGAGTACCCGTCGTTTTCATGAAAGTCTCCTTTTAGTCGCCTTCTATGACAGGCAGGGGATACCGTGAATATCTAAAGAGGGCTTTCGAAGAATGAGAGTGTCGATAGGAGAAGGGAAGGGCCACGAAGGACGTAAAGATGAACGACTCCTTCGTTCTTTCAAGCCTAATTGCGTTGAGGTTGGAAGAGACCAAAGTGTACTCAAGGGAGATTTGGTAGAAGAAGAGAAGCTGACACAAGTGAGAGGAAGCATGTCAGACTCAGGTGGGACCACGTGGTAACCAACCTGCGCCAGTCCCCGGTGCCCCTTTTAGTCACCTCTGATGACAGTTGAAGATACCGTGGCTGTATTCTGTCGCCTCTCACACACAGGCAGAGAAGATTACTTTGCACTCTTGTACAGTCGGTAGATTATTAGAGTGCTGAGAGCGTGTGGAATTCATCAACGGTACTCCATATCAGTCGTAAGAGGCGACTTCCTCTCAACTTGAGGGATTGGATTAACGACCGCGGAGTCTCTAGCGGAGTGTACCTCTGCTTCCACTGACTTGTGCTAGGCTTCTCACCTTCATCTTTCCTATCCGGCCTACCTTCGTTAACTCTTATTCTCTTCGAGCCCTGATTGGTGGGAGGGGGAGTGTTCATTCTGGTGAAAGAAGAATTTGTAAGCTACGAAAAAGTTAAAGATGAGACACATGAAATTCTAGGTGTAAGGCTCATTTCTAAAGATAATAGGCAACTTGATATATTTGGAGTGTACAGATCGGGAAAGGGTAGCACTGACGCGGATTCGGAATTATTTGATAGGATAGTCAGCTATGTGGGAAACGACATGGAAAGAAATGTGATTGTAGCGGGAGATCTGAATTTGCCAATGTCAATTGGGAAGGAAATGCGAACGACAGGAAGTATGACCAACAAATGGCAAATAAGTTAATATGGGAAGGACAGCTGATTCAGAAAGTGATGGAACCAACCAGAGGGAAAAATATCCTGGATGTCGTGCTGATAAAACCAGATGAGCTCTAAAGGGAAACTGAAGTAATAGATGGTATTAGTGATCATGAAGCTGTTTTTGTGGTAGTTAAAAATAAATGTGATAGAAAGTAAGGTCTTAAAAGTAGGACTGTTAGGCAGTACCATATGGCTGATAAAGCAGGCATGAGGCAGTTTCTAAACAGTAACTATGATCGGTGGAAAAAGGTAAATAAAAATGTAAACAGACTCTGGGATGGGTTTAAAGAAATTGTTGAGGAATGCGAAAACAGGTTTGTACCTTTAAGGGTGGTAAGGAATGGTAAAGACCCACCTTATTATAATAGAGAAATAAAGAGACTAAGAAGGAGGTGCAGACTGGAAAGAAATAGAGTTAGAAATGCCTGTGGAAGTAAGGAGAAATTGAAGGAACTTACTAGAAAATTGAATCTAGCAAAGAAGGCAGCTAAGGATAACATGATGGCAAGCATAATTGGCAGTCATACAAATTTTAGTGAAAAATGGAAGGGTATGTATAGGTATTTTAAGGCAGAAACAGGTTCCAAGAAGGACATTCCAGGAATAATTAATGAACAAGGGGAGTGTGTATGTGAGGATCTTCAAAAGGCAGAAGTATTCAGTCAGCAGTATGTAAAGATTGTTGGTTTCAAGGATAATGTCGAGATAGAGGAGGAGACTAAGGCCAAAGAAGTAATAAAATTTACATATGTTAACAATGACATGCCTGCAAAATTTTAACACGTATTATTTACAGAAGAATGGAAAAACAAGTTGAAGCTGAGTTGGGAGAAGATCAATTTGGCTTCAGAAGAAATGTAGGAACACGTGAAGCAATCCTGACTTTACGTCTGATCTTAGAGGATCGAATCAAGAAGGACAAGCCCACGTACATGGCATTCGTAGATCTAGAAAAGGCATTCGATAATGTTGATTGGACCAAGCTATTTATGATTCTGAAGATGATAGGGATCAGATACCGAGAACGAAGAATTATCTACAACCTGTATAAAAATCAGTCTGCAGTGATGAATCGAGGGCTTTGAAAAAGAAGCAGCAATCCAGAAAGGAGTGAGGCAAGGCTGCAGTTTGTCCCCTCTCCTTTTCAATGTTTACATAGAACAGGCAGTAAAGGAAATCAAAGAGAAATTTGGAAAGGTAATCACAGTCCAAGGAGAAGAAATCAAAACCTTGAGATTTACCGATGATATTGTTATTTTATCTGAGACTGCAGAAGATCTCGAGAAGTTGCTGAATGGTATGGATGAAGTCTTGGGTAAGGAGTACAAGATGAAAATAAATAAGTCCAAAACAAAAGTAATGGAGTGCAGTCGAACGAAGGCAGGTGATGCAGGAAATATTAGATTAGGAAATGAAGTCTTAAAGGAAGTAGATGAATATTGTTACTTGGGTAGTAAAATAAATAACGATGGCAGAAGTAAGGAGGACATAAAATGCAGACTAGCACAAGCAAGGAAGAGCTTTCTTAAGAAAAGAAATTTGCTCACTTCAAACATTGATATCGGAATTAGAAAGATGTTTTTGAAGACTTTCGTGTGGAGCGTGGCATTGTATGGAAGTGAAACATGGACGATAACTGGCTCAGAAAGAAAGAGAATAGAAGCTTTTGAAATGTTGGTGTTACAGAAGAATGCTGAAGGTGAGATGGATAGATCGAATCACGAATGAAGAGATACTGAATCGAATTGGTGAGAGGAGATCAATTTGGCTTAATTTGACGAGAAGAAGATATAGAATGATAGGACACATCTTAAGACACCCAGGACTTGTTCAGTTGGTTTTTGAAGGAAGTGTAGGGGGTAAAATCGGTAGGGGTAGACCAAGGTATGAATATGACAAGCAGATTAGAGCAGATGTAGGATGCAATAGTTACGTAGAAATGAAAAGGTTAGCACAGGATAGGGTGGCATGGAGGGCTGCATCAAACCAGTCTATGGACTGATGACTCAAACAACAACAACAATGACATTTACAATAAGATACAAAAGTTGAAAACTAGAAAAGCGGCTGGAATTGATCAGATTTCTGGGGATATACTAAAGACAATGGGTTGGGATATAGTACCATATCTGAAGTACTTATTTGATTATTGTTTGGTCTGAGGAGCTATACCAGATGAATGGAGAGTTGCTATAGTAGCCCCTGTGTATAAAGGAAAGGGTGATAGACATAAAGCTGAAAATTACAGCCCAGTAAGTTTGACATGCATTGTATGTAAGCTTTGGGAAGGCATTCTTTCTGATTATATTAGACATGTTTGTAGAATTAATAACTGGTTCGATAGAAGGCAATTCGGTTTTAGAAAAGATTATTCCACTGAAGCTCAACTTGTAGTATTCCAGCAAGATATAGCAGATATCTTGGATTCTGGAGGTCAAATGGACTGTATCGCGATTGACCTGTCTAAAGCATTTGATAGGGTGGATCATGGGGGACTACTGGCAAAAATGAGTGCAATTGGACTAGACAAAAGAGTGACTGAATGGATTGCTATATTTCTAGAAAATAGATCTCAGAGAGTTAGAGTAGGTGAAGTTTTGTCTGACAATGTAATAGTTAAGAGGGGAGTTCCTCAGGGCAGTGTTATCGGACCTTTATGTTTTCTTATATATATAAATGATATGAGTAAAGGAGTGAAATCGGAGGTAAGGCTTTTTGCGGATGATGTTATTCTCTATAGAGTTATAAATAAGTTACAAGATTGTGAGCAACTACAACGTGACCTCGAAAATGTTGTGAGATGGACAGCAGGCAATGGTATGTTGATAAACAGGGTTAAAAGTCAGGTTGTGAGTTTCACAAATAGGAAAAGTCCTCTCAGTTTTAATTACTGCGTTGATGGGGTGAAAGTTCCTTTTGGGGATCATTGTAAGTATCTAGGTGTTATTATAAGGAAAGATCTTCATTGGGGTAATCACATAAATGGGATTGTAAATAAAGGGTACCGATGTCTGCATATGGTTATGAGGGTGTTTAGGGGTTGTAGTAAGGATGTAAAGGAGAGGGCATATAAGTCTCTGGTAAGACCCCAACTAGAATATGGTTCCAGTGTATGGGACCCTCACCAGGATTACCTGATTCAAAGAAAAGCAGCTCTATTTGTTCTGAGTGATTTCAGACAAAAGAGTAGCGTTACAAAAATGTTGCAAAGTTTGGGTTGGGAAGAATTGAGAGAAAGAAGAAAAGCTGCTCGACTAAGTGGTATGTTCCGAGCTGTCAGCGGAGAGATGGCGTGGAATGACATTAGTAGACGAATAAGTTTGAATGGCGTTTATAAAAGTAGGAAAGATCGCAATATGAAGATAAAGTTGGAATTCAAGAGGACAAACTGGGGCAAATATTCATTTATAGCAAGGGGAGTTAGGGATTGGAATAACTTACCAAGGGAGATGTTCAATAAATTTCCAATTTCTTTGAAATCATTTAGGAAAAGGCTAGGAAAGCAACAGATAGGGAATTTGCCACCTGGGCGACTGCCCTAAATGCAGATCAGTATTGATTGATTGATTGATACGATAAAGTAGCAGAATGGCGAGACTTACGGAGTCTTTCATATCCACGCCTCTTTGACCTTTCTTGTTCCTTTGCATTCATATTACTTTCACTCCTCGGAGTGCCTCCTCCTTTATCTATTCTGGTTAGCATTACACCAGCTATCAACACCAAAGGTGGAAAAGACCCGTGCCAATGGCACGTTGAAGAAGTCCTTTCAAGGGGGTGGGTGGGGGCTGTAGAATGGCGAGACTTAGGTGCTGCGAGTGTGTGGAATTCATCCCCGGTATCCCACATCAGTCGTAAGATGCGGCTTCGTCTCAACTTAAGGAATTGGATTAACCACCGCGGAGTCTCTAGTGGAGTGCCTGTCGTAAGAGGCTTCTAAAAGGAGTCCCCAGGGCCTCATAACTAGGGAGCGTGGGTTGGCTACCACTGGATCCTGAAATGAGTTGCTTCCATTTCCTTGTGCCAGGCTTATCGCGTTCTATTACCTTATTGATCTTGGTCCACTGTAGTTCTTTTCCGACCCCGACAGTATTGCGTATTTCAGGACTAGGGAGTATATCACGGCCTTTGACCCAGAATTTTTTTTTTTTTTAATCAATAAATACTGATCTGCATTTAGGGCAGTCGCCCAGGTGGCAGATTCCCTATCTGTTGTTTTCCAAGCTTTTCTTAAATTATTTCAATGACATTGGAAATTTACTGAACATCTCCCTTGGTAAGTTATTCCAATCCCTAACTCCCCTTCCTATAAATGAATATTTGCCCCAATTTGTCCTCTTGTATCCCAACTTTATCTTCATATTGTGATCCTTCCTACCTTTAAAGACGCCACTCAAACTTACTCGTCTACTAATGTCATTCCACGCCATTTCTCCGCTGACAGCTCGGAACATACCACTCAGTCGAGCAGCTCGTCTCCTTTCTCCCAGTTCTTCCCAGCCCAAACTTTGCAACATTTTTGTAACGCTCCTCTTTTGTGAGAAATCACCCAGAACAAATAGAGCTGCTTTACTTTGGATTTTTTCCAGTTCTTGAATCAGGTAATCCTGGTAAGGGTCCCATACACTGGAACCATACTCTAGTTGGGGTCTTACCAGAGTCTTATAACCCCTCTCCTTTACATCCATACTACAACCCCTAAACACCCTCATAACCATGTGCAGAGATCTGTATCCTTTATTTACAATCCCATTTATGCGATTACCCCAATGAAGATCTTTCCATATATTAACACCCAGATACTTACAATGATCCCCAAAAGGAACTTTCACCCCATCAATACAGTAATTAAAACTCAGAGGATTTTTCCTATTTGTGAAACTCACAACCTGACTTTTAACCCTGTTTATCAACATACCATTGCTTGCTGTCCATCTCACAACATTATCGAGGTCATTTTGCAGTTGCTCACAATCTTGTAACTTATTTATTACTCTATAGAGAATAACATCATCCGCAAAAAGCCTTACCGTACCTATGATTCCACTCCTTTACTCATATCATGTATATATATATAAGAAAACATAAAGGTCCAATAATACTGCCTTGAGGATTTCCCCTCTTAATTATTACACGGTCAGATAAAGCTTCGCTCACTCTAATTCTCTGAGATCTATTTTCTAGAAATAAAGCAACCTATTCAGTCACTCTTTTGTCTAGTCCAATTGCACTCATTTTTGCCAGTAGTCTTCCATGATCCACCCTATCAAATGCTTTAGACAGGTCAATCGCGATACAGAATCCAAAATATCTGCTATATCTTGCTGGAATCCTACAAGTTGAGCTTCAGTGGAATAACCTTTCCTAAAACCGAACTGCCTTCTATCGAACCAGTTATTCATTTTGGAAACATGTTTAATATAATCAGAAAGAATGCCTTCCCAAAGCTTACATGCAACGCATGTCAAACTTACTGGCCTATAATTTTCAGCTTTATGTCTCTCAGCATTTCCTTTATACACAGGAGCTACTATAGCAACTCTCGATTCATTTGGTATAGCTCCTTCAACCAGACAATAATCAAATAATTATGTTTCCCATCATGTTATCCTTAGCTGCCTTCTCTGCTAGATCAAGAAATCAACAAATTAATCTAAAAAGCCACCTAATTGATACTTCATTTCTTTTGCCTTAGGCAAAATTAAAAATACATTAGCACACACAGAACATGTTTCGACCACTTAGTGGTCATATTCAGCTGTATATAAATATCTTAGACGAGAACATTTGGACAGTAAGTACATTATATCTTAAAACTATGTCCCATGGGATCCTAAAAACTATTGTTCTAGGTGCTTTAAATGAAAAGGGCGGGTGGGGGGGAGATTGGGGGTAAGGGAATATGTGTGAATGATACTTAAATTACAATTCGCGTCTACAGTTGTGTTTAAAAACTTATATACTAAAGTACATATTTAAAATATTTAAAAGCGTCTATGGTGAAATACTTTTGTAATAACACTAGGTGGCATGAATAAAAAGTCAGTGTTTGTAACAATCTTCAGGCATTTGTGAGAAGAATACTTAATTAAAATTCGCGTCTGCAGTGATGTTAAAAACCTTGTTTTCTAATTCTTGCAATTCTTTGCTAGATTCAATTTCCTAGTAAGTCCTTCAATTTCTCCTTACTTCCACAGCCATTTCTAACTCTATTTCTTTCCAATCTGCACCTCCATCTTAGTCTCTTTATTTATCTATTATAATAAGGTGGGTCTTTATCGTTCCTTACCACCTTTAAAGGTACAAACCTGTTTTCACATTACTCAACAATTTCTTTAAACCCATCCCAGAGTCTGTTTACATTCTTATTTACCCTTTCCTTCTTTGCCGGTACCTTCAGTTTTCGAAGTGTCGTACCTCGCCCAATTTTCTCTCTGATTGGTGTTAACAGAGGACAATATTTACCCGTCTTCCTCATGAAACAGTTGTCGCCACCACCACCACTTTCAAGGATAACATTTTGAAATTCCGACTTCTCTTAAGATCAATAGTGTACGAAGGAAGATTAAGTACTGTATTATTATTATTATTATTATTATTATTATTATTATTATTAGTAGTAGTAGTAGTAGTAGTAGTAGTAGTAGTAGTAGTAGTAGTAGTCCTGGCCTTTTTTCGATTATTTTGCGTCTGTACTTCACGTGGATTTATCCCAGTTTTTTGGTCAGATCCATTTTCTGATGCCAATCCTGTGTGGAGGAATGTATTCAGTATTGTGTGTGTCTGTGGTGGTTGGTAGTTGTGATGTGTTATATGTAAATGAAGAGAAGTGTATTATGAAGAACACAAAAAGGCAGCCTACAAGACAGGGAGATTAACCATACGGAGTAAAATTCCTCGGCCCGGCTCGAACTCGGGGTCCTCTTAACCGAAGGTCAGTACGCTGACCATACAGCAAAGCAGTCTGACATTCCATTATAGTGATTATTACTATCTCATAATCATCCTATTCACTGCGAATTTTCTCCTTAATATTACGGCGCGTTCGAAAAAATCACTAGTCGTTATTCAGTCTACGGAATTCCCTGCAGGCGAAAGAATTGTTCCTAGATATTAGTTCCTTTTTTAAATATCTTTCTTTCTTTCTTTCTTTCTTTCTTTCTTTCTTTCTTTCTTTCTTTCTTTCTTAATCTGTTTAACCTCCAGGGTTGGTTTTTCCCTCGGACTCTGCGAGGGATCCAACCTCGACCGCCTCAAGGGCAATGTCATGTAGCGTGAGGCTTTGGGTCGGGGGATACAACTTGAGGGGTAGGACCAGGACCTCGCCCAGGTGACCTCACCTGCTATGCTGAACAGGGGTCTTGTGGAGGGATGGGAAGATTGGAAGGGACAGACGAGGAAGAGGGAAGCAAACGGCCGTGGCCTTAAGTTAAGTACCATCCCGGCATTTGCCTGAAGAAGTGGGAAATAATGGAAATACCACCTCGAGGATGGCTGAGATGGGAATCGAACCTCCTCTGCTCAGTTGACCTCCCGAACCGAGCTCGATAGCTGCAGTCGCTTAAGTGCGGCCAATATCCAGTAATCGGGAGATAGTGGGTTCGAACCCCACTGTCGGTAGCCCTGAAGATGGTTTTCCGTGGTTTCCCATTTTCACACCAGGCAAATGCCGGGGCTGTACCTTAATTAATGCCAAGGCCGCTTCCTTCCACTTCCTAGGCCTGTCCTATCCCATCGTCGCCATAAGACATATCTGTGTCGGTGCGACTTAAAGCAAAAAAAAACATCCCGAGGCTGAGTGGTTCCCGCTCCAGCCCTCGTACTACTTTTCAAATTCCGTGGCAGAGCCGGAAATTGAACCCGGGCCTCCGGGGGTAGCAGTTAATCACAGTACACCACAGATGCTAATAGATACTATTAGAAAAATCAATGTTCTACTGCGTATTCACTTGAATTGTTCATGGGAAAGCTGAAATAAGTAACCATCTAAATTCCCCATTGTCTTCTGCTGAATCAATAAGAGTGTTTAACGAAGCAATCAATAATAAACTCATGTTGAGCTAAATGTGAACTACGTTTGAAATAACCCATGAGTAATAACTGCTTTCATGCCAGGAATATACATAATCCCAACTACTTTATTTATGTGCGCCTTGTGAGTTGGCTATGTGGTTTAGGTCACGTAGTTGTCAGCTTTCATTCGGGGAAGCGTGGGTTCGAACTCGACTGGCAGCTGCTCTGAAGATGTTTTCCGTGGTTGCCCATTATCTCACCAGGCAACTGCTGGGGTTGTACCTTAATTAAGGCCATGGTTGCTTCCTTCCCATTCCTAGCCTTTTCCTAGAACACTGTCATAACAACACCTGTCTGTGTCGGTTGTGACGTAAAACAAATACCTAGTAAATACATTAGAAAACCATCCTCTCTTAATTTTTATTAACTTGCAGTGAAAATGAAGTTCCGATACTTCGAAGAAAGAAAGTATCGGAAAAAGAAAGGGCCATGAAGGGGTAAAAATGGAAGTTTAGTGGTGGTGATCATTGTTTTAAGAAAAAGTACAGCTGAGCAACCATCTTCTATTGATATTAATCATACGAACAAAGGGAGAGGTCCGGTACTTTGAAACATGTAGGTGTATGTTAGGTATTCATCCCGAAGGCTGGTTTAATCCTCCACGGCTCCGCCAACAGCTAGGTGTCACTGAAGAAGCATACTAGGGAACTGAGGAGTAAGGTAGTTTCCCGCTGCTTTCCTCTCCAGACCAGAAGTAGCTATTACATATTAGCCTGCCAGGCCCTCTGAAATGCATGCACCAACCGACCACATGAGCGATATTTTCACACCATTCATAGCAGGGACTGGCTGCATAAGGAATGGCATTACTAGCGTCGCTCATACCTCGGTCACTTTCATATTGTCAAAGCCAAGAATGAGACTGAGACAGGTCAACGAAAGTAACATCGGCAAAATAATGTGAAGGGCTTCGAAGGGCGTGAAAATGAAAGACTCCGTAGATCTCGCAAACCTAATACCGAGGGGTCGGAAAAGAACAAGAGTCTGCCAAGGGGTATTTGATAGGAAATATGAAAATGGGGAGCTTGACACAAGTGGAAGCAATGCCAGACTCACCTAGGTGATGGTGATGATTATTGTTTTAAGATGAAGTGCAGCTGGGCAACCATCCTTTATTTACATTATTCGGAGGGCAAATGGAAAAGGTGAAACATTTCTAAGAATGAAGATATCAGCAAAAGAAAGACAAGGGCGATGAAGGGCGTGAAATTGAAAAACTCTCTAGGCCTCGCAAACCTATAGTAGGGCCCACGAGAGTTGAAGTCTGACAGGTGAGCGGCGAAAGCTGTAACTACGAAGTACGCTGCGTTGTCATAGTTACCTCCATTTGCGGCCTACCACCCTTTCAGACAGGCTGAGTGTTTAATAAAACATGTAGGCCTAGGCCTAATACAATTCATTTACCCTTGACCGGTTCCTAAGCTAGTGTTAATAATTCCAGCATTTAAGATAGAACACGACATTATCGATATATATAAAAGATTTCATAATCACTAACAAAATCATCAATTTCTGACAATAACCTCAACAAATGCACATGTTAATCACAGAATAGAATAACACTACCCACATTGATAGTTTTTTATTATTTAACTCGGATTGTTAACGGTACCTGTACAATTCAGGAATAAACTACGGTATAATAAACACAATAGGAAGACGATACTTCATCGAGAAAAGAAATCAGTCAGAATATGAACGACAAAAGTGACTGAGAGCAAGCCAATCCACGTGATGATAGCGTCCTAAAATGTTGCATCTCTTGTTATCGTTGCCATAGCAACAGGCCATTTTCGAGCAGCGTTAGTCAACTTTTTCGCGCCGGTGGCGCTAAACGTCAGATTTCAACTCTCGTGGGCCCTACTGTAATACCGTTGGGTTCGGAAAAGAAACAAGAATTGACCAAAGGAGGCCGGGTACGGTAGATGAAAGTGAGGAGCCTGGCACAAGTAAGTTGAAGCAATGCCAGGACTCAGCTAAGGGCCCCGTGACCGCCAACTCACGCTTCAAAGTTACGAACCCTTGGGGGCGTGGTGATGAGTATATTAAGAGGAAGTAAAACTGGGCGGCAATCATCTGTTAGCACTCCTAAGAGGGAAGAAAGCCGTCAAGTCTATACGGTCTGACACCGTGGTTAGCTGCTTCGATTCCCGTTGGTGGAAAACAATTTTACCGTCAGAATACTGGCCGGCCGGATGGGAGAGGTGGTGGTGGTGTACAATTTCTAATCACTAGATTGTGTGCCAAACGCCTGGATTCATTTCGAAACCTCTCCGCAGTGTTTATATGGAATGAGGGTATATGACAGACTCTGTTGATGGTCATTGTTAGAGCCCGGATTTCCATGCACTATCAAATCTCGAAATATGCATGCATTCATGCACTATCATATAGCAAAACAAGCACAATAACGTGGACAATATGCACTATCAAACTTCAGTTTCGACATGGTTACATTTTCAGTTCCTCTTGAAACATTGTACAACAACTAATTTTTTCAATTTTTCTTGACTTAAGCTCATCCGTTTATCTGTCAGTACATTCTTAAACACAGAAAAAAGTTATCTTTCTATGTAACAAGTGACAGGTGCATACTTAAATGGAAACATTTGGGACAACGTGAGGTCAAATTGTAAATATTTTTTTGCGTTTCCACCACACAAAATGTCTTTTATAAGCTTGACGAAATCAAAATCAGGATTTGACGGATCACTTTGTTCAGCTTATCTCTAGCTGCCGCAGCTACTTCTCCGTGCGATGATCGCAGACACGTTCGAATGTCTTCAATAACAGATAAATATTCGACCTGTAGCTTCCAACTTTGTTATCGCAGCAGGCAATTTCCCAAAATGTTATTTTATATACATTAAGTTTTGCTGCTCATTCTTTTTGCTGAATTCCTCTTGCGCATCTACTGGAACACCGTCTACGACCTAAAACTGGAAAAATTTAATTTAACTAAGTGATATTACGTCTAATTAGTGACATTAAGTTCATTGATGGGAAATTGGATTATAGGATCTGTACGGTATGTACTAACTTTGGTTGTCAGGTAGGACGTCATGAATACATTCTATTTCTCTCCGTACCTCAATAATAGACATGTAATGCGTAAAAACGGGCCCAAATTTTGCAAATCAACGTTAATAAAAGACACTATCATGTAACTTAACATTATATATGCGCCAAAGTTAGAAGAAAAGCCATATTATGCAATATAAACGTCCAAATATTCACTATTAAATCCAAAATCTTCAAAATATGCATTATGCATGCATTTTCTCCTAAAAAGGTTAAAACGTGCAAACATGCACGGAAAAGGAACGGTTATTTGGAATCGTTAAGTCATAAAACGAATATTTGCAAGGTTTGAAAAATGTAACCAGCTTATTTAAAAACATGCATTTGCATGGAAATCCGGGCTCTGGTCATTGTCATTTTGCCGTTGGATGGAGACGCTAAGGCTAGGCGCGCGCTTGCGATTTCTGGTCGTTGCGACAGAAACATCGTCTTGATACCCATGCGCTAAATGAATAATTAGAGGGGAATGAAGAAGAGAACCGACACGTCAAAACATTAATGTATTGACAAAAGAAAGGGAAGGGCCACGAAGGGCGTGAAAATGACTCTCTATAGGCTTCGCAACCTAATAACGTCGGGGACGGAAAAGAACAAGAGAGGGCAAAGGGAGGTCAGATAGTAAAGATGAAAGCAAGCAGCCTGACGCCGAACTCTGCTGGGGATACCTTGGTGCCCACCCTCCCTTCCGAGTTCAGAGCCGCTGGCTCCCCTTTCAGTCGCCTTTTGTGACAGGCAGGGTTTACCGTGGATGTATTCTACCGCCCCCACCCACAGGGTAACCAAGTGGGGTAGATTCTTCATTCTTACCTGAATTAAAGCCACGGCCGCTTCTTTCTCACTCCTGGCCCTTTTCTATCCCATCGTCACCATAAGACCTATCTGTGTCGGTGCGACGTAAAACAAATTCTTAAAAAAAAAAAAAAAATGAATACCTATGTTATCATGCAATCTAATAAAATCTTAAATGAATTTATTCGCGATAAGTGAAATGGTAGTTTAGGGGGTATATGTTGGGTATTTAGCCCGAAGGCTGGTTGGATCCTCAACAGGTCCACCATTAGCTGTCACAAAAGGCCTAAAATTTAATTTACCGGGTGAGGTGGCCGTGCGGTTAGGGGCGCGCAGATGTGAGCTTGCATCCGGGAGATAGTAGGTTCGAAACCCACTATCGGCAACCCTGAAGATGTTTTCCGTGGTTTCCCATATTCACACCAGGCAAATTATCACTCATGGCCTTTTTCTATCCCGTCGTCACCATAAGACCTGTCTGTGTCGGTGCGACGTAAAACAAATTGTAAAAAAAAAAACTTATGTTATTATGCATTTTTTTTTTTGCTATTTGCTTTAAGTCGTACCGACACAGATACGTCTTATGGCGACGATGGGATAGGAAAGGCCTAGGAAGTGGAAGGAAGCGGCCGTGGCCTTAATTAAGATACAGCCCCGGCATTTATCGGGAAACCACGGAAAACCATCTTCAGGGCTGTCGACAGTGGGGCTCGAACCCACTATCTCCCGATTACTGGATACTGGCCGGACTTAAGCGACTGCAGCTAGCGAGCTCGGTATTATGCAAATTAATAAAATCTTATTCACAACGTGTACACGACTTCATCTAGAATTCTGTATACAATTTAGAATTCCGTAGCGAAGCACGGGTACAACAGCTAGTCATAAATAAATTTCTTATTTTTGGAAGTAACGAACTGCATAGAGGAATTCTGCATTGCAATCTATAACTGTTACCGGCTCCGGGCTAAACAGGACTTTCACTGCTGTCGCAGTTCCGCGGAAAGGTTCGAGTTTCCAAAGGAAGACAATTCGATAATGCCCCATTGCATCGGCATCACCGCACGTTACCGTATCATATTGTAGTAACAGAGGCAAGTACAGTTTATTAAAAAAAAAAAAAATACTCTTGCACAGTCACAGCAATGTAGCGACAACATTGCCACCGTGAATACGAGCCTTAGCGCACTATACAGCGGCTTATGTCCTCAACGTTAAACCTTTGTAGCATAAAATTAAACAAATAATCTCTCATTGATTTCTGCGGATGAGTTATTTCAATTACGGTATTATAATGACACAATAATATGGATATGTTTTGGGCTGGGGGTTTATCTAGAATTAGCGCGGACAGTTTTGCTTCGATAATTTTCCGACACCACGGTCACCAAGGCAACCAGTGTACGTCATGTACCGGTATGTGTAATAGGACAGAAAAAATAACTAACATAGGGATCCATGCTTCTCCGTGTAGCGGAGGAACTTACTTACTTTTGCTATTGTTGTCTGTAATCCCCGTTAAGATGAGGTTTCATGTGCAGTTGACCTAAAAGGTTGTGTGACGCAAAATAAGAAACACTTCAGTGGTAGCAAGATCATAAAGAACAGGATATGATTCTTAACATACGTACGACCGTAGCACCTCATTAATACCAATGAGATACAGGATTAGGATTTAGTTCTGTGCGCGAGTTGATAGAAAGTAGCGTGATATATACTGTGTGTCAGAACTAGCAGGGAGTAAACGCATTAGTTCACTGTTTTATTTAGATGTATTCGCGCACACCTACATGACGTTTTGCATGGAACTGCTAAACAACAATGAATCACCGTCGATATTTTCCTCTCCGACCGTGGGATTGCATCAGTGTTTATCGATCTCCAAATATAATGTGATACATATTTATATACTTTGGCGCACTTTCGATATGAATGATGTTTTTTTCGTCTTCTGATTGTCATTGGGAAGTGAATTCGCCCAACCCCGCCCATTTCTCTCCCTCCACTGCAACAGCAAAAGGAGGGAGAATGAGAGAGAGCGCTCTCCTAACATGCCTGTTTCGCCAGACGTGTGAGGGATAACCTGAAGTGAACAAAAAGCCGTGCCATGGCGACCGGGACGGATGTGTATTATGACGGCAGCCGTATATTTACTTGGGTTTCCGATTTATCCGGACTCCCTCTCGACCAGGTTAGTAAAGTGTTCCTGTACGAGTAGTGAAATACAACTGGTTCTTCTGGAAAAATTGTTAAGTTTCTGAATAGTTAGTCACGTAGTGTTTATAGAATAAAATTGCCTGTTCTGTATGTAGATTCGATATGGACTGTCCTTTAGCAGTATACGGATCTTCATTAGTTGTGGAAGATGAAATTATGCATAATGAAGCAATCGTTTAATATTTCCATTCATAAAATTGAGTTTTAAATGGGTGTAGCGCTTTACCAGTGTTGATCGATCAACCAAGGTCACTGTCATGCCCTCTCGTATTTAAGTCTTGGTCCACAAACGGTGTTCCGTGTAGCTTTAAGAGGTGTGTGGCGCGAGATTTGATGTGATCAAGTGACGTGTGATGATCTGAAGATATGTTTATAGCGTACTAATTATCGTGAGATAAATGCTATGAAGCATTTCCTTGGAATTTCTTCAATTTGTGAAGTCTAAGAGTAATAATGAGAAATTTGCTGTCGTGTAATGCTAAAACTGATGTACTGGTATTCGGAACATGATTTGGCCTTGATATTTTTCGAATGAAACATGCGTCGTGTATTTCAGTTAAAATTCCTTTTATTTGACATCTTGTCTCTTGTGCTTTTAACATCTAATTTCTCTATCCTAAAGCATTAGTCTTGAGGTTAAATATCTTACAGTAGTACAGTGAGCACACTAACCTTTTTAATTGCTAAGTGGCCCTCTGATCTGATTGTTGCAGGGTTACATCATTTGATTCTTACCCAATGGCTCTTTTACAAATGAGCTATTTGCAGATATGGTGCAACTTATGGCAAATTTGGATTGTTTATCTTGAGTTCTGTATCATCAGTGTAAGAACATACATTTACACTTTTTGAACATGTTAAAAATGAAAGAAAGAAGAAGCATAATTGAATAAAGATGTTGCAAATATTTTTGGAGAGAAAGTGGGAAAGCCACCTATTCAGCAGTGTAGGTGTGTGTATTGGACAACATTGTTGTTTGCATTCCCTGTGGGGAATTTCAGGGATTTCAAATGCAGAATTTATATAGAGCAACAGGGGATGCTTGCGGAAGGAGAGAACACCCTGTGTTCCTGTTGGGTACTGCAGGACTCCCAGCATTTGCTGACTTGTATAAGATTAAGTCAGCCTTGCACAAAGGAAGATCTATTTACTTGCAAATGAGAAGGCAGTCAACATAGCAACAGTTTAGGTAATCATACAATCCAGAAATGAGAAAGCCAAAGAGAGATGGATTGTGTGAAAGGCAAAGACCTTTCTACTTTCTTGAAGGAATTATCGAAGCAACTTCCAGGTTACAAGAAACATGAGATTAAAAGTTTAAAAATTATTTTTAGCTTAAGCTTATCAGTCCCAGCTAATTATTAATTATGTTTAATAAACTTGCATGAAAATTTAATAATTATCTATATCGGTATGCAGGAATAAAATTTAGGCTACCTTTTAGCTACATTATCTGAAATAAGAAAGTTTAATGATGGTAACAGTCTCAAATCTATACTCTTACTTGTATCCAAAATTCACTGCTTCCTTTGATTGACATACGTGTGATAAATATTGGTTTAGTAAAAGTACACGTTACTAAATTATTTATATTTATCCTCTAGTTCAACTTGGTAGGTGTAGTCAATCGTTTGTCTTCTCTATTTATACTCTGTCTCGTGGCTAGGGCCACAATATTCTCTTAAAGCTACAAGCTCGCTTGCTTTGTGCGTGCTGTGTAAATGATGCATAAGATTAAATTAATGTTATGTATTTGCTCTAGCCTAGGAGCCAGTAAGGTGCCAAAATTTAGACCATTAATCTGACCTAGCTAATATGTTATATGCATAGAACTGCTTGGAAAGTGGAGAGCAGTTCTCAAATCTGTACATGAGGAATTGAAATTTCTATTTTCATTTGGAAAACTAATGCTGTACCATACTTCATATGATTCCTAGATACTGTTTCCTGATGTCCTGTGCTCCTAGTCTTTAACATCCTGTGTTCAATCTTATCTTTTTGTCTCTTCCCTTTTACCGTATTAATCTGGCTTTCTTTTTGTTGTAAACTTCCTTCTTCAAGACCTCTCCAGATTGCCCCTCAACAAATGTTTCTTAGTAAGCCAAGCTGAGTGACTCAAACGATCACTGCTGTTCTTCTGAGCTCCAAGTTGGCAGGTTGCCTTGGTTCAGACCGGTGATATCTGAAAATATTCCTAATATGCCAGCTTCATGTCAGTAAATTTACCGGCACATAAATGAAAACCCGAGAGACAAATTCCAACACCTCTGTATCCCCAAAAGCTGCGAAGTAGTTATTGGGGCATAATAAAACCAATAACGTTATTAGGATATTTTCTTAATACTGTGTTGTACACCTTTCAGGATTAGGCTGAATTTGCAAGTCTGTATGAACATTTAACCTGCTCTTTATTCTCTATTCACTGCTGACACTGTGAACCCTTTTATTCCTGTATCTTTTATATCCATGATCCTTGAAATGTTGAAATATTATTTAACCATTTTCTCCTCTGACTTTGCGTGACTCAGTGCATACTTTCTTTGCCCAAGTCTGTTTGACTCCTTAGCAATATATAACACCCATTTCATTTTAGAAAGTTTCTCTATTGAAATGAAATGGTGTATGGCTGTTAGTGCCGGGAGGGTCCGAAGACATGTTCGGCTCGCCAGGTGCAGGTCTTTTGATTTGACTCCCGTAGGCGACCTGTGCGTCGTGATGAGGATGAAATGATGATGAAGACAGCACATACATCCAGCCCCCATGCCAGAGAAATTAACCAATGATGGTTAATATTCCTGACACTGCCGGTAATTGAACCCGGGACACTGAACCGAAGACCACTCAGCCAACGAGTCTGACAGTTCCTCTATTTAAAGCAATTCATATGCATAATTACTTTCAATGTCTTCATTCCTACCTAACTTGGGCTTCAAAACTAAATTCTTAGTTCACTTCTATCTGAATATACCACCAATAGTTCTTGCTTCTTTGGTCACTAAGTATAATATTGGGCCCCTTAACTGATATCAACAAATATATTGCTAATTTCATCATATGGTTGGGAGTGAGCATGTAAAATTGTAACTCTGCAGTGGTTTTATCCAACTAATTTATGTTGAAATGTGATGATCAAAATGATAGTGACTGTTGGTGTAGATTTCAGAGACGGATACAATTTTAATAACTTAATACCTAAATGAAGTGTACTAAAACTCTGACATGCTCAGTGTCATATAATCTCAAATAGATACCATCCTGGCAGGCGATTTCAGTTGCCACATCGATAGAGAAGATGCAAAAAGCAATACAGTTATTGAATACCTGGAGGGAGAAGGATTTAAACTTTGAAACGATCCTAGCCTCCCAACTTATATTTGTCACAATGGTATGAGTACGATAGACCTGACCTTTGTAAGTACAGTAAGTACTACTCGCACATGGCTCCCTTAAGGAAACGCCTATCAGTAACTGTGAAGGTAGACCCCACCTCCAAGTGAAACGGAAGAAGGAATATTGATAAAACAAAGTATAAACAACAGTAACTTAGTCTGAAGAGTTTGCTTTATCCTCCAATGAAGTACTAGTATTTAGAAGCGATTCAGCAAGGGAAGATTGAAGCAGCTGCATTAAAGCTTGAAATAATCATCAAGAATGCACAAATAATTTCCCCTCTGAAGATAAGATTACAACAATGTTTCAACGCTGCCTGCTATGAGAAAAGGAAACGGTTTCTTACACTTCTCCATAGAGCAAGAGCATCTTCAAGGTTATAACATCTTAACACGAGAATACAAGACACTCCTAAATTCTGTCAATCTGTTGCCATAGATACGTGGATTAACCACTTCCAGCATAGTCTCAACGACAGAACTGCACTGAAAACAATGAGCACAAGAGAAAGCTGCAGTTTTCCCACCGTTATGGAGGAGGAAGTAAGAACAACAATATTGGGACTGAAAAATTAGAAAGCCGCCGGACCAGATAATATCTATAACGAAAGCTTGAAAAGTGCTTTTCCATTGTTAGGAAAAATATGGACTGCACTGTTCAACAAGTGTCTAGAGATGAGCGAAATACCATCTAGCTGGAAAACCTCGTTACTGAGGATACTGTAATATGAAGGTAAAGGAAGCTCAGACTCTCCCGATTCGTATAGAGGTATTGCTTTAGAAAATGTAATCTTCAAAATCTTTTCCAAAATCCTTACGGATAGGGTCTCCTCGCTAACTACTGAAATTATCCCCGATCAACAATATGGGTTCAGGAAAGGCAGGCAAACAGCTGGAAGATGTCTGAGAAGCTCTGAGACATAAGATACGAAATACCATGTCATCTTTATAGACTGCAAAACGGCTTTCGACATGCTGGATCATCAGATTCCTATTGATAAACTTGGACAAATATTAAAAGTAAATTATCTGACAAACATACTGGCAAACATCTTACAAGATAATACAATCATTGTAAGAGACAATCTTCACAACCTATTAGGGTGACCTGATTAGTTTGCTCTTATGTAACCTGATTACTTCAGATTTCATGGAAATACTGAAGCGATCTGAAGGGCAAATCTTTCTTCATACCTATGCAGATGACATGGCCCTTGGCTCTTCCAATTTAGAAGACTTACAGAAATGCTAGGATCTATTGGTGTCCTGGGCAAAAAGAAATAAATTCCAGCTCAACATGGACAAAACAGTTTGCGTGATATTCAAAAGGGGTGGCAGAGTTACCTTCAGAGATCAACTGTCCTATGAACAAGAACCCCTAAAAAATTGTTATTGATTTAAACTATCCAAATCCAAAGCTTGCAGACCTCTGGAAGCTCTTTCACGAAACATGCAATAAAGAGGGTGCAGCAGCAGCAGCAGGAGGGGCAGGAGGTGGTTACTCATCCAAGCAGTGACGTAGCTTAGGTTACTTGCTTTAATAAGAAATGGAATTATTTAAGCCAGCTGACTTCTTTTTCATGACAGATTCTAAATTTACTTTGATCGTGTTGTGTCACAGTAATATTCCAACAGATTTGAAGTCTGTCGGGGTAGCACTCGTTCCTTAAATTACTGCATGGCAATGCTATGACCACACTCTTTTACTGTAAGACATCAGTACACACACCTGTTCATGTCCTAATCTTTTTAGGTTAGCAGACCAGTTGGTGTGATGTAAAGCAAGTTGTGTTACTACTGTTTTTTTTTTTTTAAATTTCTGTATTTCGCTAACACTTCATAATATAAGGGGCAGACAAATGAAAACCGAACACCCACCATAACACACATTCTGTGCGAAAGGTGGCAACACTGTTACGTATCGATACTGCCATCGCTGTGCTAGGAGAACTGCATAGTGACAAACTCACAGGTTCACGGTTGATAATGATATGACCCAAGAATATACATCAGGTGCTTAATTGTTTAAAATTTAATATAGAAAACAAAAGAATATTTAACCTTTATTTCTGTGTTTAGTTGGTAACACTTATATTATAAGGGGCAGACAAATGAAAACCAAATACCCACCATAATGCACATTCTGTGCAAAAGGTGGTAACACTGTTACTTATGGAAGATATTGTCCTGTATTGAGCTACATTTATATGTGTGTTTATGTTTCACTCCTGGCTTTTAATGTTTTTTATTACCGGGCAAGTTGGCCATGCGGTTAGGGGCATACAGCTGTGAGTTTGCATCCGGGAGATATTGGTTTCAAGCCCCACTGTTGGCAGACCTCATGATGGTTTTCAATGGTTTCCCATTTTCACACCAGGCTGTACCTTAAGCCCATGGCTCATTCCTTCCCACTCCTAGGCCTTTTGTATCCCTTCATCGCCATAAGACCTATCTATGTCGGTGCAACGTAAAGCAAGTTGTCTTGCTAATTTTTTATTTCTGTGTTTAGTTGGTAACACTTTATAATATCAGGGGCAGACAAATGAAAACCAAATACCCACCATAACGCACATTCTGTGCAAAAGGTGGCAACACATCGATACTGCCATCGCTGTGGTGGGAGAACTGCATAGTGACAACTTACAGGTTCACGCAGTGGTTGGGTTATGTCTTTGTTGGTGCGCGGATTGGTTTAGTGTGTTAGTCCGGCTGTAGAAATGGGGGCAAGTAAAGAAGTGTAGTTCGTTTTATGGTGGCTGAGGGTGCTGGAGTACAGTATGCAAAACTCATCGTCCCATGTCTGCTGTGTATGGCGAACACTGCATGTCCATGACGAGTGTGCACGAGTGGCATAGGAGATTCCGAGAAGGGTGCACGTACTGCAAGACTGTGCACCCAGGACAGGCCCATCAGGCCATTACTCTTGATGTGATAGGGCGGATTGATGGCCTTATCCGGGAAAAACCAATGAATTATGGAAGAAGAAATTTGTGATCATGTCAGCATTAGCCATGGCTTCGTGCATGCCATTATCAAAGATAGCTTGCATTTCTGTAAAATGTGTGCACAGTGGGTTCCACATCAACTGACGCGAGGGACAAAAGATTGAAAGAATGGCGTCATGTCTGAGTCATCTGCAGTGGTACCATGAGGAAGAGTATGCGATTTTGTCCCATATCATCATGGGACAAAATGTCATGCCACCATTTCGAGCCTGAGAGCAAACGGGAAAGCCAACAATGGGAACATTGCAATTCTCCTCCGCCAAAGAAATCCAAAGCTGTTCATACAAGTTCCGGTAAAGTCATGATGACCTCCTTCTTTGACTGCAGGGCCCCTCTGCCTGTCGACTTCGAGCGTGGAACCACAATCAATGCGCAGCGCAATGAAGAAACGGCAACATGCCATAAAGTCAAAATACCCTGGAATGCTGTCCAACGGAGTCATCCTGTTGCATGATAATGCTCGCCCCCATACTTCTAGTCTGGCAAAGGGTACACTTCAGCGATTTGGTTGGGAAACATTTCAACATCCTCCGTACAGCCCGGATATTTCACCTTGTGATTTTCACATTTTTGGCAACCTGAAGAAAGACATTTGTGGACGTCTGTTTCATTTGGATGAGGAAGTGCAAGTGTGGTTATGGTTGTAGATCCATCAGCGAACTTCCTCTTTCTACAAAACTGGAATTGACAGTCTCGTCTCCCAGCACGATAAATGTATTAATGCTTTTGGTAATTACTTTTGAATTTAAAACCATTCCATGGTCACGTTGTGTGGGTGTCCAGTTTTCATTTGACTGCCCATTATACACTGACTGACAGAGCAAATGCAACATCAAGAAGGAGTGGTCAGAATTTTATGCCAATTGCAGGGTAGACTGACGTCACTGAGGTATGCTCATGATGTGAAATGCGCCGCTGTGCTGCGCACGTAGCGAACGATAAATGGGACACGGCGTTGGCGAATGGCCCACTTCGTACCGTGATTTCTCAGCCGACAGTGATTGTAGAACGTGTTGTCGTGTGCCACAGGACACGTGTATAGCTAAGAATGCCAGGCCGCCGTCAACGGAGGCATTTCCAGCAGACAGACGACTTTACGAGGGGTATGGTGATCGGGCTGAGAAGGGCAGGTTGGTCGCTTCGTCAAATCGCAGCCGATACCCATAGGGATGTGTCCACGGTGCAGCGCCTGTGGCGAAGATGGTTGGCGCAGGGACATGTGGCACGTGCGAGGGGTCCAGGCGCAGCCCGAGTGACGTCAGCACGCGAGGATCGGCGCATCCGCCGCCAAGCGGTGGCAGCCCCGCACGCCATGTCAACCGCCATTCTTCAGCATGTGCAAGACACCCTGGCTGTTCCAATATCGACCAGAACAATTTCCCGTCGATTGGTTGAAGGAGGCCTGCACTCCCGGCGTCCGCTCAGAAGACTACCATTGACTCCACAGCATAGATGTGCACGCCTGGCATGGTGCCAGGCTAGAGCGACTTGGATGAGGGAATGGCGGAACGTCGTGTTCTCCGATGAGTCACGCTTCTGTTCTGTCAGCGATAGTCACCGCAGACGAGTGTGGCGTCGGCGTGGAGAAAGGTCAAATCCGGCAGTAACTGTGGAGTGCCCTACCGCTAGACAACGCGGCATCATGGTTTGGGGCGCTATTGCGTATGATTCCACGTCACCTCTAGTGCGTATTCAAGGCACGTTAAATGCCCACCGCTACGTGCAGCATGTGCTGCGGCCGGTGGCACTCCCGTACCTTCAGGGGCTGCCCAATGCTCTGTTTCAGCAGGATAATGCCCGCCCACACACTGCTCGCATCTCCCAACAGGCTCTACGAGGTGTACAGATGCTTCCGTGGCCAGCGTACTCTCCGGATCTCTCACCAATCGAACACGTGTGGGATCTCATTGGACGCCGTTTGCAAACTCTGCCCCAGCCTCGTACGGACGACCAACTGTGGCAAATGGTTGACAGAGAATGGAGAACCATCCCTCAGGACACCATCCGCACTCTTATTGACTCTGTACCTCGACGTGTTTCTGCGTGCATCGCCGCTCGCGGTGGTCCTACATCCTACTGAGTCGATGCCGTGCGCATTGTGTAACCTGCATATCGGTTTGAAATAAACATCAATTATTCGTCCGTGCCATCTCTGTTTTTTCCCCAACTTTCATCCCTTTCGAACCACTCCTTCTTGGTGTTGCATTTGCTCTGTCAGTCAGTGTAGTTTGATTGTGAAATTACTGTCTTTCCATATGTGAAAGTATAATTTTTATCATACTGGTACAAAAATTATTTCTTTACAGCATATTTGTTGCCAAGATATTTTGATTTGTTTATATCATTGCCTTCAAACATTTTTCAACATCATCCCATGTATACATGTCAGTAAGTTTCTAAAATGTTTTTGTGTTCGAGAGTTTTTCCTTTTACCTCTTTTTCCAAGTGCACTTGGGCCATTCTCGTAGGCTCTATCCTCATCACATGTCCGAACCACTGTAGTCTGGACATACAGACTCGTCCAATGGAGATGTCTTAATCCCACCTTCCTGACTCACCTCATTTCTTAGTTTTTCCATCCCGGTCTTCGGGACAGGACCTCCGGAACTTCATCTCTGATGACTGCAATCTTGATGAGCCTCTCTTTGTAAGAGTGTGCTTTTGGAATCTGAACATCACAGAGAAGGTTTCTCACTTGTTGGTAGAAGAAGAAACTCTTTTGCACCCTATTGCTCTGGAGATTATACTGCCGAGGTAGGTGAACACTTATATAGCTGGATCTCCCTCACTGGAGTATTTGACACGATCCGATTGGACACATACAGTATTATAGTGTCTAGCTCAGTGTATTGCTAGTAACTTATGTCTGTAAGTTTGTTTAGCTTGGTCACCGTTCACTTTACATTCAGGGTCATACCTCTCAGGTGCCTTTTGTTTCTTTTAACTAGTCTCCAGGAATGAGATTCTGATTGTATTAGACCCTTTATAGGAAGCGGCATAGATTTTCAGGTCAGGGGCTTCATCTTTTTTAAAATATTTTTTTGGTTGAATAGAACTTCTAGTGACAACAGAAAACAGACCTCCCTTTAAAAAAAAAATACATATAGCATAGATATTTATTTAGACCCAGTATGGAAACTGCTTCATTGAATGTGAAAGTTTTTTCATGTGGGTTTCTTGAGATATCTAGTTATATTCCCAATAGCCATTTATGATTGCCAGACAAAAGTTATAATATATAGCATTTAATTACTCTAAGAGCATGTATGTCTGTATATATTTATATATTAAATTAATATTGATCCATATTATTTTATTACTTATGACATTTATGTTTTGGTCCCTTAAATTGAATTATAAATAGTGGAAATATTGAGTCCATTAAACATAATCATCTATAAATGTAAAACTTGTCTGTGCCTACCAGTCCTTTTCTCGCCAGAGAAATAATATTCTGCTTTGGTCATTGGAGGGTGTGTAAACAGTCATACTGAATCAGTGTTGTAGGAGTTGCTGTTTCTGTCAAAGTTGACATTTTATTGGAGAAGTTATCCATAATGGTTAAATTATAAGCATGGACCTTTTTTATGATATTAATTGGCAGAAGGTTTACAGTAGGTAAGACAGTTGTGTAAAGTTCTATTTAAGAGCACAAGCAGAGTACTTACCGGTAATTGGAAGAATAATCATGATCTAAGAAGGTTTTGCTTACATTATGAATACTTTCTAGGTAAATTTCTTGGTCAGCCAGTTCTTGGCCTTGGGGTTGGCGTCTCTGTTCCGTAGTGTTCTTCATCCTTCAACTACAAGTCCAGCCACTCGCCATGCATTTGGTCTGGTGCTTGGTCTTGCCTTTGGTTACTTCTGCTTTGGAATGTAAGTAGTTACAAAAGTCATTCAAAACTTACACTTCAAAATGCTGGTTGTAAATATAGCCTATTCTCATTTTTGTTATAATTTGAATGCTAGGCCGCTTTTTGATTCTTTAACAAGAAATTGTTTAAAGTTGATGACAACCAGAGATGCCGTCAAAATCGTTGCATACTGAATGATCATAGGATGTATGGAAATAAATTGTGTGAAAAATCTATTCCTTTTCTGGTAACTCGCTATTTTCTATGCATTGGCTACTGATTATGAAGGAAAGAGGACAAAAGATTTGAGGTAGTGGAGAACTTAAAGACCTAAAGAGTTTCTCTTAAGACTATAAATCCTTTGAATTTCTTGATTTTGGGGTTGACATCAAGACAGGGTGATTCAGGAGGATTCAACTTGAAGTGAAAATGAGAAATGAAGACTGAAGGATTCAGCTTGAGAATATGAATATTAGAGAAATCAAGACTTGGTGTATAATTCAGCTGGAGGATTCAACTTGAAGAAGTGAAATAATAGAGAATTCAAGACTGGGTTTTTAAGTTAATTGTGATCACACATTTTAACAATTAAATGACACATATTGCTTAGGTCCTTCAGTTTTAAAGGTACAAACAAAACGGTTAAATGACATGAATTGCATTGCATCATTGAGACTTGGTGCTGCATTGCAGTACAGCGAATTGGCTGTTTGTGTGGCTGCAGTTTGCTTTGTTATTGTTGTGCATGTTTGTCAATTTAACCCCCTCCACCGAATTTGTCCCCTCTATTGAACTCTTCTGATATCAGAGTCTATTTTTAGAATTGTTACTGCCTGGAATGCAGAGTTGCGGCCTAGTTCGGTGGCAGTCATTAGTGTCATTCTTTCTAGAAATTTCTGAAATCATTTGCATCCCTTGATAGGGACAGTTTCATAACCAAGTGTGTAAATCTTTGGTGATTACTGGAACATTGTAACAGAGAAACCAAAGCCTACACAAATGTGTGGTACATATTTGAACTGTCTAGTGGGAAATATGAAGCCAAAAAGAAATATGTTCCTGACCCACACATATGTCAAATGACCCACTAGATATTTCCGTGAGTATGGAATTACAATTTCTTTAAATACAAGAGATCCTTTCTCCACTGAGCAAACATGAAAATCTATTGATTTTTGTACATTATTACATTTGTAAATTACACTACCTAGTGTGATTTTTGCAGCAAAGGATCTGGTAAGTGATTTTAGCTAAATAAGGTCTCCTGATTTCAGAAATATCGCTGATCTTTTATTCTTGTATGTATCACTAGTGTTAAATGTCATTGCTGCTTGGTGCTGCTTTGCAGTTCAGCGAATTGGCTCTTGTTTGTGTGGCCAGTTTGCTTTATTTTTGTTGTGCGTGTTCGTCAATCCAATCTCCTCCATTGAATTTGTCCCCTCCATTGAACTTGTCTGATATCAGAATCTATTTTAAGTATTATTACTGCCTGAAGTGTGGAATTTTGGCCTAATCTGGTGGCAGTCATTTGTGTCATGACTGTGGTGGAAGTATGACCAGCTTATATTGTGTTGTGAAAATGGCGAGTGTGTCGGGAATTAGAAGATGTGCGAATAATCCAGACTCGTTCTGTTATTTGTGTTGGTGTTATATAATGAAGGGGCAGATTAGGCCAGTAACTGCATTGGTGAAATGTTTATATTATGCATATTTTAAAGTAAAATTAGGAGACTTGGACAGAGCGTGGGCTCCCCGCGTAATTACTAAAACATCCCTTCAAAACCTACGACAGTGGAGCCATGGGAAACATAAGGCCCTTCCATTTGGGATGGGGATGGTTTGGCGCGAGCCCCAGGACTTTACCAGTGACCGTTACTTTTGCCTGTGAAGTAGCTGGATTTAGTAAGAAAGACAAGGACAGTATTGTGTATCCAAATTTAAAGTTGGCAACGAGACCCGTTGCTCATGGACTGGAAATTCCAATACCTTCGCCTCCTACCAGTTTACCTGCTTCTAAAGCTTTCTCAAATTCCAATGACGAAAGTTGATATGGAATTTTCAGCAGCCACAGAAGCAGTAAGTCCATAATTGTTTAACCATCCAGAGTTGGGTAATCTGATACGAGACCTCGTGCCCATGAAGGGAAAAAAATGAACCACTAGAGTCACAATTGAAAGAAAGAATCTTCTTGCACCTGGAACTACCTTTTCTTGGTACAGACATAGAGATACGGAGTTCAGGAAGTATTTTAAGAAGGAAAATGGTCTGACCTACTGCTGTGACTTTCCAGGACTGATAGAACAGCTGGGGAGTGAATACAAGCCAGAAGATTGGAGACTATTTGTGGATTCTTATAAAAGAAAGGAGCTTAAGGGCTGTATTACTTCGTAACAGAAACATTCTAGCTTTGATACCTCTGAAACTTTCAGTTTCACTAAAGGAAAATTGCATCACAAAGCAAACTGCTTTGGACAAAATCTTCTTCTTGTGATCATCATCATCAATAATTATCCGCTCTAACAAGCTAGGTGCGGGTATTTACGAGCCTCCTCCAGTTCATCCTCTCCATCTACAGCTAATGTTCTAGTTTTTGCTGCTAATTTACATCTTGTTTGGTAAGTTCTTTGGAAATTTGCGTATCTCAGCCATCATAAAGCCTATGAGCAATATTCCTTTCATAGTATGCTGTTGGAGTTTTATTTGGAGCCATCCTTCTCATATATCCATACCTTCATAATTGCTTAATTCTAAGGTGTCCAACAGACTCCTGTCCACTCCAAGTTCTTGCCAGATATCTTTATCTTCTCTAAACGTAAATGTATGTTGCTGAATGTCTAGAGTGGTTAAGTTTTCTGATTTATTCCTCTTGAAATATCGTGTGTATTTTAGTTTTTGACCTCTTTGCATGCAAAAGAACTGACTTTTAAATTTTGTTTGTACAGGCAAGCCATCCACTTGGCTGGACTACCTGCACTGTGCTACATTGTTATGCGGACTCAGGATCCTCACGTGATGCAGAGGTAAGCTCAACATATTTTGCATCCTGGTGAATTGGCACCACATCTTCAGCCTTGTTCGAGATAATATTTAGGTCATCCATTTGACCAAGGATTTTATGTAGCTTATTTTGATTATCTATCACCATGTGGGTTATGTAACTGCAAGCTTGCATTTTGGATATGATTATTTTATCTTTTAGCAGAGGTGAATTCCTTTAAACATTTATTATAGAAAGCTTAATTTACTATAAATACTCTTGTGTTCTCACTTTTTAGCATTTTTAACTAAAAATTTGGTGGGGAGGTGTATTATGCAAATGGAATTATGAATCTGAAATGCTGATGGAATTCCACCTACTTTGGGCCTTTGGCAGTCACTGGCATTGAGATCTCCTCCTTTGAAGGGAGTTTGTTCCTCTTCATGGATCTACATTGCCACCTTCTGCTTGTTTTATACTGAGAAATTCCTATATTGCTTTTATTTGTCATCTCCAACACCTGTAGCAATTTTTGCAAAACTGAATTGTTCTAGTTTTCTGATCTGGATACGGTACATATTTCAACAGTTCTTTTTCAATTTCTGGATACTAGCCTAATTTTGTCCCCTGTAATGATAAGGCTATCTTCTTGGTGACTTGTGTTTTTTCTTGTTTAAGCCAGTAGTGTGTGTTTGATGGCTCTACTCAAAACTCACATGCTGCAGCATGGTTGGTGTTATGTTCTGTCAGTGCAGTCACTGTTGATTGTGCATTCTAACTCCTGTTTTTCTTACCCATTGTTAACCACTATTCATTCATATATGTAAAAATAATTAGAAGAGAGTCTGATATTTATACACAGACCAAATGCGTATCTCTCACATAGTTACTTCAAGCGTATTAGCAATGCTTGCTTAGACCAACACTATGCATAGCTTGCAAGCTGTCTCATTATTGCAACATTTCCACTTGCAGTTCTCATTCACCACCTACAAACCAATGACCGACCATTGAAACAATAGATTCATTAATTTCTGTATCAGACATGATTCTTCCAGAACTCAGCAGCAAGGACACCTCTGGTATTGGCAGCCCATAGATCATCTTGGGAGCATGACTGATTCGTCTTTGGGCAGACTAGCAGAAGTTCATGATTCGACACTCACAAAGGATGTCTCATGATGCATGAAGGAATCCCCATTTCATTAAGTTATCCTTACATCTTCACTTGAAACTTCAAGTGGTATACAGCAAGTTCTTCCTTTAGGTCAGTCGGTGGCAGATGTAGTTTCCCCTTCCACCTTGCTCTTTCTCGAAAGCAAGAAAAGTCTCCAAGGAGCAGTTTGGCAACGAGTGTCGTATCAATTTCTATATTAGTAGCCACACTCCTACAGATGTGAGGTGGAGCTATACCTAACAGTGGATAGTTTGCTTACAGGAGTTGGTTGCAAACATTCTGTTAATATTCTGGCTGTTTTGTTGAGGGAATTATCTACTTTGGCATGACAAGATCCATTCAACATAAGCGCTGCATTTTTTTATTTTTTATTTTTTGCTGAAAAGCTGAGTCCCAGAGCAGATGCCCTGAACATAAATGGCCAAGTACCCCATCCACTCCCTGTCAGCTTGTGAATAATGTTATTATGATCATACACTTTATGCTTTGATGGAAAGAACATTTCCATGAACTACTGAACAAGGATCCAGAGATCAACAAAGTAGAAGTAGAATTCCTACAAGAAGTTGAAAATGCTATTAAACAACTCAAGAACAATAAAGCTGCCGGATCAGATGGAATTCCTGCTGAATTTTTCAAGGAAGGTGGATGAATTCTTGCGGAACACACACTACTGCTCATAGTCAAAATATGGAACACAAACAATACTTCCTGATCTCAGAGATGCTCTGATCATTACAATCTTCAAAAAAGGAGACAGAACTGACTGTGGTAACTACTGTGAAATAACCCTTCTGTCTATTGCTGGGAAAATACTCGCTCAAATGCTATCCTACTGCCTGATGCCTCACGCTGAAGACTGCTTACCTGAAACTCAGTGTGGATTTTGACTGAATCACAGCATAACAGATATGATTTTCTGTGCTAGACAAATGCAGGAGAAATGCAAAGATCATCTTCCTCAGTACATCGCATTCATAGATCTTGCCAAAGCCTTTGATTCGGTTAAGAGATGCCCTTTGGAAGATCCTAGCAAGGATAGGCTGTCCTCCGAAGTACATAAATATTGTTAGATTGATGCACGATAATATGAAGGGCATGGTTCTTGTCAACAATAACCCTGGAGAAAATTTTGAAATCACAGCAGATGTGAAGCAAGGTTGTGTGATAACTCCCAGTCTGTTCTCAAAATTTGTTGGGACTATACTTCATCTTGTTGACAGGAAACTAAAAAGGCATAGAAATTGAATGCAGGACTGATGGAGGTTTCTTCAATCTTACTAGACTATGAGCCAAGACCAAAAAATCCACTACATCCATCATAGAACTTCAGTATGCTGATGACAGTGTTTTTCTTGCAAACTCTGAACAAGATTTACAAGCAATCTCAAACACATTTGATGAAGCGTATACAAGTATTGGCCTAAGCCTTAACATCCAGAAGATGCAGATCCTTTTCCAGTCTGCACCAAACTCCACCTCCGTACGTCCTACAATCACAGTCCAAGGCAAAGCTCTGAAGAACATAGAACATTTCCCATACCTTGGCAGCCATCTCTCAGCAAATGCAGATATTGATGAGGTTCAACACTGCCTCAAATGCCTTAATGCCTCAAATGTGCCTGTATGGCTTTTGGTTGTCTTCGGGTAAGGGTCTTTAATAGTCATAATATGAGCACTGGACCAAGCTTTATGTGTACAAAGCTACCATTATACCATCTCTTACATATGGGTGCGAAACATGGACTACTTACAGATGGCACATACGATGCTTGGAAAAATGCCATCAACGTTGCCTGAGAAGGATCCTGAGGGTGAAATAGCAGGATCGACGCACTAACATCACTGTTCTGGAAGAAGCGAACTCCACTAGCACTGAGGCCATGATTATCAAGCACCAACTCCGCTGGACAGGCCACATCATTCTCATGCCTGAATTGTTTCCCAAAACAAATTATGTACTCCCAGCTAAAGGATGGTCATAGAAAACTTTGAAGACCACAAAAGCGTTACAAAGATGCACTAAAAACCAACATGAAAAAGTGTCAAATCAAAACTAACAACTGGGAAGCTACTGCACGTAACCGCACAGTCTGGCGTCGTAATGTCTGGGAAGGAACCCAGCGCTTCAAGCAAGAAAGGTGGAGAAAAGAAATTGACAAGCGCAATGCAAGAAAACAACGGGAGGTCATGAAGAAAAACCAAACTACACAGCCAGTGCCTAACAGAATAAATGTGTGTCAAAAATGCGGAAAAATCTGCAGTTCTAGGATTGGCCTCTACAGTCACCTAAGATCTCTCAAAAACTAAGTTTTCAGGAAGACAATCGTACTCGTCACACTTTATGCTTTACCTTGAACAGTAGCATTTGAAGGGTGGTGTGTAGTCTAACGTTACACTGAGACAGGTTGGTGTTGAACCACTAACACATCAGAGGTTTTCGGCGATGCAAGAACGGTAGAGAGCTAGGATTGGAAAGGTAGTGGCCATGGCCTTGATTAAGGTACCAGCCCCACCATATGCCTGATGTAAAAATGGGAAACCACAGAAAACCATCCTCAGGGTTGCCAACAATGGGATTTGAGCCCACCATGTATCGAAATGCAAGCTCACAGCTACGCGAGCCTAACCGCATGGCCAACTTGCATGGTGCAGAAGCTTTTGATTGCTGTACAACACATACAGTTTTCTGTTAGCTTCCTTGCTACCCAGGTGAAAGGCATATACAGTAGAAGTCCCGTTAGAGCGAGAATTTATAATGGCGAAAAATTTACTCGCTATAACGGATTGTCGTTATATCCGATTTTTCAGCCTTGTTCGAGATAATATTTAGGTCATCTGCTTGACCAAGGAACAGACTCTCTTCAAAGGAGGAGATCTCCGTGCCAGCGACTGCCAAAAGACCAAAGTACTGGGCGAGTTGGCTGTGCGGTTAGTCGCACTGTTGGTAGCCCTGAAAATGGTTTTCCATGGTTTCCCATTTTCACACCAGGCAAATGCTGGGGCTGTACCTTAATCAAGGCCACGGCCGCTTCCTTCCCACTCCTAGGCCTTACCTATCCTATCGTCGCCATATGGCCTATCTGTGTCAGTGCGACGCAAAGTCAATGGCAAAAAAACAAAACAAAAAAACCCCACCAAAGTAGGTGGAATTCCATCAGCAATTTCAGATTCATAATTGCATATTAAGCTTTCTATAATAATTGTTAAGGCTTGCTTGTTTATTTTTTGAAATCCGATACTACGTAAAAGTGTGTGTTTAATTTCATTTTGAAAAAATGATAGTATCACTTTAGAGGCCTCTGTGGCAAACGTTCCGGTTTTCTTCTTCAAACAGTCACCTAACCTAACCGTATATGTATCATGAAAACTTATTTCAAGCGCATGTAGAGAAATGATAATCTCCTCACTACAAATTTACATGGAAACAGCCTTTCTGAAATTTAACTAGATGCAGGAAAATGTAAACTATCCTGTGAATCAGTGATGTACTCTGCCATGTCTTGTGGTGTATCCTATTCTTACTTAATTTCATTATAGGCCTATAACATTAAAAATTAAGCAATCATTTATTTCAGCCCTTATTTCTAATGAGTTGAAAACTGCTATAGGTCACGTTATTTATGCATTTATTACAAAAACATATCCTTTTTCATTTTGAATTTTTTTCAGAGAACAAAAGTAGACGGGCATTACTGATTGACTCCGACATTGCCTTCAAATGATATAGATGTTGATTCCCATAGGGAATCTGAAATATTTGTCCTGAATGAGTAAATTTACAATACCAATATAAATGGTCTGTTATTGGACATTATAAATTTTCCAACTAACTCATTCTTGGTTGCCAGCGTTTCGCCCTCGTGTGCTAGAGTGGGCTCATCAGTTGGTACCTAGCACACCTACCAATACGCTGGCTAGTGCATACCGTGGAGGCCACTGCGTAGGCTAACTGGAGCCACCGGTAGTGCCAATGCTCTAAGAGACTTTGTCTCATTATCAAAAATTGATGCCTGCTTGGCCATCAGATGATATAGATGTTGATTCCCATAGGGAATCTGAAATATTTGTCCTGAATGAGTAAATTTACAATACCAATATAAATGGTCCGTTATTGGACATTATAAATTTTCCAACTAACTCATTCTTGGTTGCCAGCGTTTCGCCCTCGTGTGCTAGGGTGGGCTCATCAGTTGGTACCTAGCACACCTACCAATACGCTGGCTAGTGCATACCGTGGACGCCACTGCATAGGCTAACTGGAGCCACCGGCAGTGCCAATGCACTAAGAGACTTTGTCTCATTATCAAAAATTGATGCCTGCTTGGCCATCAGATGATATAGATGTTGATTCCCATAGGGAATCTGAAATATTTGTCCTGAATGAGTAAATTTACAATACCAATATAAATGGTCCGTTATTGGACATTATAAATTTTCCAGCTAACTCATTCTTGGTTGCCAGCGTTTCGCCCTCGTGTGCTGGGGTGGGCGAAACGCTGGCAACCAAGAATGAGTTAGCTGGAAAAATTAAAATATCCAATAACGGACCATTTATATTGGTATTGTAAATTTACTCATTCAGGACAAATATTTCAGATTCCCTATGGGAATCAACATCTATATCATCTGATGGCCAAGCAGGCATCAATTTTTGATAATGAGACAAAGTCTCTTAGTGCATTGGCACTGCCGGTGGCTCCAGTTAGCCTACGCAGTGGCGTCCACGGTATGCACTAGCCAGCGTATTGGTAGGTGTGCTAGGTACCAACTGATGAGCCCACCCTAGCACACGAGGGCGAAACGCTGGCAACCAAGAATGAGTTAGCTGGAAAATTTATAATGTCCAGTAACGGACCATTTATATTGGTATTGTAAATTTACTCATTCAGGACAAATATTTCAGATTCCCTATGGGAATCAACATCTATATCATCTGATGGCCAAGCAGGCATCAATTTTTGATAATGAGACAAAGTCTCTTAGTGCATTGGCACTGCCGGTGGCTCCAGTTAGCCTACGCAGTGGCGTCCACGGTATGCACAAGCCAGCGTATTGGTAGGTGTGCTAGGTACCAACTGATGAGCCCACCCTAGCACACGAGGGCGAAATGCTGGCAACCAAGAATGAGTTAGCTGGAAAATTTATAATGTCCAATAACGGACCATTTATATTGGTATTGTAAATTTACTCATTCAGAACAAATATTTCAGATTCCCTATGGGAATCAACATCTATATCATCTGATGGCCAAGCAGGCATCAATTTTTGATAATGAGACAAAGTCTCTTAGTGCATTGGCACTGCCGGTGGCTCCAGTTAGCCTACGCAGTGGCGTCCACGGTATGCACTAGCCAGCGTATTGGTAGGTGTGCTAGGTACCAACTGATGAGCCCACCCTAGCACACGAGGGCGAAACGCTGGCAACCAAGAATGAGTTAGCTGGAAAATTTATAATGTCCTATTATTGCCTTCAAATGTCGAGGAGAGAACTCGGAAGTATACATAGCGAGAAAACAATACATTACCGAAGATGACAGATTGCATTTTATGGCAGATGTTTCAGATTTCTTATTCAAACAGTTACCTAACCTAACTTAACCATACTATATGTATCATGAAAACATATTCCAAGAGCCAGTAGAGAAATGATAACATTCTCAGTGTAAATTTACATGGGAATAACCTCTCCGAAATTTAACCAGACTCGAGAAAATATATACTAATCTCTGAAATCAGTGATGCGCTCTGCCATATCTTGAGGTATATCACATTCTTACTTAATTTCAATGTAGAGTATTAAAATTAAGCGATTGTTTACTTAGCCTTTATTTCTAATGAGTTAACAACTATCAACCATGTTATTTACATATTTGTTATGAAAACGTGTTTCCTTCTTTCATTTGTAATTTTCGTTAAAGAACAGCTGTTGACAGGCATTAGTGATAGACTCCAACATCACCTTCAAATGTTGATGAGAGAGCTCGCAAGTGTGCATAGCGAGAAGGGGATACCAAAGGTCACATTTTGTGGTAATCGCTCGAGTTTTCTTATTCAAACAGCGTCATTTAACCTAACGTAACCCCGTATGTAGCATGAAAACATACATCAGGTCCCAGTAGAAAAGTGATAACCTTCTTGATATAAATTTAGATTAGGAATAGCCGTACTGAAATTTAACCAGACGCAAGAAAATATAATCTAACCTCAGAAATCAGTTTTGCGCTCTGCCATATCTTGAGGTGTATTGCATTCTTATTTAATTTCAATGTAAAGTATTAAAATTAAGCTATCAACCATGTTATTTACGTATTTGTTATGAAAACATGTTCTCTGCTTTCAGTTCTAATTTTCTTTATGGATCAGCGGTTGACAGGTATTACTAATAGACTTCGACATAGCCTTCGAATGTCGATGAGAGAGCCCGCAACTGCACATAGCGAGGGAAGGATACTAAAGATGATCGATCACATGCAGTATAATTGCTGGGTGCATAAATGTCTGTAATGGAAAAAATCGCGCACGCTTAATCGCTCGTTATAAGGGATGCGTCAGCAATAGGGCTCTCGCTGTAACCGAAGGATATTACACAGTTCAATAAAGGAATTTTGAAGTGATAGACAAAAACTATCGTTATACCGGGGTTCTCGTTATATGCCGTAATCGTTATAGCGAACTTCTACTGTACTTGAGATTTGGAAGCATTCGATTTCAGGCGGTTTCCGTCGTAGTATACCACAAGCTCTTTCAGACCATTTTCAAGTTTCTCTTCCACTTCCTTGAAACTCTTTCCTTGCACTGCTAGAATGGTGCCTTTGGTGATAATGTTTTACAGAGCAGGTCCTAACACACTTCCTTGTGGAAGCCCAATAGATGTTTTCATAGCTGTGCATCTTGGAAAAAAAGAAAAATAGAAAAGACTTTGATGACTGAAATCTTCTGCATTATCATGGCAGGAAAATGATGTGAATCTTTATTTCACCCCAAATTTTGGTTTCAAAATTAAAAAGTGGAAATCTACACAAGGGGAGAAAATTATACCGGTAAATACACCTATTTCTCTGAGACTAAGAAAGACATGGATTGTTATGTGATCTATCTGATACTAATATTTCTGGCAAATTTTTCACAGCACATAGGTGGGCATATTGTAATTGCTTTCAGTTCTGTTGCAGGATGGTCCTTGCAGTAGCCCTGGTATATTTGTCATGCATACACCTTCACCGTCAGATATATGATTATGGGTCCTACACACTTGACATCACAGGTATGTGTGGCTTATATTGTGTTTCATCGTTTGATACAAGATAGTGGATTTACCTTAATTAAGTAATTGTGTTATTATTGCAGGCCCACTGATGGTAATCACTCAGAAAGTCACCAGCCTGGCATTTAGTTTACATGATGGCTTAACTCGTGAAGACAAAGACTTAACTGCCAACCAGAAGTATCATGTAGTTAGGTAAATTCATATTTATAGTATTTATACTGGTGGTTCTCTTTCCGAGTGGCTTAATCTCAGATTGGCTGATTATTTCCACTAATCAATAAGCTTTTAGCTATCTAACCATTACAGAAAATAGTGACAAGATACAGTTGTTGATGATGAAATTACCTCCGTATGCCTGACTTGGTTAATTCTAAATAACTTTTTGGATGCAAAGTATAGTAAAGGCCAGCATTTAAAGAGTTCAGCAACACATGTGTTCCCTACTCAAAAATATGTAACTAATCCTCTACATTTGACCCTCGCTGCTCCTCGTACCGTATTTTCATTATACAGTACAAGTCTGTTATAGCGAGTGTTTACAACAGCGGAAAATTTACTCGCTATAGCGGATTGTCATTATATCCGATTTTTGTATAAAAGTCAGAAAACCCCCGTACACATTAAAATCGGTATGAAATGGCAATCAGTTTGTTCAATACTTGCACTTCCGCAGATGATATCCACACTTCGGCTTACTTGTTTGTTATTTTTCGAAATCCGATACTACATGAAAGTGTATGTTTAATTTCATTATGAAAAAATTACAGTACCGTATTTCTCCAAATCCAAGACAAACCCCACTTTTTCCTTCACAAAATTTTAATCAGGCTCAAAAAGTGCTTTGTAAAAATCATATAAATGCCTTTGTTGTACGGTACTCATTTTTAGACTATTTTCAGACGCCGAACATTGGCTGTCGTTATGCCGCACATTTTGCGGCTGCACAATTATTCTTTATTTCCGCGGGTTTAATGAGCATTAACTTAAAATTGGCATCATAATATCGAAGAGAACCCGTTGAAAATTTGCCGGCAATACCTATTCTCTGCGTCTCTACAACGAGGCGATCCGTCAGGAAAATATTCTTGCTGTATATAAAACTGTTACGGTACATTTTCTCATCGTAGGATATAACCTGCTACCGCTACATGCACATCTCGCTTGCCGTGTTCGGCCAACTTCAGCGGCTAGCGATGTATAGGCCTAACTGCGTACGTTGAAGGTCAACGAACGAGTATTGAGCCACGGTATGGCCATTCCGCCCTTGTGTTTTTCGTGCACATACCTCACAATTTCATCTTCGACTTCTTTAAAGCGCCCTTGTTGCGGACCACTGAATGCATTTTTTGTACAGTACACATTTTTTTAGCTATCTGTCTTCACATTGACGCCAAACATTGGTTTTAGTTAGGCCTATGCCATATTTTCTTGCGGCTGCACAATTATTGTACATTTCCGAGTGTTTAATAACCATTGACTTAAAAATGGCATCATAATATTGACAAGAACCAGTTGAAAATTTGCCTGCAGTTCCTGTTCCACGTTTCTTTACGACTGTCCATCACGATAATATTCTTGCTCTCTATAAAACTTAATTTTTACTGTCAGGTACAGTAGACATGATATAACTCTGCCACTGAGTAACCATGGCCTTTCTAAGAATTCGAAGGCTCACAAGTTTTGATGCCATTCTACAAATTTGAGAAACGTTTTTGTAGAGACTAACAGAATGTCATTCTATCTTCACTATTTCCTGAGATCCAGTGACGTTACACACAGGCACTCTACAACCGGTTGTCACTGCTAGCGAATAAAGAGGCGGTCGTTTATTGTGTGCGCATGCGGGGGTGAAAAGAAGCAGCGTGGTTGCCACGAGAGTTGCCAGTGGTATTCATTACTGTTAGGCCGCGAATGCATGACGACCCTTGATTTTTCGCGTAAGATTCCGAGGAAAAAATGTCATCTTGGATTCGGAGAAATACGGTATCACTCCAGAATTTTCTTCTTCAAATGGCGTCACTTAACCTAACCGCATATGTGTCATGAAGACACATTTGAAACACATGTAGAGAAATGCGTTATCCTCGCTAAAAATTTACATGTGAATAGCCTTTCCGAAATTTTACTAGATGCGAGAAAATATGAACTATCCTCTGAAATCAGTGATGTACTCCTCCATATCTTGAGGTGTATCACATTCCTATTTAATTTCAGTATATGTATTACATTAAAATTAAGAGATAGTTTACTTCAGCCGTTATTTTTAACGAGTCAACAGCTGCAATTGGCCACGTTATTTACTCATTTATTACGAAAACTTGTTATCCTCTTTCATTTTGAATTTTTATTAGAGAACAGCAGTCGGGTATTGCTAATCGACTCCAACATCGTCTTCGAATGTCGACGAGAGAGCTCGCAAATGCACATAGAGAGAAAACTATACCGTACCAAAGATGATTAATCGCATTTTGTGGCGAACGTTTTAGTTTCCTTATTCAAACTGTGTCACCTATCCTAACTTGACTGTACTTTACATATGATGAAAACATACTTCCAGCGCCAGTAGAGAAATGATAACTTTCTCGCTAAGAATTTACATGATAATAACCTTTCCGTAATTTAACCAGATGTGAGAAAATGTAAACTAACCTGTGAAATCAATATGCACTCTGCCATATCTCGAGGTGTATCCCAGTTTTACTTAATTGCAGTATTTAGCATTAAAATTAAGCGATCGTTTTAGTCATCCTTTATTTTTAACGAGTTAAGAACTGTTAACGGACACGTTATTTACGCATTTATTACGAAAATATGTTCTTCATTTCGAATTTTCTTTACGGAACAGGAGTCGAAGGGTATTACTAATAGACTCCGACATTGCCTTCGAATGTCGACGACATAGCGAGGAAACGATATGGAAGATAATCGAATGCAACATAATCGCTGGGGTGCATAAATATCAGTAACGGAAATATTCGGGCGCACTTAATCGCTCGTAATAACGGATGTGTCAGTGATAGGGCTCTCGCTGTAACCGAAGGATAATACACAGTTTAATATAGGAATTTTGAAGGGACAGCACAACATTGTCGGTATAACAGGGTTCTTTATATAACGTACTCGTTATATCGGACTTCTACTGTAGCTTCATGAACCTCATTACTACTTTTGTTGGAAGTAGTGCATTATATGGTTTTGTTAGTCTTTTTCTTTGTAAGGGAACCCATTGCACGGGAAACTAGGACAAACATCAGTGAAGAGCTGAAATCTGATATAAAATTGATGTGATTTGTGAACTATGTTTAGCAAGCACTTGCTAGTGGAAAAGCTGTTTTTATAAAGATTAATCTGTTTGTTTGGTAGATATATGTGGCATTACAATTTGGTTCTTGGCATTGGAGTTAATACCGGTATATTCCTGATTTGTAAAAATGGTATTTTTTATTTGGATTGCATTTACTAAATTTGTTCTTGTAATGTGTTTATTTTTATTGCTATTTTGAATACATGAACTGTTTTGTATGTGTTATTATTCATGAAATTGAGAACTAAGGATATATAATTTTCAGGTGCGGGTTTGTTTAACCTTTTCCATTGTTTTCATAACAGTCAGTCTACTGTGTTGGGTGGACTGTTGTTTTCTACCGCGATTTGTTTTATTACTTGTAGTTCGTTGTTAAAATCTGTTTTGTTCATTAACATGTTTATAGCTCATTGCATCATTGTATTCAGTCCTGCTAAATAATTGTTCTGTGGTCAGGTGATTGGATTCAGTGTCTACTGTCTGTGATGTTTGAGTGGGTTTTTTGTATGTTTTATGTGATAGTTTCTCTTTCTACTGATTGTGATGTCTAAACATTTCCCATTTATTTCTAGTTCCATTGTGAACTTGATTGAATTATGTAACGTAAAGCACAAAATACAACTTAATTTCCACATAAGATACAGAGAATATAAAAACAGTTAGGCACAACAGACATTCAACCTTCAGTGAACACGTGTACTATTACTTCCACCACTTCAGACATCAGCACAGATCTTTGAATATTGTACATCAAAAATAATAGACAATCATTATATATAAAGGAGGCAATAGAAATGTACAATGCAAGAAAAGCCAACCAGAAAATCCTCAACAATCATGCACACCTAAACGATTCCCCACTCTTTAATCTACTAAATTAAATTACATATCATTAAAGCACAATAATTATAAACTCCATTAATTATACAATTAGGTAATTCAATAATGCTGATTATACAGCCCCTATCCAGCTTGATGGCTGAATGGTTAGCGTGCTGACCTTTGGTCACAGGGTTCCTTGGTTCAATTCCTGGGAGGGTCGGAAATTTTAACTCTCATTGGTTAATTTTGCTGGTACGGGGGCTGGGTGAATGGGTCGTCTTCATTTCATCCTCATCACAACACAGAGGTCGCCTACGGGTGTCAATCAAGACCTGCACCTGGCTAACCGAACATGTTCTCGGACACTTCCGGCGCTAAAAGTCATACGCTGTTTCATATACAGGCCCCGAATCATTATCAAAACAATTTAAAATACAATAATAATAATAATAATAATAATAATAATAATAATAATAATAATAATAATAATAATAATAATAATTTTTAAAGCCTTTTTTTGAAGGGCGTTGACCTAATAATAATAATAATAATAATAATAATAATAATAATAATAATAATAATAATAATAGGCCTACTTATGAAACAATCTCTAAATAATTTCCAAAAAGTGTAAATGATGACACTACAAGTACAGTTCTATGAAAACCGATGACTTCACCAGACCATTACGTAATGGAAAGTTACCAGCCAGCTGGCCTCGCACGAATAACCGAGCATTGCACCATCTTGCTGGACTAGTAAAGAGAGAGAAAGCACTGCTGGAACGCTTCATTAAGATAAGTTCTAAAATTCAGCTATTAGGGAGATATAACACAATTTAAACATAAATGTTTATATATATCTTAAATATTAATATATTAAAAATAACAATAAGTGTTATTTAATAGAATCTGATTATGTTCTTTAAAGAACAAAACATGTCTTTCTGTTTTTAATTAATGGTATCTCTTTCAGGTATAATCTGTTGATAAATGGTTTCTCTTTTAGGTACTTTCTAAATTTCTGTTTTACTGAATTAGTTTCGACAGACTGAAGAACCTCATAGTTACGAATTAACTTACGTCAAAACTGAAGAGAAATGGCTTCCATTATAGTAAATCATAGTGAGGGTCAACAGCAAGGATAGGATAATTTATTTTAATGGTCAATTTCAAAGTAAGAATTGGAAATAGAAATTAACAATATGAGAACGTGTTCTCCCTAGGACCTTTTCAATGAGCGCACCGCCCAGCTGTTTCTACAGACCGCCCGGCTTAACATAACCTAAATATGTACTAGTTACATAATATGAACACACATTTGAGTCATTGGTTGATTCGAATTAAAATATAAATACTGTGAAACTGTTTATTTAAATGATAAATATTCATTATTGTCAGCATAATTACATTGGAGTTTGTGTTTTGCTTGATTATCACGTAGCGTTGTGCATGAGCGGCTCTTGGATCAGCGTGGAATCACATGCGAGCACTCGGCTCGATTCCGTTTGACGTCACACACCCGCACGGCACTGCACAGCAACGGAGTGGCAAGCCCAATGATAAGTGATTATGAACGAGCAGTAGAACACTAGAAGTTCAAAATTCTAAGTGAACAAACGACTTGCATTCGAAGAAACTGGACTTGGCCTAATAGAAAAATCAGTTTCTGTTTTAAACCATTTACAGAAAGATGTTTTCGGAGCCCTAAGATCAATGTATTGGTTGGCAAGAAATGAACTACCACACACTACATTATACTGAAAATTGCTCAAACACTGCGAAGCTATGGGTTGTACACATTTAAAGCATCTTAATGTTGGTGGTAATGCTAATTATACTTCAGAAAGAATAATGCAGGAGTTGTATGATGTTATAGCTTCAGAAATTATTTGTGAAATATTAAAGAACATACATTCAGCAGATTATTTCAGTTTTCTGTGTGATGAAACTACAGATATTTCCGTACTGAAGCAACTTATTGTGTACATGAAATATGTCAACCAACTTGTGTCAACCTGCAACATCATTGGGGTAAAGCTGACACCATAACAAATAAACTAATTGAAACTCCTGAAAATTTAGTCATTTTGTAGCTCTAGGATCTGATAGGGCAGCTGTCATGATTGGTAAGCAGAAGAGAATTGCAACACTGCTAAAAGAAAAAAAACATTCGGACTCATGGTAAACTGTCCCTGCATAAACAACATATTGGCATTTGCTAGTGCCCGGGCAGCAGCTGAAGTACCTTATTTAGTGAAGTTTAATAATATTTTAAGACAACTCTTTTCTTTTTTTCAAAATTCCTCAGCCAAGATGGCTGGTTTAACTGAAATCCAGAATATCATGGACAACCCTCAAATTAAACTAAAAATAGCCAGTGTTATTAGATAGTTGTCTCATGGCTCTGCTGTACAGTCTCTAAGATGATCTATGGTGAGCATTGTTGCTGCACTTGAGAGAGGCCACTGAAAGGAAGACATTATGGTTGAAGGCTTAAGCAAGTGCATGAAGACATACAATTTCTTACCTTCAATTGTGATGCTTATAGATACTTTACCTATTTTGTGCGCATTGTCTAGAGCTTGGCAAACTCAAGATATTGACTTGACAGAAATTGAGCCAATCTTAGACGCATTTGAAAGACACTCCAGGAAATCATTTTCAAAATCTCAAACACCACCTTGAAGGTGAATGGTCAGACTTTCACATCACATATGCAGTTGTCGATGTTGTGACCTTCAAGACAACTATTTATGACAAGTAAATCCAACATCTAGAACACAGATTCCCAGATATGCCCATCATTTCTTCCTTTTTAAGCGTTTAATGCAAGAAGTCATGATCAGAATGAAGCTTCTGAGTTACTTCTTGATTTCTACTCTAAAATGAGAAGCCCTCCAGTTATAAATTACAATAGTGCTAAACTGGAATTGGTCTGTTGCATCAAAAATGTTCCAAGGAGAGTTCTACATCAGGTTAAGACTTAAACAAATAATGAAGTAGTTTCCAACAATATGTGAGCTTAAGGAATCTGTAACAAATTTAGCAAGACTACCTGCTATTGGACTGTTCATACCTGTGAGCACAGCTGAATTGTGAAAGGGGATTTTTGGCTTAGAAAAGAGTTAAAACCTGTTTGAGGAATCTTATGAACAACCTTATCAACAATTTGATGCTGATTTCACTAGAGGGACCAGACTCAACAGAATTCAATTATGTAAGAGCTGCAGACAACTGGGCTTGAAAGAAGATAAGAAGAATCAACATACTGTATATAATGCATTATGCTAAAAGTAAATTTCAATTTTGTAATGGTAGAAAAAACATATTTGTCCTGTTCTTGATAACAGTGTAATAGTTCAATTTTGCAATTAAAGTTTACCTCTTTAATATTATTGTTAATGCCTAAGGGGAATATTGAAATGTTATCATTTTTGAAGTAGTATTCCCCCACCCGGCTGACAAAATTTTCCGTGGAGAACACTGTGATTGGTAAATGTGGGAAAGATGATTATGTTTGAGTCGTCAGTTCAGAGACGAGTTTGATGCAGCTCTCCATGCCGTGCTAACCTTTTCATTTCTACGTAATTACTACATCCTACATCTGCTCTAATCTGCTTGTTATATTCATACTTTGGTCTACCTCTACCGTTCTCACTGCCTGAACGTCCCTCAAAAACCAACTGAACAAGTCCTTGGGTAGTAAAATAACTAACGATGGCAGAAATAAGGACGACATAAAATGCAGGCTAGCAAAAGCAAGGAAGGCTTTTCTCAAGAAAAGAAATTTGCTCACTTCGAACATTGATATAGGAATTAGAAAGATGTTTTGAGACTTCTGTATGGAGTGTGGCATTGTACTACCCAAGTGTCTTCAGATGTGTCCTATGATTGTATCTCTTCTTCTTGTCAAATTCAACCAAGTAGATCTTCTCTCACCAATTCAATTCAGTATCTCTTCATTCATGATTTGATCTACCCAGCTCACCTTCAGCATTTTTCTGTAATACCATATTTCAAAAGCTTCTATTCTCTTTCTTTCTGAGCTAGTTATCATCTATGTTTCACTTCCATACAATGCCATGCTCCATACGAAAGTCTTAAAACATACTTCTAATTCCTATATCAATGTTTAAAATGAGCAAATTTCTTTTCTTAAGAAATGCTTTCCTTGCTTTTGCTAGTCTGCATTTTATGTTCTCTTTACTTCTATCATCGTTAGTTATTTCACTAGCAGAGTTAAAATATTCATCTACTTTACTTCCTTTAGGACTTTATTTCCTAATTGAATATTTCCTGCATCACCCAACTTTGTTAGACTGCATTCCATTACTTTTGTTTCGGACTTATTTATTTTCATCTTGTACTCCTTCCTCAAGACTCTGTCCATATCATTCAGCAATTTCTCCAGATCTTCTGCACACTCAGACACAGATGAAATAACAGTATCATTGGCAAATCTCAGGGTTTTGATTTCCTCTCCTTTGAGTGTAATTCCTTTTCCAAATTCTTCTTTTATTACACCTTTACTTCCTGTTCTGTATAAACATTGAAGAGGAGGGGGAACAAACTGCAGCCTTGCCTCACTCCTTTCTGGATTGCTGCTACTTTTCCAAAGCCCTCGATTCTTATCACTGCAGACTGATTTTTGTAAAGATTGTAGATAAATTTTCCTTTCTCGGTATCTGATCCCGATTACCCTCAGAATCTCAAATAGGTTGGTCCAGTCAACATTATCGAATGCCTTTTCTAGATCTACGAACGCCGTGTATGTGGGATTGTCCTTCTTAATTCGGTCTTCTAAGATAGACTTAATTTCTGGATTGCTTCACGTGTTCCTGCATTTCTTCTGAAGCCAAATTGATCTTCTCCCAACTCGGTTTCAACTTGTCTTTCCATTCTTCTGTAAATAACACGTGCTAAAATTTTTTAGGCGTGAGATTCCTAAACTTATGGTGTGGTAGTTTTCACATTTGTCAGCACCGGATTTCTTGGAAATAAGTGTAAGAACATTGTGCCGAAAATCGGATGGCCCTTCCCCTGTATCGAACATCTCACAAGCTGCCTCTGTAGATCAGTGGTAGAGTGTCTGCCTCTGGATCCCAAGATAGTGAGTTCAAACCCGGCAGAGGTAGCCAGATTTTTGAAGGGTGGAAAACATTTGACACTCTATGTCGTACAATGTCGGCATGTAAAAGATCTTTGGTGACACATTTGGTGCTTACCCAACAAAATTCATTAAATCTCAGCCACAGATGCCCAAGAGAGATTCAGTTTACTCAGCCATCTAGTAAGCTTAGAAAAAACTGAACGTCGAAATTGACTAGCAGACAGCCAGATGGTGTTAAAATGTTTGCACATGGTAGCTGAGACTTGACTTAATTCCTGTTGTTCCTTGTGTAACATAGGGCATCAACAAAGCATCTTCATCTGGTCCTGTTGACACTTTCCAAGTCACAGACCCATGTAATAGAACAGACTTGACATTACTTCAGAAGATGCAGAGTTTGGCCCTGATAACATGATAGCTGAGGCCATATGATTATTTTTATTATTATTATTACTATTAATAATAATATTTGTCTTGAAAGCGATTGCAATTAATCTCCAACTGACTTGCTAGGCCTGACGTTAGAGAAGATTTTCTGCCAGGGTTATCTTAACGTATCCACAAAGATGCACACGAGATGCTGTCAGTTAGTACAATTATTTTTATTCACATCTATTTACAAATTAGCACACACACCACCTTAATCACAGTATCACAAACAAATCACTCGGAGAACATCAACAAATCCACCATTTTAAAACAACTGCATGTCACTTCAATATGGAGACTGCAGCCACTGCATGTCACGATGTTGCAAGTATATTGTTGCTACACCATAACTCTACTAAACAATAATTCGCCGTTACCACCAAGACCACCTCTTTATGTATGAATGGATGAAAACCATAACGGTATAAGTGACATTAAAAAAAAAAAAAAATAATGAGTTAAGTGCAGGGTGTAACTCCGGGATGATGTATCCTTTCACCAGCAAAGAGATACAAGTGATAGCGGTAATATTCTGTGCTCTAGTGATGGGTGGTATAACTACAAATAGCATGCTTTATATGAGTGTTGAAGATGTTTAAAAGCCTTTTTCCCTGAATGACCAAAATGCTACTTATACCGTTATGGTTTTCATCCATTCATATGTGCCTAGCCAGGCTTCTAGAAAGCTACATTACAAAATATGTTGTTGTTTGAGTCATCAGTCCATAGACTGGTTTGATGCAGCTCTCCATGCCACCCTATCCTGTGCTAACCTTTTCATTTCTACGTAACTATTGCATCCTACGTCTGCTCTAATCTGCTTGTCATATTCATACCTTGGCCTACCCCTACCGTTCTTACCCCCTACACTTCCTTCAAAAACCAGCTGAACAAGTCCTGGGTGTCTTAAGATGTGTCCTATCATTCTAACTCTTCTTCTCGCTAAATTTAGCCAAATTGATCTCCTCTCACCAATTCGATTCAGTATCTCTTCATTCGTGATTCGATCTATCCATCTCACCTTCAGCATTCTTCTGTAACACCACATTTCAAAAGCTTCTATTCTCTTTCTTTCTGAGCCAGTTATTGTCCATGTTTCACTTCCATACAATGCCACGCTCCACACGAACGTCTTCAAAAACATCTTTCTAATTCCGATATCAATGTTTGAAGTGAGCAAATTTCTTTTCTTACGAAAGCTCTTCCTTGCTTGTGCTAGTCTGCATTTTATGTCCTCCTTACTTCTGCCATCGTTAGTTATTTTACTACCCAAGTAACAATATTCATCTACTTCCTTTAAGACTTCATTTCCTAATCTAATATTTTCCGCATCACCTGCCTTCGTTCGACTGCACTCCATTACTTTTGTTTTGGACTTATTTATTATCATCTTGTACTCCTTACCCAAGACTTCATCCATACCATTCAGCAACTTCTCGAGATCTTCTGCAGTCTCAGATAAAATAACAATATCATCGGCAAATCTCAAGGTTTTGATTTCTTCTCCTTGGACTGTGATTCCCTTTCCAAATTTCTCTTTGATTTCCCTTACTGCCTGTTCTATGTAAACATTGAAAAGGAGAGGGGACAAACTGCAGCCTTGCCTCACTCCTTTCTGGATTGCTGCTTCTTTTTCAAAGCCCTCGATTCTTATCACTGCAGACTGATTTTTATACAGATTGTAGATAATTCTTCGTTCTCGGTATCTGATCCCCATCATCTTCAGAATCATAAATAGCTTGCTCCAATCAACATTATCGAATGCCTTTTCTAGATCTACGAATGCCATGTACGTGGGCTTGTCCTTCTTGATTCGATCCTCTAAGATCAGACGTAAAGTCAGGATTGCTTCACGTGTTCCTACATTTCTTCTGAAGCCAAATTGATCTTCTTCCAACTCAGCTTCAACTTGTTTTTCCATTCTTCTGTAAATAATACGTGTTAAAATTTTGCAGGCATGAGATACTAAACTAATGGTGCGGTAGTTTTCACACCTGTCAGCACCGGCTTTCTTGGGAATAGGTATAACAACATTCTTCTGAAAATCGGATGGGACTTCTCCTGTCTCATACATCTTGCACACTAAATGAAATAACCTTGCCATGCTGGTTTCTCCTAAGGCAGTCAGTAATTCAGAGGGAATGGCCAATATACCTTCTCGAAAATTCGAGATTGCCTAATACATAGATTATAATGTACAGAATATTCTCAATCGTTCTCGTCTACCTATACCATTCTGGAAGTTACAGTGTGATTCACAATTATGGATTACAAATTATATATACTGGTAAGAATAAATTATATAGTATTAATTTACAGGTATTTTCATTAACTAAACTCATATAAATATTTATGTACAGCACATGTTTCATGACATAACCTCACAAAGAATGTGAATGTATAATAATAATAATAATAATAATAATAATAATAATAATAATAATAATAATAATACAAATACTAACTGGATGTAACACTTCATAGCCATACATACAAGTAATAATAATAATAATAATAATAATAATTCTATTCATTCTTGCATTATTTACTCATGGGTGAGTGAATATTTTTTTTCAAGTTATATCCGTTTATCGCACTTGCGTCAATCTCCCTTAGCCTTTAGCAGTCCCCTGCCACATCTGCAAGGCAGCAGCTTCCTATTGAATTTGTGTGTCATTTGCTACACAAAAGCTTCAACAAGCTCCCTAAGGGTGAATTCCTCTGCCCATAGCCATTGGTTCTCGCTTAGTTTGTCAGGTTTGGTAATGGCTGCCCAACCCTTGGTGAAACAGTTGCAGGTAGTACCGTCTGTCGCATATTGTAGCAGGATGTGGCTGGAAGTGGAGACAGCAATATGTAAAATGAAGCACTTGGAGAACCTGGAATACAATGGTTGTATAGAGTACTAAATAAAATTTGGGAAGAAAATGTAATCCCCAGTGACTGGAGGCAAGGAGTGATTATTCCACTATTTAAGAAAGGTGACTGAAAGAAGTGTAACAACTATAGAGGCGTAAATCTTCTATTTCATGGGTTAAAAATACATGAGACCATCCTGGAGAGAAAAATCAGAAAATTTTTTGAATCTAAACATTAGGAAGAACATGAATTTAGAGCAAACAGATCAATGCTAGACCTCATTTCTTCAACAAGAAAGCTCTTTGAAAAATACTGGGGTAAGAATAGAATGGTTATAGTTGTATTCTTGGATATTGAGAAGGCAAATGATCATGTACCACGAAAGTACATATAGGAATATCTGAGACGTAAAGAAGTGCCAGATGAGATTATAACTTGAGTAAAACAACTATATTAAGAGACAAAGAGCTGTGTGCAAATTCAAGGAGGCAGGTCAAACTGTTTTGAAACCAAGAGTGGAGTCCAACAAGGAAGTTGTCTATCACTACTTCTCTTCATTACTATAAAGGATGAGGTTATAAAAGCAGTGAAAATGAAGGATCAGACAACAAATGCACTTTCATTTGCTGATGTTATGCTATAGGGTGAGGCAGAAGCAGAAGTTCAAGCTAAACTAGATCTTTGGCAAGAAGTATTTGAGAGAATGGGAATGATCATCAGCAAAACTAAAACCATCGGTTTAGTGAGGAGTCGAAATCCTGAAGCAGTCCACCTGCGAATGCAAAATGAAGAAGTAGACATTATCAATAACTTAGGGAGCTTCGTTTCTTCTGACAATACCATAAACCAAGAAATAGGCAATAGAATACCAGCTGCATCAAAATTCTACCATCCCGTTCGTCAATTACTTTGGGATGACTCATTTCCCTAAGCTTGCAAGCTCATGCTGTACAAAACATATCTTGTACCAGTTCTAACATACGGACTGCAAGCAACAACGTTGACTATATCTGCACAACGTCGCCTACAAGCCGCTGAAATGAAGTTCCTTCGGTCATGTCTCCAAAAGACAAGGGGAGACAAAATAAGGAATGGAAGTGTTTGGCAACAACTTGGATTGAACAGGAGCCTGTTGGAAACCTTAAAATTAAGCAGATTACGATGGTATGGACGTATGAGAAGGATAGCTCCAATTAGGACCCCAAGAGCATACTATGCAAGGAACGTTGTTGGGAAGAGGCGGAGGTCTTGTGATAGTTGGGAAAAGCAAATTTTCAAAGACCTTGCCAAACGTGATGTTAATTGGCAGCAAAAGGTAGAACATCAGTTGAGGATAGACAGGACGAACTGGAAGAGGCTCGTAAACATCCGCATCCGACTTGCTAGAGCGGAAAATTTTGATGTGATGGTTGTTGTTGTTGTTGTTGTTGTTATTATTATTATTATTATTATTATTATTATTATTATTATTATTATTATTATTATTATTATTATTATTGTTGTTGTTATTATTAGTATTAGTATTATTATTGGTAAGATATGGAAGCAAATAGGAATGGGAAACATTTGCTGGACTTCTGAGGTAGTAAGTATGGGATTAGCAGTTGCACCAGATCCATAACAGACGTTATCATAAATGACTTTGAACTCAGGAAATCTGTTAAGATGTATGGGTATTCCTGGGATTTTTTCAGTGACCAAAATGTTTTTTTTTTTTTTTTTTTTGCTATTTGCTTTAAGTCGCACCAACACAGATAGGTCTTAAGGCGACAATGGGACAGGAATGGGAAGGAAGCGACCATGGCCTTAATTAAGGTACATCCCCAGTATTTGCCTGGTGTGAAAATGGGAAACCACAGAAAACCATCTTCAGGGCTGCCAACAGTGGGGTTCGTTTTTCTTTTTCATCATTATTGTTGACTTTATCTGGAAAATATAAATGAACAACTTGATTGAACTCAAATTCTAATTTTTCTTTTGTTAACAAGAGGCTATGTAAGTGTTCCAACAACTAGTTAATGTTGTTGTTTGAGTCATCAGTCCATAGACTGGTTTGATGCAGCTCTCCATGCCACCCTATCCTGTGCTAACCTTTTCATTTCTACGTAACTATTGCATCGTACATCTGCTCTAATCTGCTCGTCATATTCATACCTTGGTCTACCCCTACCATTCTTACCACCTACACTTCCTTCGAAAACCAACTGAAGAAGTCCTGGGTGTCTTAAGATGTGTCCTATCATTCTATCTCTTCTTCTCGTCAAATTTAGCCAAATCGATCTCCCCTCACCATTTCGATTCAGTATCTCTTCATTCATGATTCGATCTATCCATCTCACCTTCAACATTCTTCTGTAACATCACATTTCGAAAGCTTCTATTCTCTTTCTTTCTGAGCTAGTTATCGTCCATGTTTCACTTCCATACCATAGGAAAGAGAAAATGCTTGATTAGTATCACTGTCCAGTTTATGGTGTAACTGATACATTGTTCGAGACTACACCAGTATCACTAACCTAGGAGTGAAGGGCACACATTGCTTGTTCTGTATACTCCTCTACAGTATACTATTACAGTATTAGCAACATACCGTTTATTCATGATTTTATCAAGAAATGGTATGGGGGAATTATCCAAGCATTGATTACTATTACCGTTACTTCTTTGTTTTTGTTACAGGAAGATGCCAACTGCACTGGAATACTTTAGTTACATGTTTCATTTCCAAGCCTTAATGTGTGGTCCTGTGATCTTCTATCGGGATTACATGGATTTCATCTATGGACGTAACTTTTTAGCACATGCACAACCTACAGCTGTAAGTTTATGGTTTAATAACCAATTTCTAAATCAGTATTGCTTAAGGAACCTTTTCTCCAGTTCCATGTCTTTCTCTTCCAGAATGGTCTGGATAAGAATTCTAACAGTCGCAAAGTGGTACTGGAACCATCACCCTGCCTGGTAGTGTTTAAGAAGGTGGTGTGTTCCCTCCTGTGTGCTCTGGTCTTCATCAAACTTATACCCTCTTTCCCTATCACCAGAGTTAAGGGTGAGTTACCACCTGCTTTATTAACCTCAGTAGTTTTCTGAGCCATCAACAAGATCAGTCCAAAATTAATTGTGAAATTTTACCCACAGTACAACACCTGAAGAATAGACTATGCAATGTTTACCTACTACAGGGACATACTTTTATCTATGCAAGGGATTGCTATTCACCTGGTCGCCAGCACTGCTAGCTTGTCTTCTACCGAGCACTTTGCTGTAATGCACTTCTCGGCACCACAAGTCATCTCCTTTGCAGTCTGCTGAGAGTTTCATCAGCATAAGGTGCGGTTTAGTGTATCCATGCATGTTGCTGCAGTGCCATTTTCATTATGTAAATACACTGACTGACAGAGCAAATGCAACACCAAGAAGGAGTGGTTCGAAAGGGATGAAAGTTGGGGAAAAAACAGAGATGGCACGGACGAATAATTGATGTTTATTTCAAACCGATATGCAGGTTACACAATGCGCACGGCATCGACTCAGTAGGATGTAGGACCACCGCGAGCGGCGATGCATGCAGGAACACGTCGAGGTACAGAGTCAATAAGAGTGTGGATGGTGTCCTGAGGGATGGTTCTCCATTCTCTGTCAACCATTTGCCACAGTTGGTCGTCCGTACGAGGCTGGGGCAGAGTTTGCAAACGGCGTCCAATGAGATCCCACACGTGTTCGATTGGTGAGAGATCCGGAGAGTACGCTGGCCACGGAAGCATCTGTACACCTCGTAGAGCCTGTTGGGAGATGCGAGCAGTGTGTGGGCGGGCATTATCCTGCTGAAACAGAGCATTGGGCAGCCCCTGAAGGTACTGGAGTGCCACCGGCCGCAGCACATGCTGCACGTAGCGGTGGGCATTTAACGTGCCTTGAATACGCACTAGAGATGACGTGGAATCATACGCAATAGCGCCCCAAACCATGATGCCGCGTTGTCTAGCGGTAGGGCGCTCCGCAGTTACTGCCGGATTTGACCTTTCTCCACGCCGACGCCACACTCGTCTGCGGTGACTATCACTGACAGAACAGAAGCGTGACTCGTCGGAGAACACGTCGTTCCGCCATTCCCTCATCCAAGTCGCTCTAGCCCGGCACCATGCCAGGCGTGCATGTCTATGCTGTGGAGTCAATGGTAGTCTTCTGAGCGGACGCCGGGAGTGCAGGCCTCCTTCAAGCAATCGACGGGATATTGTTCTGGTCGATATTGGAACAGCCAGGGTGTCTTGCACATGCTGAAGAATGGCGGTTGACATGGCGTGCGGGGCTGCCACCGCTTGGCGGCGGATGCGCCGATCCTCGCGTGCTGACGTCACTCGGGCTGCGCCTGGACCCCTCGCACGTGCCACATGTCCCTGCGCCAACCATCTTCGCCACAGGCGCTGCACCATGGACACATCCCTATGGGTATCGGCTGCGATTTGACGAAGCGACCAACCTGCTCTTCTCAGCCCGATCACCATACCCCTCATAAAGTCGTCTGTCTGCTGGAAATGCCTCCGTTGACGGCGGCCTGGCATTCTTAGCTATACACGTGTCCTGTGGCACACGACAACACGTTCTACAATGACTGTTGGCTGAGAAATCACGGTACGAAGTGGGCCATTCGCCAATGCCGTATCCCATTTATCGTTCGCTACGTGCGCAGCACAGCGGTGCATTTCACATCATGAGCATACCTCAGTGACGTCAGTCTGCCCTGCAATTGGCATAAAGTTCTGACCACTCCTTCTTGGTGTTGCATTTGCTCTGTCAGTCAGTGTATGTGTATATACATAATACCTTCATAAAGTACAATTAGTCTTATGCAAAAACATGATGCAAATTCCGTAAGAAATGTGCAAACAGACCTGTGCCTAGTGTCAGTACAATAAGAAATCTAGCTAAAATGTTCAAAAGAGGCAGGTTCAATAAACGATAGTACAAAATGTAAAAGGAGACATGTCTTACAGAAGAGAAATTTGATGAGATTGGAGAGAGACTAGAGTACACCCTGCAAAAAAGTCTTAGGTGTTTGGCACAAAAAACTGGAGTAAGTAGGAGTTCTGTTAATAGAGCAATAAAATTACTTAAATTAAAGCCATACGCTATTCGGATGGTACAAGGATTAAGGGAATGTGACCCCAATAAGAGGTTAGATTTTTGTAATTGTATATTCGAGAGAGTTAATTCGGGGAAAATTGATCCAAAATTATTTTTGCTGATGTGGTTTCACGTGCATGGGCACATATATTCTCAAAATAATAGGTATTATAGTCAGGAGAAACCAGATTTTGTACGGAGAAAAAATTAGGGTCTGGTGTGCACTTAATGGACACAGAATTATCAGGCCTTATATTTACGAAGGTACAATTAACAGGTGAGCATTATGCGAATGAGATCCTAGACAAATTTCGTGACCAACTATCTTATGGAGAGCGTTTGTCAGCTTATTTTCAAGAAGATTGCACCACTGCTTGCATTGCCGAAGTATCCATGACAGAATTGTCTAGTTTTTGGTATGAGGATTATAAGTAGGAATGTGTGGCCTCCGCAAAGCACAGACGTATGGCCGTGCAACTTTTATATATGAGGGACTCTCAGTAATAGGGTGTATGCAAGAACCCATCACGTTATAAATGAGCTTAAAGACTATATAAGAGCTGAAGTAGTCAATCAGTGCTGAGGAACTTCTCAAAGTAAATAATTTCAGGAGGTGGTGTCAGCAATGTGTAGCAGTGAATGGAAAAAATTTTCAGCACCAACTGTGAAATGGGTAAGTAGAAATTTCTGTACTCTAATGACCCAGTGCTGAGAAAACGCTTGGCTGCATTACAGCAAAGTGCTTGGCAGGAGACAGGCTTGCAGTGCAGGCTACCAGACGAGTGACAATCCCCTTCATAGATAAAAGAATGTAACTGTATCGTAAGTTAGCTGTGAAATTGAGAGTTGAATCCTCTGACATTTGTGGTGGTTGTGGTGATTATTCTTTTAAGAGGAAGTACAACTAGGCAACCATCCTCTATTCCTCTCCGAGACCTCTGTGAACATCTAGTATGGGGATGTTTATATCACGTGATGTTTCATGGGAACTGCTGTTTGTTGCTCTATTTTTTGTAAGTTAAGGTACATAAATCAGCCCAACATTATGAATTTATATATTTTTTAAAGTGATGAATTCTACTTTTATTTACTAGTAAACATTTTTGGGAATAGGTAAATTAATCCACTATGGATGACATTAAAGTATTGAAAATTAGGACAACTGATAAGTGTAAAGTTCATCTACAAACATACAAACCCTTTAATTGCCCTAACTGTATTTAAAATTTCAAAGTGGAATTTGGCTTAATCTTGTTGAATGGTTTGAAATTTTAACATGTAAAATAAACCCTTCTTTCATAAAGTATGAGTCACAGTTGTTACTAGAGTCCTTTAGTGGAAGAAGACCACTTACAGACAAATTACAGTTGCTCTTTTTTTAAAATATATATATATTTTTTTTTTTTCAATTGGCTTTACATTGCACCGACGCAGATAGGTCTTACAGCAACGACAGGGTAGGAAAGGGAAGCAAGCGGCTGTGTCCTTAATTAAGCATATCTGCCAACTTTTCCGATTTAGGCGGGGGCCTCCCGATTTTCGACAGTTTTTCCCGCCTCCCCATTATTCTATTATTTCTCCCGATATTAGCTTATTTTTTGGTGAACTTAAATCTGGTTTCCAAATCCCGCTATTTCAGCTTTTTTTACGCCAGTGGTGTAATTGGCCGCTTCCAAACAAAATATCAACGTTTATTAATGCGAGAAATGTGCGCAAATGTGCGATGTTTGTTGAAACCTGTATATCGCGATGCGTATATAGATTGTCAATCTCTCGTTCTTGTGTGCTATGTTCGTGTTCGTTCACACTTACAGTTCACATCAGTCTAGTTGATTCTAGAAACTAGTCTCTAAATATGGAGTCTTTTCGTAATTTAGTGACAGGATTTCAATGATAACGACTAGTGATTTTTCTAGAGATTTTAGGAGCCATTTGGAGACAATTCTGACTAACTTTAACTTATCTCAATCTAAATAACATGAAAGTTTTGTCTGTACATTGTTTAGAATTTAAAAAGAATGATATTTCTGTACCGGTCGTGACCACGGTAACAAGGGGAAATGAAAGTTTTAATTTTCCGTAAATTCTGTCGTATGTATGTATGTACTCTCATCATGAGAAAACGGCTGAAGAGAATTTAATGAAAATCGGTATATAAAGTCGGGGAATAAGTCGCTACAATCTAGGCTATAAATAATTTTATTCACGCTGAGTGAAATGGTAGTTTAGGGGAAGGCCTAAAATGTAACTCTCAAATATTTGTTATTATTGGCCCTATCAATAAATAATACATAACTAAAGTTATATATTATTAAATTTCCTATCATTTGTCTTATACGTTGTTACTGTACCGGCTATGATAACAGATATTCATGTATTCCAATTTTTGTTGTAAATTCATATCAACAAGACATGTAGAATAAGCAGTTTTGACCAATTGTATCTCCCTGATTTCTCCTGATTTTCATACCACGATTTGATTTTTGCTTTTGTAAAGTTGGCAGCTATGATTAAGCACAGTGTCTAGGCATTGTTCCAGGTCGTGGAGTCAGCTGTTTGAAGGCCTAAAGTAAAAATCAATAAGCCGTCATTCTGTATTTAGGACTGTCACCCAGGTAGTAGATTCTCTATCAATTGTTTACCTAGTCTATTCTTGCTGGCATTTCTGGATTTAAACATATTTTGCAAGGTGTAAAAGCATCGGTTCACACTTATTTGTTCCTATATTTCCACGGTGGTTTTATTGTCTGCTGTTATTGAGCATAGATACAGTATAACCCCGATTTTGCGTGACCGCGATTTAACATAAACCTGCATTAAACGGAAGAAATTTGCAGTCCCAAAAATTATCCCATAAGAGCAGTGGAATTTTATATTTGATTTAACGTAATTCACAATGTGGCAAAACCCGCATTTAGCATAGAGGAATTCATGAAATTCTCAAATATTTATTTCTATTCATTTTGGTAATGGAACATTAAGAACCTATGAAAAAGACGTCATAAGCTTGCTAAGGATGATTCAAGGCAGAAGATGAATTTAAAGCACAAGCACTTACGGCTAAAGTGAGTATTTGGATTTGTATACACATCCAAACGGCTGCTATAGTAGAAGAGAACCCCTGTTTTAATGACATTGCTATTATAACCTTCAAAAATTCCTCTATTAATCCTCGCAGTATCCGTCGGTTACAATGAGAACCCTTTTACTGATTCATCCGTTATTACGGGCAAATTAGGGCGTGTTGGTTTTTATCAGTTATCAGTATCCATACATTTTACTCCAGCGTTCATTATATTGAATGCGATCGATCATCTCCCATATTGATTCCTCGCTATGCGCGAAATAAAGGCTGAAGTAAACAGTTGCATAATTTTAATACTGTGTACTGAAATAAAATGTGATACTTCTCCTTCTCAAGATACAGTGGTGTGCATAACTAATTTCAGAGGTTAGATTTGTACTTTCACATCTTGTTAAATTTCAGAAAGGCTGTCCCATGTAAATTTATAGTGAAAATGTTACCATTATTCTACCGAGAGCGGTATAACTCCAGATAAGGCTCGCCAGGATAATTAACATAGTAATCTTGACTGACAGTGGGTGAATGGACTCTGCCATTGGTTGAAGATTACGCCAATGAAATGTCATTCCCATAATTCAAGACTGCGATAAGTTATGACCAATTTACGCGGTATAAAAAGAGCTAAGACAATGAGGCAATATCGAAGAATAAGCATATGAGATAATTGACAATCATAACATCTCGCTGTCTTGAATTATTTTTTTTTTTTTGCTAGGGGCTTTACGTCGCTCCGACACAGATAGGTCTTATGGCGACGATGGGATAGGAAAGGCCTAGGAGTTGGAAGGAAGCGGCCGTGGCCTTAATTAAAGTACAACCCCAGTATTTGCCTGGTGTGAAAATGGGAAACCACGGAAAACCATCTTCAGGGCTGCCGATAGTGGGATTCGAAACTACTATCTCCCGGATGCAAGCTCACAGCCGCGCGCCTCAACGCGCACGGCCAACTCGCCCGGTGTCTTGAATTATGGGAGTGATGTTTGGTAGGGAAAATCCTCAGGCAGTGGCAGAGTCCATTCATGCTGCCACTGCCAGCCATTATTAAATATGAACACCAAAGAGAAATAACAACATGTTGAAATAGTTCGGACGTAGCGATGCAGTAATTACGAATCTGAACACTGAAAAGCATAGATTGCGCCACTTATGCTTTAATATGAATAGGAAATAGAGGACTAAAGCCGCTTTGCGGCTTCTAACGTTTGCTTCTTCACAGACCAATGCTTTTGTCACTAGCCGGACCTAACGAATCCAGACCAATGATTTTCTCACTAGCTGGACCTAACGTATCAAGACCAATGGCTCTGTCACTAGAAAAATTAATTCAAACACACACATAAAGGATATAGAAAAAAAGAAACATTTATATCAGCATTGAATGTACCTTAATTGCAATGTCCACAAACACCAACGTCCATTTTCAACAGTAACTTGTTGATTACCGTAGCAACGAAAAGAATAATTAAACATCGTGTGCAATCAGTGCCCTCCCCTTCATCGCTCAAGTTACTTGGTGCTAGGTAGTATTAGGAACTAAGTTTAGTTGTTGGTACGTCATACTAGAAACTAATTAAAGTTGGTACCAGGAACTAATTGAACTGACTTACATCCGCAATGACAAATGAACCTTAAACAGCGGTTCTGCGCTGGGGAGCCTTAGCTGGAGTTGTAGGCTTCTATTTATTACTGTCTCGCTACATCGGTCTGGATACGTTAGGTCTGGCTAGTGACAAAGCCATTGGTCTGGATTTGTTAGGTCCGGCTAGTGACAAAACCATTGGTCTGTGAAGAAGCAAATGTTAGAAGCCGCAAAGCAGCTTTAGGCCTCTATTTCCTATTCATATTAAAGCATAAGTGGTGCAATCTATGCTTTTCAGTGTTCAGATTCATAATTACTGCATCGCTACATCTCAACTATTTCAACATGTTGTTATTTCTCTTTGATGCTCATATTTTATCATGGCTGGCGGTGGCACGAATGGACTCTGCCATTGCCTGAAGATTTTTCCTATCAAATGTCACTCCCATAATTCAAGACAGCGAGATTTATTTCATATGCTTATTCTTTGATATTGCCTCATTCTCTTAGGTCTTTTTATACCACTTAATTTGGTCATAACTTCTCGATGTCTTGAATTATGGGAACGACATTTCATTGGCATAATCTTCACCCAATGGCAGAGGTCATTTGACCACAGTCAGCCATGACTGTAATCTTACTGTGGTCCTTCCTCTTGCTCCCTCTGTATCTCTTGTCTTTAATTCCTTTGGATTCCAAACTCTCATAATTTTGTAAATTTTGGCTTTATCTAGACTATACAATATTAAATAGAAGGAAGGATCCACCTTTCGATACTCTGTTATTAAGTTGAACCAAATCGAAGTTACAACCAGTTCTATCTAGACTTGTCACATGCCTGTTTAAAATAGACGTACAGCTGATGAAGTTGCTTGCCATACTCATAAAACTTCTCCAGTAATTGTAATATACCATAAATATCTGGTCCAGTATAGAGCGATTATTCCTAAAGCCTAATTGTTAATCCCCTATTATTCTCTCCATCCAAAATTTGTCGTGAGGCTAATATCTTAACAAAAACCTTGTAAATTCCATCCAGCAAAGTGATCCCTCGGTAATTTCCACATACTGTCTTATTTCCCTTCTTATGCATGGGATAAATTTTGCTTACTGTCCAGTTGTTGGTAATTTCCTCCTTTATCCAAACCTCCGTTACTAATTCACTAGCAGTTGACTGTGGCTTTGCTCGTGTGGATTTCGTAACTTGTTAAAAGTAATCATACCTCGGTACTGTACTAAGACATTATGTAAAAATCCCTAAAGTATTAAAACTCGCCAAAAAATTCAGTTTCATTTAGCCCAGAAACTCTGTAAACCGCGTTTGTAGTATTGCCTTTTGGGTCTAAGATGACCAGGCGACATGAAACTGTACATTTGAGAAACAGCCTTCTCTCAAGTCGGAATAAAAAACATGTTTGTTTATTTTAAAAGAGATTCCAAATATCTATTTCCACGTCTGTAACATCTTCAGTTTTTGAGATATAAGTATCCTCATAAAAAATAATTCACTTTTTTCACTCCCGTTTTTTCTGAAAATAAACAATCCATGGTCCTGTATTATTAAAGGACTTTTCAAATATCAATTTTCACGTCCGTGGCATCTTTATTTTTTGAGATATAAGTACCCTCATACAAAGAATTCAATTAATTTTTCAATATTCACCCCTCGTTACGTGGGTTTTCCAAAAACAAAAGAATACATGTCTCTTTACTTTGAAAGAAGATTCCAAATACAAATTTCCATGTCCATAACATCTTCAGTTTTTGAGATATAAGTATCCTCATGAAAAGAATTAAACGCTGTTTTCACCCCCACCCCCCGTTACGTTGATTGCCCCTACCAAAACTGAGTGTTTCTTTACATTTTAAGGAGAATCCAAATCCCAGTTTTCATGTGTGTAACAATTTAAGTTTCTGAGATATACTGTAGATTAGTCTTTTTAAAAATTCACCCCTTTGTCACCTCTGTTCACCCCCATTCATTGGATTTTCCAAAAACAAAAAAACAATTTTATTTTTATTTTTAAAGGAGATTCCACATACCAATTTTCATGCCTGTAACATCTTCAATTTCTGAGATATAAGTATCCTCAAAAAAGGTATTCAACCCCATTTTCACATTTTTTGCCCCACTTAATGGGATTTTCCGAAAACAAATAAGTGTTTCTTTATTTTTAAAAGAGATCCAAATACCAATTTTTACATCTGTAAACTTTTAAGTATCTGAGATATACATATGCTCATTTAAATAACTCACTCTGCTTTTCACCCCTCTTAGTGATGGAATATCCAAAAATCCTCCCTTAGTGAGCACCTACACTAATATAAATGTATTCCCAAAATGTAATTTCTTTATGTCCAGTAGTTTCGGCTTGTCGATGATGAGTCAGTTAGTCAGGGCATGTTATTTTATATATTTATATTTTTTATTATTATTTATTATTATTTATAGCCTAGATTGTAGCGACTTATTCCCTGACTTTATAGATAGATAGATAGATAGATAGATAGATCGATAGATGAACTGTCTTATCTATTCTCTCTCCCCTATATCTCAACTCTTGACTCCGTTCCGTCTTCACCTGGGGCTTTATTGTTCTTTAATGCTTTAATTGCAATCTTGACCTCTTCTAAATCTGGCTGCTGTACTGACTCCTCATTCAATTCACTTTCTTCCCCAAAGTCATTGCTGTCCTTCTTCTTTATCATCATCATCCATTCCCTTTTCCAGATTCTCTCAGGGTAGGGTAGTGCACCAAAGCCCTCCACCTTACTCGATCTTTCCACCATTCCTCTTCTAGTACTTTATTGCTGTCGACTCTTCTATTTGCAATACTATCCACAACAGAGCTCCTCCATTTCATTCTAGGCCATCTCCTAGACTTCTTTGCAGTCTCTCTATCCACAAATGTTCTCTTTGGTATTCTCCCTCCTGGCATTCTCATAATGATTGTGTCCAAACCATTTTAGCTTTGCTATATCAGTCTCGTTTTGAAGTTTACACACTCCCACGCTTCTCCTTATTTCCTCATTTCGTATTCTATCTCGTCTTGTCTTTACCTGTATACTTCTCAAGAACCTAATTTCAGCTACTTGTATCTTGCTTTGGTTCCACTTAATCAGCGTCCAGGCTGCTGAAGCAGAGGTCAGTATAGGTTTATAACAGGATGAGTATAAAACCTTTTTGCACTTCATTGGCACATCTTTGTTCCATATAATGTGTCTCACCCACTGGTAGAAATTGCAGACTGCTGTATTCTTAAATCAGTTTCTCCATCCAAATTTCCATCTTGTGACATCATGGTGCCCAAATATTTAAAAATTTTCACTACTTCAAGAGGTTCATTTCCTATTTTTATCACTCCCCTGGATTTTCTGTCACTTCTTGTCATGATCAAAGTCTTGGTTTTCATAGTAAATATTCACTCCAGAATTTCTTATTTCCTTATTCCATAAATCAGCTTGTCTGTACTTCCTCTTCATTATCTCCCTGAACTACAATGTCATCAGCAAAGAGCATAGACTTTACTTGCTCACCCATCATCTTCTCCTTGATATTATGTAGAATTCTATCCATGATGATAATGAAGAGTGAGGGAGGCAATATACTTCCCTGTCTTAAGCCTGTCTCAACTCTGAACCATTCAGTTTGACCCACTTTGGTTCTAACACAGCTTTTGCAATTTTGATACAATACTATTACAATCTGCATTGTTCATTCCCAGTCTGTGCCTTTTTCAATGTTTTCCATACCTACAAAATTCCTTGGAACACTGTCATATGTCTTTTCAGTATCTAGAAACATTACTACCATGTCCTTTCCATATTCCCAATAACTGTCCGTCATTAGCTGCAATGTAAATATTAGGTACTGATCAGCCCAGGAACAGTTAGGGCTACGATCAATCAATATCTATCTGTCAATCAATCAATCAATCAATCAATCAATCAATCAGTCAATACTGATCTGCATTTAGGGCAGTCGCCCAGGTGGCAGATTCCCTATCTGTTGCTTTCCTAGCCTTTTCCTAAATGATTTCAAAGAAATTTGAAATTTATTGAACATCTCCCTTGGTAAGTTATTCCAATCCCTAACTCCCCTTCCTATAAATGAATATTTGCCCCAGTTTGTCCTCTTGAATTCCAACTTTATCTTCATATTGTGATCTTTCCTACTTTTATAAACGCCATTCAAACTTATTCGTCTACTATGTCATTCCACGCCATCCCTCCGTTGACAGCTCGGAACATACCACTTAGTCGAGCAGCTCTTCTTCTTTCTCTCAATTCTTCCCAACCCAAACATTGCAACATTTTTGTAACATTACTCTTTTGTCGGAAATCACCCAGAACAAATCGAGCTGCTTTTCTTTGGATTTTTTCCAGTTCTTGAATCAGGTAATCCTGGTGAGGGTCCCATACACTGGAACCATACTCTAGTTGGGGTCTTACCAGAGACTTATATGCACTCTCCTTTATGTCCTTACTACAACCCCTAAACACCCTCATAACCATGTGCAGAGATCTGTACCCTTATTTACAATCCCATTTATGTGATTACCCCAATGAAGATCTTTCCTTATATTAACACCTAGATACTTACAATGATCCCCAAAAGGAACTTTCACCCCATGAACGCAGTAATTAAAACTGAGAGGACTTTTCCTATTTGTGAAACTCTCAACCTGACTTTTAACCCCGTTTATCAACATACCATTGCCTGCTGTCCATCTCACAACATTTTCGAGGTCACGTTGCAGTTGCTCACAATCTTGTAACTTATTTATCACTCTGTAGAGAATAACATCATCCGCAAAAAGCCTTACCTCCAATTCCACTCCTTTACTCATATCATTTATATATATAAGAAAACATAAAGGTCCGATAATACTGCCTTGAGGAATTCCCCTCTTAATTATTACAGGGTCAGATAAAGCTTCACCTACTCTAATTCTCTGAGATCTATTTTCTAGAAATATAGCAACCCATTCAGTCACTTTTTTTGTCTAGTCCAATTGCACTCATTTTTGCCAGTAGTCTCCCATGATCCACCCTATCAAGTGCTTTAGACAGGTCAATCGCGATACAGTCCATTTGACCTCCAGAATCCATGATATCTGCTATATCTTGCTGGAATCCTACAAGTTGAGCTTCAGTGGAATAACTTTTCCTAAAACCGAATTGCCTTCTATCGAACCAATTATTATTTTCACAAACATGTCTAATATAATCAGAAAGAATGCCTTCCCAAAGCTTACATACAATGCATGTCAAACTTACTGGCCTGTAATTTTCAGCTTTATGTCTATCACCCTTTCCTTTATACACAGGGGCTACTATAGCAACTCTCCATTCATCTGGTATAGCTCCTCCGAACAAACAATAATCATATAAGTACTTCAGATATGGTACTATATCCCAACCCATTGTCTTTAGTATATCCCCAGAAATCTGATCAATTCCAGCCGCTTTTCTAGTTTTCAACTTTTGTATCTTATTGTAAATGTCATTGTTACCATATGTAAATTTTATTACTTCTTTGGCCTTAGAGGAGGAGACTATCTCGACATCATCCTTGTAACCAACAATCTTTACATACTGCTGACTGAATACTTCTGCCTTTTGAAGATCCTCACATACACACTCCCCTTGTTCATTAATTATTCCTGGAATGTCCTTCTTGGAACCTGTTTCTGCCTTAAAATACCTATACATACCCTTCCATTTTTCACTAAAATTTGTATGACTGCCAATTATGCTTGCCATCATGTTATCCTTAGCTGCCTTCTTTGCTAGATTCAATTTTCTGGTAAGTTCCTTCAATTTCTCCTTACTTCCACAGGCATTTCTAACTCTATTTCTTTCCAGTCTGCACCTCCTTCTTAGTCTCTTTATTTCTCTATTATAATAAGGTGGGTCTTTATCATTCCTTACCACCCTTAAAGGTACAAACCTGTTTTCGCATTCCTCAACAATTTCTTTAAACCCATCCCAGAGTCTGTTTACATTTTTATTTACCATTTTCCACCGATCATAGTTACTATTTAGAAACTGCCTCATGCCTGCTTTATCAGCGATATGGTACTGCGTAACAGTCCTACTTTTAAGACCTTCCTTTCTATCACATTTATTTTTAACTACAGGTACGACAAAAATAGCTTCATGATCACTAATACCATCTATTACTTCAGTTTCCCTATACAGCTCATCTGGTTTTATCAGCACGACATCCAGGATATTTTTCCCTCTGGTTGGTTCCATCACTTTCTGAATCAGCTGTCCTTCCCATATTAACTTATTTGCCATTTGTTGGTCATGCTTCCTGTCGTTCGCATTTCATTCCCAATTGCCATCTGGCAAATTCAGATCTCCCGCTACAATCACATTTCTTTCCATGTCGTTTCCCACATAGCTGACTATCCGATCAAATAATTCCGAATCCGTGTCAGTGCTATCCTTTCCCGATCTGTACACTCCAAATATATCAAGTTGCCTATTATCTTTAGAAATGAGCCTTACACCTAGAATTTCATGTGTCTCATCTTTAACTTTTTCGTAGCTTACAAATTCTTCTTTCACCAGAATGAACACTCCCCCTCCCACCATTCCTATCCTACGATACACACTCCAGTGCCTTGAGAAAATTTCTGCATCCATTATATCGTTTCTCAGCCATGATTCAATGGTAAATGTGGACCTGCCTCTTCTGAATCCATACTGGTGTTCTGCCAATTTTTCCTCTACTCTGTCTTTTATTCATTTATCCAAGATTCTTTCAAGGATCTTAGCTGTATGAGGTATCAGTGTCACCCCTCTGTAATTTTCACATTGACTCCTGTCTCCTTTCTTGAAAATTGGTATAATGACCACTTTCATCCACTCTTTTTGGAACAGTCTTTTTTCTCCTGATCACTCTGAAGAGTCTATACAACCACTGTAGACCAACTGCTCCTACTGCTATGATCATTTCTATGGTGACCTCATGATTTCCAGCTGCCTTGCCTCGTTTCATTCTTTTAGTGGCCCACTCAATCTCTGCCATGGACACCTCATTTTCCTTACCTTCCATCTGCACTGAATCTGGTTCTGCGATTTATTCAATTCAATTCATAACTCAGTCACTACTGATCTGTATTTAGGGCAGTCACCCAGGTGGCAGATTCCCTATATGTTGTTTTCCTAGCAATTCCTTAAAAGATTGCAAAGAAATTGGAAATTTATTGAACATCTCCCTTGGTAATTTATTCCAATCCCCAATTCCCCTTCCTATAAACGAATATTTACCCTAATTTGTCCTCTTGAATAATTCCAACTTTATCATATTGTGATTTTTCTTACTTCTAAAGACACCACTGAAACTTATTCGTCTACTAATGTCATTCCACGCTATCTCTCCTGACATCTCATAACATTCCACTTAGTCGAGCAGCTCGTCTCCTTTCTCCCAAGTCTTCCCAGCCCAAACTCTGCAACATTTTTGTAACGCTACTCTTTTATCAGAAATCACCCAGAACAAATCAAGCTGCTTTTCTTTGGAATTTTTCCAGTTCTTGAATCAAGGAATCAAGTAGCCTTACATCTGATTTGTTCAAGTAATCTTGGCGAGGGTCCCATACATTGGAACAATACTTTGTATGGGACCCTCACCAGGATTATTTGATTCAAGAACTGGAAAAAATCCAAAGAAAAGCAGCTTGATTGTTCTGGGTGATTTCCGACAAAAGAGTAGCATTATACCGAGGTATTTTGCCCGTTGTAAAGCTGTTCTAAGTACTTTCCCCACCTCTGCAATATATATCCTGCTTCTGTGTCATAATTTCTCCTGTTCATTTTTAATGAAGTTAGCACCTTCAACTGGATTTTTCTTCTATTTTACCCACTGGAATACAGTAATATCCTTTTGCTTCTGGTTGTATTTTCTTGCAGAGATTCAGTGAATATTTGTCAACATTTCTTTTTCTCTTCTTGAATTACCTTGCAACACTCCTTCTAGCAGTGCCTGTATTCTGTTTTGCATTCTGTTGTTCTGTTTCTCAGCCATCTTTTCCAAGCTTGTTTCTTCCATTTAACTGTATCTTTTACCCTGTGATTCCACCAGGGTGTTTCTTGATCTTTCTTCCTTCCTGATACTCTTCCACAGAGTTTTTCTGCAGACTCCACCATGACTGTTTTAAAGTACGCCTATTGTTCTTCGACCCTTCCGATGTCTTCCTCAGGTATTCTTGTTTTAATGTGTGTCTGGAACTCTTCATTTATTTCCTTCTCCTGCAATTTCCACACCCTAGCTTTCTCTGCCTAATCTCAGTCATCTTTTGTATCTTTCCCATCTTTAACTTAGTGATCACAACTCTGTGATCTCCTTCAAAAGATTCACTTGGGAGAGCTGTTATATCTACTAACATTTTCCTGTTACCTTTCTCGACCAAAATGTAATCTATCAGAGTTTTGACTTTGTTATCCCAACTATATCTTATCTTCTGACTGTTTTTCTTTCGAAACCATGTGTTACCAATGATCAGCTCATTTCTTCTACAAAAGTCTACCAAATTATCTCCAGCCTTGTTTCTGTTTCCATATCCAAATGGCCCTATAATCTCTTTATCTCCTTTTCTTTTCTGACCTACTTGGGCATTAATGTCTCCTATGATCACAACTTGTTTGTCCTGTATATGGCCTTCCAGATATTCTAGGTATTCCTCTAGATCTGTATCTGTATTTCCTGTTTGTGGAGCATACCCTTGAATTATATCTGTAACACCAGTTTCAAGTCTCAGTCTGACCTTAATCAACCTGTCATTTATTTTCCACCAATTCTAGGTATTCCTTTAGGTCTTTTGTAATTATGAGACCTACACCATTTTTGGCTTCTCTTCCTCCACTGTAGTATAAGGTGCATCCTTTCTTTGGTTTCCTCTCACATTTTCCTTTCTATTTGGTCTCACTGATTCCCAGCAATGGTATATTCTTCGTCAACCATAAAATCTACGATTTCTTCCACTTTCCCTTTTAGTGTCACTACATTGATGGTCGCTATCTTGATGTATTTGATTGCTGGTCACCCATTTCTCACATTTTTCCCAGCATTACAAGAACTGCGCGTCATTGCTTGTGGAGAGCACCCTAGCATTTTGCACGTCACGTGTGGGGGGAACACACTAGCATTTTCCAAAGCTTCAGTACACTTGCCATAATATATGCTTTTATTACGATTAGTTCTCCCCTCCCAAAGGCATTTTAGAGCTACTGCCAGGTGAAACTTGTAGGCCACTCCTAACATGGAGAACAGACGCCTTTTGTAGCCGCTTCTCTGGAGTGCAGACACTACAGTTGATATGGGGTTTCAGTAGCATTTCCTCCACTGAAGGGCCCACTTCCCTTGTGTAAGGACTCCTTTGCCCTTAGTTGTTGGTTCTTATAGTGGGTCAGGCTATTTACCGCCGCCTAACACTCCCTATCATCCTCATTATTTCCAGTGAGTAACTTGTAAAAATACTCCTGCCCTCTTTTGAGCCCTTTGTTTTTGTTGCCGATGAGGTTTCCATCCTTGTCCTTACAGAAAATTGCTCTTGGTTGAAATAATCTCTTAAGGTCTTCTGTTCTCTCATAGAACTTTCGTACCTCATTTCTATCCTTCATTTCATCCATTTCTTCAATTCTCTTTCTTTCAGAAGCTCCTTTTTTTTAAATCTACGTATCTTATCTGCACTTCTCCACTTCTCCCTGTACTCTTCCACTGTTTGCCTTGTCCTCCTTTGAAGCATTTTTTCCCTATCTTCATTCCTCTCTTGAGTGTTAAGCATTCCTCATAAAACCATTCTGCTCTCTTTAAATGTACCTTCTTTCCCAAAGTATCATCCGCAATTTCACTGATAGTTGTTCTCTTCCACTTACTCACCACTTCTCCTGTCTCCCATAACTCCTTTTTTTATTTCCAGAGATTCTGCTTTTTCCTCGTATTTCTCTTGCAGTTCCTCATTTTTACGGCCCTCAAACATTGTGCTTTGCGTTTCTTACTTTTTCAGTTCTTGCCAAGTCTAGTTTTTGTCTGTACTTGATTCTAACAAGAGAGTGGTCTGGATCACCATCAGCACCTCTGCAGCTTCTAACATCCATGAAGTCTGATGCATGCCACTTATCTATAATAACATGGTCTATTTGGTTTATTGTCACTCCATTTGGTGATATCCATATCTCCTTCATTATGTTTTTCTGAGGATGCCAAGTACATTTGATTATCATACGTTTCCCCACTCGCAAAGTCAATTGGTCTCAATCCATTATTGTTACCGACTTTGTGCAGGCTTTCTTTCCGTACTGTGTGTTTATACACCTTGAAGTTAGATCTCCAGGGATCATTTTCACATCATGTCTTTGAACTTCGTTGATTTCTTCCTCCAGTTTGGTGAAAAATGCATCTTTCTCCTCTTCCTCTGCCTCTTCTGTAGGGTCACACACAGAGAACACTGTAACGTTGAAGAATTTTTCCTGAAGTCTTAAAGATCACATCCTATCGTTGGTGCCGGACTGTGTGGCTTGGGTGGTTGAGGCGCTGGCCTTCTGACTCCAACTCGGCAGGCTCAATCCTGGCTTAGTCCGCTGGAATTTGGTGCTCAAATACGTCAGTCTCGTGTGGGTAGGTTTACCAGCACATAAAAGAACTCCTGCGGGACTAAATGCTGGGACTTCAGTATTTCCTAGACAATAAAAAAGAAGTTAGTGGGACGTAAAAATAACATTATTATTACTATTCCCACCATTGATTTCAGTTAAGTTAATCACGATTTGCTTTACAGACTTTTGTATGAGACATCCTATGCGGTTACTGCCGCCTTCTTCTCCCCTGTACATCAGGATATGTTGTCCAGACACTATCATCCCTTGCTCCTTCCATCTTTGTTTCTGTAATGCTGCTAACTTCACTCCATATTTATCCAATTCATGCCTTAATTCCTTCAACTTGTCAGGTCTCTTCGATGTCCTCACATTCCAAGTTGCTAATATGATATCAGTTTTCCTTCTATTCAGCCATTTTTCTCGCCAGGTCATCACCACGTTATCCAATTATACTTTAGATCATCTTAAGGTATCCGTAACAATTTTCTTTTTACGAGGTAGGGAAGTTAACCCTACACCCAACCCCCACCCTGGAAGACCAGGGTATCAGTTAGTCTGGATCATCACCTTAGACCTGTCTAGCCTGGGTGGCTCTACCAGGAGTATATGCTCCCACCGGCATAGCTCTAAGGATCATTTGAACACTTAAGACTCCAAGACACCCGGAAAAATGTATTTTGCCTTCGTAAACATGGTGATACCTTCAGGAGGCCTTCCCAGTTAACATTTGATAAATTGAGACCATCTGCTACAATATTATTTCTTTCTATATAATTCCCCACATTGCTGATTATCTTATTAAATAATTTTGCATTGGCGCCATCCTTTCCAGAAAAAACATGGCATATGGAAAGGAGTAACTCTGCCCATACGAACTCACTTCTGTTCAAAATCTGACCTATGTTTGCATGGTAATGCACTGTTCACTCCCACATATTGTGCATGAATGTTGTGCTATTTTAGGGGCAAGAGATATTGTCATTACTCCAGTAAGAGTTAAGAATTTCATATTGTTCCGTATTGAAGTGAGTTCACTAACAAGTTAAAAGAAAGCATAAAATGGTTCAACCTTTCAATACTGTTAAAATAAGAAATGTAAGTTTACATTCCTGTTTAATTAAAACTGGTACTGATTTCAACCAATATTTTTGGTCATCATCAGCCAATCACGAATAAGTGTAAAACAATGCACAGATAAATAAATTGCTAAGTATAAAAAATTCTGTAGGTTGCTGATAGTGAAGCACTAAAATCTTTAGGAAGCACTGTGCGTTGAAATATAGTCAATCACAAATAAGGTGCATCGGTAAAAGTATGAAGTTTAGATGATATTGTTAGATGCAGTTTATGAAGGACTATAACACAATGTTATGAAAAAAGTCTAAAATCAAATACGTATTTATCAGTTGCAGTTTATAAGGCACTGTATAATTTTAAGGATCAGCACTGTGTGTCAATCATGAAAAAGTCATGGATCAAGAACGTTAGTAAGACATAAGCGTTAGAGAGCACTGTATGGGAAGAAGTCCAGAATCAGATACGTATCTAAATATAGCTTGGAGTAAATTCTTGAAGATTTCAGCTGCTGTCCATGAGGCACTGTATAATTTTAGGAATTAGCACTGCTTGTCCATATATCCAAAAATTATGAAGAAAGTCACAGATCAAATATATAAATGTATTAGGAAGAAAGTTCTTGAAGAGTAGATCGGCACTGTGCTTCCAAAAGTTTCGTAAGTTAGATCAATGAAGTTATTAAGACATATGACATAGAGAAGAAACAATTGTGAAGAAAAAAAATACTAAAAAGCGCAATATTGGAACAGTTGAGGAGCGTAATGACATATCGTGAGATATCTTGAAGGTAAGAGTTGAGTATTATTATTTATAAGTTTCGTTTTACGTATTGATTGGATTCACTGTACAGACAAGAAATGTTCCACCTATCAATACTTATTTATTGTAAATGGATTTACATTAGTACCGGTTTCGGTCTTCCATGGCCATCATCAGCTAATACATAATTACATTACAGCCATTAGACAATATCACAAAGATGTTATTATGTTAGATCATCCGGATGTCTAATGGGGATGAAAATAAAATATATTATAGTAGGGTTTTTGTCTATGTGGGGTTAAAATATCTGTAATCAAAGTGGTAATGAAGGCTACAGTAAACTAAAACCTATTGATGAGTATACATTGGACATGAGTACATTAAACTTAGATAATAGATCCACTGATGCAGATACTATACTAGACAAACTTAACACTTTAGACCCCCAAATTAAATTCACTGAAAAAAAAAAACAACGAAAATAACCGTATCTTAAATTACTTAGACTTGACAATTGCCAGACATGACAACCACTTACCTTAAAAGATCTGCAGGAAACCCACACACACCTTAAATACCATAAAAAATTATTCCATTCATCCTAACACACACAAAAGAGCAACCTATTATAGCATGATATATAGAGCTTTTAATATTCCAATGACAATAGAAGATCTAAATAATGAATTTAATTAATCCACGACATAGCCAAACATGATATAGATGTTGATTCCCATAGGGAATCTGAAATATTTGTCCTGAATGAGTAAATTTATAATACCAATATAAATGGTCCGTTATTGGACATTATAAATTTTCCAGCTAATTCATTCTTGGTTGCCAGCGTTTTGCCCTCGTGTGCTAGGGTGGGCTCATCAGTTGGTACCTAGCACACCTACCAATACGCTGGCTAGTGCATACTGTGGAGGCCACTGCGTAGGCTAACTGGAGCCACCAGCAGTGCCAATGCACTAAGAGACTTTGTCTCATTATCAAAAATTGATGCCTGCTTGGCCATCAGATGATATAGATGTCAAGTCTAAGTAATCTATATCATCTGATGGCCAAGCAGGCATCAATTTTTGATAATGAGACAGTCTCTTAGTGCATTGGCACTGCTGGTGGCTCCAGTTAGCCTACGCAGTGGCCTCCACAGTATGCACTAGCCAGCGTATTGGTAGGTGTGCTAGGTACCAACTGATGAGCCCACCCTAGCACACGAGGGCGAAACGCTGGCAACCAAGAATGAGTTAGCTGGAAAATTTATAATGTCCAATAACGGACCATTTATATTGGTATTATAGCCAAACATAACGGATATAGCAAAGAAATGGTCAACAAAATCATTCACAAAATAAAATCCCAACCTAAAACCAAATTAATTAAAACAGCCAAACCCAAGAAAGATTATGCCTTATTCACCTTCAACAATACCCATGTATATACTATAACTAATATTTTCAATAAGCACAACCTGAAAATAGCATTCAAAACCACACACAACAGCACCAACACCATACACAACACCAAAACAGTCAACAATAACAATACATATAACCAATCAGGTGTTTACCGTATCAAATGCAACAACTGTGACACAAGTTATATTGGACGCACAGGCAGAAACTTCGCCATCTGCTACAATGAACCTATAAATGCAGTAAAACAGAACCATTTCTCATCAATAGGCCAACATATAGAAAAATCTAAGCATAGTTTCACAGACATCAATAATGATATGACGATATTAAACTCAACATAACCGAAGATTTCTATATTTCTCTGGACCAATACGCTAATCCTAATCATAACATTAACGAAATTACAGAGAAAACCAGCATCATCTTTGGTAAAGCCATTCCTGCATTAAAAAATGATGATCTCAAAATAGTAAACACACGCCCTAATAAACCGACGAATCACAAGCCTAACCCCACCCCTACCTCCACAATAGCCACTCCTCCTACCCCTCCACCTACATCCCTCTCCACAGCTAACATAAGCCCCAGACGCACTCGTAGTAGAACACAGCAAGCTTCCAAACATATTGCTACACGACCTCCACAACAACAATAGTGAGAAACTCCTTTCATTTCCATGCGCACACTATACTTATATTAGCTTATCTTTACAGATAATAACTACAACACGAATACAGACGAGAGAGGTGTTGCCACCAACAGCTCCTAATAAAAATTTAAACTCAAGTCTTGCAGTTTGTCATTAAACTTACTGAAGTACATCAACAGTTGGATTACATAGTACTCAAAAAAAAAAAAAAAAAATTCACGACAAGGGTTTTCACCAACAACAGATCAGATGTAAGGCTTTTCAGGCGTTTGCTCTATTAACCAGCGTTTCATCTTAGGTCTGACACTAGACTCATCAGATTGGGATGTGTCAGACCCTACCCACTGATGCTGGGGTGTATGCAGATTTATCTCTCGTATGCAGTCATCAGACTGTGCCTATTGTAATGGGCTTCTGATAAGTTCACCTGCATACACCCCAGCGTCAGTGGGTAGGGTTTGACACATCCCACTCTGATGAGTCTAGTGTCAGGCCTAAGACGAAACACTGGTTAATAGAGCAAACACCTGAAAAGCCTTACATCTGATCTGTTTTGGACAAGCTCTATTGGTGAAAAATATCTAATTCCCTCCATGGGAACTTAGAATTTTCCATTCAGTTTTCACCACGAATCAATATGACATATATCAGCCATAGAATAATCTCGAAGATCACTTCATGCAACTAAATTAACATAGATACAGAAGCACAAGAACCATATAGAAGATTAAAGAAGGAACTCCACGCAACACAAACTCAAATTTTAACAATTTTAACATATATATATATATATATATATATATATATATATATATACCATATTTTAGTGTGTTTAACTTATTAAGTGTTTTATACTGTGCCTTATTGTACACTGACTTAGTAAATGTCATGGGATAGTCAACTAATAACGTGTGAGGCCTCCTCTATCCCTGCGAACTGCAGCGAGATGCCGTGGAAGTTAGTCGACAAGTCCCTGGTAGTCCTCTGGACGCATCTGACACCAAATCGTTTGCAGAGCGGCCGCCAATGCTGGTCTGTTCATGGGTGCAGGATCCATGGCACGGAGCCTGTGTTCCAGGACATCCCAGATATGCTCAATAGGGTTCATATCGAGGCTCCTGGTTGGTCATGGCAGTCGTTGGACCTCCGCTGCATGTTCCTGGAATCATTCCCGGGCGACGTAGGAGCGATGTGGTGGCACGTTATCATCTTGAAACACCGCAGAACCGTCTGGGCACTGGAAGGCCAAAAATGGGTGGAGATGGTCTCCGAGCAGCTCAACATACCGCGTAACATTCAAAGTCTCTTCCAGAACAACTAAGGGGTTCATTCCACACCAGGAAAATGCACCCCAGACCATAAAGCATAGACACCAGCACCCTGGACTACACCTTCGAGGCAGGCAGGATCCTTCGCTTCATGTGGTCTGCGCCCTACACAGTACCTCCCATCAGCATGGTGCAGTTGAAATTATGATTTGTCCGACCATATCACGTTACGCCATTGTTCCAGTGTCCATCCCTGGTGACTGACGACAAATGCACGCCGTTGTGCCGATAATGTTGGGTTAACAGTGGCACCCGTGTGCGGCGCTGGCTCCCATACCCCATAGAACCCGTGTTCCTATGGGTTGTCCACTGGGAGACGTGTCCAGCACGGCCTGTGTTGAATTGAGCCATGATTTGTTGCTCGGTTGCCCGTCTGTCACTATTGACAATCCGTCTCGGATGTCGTCGGTCAGGTCATCGAGGGTGGCTGGACCGCCGGTCGTTCATCTGTTGTGAACGGTGACACCCGCATTCAACCATTCACGGTACACCCTGGACACGGTTGATCGTGTGAAGCCAAATTCCCGCACCACTTCCGAAATCGCACTTCCCATCCGTCGGGCACCGACCACCATACCCCGTTCGAACAGTGTCAGCTCACGACGATGTTCCATGTTACACCTGTCACATGCACAGCCACTGCTTACAAGGTCTCCTATACAACTGCCACTGGCACAGGGGGCATGTGGTGTGCACTCAACACACCTGCGCATCAGTGCTCCACTATCGCATGACATTTGCTCAGTCAGTGTGTTTTAATATTATGTTTAATGTACTCGTGTCCAATGTATACTCAATAGGTTTTAGTTTACTATGTTCTTCATTACCACTTTGATCACCACATAGACAAACACTACTATAATATATTTTATTTTCATCCCCATTAGACATCCGGATGATCTAACATAATAACATCTTTGTGATATTATCTAATGGCTGTAATATAATTAGGCATTAGCTGATGATGGCCATGGAAGGCCGAAACAGGTACTGATGTAAATCCATTTACAATATATTAGTATTGATAGGTGGAACACATTTTTTGTCTGTACAGTAAGAGTTGAGGTCGAACTTAGAATAGTGTAAATATAAATTTGAAAGTTAGAGTGGTGTAAATCATTAGAGATATTGGAAAATGTAATTAAATTGGGAGAGTGAAAAAAGAGGAATGTAATGAGGAAAGAAAAAGTTGAAGCAGAAAATTAATGAATAAAATAAAGGGAATAATAGGGAAATAAATGAGGAGGAAGTAGTTTAAGGTGGATCAGGAGGGTGGGTTATAGGAAGTGGAAAATGTTGGTAGGAACTACATAAGGACTGGAATATTGAATTTAAGATTGTAAATTCAGCATTTTTGAAAAAAAGGATAAGGAAGTCGAATAAAATATTAGGTTTTTCAGAATTGTCATTTAAATTCAAATTGGGGTTGAAGTATTGGTCAAGATGAATAAAACAATTTTCATTAGTGTTTGGAAGGAAGCCCTTGTTAATAGCTTCAAGTATTTTTATGTCTTTATCAATACTGGTGAAGTTATGATTAGAATCTAGTATGTGTTGTCCTATTGCAGAGAATCTGTTGTATTTTATTGCATTGATATGTTTAGATTATCTGATATTAAATTTATGTCCTGTCTGTCCAATATAAGAAGAGCTACAGTTATAACATTGGAATCAGTACACACCAGATTTAGAAAAAACATTAGATTTATTAATTGAATTAGTGTTGTGTAATAAATCAAGATTTCTGTTATTGGTTCTAAAAGATATTTTCATGTTATGTTTTTTAAGAATGTTGATTTTATAAGCGTTTTGAAAGAAAGTAAAGGTGGAAATTGCAGTGGGTTTCCTTTTATCTTTTGTTAATATGGTTTTGGGGCAGTGTTTGAATTTATTAATAATGTGGTTTGTCAAAGAATTGTTAAAGCCATTCAATTTTGCAATAGTACAGGTGGTGTTTAATTTATTATTTAAAATCTTTTTTTTTAGACATTGGAGTGTTAAATGCACAAAAAATTAAGATGTTACGTGAAGCTCGTTTATGTGTTTGTGGGTGTATAGAATCTTGCCAGATAGAGGTTGCTGTTTGAGTTGGTTAAACATTTACCCCAGTATTCCAATATCCAAATTACTACCCATAATTGATAACAACTTAAATTCAGTCATCTAAGTAAATTAGAAATTAAGGACTTCATGTCCATATTAAAATTAGTAATCAACAGTAACTTTTTCACCTTCGATAACACCATTTACCAACAAGATCATCTAGCTATTGGCTCACCAGCTTCAGGCATCCTAGCTGAAATATATCTTGATTTCATGGAAAATACCAAAATCAACAATAATAATAATTTCTCAAACATCTTATTTTGGGCTAGGTATGTCGATGAGACTATAGTTATTTTAAATGAAGAATAATCCAGTGCTGACTCCACTCTTCTTCTTCTGCTTCGTAACAACATTGACGCTAACATCGAATTTACCCTTGAATCTGATGATTGTCAGTAGTTGGAAACCGAAACAGAAGATAGAAAGGGAGAGACACAGGGAAACAAGAAGCTTCTCATTCACAAATGAAGATATTTTCAGAGAAATCCAACTGCTTCAGCAAGGAAAAGCAGCAGGAAGTGATCAAATTACTGGGATGGTACAATGGGGTGGTACATAGTGCCTTATTTAAAATTTCTCTTTGACTATGTCATAAATAATAGTGTAATAAGAAAAGAATGGAAGGAATCTATAATAATACCAATTTATAAAGGAAAGGATAATAAAAGGAAACCAGAGAACTACAGACCAATCAGCCTGACCAGTATAGTTTGTAAAATTCTGGAGAGTTTAATATCAAAGTACATCAGAGGGATATGTGATGATAAAAATTGGTTCATGAGGAGCCAGTATGGATTTAGAAAGAAATTTTCTTGTGAGGCACGACTGGTGGGATTTCAGCAGGACATATCAGATCAATTGGATTCAGGAGGCCAGTTAGATTGCATAGCCGTAGATCTTTCCAAAGCCTTTGATAGAATGGAACATGGAATATTATTAAAGAAATTGGAGGGAATAGGATTGGACGTAAGGGTTACACGTTGGATAAAAACATTTCTAAATTCAAGGGTTCAGAAAGTCAAAGTAGGAAATAATGTATTTGCAGGAAGAGAAAGTTTGTAAGGGAATTGCACAGGGTAGTATAATTGGTCCGTTATTTTTCGTAATATACGTGAATGATTTAGGGAATAATATAACATCAAAAATAAGATTGCATGCAGATGACATAATTGTTTATAAGGAAATAAATAACAGTGAGGATTGTTCAGAATTACAAAGGGACCTTGAGAGTATCCCACAATGGGTTGAAGAGAATAATATTAAGGTTAATGGAGGCAGTTCAACTGTTACAACATTTACAAACAGGAGTTTTTAAAAACTGAATTTGAATATACTTTGGATGAGGTAGTTATCCCAAAAGATGGCAAGTGCAAATACTTAGGTGTGAGATTTGAAAGTAATTTGCACTGGAAAGGTCATGTGGACGACATTGTTGGGAAAGCATAGAGATCATTACATGTCATAATGAGGCTACTTAAAGGATGCAACAAAGAATTAAAAGAGAAAAGTTACTTAAGTATGGTTCATCCATTATTGGAATATGCAAACAGTGTTTGGGATCCTCACCAAGAATACCTAATAAAAGAAATAGATAGTGTGCAGAGGAAAGTAGCAAGATTTGTAACAGGGGATTTCAGGAGAAACAGTAGTGTATCAGAAATGTTAAAGGAACTTGGGGGGAAACTTTAAGTAAGAGAAGGGAGAAAACTAGACTTATAGGATTATATAGAGCTTATGCAGGAGAAGAAGCATGGGAAGATATCCGTGAGAGGCTTCAGTTGGAAAATAATTATATCAGCAGGACTGACCACAAATATAAAATTAGAAGGAATTTTAGCAGAAGCGATTGGAGTAAATTTTCATTCATTGGGAAGGGTGTGAAGGAGTGGAACAGTTTACCAGGGGTAGTGTTTGATCCTTTTCCAAAATCTGTACAGATATTCAAGAAGAGAATAAACAGGAACAGAGAAAATAAATGAAATGTTAGAGGGCATTCGACCAGTGCCGGTTAATGTAAATAAAAAATGTGTGTGAATAAATTAATTCCATCCCCTGGTCTAAGTAGTTTGGACAGCCAAGGTAGGGGACTGCCTGTAGGGGTGAAGTACGGTGGGGACTTGGAGGGCCCTGGGACCGCTACGGTAGCTGTGAAGGCCCATCAGGAACTCTGAAAAGTGGTGGCAAAAGGGGCTCTGGTTAAGACGCAGCAGGTCATTATGCTACTTAGGTTCTAGAAAGGGTAAAAAAAAAGTAAATAAATGCAATGTAAATTTTAATCTTATACCAGTTGTGTAGTATCATTTGAAGTAATTCCACATACTGTATATCAGTTGACTGTATTTGTAAGTAGTACAGGAGATGTTATAAGTAGAATTTTGTAAACAGTATAAATTTATTAGGGATGAGCTGTGTGTTTAATAGAAAATATTGTTAGTGTAAATTGTATAATATTGTATTATAGGAAAATTTTCTTCCCTTCTTAATTTAATATTTAGTGCTTCACAATCTATTTTAATGTACCATTTGCAAATAAAGAGACTTTGATTTGATTTGATGTGAACATAACAAAACCCTTAATTTTCTTGACTTAACTATTACCAGGCATCCTTATTCTTTAACTTACAAAATTTTCAGAAAACCAATTCAAACAGCAACCTCTATCTGGCAAGATTATATAGACCCACAAGCACATAAATGAGCTTCGTATAACATCTGAATTTTTTGTGCGTTTAACACTCCAATGTCTAAAAAAGATTTAAATAATGAATTAAACACCATCTGTAATGAATTAAACACCATCTGTACTATTGCAAAATGAAATGGCTTTAACAATTCTTTGATAAACCACATTATTAATAAATTCAAACACGCCCCAAAACTACATAAACAAAAGATAAAAGCAAACCCACTGCAATTTCCACCTTTACTTTCTCTCAAAACATTCATAAAATCACCAACATTCTTAAAAAACATAACATGAAAATATCTTTTAGAACCAATAACAGAAATCTTGATTTATTACACAACTCTAATTCAATTAATAAATCTAATATTTTTTCTAAATCTGGTGTGTATTGATTCCAATGCTATAACTCTCTTCTTATATTGGACATACAGGACATAATTTTAATATCAGATAATCTGAACACACCGGGCTAGTTGGCCGTGCGCGGAGAGGCGCGCGACTGTGAGCTTGCATCCGGGAGATAGTAGGTTCGAATCCCACTATCGGCAGCCCTGAAGATGGTTTTCCGTGGTTTCCCATTTTCACACCAGGTAAATGCTGGGGCTGTACCTTAATTAAGGCCACGGCCGCTTCCTTCCAACTCCTAGGCCTTTCCTATCCCATCGTCGACATAAGACCTATCTGTGTCGGTGCGACGTAAAGCCCCTAGCAAAAAAAAAATAATAATCTGAACATATCAACGCAATAAAATACAACAGATTCTCTGCAATAGGACAACACATACTAGATTCTAATCATAACTTCACCAGTATTGATAAAGACATAAAAAATACTTGAAGCTATTAACAAGGGCTTCCTTCCAAACACTAATGAAAATTGTTTTATTCATCTTGACCAATACTTCAACCCCACTTTAAATTTAAATGACATTTCTGTAAAAACCTAATATTTTATTCGACTTCCTTATTCACTGTTTCAAAACTGCTAAATTTACAAACCCAAATTCAATATTCCAGCCTACCAACATTTTCCACTTCCTATAACCCACCCTCCTGATCCACCTTAAACTACATCCTCCTCATTTATTTCCCTATTATTCCCTTTATTTTATTCATTAATTTTCTGCTTCAACTTTTTCTTTCCTCTTCTTCTTCTTCTTCTTTTTGTCCGTTTCGCCCTCTTTGGGGTACGATAGATCAATCAATGGTTAGTGAGTCGTGTTTTCCTGTCCTAATTCAATTAATAAATCTAATATTTTTTCTAAATCTGGTGTGTATTGATTCCAATGCTATAACTCTCTTCTTATATTGGACATACAGGACATAATTTTAATATCAGATAATCTGAACACACCGGGCTAGTTGGCCGTGCGCGGAGAGGCGCGCGACTGTGAGCTTGCATCCGGGAGATAGTAGGTTCGAATCCCACTATCGGCAGCCCTGAAGATGGTTTTCCGTGGTTTCCCATTTTCACACCAGGTAAATGCTGGGGCTGTACCTTAATTAAGGCCACGGCCGCTTCCTTCCAACTCCTAGGCCTTTCCTATCCCATCGTCGACATAAGACCTATCTGTGTCGGTGCGACGTAAAGCCCCTAGCAAAAAAAAAATAATAATCTGAACATATCAACGCAATAAAATACAACAGATTCTCTGCAATAGGACAACACATACTAGATTCTAATCATAACTTCACCAGTATTGATAAAGACATAAAAAATACTTGAAGCTATTAACAAGGGCTTCCTTCCAAACACTAATGAAAATTGTTCTATTCATCTTGACCAATACTTCAACCCCACTTTAAATTTAAATGACATTTCTGTAAAAACCTAATATTTTATTCGACTTCCTTATTCACTGTTTCAAAACTGCTAAATTTACAAACCCAAATTCAATATTCCAGCCTACCAACATTTTCCACTTCCTATAACCCACCCTCCTGATCCACCTTAAACTACATCCTCCTCATTTATTTCCCTATTATTCCCTTTATTTTATTCATTAATTTTCTGCTTCAACTTTTTCTTTCCTCTTCTTCTTCTTCTTCTTCTTTTTGTCCGTTTCGCCCTCTTTGGGGTACGATAGATCAATCAATGGTTAGTGAGTCGTGTTTTCCTGTCCTCCCAGTACTTTTTCATTCTTTCAGATCTTGCCTTCCTCTCTTCTTCAGAAATTCTGTATAGTCACTTGGGCTTCACCCTGTCCTGAAACCTCATTTTATCTTTGGTTATTTTCTTTGCAGATCCATCTACAAGCATCTCTTCTGTAATTTGGAATTCTCGTAGGTGCTTCTCAGTTTCCTTAAACCAGTTCGGCTTGGTTTTCTTATTATGGAAATAGTCGAAGATTCTTTTAGTTATCCTTTTCAGATCCATTCTTAGGATGTGGCCATAGAAGTCAATTCTCCTTTTCCTTATTGTGTCAGAAATCCTTTCTGATTTCCTATACAGAGTTTCATTGCGGATGTGTGAAAGTTCGTTATTATGAAATTCGGGGCCTAGAATTTTTCGTAGAATTTTCCTTTCCTTTATCTCTAACTTTTCCATTGGACCATGCATAGTTATAGATAGAGTTTCTGCAGCATACAGGGCTTCAGGCTTGACTACTGTATTATGTCTGATCTTGGAATTCCAGGAGAGGGATTTTTTTAATTATAGGTGTCTTTCGTAAGCTGGAAGGCTGTTTCTATTTTGGTTTGCCGAGATTCCATTGCTTTCTTCTCAAGACCATTCCAACTGATCCATTCACCAAGGTATTTGAAATCTGTGACGATCTCTCTTTTTTGTTCCCCCACTTTCAAATATTTTGGAGGATTCTTAATGTTGGTTATTATTTTGGTCTTTCCAAAGGCGATTTTGAGACCTATCTTCTCTGCTTGCTTCAGCAGTTCGAAGGACTGCTCCTTGGCTTCCTCCCACGTCTCAGCTAGTAAGGCCATGTCATCTGCGAAAGCTAAACATTTGATCTGGATACCCTTGTTTACCGATCCCAATCGAATTCCACCACTAGTTGTCCTATCCCATTCTCTGACTACCTTCTCCAAGCCACAATTGAACAGTATGGGGGACAGTCCGTCACCCTGTCGGACACCAGTTTTGATCTCAAAAAGAGCCGACAATTCTCCCATGAATTTGACTTTGGAAAATGTATTGGTGAGAGTTTCCCTGATGAGGTTTGTTGTTTTGTTGTCTAGACCGAATTCTTTGAGTACAGAAAGGAGACTTTCCCGGTCTAGTGAGTCATACGCCTTTTGAAAGTCAATAAAGGTGATGACGTATGTTTTTGCCCTAGATTTCTGGTATGCCATGAGATTTTTAAGGTTCAGGATTTGTTCCGGACAGGATCTCCCCTTTCTGAATCCCGCTTGATATTCACCCAACTGATGATCTAACTGTGGTTCTGTCCTATTAAGTAAGGCCTTTGAGAATATCTTATATGTAATATCCAAAAGTGATATGCCTCTATAGTTGTTGGGGTTCATTTTATCCCCCTTCTTGTGGATCGGGTGGATGAGGGCCATCTTCCATTCTTCTGGAATTCTTTCTTTGACCCAGATTTCTTCAAAAACTTTTTGTAGGGATTCTATTGCTTCCTTGTTGGCATTCTTCCAAAGTTCGGCTGTGATCTGGTTTTCTCCCGATGCTTTGTTGTTTTTAAGGCTCGAAATGATCTCTTCTAGTTCCTCGAAGGTTGGCGGCTATGAGTCAGGATTGGTATTTGTTGGGACATTAAATGTCATTTTTTCTACTGGCTTTTCACAGTTGAGGAGATTTTCAAAGTAGTCAGTTAGTATCCTGCAGTTATCAGTGTTGTTATGTGCTATATTTCCATTCTTGTCCAACTGTATAGTCGGTGGCTTGTACTTCGTTGTTCTCTGTTTAAAGATTTTGTAGAAACTTCTTGTCTTGTTTTTGGTGAAGTCGTCATCTATTTGAACAAGCATCTGGTTTTCATAAGCCTTTTTAATTGTTTTGAATTTTTTACTGACCATCTTTCTGATATTCAAGAAATTTTGTCTATTGCTTTCCGTTCGTTGCGACTGCCATTTGTGCCATGCTTCCTTCCTTTGTTTAAATAGATCGTCACATTCTTCCAACCACCAAGCATGTTTTTTGACTTTTGTTATAGGGGCAAATTTTTCGGCTTTTGATAATAAGTTCTGTTTTATTTGATCCCAATTTTGTTTGTGTATATCCTTTGTCGCAAGATGGTATTCTTTTGAATTTAAAATTTTCTCTGGGTCATATCGTTTGCTTGTGTGTTTAAGGACCTTGTCTCTCCTTCTGGGGATGATTTTGATCTTTATCTTCGACATGTAATGGTCAGAGTCTAAATTAGCTCCCCTGAGGACTTTGACATTTTGTATTTCCCTATGAACTTCCGTCTAATAGCCACATGGTCCAGTTGAAATTCACCCAAGTTAGGATTTGGTGAGATCCACGTTTTTTGTTTTCTAGGAAGCTTTTTAAAAGCTGTGGATTTCAGTATCATACCGTGGGCTTGGCACAACTCTATAAGTCTGACACCATTTTGATTGGTCCTGTTATGCGCTGGGTATTTCCCGACTACATGTCGATACTTTCTCTCCTTCCCTATCTGGGCGTTGAAGTCTCCCATTAGTATGATGTTGTGTTTTTCAGGTACCCTTTGGATGACATCGTCCAACTGATCCCAAAAGAGTTCCACTTTCTCCTTGTTCTTTCTGTTGTCCTCATTTATGGGGGCATGGGCATTCACAACAGTGTATATTCTATTGGTAGATTTGAAAACCAAAGTTGATAGTCTTTCAGATTGGGACTCAAACTGGACTATGGAATCCAGGACATTCTTGTTTATTATGAAGCCAGTTCCTAGGTGTGGCATGTTTTTCATGACTCTTTGACCAACTTTTCCCTTGTATATCCTGAACCCTTCAGAGTCGAAGTTGTTTTCATCTATATATCTGGTCTCCTGAAGTGCCGTTATGATAATTCGATGATTTCTAAGTGTGTCCGTAAGGTGTTTTAACTTTCCAGTTTTAAGAAGAGAATTAGCATTGAAGGTGGCTATGAAATTCGGGTATTTGCATTTGATTTTGTTTGAGGTTTCAAGACGCTCCGACTCGTCTTTGTGTAACGCTGCAGACTCCCCAGAATCCGAATGTCTGCTTTCCTCATTACATTCCTCTTTTTTCATTCTTCTATTTGAATTACTTTTTCTAATATCTCTAATGATGTACACCACTCTCATATTTATACTTTATGCTATTCTAAGTTCGACCTCAACTGTTCCAATGTTGCGCTTTTTAGTATTTTTTTTCTCTTCACAATTGTTTCTTCTCTATGTCGTATGTTTTAATAACTTCATTGATCTAACTTGCAAAACTTTTGGAAGCACAGTGCCGATCTACTCTTCAAGAACTTGCTCCCTAATACATTTATATATTTGATCTGTGACTTTCTTCATAATTTTTGGATCTATGGACAAGCAGTGCTAATTCCTAAAATTATACAGTGCCTCATGCACTGCAGCTGAACTCTTCAAGAATTTACTCCATGCTATATTTAGATACGTATTTGATTCTGGACTTCTTCACACACAGTGCTCTCTAACACATCTAACTTAAGAGAGTTTTAGAAGTACAGTGCCAATCTACTCTTCAGGAACTTGCCCCGTTGTACATTTGCGTATTTGATCAGCGACTTCTTTATAATTTTTGGATCTATCGACGGGCAGTGCTATTTCCTAAAATTATACAGTGCCTCATAAACTGCAAGTGAATTCTTCAAGAATTTGCTCAGTACTATATTTGGATACATATTTGATTCTGGTCTTCTTCCCATACAGTGCTCTCTAACACTTATGTCTTACTAACGTTCTTGATCCATGTCTTCTTCATGATCGACACGCAGTGCTGATCCTTAAAATTATACAGTGCCTTATAAACTGCAACTGATAAATACGTATTTGATTTTAGACGTTTTTCGTAACATTGTGTTATAGTGCTTCATAAACTGCATCTGACAGTATCATCTAAACATATTTTTACCTGTGCATGTTATTTATGATTGACTATACTTCAACGCACAGTACTCCCTGAAGAGTTTAGTGCTTCACTATCAGCAATCTACAGAATTCTTTATACTTAGCAATTTATTTATCTGTGCATTGTTTTACACTTATTTGTGATCGGTTGATGACGACCAAAAGTACTGGTCAGAACCCGTATCATTTTTAATTAAATAGGAATGTAAACTTACATTTCTTATTTTAATAGTATTGAAAAGTTGAACCATTTTATACTTTCTTTTAACTTAGTCCAGTATACTGACAATATGTGAATTTGATAACCTGTGCTAAGTTTCTTGCCTGGTATGTGTAAATATAATTAACTGTAGAGGAGGTTGAGCAAAATGGCCAGTTCTTCATAGTTCCAGTGTTAGGCTAAATTGACCTTGTAAAATGCCTAGTAGAAAACATATTCAGGATGTCCTTGGAATTTCTTAAAGCCCAGAATTGAGCCATGCAGGGTAAGTCTCTCCTGTATGGTAAATCATAGGGAGGTGACCAGGATGATGATAAGGAGAATAGTAAACTAGAAAGTATGGTCCAAATACACAACTACTGTTTGTTGATTACAGTTTATTGAAGTTGGAGGGGAATGCATATATTGTTGCATTGTCTGTGGTGTGCTGAAGGAAGTCAATTTGAGTAATCGCTGTGACATTCCTCACCCAACCCACCGTAGACCCTGTTACATGAGGCACACTCATCCTGCCTGCCTGCAGATTGCAGTACGAGAAGGTCGCATACACACAGATTATACACACTTGCGTTTAAATTGTGTATGTTACGAATAGAGATTGGTATTTGATGTAATGTTAATCTAAAAATATGTACAGAACTATGACAAGAAACCTCAAAAATGTGTACTAAATATGTCATGTAAAATTTACAAAAAGCCATCAGCATACCAGGCCATGAAGGCCCTAGGAGTACTGCTTTCCATAACCTCAGCACTAAGAGGGATAGTGATTAGCTGTATGCCTGGCTGCCATTACTCCCAGGAATTAATTTGGTTCTGACTTTTGGTATAGGCTGAATGAACTTCAGGGCCATGTGCCACTTCAGATGTAGAAATCTTGTTTCTGAAATTTTTTGACTTCTGAAAGGGATTTTACAATGCTTAGTAAAGCATTGAGCCATACAGGGTAAGTCTCTCCTGTATGGTAAATCATAGGGAGGTGACCAGGATGATAAGGAGAATAGTAAGCTAGAAAGTATGGTCCAGTAAAGTAAAAAATTCTGAAAGGGAATCCAATCCATGTCCTTCCTGTGAGCAAAGCAAAAGCAAACCTTTCCAGGATATAAGATTCATCAGCAGTTCCAAAGTATTATTCACTGAAAACGATCTCTCAACATCACATAAGCTAACAGGTGCATATGTCAACACATGAATTTGGCTGACAGCAATGTCTTCATGAGAATTCCATGTTTCTCTGCTGAGAATCTAATACTAGAAAAACTGGCATCACATGGATTTCTTTTATGATTGCTTTAAATTTGTTGACAGCTTGTTCACCTGCAGTTCCACGGAAACAGTGTTTATTTTTTGCATCACAGATGGTCACTTACACGAGTGAAAGTCTGATTGTTATTTATGCTTCTAGGAATCCTGCTGAAGTTGAAGTCTATATACACCACTTTTCATGCAATTTTAGAATTATGTAAAATACATTGCACATCCATCACCAATATTGCATAAATATTTCCTTATGTAATTCTCTCTGTAAGATGTTCAAGAACATTTGGGTGGATGTACATTTTACGTAAAAATATGCATGTAGTGAATCTGCTGATTCAAGATGGCGACTACTGTGTGTGAGTCTGTGATATCCGTGGTGGATAATGGTGTAAGATGCAGTGAAAAATGTGGCAAATGCAGAAGAATAGTTAAAAATGGGATTCTGTGTCGTAAGTGTGATGAATGGTACCATTTTCGTTGTGCAAATATTGTAAATAGGTCTGATGTTGAGGAAAGTGTGTGGCTGTGTCCCGAGTGTAAACAAACTGATAGTGAGGTAGAACAACAAGAAAGAGAGACGAATCTATGCTTAAGATTCTAGGAGTGCTACAAAAAGACTTACGTGCTCTGAAACTTGAAAATGAAAGCTTAAAGGACAGAATAAAGAAACTGGAAGATAAAGAAGACAGTGGAGAAGAAAGATCGCCGTGGACGGAAGTGACACGTAGCTATTTTAGGCCTAATGTTAAACATATGGGAGAAACTATGTACAACTTAAAACTGGGAAAAAACTCTTTGCAGTGCCAAAATAGATTTGTCATTGCAACAAGTTCCAGAAGAAGACACATCAAGTTTTCCGAATAATTTTAAATCCAGTGGAGGTAACCTACAGAAGAAGAAAACCAACCGGAAGTCAAGATCTCCAAAAATTCATCTCTACGCAGACAGTCAAGGGCGGGGTATGGCAGAAGGCATCAAGGATGAGGTGCATAATCCAGAAAGTGAGGTGTTAGGACTAATAAAACCAGGTGCCAAAACTGAAGACATCCTTTTAAGTTGTGATCCTGTGTTAGAGAAGGACAACTACGTGGTGATTGTGAGTGGTACAAATGACATTGCTGCAAATGAAGGTGAGGAACTAATTACGACCCTCAGAGGTAAGATTTCGAAACTTACCTGACTCAAAAGTAATTGTAGTTAATGTGCCACCCAGGTATGACCTTATAGAAGACTCGTGTGTGAACAAAGCTGTACATGATGTCAATATAAAAATCAAGAGTTTAAGTAAGAGTTTTAGAAATGTCTATGTAGTAGATACTTTAGGTCTTGGCAGGCAAATGTTCACTAGGCATGGGTTACATCTGAATGGTAATGGAAAAGCAACTCTCTGTAGACACATTGCTACAATTATCAACAAAGATTTGCATACTAATATGCACTTACGAAAACCCATACCACTAAATTGGCATATACAGGGAAACTTGCCAGAAAACCCAGATCCTTAAATCAAGATCTATGTACAAAGATCTGGGTTCCAGGGACGTTCTCAACTCATGAGTCAAATGTTACCCAATTACAACAGTCAAGTTTTAGGGAGGAAGGGGGTCTGAGATTGCTCTTGGTAAACTGTCAGAGTGTAGTAAATAAACAAATAAAATTCAGTACATTGATGGAATCTTAGGAGACTGATGTGGTGATAGGAGTAGAATCATGGTTGAGAGAAGGGGTGGGTAATAGAGAAGTATTTCCAGAAGGGTATACAGTCTATCGTAGAGACCGAGGAGATAAAAAGGGTGGGGGGTGTTTATTCTGGTGAAGGAAACTTATTGTTCACATGAATGGTTTACCGATGAAAGGGATGAAATATTAGGGATAAAATTAGTTTGTGATAATATGAAGGAGGTGGGAATTATAGGAACATATAGGCCTGAAAGAGAGGAAAGAGACATGGAAATATTTGAGAAAATAATAGATTATACTCATAAAAACAATAATAATGATATGGTAATAATTGGGAGAGATCTAAACTTGCCTGAAGTTGAATGGAATGGAGCTGCAAGTGATGCCCATGAACAGAAACTGGCAAATAAGTTAATTTGGGAGGGAGGATTTACACAAGTAGTACAAGAACCGACTCATCTCAACAACATGCTAGATGTATTCTTGGTTAAACCATGGGAAATTGTTGATAAAAGTGAGGTAATTGAAGGAATAGGTGACCATAAGGCTGTAATAATGGATGTAGGACTTGTACCAAAAATGCTTAATAAGAGGGTCACACAAGACAAGAAATTATACAGAAAAACTAAAGTTGATGAATTTGGGACTTACCTTAAATAACAATTCAGTTGTTGGATAAGTGAAGGGAGTAATGTGGATACACTTTGGGCTAAATTTAAAGGAGTCATTTGGGAAGGAGAGAAGAGATTTGTACCTGTTAAGAAGGGTAAAATGACCTCAGACCCTGTTTATTATACAAGGGAAATAAGGAAATTAAAAAGAAAATGTAGAATAGTAAACAGGAAACTTAAAGAGGATAGGGAGAATAGAGGAACTAGAAAACAGCTAATGAGGGAACTGAATAGAGTGAAAAAGGAAGCAAAAGAGAAATATATCAATGGCATACTTCAAGAGGGTAATGACCACAGAGGGAAATGGAAAAAGATGTATTCATATATTAGGAATCAAAAAGGAAAAGGAATCCAAATTCCTACAATGGTGGGAGAAGGGGGTGAACACTGTTCAACAGATACTGAAAAAGCAAATCTATTTAGTAGGGAATTCAGAGATTCAGTAGAAGATTGTCAGGAGTTGGAAACAGTAACAGAAGATAGAGAGGGAGAGACACATAGGGAAACAAGAAGCTTCTCATTCACAAATGAAGATATTTTCAAAGAAATCAAATTGCTTCAGCAAGGAAAAGCAGCAGGAAGTGATCAGATAACTGGGGAGGTATTAAAGACAATGTGGTGGTACATAGTGCCTTATTTAAAATTTCTCTTTGACTATGTCATAAATAATAGTGTAATACCAAAAGAATGGAAGGAATCTATAACAATACCAATTTATAAAGGAAAGGGTGATAAAAGGAAACCAGAGAACTACAGACCAATCAGCCTGACCAGCATAGTTTGTAAAATACTGGAGAGTTTAATAGCAAAGTACATCAGAGGGATATGTGATGATAAAAATTGGTTCATGAGGAGCCAGTATGGATTTAGAAATTTTCTTGTGAGGCACAACTGGTGGGATTTCAGCAGGACATATCAGATCAATTGGATTCAGGAGGCCAGTTAGATTGCATAGCCATAGATCTTTCCAAAGCCTTTGATAGAGTGGAACATGGAATATTATTAAATTGGAGGGAATAGGATTGGACGTAAGGGTTATACGTTGGATAAGAACATTTCTAAATTCAAGGGTTCAGAAAGTCAAAGTAGGAAATAATGTATTTGCAGGAAGAGAAAGTTTGTAAGGGAATTGCACAGGGTAGTATAATTGGTCCGTTATTTTTCGTAATATACGTGAATGATTTAGGGAATAATATAACATCAAAAATAAGATTGTATGCAGATGATATAATTGTTTATAAGGAAATAAATAAATTGAGGATTGTTCAGAATTACAAAGGGACCTTGAAAGTATCCAACAGCGGGTTGAAGAAAATAATATGAAGGTTAATGGAGGCAAATCAACTGTTACAGCATTTACAAACAGGAGCTTTAAAACTGAATTTGAATATACTTTGGATGAGGTAGTTATCCCAAAAGATGGCAAGTGCAAATACTTAGGTGTGAGATTTCAAAGTAATTTGCACTGGAAGGGTCATGTTGATGACATTGTTGGGAAAGCATAGAGATCATTACATGTCATAATGAGGTTACTTAAAGGATGCAACAAAGAATTAAAAGAAAAAAGTTACTTAAGTTTGGTTCGTCCATTATTGGAATATGCAAACAGTGTTTGGGATCCTCACCAAGAATACCTAATAAAAGAAATAGTGTGCAGAGGAAAGCAGCAAGATTTGTAACAGGGGATTTCAGGAGAAAGAGTAGTGTATCAGAAATGTTAGAGGAACTTGGGTGGGAAACTTTAAGAGAAGGGAGAAAACTAGACTTACAGGATTATATAGAGCCTATACGGGAGAAGAAGCATGGGGAGAAATCCGTGAGAGGCTTCAGTTGGAAAATAATTATATTGGCAGAACTGACCACAAGTATAAAATTAGAAGGAATTTTAGCAGAAGCGACTGGGGTAAATTTTCATTCATTGGGAAGGGCGCGAAGGAGTGGAACAATTTACCAGGGGTAGTGTTTGATCCTTTTCCAAAATCTGTACAGGTATTCAAGAAGAGAATAAACAGCAACAGGGAAAAAATGAAATGTTAGAGGCCATTCGACCAGAGCAGGTTATTGTAAATAAAAAATGTGTTTTAAAAAAATATTAATTCCATCCCCTGGTCCATGGAGTTTGGACAGCCAAAGTAGGGGACTGCCTGTAGGGGTGAAGTAAAGTGGGGACTTCGAGGGCCCTGGGACCGTTACGGTAGCTGTGAAGGCCCTTCAGGAACTCTGAAAAGTGGTGGCAAAAGGGGGCTCTGGTTAAGACGCAGCAGGTCGTTATGCTACTTAGGTTCCAAAATGGGTTAAAAAAATAAAAAATAAATGCAATGTAAATTTTAATCTTATACCAGTTGCATAGTATTATTTGAAGTAATTCCACATACTGTATATGAGTTGGCTATGTTTGTAAGTATAGGAGATATTATGAGTAGAATTTTGTAAACAATATAAATTTATTAAGGATCTGTTTGTTTAATAGAAAAAAATTGTTAGCATAAATTGTATATTATTGTATTCTAGAAAAAAAAAATTTCTTCTCTTGTTAATTTAAAATTTAGTGTTTGACAATGTATTTTAATGTACCATTTGCCACCGAGGTAGACACCTCATTTGCAAATAAAGAGATTTTGATTTGATTTGATTTGAAAATTGAGTATAATGACCTTAGTAGCATACTCCGAAGTGAGATAAATATTGGCTTTATTATTTTCCTTATAACCTGCTGAATCACCACTTTTTTTTTTATTTTTTTCTATAGAGGAGAGACTTGCCCTGTATAATACAGGATTCATTGTCTTATCAAGGAACTTAGTTGATTAAAAATGATTATTATAAAATCTTGTATTTGTGTTTTCTCAATCAAGAACACACTTCATCATATCTTATATTGCAATAGCTTTCAATCTTTTGTTGTAGAGCCTGAGTTTGTATCTGAGGAATCACTCGTGAGCAAGATGCTTTACCTCACTGTTGCAACCTCACTAGTCAGATTCAAGTATTACCACGCCTGGCTCTTGGCAGATGCAATGTGCAATGCCTCAAGCCTTGGGTTTAGTGGCTATAATTTAGATGGCAGTGCACGCTGGGACCTGATCTCTAATGTTGATGTGCTCAAATTTGAGGTTAGTATTCTGGAATATTTTTCTCAGTAGAAATGAGTTATTGTGAAATTTTTCTAATTCTGTAAATAAGGAGACAATTTTATGAATTGATTTCAATGCCGATATTCTAATTTTTGTGTATGCACATATCAAATGAAATTTTTGTGTATGTACATATCAAATGATTATATTTGTCTCAGAATTGTTGTGCGAAGCCTGGTACTCATACTTAATACAGAGTAGCGGTAGTTCAGTAATACATAATGCAGTATAAATCAATATTTGAACAAATACCGTAATACAATGACCGGCAAAATTAATGGATTACTTGAATTTTCAAAGGAAAAAGCATATTAAATTTTGAAACATTTGTTTTTATTAGTTACATTTATTTACATTTACATTGAGCAGGAAAAGTGGAAAGCCAGAAAGGAGTGGAGGTGGTTTGTTAACCACAACTGGACAGCTGGAGTGGGACATTGGTGGTGGTGGTGGTGGTGGTGATGACATTGATTATTTTCATGAAAAATATCTATCTGTTATTGCTACCCTTAGTTACTTAGACAAATTTTTCCATGAAAATGATACATGTAAATATTAAAACAAATGTTTCACAATTTAACATGCTTTTTTTTTTTTCACCGAGCTCTATAGGTGCAGTTGCTTAAGTGCGGCAAGTATCCAGTATTCGGGAGATAGTGGGTTCGAACCCCACTGTCGGCAGCCCTGAAGATGATTTTCCGTGGTTTCCCATTCTTACACTAATTACGCCTTAATTAAGGCCACGTCCACTTGCTTCACACTTCTAGCCCTTTCCTGTCCCATCGTCGCCGTAAGACCTATCTGCGTTGGTGCGATGTAAAGCAACTTTTTCCTTTGAAAATTCAAGTGATCCATTAATTTTGCTGGTCAGTGTCAACAAGCATTGTGTTTATATTTTAGTTTTGGAGGTTTTCAGTCAGCTGCCATTGTCAACACACTGACTGTGACTGTGAAGAATGCCTTGACGACAACGAAGAGGCCAGTATCTGCAACTCACTGCGGTTGAATGAGGCTGTATAAGAGGACTGCATGAAGGTGGATTTTCCTTCCGCGCTATTGCAGAACGACTTGGCAGGAATGTCTCCACTGTGCATGCGTGCTGGCAGCGGTGGTCATGAGAAGGTATGCTCGCAAGAAGGCCAGGCTCCGGACGTCTCTGTAGGACCACCGAAAGGGAGGACTGGCTGTAGTATAGCGGACTGCGTCTGCAGCAGCAATTTGAGTGGCAGTTGGCACCACGGTGATGCAACAAACTGTTCAAAATCGGTTACTTGAAGGACAGCTCCAAACCAGACGACCTGCAGTTGCGGTGTGCATTCCACTTATCCCAAACCACCACTGTCAGCGACTTCGGTGGTGTCAAACGAGAACTCGTTGGAGAATGGAATGGAGGTCCGTTGTATTTTCCAATGAAAGCCGGTTCTGCCTTGGTGCCAGCGATGGCTGTGTGTTGGTTAGGAGGAGGCTAGGGGAGCACTGCATTCCACCTGTCTGCGGCGTCGGCACACTGGACCTACACCGGGAGTTCTGGTCTGGGGAGCAATTTCCTATAACAGCAGGAGCACTTGTTGTTATCCTATGCACCCTGACTGCAGATTTGTACATCTGTCTGGTGATTCAACCCGTTGTGCTGCCATTCATGAACAGCATTCCCGGGGGTGTTTTCCAACAGGATAATACACGCCCTCATGCTGCTGCTGTTGTAACCCAGCATTCTGTATAGTGTGTTAACATGTTGCCTTGGCCTGCTTGATCCCCCAGTGTCCCCAACCGAGCATGTATGGGACATCATTGGACGACAATTACAGCGTCATCCACAACTGACATTAATCGTCCCTGTATTGACCGACCAAGTGCAACAGGCATGGAACTCTATGCGATAAGCTGACATCCGGTACTTGTACGACACTTTGCATGCCTGCATTCAAATTTCAGGTGATTACATTGGTTATTAATGGGCCAGGATGGCACATTTATGATGTTACCTTGATATATATATATATATATATATATATTACCAGAATTTCTGTATTCTACATTCCTTATTTCATGATGTTTGGATTTTTTTTCTGCCAGTGTATTCAGAACATACTGAGCCTCTAAAACATTGCCGAAACTATCTCCACAGCGACTCTCTTTACAGTTTATAGAACTAGTTGCCGACTCTTGGACTTAATGTTCACAAGACTGCCACTGATATTTCTGTCATTTTTCACTGTATTGGAAAAAAGATATAGAATAAAAGTTTGCCATGAGCTATTTTCGTGTAAAAACAACTGTAAGAGAGACATAGTTTTATTCTTTAGGCCCCTTGTGTAATTTTTGGACAATTTATTGCTAAGACCCTGCTCAACCTATTTTGAAACTGTAATACAGAGTTTCATTAAAATCACTTATCCATTTTCCCCTGATGCTTTAACAGACACATGCAAATATTACTGTATCGAAGAGAGATACAGAACAAAAATTTGCAATGGGCTCCTTTTGAAGCACCCCCTCCTGGTGAAAATTTTGGACACCGTATAGCCGAGATCCTTCTCGACCTTTTTTAATACTGTAATACTAAGTTTCATTAAAATTCAACCATCCGTTTTTCCCTGATGCTGTAATAAGACACAGACACACAAACTGAACTCGACTTAGGTTATTACAATGACGTCAGTATTCTTGTCAGATACAGTGTGGAATGTCATGGTCAGAAGCAATGCTATTGTACGAGACGCTCGATCAATGAAAAACCACACATTTTCTCACTTTTAATGAACAGTACTACGCTGTTGATCTAACAGTGCCAAGTTCCAGAGCTGGACTGACCAGCCCACAGATAGCTGTGAACACTGTTCAGCTATATTTCATTAAGTATGCACACTGCTCATTCCAGTCAGCACTTCAGAGAAGGTATCATATAGCTGCAATACTATAATGAACCAATGTGTTACATACCAGTTGTTATCAGAAAATTTATGAACCAGAGGAATGGCAAGAAAGAAAGTTATCTAACTCCCCAGCTACTTCCTGCCAGTATTCAGGCAGGCTGTTTTACTGAGGACGCAGTAGTAATACTATCCATCAGAGATGAGTGGCAACAGAAGAGACAAAGCACATCACAACAAACAATGTTCAGTGTAATGTTATTGTTGACCAATTTTGTGAGCTTTCAGTATTGTAGGCTTCCATGAACAGTAGTTTTTTTTTTTCAGACTCTGTGCTATTAGGACATTTAGTATAAAGGGAGTCCTTCTTTCCTCCACGATTCCCTCTTGTCGTATTCTTGTGTGCCGTCTCCCGCGTCCAGGATGTTTGGCGTCCAAGAAATCCATGACTAGGTTCGGTAGGCATCTCAGGGTAAACATTAAATATAAAAATTTGTTTGTATATATATATATATTATATTATATTATATTATATATATTTTAAACGTGGATCCAAATATAAGAGGAATAAGATTACTCGCGCCTTGGTTCAAATGCATTTGGTGGACGTCACCACCAATATCCAAATGTAACGACGCTTATTCAAAATGTAATTGCCTTAGTCTAACCTTACGTACTATACCAGTGATCTATAAATAATGCCAAGATTTATCTTGCAAACTAACATTTATTCAAGAGAAAAAATAAATATGATGGATAAAGAAGTTTGTTGAAGTCTCAATTGAAAAATCCCAAATTAATTAATTAAATCTGAACATTATTCTTGAATTATTCATATGTAATCCTTTTTAAATCGTATAACTTTAAATAAACATCATTGAGCAGGATATTTAATTTAACTTCACCTTGGCATGAAAAGAAATAATGAATAAATTAACGAATATTTACAAATTTGCATGGGTAGGAATCATTTAAATTAATTATATGGTCTTGTAGATGATAATGTCTTTCATTGTAATTGTAATTTATTTTCTTTATCATGATAACAAAAATCTTTGCATTTTCTTCAAGTTTTCTTAAGTTAGACATATGCAGAATAAGAATAGTTTCTCCCCATGTAGCTTTGTATGGCTTCAGTTTATTTAAAATTAACTAATTATTATCTAACAATATTGCATCAATATCAATGCTACGTGGAAAATGAATAATCGTGTCATAAATGATTGGGGTAGCTTCTCAATTGAATAATTATTCCAACATGTAACTTCGTGAAATTCAGTTAATATCAAGTAGGTATAGGGAATATTCTAGATGAAAATCCTTATTCAGTCATATAATGTTTCTGAAGGCATATTAGTGACTATATATATATATGTCAATAACTATCTGCTATTACTTGTTATAACCAACTACTACAAGGTAAGAGTAAGAATCTGTCATTGAAATGTACCTTAAATCTAATACTTGTAGGTATCAGGGCTCAAGTTCCTCAAGTATCGTATTTATGCTGCCCTTTATCATACTATGGATAATTCACCATATAAGTATCGTAATTGCCTCAGTAACATCATATAGATCTGCATCTGTGTCAATAAATTATTTTATCTATCTCCATTTCCTTCATTTTATCTATATCATCGCAACATTATCATTGTTTATTCAACCTTTCCTTCATATCGCCATATAATATCATCGCATATTCCTATTCACTTATTTCACTTCATATTTCAGACGAAACACATTTAAATATTCATCTTATTTAACTTCTGTTGACGCACAATTCATCCCATCTTTCAGTACATTCAACCTGTGGATCAATATCTATTCTTTCAATATCAGATACGTCTTCTATATACGGTATTTAACCTATACTGCTTCAGTTATGGCAATAAACAATCTACCTCCATATAAACAATACTCTGGCATACGTAACATTACTTACAGCATCCTCTTCTCAAAATATCTCGTTTCGGTTATGGCATGATTTATAATAGGGGACTGTTCTTATCGAAAATTCACTGTAATTTCATACAGTCACTTCCCTACTTTGATATAGCTTTAACTTTTATGAAGACCACCTAACAACCTTTATAAATACGACACACTGTAAGATTACTCGCAAGAAAGTATCATAAATTGAACATATCTAGAAGATATTACGACACATCACATTCTAATCCAAGACTAGACAATCTACATTGCCTGAAAAAGCTACAAAAATGAACTTAATATACGTAGTGTGAAACGTCTCATTCTGCATCTTGCCTGCCGGGATTTGTGTTGGTTGGTCTCATTCATCAGCTGCATCAGTCCTCTATGGTGTACATGGACCGGTCATCTGGAATCTGCTTCTCAGCAGTCAAGCTCTCGTCTGCCGGTGAATGTCGGCTGGGTTCCTGCGGTAGTCGTCCTCGTCTCGTAGTTTACAGATTCATCATGATGTTCTCTTTAGTACAAGAATATATATTCAAAGAAGAAGAAATAAGTGCATACATATTTCCAAATGCAAAGCCTTCTTATATTAGCAATGCTGTGTGTATATACAGGATGAAGCGAAATTCGCGCACTCGGGTGTCGCAGCAAGACTCCTCACATGCCAGCAGTAAAAAAACGTCATTCACAAACTTTTGTCCTGTGAGTATATCCGGCAGAAAAAGGACGTTGAAGAGTGGCAATCTGGCAACAGTGTAACCTCGTGTGGGGTAACTACCTTTGTCAACACATATTAGTCGTGCTGTACAGTTGGTGCAGTGGATAGGGTTTTGAGTTAACATGCAGGAGGTCGAGGGGTTGATTCTGGGTTGAGGCGTATGTTTTTTATTTCGTAAATGTAGTCCAGGTGGTATGGTATCTGGCATCTTAATCATCAACAGCGATTGCAGCGGGTCCTCTAGAAACCATTTGCTCTTACATACTATGATCCTAGAAATGAACAAACAATAGTTTTCATTGGTGAGCTTTGAAAGACGCCCTTTCCACATCGTGGGCGTGAATTTATTCGCACCACTTCATTTACTAGATGCGAAACCTGTTTTCTTTGTACCCTCCTCCAGTGGTCCCATAGATTAGTACCAACTATTATTCTTGCCTTGTTTAGGTCCATTACATTTCGTTAGGGCCTTGCGTTACCAGTAGGCCTAGCAACGTGCTTTGCAAATAATGTCCAAACTCGGTTACAATTTGTATGTGTTATCACCATGGTCCCACTAATTATGCCTTTCAACATTGCGTCTGGTAACCGCATGCTGTTTAGTACGTATCTCAATGCATTATTATTCTATCGATGGGATTGTGGAAACGTCATATCTATTACTGTTAGGGAAACGGTGTAATTCGAAACCGGCCATTTCACAAATAGTGGTGTTGGGATGAATCGTGCAGAACAATATCTGTCAGAGGGGTAATGCGCGTTAGATGGAACAGCGCGCAGGACTGACGGTGTGTTTATTATGTAGTGTATGCGCTGTCCACCAGACAGGGGTTAGTGGTGAGTAGACTAATGCGCCCGTGAAAGACTCCAATGTACATCCGTATATGTATCAAATGTCCTTCTTGTAAACTGCAGTCGACGGGTATTACTTTTTTTTTTTTTTTTTTGCTAGGGGCTTTACGTCGCACCGACACAGATAGGTCTTATGGCGACGATGGGATAGGAAAGGCCTAGGAGTTGGAAGGAAGCGGCCGTGGCCTTAATTAAGGTACAGTCCCAGCATTTGCCTGGTGTGAAAATGGGAAACCACGGAAAACCATTTTCAGGGCTGCCGACAGTAGGATTCGAACCTACTATCTCCCGGATGCAAGCTCACAGACTCCAACATCACCTTTGAATACCTACGAGGAGTGCTCGCAAATGCACATGGTGAGAAAACCGAAGATGATCGATCACAATTTGTGGCAATCGTTTTTGTTTTCTTATTCAAACAGCATCACCTATCCTAACTTAACCGTACTATACATGTGAACACACTTCAAGCGCCAGTAGAGAAATTATTACCTTCTCGCTATAAATTTTCGTGATAATAACCTTTCCGTAATTTAACCAGACGCGAGAAAATGTAAACTAACCTCTGAAATCAATTATGCTATCTGCCATATCTCGAGGTGTATCCAATTTTTACTTAATTGCAGTATTTTGCATTAAAATTAAACGATCATTGGTCAGCCTTTATTTTTAACGAGTTAGCAGTTATTTGACATGTTATTTACCAATTTATTATGAAATGTGTCCTCTTTCATTTCAAATTTAAGTTACGGAACAGCAGTCGATGGGTATTACTAAGCTTAGGGAAAGCATTCTTTCTGATTATATTAGACATGTTTGCAAAATTAATAACTGGTTTGACAGAAGGCAGTTTGGGTTTAGGAAAGGTTATTCCACTGAAGCTCAACTTGTAGGATTCCAGCAAGATATAGCAGATATCCTGGATTCAGGAGGTCAATTGGACTGTATTGCGATTGACCTGTCTAAGGCATTTGATAGGATAGATCATGGGAGACTCATGGCAAAAATGAGTGCATTTGGAGTAGACAAGAGTGACTGAATGGGTTGCTATATTTCTAGAAAATAGATCTCAGAAAATTAGAGTAGGTGAAGCTTTATCTCTCCCTGTAATAATTAAGAGGGGATTTCCTCAAGGCAGTATTATTGGACCTTTGTTTTCTTATATATATAAATGATATGAGTAAAGGAGTGGAATCAGAGGTAAGGCTTTTTGCAGATGATGTTATTTTGTATAGAGTAATAAATGTTACAAGATTGTGAGCAACTGTAACATGACCTCGATAATGTTGTGAGATGGACAGCAGTCAATGGTATGGTGATAAATGGGGTTAAAAATCAGGTTGTGAGTTTCACAAATAGGAAATGTCCTCTCAGTTTTAATTACTGCGTTGATGGGGTGAAAGTTCCTTTTGGGGACCATTGTGAGTATCTGAATGTTAATATAAGGAAAGATCTTCATTGGGGTAATCACATAAATGGGATTCTAATAAAGAATACAGATCTCTGCACATGGTTATGCGGGTGTTTAGGGGTTGTAGTAAGGATGTAAAGTAGAGGGCATATAAGTCTCTGGTAACACCCCAACTAGAGTATGGTTCCAGTGTATGGGACACTTGATTCAAGAACTGGAAAAAATCCCAAGAAAAGCAGCTCGATTTGTTCTGGGTGATTTCCTACAAAAGAGTAGCGTTACAAAATTGTTGCAGAGTTTAGGCTGGGAAGAACTGGGAGAAAGAAGACGAGCTGCTGATTATTGTACTATACATACTGGTTATAATCTAACAGTGACTTTATAGGTGCTGTCATATTTTTTAGAAGGTTATACGCACCATACCCTCATCATTTTAATGTTACCTTTAAAATTTGCCTTAGTAGGTGCATTTAAATGTTGTATATAGATACACCTTATGTTCTACAAACCTCAAGCTGGACTACTTTCTCATGTATCATACCCTAACTATTGTTACCTTCTCTGTTTTGCTTTCATTGTTTTAACTTTTGACAATTTACCTTTCAACATTAATCCTTGTATTTGCTGTCATGTGTTTTATATTTCAACTAGTCATAGTTTAACATTTGTCTTGCAGGTGCTATCATGTGTTATATATTGCTATTCGATAGATTGCATTTTGCTCAATTGATTTGTTGGCTGATGATGACTCGCAATGAGCGTCGAAACTAGTACCAACCTTCTCTAAACGTTATGTGATATATATTCACATCAATAAACATTCATGGTATTGAAAAGGTGGACCTTTAACATTTTCATTTTACTGTAAGTGGTATGTTTTATGTTATAAATCACATTTTTGGTCCTTACTGAAAATTTACAATTCAAAAACAATAAAGGTGTTTTTTAATCCACCTATTCAATACTTTTATTTTCACTTATAGTGGTTACATAAACGTGGTTGCATAAACAGACTATCAGTTAAATGGGACATGTTTTGCCCTTAATTTGGGGCATCTAAAGCCTAAAAACAATAAGAGTACATCTAATATTAAATATGGAAGCTAAAAGTTTAGCAAGTTTCTAAAAATCGGGACATAAAAATGTGAAAAAATGATACATTATACAAACATATTAGTGGAGACTCTGTCAATGATTAAACCATAATCTCATCGGAGACTAAAACTTTTTCCATTAAAATTCTAATTAATAGTTCATTAAAAATTGTTAGTGGAATACCACAGTGATAATAACATAATGACCGAGCTCGATAGCTGCAGTCGCCTAAGTGTGGCCAGTATCCAGTATTCGGGAGATAGTAGGTTCGAACCCCACTGTCGGCAGCCCTGAAAATGGTTTTCCGTGGTTTCCCATCTTCACACCAGGCAATTGCTCGGGCTGTACCTTAATTAAGGCCACGGCTGCTTCCTTCCCACTCCTAGCCCTTTCCTGTCCCATCGTCGCCGTAAGACTTATCTGTGTCGGTGCGACGTAAAACAACTAGCAAAAAAAAAAAATTACATAATGCCAACGACATGAGGGCATGAACACCAGCACTAACATGAATGTTATAAATAGAACATGTTTAAGGCCGCTGATGAATATGTGAGCATAAGGTGAAACAGAAGCATCAGTTGAAATATTGTAGAAGTGGTCCTTAGCACCGGTAGGCAATACTATTATCTGAAACCTTGTTAGGAAAATTCAGTAGATACTGGAAAATGTTCTCTGTAAGAGAAGGAAAGGATGAATTAAGAAGCTGAACGCAAGGAGAGAATTCTGATTACGTAGTTCGGATCAGGTGAGGACTTACATGTTAGTTGAAAGTTGTTATCTGTTATCAGCTGTTGTGTTGGTAGCTGCCCTTCTGTTGGCTCTGAGTCTCATATTATAACTGTGCTGTAGAGGCGGTAGTGAACTCGGAGGGGAAGGAATAGGGGAGTATGGAAAAGAGGAGAGGATGGGTGGAGTTAACTGTGACGAGGCTGACAAAGGGGCAGAGTCATCTGCTTTGCTGGAAGTAGGCCTAATATCTGTAGGTATGGTTGGTGTATTAGAGTATAAAGAATTAAATATATTAGGTATCCTAATTTTATTTGAACTAACTGTCTTTAATAATTTCAGTGTTAATTCATGTAACATGCTTTTATTGTCCTTGATTTCATTAAGATTCTGTTCCTTATTATATGTCTGATCTAAATAGATATATAAACTTTCTAGTTCGTTCAGCATTCTCCCTTTTTCTACGTTTCTAATTATTGCTAGGTCTTTCTCTACGGATTCAAATCGGTGACCAGTCTCCCTCATATGCATACTCATCGCTGAGTATTTCCTATGTTTCCGCACGTTAACATGTTCCATGTATCTTGTCATAAAGCTTCTCCCAGTTTGTCCAACATATGAAAAATTATACTGTGTACATTTGAGTCTGTATACTCCTGATCCCAAATATAGATTTTTGTCATAATTAACTTTTTTTATGATCAAAGAATATGGATTGGTTAGTATTAGTAGCTCTAAAAGCTATATAATGTTTCTTGAACACGTTGGTAATCTGGTGTATAGCTGGATTATTAAAAGTGAATGTAGCATACTAATTTTTTTTTGTTTTTTCTGGTATCAAGATTCTTGGATAACTTGTTCTTAATTTTATTGATCAATTTATTGATCATTTCTATTTTGAAACCATTCTGTTTAACAAGGTACCTAATATAATTCAATTCTTTCTTCAAATTCTTGGGAGATAGAGGGATTCTAAGTGCTCTATAAATTAGACTGTGAAAAGATGCTTGTTTATGTGAATTCAGGTGTAAGGAAAAATTGTTTATGGTTGTAGATGATTGTATCGGTTTTCTAAAGATTTGGAAATCAAAAGTGTTATCCTTATGCATAACGGTTACATCTAGAAAATTCAATGAGTTATCGACTTCGTCCTCTTTTGCGAATTTCAAATTAGGTTCAATTTCATTCAACTTATTTAAGATTTCTTGACTGTTAGTGACATCTTTGTTTATGATTACAAACGTATCATCTACATATCTCAACCATAAATCAATTCCTTTAATTTTTGCTATTATTTCATTGTGTTCAAATGAATCCATAAATATGTCGGCAAGGATGCCCAATATTGGGTCACCCATTGCTAATCCATTCTGTTTATAAATTTTATTGTTAAAAGAGAAGTAATTATTGTCCAATACGAAATTTAATAATCTAGTGAATTCTTCTACTTCCATTTTCCTAAGATTATTGTGTTTACAAATATTATCATGAATAATATGATATATGTATCTGTCCTAATATTCGGGAACATATTCACTACGTCATACGAGCACATCTTTTGGTTTGCACGCAAGCCAAATTTTAACAAAATGTCACAGGTCAATGGAATTTCTTAATGGTTGTTTATTATTAAAAGTGTACTGTCTTTTCAAAAAACTATGAATGTATTTGGAGACCTTATACATGGGAGAATTTCGGCAATTGATTATCGGACAAATCAGGACATCTTTTTTATGTATTTTGGGCAAAGCTCTAGTTTCTGGGAGCCTAGGATTTATATTGACAAGTTTTAATTGTTCTTGTTCGGTAAAAAGAGATGTGGATCTTTTAAGTAAGGCCTTTAAGTTGCGTTGAACTTTAGCTAACGGATCTTTAGTCACTAATGTGTATTTGTTATTATTTAAAAAATAATAATTTTTTTGATATATGTATCCTTATACATCAAAACGATTGCAACCCCTTTGTCAGCCTTGGTTACTATAGTATTGTTATCTTCAATTTTTGATTTAATGTTTTTTTATTGTTTTCTGTTGTGTAGGATCAAAATTGGTATAAATCTCTTTAGATAGATAGATAGGTGGGTAGATAAATGTCTTTATTGGCGTAGTTAAGGCCATTGGGCCTTCTCTTACACTAAACCAAAAGCTAATCTGGGCAATTTCTTCTTTAACTCCAATCTTACTTCGTCTTGTACATCGCCTGGGAGTTTTGATATGTTTGCTTCTGCTTCTGCTACAGTGTTAATGATGTCTATTTCTCTATCTTTATTAGGCCAATTGTGTTTTGGACCCCTTTTAAGTAGCTCATTCTCTCCTTCCATGAATTGTACCGTGGTCAAGTTAACTACCGTGGGAGCAACAGTGTCCGATGGGACTTTAATTTGTTCTTGCATCGTTTGTTTACTGTGACGTATTTGTGTCTCTATCAAATGATTGAATTTCTTTTTCAATGTATCCTGCTTCTTACTAAGTACATATGTTAGTTTGTGTTCCATGTGTTGATAAAATGACTGCCATTCTAATGGGGCTAAATCCTGTGTCACTTCTTAAGTGAACGTTATATAATTGCAAATTCAATTTGGATTTCTTCCTGTAATATATCTTGATTTCATTTTTAAGCCATAATTCATTTACCTAACTTTGGGTTATATTATGGCTTGGGCTGCTTATGTTTATGTTCTTACGTTGTGTTGATTTAAGAAAAGTAGGTACCAGTTTTAGTCTCAGACATTGTTTAAGAAAGGCTATATCCTTTACTAACTTACAAATCTTCATTTTCAGATTGAGAAACTTATTTATCAATCAATCAATGAATCAATCACTACTGATCTGCATTTAGGGCAGTTGCCAGGTGGCAGATTCCCTATCTGTTGTTTTCCTAGTCTTTTCTTAAATCTACATCTTGCCTGGTTGCTGTCATATAATATGTTACAAATCTCAATTTTGGTCCGTACTGAAAATTTACAATTCAAAAACAATAAAGGTGTTTTTTAATCCACATATTCAATACTTTTATTTTCACTTATAGTGGTTGCATAAACAGACTATCAGTTAAATGGGACATGTTTCACCCTTAATTTAGGGCATCTTCAGCAAGGAAATGATAACGAAGGTAATCAATCGCACGCAACATAACAGCTGGAGTGCATAAAAATTGCACGCGCTTAATCACTTGTAATAATGGATGTGTCAGTGAGATTGCTGTCACTGTAACCAAAGGATAATACACCGTTTAATATAGGAATTTTGAAGGGTCAGCAAAAAAATGTTACAACGGAGTTCTTGTTATATGCTGTAGTCGCTATAGCGGACTTCTACTGTATAGAGATATCTCATATAACAAGTCTACAAAGTATAGCACAAAAATGGGGTTTCAGATATTATTTGAAAAGACTGAGATAGTGATAATTCAATTAACCATCAATTGCTATTAAGCAGGTTCACCAACAGCTGATGACCTATTTACAGGTCGAAACCGGTACTGTTTTAATGTAAATAATACTAAACATCTTGTAAAATAAAGTATTGATTAGGTGGAAAACTCATTCTTCATACTTGTGTGCTTAAATTATCAATACGGACAATGAAGCTGATAGATGATAGTTTGTTAACAATCTCGTAAATTTAATTAACCCAATGAAAATAATTTCTTATATTAACACCTAGTACTTACATTGTTCCCCATGAGGTACTATTACCCCATCAACACAATAATTAAAACTGAGAGGACTTTTCCTCTTGATGAAACTTACAACTTGATTTTCATCCCATGTACATTCATAGCATTGTCTGTTGTCCATCTCACTGCATTGTTTAAGTCCCCCTGTAGTCTCTCACAATCCTGGAACTTCTTTACTACTCTATACAGTATGTCATTATCTGCAAATAGCCTTATCTTTGATTCCAATAATACAGCCCTGCGGGACCCCCACCCTTCATCATTACAGCATCAGATAACACCTCGCCTACTCTAATTCTCGGAGTTCTATTTTCTATAAATGTAGCCACCCATTCAACTGCTCTTTTGTCTAGTCCAATAGCCTTTATTTTCGTCAGTAATCTCCCATGATCTACCCTATCCTAAAAGCCTTCGATAGGTCAATAATGATACAGTCCATTTCACCTCCTGAATCTAAAATATCTGCTATATCTTGCTGGAATTGTACTAGTTGAGCTTCACGAGAATAACCTTTCTCAAACCCAAACTACCTTCTATCAAACTAGTTAGTAATTTTGCAAATATGTCTAATATATCAGAAAGAATGCTTTCCTAAAAGCTTACAAACACATATGAAGCTGACTGGCCTATACTTATCTGCTTTATGTTTGGAATCGGAGGTAAGGCTTTTTGCGGATGATGTTATTCTCTATAGAGTGATAAATAAGTTACAAGATTGTGAGCAACTGCAACGTGACCTCGAAAATGTTGTGAGATGGACAGCTGGCAATGGTATGTTGATAAACGGGGCTAAAAGTCAGGTTGTGAGTTTCACAAATAGGAAAAGTCCTCTCAGTTTTAATTATTGCGTTGATGGGGTGAAAGTTCCATTTGGGGATCATTGTAAGTATCTAGGTGTTAATATAAGGAAAGATCTTCACTGGGGTAATCACATAAATGGGATTGTAAATAAAGGGTACCGATCTCTACACATGGTTATGAGGGTGTTTAGGGGTTGTAGTAAGGATGTAAAGGAGAGTGCATATAAGTCTCTGGTAAGACCCCAACTAGAGTATGGTTCCAGTGTATGGGACCCTCACCAGGATTACCTGATTCAAGAACTGGAAAAAATCCAAAGAAAAGCAGCTCGATTTGTTCTGAGTGATTTCCGACAAAAGAGTAGTGTTACAAAAATGTTGCAATGTTTGGGTTGGGAAGAATTGAGAGAAAGAAGAAGAGCTGCTCGACTAAGTGGTATGTTCCGAGCTGTCAGCGGAAAGATGGCGTGGAATGACATTAGTAGACGAATAGGTTTGAATGGCGTTTATAAAAGTAGGAAAGATCACAATATGAAGATAAAGTTGGAATTCAAAAGGACAAACTGGGGCAAATATTCATTTATAGGAAGGGGAGTTAGGGATTGGAATAATTTACCAAGGGAGATGTTCAATAAATTTCCAATTTCTTTGAAATCATTTCGGAAAAGGCTAGGAAAGCAACAGATAGGGAATCTGCCACCTGGGCGACTGCCCTAAATGCAGATCAGTATTGATTGATTGATTGATTGATTGATCCTTTCCCTTGTACACTGGGGCTGCTATTGCAACTTCCATTCAGTTGGTATTGCAAACAGTAATGAATAAGTATTTCAGATAATGGCACTATATCCCAACCCACAGCCTTTAATATATCCCAGAAATCTTATCAATCCCAGTTGCCTGTCTAGCTTTCAACTTTTGTATCTTTTTATAAATATCTTTATTATCATAGATAAATTTCAATATTTTGCTAGTATTAATCACCTTGTCTATCAGGACATTATCTTTATATCGAACTACCTTTACATATTGCTGACTGAATACTTCTGCCTTCTGTAAGTCGCACATATACACTCCTCTTGTTCAACAATGATCCCTGAAATGTCCCTCCTGGAACCTGTTTCTGCCTTAAAGTATCTATACATATTATTCCATTACTCACTAAAATTCATCTCGGCTGCAGTTATGTTTGCTGATTTTTCGGCTGAATTCAATTCCTTAGGGAGCTCTTTCAATCTCTCTTTACTCTTGCAACCCTTCCTCTTTCTTTCTAATCTGCACTTCCTTCTTTACTCTTCTGTTATAATGGTTCCTTACTATTCCTTACCACACCGAGCTCGATAGCTGCAGTCGCCTAAGTGCGGCCAGTATCCAGTATTCGGGAGATAGTAGGTTTGAACCCCACTGTCGGCAGCCCTGAAAATGGTTTTCCGTGGTTTCCCATTTTCACACCAGGCAAATGCTGGGGCTGTACCTTAAGGCCACGGCCGCTTCCTTCCCACTCCTAACCCTTTCCTGTCCTATCGTCGCCGTAAGACCTATCTGTGTCGATGCGACGTAAAACAACTAGCAAAATTCCTTACCACCTTTAAAGGTATATGTGTTTTCATACTCCTCAACAATTGCTTTAAACCCATCCCGTAGGCTGTTAACATTTTTATTTACCGTTTTCCATTGATCATAGTTGCTTATAGCAGAACCACTAGCAATTAACCTCATAATGGTAAATAGCAGGAACGTAAAAATAGTGAAACAATTTAAATACCTAGGAGAAATTATAACATGCAACTTGGAGGAGAAGCCTGAATGGCAAGAAAGAACTAATAAAATGATAAAAGCTCAATAATTAACATGGTCTACATACAATAAAAATGTCTATCGATCAAAACAAAATTAAAACATTACAAAATGGTAGTTCAACCGGAGGTGACATACGTAAGCGAAACTCTTTTTAAAGGCGCTCAGAGAAACTGAATTGACCAAATCCTAAAAGTAGAGAGAAGAATTGCTAGATTATTCATAAATTAAAAAATATAGAAAAGATGGACAATGGTGGATAATGCCAAATGAAGAAGTGTTCAGAGAACTGTATGGAAGAGGAGGATCTCTTTTACCTGTTTTTTGGTTCACATTATGAGGACACCAGATTACCAAGAAAAGTTATTGAGAAACTCTGGAATCTGAAGCAACAGGTAGGAAGGATGAAGGAAATTAGAGAGGATATGGAAAAACTAAAAATAACTCTGGGTAATTTGCAAAACCAAACAGAAAAATTAAAGAAACTGAAAAACATAAAAATAATTTATAACAAAAATAGGCAAATGACATACAGTAGAGTCTCGCTCAACCGACCTTCTCTTATCCGACATTCTGTGTTATCCGACACTGGTAGACTTAATTTTAAACTTTTGGAGGAGACTAAAGGACCTGCCAATATCTGGCCCCGTTCTGCAAGAAATGGCGGTGTATTTCCAGAAGAAGGTTTAATGAAGGGGACCCTAAATTTACTGCCAGTGCTGGATGGCTTCATCGGTGGAAAAAACGGTACGGAATTAGGCAGCTTAATATCTGTGGAGAAAACTGTCAGCTAAATCCGATGAGGTTGTGAAATTTAAAAAGGAATGTCAAGTAATAATACTTGCTGAAGGATTAACCGGTTAACAGATTTTTAATTGTGATGAGACTAGGCGAAATTTCAAGATGCTGCCATCAAAAACTCTCGCAGCCCAAGCCGAGACGTCTGCACCTGGCTACAAGCGTAGTAAGGAAAGATTCACTGTTCTTGCCTGTAGTAATGTTACTGGGTACTTAAAAGGAAAATTGCTTATGATTGGTAAAGCAAAGAAGCCTAGAGCATTTATAAAAATATTTCTGTTAATGCTCTTCTAGTCCATTACACGAATCTGAAGGCTGCCTGGATGTCTGCTGACATCTGTAAAGACTGTTTTGTTACACAATTTGTTCCAGATGTAGAAAAATTTCTAGCTTCAAACATTCTCCCTAGAAAACCTCTTCTTCAACTAGACAACGCTCCATCACACCCAAATGAACAGCAACTTAGAAGTGGTGACATCAAATTCACGTTCCTCCCTCCTAACGTGACGTCATTATACCAGCCAGTGGACCGAGGTGTACTGGAAACACTGAAGAGGAAATATCGGCGGAAACTCCTTTCATCCTTGATTGTTGGCAAGTTTCTTTTCGTAAGATACTTAGAATGTTTTCGTTCAATACTGCATGTACTGTGCAATTGAACTGATAAACGATAGTTTCTAGGAATGTGGGGCATTGCGAGTCGGATCTACTGATTATTTTAAATTCATATTCACCCATTCATTCTTCATCATCACGCTTTTAATTCTGGTCAGTGGATGATTTTGGACTTTTAAATTGTCGTTACATTTAGTCTCATTTTGTACCATTAGGGGCCGATGACCTAGATGTTAGGCCCCTTTAAACAACAAGCATCATCATCTTCATCATCATCAAAAGATAAAGATGATTATGATGATGATCTCACCTGATTAATTTCACTTATCATACTATGAGTGTCCTAACGGCTTGCAGGTGGACTTGAGGGAAATAAAATACCTCTCGAGGACCAGACATACAACCCCTGTGGGTGGGGGACGCAGACGAAGAATACACCCATGGTATCCCCTGCCTGTCGTAAGAGGCGACTAAAGGGGGCGACCAAGGGATGATTGTATTAAAACCATGAAACTACTTGTGATTAGTACCACCACACGGGGAACACCATGGGTCGCTTTTACTTGCGCGTAGTACCACTATATTAGGTACCAAATAGGTTTGTGATTAGTAACGTGCAGGAGCACCGTGCGGTCAGCCCCCCACTTAGAGTGCACTGTCGGCTTTTACAGTACCTGTGATTAGTACCACTATATGAGCGACACCATGGTTCTGGCTTGCCTATGAATAGTACCCACTATATGAGGAACACCACGGGATAGTACGAGTCTCTGTGCTTAGTACACTTATGTGATGAACACCATAGGTTTGCGTTGCCTGTAAATGGCACCGCAATGTGCGAAACACCATAGGTCTGTATTACATATGTGAATTTCGTTACCTATGAGTAGTACTGTAATGTGTGGAATACCGTGAGTCTATGCTACTTTTGATTAGTACCGCACCATGGCAAATACCATGGTTTTACTTTCCTAGCGATAAGTACCATTATGAGGGGCAGATGACTTGGATTTTGGACCCCTTTAGACTGCAAGGATCATCGATTCAGTATTGTACTTTAGAAGCAGTCCCTTGATCAGTAATACTATTGTTTTACGTCGGTTTCTGTGAATGTGAGGCACTGCGGGTCGTATCCAATGATTGTTTTAAATTCATATCCATCCATTCATTCTTCATCCTCATGTTTTGAATTCTGGTCAGTGGAGGTACTTTTAATTTGTCATTACATTTCGTCTCATTTCGTACCATTAAGGGCTGATGACCTGGATGTTAGGCCCCTTTAAACAAAAAGCATCATCACCACCACCATACTATAACTGACAGATCACACACAAATACCATTTGAATATTCACAAAAACCTTGTACCGCACACTTCAGTAAACGGTAACAGCAACATTTTATTCCAACAGACTATAGGCCCAGATCATCTTCCTAGTGTTTTTCCGTTGGTGTAGGGTCCGTTGTTTTAATCTTGGCTCCCCATTTTGCATGATCTTGGGCAGTGTGTGGTCCTAAGTTGAAAGTCTTCATATCAGCGTTTACTGTGTCATGCCAGCACAGCTTTGGATGTCCAAGTGATCATTGCCCATTAATTTCAAAGGAGTGGGCGAAATTAGCAACTGTTCTAGGTGCAGCACGCAGAACATGACAGAACAGGACAGGACATGACCATACTATTGGAGATGTTTTCCCCATGCCTTCTCATTAATGGGTATGAAGCCCATTTGCTGGCAAACATTGTTACTTCTGACATGATGCAGGAGTGTGATGCCCATCGACCAATGGAGCATACGAATTTCCATGTTGCGTAATTGGTGCTTCGTAGCTTTGTCAGCTGGTTGACATTCAATACCATATAAAGCAACAGGACATTGATGTTCATTGAAGAATAAAGTAAACTGATGGGAAAATAAAACATAACTCTGCATTATAAATTCTTTGAGAAATCTCCATGAAGCTGTTTTGAGGTTATTCATTCATGTGTGTGATAAACAATGGATTGAACGAGAATGATCAATATCAGACTTCTAGAAGGAAAATTAAACTGGAACATGCAGGTACGTAACAAAAGTATTTGTTTGCAAGGAATCCCATATTATGTTCCCATCTCTGTAAGACTTGATAAACAAAATCACATTTCTTAAAGCCTAAGTTATTTCAAGGAGTGTGCTAGCACATACTGTGAACCTGCACTGAGACTTGCTGCATCATAGAGCGATTTCTCGAAAAATTGCTGTCTGTACTACATTTTATTTTGGTAATGGATCATTGATTGGAATTAAATGTGCGAATGACATATTGCAGTATATATCTGTGGAAAGTGTGATTATTAAGTGGTAAATACATCCAGCTCTTTGGCTGAGTGGTAAGCATCTTGGCTTTCACTTCAGAGGGTCCCGAGTTCAGTTCTCAGCCGAGCCAGGGATTTTAACTGCATATGTTTAATTTCTCTGGCTTCAAGATTGGGTGTTTCTGTTTGTCTTAATAAACATTCATCTTCACACACCATGCTACCAATCACCACAAAGGAAACCACTCATTACATACATTCCTCCACAGGGCGTCTGGCCATAAATCTCGACAAAGTCCACACACATTTTCGAGCCCAAGAAATTGGGAACAAGGCCAAGAAGAAGATTGAGTGGAAATGTGTGTCAAAAGTGAATTGGTATGGGATGTATAGAAATGTTATAAATGTAGCCAGTACTGTACTTAGTTATGAATTGGCTCTATTAGCTTATTTTACTTTGCAATTTGCCTTTATGAGTTCTATGGATTTCTGAATATTAACATATTATAATTAATTTTCTTACTTATATTTCAGCTTGGACTGAGTCTTCGTGATAGTATTGAACAGTGGAACAAGGGTACAACTCGCTGGCTTCGAATGGTTGTTTATGAGAGAGCTCCACGTTTTAAGACTGTTTTAACCTATGCCCTCTCTGCAGTGTGGCATGGCTTCTATCCTGGATACTACCTCACCTTTGCTAGTGGAGCCATGTTCACTTTTGCAGCACGAGCGGTAAGAAGATAACTTTTCTGAATGGTTTTTTATACTTTACTACATAGTACAGGGACAATGTTAATTTGGATCCATAATATAATAGTTATAACTGTCCTGCTGTTCATTTTGCTCTCGCTCATTATCTCATAAAAATTACTGTTGATGCAAGCGAGAACAGAACTAGTCTCAAACTGTATAACTGTTGCCCATTTATCTTCACTCAAGATGCCTCATGGATAGGACCTTTTAAGGAGTGTTCATTTGTTAGTAGAGTGCCTCTTTTACCTTATTGACATTTATGGTAACTTAAGATGAAGTTTGCTTGCTTTCATTCATAGCCTCCAGACACCCAGGCATAGGGTATGATATATGCCTGAGTGGACTTGAAACTTAACTCGCTTGATAGCTGCAGTCGCTTAAGTGCGGCCAGTATCCAGTATTCGGGAGATAGTAGGTTCGAACCCCACTGTCGGCAGCCCTGAAAATGGTTTTCCGTGGTTTCCCATTTTCACACCAGGCAACTGCTGGGGCTGTACCTTAATTAAGGCCATGGCCGCTTCCTTCCCACTCCTAGCCCTTCCCTGTCCCATCATCGCCATAAAACCTATCTGTGTCGGTGCAACGTAAAGCAAAAAAAAAAAAAAACCTTACAATTGAAGGAAAGAACAATCTTAAAGTGTTTAATTGTTTATCAAACAAAGGCAGACTACAGGCAATAAATCAAGCTGAATAAAGAAAGAAAATATAGACCATAACAATTAATTATGCAGGCTTGGACAAGAAAAATTATACATGTCAGATAGAACCGCACTAAAGGAGTAATATTTTATTGTCGCATATCTGTAAGTTGGAGTTGTTAGTCCTTGCCATAGTAACACTGTATACAAAGTGCACAAATGGTTATGTTGTGTTTATTATTTGGAGTTTCAGATTAATTGATATGGATATATGCCACTATCATTCTCATTTTATCTTCCACTGACAAAGGCTGCAGCCAAAATTTTGGACTAAATTTTTTTTCTTTTGTTGTGTAATCTCTGCACACATGCTTACATGGTAAGTTACTGCTCTCCATCTGTTTTGAATGTGAAAATACTTTAAAGTCCTTCAAGCAGCGGTGGCCAGGAATTGTAGCACACTTATATAATGCGCGATGAGCTGGCCTCATGCTTGCACATTAAGGTTACCACCCCTCCGGAACTGCTCTTCCCAGCGTGACCAACTCTACTAGCCATTTGGGAGGGGAATACTACTCTCTCTCCTCATCGAGTAACATCAGTACAACATCCCAGCCATCTAGTCATAGCAGTCATCCTTTCTGAGTTCAAAAATTTCACACCGCACATTATGATTATAGTATGTTATTTTATTGTGGTTTATTTGTCATGAACAGTAAACAAATACAAATCCATATGATATGTCCTTGTTTGAGTAAACCTTTGACAATGCATTCTATTTAACGAGATATCACGTACGAAATGCTATTGTATCTTATCAACACTTTGTCAAAGTAATGATGAAGCTAATGTCCAGCACAAACATATGGCACCCAGACAAGCACAAGCTGTTTCGCAAGCTTTCGTCCGATAATCTCGCACGCAACCATGGCTTGTGAAGTTTCATTACAGAGGAAAACCTCTCACAAACATATTTTGAACCAAATATTGAGGGAGCTTTAGCAGCCTCGTAATGGAGGCGTAGAAAGTCTACTCGCAGGAAATGTTCGTAAAATTCTTGCATACTTTTGACGAGTAATAACATATCTTGAAGGCGTGCGGTAGACTGGAGATAGATAAGTTCTGTCTGCAAGTGAACAGCAGTACCATCGACAAACAGTGAATGGTCTTGCAAATGTTTGTAGAAGAGGAGGTGGAATATTGATATCGTGGAATCGTTCTGGAAATTGCTTCTTGATGTCTAAGATTACTGAAACATACTCCTCAAATCCAGCACATTCACAAACAGTCCAACGTTGAAAAACACACTGTGTTCCTGCACTTGAGCTGGCTTTTCCAAAGTACGAGTTTTCTATTGAACGCTTCCACTTCCTCGACCATATCAGATATTACATTCTGTTCACCTTGCATAGCAACATTGAGAGCATTCATACGATTGGTAATATCAACTAGGATCTTCTAATTTTGACTCATGTTTGCTTTTCTCATTTAAGAAGTTAACTATCGTGAGTCTCAACTAAACCAAATCTGCTTAAAACCTTGCTGCGGCTAAGCCAACGGAAACTGTATAAATGTTTCATTCCTGCTTCTGATCAATTGTGACAAGACCTTTTATTTAAATTGAGAATCTTTCTACTCTAAGTAGAACTTGGGACTTTTCAAGATTCCATCTTGAGTAAAATAATTGTCGTTCTAATTGTGACTGTCATATTTACAGAGAAACTCTATATGTGATTCGACCTTTGTATAACATTTCATTTATGACAAAACTTTTTATTTATTTGAGAATCTTACAGTTCTAAGTCGAACTCAGTACTTTCAAAGTTCTGACGAGAGTGAAAAGGGTTATACTGTGTTAAGTGTCGTGCTAATTATGACTTCAAGATTTTGAAATTGTGATTACTTGAAGTTTTATTCTCCAGATACTTTTAGGAGCATCATACAGTAAGTCCCATATTAAGAATGTTTATATGTGCATTGATTTAATGATGTGTATATTTACGATTACCTGTTCTCATATTTGGCTGAAGATGACACTCACCAGCATCGAAACTAGTTCCAAGTAAATGTTATAACTTATTTGGTTTAATATTAGTATTGAAAAGGTGGATTTTAAGTTTTACTTATCTATTATCTATTGCCATTGTGGTACATGATGTCCTCATGTTCTCAGTCTCCTTCTCTCAGAAATTTCCTAAACTGCCGTTGTGTCAAGCCGTGGGACCTTAGATAGTTTAGAGTGTGTGCAACAATTTCCAAGACATCTCCTAACTTGGCTGACTTTGCACAAAGTGCTTGTTGGTACAAAATGCAATGGACGCCAGCCAACATGGTCTCATTGCGCCAAAGTTTATTTTGTAAAAAGGCAATGAATCCCTTTTTGTTGCCTCGCATTGCCGGTGCACCATCCGTTGTACCTGATACCAATTATTCCAATCCGAGCCGACTGCATCAATGACATCTTCTACGGCTCTAAGGATGTCTTTATCCGTGGTGGTGTTGTTACTGGACATCATATCTAAAAGGTCATCTGTAATGTGGAGGTTACTGTCCACTCTTCGGAAAAATAACTGCCATTGCAGTATCCGATATATCTTTGGACTCATCCAAGGCTATTGAAAAGGTGATGAAATGCTTCACCGCATTAATTGTCGATGTATATCATTAGTCATGGCACAGATGCGACGTGTTCCTGTTTGGTGGGAAAGACAGACATTTTCAACCTTACTGGCTTCTGTAGAGCAGAGAAGTTTTACTGTGTCAACCAAGCACTCTGTCACCATTTTGCCTTCCACAGATGGCTTTCCCTATCACGCTATTTTCAGCATTATGTTGTAACTAGCTCTTAATGCTGGCGTGTTGAGATCAGCTTCCTGAAAGTAGGAGAGAAGGACACTATTGAACATACTGCAGTTGCGAGCTTCAGAAGATTGGATCTTAAAATATGTTTTCAAATGTTTCACTTACGTCGGAATATGCCTGCTGCCTGCGATCATGTGTTTTCAGATCCCTAAGCCTTGCTTCGCGTTCTCCACCTACTAACGTTCATATTCTTTGTGGACAGCGTTATAATGACACTCGACAGTAAATTTCCGGTGTACGCCGATAGTCCGGTGGCATTATAAGCACTTAGAATTATTTCTGTCGGGCATGATGAAGAACTGCAATTCCGAGTCTGTTTTAAAGGATTGCAAATTTTTGCCACTTCTTTTCTTTTTTGGTGTGCTTTCCATATCACAGTGTGTTTGCAACAGCACTTCTAACGTACCGCCATCCTGAACCGCTAATGCTATGTTCCCTAGCGGTCAAACTCATACAGTACAGCTGGCCAACTCTACGGTCAGTGCTCTCCACCCTATTATGTCTCTCTCTCCCACCAAGAGCGGACACACCTACCAAGCCTTTCGCACATGCGAAGTATTGTGTGGTAACTGTACATACCGTGAACTGTGTAGCGTTTGTGCACCGCTGCGTTAAAGGATTATAAATGACCCTCAAAAGATATCGGACATTCAAAATTTTCTTTGTATATCTCAGTTTTTGGTAAACGTCATTTCATTATGAGACATTGTTCAAGCCTGTAAAATTTATCCTGAAAGAGAGTTACTATGAGCTTTGTATTCCATATATCAGTGAACTCAATAACATCTAACAGATACTGTATTCTGTAAAGGAAATATTGTTCAGAAGCAGTGAAGCAAAATATGCTTGGGTAATAATGCAAAAGTTAGATATTCATCATTCTACATTGAATACTGTTACCAAGAGTTAATATTTTGAATCACCATCTGGATTATTTATAGATATTTTTATTAACTGATCTGTGAAATATCTGTATTTCATATACATAACATTTTTTACAGTCCAGGATCCTTGTGGTCAATCACTAATTGTGAACTGTGTGTTCACCTGTGTATACTGGAGTCTTGTTCATCTGAACTACGCTAATTCAAAAGTCCAAATACCATGTTAATCCAAACAGAAAGGGAAGAAAAAGACAAATGTAATTTTAAAACAAAATTTATTGTAAACAGTTTATAAGAATTCACTCAGTTTGGTTTGTTTCCAAATGTGATGAAAATAGCATATTCTAGGATACTTACATCAATTTTAGTCTTTACAGTACAGCAAATACAGTACTTATTTGGTATGCTCATAAAGTCATAAAATTCTCTTTTGTTGTAATGGAGTGAACCTATTGGCTGATGCAGTATTCTGCCACTGTCTCATGAAGATCACATCAGCTGGTGTTGCTACGGCTTGTTGCCCCACGTAGTGTAGGACGAGGTTGAGTGCCACTGCAGCATTTACATGTAACACACAAGCTGTTCCTTATCACCACCTGTTTCTGTCATCACACCCTTCTACATCCTGCTCAATGTCTTGCTGAGTAACAGCCGCGACCATTTCCTCGTCCATCAAGTTTTCATGGCTTTCACCATTTACTGTCATCCACTCATTGATGTGGATTACATCTGATTCTTCACACCCAGGAAATTGTTGAACAAGCTGAAGCAGATTTTTCTGCCTCCTTTCCCAGCTCTGAATTTTCATTGTTGCAGGTGAGAGTTGGCCATAATATTTTCCAAGATTTTTCTCATCCTCTGTTTGTTTACACAGCCCTAATATTTGGCAGCCCAATATAAAATCTTGTTAATATTTACTGCTTTAATTTTTTAAAGCAGGGAAAGTGAACTGTCCTCATTTCCTTCCATTAGGGACCTGAGAAATCGTTTTATTGTAGACAACTTTTATATTTTGCAAAACTCCTTAATCCATTGGTTGCAATAAAGGTGTAACATTGGGAGGAAGGAAACCAGCCTTTACGTCACAAGTTAGTTCACTCTCATTTAAATGAGATAGAGCATTGTTGATCAAGAACAATGCTTGAACTGGTAAATTAATTAATTTACACATTTTTGGATATTTAATTTTTTAATTTTATTTATTTATTTTTTGATTTTATTTATTTATTTTTTGATTTTATTTATTTATTTATTTATTTATTTATTTATTTAATTTTTAAAATTTTATTTTTTGCTGCCCAGATTCACTGCATTCTTTTCCTGCAGCCTGCCATCTCTCCATCGTCCAACCACTGTTCTATTTTTGTTCGTCATGGAAGCCCTTGAAGTTGTTGATTTGTAACTGGTACTATGTTTGATTTGAGGTGTCCTCTCACGTTAGTCCAGCCTTGAAGTCCTTCACCTCGTGGAACCAGCAGTCAGAAACTTAGGTTTACTATCAAGTATACGAAATATTTGTTTTTTCAATTGCTTTCCATCCATTCTGAAGAGGTGTCCAAAGAATTTGCCTTTTTTTTTCCTAATGGTCTCCATCAGTCATTCATTTACCCGATACAGTTCATGTCCCTTTAACCTATATTGTCCATTTACAATTTTTAGATTCATTATCCTGCGAATAATTTTTCTCTCAACCTTCTCAGTGTCTCTTCGACCAGCCTTCCCAGTCATTCGGTGGCACTCACTAGCAAATAGACATTCCGTTTTAATCGCAGTGTTGAACTGTCTGATCTTCACCTGTAATGAGATCTTTTTTCTTATAAAGGTTGTGAGTTCTACGAAAGCAGTGACAATCTTTTCCCGCCTGCTATTGTTGGCTTCCCTTTCATGCTTTCATTTGGATGACCTTGCAAAGATATCTGAAGCTCTCAACTCTCTCAATCCTACCATATCTATCAATCAATCAATCAATCAATCAATCTATCTATCTATCTATGTATCAATCAATCAATACTGATCTGCATTTAGGGCAGTCATCCAGGTGGCAAGATTCCCTATCCGTTGTTTTCCTAGCCTTTTCTTAAATAATTTCAAAGAAACTGGAAATTTATTGAATATCTTCCATGGCAAGTTATTCCAGTCCCAAACTCCCCGTTCTATAAATGAATATTTGCCCTAATTTGTCCTCTTGAATTCCAACTTCATCTTCATATTGTGATCTTTCCTACCCTATCCCAAGTAAAATCTGTTTAGATAATAAAATTTTGGAAAGAGTCAACGAATTCAATTATCTGGGATACAATTTATCTTACCAAGGGGAAATTGATATCTCTGCAAAAATAACCAAATTTACCAGAACAACAGGAATCATAAATCATATCATGAAGCCATCTCTTGTCCAAAAACACACTCGCTTACGTCTTTATAACACTTTAGCCAGACCAACGCTTTGCTACGGCAGTGAGGCATGGACAATAAGAACTCAAAGACATTTCCAGAATTACAGCACGTGAAATGACATTCATGCGCAGAACAGCAGGCTATACAAAATGGGATCGTATAAGAAATGAAGATGTGCTTAAGGGACTGAATGTGAAATCAGTAATCAATTACATCCATGATTACCAAGAAAACTGGAAACGTCATGTTCAAAGGATGGAATCTGGAAGACTACCAAAGGAGATCCTACGCTATCAGCCAAGAGGACAGAGATCTATAGGACGTCCAATGAAGTGATGGAAAGAAAATGCAAGACCGTAACAGGCCACATGGCCCAGTACTTGGAAGGATGATGATGATGATTATGACATAACCTCTCCTGCCCAAACGCCAACCTCACCTTCCCGAGATGAAAAAACCTGTTCCCAGCCCTGTTGACAGAGTCACAGCGGTATAACCGTTACATCCATTATGGAGGAAATGCTGTGATTTCAGCTAGTCCATTAGCTGAGAGGTGGCAGCCCCACCAATGGTCTTACTTCCTTCAGGCTAGCAACCCGTCGGAAGGACATTTGATTGCTTTCAAGTCTTGCAAAAAGTAAAATGCAAGGCCGTAACGGGTCACATGGCCCAATACTTGGAAGGAAGATGATGATGATGATGATCTTTCCTACTTTTAAAGACGCCACTCAAACTTATTCGCCTACTAATGTCATTCCATGCCATCTCTTTGCTCACAGCTCAGAACATACCACATGTTGATTCCCTTATGGAACCTGAAATATTTGTCCCGAATGAGTACATTTATAATACCAATACCAATGATAACTGTATCATCTGATGGCCAGGCAGGCATCAATTTTTGGTAATGAGACAAAGTCTCTCATAGTGCATTGGCACTGCCGGTGGCTCAAAGTAGCTTACGCAGTGGCCTCCACGGTATGCACTAGTCATGTGTCTTGGTGGGTGTGCTATTTATCAACTAATGAGCCCAACTTAGCACATTGGAGCGAAACGCTGGCAACCAGGAATGAGTTAGCTGGAAAGTTTATAATATCCAATAACGGACCATTTATATTGGTATTACATACCACTTAGTCAAGCAGCTTGTCTTCTTTCTCCCAATTCTTCCCAGCCGAAACTTTGCAACATTTCTGTAACGCTACTCTTTTGTCGGAAATCACCCAGAACAAATCAAGCTGCTTTTCTTTGGATCCTTTCCAGTTCTTGAATCAGGTAATCCTGGTGAAGGTCCCATACACCTTAACCATACTCTAGTTGGGGTCTTATCAGAGACTTATGTGCCCTCTCCTTTACATCCTTACTACAGTTAGCTTTGTGTTTTCAAAGGAAATTTAGAGTCCTGCTTCCTGCGGCTTCCTTCTTGTTCTTTGAGTAGATTTATTCGTTCTATAGCTGTGTCGGTTTCTGAACAAAATTGCTAGGTCATCAGCAAATGCTAGGCAATTGATCTTGACACTGCTCTTCAATCCTCCAGTGTGTACTGTAATTGGTGTAATAATCCTTTCTTCGAAAGTTGTTCTTCCCATTCACAGATAACTTCTCCAACACACAGTTGAAGAGAACTGGTGATAACCCATCACCCTGACTCCAGTTTTAATTTCACTGGGCGAGTTGGCCATGCGGTTAGGGGCGCACAGCTGTGAGCTCACATCCGGGAGATAGTGGGTTAGAATCCCACTGTCAGCAGCCCTGGAGATGGTTTTCCATGGTTTCCAGTTTTCACACCAGGCAAATGCTGGGGCTGTACCTTAAGGCCATGGCCGCTTCCTTTCAATTCCTAGGCCTTTCCGGTCCCATAGTCGCCATAAGACCTGTCTGTGTCAGTGCGACGTAAAGAAAATGGCAAAAAAAAAGTTTTAGTTTCGAACAACTTAAAAAATTCTTCCATGAATTGAACTTTTGATTGTGTGTATTAAGGTTTCTCTGATGTGTGTTGTTTTCTGGTTCACTCCAAATTCTGCTAAGATATTGAGTAATACTCCACATTTAATGTTAAGAATTTCATTATGGTCCATATTGAATCTAAATTTACAATGTTGAATAAGAATGAAGGGTTTCCACCTGTTCAGTACATTAACATAGTGACTTAATTAAAATATCACATTTTTATTATCATTATGGTACCAGTTTCGGCATCTCCCATGCCATCATCAGCCAATGAAAAATTTTGCAAGGTATTATAAGTGATTACATGAAATATTTATGCAGTATAGAAACATATACAGAGCTTGCTGTCTAATGTTCTGAAATTATACAATTATATATATATATACATTAAAATATGTGTGATTAAAATACATATCTTTTAAGATGTTAGACACGTCATAAAATACATTTTCTTGTGTGTCAAAAAGATTTTGTATAACTAAAATATAAGTGAATAGCCTTGAAGAGTACAAGGTGTTCCTTTTAAAAAATTTTATCTTCAGTCTTTATACACCATCTGACGTACTGAATTAAATATTAATTTCTAGAACGTTGTTCCTTTTGTTAATATGATTAGGGCATTTAATCATTGTTCATATTTATATGAATCAGTTCCACTTAGTATGTATTTCTGAAATTTCTATAGTATATTTATGTGAATCAGCTCCACCTAATATGTATTCTTGAAATTTCTATGATATACAGATTTCTATGATATATTTATATGAATCAGTTCCACCTTGTATGTATTCCTGAAATTTCTATTGTAATGTTTCCATTTGTCAGGTATCTTTTCTGTGTTACAATTTTTTGCCACTTCTAAACCTAACATCTTGATTGTGATTTCACCACCACTTTTGAACATATCTGCTGTTATTGAGCGTTCTGCAGAGGCTTTAGAGTTCTTTAATAATAATTCCACAATTATCTTTCAAATTTCTTCCCTATTTGGTGGAAGTGAATCTTTATTTTGGAGACCCTCTTGGCCATTTATCCACGAGTCCTTCATTGTTAAGCAGTTTCTCAAACATTTTGCTAGAATGCCACAGTTTTCTTTATTATTCACTGCCAGTTTCCAATTTTTCCTAAAGCTTGGACTTGGTGGTTTATAGCCATTCAATTTTTGTTTGTAGGTCTAATAAAAATTTGTATTATTAAGCCTATTCCTCTTAAATTCAGAATCAATGGTCTGGATTTGTTCCATGATTTGGTTTTATTTTGCCTGTCGGAAGGTTTTTGCTGCTTGTTTCCACACAACTTTGTAATGGCTGAATTTATCTTCTGTTTTATCTGCACATTTCTTGTTTAGTTTCTACTGTGTTATTCCAGAAATCCATCCATGTCTCAGTTTTTATTTCTTAATATAATTTCTTATTTAAGGAAACTGTCAAGAGACAAAAAGCTGTGTGCAAATTCAAGGAGCCAGATAAAGTTGAGTTGAAACCAAGAGCAGAATTCAACAAGGAAGTTGTCTATCACCACTTCTCTTCATTGTTATAATGGATGAAGAAATAAAAACAGTAAAAAGGAAGGATGAGACAATAAATGCACTTGTACTTTCTGATGTTATGCTCTGGGGTGAAACAGAAGCAGAAGTTCAAGCTAAATCTTTGACAGGAAAAATTTGAAAGAATGGAAATGATCATCAACCGAACTAAAACTGTTGGTTTTGTGGTGATTTGAAATTCTGAAGCAGCCCACCTACAAGTGCAAAATGAGGTAGTTATTAATAATAACTTTAAATACTTAGGGAGCTTGTTTCTTCTGACAATACCATAAACCAAGAAATAGACAATAGGATACAAGCTGCATCAGAATTCTACCACTCCATTCGTCAGCTACTTTGGGATGACGCATTTCCCCAAGCCTCCAACATCACACTGTACAGGACATACCTTTTACCAATTTTAACATACGGACTGAAAGGAGCAACTTCGACTGGACCTGCAAAAAGTCTCCTACAGGCCACTGAAATGAATTTCCTTCATTCCTGTCTCGAGAAGACAAGGAATGAGAATATCTAGCAAAAAATTGGATTGGACAGGAGTCTGTTGGAAAACTTAGAATTAAACATTTACAATCGTATGGACATACGAGAAGGACACGCTACGTGCAGCGAATGAAGAATCTTGACTGTTTATTAATTTGAGATGGTCAGCCTTCTCTTGAATAAGAGGTCCACTTAAAGGTATACCTTTCTAGTGCTCCCTGGTAAACCATATAAGGACTTAATCATCCCTAGTGCAAGTGTTTGGTGAGTTTTGTGTCTCAGCTTTTTTGGATGATGATGATGATGTACAAAATTGTTCAAATCCTGGCGAAACACTACACTTTACAGTTAATACCTACGGCACTAATGCTCACAATGTCTGCTCAAACTGACACAATAACAGCTGTCAACTGAATCAGTGCCTGCACATATAGCACAGGCATTTTATGACACATCATGCAGACATTCAGTGGTCCTAAAAATAGCAACACCGGGCGAGTTGGCCGTGCGTGTAGAGGCGCGCGGCTGTGAGCTTGCATCCGGGAGATAGTAGGTTCGAATCCCACTATCGGCAGCCCTGAAAATGGTTTTCCGTGGTTTCCCATTTTCACACCAGGCAAATGCTGGGGCTGTACCTTAATTAAGGCCACGGCCGCTTCCTTCCAACTCCTAGGCCTTTCCTGTCCCATCGTCGCCATAAGACCTATCTGTGTCGGTGCGACGTAAAGCCCCTAGCAAAAAAAAAAAAAAAAAATAGCAACAGGGTACTCACACCATTTCACTTCCATCTGTCAGCACTTGTATATAGCAGGCATGCCATTAAACCTTACAGTGAATTTTTAATTTATATTATAGGAAAGATTTTGGTTAATCGAAAAATCTTGAAACCTGATCAGGTTGTGGTCCCCAAGTAGTTTAGATTAATTGCACTGTACTGTATTATTTTTCTTTGCCCATTATCATTCAAGTTTCAAGCTTCAAATTCGTTCATAGAGGAAAAGAATGTTATATTTACTCATATTGGATTGTTTAACTTAATAAATGAAAACCATAAAATGTTATTTATTAATGTAGATTGTTGCTTTTGTACAATTTAGGATGTAGCATAATATGTTTTACTGTGTTTTTTGCAGGTACGACGCAGTATTCGTCATTATTTTCTGGGATCCAGAACTCGCAAGATATTTTATGATACCTTGACATTTCTGACAACTCGTATAGTCATGGCATACATCACTTTTCCATTCATTCTGCTAGAGTTCTGGCCTTGTATCCTCCTGTATTGGTAAGTGTAAGATGGAAACAGTTGAAATACTTAATATCATAACAAAGTTAGATCTATGTAAGTCAACTGTCTCTTATCATTCTGGAATGTTAGGAAATATCCATGTTAACTTCTCAGAAGTTTATTTTGAAGACATTTGTGCTTAAACTATGATATGCTTGTGTAAAATTTGTTCTGCATTGTAAGATACATTCAGTATCTATTTAAGTCTTCTGATTTCTGTGAATTAACCATGAATGTTTAGTCTTCACCACTGATTTTTTTTTCTTTTTTTCTTAAATTTACTGCAATGAACTGATTTTGTTCAACCATCATCAATAACTTGACTCTCAGAATAGGAACACAAATGTTTATGGGGCCTCAGCTGAGTTGAAATAGCTTCCATTTATGAGGGAACTTGCTGGATGTGCTGACAACAAATGTTATGAAACGTCCAAGGGGAGTGATGAATGCAAACAAATGAATAGGTGTGAAGTACAACACTTTATGATCTGCTACTCCTGAAGCAAGGCTTATAAAGCGGGGCATGCACCACTAAAGGTTACAGCTTTAGATTGTTAAACTGTGTACCTGTAAGCTATGAGGCATTTAAATGTCAAGAGACCCTGTGTACTAAGGGTGCTAACAACATGCAAAATTTTGAAAGCAAGCTTTGGAAATGAGTTGACTGAAATACCATACTGGCCAGAATATAAGATTTTTTATTTGTTTTTTAAATATTAATGCTATTTGTTTGGGGGTGTCGACCCATGTGGATCTTTTGCCCCTACTGGCACCATGTTGTATGAACCTGCGTGTAATTAGAATGGCGGTAGTGTGGAATGTTGTGTGTGAGGAAAGGAAGATTAAGGACGTCACAAACACCCAGTCCCCAGGCCAGGGATATTAATCATTACAATTAAAAAACCCTAACCCGGCCAGGAATCAAACCCGGGGCCACCGGGTGACAGGCGGATGCATTGCCCCCTACACCACGGGGCCAGACCAGAACATAAGATAGCCTCACACATGAGACGACCCTGAATTTTTTATGGTATTTACAAGAAAAATTAAATAACTGACCTAATTAAAATATATTCAATCTGTGCTATTACTAAGATAATTTATTTTAATATAAAATGTTGTGAATTTTCATGTTTTATTGTGCGATGTGGGTAGGTGACCAATTTATGGGTGTAATCTGCCAGTATGCATTGAGCAGTAGTAGTGCATGCAATGTCATAAACAGTACCAAATGCCTTATCATTTGTTTACATCAGCCTGAGTTATGGGAACTTTTAACTCTTGTTCCACCTCCAGTGCCTTCATTCTAATAACTTTACGACTAACTCAGATAACTCGGTTTCATATTTCCTGCAGCAGTTCAGTAACAAACCTGGAAGGTTTTTAAACTTTCCTGTCTGGGTTCCTCTGAATGCTTTTCTTGATGTGTCGGTATTCTGTAACTTTTCTTTGTCTTTCCATCGGTGTTACACTCGTAAACACCAAACATTTTTTTCTCCTTCCTGTACATTATTCTTAAAGAAAATACGTTTTGCCTCTTGCAAAGCCTACAATAAGGTTTATGCAAAATTGGATGCAGTGATGCCAAGCCTGGCAACAATAAATCACTAGCCGTAATTGGAAAATATAGTTGAAACTCAAGAAATATTTGTACTATAAATTTTAACATAAAAACAATAGTATTGTATTTGAGCCAGTGTGGTAATGTAAAAGATTTACCAACTTATGTCTACAGTATAGAAAAATGAGTAATGCTTCACAGCTATCAATTCATGATAAACTGCTGGGATAGGATCATAGTCTGTTAGCTCAGTCTATTGATGGTAGTGTTCCACACTCACAAGAAAGAAACAGCAGAAATATTTTTAACATCAGAAAGGGCTCAAAGACCAGAACACATGAGAAAGGAAGGCCACAAGGCCTGAACAGCCCCTTTGAAGAGACTTGGATAATGGACTGACTAAAGTGATCCTATGCAGTCATAAAAATAGTAGTAGTACGAAGCATGTTTTTTAAGTAAGGTCCGTTTTGTTGTAGACACTAGTAGTTCATGTGCATATCGCAACGAGCATATGCATCATGTACCGGCATGCCTCAGGAATAACTGTGCTCAGTTTCAACTCTGTAGCTAACCTGTATGGTTCTGTTTTTTGCTTTCAAAATGTTTAAGACTATCAACTCGCCCGCCGCGTATGATGTTCAGTCAGTGATACGCTTTTTGTCAGCAAGGAACCTGTCAGCTGCAGAAATTCATTGACAGATTTGCGAAGTGTACGGTGATACTGTTATGAGTGGAAGCAAAGTGCAGAAGTGAGTACGACAATTCAAAGATGGCCGTGATGTCTATGATGAGGACCGCTCCGGTCGCCCTTCTTTGATTACAGATGATTTGGTGGCTTCAGTTGAAGCAAAGATTCGTGAGAACAGATGTTTCACAATAACAGGTCTCTCAAACGAATTTTTTTTGACGTGTCAAGATCAGTGCTTTACAACATTGTTTCTGAACACCTAAAGTTTAGGAAACTGTGCTCCCGCTGGGTCCCAAAACTCCTAACAGAGGACCACAAAAACCAAAGATTTGAGTGTGTGATGAAGTTGTTGACTCGTTATGACAAAGAAGGTGACGGCTTCTTGAGTCAGATCGTAACTGGAGACGAAACATGGGTTTCGCATATCACGCCCGAATGGAGACACACACACTCACCTATAATGGTGAAGGCCAAACAGACTCTGTCCCCGCACAAAATCATGGCGTCGGTGTTTTGGGATAGGCATGGTGTTTTGTTGGTCAACTTCATGCAACGAGGAACCACTATCAATGCAGAAGCATACTTCCAAACCCTGAGAAAGCTACGCAGAGCGATTCAAAACAAAAGACACGGCATGCTGACAAAGGGAATTGTCCTTCTCCATGACAATGCAAGATCTCACACTGCAGGTCAGACCCGCAATTTATTGGACAGTTTTGGCTGGGAAGTTTTAGACCACCCTACCTACAGTCCTGATCTTGCGCCGAGCGATTACCATCTGTTCCTCCACCTCAAACATCACCTCAGTGGCAACGATTACAATGATGACGACGATGTGAAAACGGCAGTGCACTCTTGGTTATCGGAGCAGGCGGTAAGTTTCTATGAAGAGGGTGTTTTAAAATTGGTTATGAGGTATGATAAGTGTTTGAACAAACTTGGCAACTATGTCGAAAGATAGAGTGAAGTATGTACTTTCTGAAAATAAATTTACTTTTTTGAAATAACCTTTCGTTGTGTACTTATTTTCAAACGGACCTTACTTAAACACGCCTCGCAATAGTAGTAAAAACCTTGTTAATTTGAAGACATTGGGACGCAAAAATTGACTTCGAATTACGCGATTTCGAATTACTCGCCAACTCTTTAATTCAGAAATGCCAACCTTTGCCATGTCACAGAATATTTTAAAACCCGTTACTGCATGCAGTTAACCTTGATTCACAGTTTAAACCTTTCAAATGCTATGGGGGAAAAAAAAAAAAACCTATTTTGAAAATGTATCCGACAAGGTGCATCTACAGTATTCAAATAATGCACTTGGACAACTAGCTGGCAAACATAACCTCATGCAATGAAAGAAAGAAAGAACGAAAGAAAGAAAAGCATGATTCAAAGACGAGGAGAAATCTATGCTGGCTCCTCTGTGCAAGTGCTTTATTCATTAGATTACTGTCCTGTATGCATTTTAGATGCCTTGTACTTCCACGGAAAGTAACTGATGTCCTTAAAACATCGCGGCTTATAGAACTTTCCTATGACGAGGGGAGAAAGTCTCTCGCTTCCGGCTGCATTGCAACACAGTACAGTGACTTTATCCTTGTACAATTTCCTGCCATGGCACTTCTCTCGTAATTCAGGAATGCCAACCCTTGCTACGTCACAAGGTATTCTATGACCTTTTAATGCATGCAATCGTCTTGATTCACAGTTTAAACCTTTCAAATGCCATGGAAAAAACTATTTCCAAATTGTATCCAACAAGGTGCATTTACATTATTCAAATAATACACTTGGATAAAACTGTGGCAAACGGAACCTCACGCAAGGAAAGAGAAAAAATAAATGATTCAACGTTGAGGACAAATTATGCTGGCTCCCCTGTGCAACTGCTTTATTTTTTTGGATTACTGTATTGTTTGCTTTGTACTTGCATGGAAACTGCCAGACACCCTTAAAACATCGTGGCTTATCAAACTTTCCTGTGAAGGGGAGGAAGTATTTCATTTCCATGTGGATTGCAACACAGTACAACAACCCCCACCCTTGTATGATTTTCCGCCTGATGCTTCTCTCCTTTAAAACCATAAATCCATTTGGGCTTGGCATTAAAAAGGAACAATGCAGTTTCATTGCATTGACAATACTGTTTGGTGCATATGAATTGATTATATGAACCACGCTTTTTTTGACAAGTTATTCAAAGATATAAACTTCATTTTTGTTTCTGTATTGAACTGAGATCACAGAGATAAGATTTTTAAGGTTCAACCTCCTCAATGTTGGCGGATTGTTTCTCCGCACACTGCCTGCTACCGGTACGTGATATGGCGTTCCTTAAAACACTGAATACAAAGAATTAAGATTTCACTCGAACTTAGCAAATATGAAGCACATTGTATGAAGGTAATCCAAAAAAATAAGGTCTCCTATTTTTTTTTTTAACACACAGACCTGTATTATTTCTACAATGGTTCACATCATTTTACAGCTTGAACATTTAGCTATTTTACTACATAAACACCATTTCGGTCGCTGCATATTTGTAGACATTGTAACAGTTTTTGTATGCCCATGTCATACCAGCTTGCCGCCATGCTGTTCAGGAAGTTGTGAGCGGCGCTTCGGGAAACCTCGGGAACCAAAGTGCAGAGATCATCCAGGGTGATCCGCTGGTCTTCACACATGATTTGCTCAACCTTCACGACTGTCTCGATGGAAATTGACGGTCTTCCGCTCCTTTGTTCGTTCGTCATGAATTTCAGTCCAACCAGCTGCAAATTCTCTACACCACTTACGAACGTTTTTGACATCCAAGCACGGCTCCCCATACACTTCCGTCAATTGGCGATGGATTTCAATTGGTCTAGTACCTTTTGCGCTCAAAACCGAATAACTGCGTGCACTTCGCACTTGGCGGTAACATCCAACGGGAGCTCCATTCTCAACGGCTGCCAAGCCAAGACTGAGTGCCTCAGCGTGGCGTGCGCATTTTTATATGCGAGCGCGGGAAACTCTTCACAATATTGTGACCAACAGCCACACGAACAGATTTCTGTATTTATAAAAAAATGGACTACATTATTTTTGGGATTACTCTCGTAGACACATTGAAGTGAGCGAAAGTGCTAAAAGTAGCCCTGCACGTTCTGGAAGACACATTCTGTCATGGGACACGGAGAAATTTTGAATTTAAATTACTGTGTAAAATCCTATTTTAAAAAATATATAAAGGCAGTTTTGAATTAAGTCCCAATTTTGGTAGTGGGACCAACATTGTTCTTCGAATTACGAACTATCCGTATTTCGAATTAAACTATTTAAATAACATGCAAAACTGTACCTCATGTTTCTGGGAGTGAGAGCTTCTTCGAATTTGGCGGGATTTTGAATTAACAGATTTCGATTATCGAGGTTCTACTGTGGTGGTGGTGGTGGTGGTGGTGGTGGTAGTTCATATAGCTCTTAATATTTTCCAGTTTGAGTCTGAATGATATACTGTAACTTCATGTTGTTCATAACAAATTACCTAAGTTTGTTTTCTGTTTGCGTGTATTAGGATATCATAATCTATGGAGCTTTTAAGAGATTGGCTCTGGCAGTTCTGGAGTGACAGGGTGAATGCCTGCTCAGCCAATCCATCTATCTTTGTTTCTCGGTCAACCACCCTCTGTTGCTGGTGTTTGTCTATTTATTATAATGTCTTATTTTACATGGCGGGACTCTGGCTAGGAAGCCTGCTGTTCTGTCTGACCATACATTCACCTGCGTTTGAAATATGAAGTTATTTTACTTACAATTAAACTAGATTTTTATAACTACATTGATCTTGTAGCTAATTTGTTTTAACTTGGTTTACTAAACCTACCTTATTTACTATCATGTTAATTTACAGCTTAATTGTTACACACCGTATATATCTACTGTATTCTATTCCAGTCAGCTGCATTGCTTCTTAAAGTGCTATTACATTTGACATGCTCCTAATTTCAGCAGGTAGGGCATTCCAGGTGTGGCTTGTGGAGACAATGAATGGCCAGCCTTTTTTCCTTCAGGGTTTGTCCTGTGTTTGTAGAATTTTACCAATTGTATCATTTTTACGTTATGTCTCTTTTCCTGTCTTTGTCCAGCTTTCTTCTTATCTTACACTTCTCGCAACACAACTGAAAATCTGTCCGAATACCCCTCAGTGAATGTTAAAGCCTGTCGTCCTGATGAGAAGAAATGGATGTGGAATTGCTGGGATTGGTGAGGAGAAAGCCTGTCTGTTTAAATGCAGCAGTGAATGGAGATGTCAAGACAGTCCTTATCTTTTTGTGTTTTCACGTTTGTCCTTGTCTCCTTATTCTGTTGCTCCTACTTCCCACACTGTCCTGTTGTAAGTAATGGAAAGGACCCATTCAGTTCCTTTTCTTTTGTCATGTGTTCCTAGTCTTTTTACCACCTGTAATCATCTGTTTCTCTTCTTGTGTTTATCTGGCTTTCTTCTTATCGTACACTTTCCCCATCAAGACTGAAGATCTGTCAAAATGGTCCCTCAGAGTGAGTTGAAGTCGCCCTTCTGACGAAGCTGGAAAGCAGAAATTAGCTCACTAGGTACTGAAAAGAAATGGATGTAGAAGAACTGGAATGGATGAGAGGGGAGCCAGTCTATTTGAAGATAGCAGTATATGAAGTTGTGGAGATAGTCCTTATCCTTTTGTCTTTTCTATTTCTCCCTCTTTCCACATGGACCTGTCTTTGTGTTTTTCCTCTTATTGTGTCCCTTTCATTATTCTTATCTTTTTATTTGACCTGACATTGTGTTTATCCTACATTGTGTTCTTTTCATATTTCTAAATAAACAAATAAACTGACACTGCTGCAACTTCGTGCTTAATTGATTAATTCATTACAATTTTTTATGTGAACATAAATTAAATTTGTGAAATGTTACAGGATATATGTTACTTATTATTTATTTTTGTTTTAGGCACATGTACCTGTGGCTTCACGTTCTTGGAATCTTGGCCATGTTCCTTCTGCCGCTGATATTTCCCCCAGGCAAGAAAATGGTCATCGCCAATGGCGTGGCAGCTGGAAAACTTGACTGATTAGTTATATATGCCTTTTAATATAGACAAAGTATATATTAGGGAATTCGTTTTATCTGCCACAGCAGTACTGTTATATAGGGAACTGCTTTAAGAAAATTTTATGGTATTTTATGACTGCGGAATTTTTACTGTACTGTACATACTTGTGTAATTTTTTATACATTTACCATGATTTTGGATGATTTATTAATGCATTCCTGTCCTGTTCCAGGTTTTAAAATTATAAAAAAAGAATTCTTCATTGAGAAAATTCTGGTACAAACATGTTCATGGTTTTACAGCCAGATTGACAAAACAGTCTGTCCCTACTTGTGTGCTGTACACTATTACATCCATAAATGTTCATCACTGTCAAGGGATTCTTGAAATGGCTACAACATCCAGCTTTTAACTATTACTACTTGCTATAATTTTGCTTGAAGTCTATTCTTTAAAAACTTGCTTTGAATTAGCAACATGCTACTTGGCTTCATTAGGTGTTTTTGGAACACAAATTTGTTCACTTTATATAAAGTTAAATCTCATAGTGTGTAATGCTTGTATGCCATTGCTTGTGAAGTTACTCCTATCCTCTAATGTTGATATGTTGAAATCTGATTACTTTCAAAACGAAGTTTATAAGCAGTTTTTGAATTTTCTAAAAAATTTGTTTACTCTAAAAGGGAAATAGATCATAGCAGTGAACTGGTCATCTGTAAATAATCATTAAGTTATAAACATTTTGGTTGTCTTAAAATAGAACAGTTGTTTACTCTGGAAGAGAAATTGATCATAACAGTAAACTAGCCAAGAAAGGTTAGGAAAAATAGCAAAGAAAAACAACTTGGGCAGGAATGCAATAGATATACAGTGAAACTTCTCAGTAGTGGATATCTTTGGGGATTTACAAAATGTCCATTATTGGGAAGTGTCTGCTATTACAAGTAATGAAAATCATTTTATTTTCCATATTGAAAGAATCTCATTAATAATATAAGAGAATTTATTGGACTCCAACTAAAAATGTTAACATCCTGTAATGTATTGAATAGGTTGGAGTCCAATAAATTCTCTTATATTATTATTAAGTGTCTGCTGTTTGAAAAATCTAAAATGGATAGTGAATCGGGCATAAGTATGTTATTTACCCTAGCTGTAACAACCATTCAAACGTAACTATCTGTTGCCAATCCTAATCTTTTTGAAAATGCCCTTTCATTGACCTGATTTTCATTGCCAACATAAGCTTTAAAATAGTTTCTTGATTCTTCAACATTTCACTAATTTGTGTTTATCCTATGCCAAAGTAAGCAGCTATCTTATGTACACTTAGTTTCTCTTTCTCATTCACTTTTTATCACTTCAGTTTTGTCTTCAAATGTTCAGCTCATTTTGTTTCAAAACATTTTAGAAAGCAAATTATTTTAAGATCTTGAATGTGGAGGTCTCACAAAGAAAACTGATGCCACTTATAACAAACATATGAACAAATTGCTCTGATCTGGGGAGTTGAAAAATGGGCAGCTGATAATTAACAAAAAAAAAAAAAAAAAAATGCCAACGCTCGCAAAGGAGACTGAAAGGGTGGGGTAGAGCTCTGTCCTTGCAACTGGCAATAAACAAACCTCTACTCCTGCTACACCTACACTCTTCAGTTAAGGGTCTGCTGAAAAATGTTCTCACAATGCTTGCCCTTGTACATTAGTGATATACAGTACGCAGGGGTCTACAGTGTGGAATTGATCCAATTCGATTTCAGTTTCTCAAAATTACTTAAAGTTGTCTGTTATGCAGGAAAATGTATCCAATAATATTTATTTTATTGTGTCCTCATCCATTATTGAGAATATCTGCTATTGAGAAGCAATTTTTCTATGTATTTCTGCTGCAGAAGTTTGCTGGGTTTGGTATAAGATTTATCTGTTACCTCTTCGTCTAGATTAGTCACCCTTTCCTTCTTGTCTTGGCTTAACTATGTTTCCTACATTTGATGTTCCTTTGTGATAAATGTATGGAATATGTATTTGAAGCATATGGTCATGAAGGTAGAATTTATGAAGCTCTCATGGCATCCCATGGTATGGGACAAAATTTAATGTACAGTAGAAGTCCTCTATAGCGAGTACGGCATATAACGAGAACCCCGCTATAATGACAATTGTTGTCTGTCCCTTAAAAATTCCTGTATTAAACTGTGTATTATCCTTCGGTTACAGCGAGAGTCCTATCAGGGACGCATCTGTTATTACGAGCGATTAAGCACGCACGATTTTTCCATTACCAATATTTATGCTCCCCAGAAATTATATTGCACCTTTGGTATCGTTTCCTCGCTATGTCCACTACAGAGTTCGTCGACATTCGAAGGCGACTGGAAATTCTAAGTTCCCAAGGAGGGAATTAGATATTTTTCCACCAATAGAGCATGTCAAAGCCATACATCTGATCTGTTATTCGAAGGCAATGTCAGATAGACCACAGTAAAATGTGTAAAATCATCAGTAAATGTTACAGAATATTCGTATCCATTCCATGTTAACGGTTTAATTGGACCACACACATCAGTATGAACAAGCTCTAAGGGCTTACTTGACTTTTCTCTTTTACCACTAAATGGTTGTCTAGTCATCATTCCAAGAACACTATTCTCATAATTACAATTTTCAAATCTAACATCTCGTAAGCTACTTACTCCATTACCGGGTGAGTTGGCCGTGTGCGTAAAGGCGCGCGGCTGTGAGCTTGCATCCGGGAGATAGTAGGTTCAAATCCCACTATCGGCAGCCCTGAAGATGGTTTTCCGTGGTTTCCCATTTTCACACCAGGCAAATGCTGGGGCTGTACCTTAATTAAGGCCACGGCCGCTTCCTTCCAACTCCTAGGCCTTTCCTATCCCATCGTCGCCATAAGACCTATCTGTGTTGGTGCGACGTAAAGCCCCTAGCAAAAAAAAACTTACTCCATTAACTAGATCTTTCTTTGCTCAAGTACTCATCCTTTTGTAATTCAAGTGACCTAACTTTCTATGCCACACCTCTAATTCTTCATTAGGTTTACAATTCTTCAAAGAATTACCATAGATAGCATCAGACTTTTCAACTTTTATCTTAACTGTGTACAGAGAACCATCTTTCTGTCCTGAATGTACAAGAACGCTTTGACATTACTCCTATGAAATATCACTTTCCAGCCATCCTGCTCCAACTTTGATACTGACAATAGATTTTTTCTGAATTCTGGTACATAATTCAGACACAAAATGATCAGAACAACCTGAATCCGCACACCAAACAAGATCACTATCAGTATTAACTTGCTTATTTTCCTCTACATTACACACAATGTTATCAGAGTTACATGAATTTAAGTTTCGCACTGACCCACTTTCACTTTGAACTTCATTTTCATCTTCTGCATCAAATGACACTTTGCCATCTTCTTCAATGTTAAAACTTATTTTCCCTGCTGTCTATTTTCCATGAAGTATTTCCATGAGCCGTAGAAACTGGAGTACGAGAATTTGTTCGACCCTGTCCTCTTGACCTTGAAGATCTTCTTCTTCTTCTGTCTGGAGTGAACTTTTCTCTTCCTCTGTAGAAGCTTCTAGATGAAGAATTGGAATGTTCTTTACACTGATATTGTTTATGACCTGGTTTACCACATCGAAAGCAGAGAAAAATGTGATCTCTTCTGGTAACAGAAATTTGAAGTTTCTTCTGGATTTCTTCTTCTCCTAACAGATCTAACAGATTTTTCACAAAGTCTAATGTTACGTTTGGTCAAGTTGCAAGAGTTGTCGCCACTGAATCATAACTACGAGGCATTGAAACTAAAAGACGATTTATTTTATCATCCTCAGATAACTCTCTATCACCGTCCTTCAATTGTGACAAATGATCCTCCAATTTCATAATATGTTCTGTTAATGAACTACAACCATCATATGTACCTTCATTCAACAGCCACAAATGACTTCTTGTCCTTTTACCTTTAAAATTATCTTCTAAACTCTTGAACATTGCATAAGCTGAATTATGCTGTTTCAGAAAATTAAGATGACTATTACTTACACCATCAATGAGCAACGCCTGGGCTTTTGCCTCCTTACCAGAAGTTTTGGTTTTCGTAGCAAAATCAGGAACTTTGATAGCTTCTAACACTTGATCTTGACATAATACACTCTTCATTGTAAATGACCAGTTCCCAAACTCTGCACCCGAAAACTGATGAATATGATACATTTCATTCATTGCTATTGTCTCTGGTTAACCTTCACTATGCAAGCACACCAAAAACAACTCACTGGAACTTTCTGGAACCTTGCAGCTCTGTCAATCTTCTGGAAACTTCTGGAACACATGGGGCATACTGGCGATCTGGGTCACTGGGCTCATACCTTGTAGGTGAACTATCGGGCTATGCGAGGTGTAACACAACCACGATACCTCTTGTTAGTTAAAAGACTGGTTTATTCAACATCACAAGCCATACTACATCTCTGTACACGTTCACTCTGCTAGTGCTCAGCTTATTACATCTTAACTTCTTGTACAACTGCCATCCAACTGCTACACATTTCCAACTGGTACATCCTACGACTGACGCACATTATTAATAAGTAGGACACAGCTGATCAACTCCAGAGAGTCTATACATAATCACAGAGTAAAAGCTGCTATCAAAGAATACACAATATGAGGGAACATTGAACCCCAACAAGACGTTTTGGAATTTGATTTTTAAAAAAGTTGTGGAGGCCACAAGCTGAGAATATTTGGTACAACTGAATGTGGTTCCTTACTGTAGAAATCAGAGAGGTAAACATGAAACCACAACTGAGGCCATTATTATTATTATTATTATTATTATTATTATTATTATTATTATTATTATTATTATTATTATTATTATTATTATTATTATTATTATTATATGAAATACCCGTTTGCAAGACCTAGCCCAATATGGGACTAAAAATTGTATTAAAAATTAAATACGGTATATTCAAATAGTATTTTAGTTTTATTTATAACTATAGGGTTAACTGCAGAAGCTAATTAGACACCACTCTGTTTACGTGAAAGCCCTTGTCATATGCCCAAATGGTATATTTCTGTTCACCAGATTATTCCAGTAGAAACTCTTTAATGAATTTCTTGGGATTTTATATCTGTTCCTCAAATAAGAACTTTCCTTAAAACTGGATTCATGTAAAAAAAAAAAAATTAAATCAAATAACAGTGTAATTGTGTCCTACGCTACCATAATTTAATGGTCATAATTAGGGATGGTAAGCTAAAACAGTTTGAAGAGTACTGCCACTTGAATAGGGTGATGTCACGAGCACTGTAAGAGAGTGCTTTGAACAGTGTGAACACAGTTTGACTGTGGTCATGTTCCATCAGCAGATGTTGGCTAAAGTGCTTTGGCAGGTGCATTGATTTGAAAATACACATAACGCAAGAACAACAAATTTCTCGTTATGCTCATGTGTCATCTTGAGTGCAAGCCGATTTGATACAAAAATTCACAAAATAATGTTGGGTATTGCGAACAATCAGCTATTTATTTCAGCAAAGAAAATAACTCCTGTAAGTTTATGGAAAACACACAACTCTTGTGCCTGTGTCAACATAATTATTTTAAGTTTCTTGTCAGCAGTGGTACTGTAATGTAATATTGTTATGTAGACATTGTGTTCATCAAGTTTTCATGTACATCACTTGCATAAATATATCAGTGTTGCAGAATGTTTTGACAAGGACAGATAGGCACTGTCAGCTTTGTTTGTATGTACATTCTACACAATTCACAGTGTTGATCTTTGATCAGTACCAATATGAGCAGTGACCTAGCGTGCAAATCCTTCTCAGAGGGCACTACTGTCTGGTTCACACAGAGCCATCTTCATATGAAGACTGCTCTGCCTCTCGCTTTGGCATTGTTTGAGTAGGTTTAAATTCACTCGAACAGTGACATCATACTGTTGAGCTGATCAAGATTTTGGTCATTGATGCCTTTAGAAGTCTGTAGTCATTTTCTATATATATATATCAAAAAAGCTTAATCATTTATATCACTTACAAATTTCTATTACATAAAACTCACTCTTTTAAATCCATGTAAGATCTGTTCCTTAACAGAGGAGTTTTCCATAAATTGAAATTTATCAAAAGCAGGGTTACATAACACGTGCTTATGGCAGGTTTGATTGATTTATGTTTGTTGTTTAAAGGGGTCTAACATAGAGGTCATCAGCCCCCATATGGCAGGTTTAGCCAGGACTTCTGTAAATATGTGTTAAAAGTGGGATTTCATTAAAAGCAAGAACATTAAAAACTGGATTCTGCTGTATATGCATTTGAAGAACCAGATGTAAGAATGGGATAACTTCTGAAATTCTGTTAGAAGAAATGTACCTTCAGAAGTATTTCTGTGACTGAAATTTCCAATTTATGCGTAAATTGTGTATTTTCCAATTTCTGTCTTAAATATCAATGAAAATTAATTCCCAGTTCCCTGTCTGGGAGCAGGAGTTAAATATATTTGTATGTTAACCTTATTTAAACTGACCACTTGTATGAGCTCTTGGTGAACTAGATCTTCTCATTATACTACAGATATTTACACTATCACACACTATATGCATCAGTTTCTTTTCATTTTGCACATTACAGGTTCAGCTTTGTGTGGAAGTCCTTGAAACATGATTACACTCAAATCTATCCCTTGTAATCACTTGTTCAAAAACTGGTGTTTTTTAGGACATCCTTAGAGTGAACTCTCATATAATGCCTGTCAATATTACAAGTCCCAGAAACACATCAATTACCTCCCCCCCATCATTGGCTCCCACTTCCTAGTATGTGTCCTTGGCTGTAGAACAGAACCTGAAATATTTCCTCCATATGTTTATTCATCTCTGAGTTACAATTAGGTCAATAACCTTGTCAAAAAATAATAAAACATCCAATACATTGTCAAAGTCCTTTTGAAGCCCCGGTTGACATGTGAAAGATAATTTTCCTGTAGCATTCAGATTGTTTATATCTGTTAGTTTGACCCAGCAGGTGATATTGGTAGATTACTGACACTAAATTACTATCGTCTTCCCTTTTCTGGATTGTCTTTGGGCATAATCACTCTCAGCCAACTTTTATTTGTAGAAAATGGTAATTCTAAGTACATTTTGTGGACTCCATTCTTTAATAAGACTAACTCTACAGGCAGCATTATTTACTTTTAAGGATTCTGGAATATGTAAGAAATAAGATTTTTGGTTGTGAAAGAATGACTGAATTTGGAGTTGTTACCAAAATTACTCTTCATACATAAATAAACTTTCAGTTGTTCTCACTTTATAATGTTATAGTATAGGTAAGCAATTTTTCATCAGAATAATGACACAAAATATGGAATTTCTTTGTAATGGATTCCTCAAAATTTGAGTGTTAATATTTTGTTCAGTTGGGCAGAAAATTTAAAGATTATGAATATGAAAACCCTAGTAATATCAATAAGGGTTATAGTTTAAATGTTGTTGAATGCAAGATTATGATGATGATGATGATGTCACATTCTTGTACATGACTATGTAGTTTTATCAACCACTTGTGATATTGTAACTGATGTGATAGGTAAAAAAAGAACTGTATATAAATTACACAAGTATTGTTAGTACATGGTGTATGTGTGTGTAATGTGGTGGACGTGTTGGCATATAGCTTGTTCCCTATGCATTTTAGAAACTGTTACTGTTATTGTTATATGGATAGCTGCATGTCTTAACTAAAACGTAGCACAAACTAAAAGTTATTATAAACATTGTTAGGAGAAAAAAAATATATAGAACAGCTTTAATTTTACATTTAATAAAATATTTTTTTATCTGTTTAATAAATTACAATTTTATAACTTATTACTTAACGTATCATTGTATTTCTATGTATATTGTTTCTCAGAAATATGTAATTTGAATTAATTTGTGTAATTTTTCAACTCTAATGTGCAAGGTGTTTCCCTCTCTCCTTTTGTTTCCCTTTTCATTTACATTTTCTTTTCAAGAAATCACAGTACTAAACATTGTATAGATCAGGCCTGGCCAAACAGCGCTCCTCGGGCCAAAGTGCTCAAGCTGTGCTCCTGCCGTGTGTGTGGTATCGAGGGATAAGTGGGAAGGAAAGATTAGCGGTCTGGCAGACTTCGAAAGGCTCAAGCCAGACTGATTTATTTATCATACCTTTCTTGCTTTTGGCTGAGAATGTACCCCATTACTTCAAACTTCAACTCATTGATCTTTTGTGCAGTACCTGGCTCAAGGACATATTTTGGCAATCCCTAAATGTGCACGATTTTTATAATATAATTCCTCAACTGCACACACAAGCTGTTAAAAGTTCTTTCAGTGTTTGGCTGTTATGAAATTGACCACGTCCTGGCAGTGTGTGGGTTTTTACAGACTTCAACCTGCACACACTGTGGAGTTGAAGGTATCACAAACCCTTGTTCCAAACATACAACACATTTTACAGTCCAATCATAAACTAACCCATCTCAGGTCATTGTTTTGCTGAAAGGAATGAATACATTTGTCTGTATGCAAAGTGACTATCATAAAATATATATTATTATTTTTGTCATAATATTATACTGTACTTGATTATGCAGACTGTGAATGTGGATTTTGCTTGATTAGTACAGTTTCACCACAAACAGGCCTTCCACTTACCCCTGCATGCCACGACTGTAAGCATACGTCTGTCTCTTACACTTTCACCAAATATCACATGGGTGGGAGATAGCCAGAACACTGGCCAGACATGGGCATGCTAGCGTGTGGGGAGCGCAAGTCTTGGCGACCGTTGATATAGATGAATATAGATTGAGAAATCGTATTATTAATGCATTTCTTGCATAATATCTTATAGTAATTCAATTATATCATCTACATTTGGACTTGCAGTTCATCACAAGCTTATGACTGAAACCGAAATAATAATTTATGAAGTCTAGAACATAACCCATTTGAGGCCTTAATATTTTAGTTATGCAGGATCTGTTTGCTTTCAAATGGCATTAATCATCTGGTGTGTTGACTGAATTATAGGAAACATAGAAAAAAAAGAATATGGTATGAGAAAATGACCAAAAGGTGTTGGTAGTAAGTTGAATGAAATGAATATGGCTAAAACATATAAAACGCATGCATGTAAAAAGAAAAAAAATCATTCAAATTGACATTGAAGGAAGAAAAACGTATCCTCTGCAGATATTTGTTCCAGAAGGATAGGAATAGTCATCATTTGGTTTATTTTTAAATATAGCCTAATGGAGTGTGTATCTGAAGTGATCATTATTGGCCAGAAGAATCATAAAAGTACCTCAGCAGACTTTTCTGTTCCAGGGTAGTAGAAAGAGCCACTCTTTGCATTTATACATATCTTACATCATTCCATTCAGTGGATCTCCTTCCTGGATGGGTACCACATCAGATTACAAAATCAGAAAAACAGAAACTATTAATGCTTAAAGATAAAATGAATTCAGAACAATTAGACTTTTGACAGATTTTGAGTTTATGGAATAGAGGTGATGTCATAAAAGAAGGATATTGACACTTTCAATGTGTGGATGCTCCACTTAATAACTGTTTCATTCTGTACACTGAAGTATTTTGTTGTGACCAGCAGTTTGGGAATAGTTTCCCTCAATCTTAGCATGAACTCTATGACAACAATGTCTTCTTGCTTGAACTTGTCCATGTAATGTGTGATTGTAGGTATGCATTTCCATTTTTCTCTTCATCTACTTCGTGAAGTGTGATTGCATGGGTCTCAAATTTGATCAGCTTGGGAATGAAACCCTTCTTTTCAACAGATTTAAAGGTGATAATGTTGATTCTTCTTGTTCCACTGCCAGTTACAAGACTGTTTGTACCTCTTTTTTCTTGTACTGCGTCAGCCTTAGATGACCGGATGCTGTGGTGTCTAGAGTTCCTCAAGACATTTGTTCTAATGATAGGGTATGGGTGTACAGTAATATAAAATTTTGTATTGTTTGTATTCTTACAAACTGTTTCTGTATCACTGTCATGTAATGTGAGTGTAGCCAAGTTTCACAGCCTGCTAATAAGTCAAGTTCAAAATCTGCATAATATTGTTATGTCATGATCAAAAGTAAATCAGCAATATTTAACTATGAGGATCATGAAGTGGAGGAAGGAAGTACCAATTAAGTATAGAGAGGTGATGTATAAGATTTACTGCTGCCCAATACTGGCATGCAGTGAAGACCTGGATGCTGACAAAAAGACAGGAGAATAAACTCCCGGTCTGTGAAAGTAAATTTTAAGTATGATAGGAAAGACAAAGGGCAAAGTAAGAAATGAGAATTTCAGGAAGGAAATTGAAGTGGAAAAGCTTTTTTGACAGAATGGAGAGGGATAAACTTAGATGATTTGGACAGGTTAAGAGGATAGAAGGATGCTGAAGGGGGTGATGGAATCCCAGGTAGGTGGGAGGGCAAGAGGACCCAGACTAAGGTGTTTGGAAACAATCAAGAATATTGTATAACTCACTATATAAGTGCATACATTGCCATTGTATACTCTGAGTTATGTCTGTAATAATGCCCTAGTTATTTAAGTATATAATTTATATGTTGTATATTCCAATGTGTTGTCATACACTAAATAAGTAAGAATAGCATACTTAGAGTAACCTGTCTGAAGCACAGTTAAGAACAATGGTGGTTAATGGAGGAAGATGGTAAGGTGTCGTAAACATTCTAACCTGGCAGGAGCTGGACGAGGGAAATTGATGATGATGATGATGATGATGATGATTTAACTGTGCTTGGGTAATGTTCTGGCTCAGAGACTTGAGTATTTGTGTTCATCTTAATACAGTTCTATGTACAACACATCACACTTCCAACCTCCATAGAAACATGTAATAATGAATACATTCTTCCACTGGCATGAGGAAGGGCATCGTGCTATAAAACTGGGCCAGATGTGCTCCAAGTGTAAACCCCAATAAATAGACAAAGACCAAGAAGAAGAGGACTTAATTGGAGATAGAAATAATCATTCAGTTTTCAACTTATACCTAAGTAATCTGAAAGTTACTTAACCTATGTCTGGAAAATGCTAAGTGCCAATTGTAGAATTGTACATATAGGTACAAAAATCTGAATACTTGGTATATTTAAAGCTGAAGCAAGATTATTGTTGAGTTTACTTTGAAATTTATAGTGACAATGTTGAGAACTTTCATTGTACAGTAATTATCTGATTTTGTAATTTGTCCAAAATCTCTTGCATCCGACAGCCACGAGCATTGAAAGATGATAATTTTATCATACAGTGTCATTCATGTTCAATCACAATATGAAATTCATTAATTGAATGAATATCAAGTCTGAAATTGCTTGAATAAAAGCAATGCTTTTCAGTGTTGACTTGTTAAGTGAGAATGTGATTGTAGAGAGAAATGTATAAAATAACTAGCTGATGTGCCTGTGCTTCGCTACGGGATTCTACATAGTATACAGAATTCTAGGTCAGGTAGTGTACACCTTGTGAGCAAGATTGTATTATATTGCATAGCTCTTAACGTTACCCTAGGAATGCGACGGGTCACCAAACGTCTTTTCTCATATGAAGTCTAGGTTAGGAAATTTTCATTGTAATGGTAGGCCCGCTTGCCTACCAACAGTCACAATTAGGTTGGGGAGTTTTCATTATAATGGCAGACACACACACTACACCTGCTTTTTTACATCTTCAGAAAGATTGTCATAGTGGTTTTCCCAAGTGAAATGAACATAGGCCATTACAATGATGTCAGTAGGAATGGCGTGATTAAAAGCAATATGAAATAATCAAATGAAAAACCACGCATTTTCTCACTTTTAACAAACAGTACTACGCTGCCGATCTAACAGTCCAGAGCTGAAATGACCAAGCTGCAGACAGCCGTGATCCGTGAACACTCTCTGTCTATTCTCAGGGGAGGGGGTGTCGAATAGTGGAGAGTCCCAGGGCAAATCTATGATCTATGTCCTGTTACTGATCTGTTTCCCAGGAGTACCCGATGAATCGGAAAATCTCATTTCCTCCAAACCAGAGGAGAAAACCCCTCTTCATTGCTAATTTGGAATAAAATGAATGTAGAATTTAATAAAAGTGAAGAAGAAGACGCTTTCTTAAGAAACGGCTCTTTTCAGGGTTTAATTTTGAATTATTTAGTGAATTTTAGTGCTATAATTTGGAATAGGACTAAATTGTAATTCTAGACCAGGTCATACTACAATTGCTAAGTGAGCCTCTGCCAAATGTGCACACTGCTCATTCAAAACAGCGCGTCAGGGTAGGGATCGTATAGCTGGAATACTATGATGAACCAGTGTCTTACGTACCAGCTGTATCAATCAATCAATCAATCAATACTGATCTGCATTTAGGGCAGTCGTCCAGGTGGCAGATTCCCTATCTGTTGTTTTCCTAGCCTTTTCTTAAATGATTTCAATGACATTGGAAATTTATTGAACATCTCCCTTGGTATGTTATTCCAATCCCTAACTCCCCTTCCTGTAAATGAATATTTGCCCCAATTTGTCCTCTTGTATTCCAACTTTATCTTCATATTGTGATCTTACCTACTTTTAAAGACGCCACTCAAACTTATTTGTCTACTAATATCATTCCACGCCATTTCTCCGCTGACAGCTCGGAACATACCACTCGATACCAATATAATGGTCCGTTGTTGGACATTATAAATTTTCCAGCTAACTCATTCTTGGTTGCCTGCGTTTCACTCTCATGTGCTAAGTTGGTCTCATCAGTTGGTACTTAGCCCACCTACCAAGACGCAAGGCTAGTGCATACCATGGAGGCCACTGCATAGGCTAATTGAAGCCATCAGCAGTGCCAATGCACTATGAGAGACTAGGTCGCACTTCCAAAAATTGATGCCTGCCTGGCCATCAGATGTTCCCTATGGGAATCAACATCTATATCAACATACCACTCAGTCGAGCAGCTCATCTCCTTTCTCCCAGTTCTTCCCAGCCCAAACTTTGCAGCATTTTTGTAACGCTACTCTACAATGTATGAACCAGAGGAATGGCATGCTAAAGAAAAGAGTTTTCTAACTCCCCAGCTATTTCCCGCCAATATTCAGTCAGGCTGTTATACTCGGTATGCAACAGTAATCCCATCTATCGGAGTTCAGGGCAGCATAAGAGGCAAAGAACATCACACAAAACAATGGTCAGTGTAATGTTATTGTTGATCAATGTTATGCGCTTTTGATATTGCAGGTCTTCAAATTTAGTTTTCTTCCAACTCTGATTACTACTCTTATATAGTCGGGACAGTAAAACTGAATAAAACGTAAATGATCGGAAATTGTATTCTCTATAACTTTTGTTATGTAGTACTTGTCTATGGGACCAATAACATAGGTATTTAAAAATTAAATTTTAGGTGCCTACTCCTAAACTACCATTTCATCCAGGGTCAGTGAAATTATTTATAGCTTAGACTATAGTTTCTTCTTCCCCGACTCTATATACCGATTTTCATTAAATTCTGTTCACCCATTTTCTAGTGGCTCGGCGTTGATATGGACTTTGCAACAAAAATAAAAATTCATGAATATCTGTGTTATCATAGCCGACATAATGCACAAGACATAAATGATCGGAAATTTAATTCTATGTAACTTTAGTAATGTAGTATTTATTGATAGGACCACTAATAATGTAAATATTTGAGAACTGAATTTTATGCCTTCCCCTAAACTACCATTTCACTCAGTGTGAATAAAATGATTTATAGCCTAGATTGTAGTGGCTCATCCCACGACTTTAAATACCAATTTTCGTGAAATTCTCTTCAGCCGTTTTCTCGTGATGCGAGTACATACAGACAGACAGATAGATAGACAAATTTCGGAAAAGTAAAAAGTGCATTTTGTTATTACTGTGGACATGACTGACACAGAAATACCTTTTTTTTTCCTTAAATTCTGAGCGATATACAGACAAAACTCTTATTTTATATATATAAGACCTGAAACAAAATCTTTTTTTTTTAACAGATTGACCTTTTTCATCCAACCAAGTGGACATCTTCATATTCCTCAAATCACATTAAAAATAAAAATCGCATTGGAAATATATAAAAGTATACTTTATGTACAGACTAGTAGCTTGTTAGGGCAATATTCCCAATTTATTGAGAATGTTTTGACATTTCATTCAAGTGTGAAACTGATCTTTTAAGACTTGTTCTTCAATAAAATCATCACAGCAGTGTAGCTGTATCCTTATAACAGCTACCACAAAATGAACAGATTTAGGTGCTGCAACTAATTCAGGATGATACTTAAAATTCTTCATTCCTCACTGTTTCCTGGATCTCAAAACATAGATGTAGCACCAAAGCAAAGTTCAACATGGCAGGGAGTAGACCTCACTATATGAAATGAAATGTCGTATGGCTTTTAGTGCCGGGATATCCCAGGACGGGTTCGGCTCGCCAGGTCCAGGTCTTTCTATTTGACTCCGGTAGGCGACCTGCGCGTCTTGATGAGGATGAAATTATGACGAAGACAACACATACACCCAGCCCCCCGTGCCATTGGAATTAACCAATTAAGGTTAAAATCCCCGACCCGGCCTGGAATCAAACCCGGGACCCTCTGAACTGAAGGCCAGTACGCTGACCGTTCAGCCAACGAGTCGGACACCACACTATATGATGGCATTTCAAATAATGGGGATGGGTAAAACTTTCCCTATTCTGAAATTTAAACAGAAGTGTGTTCTAGACATCTTCAATGTTTTATTGTCTAGATTATTTTATGGTATGTCCCTCTTTATATTTTCTAATATACTTTGTTTCATCTTTTGTGCTTCTTCACTTGACTTGGGTACCTAATGACAGATTCAAGAATTCTTCTTACGTGTGCATGGTCAGTGGAGGGAAATGCAAAAGTTACAATTTAATTTACCAGCGTTTCTTCAGTAATTGAACACTAATTTACTTCAACAGGCAAACTAATCAACATAATAACTGAAAGCACTAAAATTTATTTTAAATCTTCCTTGATGTACAGTCTTGGTGTCTTAGAATTGTTTTCCACTTCATAGTGACACTATGCTCCAACAGACAGTTCCATATGCATTATTCCTAGATAACCTTTTTACAACTCATTCTTTACACACCATATTGCAGCATCTGCAGAGTTACGTCTGTAAAATATAATAAATAGAAAGAAAGCTGCTACTAGGCCCAATATGAGACAACTTTTTTTATGTTGTGAGACCAGAAAGAAGATGGGAGACATGCAAAGATTTTGTTAAAACTCCTGAGAATGTATAAGTGACTAGCATTTGTACCTGTAGTTCAAGTGGCAATCTCTAACGGAATACAGTATATATATTTTCACCATGAATTTATGCAAAGTTACATGGCTCTGTACACAAGTATAATATAAATGATATAATGATAAACTGTTGCTTTTCTCTGGAAGCATGTGGCAGTAATGTGAAGTACAATAAAGCTGAACAAAATTGCCACAGAATGAGGGAGATTTCCAAATTTATAACTAACAATGCTTTCATTCCCCACCCTGAAGGGGTGCGGCGGGCCACCTAGAGGATAACGCCCTCTCTCTGGCCAGGAGAGATGACGGGGTTGAGAAGAAGTGAGAGAAGAGGGTGATGGGTAAAAGGCGGTATGAATAAGTAAAGGAGATAAGAATAAAGGACTTGTCGGTTATCGAGTGCTGTGTTTACAAAGACAGATGGGCTATGTGCGAGGTGTGGAGGTTAAGAGTGGTGTACTTGGGTGGAGATGAAAGGTTAGAAGTTGAAGGGTAGCAGTGAGATTACAAAGGGAGGTAGTAAGGAGACAAAGGAGTTCGAATGTCGGGAGAGGTGTAGAGAAGAAACTTGTTGGGGGAAAGGGCGGACAGACTGGTTGACGAGGTTCGAAGGGAGGAGGGGCTGGCCGGGGGCGACGAGACGTGTTTGGAAGGGAATGGCGAAGTGGTAGAGGCGGTAAACGAGAGGGTTCCACTTTATATCGATGGTGGTAGATAGTTGCTCCGTTTTGAATTAAATGGTGTACGTTGTAGGCAGTTGGAAGATGTAGTCTGACCAGGTATGTAGGACCGGAGGCGTTCTAGACCCTGGACGCACGGCGGGCGGGGACGCCAGCTGCTTGAAGTTCTCGGAGTATTTCCCATGCTGAGATTGTAGGGTCGATGCCGCGAAGTACACAGCTAGGCATAGTTGTGGATGATAGTGGTAGCTGCATTGGCGATGATAGAGATTCAGTGGTTGCTGCGGCGTCGGCGTGTGGAGACGGTGGCGGTGGCAGTGCTGCGTGGGAATCCAAGACGTTCGTAGGGAGATGCTGGGGGATAGGTTGTGTGGGAAGTGAAGTAAGAGGGAGGGATGATATAATTACTGACGAAGGATGGCAGGTTGTTACAGTAGTGGGAGGAGTATGGGAAGGGGTAGAGACTGAAGTCGTAATGGTGGTAGTCGTGGGGGATGTGGGAAAAGGGGGCAGTGACTGTTGTTGCGGCGTCCCGGGTTGAGAATCAACTTCGGCAAGCAGGGTAGCAGGATCGGCATTGAAATGGGCGGTGATGTTCAGAGGAGTAGGCTCCACTTGGTAAAAGCGTTGGTAGATAGTAACGCTGGTGTCGAGGAGACGGGTCACATTGTCCACTCTGGGGAGATACAGAAGAACCGTTGATGACCGTAATCCAGTAGTGCCGTCCAACAGCCTGCAGGCATCGTAGATGGGAGTGCCGGTTGAGCGGAGTGTGTGATAGATGTCGGTATCGATGAGAGCTGGATCAACACCGCTGATAAGACAGGTGTGCATGGTGGTGTTGGGAAGGCTGACCTCCAACTAGGTGCCAGCCTATATGTTTGTCTTGTGGTCAACTGGGTAGCGAGTATAGATGAAGACAACCCGGCCGAGCAAAAGATTTGAAGGTGCTGCAACGGAGAGTATGCATTCGCTCCTGTGTGTTGGTGTAGTGTCTGCTTTTGTTGCGCTCCCCAAATTTATAGTACAGTACAGCTTTGTCCCTGTTTTTTGGTTGTATTTGTACTGGTAGTGCACTGAGTCTGAAAACTCATGAAACCAATTGATGATATATCCTTATTTGCTCTATTGAAAAAATTAAAATGACTGTTTTGTTCTCCCTGTAAAGCCACCTTGAAATGACCCTGAAGTGACATGCACAATGTGTCTCATGGGACTTGGACTAAAAATCTGATTTTTATAAATCTCCATTATTATCTGTCGCATGATAAATAGGTACATGTTTACTACAGCATATTAATCCCTTTTCTCTGGAAGCATGTGGCAGTAATGTGAAGTATGATAAAGCTGAACCAAACCAAAACAGAACGACAATTTCCAAATTTTTATAATTCCTTGTCCAAAGTTTTGCTAAATTGTCTCAGCTTCTCAGTTACATACTGTAGTTTCTCTGACCACTGGTATGGTGCTGCGACTGAAGACCCGTAAAACTCATTGTTGATGATGCCGTATCTCCCTTATCTGTTCTATTAGGAAAAAAAAAAAAAAAAAAGTAAAACGACTGTTTTGTTCTTTCTGTGAACTCACCTTGAAGTGACCCCTGAAGTGATAAGTGTCTAAAAATCCGATTTTGATAAATATCTTCATTATTATCCATTGTACGATAAATGTGTATTGCATAAATGATGAGGAAAGTCATTTTTACAATGTTTGTTTAGATTGTTAAAACATTTTATGGAACAGAGATTTAGAATAACCATTTTGATCTTCTTATGAACCCCATTTCCATGCAATGATCTTGATGCCATATGCAATGGATAACACAAAAATAATGGTTTTGATCTTCCTATAAACCCCTTCTCCATGTGATGATGATCTTGATGCTATATGCACCTGATGACACAATTCTATACAGTTAGATTCCAAATTCAGATTTTGGTCAGAATATGTCCAGCTGTTTTCCAGTTTTAGGAACATGGACAGACACATACCAAAGGTAAAAAAGTCTTCAGATGATCAATATTAGTTATGAAACAAATAATTATCAGTAGGTTTTGCAGAAATAATAAATGTACCCTTACAATTTTATTTGTAAATTTTTTAAACATGGGTCACAAGGTACTTCTCATAAGGCAAATAATATCTATGCAATCATTTCAGATATTAACAGCAAATATACTGTTACAGAATGTCACTAAGACATTCCCCCCTCCCCCCTCAGTGTTATCACAAAGGGAGTCCCAAATAAACTAAGACATCACCAAGCAAGTACTCAAAGGTTTGGATCCAGCCCTAACTTAAGTGGGTTTTTTGTCCCTTATTACCTTAATACAATTGACTGCACAATATTATTAGATGGCTGGCAGGGTAGGAAAAGTGGTGGTATAAAATTTCTAATCAGTAGATTGTGTGCCAAAAGCCTGGATTCAATTCCAAATATCTCTGCAGTGCTCATATGGAGTGAGGGCATATGCCGCTGTTGTTGGCGATTCGTCCGTTGGATGGGGACGTAAAGCTTTGAGCAAATCGATTGATGCTGTTCGACAGGAGTAGGCTATGTGCTGGCACTGCGTTTCACCCTCTTCCTTCCTACTATCATAGATCACGTTAACTCCTCTGATGAAGTTGGTGTGTGGAGGGCATTTGGTCATAAAAGCTACGATGTTTCATCTCGCTTTTTTACCCGACCCCATAGAGAAACAGGTCAAAGGTTGGACATACATTTTACTCGGTTAAGAATGGTTTCTATAAATTTCGAAATGTATTTATTATGGTCAGTAGATTCTTTTTTTAAAATGGATAATATGCATGTCTTTGACCTATGCTGTCTGTGGTAAAATTACATTGTTTCAGATCTGATCCTCATTACTAGCATCCAAAATCAGAGTGTATGTGCAGGGAAGTAGTCTGTTTCTTTCATCTTTTCAGTCTGTTACAGCACTGGCACCTTAACCAAATATCCTCAAGAGACTAGGATACTCTGTACCAATCTGCTCTTGTAAATCATTTGTAGAAGTGGAAATCCAGTCCAGGGTTTCTCAGTTTGTAGCCTATTACCGTAACAATTAAATGGGGAGGCTAAACTATTTAAAATGGTAAATTAGATTTATTTCACACTGCAAGTTTCTTGAAATATATGTATGTGATCTTGAAAACTGTTCGTAATGCTTTAATTCTTCTTCTTCTTCTTCCTCTTCTTCGTCATCATTTAGGCCTTTTTCTTCCTCTTAGCCCAGTATTCCTTCATTCTAGCACTATGGATGTCTTTTCTTTCTTGAGTCCATTTCACTCCTACTCTGGGACACAGTGATGTAGTTGTTAGTGACTGGAGAGAGTCAGATGTCTTGACTAACTTTCTGAATTTTAATATAGGGATAATTACTTTATATATGTGCATGTCTACATACACAGTAGAACTTGATTAATTAGAATGTTTAATTGAAATTCATGAGTAATTAACTTTTCTTGTGCTCTAACATTGTTAAAAATTCATGTTTAATTCAATATTTTATTGTTAAATTCGAAGTAAGAATACCATATTAGGACTCTCCTATGTTCAAAAAAATGATGTTTAAGGATGGTGGAATGCTGCCTGGGTTGAAGAGAATAATGTAAAATCATGCTGGTGCTGGAAAAGGAACTAGTGCAAAGCTAAGGAAAGGTACAAACTCTTGAATGTCTGAAGATATGTTCTTTGAATAGTCTTCTAGGCAACAAACAATGAGTTTCGGTACCTGAGAAAATCCACCTTCTATACCTAAACCCAGAACTCCTCATGGAGTTGACTGACAACTGTCAGCAGATGAAATGACACATTCCACTTGCTACCGAAGACTTGGAAGGCAGAGTCTGGAGATACTTGGTAAAATATCCATCATTAATTGCAAATGGATTAAACAACAATGGTGGCTTTTTAATTATAAAATTCTGTGTACAGTTTTATGGTCTGTTGTTGTTTTATCATATTCTATTCTCTTTGCAACTCAAGGAATCATTGTATAAGTAGGAAACGTTTTGAATTTGAGGTTCAGGTAAGTACGATGTGCAATATTCTTTCATTCAAATTCGGAGTTGATTAGATTTCTTTTTCTCCTGAACCCTTCAGGTTTGAATTAATAGAGTTCTACTGAGTATATTACAGCTGTCATCAACATTTCTCAGAACCCATTTTAGTGGCACAGAGAGGACAAGCAGCGTTTAAGTGTGATTAATTCTACTCTACTTCAAAATCATGTGGGAGCTCCTGTTAGAGTAGATTAGCAAGCATAATTCTGTCTTCTCTTGTCCATTGAGTCTCTAAAGTATCTAAAGGAAAATCCTCTTGCCAGTTCAAATAAAGCTGGAATAACTGATTCACATCAGATTTCAACTGGAACTTACACGATTCCTGAAGAGTTTGAATGTAAACTAGCATAATGTGATAAGAATTCAGAAGGGATGGTATCTGTAATTCTTTTGTATGATATATGTTATACACACTAGATTTTTACCTAATATTCTGAATGTAGTACAGTTGTTCAGAAATATTTCTAATATTTATTAGAAGTAAGACAGTAACAAATAGAAAATCCACTTTATAATTTCCTTTGTTATTAATATTTACACTGTATTGAACTAAATGATAAACACATCAGGGTAAATTTTGGCTGGAAGGCATGGTATATGGTAAACTTATGTGATTCCTGAGGAGTTTGAATGTGTACTAGCATATGTGATAAGAATTCAGAAGGGATGGTATCTGTGATTCTTTTGTATGATACATGTTATACACACTAGATTTTTACCTAATATTCTGAATGTGGTACAGTTGTTTGGAAATATTTCTTCTATTTATTAGATGTAAGAAAGTAACAAATAGAAAAGACACTCTAATTTCCTTTGTTATTTTGTTCTTTTCAGATGACAACTGAATATTCTGAGTTAGAAAGAAATTTGTATTGTGTAGAAAATGATGCAGATGAGGATGAGTATTAGAATCTCTAATTCAAACATTGTTCCATATATTAAATTAGCCTTTCAGGATTTTAGGTTAATTTAATTGACAGCTACTCTTTGGACAACACCACATCCATACTTTGCATGTTTACCTCTAAAATGCTGATATTTAAGGCATGAGTGGTTCTGCAGTGTGTTGATAAGTTTCTGTATGATGTGTTATTTCAAATGAAGGCAGCTGCCTGTACTGTAATGTGATAAAAGCCATATCAAAGAAACAGTCCAATAATTGTAATTACTCTTTGCTTTATTGGAGCACAGCTATCTAGGTGGAAATGTGTTCGTGTCAAGTGCGACAAAAGTTTGTGCTGCGTACTTCACAAATAATATTTTTTTAAATATAACTGTATTTATTTTGTTTATTGCTGTTTATAATAGAAACAGTACTGTTGTTTTAAGTTAATGTACAACTCCTGTTTATTACAGGTTTTTATGACACAAAATTATATTTCAGTTAATAAATGGGAAAATTTATTGCAAATATGTGGGGTTATATTTTTCATTTCCAACACCTTCAAGTAACGTTACAAGGTGGAGAACTTATTTTGGTGGCATGGATCAGTGGGAAACAATGAGCAATAGAGATTCTTAAAATAAAAAATAAAAAAAGTACGGTAGTTATCTTCCAGTTTTACAAGACTTGTAGTAATCTTCCAGTTTCACTAGACTTTAAATGTTATCATAAACTATGCGACCTACAGTATTATATTGAATCCAAGCTATAACTTAATTTTCCATCTGGAAAATCTTGCGTGCATTGACTGAAACTGAACCACTTTCACGTTCGTATACCCTCCTGATATTCGTAATAGCAAGACTTCAGACACATTTGTATCAATCATTGTTATCCAGCTCCAACCACTTGAATTTCTCGTGCACTTCCATAACTTGATCGACTATGATTGGTACTTGCGTGGAATGTTGGACGAGAAACCAAGTGATTACCTAATTCCCATGGTATTTTTCATGGACAATATAGATAGTCTGTGCACATATGAGACAGAACGATGTTCTGCATCTGTCATTATGAGATGTGCTCAGTATGGACTGTGTTTCTGTTATATCCACTCTGTTGTCAAGCTCCATATGTGTTGTAACTTGGGATGACTCCACTACCTTTCATCACTACAGCCACCAGCTGTGCATTTCTTATGCTATTGTTTTCGTCTTGTTTCTCAGGACCCTTTCTAAAAAGGACCCACAATTTCTATCACATACACACATCTCATTACGGTTCACTTGAGCCTAGTGTCATTGTCCGGCACCAATGTCATTTAAAGATACTTTCCTTGTCAATGATTTTACATGGTACTGAATATTCTGGGTATCATTTAACAACACTTTTATGTATTGGAAAAGAGAAAGCAAGTGTTAATCCCATTGGGATCCTTTTCTACTTTTGTGTTTGTTCGTAAATTTTTACCACCTCTACTTATCTTATCTTTTCTTTTCCTGTCCTTATTCATCTTTCTTCTGAACCTACACTTCCTGCATTAAGATTGAGGATCTGTTAAGGATCTGTTGATGCCCACCCTGCTGATAAAGCTGGGAAGCAGAAACGAGCTCATCGGGGGCTGAGAGGAAACTGAGGTAGAAGAGCTGGGATTCATGAGGAGAGAGCCTCTCTATTTGTAGATCGCAGTGTATAAAGATGTGGAGATTGTCTTTGTCCTTTTGTTTTTTCATGTTTGTCCTCATCTCTTCTTCCTGTTGTTCCATCTTCCAACACTGACCTGCCATTATGTTTGATCTGTTTGGTGTTCCTTTTCTTGTTCCTCCTATCTATCCTTACATGATATGTAATTTTGGACTATCCTCTTCAGCTACATCATCCTGAGTTTCCACTAATTCACTTTGTTTACCCCCTGTGGATGGGGGATGCAGATGAAGAATAGAGACATTGTTCCCCCTGCCTGCGTAAGAGGTGACTAAAAGGGGCAACCAAGGGATGATGGAGTTAGAACCATGAGACTACTTATGATTAGTACCATAACGTGAGGAACACCGTGGGTCGACGTTATTTGCAATTAGTACCACCCTGTTAGGAACACAATGGGTCTACGTTACTTAGGAGCAGTACCATTATGTGAGGAACACCACGGGTCTGGGCATGCATGTGATCAGTACCATCGTGTGCATCCTGCCATGATGGGGAAGCAGGTGCTCAGCTGCAAAGACTAGCGTCTAGCGGGAACAGGTGCAGAGCACTGCACTCTAATAGGCTGGTTTCACTGTGTTCAAAATGGGTCTACGTTACCTGTGAGTAGTACCATTATGTGAGGAACACAATGGGTCTGTGTTGTCTGTGGATAGTACCATAATGTGTGATACACCATGGGTGTACATTGCCTATGATTAGTACAACTATGTGAGCAACACCATGGATATTTGTAGCCTGTGATAAGGACCACTATGAGAGGAACACCAACAGATCTAGCCAATGCCCGTGACTAGTCCTTCTATATGAGGAATACCATGGGACTGCGCTGCTTGTGAGTCGTGCCATTATGCGTGACATACCATGGGTCTATGTTACCTGTGATTAGTACCACCCTGTGAGGAACACCATGAGCCTACATTACCTGTGATTAGTACCACTATAGGAGGAACACCATGGTTCTGCTTTAACAGTGGTTAGTATAGCTGAGACGGGCATTCAAACAGTTCGGCAAACGTTTGATCTCCCTGGCCACTCGCCTAGCAGGGGGTGATTTATGACGGTAGTGGGCTTTAAACCGGAAGTTCGCATTCCACTTCAGAAATCCTTACAGCTCTGTTGCCAGTACACCTCTTGTTAAATAGACGTCAGTCTCTTTTTTCAGCTCAGACAATTCACACTTGCTTTGTTCGCTGTTTGAAAGTTTTGGATTATTTCTTTGCTTCATTAATTAATATTCGTGAAGTGTGTTGCTTTTCACTTCGCTTCATGCAGTAATGTGGAGGCCGTGGGAATCACACCTGGAAATTATCGCATCAGAAAATCCTGAATTAAATCTGCCAGTGCACGCAAACGATCCTCAACCGAACACCAGTAGCAGTGATATTCGACCGAGTAGAACTGGTTCTGTGTCCGCGAGTGATACTCAGCCGGGTAGCAGTGGATCCGTGCCCACGATTGATATTCAGCCGAGCAGCAGTGGTTCTGCGCCCGCAAGTGATACTCAGCCGGGTAGTAGTCGTTCCGCGGAGAAAAGAAAGGCGACTAAAACTTTAAGTAAGCAAAGTCAATGGCTGGTATGTAACGCATATGAATACGTTATGAAGAACAATGTTCGCAAGGGTTATATTTCTGAGACAGCTAAAATATTGAAACTTAACAGGAAAACTGTAAGTAAAATAGTAAAGAGGGGACCTACAATTCCAAAAAAGTGTGGTAATAATAGGGTTATCTTTAATAAAATTGATGATTTTTGCTGTAACTTGGTGAGACGCGAGGTATATACATTCTTTACTAAAGGTAAGTCAGCAACCGTACAGGAACTGTTAAAACATTTGAAAAAAGGTGTGTGGCTTTCCTTATGAAAAAACTACTCTACGACAGCTGTTGATAAAACTTGGGTTTTGTTTCCATATTCTGAGGAAAAAACAGATTGTAATGGAATCTGTTAGAATAGTAGCTTGGCAATATAAATTCATAGACCGTCTCCGGAAGTTGCGTTCCGTGGGGTGCAGAGTTGTCTATCTAGATGAAACTTGGTAAGATACTCATGATATTGTGAAGAAAGGGTGGGAATGGAACCTGTAATTGCATACTGAAAGCACCAACATTGCGATGCAAGCATATTATGGTATTGCATGCTGGAGGCAGTGAGGGCTGGGTTGAGCATTGCCTTTATTTATCGGCCAAAAACGTTGGAGACTGCAAAGCTGATAGCCATGACGAAATGACAGCTCAAGTTTTTGAGAACTGGTTTAGGTCTCATCTTCTAGAGAACCTACCACGTGACCGAAAATGTGTAATCGTGATTGACAGCGCAAGATATCATTTGGGGGCAGCTGATTAGGTTTCCTTCCATGAACACTAATATTAAGGAGATTATTAAATTTATGGAGTACAATAACATTCCTGTGCCAAAACTTGTACCCATCAAGGCAGTTACATTGCAGGAAATCAAATCGACCAATATCAGTAAAAGGTGCGCTGTAGAGGAGATTGCAGCCTCATGTGAACATGAAGTTTTGTGACTCCATATCACTGTATTTTAAACCCCACAGAAATGATCTGGTCTCAGCTGAAGGCATATGTTAGGAAAAATAATGTTACGCCAACTTTGAGTGCTAGTGTGTGTCAACTTCTGCGTGAAGGAGCTGGAACGATCGGTCCTGAGAGGTGGTCTGCTTGTGTTCGAAGCACCATTAAGGCAGAAGAGAAGAACATGAAACACGACACGGATAGCAACCAAGAGAGATTTGTAATTCACTTTGCAGACAATGACGAGGACGACGAATAGAGGTAAGGTAAATACTGCGTTTGTTTTAAAAGTAGCTCAGTTTGCTGGCTATTTTTTGTCCGAACTATATACTCCGATATTATTTATTACTATTATTATTATTATTATTATTATTATTGTTATTATTATTATTATTATTATTATTATTTTTCTTTCTTAATCTGCTTATCCTCCAGGGTTGGTTTTCCCCTCTGACTCAGCGAGGGATCCCACCTCTACCACCTCAAGGGCAGTGTCCTGGAGCGTGAGACATTGGGTTGGGGGATACAACTGGGGAGAATGACCAGTACCTTGCCCAGGCAGCCTCACCTGCTATGCTGAACAGGGGCGTTAGTGGGGGATGGGAAGATCAGAAGGGATAGGCAAGGAAGAGGGAAGGAAGCGGCCGTGGCCTTAAGTTAGGTACCATCCCGGCATTTGCCTGGAGGAGAAGAGGGAAAACACTGAAAACCACTTCCAGGATGGCTGAGGTGGGAATCGAACCCACCTCTACTCAGTTCACCTCCCGAGGCTGAGTGGACCCCGTACCACTTTTCAAATTTCGTGGCAGAGCCGGGAATTAAACCCGGGCCTCCGGGGTGGCAGCTAATCACACTAACACCACTACACCACAAAGGCAGACAATTATTATTATTATTATTATTATTATTATTATTATTATTATTATTATTATTATTATTATTATTATTATTATTATCCCAGTCCCTAGTTCGTGATTTTACTTTTCCTTTGCCAGGCGAGTTGGCCGTGCGGTTAGGGGCGCGTAGCTGTGAGCTTGCATTGGGGAGATAATGGGTTCAAGCCCCACTGTCAGCAGCTCTGAAGATGGTTCACCATGGTTTCCCATTTTCACACCAGGCAAATGCTGGGGAAGTACCTTAATTAAGGCCACAGGCACTTCCTTCCCACTCCTAGACCTTTCTAGCCCATCGTCGCCATAACAACTATCTTTGTCGGTGCAACATAAAACAAAGTGTAAAAAATAGTTGCACTTTTCCTTTCTTTACTGAAAGTGAGACACTGATATTAGCAGCTTAAAATTAATATTTTAATAGGCCTACTTTGGTATCAATTTAAGTTTAGTCTTTGTCAAGTTTATTTGCCAATTCCTTCTTCCTGTTTTTTCTTTCTTTCTTTCTTTCTTTCTTTCTTTCTTTCTTTCTTTCTTTCAACATCTGCGACCACCGCATGGGTTAAGCATGAAACAAATTATTCTGCGATGTTGGTTTGTGCTGTGGTTCATGATCAGGTTTTTATATTTATATTTTGAGTTAAGAATAAATTAAATGTTAACATGTTTAAATAATCGACTCAAAATATGACAACCTTGTTTTTGACAGCACTCACTTGCCTTTTAAACGACACACGCCCCTTGTGTCCAGAGGAAAGGAGCCGACTGTCAACCTTCATTATCACTAGGGCGGGCAGACTGACAACCCTCATTATTACCAGGGTGGGCCAAGTTTTGAGATCAGAAGATACTGCATGGGTATGCATTGAGCATCAGGATTATACTATTATGAGGAGCTGGTGACCTGAATTTTGGACCTCTTTGGAATACTAGCATTATCCCAGAAAGTAAGGCATTGTGAATTGGATCCACTGATTGTTTTGGATTCATGGTCATTTTTCATCATCATTCTTTTTAGATCCAGTCAGCAGATACATTTTGAAGTTTTAATTATTGTTTCATTTCGTTGGCACTTCATACCATCAGCGGCCAATTACCTAGCTGTTAGGCTCTTTAAACAACGAACATCATCATCAGTTTTAGTTTGCATCACACAACTGAATGACCAGAACCTGAAGATAAATGATGTCTTTTTAAATGATGCCAAATTCTGCTTTATGTTGGATAAGTTCTTTAAGCTCCTCTGCGAACCATGTGACCTTGCCGCGGTGAGGAGGCTTGCGTGTCCCAATGATGCAGATAGCCGAGCCGCAGGTGCAACCATATCGGATGGGTATCTGTTGAGAGACCAGACTAACGAATGGTTCATCGAAAGGGGGGTAGCAGCCTTTCGGTAGTTGCAAGGGCGGCAGTCTAGATGATTGACTGATTCGGCCTTGTAATAATACTCAACATGGCTTAGCTGTGTTGATACTGCTACACGGCTGAAAGCAATGGGAAACTACAGCCGTAACTACCTCCCGGGGACATGCAGCTCTCTCTGTATGAATGATGTACTGATGATGGCTTCCTCCCGGGTAAAATATTCAGGAGGTAAACTAGTCCCCCATTCGGATCTCCGGGTGGGGACTACACGAGAGGGGGCGATCATCAGGAAGATGGATACTGACATTCTGCGAGTCGGAGCGTGGTATGTTAGAAGTTTGAATCGTTGTGGTAGGTTAGAGAATCTGAAAAGGGAGATGAATAGGCTAAAGTTAGATGTAGTTGGTATAAGTGAAGTACGTTGGCAGGAAGAACAGGATTTTTGGTCAGGCGACTACCGAATTATCAACACGAAATCAAACAGGGGAAATGCAGGAGTTGGTTTAATAATGAATAAGAAAATAGGGCAGCGGATAAGCTACTACGAGCAGCATAGTGAAAGAATTATTGTCGTCAAGATAGACACCAAACCAATGCCCACCACAATACTGCAGGTCTATATGCCTACTAGTTCAGCGGATGATGAAGAAATTGAAAGAATATATGAGGAGATAGAAGATTTAATACAATACGTAAAAGTGACGAGAATCTAATTGTGATGGGAGACTGGAATGCAGTGGTAGGCCAAGGAAGAGAAGGTAGTACAGTAGGAGAATTTGGATTGGGACAAAGGAACGAAAGAGGAAGTCGACTGGTTGAATTCTGCACTGATCATAATTTAGTCCTTGCCAATACTTGGTTCAAACACCACAAACGACGGCTGTATACATGGACGACACCTGGAGACACTGGAAGGTATCAAATAGACTTCATTATGATCAGGCAGAGATTCAGAAACCAGGTGTTGGATTGCAAAACTTTCCCAGGAGCAGACGTGGACTCTGACCACAACTTGTTGGTCATGAAATGCCATCTGAAGTTGAAGAAATTGAAGAAAGGAAAGAATGCAAAAAGATGGGATCTAGACAAGTTGAAAGAAAAGAGTGTGAGGGATTGTTTCAAGGAACATGTTGCACAAGGACTAAATGAAAAGGCTGAAGGGAACACAATAGAGGAAGAGTGGAGAGTCATGAAAGGTGAAGTCAGTAGGGCTGCTGAAGAAATGTTAGGAAGGAAGAAAAGATCAACTAAGAATCAGTGGATAACTCAGGAGATACTAGACCTGATTGATGAACGACGAAAATACAAGAATTCTAGAAATGAAGAGGGCAGAAAAGAATACAGGCGATTAAAGAATCAAGTGGATAGAAAGTGCAAGGTAGCTAAAGAAGAATGGCTGAAAGAGAAGTGCAAGGATGTCGAAGGCTGTACGGTCCTGGGAAAGGTAGATGCTGCATACAGGAAAATCAAGGAAACCTTTGGAGAAAGGAAATCTAGGTGCATGAATATTAAGAGTTCAGATGGAAAGCCACTTCTAGGGAAAGAAGACAAAGCAGAAAGATGGCAGGAGCATATCCAACAGTTGTATCAAGGTAACGATGTAGATAATTTGGTTCTGGAACATGAAGAGGCTGTTGATGCTGATGAAATGGGAGACCCAATTTTGAGGTCAGAGTTTGACAGAGCTGTGAGTGACCTAAATAGGAACAAGGCACCTGGAATTGATGATATTCCCTCTGAATTACTCACTGCCTTAGGAGAAACCAGCATGATAAGGTTATTTCATTTAGTGTGCAGGATGTATGAGACAGGAGAAGTCCCATCCGATTTTCGGCAGAATGTTGTCATATCTATTCCCAAGAAAGCCGGTGCTGACAGGTGTGAAAACTACCGCACCATTAGTTTAGTATCTCATGCCTGCAAAATTTTAACACGTATTATTTACAGAAGAATGGAGAAACAGGTTGAAGCTGAGTTGGGAGAAGATCAATTTGGCTTCAGAAGAAATGTAGGAACACGTGAAGCAATCTTGACTTTACGTTTGATCTTAGAGGATCGAATCAAGAAGGACAAGCCCACGTACATGGCATTCGTAGATCTAGAAAAGGCATTCGATAATGTTGATTGGAACAAGCTATTTATGATTCTGAAGATGATAGGGATCAGATACCGAGAACGAAGAATTATCTACAACTTGTATAAAAATCAGTGTGCAGTGATAAGAATCGAGGGCTTTGAAAAAGAAGCAGCAATCCAGAAAGGAGTGAGGCAAGGCTGCAGTTTGTCCCCTCTCCTTTTCAATGTTTACATAGAACAGGCAGTAAAAGAAATCAAAGAGAAATTTGGAAAGGGAATCACAGTCCAAGGGGAGGAAATCAAAACCTTGAGATTTGCCGATGATATTGTCATTCTGTCTGTGACTGCAGAAGATCTCGAGAAGTTGCTGAATGGTATGGATGAAGTCTTGGGTAAGGAGTACAAGATGAAAATAAATAAGTCCAAAACAAAAGTAATGGAGTGCAGTCGAACGAAGGCAGGTGATGTAGGAAATATTAGATTAGGAAACGAAGTCTTACAGGAAGTAGATGAATATTGTTACTTGGATAGTAAAATAACTAACGATGGCAGAAGTAAGGAGGACATAAAATGCAGACTAGCACAAGCAAGGAAGAGCTTTCTTAAGAAAAGAAATTTGCTCACTTCAAACATTGATATCGGAATTAGAAAGGTGTTTTTGAAGACTTTCGTGTGGAGCGTGGCGTTGTATGGAAGTGAAACATGGACGGTAACTAGCTCAGAAAGAAAGAGAATAGAAGCTTTTGAAATGTGGTGTTACAGAAGAATGCTGAAGGTGAGATGGATAGATCGAATCACGAATGAAGAGATACTGAATCGAATCGGTGAGAGGAGATCGATTTGGCTAAATTTGATGAGAAGAAGAGATAGAATGATAGGACACATCTTAAGACACCCAGGACTTGTTCAGTTGGTTTTTGAAGGAAGTGTAGGTGGTAAGAACGGTAGGGGTAGACCAAGGTACGAATATGACAAACAGATTAGAGCAGATGTAGGATGTAATAGTTACGTAGAAATGAAAAGGTTAGCACATGATAGGGTGGCGTGGAGGGCTGCATCAAACCAGTCTATGGACTGATGACTCAACACACACAAGTTCTTTAAAGACATGGAATCTCAAAATAGTTTTTGTACATTTAGTTAGAAGGTGAATCACTTGTATTGAAGTTATCGAATATCATCCAAATTTCACTTTGGTTTGTGCGGTAGTAGAGTGAGGCATTAAGACAAACTTCCCAACATGTAAAGATGGGCTTGGGAGGAAGGAATAGTTATGGAGCCTCTTTCTTAAACTTCTGCGCATCAAGCGGAGTTGTAACAAAAATCTTCCTTCAGTTGGCAATTTATTTCATTTCCTCACTGGAATTCCCACAAACATCCTTGGTCACTCGGTACAGGGTATGTGGAAGACACGTAACATGTAACATTTTATAGTACGTCATTTGAAGTCCTTTGCTACCTTAATCATGTAGAGAGCTGCTTTGGTTAAGAAAGGAAGCACATTTTCTCATCATACTTGATCTGGCCACAGGAAATTCATGAATTGTCAGAAACAACAGTGACTGAGGAGTTATTCACTCTTTACAATACCTCACATGCCAGCAGGAATATATCTCTAAGTTGTTCATCTTTAAAGAGTACCTATATTTATTGTGTTCACTAATACCTACCGTCTATATCAGTGGTCTCCTTTATAAAGATCCATATTTTGCTGTGCCAACATTATTTCTTATATTTTTTATTTTTATTGTATCATTGTAGCAGGAAGTGAGAGAATTTTTTCTTAATGTGAACTCGGTAGGAATAGAATGAGTTGTGTACCTTTCCAAGAACATTCGGAAGGTAGGATTATTTACTTTATGTAGAGGAATGTTTGAGGAAACCATCATTTAACAAAAATCTATATATATATAAAATAGCTTGTCCTGACTGACTGACTGATTCATCATCGCCGAGCCAAAACTACTGGACATAAAGAAATGAAATTTTGCGGATATATTCATATTAAGATGTAGGTGCTCGCTAAGAGAGGATTTTTGGATATTCCGTCGCTAAGGGGGTGAAAAGGGGGGTAAAATTTTAAAATGACTGTATTTATATCTTAAAACTTTAAAAGTTTAGAGATGTGAAAATTGGTATTTAGAATCTTCTTTAAAAATAAGGAAATACGTATTTTTTTGTTTTCAGACAATCCTAATAGGAGGGGTGAAAAAGGGTAAAAAAGGGGTTGAATGCCTAATCAGGATACCGGTGCTTATATCTCAGAAACTGAAGACATTACAGACCTGAAAATTGGTACTTTTGATCTCTTTTAAAAATGAAGAAACACGTATTTTTTTGTTTTTGGAAAATCCAATCAATGGGGGGGGGGGGGAAGGGGTGATTTTTTTAAATGAGTGTATCTATATCTCAAAACTTTTAAAGTGTATGGGTATAAAAATTGGTATTTAGAATCTCCTTTAAAAATAAAGAAACACGTATTCTTTTGTTTTCGGAAAATCCCAATAGGAAGGGTGTAAAAGGGTGAATAATGGGTTGAATGCCTTTAATGAGGCTACTTATATTTCAGAACCTGAAGATATTACAGACCTGAAAATTGGCATTTGGGATCTACTTTAAAAGTAAAGAAACACACTATTTTTTCGTTTTTGGAAAATTCAAATATTGGAGGGTGAAAAGGGGGCTGTGATTTTTTTTAAATGAATGTGTCTACATCTTAAAACTTTAAAATTTACAGATGTAAAAATTGGTAGTTAGAATCTCCTCTAAAAATAAAGGAACATGTAATTTTTTGTTTCCTGTAAATCCCAATAGGAGGGGTGTAAAAGGGTGAAAAATGGAAAAGTGGGTTGAATGCCCTTAATGAGGATACTTATATTTCAGAACCTGAAGATATTACAGAACTGAAAATTTGTATATGGGACCTCCTTTAAAAATAAAGAAACATTTATTTTTTAGTTTTTGGAAAATCCAATTAATGGCGGTTAAACAGGAGCGACAAATTGGGGTGAATTTTTTGGAAGGCTATATCTACAGAATATCTTGGAAACGTAAAATGTTACAGACGTAAAAAGTGGGTGTTTGGAATCTCCTGTAAATGTAAAGAAACATAGGTGATTTGTTTTTGGAAACCCCACTTAAGGGGAACTCAAAAGGGGTGAAATTTTAAAATGAGAATTTTTACAGTATATCTAAAAAAACTTAACATGTTACAGAAGTGAAAAATGGTATTTTTTATCTCTATTAAACATAACGAATCGTGTATTTTTAGTTTTCGGAAATACCACTTGGGTGGTGGGGGGTGGGTAAAAGTGACTGAAAATGATGTTGAATTCTTTTAATTAGGCTACTGATATCTCAAAAATGAAGATGTTACAGACGTGAAATTTGATATTTGCAATCTGCATTAAAAGTAAAGAAAGACGTATTCTCGGAAAATCCAATGAAGGGGGGGGGGGTGTAAAAGAATTGAAAATTTAATTGACTTAATTGTATGAGAATGCATACACCTAATAAAAACTAAAGTTGTTACAGACGTGAAAATTCGTATTTAGATCTCCTTTAAAAACAAAGAAAAACGCGTTTTGGTGGGGAAACCATCTTGGAGGGTGGGAGTGTAAATGAGTTGAATTCCTTTCATGGGGACACATAAATCAAAAACTGAAGAAGTTAGAGTCATGATAATTGGTATTTAGAAGATCTTTTACTATTAAAGAAACAAGTATTTTTTGCGGGAAAATTCACTTAGGGGGGGGGGGGAGAGTAGTGTGAAATGAAGTGAAAAAAGTAAATTATTTTTATGGGGATACTTATATCTCAAAACTGAAGGCAATAGACGTGAACATTGGTGTTTGGAATCTCCTTTAAACCTAAAGAATCAAGCCTTCTTTTAATTTTTTTTTGGGGGGGGGGGGGGGCGGGGATGGCGGTAAATAAACTTAACGGCGGTGGGGTATAGAAGGAGGTGAGACCAATTGATTTTACTGTTCTTAATGTACTTATAAGTATCCTCCGTTGCTCAGGCGGCAGCGCGCCGGCCTCTCACAGCTGGGTTCCGTGGTTCAAATCCCCGTCACTCCATGTGACATTCGTGCTGGAAAAAACGGAGGCGGGACGGGTTTTTCTCCCGATACTCCGGTTTTCCCTGTCATCAGCCATTCCAGCAACACATAATAGTAATAATAATAATAATAATAATAATAATAATAATAATAATGTTCCGGACCGTCGTCAAATGTGCGGACCGCGCTGGAAACGGCTCCTGGATGGGTAATAACTAAGAATGCAGTACGGCCGCGGGTTCAGTGCCGCCAAAACACCCAATATGACACCAAGCCGGATCTCCTGAAGGATTTTATACATATTAAAATGATTATAGGAAAAGATGGCAAAGATTTACGGACCCAACTGACCGGGAGGAATACCTGAGCCTAGCCCGGGAAGTACGAAATCGATTGCTGGAAAGGAAGATTGAAAAATGGGAGGAAACGTGCCGGAATCTAATAGAAAACGAGTCAGATCGGGAATTTTGGTGGATTCTCGCAGAAAACGAGTCAGATCGCGAATTTCGGCGGATTATATATCTAAAACAATAAGCATTAAATTATAAATTTCAGTATAATACCGTAGCGAAGCACGGGTATCTTGCTAGTATATATATAAAGTAACTTGTCCTGACTGACTGACTGATTCATCATCGCCGAGCCAAAACTACTGGACATAAAGAAATGAAATTTTGGGGATATATTTATATTAAGGTGTAGGTGCTCGCTAAGAGAGGATTTTAGGATATTCCTTCGCTAAAGGGGTGAAAAGGGGAGTAAAATTTTTAAATGAGTGTATCTATATCTCAAAACTTTAAAAGTTTACAGATGTAAAAATTGGTATTTAGAATCTTCTTTAAAAACAAGGCAACACATATTTTTTTGTTTTCAGAAAATCCCAATAGGAGGGGTGAAAAAGGGTGAAAATGGGGAAAAATGGGTTGAATGCCTTTAATCAGGATACCGGTACTTATATCTCAAAAACTGAAGGTATTACAGACCTGAAAATTGGTACTTTTGATCTCTTTTAAAAATAAAGAAACGCGTATTTTTTTGTTTTTGGAAAATCCAATTAATGGGAGGGTTAAATGGGGGTGAATTTTTAAAATGAGTGAATCTATATCTCCAAACTTTTAAAGTTTGCAGATGTAAAAATTGGTATTTAGAATCTTCATTAAAAATAAAGAAACACGTATTTTTTTGTTTTCGGAAAATCGCAATAGGAGGAGTGTACAGGGGTGAAAAAGGGGTTGAATACCTTTAATGAGGCTACTTATATCTCAGAAACTGAAGATATTACAGACCTGAAAATTGGTGTTTGGGATCTCCTTTAAAAATAAAGAAACACGTATTTTTTTGTTTCTGGAAAATCCAATTAAGGGGGGTGAAAAGGGGGTAAAATTTTAAAATGAGTGTATCTATATCTCAAAACTTTTAAAGGTTATAGATGTGAAAATTGGTATTTAGAATCTCCTTTAAAAATAAAGAAACACGTATATCGTATATTTTGTTTTTGGAAAATCCTAATAGGAAGGGTGGAAAAGTTTGAAAAATGGGTCCAATGCCTTTCATGAGTCTACTTATATTTCAGAACCTGAAGATATTACAGACCTGAAAATTGGTGTTTGCGATCTCCTTTAAAAATAAAGAAACACGTATTTTTTTGTTTTTGGAAAATCCAATTAATGGGGGGGTGAAAAGGGGGTGATTTTTTAAAATGTGTATCTATATCTCAAAACTTTAAAATTTACAGATGTAAAAATTGGTAGTTAGCATCTCCTCTAAAAATAAAGGAACACGTATATTTTTGTTTCCTGTAAATCCCAATAGGAGGGGTGTAAAAGAGTGAAAAATGGGTTAAATGCCTTTAATGAGGATACTTATATTTCAGAACCTGAAGATATTACAGACCTGAAAATTGGTATTTGGGATCTACTTTAAAAGTAAAGAAACACGTATTTTTTCGTTTTTGGAAAATCCAAATATTGGGGGGTGAGCAGGGGGGGGGGTGAATTTTTTAAAATGAGTGTGTCTACATCTTAAAACTTTAAAATTTACAGATGTAAAAATTGGTATTTAGAATCTCCTTTAAAAATAAAGAAACACGTATTCTTTTGTTTTCGGAAAATCCCAATAGGAAGTGTGTAAAAGGGGTGAATAATGGGTTGAATGCCTTTAATGATGCTACTTATACACTGACTGACAGAGCAAATGCAACACCAAGAAGGAGTGGTCAGAACTTTATGCCAATTGCAGGGTAGACTGACGTCACTGAGGTATGCTCATGATGTGAAATGCACCGCTGTGCTGCGCACGTAGCGAACGTGTTGTCGTGTGCCACAGGACACGTGCATAGCTAAGAATGCCAGGCCGCCGTCAACGGAGGCATTTCCAGCAGACAGACGACTTTACGAGGGGTATGGTGATCGGGCTGAGAAGGGCAGGTTGGTCGCTTCGTCAAATCGCAGCCGATACCCATAGGGATGTGTCCACGGTGCAGCGCCTGTGGCGAAGATGGTTGGCGCAGGGACATGTGGCACGTGCGAGGGGTCCAGGCGCAGCCCGAGTGACGTCAGCACGCGAGGATCGGCGCATTCGCCGCCAAGCGGTGGCAGCCCCGCACGCCACGTCAACCGCCATTCTTCAGCATGTGCAAGACACCCTGGCTGTACCAATATCGACCAGAACAATTTCCCGTCGATTGGTTGAAGGAGGCCTGCACTCCCTGCGTCCGCTCAGAAGACTACCATTGACTCCACAGCATAGACGTGCACGCCTGGCATGGTGCCGGGCTAGAGCGACTTGGATGAGGGAACGGCGGAACGTCGTGTTCTCCGATGAGTCACGCTTCTGTTCTGTCAGTGATAGTCACCGCAGACGCGTGTGGCGTCGGCGTGGAGAAAGGTCAAATCCGGCCGTAACTGTGGAGCGCCCTACCGCTAGACAACGCGGCATCATGGTTTGGGGCGCTATTGCGTATGATTCCACGTCACCTCTAGTGCGTATTCAAGGCACGTTAAATGCCCACCGCTACGTGCAGCATGTGCTGCGGCCGGTGGCACTCCCGTACCTTCAGGGGCTGCCCAATGCTCTGTTTCAGCAGGATAATGCCCGCCCACACACTGCTCGCATCTCCCAACAGGCTCTACGAGGTGTACAGATGCTTCCGTGGCCAGCGTACTCTCCGGATCTCTCACCAATCGAACACGTGTGGGATCTCATTGGACGCCGTTTGCAAACTCTGCCCCAGCCTCGTACGGACGACCAACTGTGGCAAATGGTTGACAGAGAATGGAGAACCATCCCTCAGGACACCATCCGCACTCTTATTGACTCTGTACCTCGACGTGTTTCTGTGTGCATCGCCGCTCGCGGTGGTCCTACATCCTACTGAGTCGATGCCGTGCGCATTGTGTAACCTGCATATCGGTTTGAAATAAACATCAATTATTCATCCATGCCGTCTCTGTTTTTTTCCCAACTTTCATCCCTTTCGAACCACTCCTCCTTGGTGTTGCATTGTCACTGTCAGTCAGTGTATTTCAGAACCTGAAGATATTACAGACCTGAAAATTGGTATTTGGGATCAACTTTAAAAGTAAAGAAACGCGTATTTTTTCGTTTTTGGAAAATCCAAATATTGGGGGGTGAACACGGGGGGGGGGGGGAATTTTTTAAAATGAGTGTGTCTACATCTTAAAACTTTAAAATTTACAGATGTAAAAATTGGTAGTTAGAATCTCCTCTAAAAATAATGGAACACGTATATTTTTGTTTCCTGTAAATCCCAATAGGAGGGGTGTAAAAGAGTGAAAAATGGGTTAAATATCTTTAATGAGAATACATATATCTCAGAAACGAAAGATATTACAGTACTGAAAATTTGTATATGGTATCTCCTTTAAAAACAAAGAAACACTTATTTTTTAGATTTTGGAAAATCCAATTAATGGCGGTTAAACAGGAGTAACAAATTGGGGTGAATTTTTTGAAAGAATATATCTACAGAATATCTTGGAAACGTAAAATGTTACAGACGTAAACAGTGGGTGTTTGGAATCTCCTGTAAATGTAAAGAAACAAAGGTGATTTGTTTTTGGAAACTCCGCTTAAGGGGAACTCAAAAGTGGTGAAATTTTAAAATGAGAATTTTTAAAGTATATCTAAAAAACTTAACATGTTACAGAAGTGAAAAATGGTATTTTTTCTCTATTAAACATAAAGAAATATGTATTTTTAGTTTTCGGAAATACCACTTGGATGGAGGGGGGGTAAAAGTGACTGAAAATGGTGTTGAATTCTTTTAGTTAGGCTACTGATATCTCAAAAATGAAGATGTTACAGACGTGAAATTTGATATTTGCAATCTGCTTTAAAAGTAAAACACGTATTCTCGGAAAATCCAATGAGGGGGGGGGGGGGGATGATAGAATTGAAAAATTAATTGTCTTATTTGTATGAGAATACATACATCTAATAAAAACTAAAGTTGTTACAGACGTGAAAATTCGTATTTGGATCTCCTTTAAAAACAATGAAAAGCGCGTTTTGGGGGGGAGGGGGGAACTATCTTGGAGTTCGGGAGTGTAAAGGAGTTGAATTCCTTTCATGAGGACACATAAATAAAAAACTGAAGAAGTTAGAGTCGTGATAATAGGCATTTAGAAGATCCTTTATTATTAAAGAAACAAGTATTTTTGCGGGAAAATTCACTTAGGGGGGGGGGGGACTAGTGTGAAATGTAGTGAAAAAAGTAAATTATTTTTATGGGGATACTTATATCTCAAAACTGAAGGTAATAGACATGAACATTGGTGTTTGGAATCTCCTTTAAACATAAAGAAACAAGCCTTCTTTTAATTTTTTTGGGAGGGGGGTGGCGGTAAATAAACTTAACGGCGGTGGGGTGTAGAAGGAGGTGAGACCAATTGATTTTACTGTTCTTAATGTACTTATAAGGATCCTCTGTTGCTCAGGCGGCAGCGCGCAGGCCTCTCACAGCTGGGTTCCGTGGTTCAAATCCCGGTCACTCCATGTGACATTCGTGCTGGACAAAATGGAGGCAGGACAGATTTTTCTCCGGATACTCTGGTTTTCCCTGTCATCATCCACTCCAGCAACACATAATAATAATAAGAATAATAATAATAATGTTCCGGACCGTCGTCAAATGTGCGGACCGCGCTGGAAATGGTTCCTGGACGGGTAATAACTAAGAATGCAGTCCGACCGTGGGTTCTGAAGGATTTTATCCATATTAAAAATGATTATAGGAAAAGATTGCAAAGATTTACGGACCCAGCTGACCGGGAGGAATACCTGAGCCTAGCCCGGGAAGTACGAAATCGATTGCTGGAAAGGAAGATTGAAAAATGGGAGGAAACGTGCCGTAATCTAATAGAAAACGAGTCAGATTGCGAATTTTGGCGGATCTAAAACAATAAGCATTCAATTATAAATTTCAGTATAATACCGTAGCGAAGCACGGGTATCTTGCTAGTCCTCAATAAAACTCATGCACTGTTCCGTTGAGATGATCCACTGACTTATTGCAGTAGTCTCCTATGATCTACTCTATCAAGTGCATTCGACCTCCTGCATCTAAAATATCTGCTGTATCTTACTGGAATCCTGCAAGTTGAGCTTCACGGGAATAACCTCTCCTAAACCCAAACAGGCTTTTATCAAACCATTTAGTAATTCTACAAATGTATCTAATATACAGTAATCAGAAAGAATGCTTTCTCAGAGCTTATATACAATACATATTCAGCTCACTGGCCTGTAATTATATGCTTTATGTTTATAATCCTGTCTTTTGTACACTATAGCAACTCATTTGGAATAGCTCCTTCATGCAAACAGTAATCAAATAAGTACTTCAGATATGGTGCTAAAATCCAACCCATTGTCTTTTGCATGGCAAGTTGATTATCAAGTGCTGGGACTTCCATATGGCTCCATTGTCCAGCAAAGGTAGTTCCATATATTTCAACACCATGGACCGCACACATCGTTTAGCCTGAATGAGTAACGGTTGAGTACGCTGTTGTATAGGCAGGACACACTGTATCAGAGGGCAAAATATTGTTTATGAGTGAACTGAATGCTTGTTATTAAATGCAGTCATCATTGTCAACATGCCAGGTTGTAAATCTCTGTATAGTAAAGGAGTCGGTAGGCACTTATTTAGATTAAACAAAATTGTTTGAGTGAATGGAACAGAAAAATTCCAGGGAGTGATAGACCATTAATTTTAAATGATCATGTGTGTGACTTACATTTTATTGGCAACATGCTGATAAAAGACAATAACTTCACTATAGACGGAAGAAAAGTGGAATTGGTTCATGATAGATGGAAGTTAACACACACAATTTTCTGGGAGTCCCGAGCTATTTCAGTCCTGTACCTCGTAAAAGGAGAGCTCCAATAAATCACTCTCTACCAACAAAGAAAATAAAAGCTGCCAAATGAAATGAGGGGAGTTTGACACATTCAACTGATGCCAACATTGAATTTAACTGTGTTAATTCTCCATCATATAACAACCTTGGAAATGAAGTGATATGACTGCACAGCGAAGTGAAATGCTTAAAACATGTTATCATTAAAAACAGAAAGGAACGGTGTGATCAGGCCAAATAAATAGCAAACGTAATGTCTGTTTCATGGAAATATAGCATGGACAGTTTACCAGAGGAACAAAAACTCGTAATTAGCACCATGACCGAAAATAATTTTAAAAATAATTTTAAAAATTTTAAAAATTTTAAAAATTATGAACCAGGATTTATTTTGGAAAGTTTGCTCTTCTTGATAAAATCCAGAAATTAGTATGAACATTGCAAAAAGGATCAACTGTTTCCTTTGGCATCACTTTTGTTGTTAAAAAATAATCTCTTGGACTGTGGTGTAAATCCTTATGCTATCATAACTGTCTTTATTGATATTGAAAGAAGCGACGAAAATCACTGGGTTGTGTACTGATATTTGATGAAGTTAAGGTAGGACATCAGATATAACTCTGCCATATGCAGTTTTCATGGATTTTTAAACATGGGTAAATTCACGAAACATGAAGATAAGTGTTCTTGGTGACCATGTGTTTGTGTTTTAAACTTGCTCCACTTGTAAAAAAGTGGGAGCGACCTATCATTATTATTATTATTATTATTATTATTATTATTATTATTATTATTATTATTATTATTATTATTATTATTATTATTATTATTATTATTATTATTATTATTATTATTATTATTTATTTTCCTTAAATTGTACATGTACAATTTAGGGGTGGTAGATGGAGAAAGGGCAAGCCCCACATACACGGAAGTGCCTCCATCTCCACATGTGTACATAAACTCTACTGAATATTTACATACAAACTTATGTAGACAATTTTAAATTTACATATTTACACTACAAACACTGTACCCTTAGAATAATAATTATCTTGATTTATCCTGAAAATATTAGAGTAAGAACACCCAGCCATTTATACTCTCACTCAGACCCCTGTATACACACTCATTCACAACCACTCCCACACGCGCACGCATACACATTCGCCCACATACACCTGTACTTGCACCCATCCTTCTTGCAATTCTAAATTATACAAGTTATATACATCACATATAGGTTTATATTTACATATACATTTTCTTTACTTCGCGGAGGAAGTGAGGAAAAGGAAGTAGCTTTACCTCAGATGGTGTAAGGTTCCAGGTACGAGCAGCCCTTGAGTAAAACCCATTTAAATATGAGGTTATTCTAGCGAAGGGAGGGACAAGAGTAACTCCTTGGCCTCTTTTAACAGAGCGGTAATTGAGCTGCAGGCGGTGGAAAGGGGAGAGGTGTGTGTGATCTGTCAGGGATTTCCTAAGGAAGGCTACATCTATTTGTGTACATAACGAGTTCACTGGTGGCAATGACCTGGCTGTGTTTAAGGGGATGTGTTTGTTAATTAAATGTTCTGCTCGTCGCTGGATACCTTCTAGTTTCCTCATATTTTCCGTTGTAGTTGGATGCCAGGAAGGAAGGCCATATAATAGTATGGGCCGCACAAGGGAAATATAAGCCGTTCGTAGGGCTTTACTTCTTCCTCCCGATAGACATCTACAGACGAAACCTAGCGCCCGGTATGCCTTACACCTCACTTCCTCCACGTGTTTATTCCATTTCAGATTGTCCGTAATGTGAATACCGAGCAGTCTGATGGAGTTAGAAGTCGGCAGTTGGATTCCACATAGAGTAGGTTGGTTCTGAAGTGGTTGTTTAGCTCTGCTTAGTCTTATATATTTACACTTCTTAATATTTATATACAATCTATTTACCTCACACCACAGAGCTATACTATCCAGATCCGATTGGAATTGTACAATATCATCACTGTTTTTCATGGCTCTGTAAATGACTGTGTTATCGGCATACTGCGCCATGGTCGAATTTACACAATCTGGTAAGTCGAGAGCATAAATCGTGTACAGGAGGGGCCCTATCACACTGCCCTGAATTACTCCAGAAGTAATTGTGGTTTGGTCTGATTTGGCTCCTCCGTACACAACACATTGCGTTCGACCCACCAAAAATGACCTCAACCATGACAGCAGTTTACCCTGAATGCCGTAGTTGCTGAGTTTTAACAGAAGTCTTTGATGTGACACCTGGTCAAAAGCTTTGCTCCAGTCCAGAGTCACACAATCTATTTGTGAGACATCAGTCTGCTCCAAAGAGAACTGCCAGTCATCAATGACTTTTGTTAGAAGTGTTGTGCAGGATTTTCCTGGAATGAAGTCGTGCTGGTTTGAGTTGAGCAGGTTTCTCTCCTTGAGAAAATCCAACATACATTTAGCAACTAGACGTTCCATACATTTACAGACCCTTGATGTTATAGAAACTGGGCGGTAATCATCTACGTTTTCCTTATCTCCATCTTTGAAAACTGGCACTACGTTGGCTTCTTTCCACTCCAAAGGTACAGACCCGGTATTAATGGAATAGATGAAGAGAGCGCAAAGTGAGGGTGCCAAGGCGACTGCACAATTCTTGAGAATTCTTGCTGGCACTCGATCCGGCCCGGTCGCGGCATGAGGTCTTGTTTTCAGAAGGCTCTCCTTTACTTCATTCGTTGAGAAATACAGGTTGGTTAGAGGGAAGAGAGGGGTAGATGTTGTCCTTGAATATAGCATGTTCTCTTCCTCAGTAGGTATGGAGAAGTTACTTTTAAATTTCCTGTTGAAGGTGTCTGCAATTTCTTGTGGTGTGGAGACTGCCGTACCGTTATGTTTAAATACAGATGGAGCTCTGTTGCAACCTTTACTTCTGAGAAGAGCCCAGAGTTCCTTGGAGTTGGTGTTGAGACTGTGGATGTAAGAATCGTAGGAATCTCTGATAGATTGTTTAGCCTTGTTCCTTGCCAGCCTGTATTTCTCCCACTCATAATCGGTTGGATTTCTTTTCCATTTCTGGTACAGGCGGTCCCTTCTTCGAATTTCCCGCACTATCTCCTTGGTGATCCATGGAGATTTCCGTCTGCTGGTTATATTTACTGTTGGTGTGGTTTCTTCTACGCATTGAAAGAAAATTTTCTTCCAGTCATTCCATATCTTGTTTATGTCAGTACTGCCGGCGAAATCTGAGGTGAGAACGGGGAGGCGGTTGGATAGTAAAGTGGATAGATCGTTCCAGTTTGTTCGGGAAAAATTATAAACTGTTCTGGTATGGAGTTTGGGGGATGGTTTTATATGGGTCAGTGTTGCAAGAATTGCCTGATGGTCACAGAATCCAGGAATAGTATTAAGAGATTGGAAGGACTGTGGTATATTACTTAGGAAAAGATCAAGAGTTGAGCGTGTTGTTTGCGTAATACGCGTGGCTTCGAACATTAATTGATGAAGGAATAAATCATAGAAAGCGGAAAGGAATTTATTGGCGAGGGGGTTATTTGGAACAGGTGCAGCATTTCTGGACCACGTAATTTCTAAATTGAAATCACCGACAATATAAATGGCATCATAATTTTGTTGTACATGTTGCACACGCTCGAGAGAGAGGATTAGTTCATCGTTCATTTCCGGCGACGACTTAGGGGTGCGATAAATTGATCCAATAAGGAATTTGCGTTTGTTGCACGTCACTTCCACCCACAGTGCTTCGGCTGCTGTCTCCAGGTGATGAACTCGAGTTGGATTACATTCTGGCTTGGCTGCAATTGGAACTCCCCCTGCAGAGCGGTGGGTTCGGTCCTTACGGAACAATATCAGCGAGTCAGGGAACACTTCTGAGTCATTAATTTTGCTGGACAACCATGTCTCATTGACACATACGATGGTCGGGTCAAGGCTTTCAAGCGATGCGTGGATATTTTGTAACCGTCCAGGTCGCATAATACTGCGCGCATTGAAGGCAAAAAGTGATATATTTTTATTTACATATGTACATTTAGAATTATTCACTAAGTCACTGGGCGTATCGCTGGTAACTGTAAAGAACGAGTCTGATAACAGCGGCATTTCACACTTCCAGCATAACCATGTACGGGAACCGTTCTTTTTTTTTTCTGAATTCAGACACTGAGACTTTTGCGCAGATTCTATGGCCTTTTAGCGAGCAATTATTACAGTGGACAAATAATTGATTCCTCCTACCACTATGTCCGCAAATTGTGCACTGTTGTGGACCCGGGTTTAGTTCGATGTCCCCACTTAGGGCAAGTGCCAAGCACAGCAGTGGCTGATTATCTACAGGCAGTCTGACAACACCGCTCCCGTCCCTTCGCCGAGGCCGACCTATGGCTGCCATCCCCAGACTTTCAGCACTGCACCACGTCAAACCGTTAAGACTACCTTTTTCACTCACCAATAGTTTTTCCAATAGAATTATGTTTTCCAGGTATCCAGGAGGGTTATCTGAAGTGATTGTAGCACTTTTGGAGTATTGCACTGCACTCTTTACCACCAAAAATATAATAATACTGCGCATAACACTCAGCGTCACTTCTGCACACGCCACCATCTTGCAAGGATAATAGCCTTTACTTGTGATGGTAGTAAACCCAACAGAAAGGCCTGGAAGGAACTTAGTATTTCAGGAGACGTGGGAAGTGTGGAAAACTATATATTAAATCCATGTGACACAATTAGAAAAATCTTTGCTGTCAAGAGGTCAAACGTGTGAAAAATCATTTTCATAAGATCGGAAAGGTAATATACAGTTGTCCACATTGCGGATTACGAATATTACAGGAAGCTTTATGCCACTGAATCTAGTTCAAATGCTGGGAAGAGAGTTGCACCACATTTAACATCTGCTTACATCAATCCTAAGGTTTTTCAGAAGATGAGTATCAAGTATAAGTTGAATGAAAAGAGTATGAGGGATTTTTTCAAGAAGCATGTTGCACAAGGACTAAATGAAAAGGTTGAATGAAATACAGTGTGAACAGTGAGATCAGTAGGGCTGCTGAAGGAAAGTTGGGAAGAAAGGTATGACCATATAATAATCAGAGGATAACTCTGGAGACGGTGAAAATATATGAATGCAAACAATGAGGACGGCAAAAAAAAATACAGGCGATTAAGGAATCAAGTAGATAGAAAATGCTGGTCAGCTAAGGAAGAATGGCTGAAAGAAAAGTGCAAGGATTTTGAAGGTTGTATGGTTGTAGGAAAGATAGGTGCTGCATACAGGAAAATCAAGGAAATCTTTGGAGAAGGAAAACTATGTGTATGAATATTAAGAGCTATTGCGTATCTTCAGAATATACACAAGCGATTAGATGTTACACAGCATGGGACATACACATTAAACCAAATTCACAAATAAACAAGAGAAATGGAAGCACACTTACCTTAAGCCAGTCCGAATAAAATGTTGTGATAATAAACAAACAAACAATGAACTAGGCCTAAAGAGGTCAGGTGGATTAAATTAAAACATTAAGAATTTAATAATTGACTGAAATAAGAACACTAGTGTTAGGAAAAAAAAACTGAAACTTTAATCAGGAGAAAATGATTGATTTAAAATAAAATGTCAGCCGCCCTTAGGCAATAATCAAATTAAAATGGTGATTTAAAATCTTTACATAAACTGGTATATCACCAATTAATAAATTAAGAGAAAATGGTTTCAAAGTAAATTATTGCAATTCAAAATGAATGAATTGAATTAGTTTAAAATAATTAGTTGAGCAGAAAATAGTCTATGTGACTCCCTCAAATGTAATTTCTAAATTAAGATGGATAATTACATGCTATCAAGCATAAGTTGCACTACAAACATGCATATATAATGCAACAACAGAATAAATTTGAAATTTAAAGGGAGAAACAAGTAAGGTAATACTCCCAAAATAAAATATTTTTCAAAGAAGCTTTTTTTCTCTTTTTCTGCTAGGGGCTTTAGGTAACACCAACACAGATAGGTCTTATGGTGACGATTTTCAAAGAAGCAATTCAATTGAAACTCAATATCACATAACAGATTCGGTCAACCCCCAAATCATCGTAGCAACAGTTCAAGAAAATTGGTATGTAGATCTTACTTGAATTTTTTTTCCAGGCACCAAGGGAAGACTGACGATGTTACTTACAGTTTACAAACCAGACATTTAAAAAATCATCATCAAACCATATTTTTTATATTGAAAGTAAAGTAAAACTTTGCTGCTGCAGCAGAAGCATGATGCTTCTTAACACTGAAGGTTGAAAACAGTCAAAGCTCAGTTTATTGTCACGAACAGTTGAACTTGATAAGTTACTGTTCTCAAGGTAGCACGACTAACCGCTAGATAGTGCCAGAGTACGGTGCGTGGAGAGCATCCACAGTCGTTTAGCGCTCCACATAAATTAAATGTACTAATAACAAGTGTCACAGTTTTAAAGTCCTCTAGACTGAATTTACAAAGAAATGAAATAGGGCTTTAAGGCCAACCATATAATATCACATATCTTAATGATTATAGACACAAATTTCAACCGATGCTTGATAGGCAAACATATCGTTTCCAAATCACGTTACAGAGCTCAGATAGAAAACCACTCCTAGAGAAAAAAAGAAAAGCAGCAAGATTGCAGAAACACTGAATAATTGTATCAAGGGAAAAAGGGGGTGATTCCGTGGCTCAGGCGACAGCATGCCGACTTCTCACTGCTGGGTTCCGTGGTTCAAATCCTGGTCACTCCACGTGAGATTTGTTCTGGACAAAGCGGAGGTGGGACAGGTTTTTCTCTGGGTACTCCGTTTTCCCTGTCATCTTTCATTTCTGCAACACTCCCCAATATTTCATTTTATCTGCCCGTCATTAAAAATTGCCCTAGAGAAGTGCGACAGGCTTTGGCAACCGGTATAGTTCCTATCCTCATTGCTAGATGGAGGCTTCATTCATTCTATTCCTGACTGGAAACAGGTGGTGGATTTTCATTCCACCAAGGGAAAGAAGTAGATGATATGGTTCTGGAACAAGAAGGAACTGTTAATGCTGATGAAATGTGAGACACAATTTTGAGGTTCGAATTTGACATAGCTCTGAGAAACTTAAACAGAAACAAGGCACTTAGAATTGATAATATAGCCTCAGATTACTGACTGCCTTTGTGGAAACCAGCATGGGGAGATTATTTCTTTTAATGCGTGAGATGTATGATACAGGAGAAGTGCCATCCGATTTTAGATTCCCAAAAATCAGATGCTGACAAGTATGAAAACTACTGTACCATTAGTTTAGTATTTCATGCTTGCAAAATTTTGACATGTATTATTTACAGAAGAACGAAAAACAAGTCAAAACTGAGTCGGGAGAAGATCAGAAATGTGTGAATAATCCTGACTTTACATCTGATCTTTAAGGATCGAATTAAGAAAGACAAGCCTACATACATAGAATTTGTAGATCTAGAAAAGGCCTTCAATAATGTTGACTGGACAAAGCTATTTGAGATTCAAAATGTGATCGAGATCAGATACTGAGAATGAACAATTACCTACAGTCTGCAGTGATAAGAATCGAGGGCTTTAAAAAAGGAACAGCAATCCAGAAAGAAGTGTGGATAGGCTTCAGTCTGTTCCACCTCCTTTTAAATGTTTATACAGAACAGGCAGTAAAGAAAATCAAAGAGCAATTTGGAAAAGGAATTACAGTCTAAGGAGAGGAAATCAAAACCCAAAGATTTGCTAATGTTTGTATTTGTGGGTTGATAAATAACATAAACTGATTAGAGAATCCATGTATTTAGAGGATAAAACTAACAGTTAAGTACAGAGAAAAAAACCTCACGGTTAGTATTTGCAAGTCTCTCTGTGTCCACCATACCGCCAACTGTCGGGTGTGAAATCGTAGTTGTTACACAGAGTTTGAATACACAACATTTCCTCCTTTTAAATTGTAGTAGCTATGTCTATGGTGAGAATCTTACTGGTCTGCGACATGTGTGTGTAGATCTGCGTGGTATGACTCGGATAGCTGGTGTAACTGTGTCGGTGTTTGGTTTCCATGGATCACTTGTGGCACCCTCTCAACTGGTACTGCAGTAGCTGGTGTTTGGAAGAACTGAACACATCGCAGCCTAGGTGGAATTTTGACAGGTCCATCACAGGTTGGTTCCAGGTTCTCTCTGTTCACCTCTGTTCCTGGAAATTGCCTAATTTGGTCAATGTGGTGCTTTATTTATTTTCCCTGGTGGTTGATCTCATAATGTAGATCTCTGATGCGGCTGCAGTGGTACAGGGAAGCCACTTGTCCAGGTTTGGGTTGCCAGATAGGAAGTAAACAGACTGTCCCACTTCAAGTGTGCGGAACATTGAGGCCATTTCTGCTTTCTGTTTTTTGCAGACTCTAATGCGAACATCTTCGGGTCTCGCCAGGTTGAGACGTGTCCAAATTTCTCGTCCCAGAAAATAGTTGAGATGGAGATTGTCAATCAATCAAATCAATCACTACTGATCTGCATTTAGGGCAGTCGCCCAGGTGGCAGATTCCCTATCTGTTGTTTTCCTAGCCTTTTCTTAATGATCACAAAGAAATTGGAAAATTATTGAACATTTCCCTTGGTAAGTTATTCCAATCCCTAACTCCCCTTCCTATAAACGAACATTTGCCCCAATTTGTCCTCTTGAGTTCCAACTTTATCTTCATATTGTGATCTTTCCTACTTTTAAAGACACCACTCAAACTTATTCGTCTACTGATGTCCTCCCACGCCATCTCTCCATTGACAGCTCGGAACATACCACTTATATATCAGATGTAAGGCTTTTCAGGCGTTTGCTCTATTAACCAGCGTTTCATCTTAGGTCTGACACTAGACTCATCAGAGTGGGATGTATGGGACCTTCACCAGGATTACTTAATTCAAGAACTGGAAAAAATCCAAAGAAAAGTAGCTCGATTTGTTCTGGGTGATTTCCGACAAAAGAGTAGCCTTACAAAAATGTTGCAATGTTTGGGCTGGGAAGACTTGGGAGGCTTCTTATAAGGGCTTCTGATAAGTTCACCTGCGTACACCCCAGCGTCAGTGGGTAGGGTCTGACACATCCCACTCTGATGAGTCTAGTGTCAGACCTAAGGCGAAACACTTGTTAATAGAGCAAACGCCTGAAAAGCCTTACATCTGATATATTTTTGACATGCTCTATTGGTGAAAAATATAATTCCCTCCATGGGAATTTAGAATTTTACATGCCGCTTAATCGAGCAGCTCATCTCCTTTCTCCCAAGTCTTCCCAGCCCAAACTTTGCAATATTTTTGTAAGGCTACTCTTTTGCCGGAAATCGCCCAGAACAAATGAGCTACTTTTCTTTGGATTTTTTCCAGTTCTTGAACCAAGCAATCCTGGTGAGGGTCCCATACACTGGAACCATACTCTAGTGGGGGTCTTACCAGAGACTTATGTGCCCTCTCCTTTACATCCTTACTACAACCCCTAAATACCCTCATAACCATGTGCAGGGATCTGTACCCTTTATTAACAATCATATTTATGTGATTACCCCAATGAAGGTCTTTTCTTATATTAACACCTAGGTACTTACAATGATCCCCAAAAGGAACTTTAACCCCATCAACACAGTAATTTAAAACTGAGAAGACTTTTCCTATTTGTGAAACTCACAACCTGACTTTTAACCCCATTTATCATCATACCATTGCCCACCGTCCATCTCACAACACTATCGAGGTCACCCTGCAGCCGCTCACAATCTTGTAACTTATTTATTATTCTGTACAAAATAACATCATCTGCATACAGCCTTATCTCTGATTCCACTTCTTTACACATATCATTGATATATATAAGAAAACATAAAGGTCCAATAATACTGCCTTGAGGAATTCCCCTCCTAATTAGTACAGGGTCAGATAAAGCTTCGCCTACTCTAATTCTCTGAGTTCTATTTTCTAGAAATATAGCCACCCATTCAGTCACTCTTTTTTCTAGTCCAATAGCACTCATTTTTGCCAGTAGTCTTCCATGATCAACCCTATCAAATGCCTTAGATAGGTCAATCACAATACAGTCCATTTGACTTCCTGAATCCAGGATATCTGCTATATCTTGCTGAAATCCCACAAGCTGAGCTTCAGTCGAATAACATTTCCTAAACCCAAACTGCCTTTTGTCAAACCAGTTATTAATTTTGCAAACATGTCTAATATAATCAGAAAGAATGCTTTCCTAAAGCTTACATGCAATGCATGTCAAACTGACTGGCCTGTAATTTTCAGCTTTATGTCTATCACCTTTTCCTTTATACACAGGGGCTACTGTAGCAACTCTCCATTCATTTGGTATAGCTCCTTCAACCAAACAATAATCAAATAAGTATTTCAGATATGGTACTATATCCCAACCCATTGCCTTTAGTATATCCCCAGAAATCTTATCAATTCCAGCTGCTTTCTAGTTTTCAACTTTTGTATCTTACTGTAAATGTCATTGTTATCATAGGTAAATTTTAATACTTCTTTAGTATTACTCACCTCCCCTATCTGGACATTATCCTTGTAACCAACAACCTTTACAAACTGCTGACTGAATACTTCTGCCTTTTGAAGATCCTCGCATACACACTCCCCTCATTCATTAATGATTCCTGGAATGTCCTTCTTTGAACCTGTTTCTGCCTTAAAGTACATTTACATACCCTTTCATTTTTCACTAAAATTTGTATGACCACCAATTATGCTTGCCATCATGTTATCCTTAGCTGACTTCTTTGCTAGATTCAATTTCCTAGTAAGTTCCTTCAATTTCTCCTTACTTCCTTGAGCATTTCTAACTCTATTTCATTCCAACCTGCACCTCCTTCTTATTCTCTTTACTTCTCTGTTATAATATAGTGGATCTTTACCATTCCGTACCACCTTTAAAGGTACAAACCTATTTTCACATTCCTCAACAATTGCTTTAAATCCATCCCAGAGGCTGTTTACATTTGTCTGTTTACAGCGATCACAGTTACTTTTTTAAAACTCCCTCATGGCTGTTTTATCAGCCATATGGTACTGCCTAATAGTCCTAATTTTAATACCTTCCTTTCTTTCACATTTTTTAAAAATTTCATTAGGGTCATCTATGGACCACGGTGCTTGTGTTTTAGCTGTTTCTTGATGTCATCGTCGTTGTTTGCCACAATTGGTGGTGTTAGCGGTTGGTTTGGCAGCTGTTTTCTTGTTTGTACCTCGAGCTTTCCTGATGGCCCAGTAGTCCTTCATTTTCCGGCTAAATTCAATCTTACGTTCCTCAGACCATTTCCTGGTCTCGTCTTTTGGTCTGTGGGTAACTTCTGTGAGGGATGTTACAAAGGATTTAGTTTTAAGAGTTGTATGATAGTTACTCCGACCAGCTATGTCGTTTTGATTTATATGGAGTTCCGAAAGTTCCTTCTCCACTTGCTTCATCTACACGAATCCAGTGGCTTTGCCCTTGTTAGCAGCCTTGAAGATCCTATGGGATAACCTATTTGAGTCCATTCTGGATAGGTGTCCGTAAAAAGCCAGTCGCCTTCTTCTGATGGTATCTATGAGATTGTTTTGGTGTTTATATAGCTCACGATTTGGTTGATAGTATCGGCTTCCATCTGATAAAATTCTTGGTCCCACTATCCGTCTCAGGAACTTTCTTTCTTGTACCTCGAGGGCTCTTAGTGGGGTCTTCTTAGTTAAATATAGACACTCTGCTGCATAGCTGCTGCATAGAGGACTGAAGGTCTGATTACTGCATTGTAGTGTCTTAGTTTGACATTCATCGGCAGATTGTTTGAAGCATATAGCTTTCTACAGGCATGGTAAGTCTTATCTAGTTTGAGTCTCCTGTGTTCAAGAGCCATTGTTTCGCTGAGGTCCTTTGAGAACCATTCCCCAAGGTACTTTACACTTTTGACTCTCTTGATGTAGATATTATCACTGACTCTCATCTTTCCAGGGGCAACTTTGATGTTAGTAACAAACTCAGTCTTTCCTTTGTTGATCAAAAGACCTGTTTTAGCCGCTATTGAGTGCAGTGTTTGGAGCTGAGTAGTCTCCTGTATGTCATTTGCCAATAAAGTCAGATCGTCTGCAAAGGCTAGCCATGGTATCCTTAGGTTGTCGACTTTAATCCCCATCCGTAATCCAGTGTTCTCTGGAAGGAATCTCATCCACTCTCTAATTATCTTTTCCAGAACGCAATTAAATAATATACATGGGATGCCATCTCCTTGTCTCACCCCTGTTTTAATGGCGAAACTCTCCGAGAGTTGTCCTCTAAACTTTACTCTGGCTGTGGTATTGTGCAAGGTGGCTTGCACCAGCCTATTGATCTTGTTGTTAAGTCCTAGTTCCCCTAATGTCTTATAAAGAGTAATTCTGTCTACTGAGTTGTATGCTTTCTGGAAGTCGACAATTATAGCTACCCATTGTTGGGCTCTTGACTTGACTTGACAGGATCTCAATGCTCTGAACCCTGCTTGATATTTTCCTAACTCTTTATCCAACTGTCTTGTTACATGGCGTTCCAGAATCTTGGAAAATATCTTATAGGTAACAGCAAGGAGTGATATTCCTCTGTAGTTACTGGGATCTGTTTTGCTTCCCTTCTTGTGGATTGGATGGATAATGGCTGACGTCCAATCATCTGGGAGCCTCTCACTAGTCCATATGTCCAGAATTACTTTATGTATGCTCCTGAAGGTGTGTTCTCCGGCATGTTTTAGCATTTCTTCTACTATCCCGTCTTCCCCAGAAGCTTTATTATTCTTGAGTAGTTTGATTATATCTCTGACTTCTTCATAGGTTGGAGGAGGGATAAACTCAGTATTAGGGTTAGTTGGTTCTGTAACTTGGAGATGTTCAATAGGTTCTTCTATATTTAAGAGTCCTTTGAAGTAGTGAGCTAGGGTCTTGGTACAATCGCTGTCATTAAGACACAAAGGTCTCTGGAGATGTAAGGCAGGGGAAGCGAATTGGGTTGTTTGTTGCTTGAGGCCCTTGTATAGATCTCTAGAGTTGTTCCTTCAAAATCCTCCTCTGCTTGCTTAATCAGTTCCTGGTTGTGCTTCCTCTTGACCCCTCTTATGATGCTCGACGTAGTTTTCCTTTGTGCAATAAAGGCTTGTAAATTAGCTTCGTTCTTATGTACATTCCATTTGATCCACGCTAGCTGCCTAGCTTCTATAGCTTTATCACATTCGCTGGACCACCACGGATGTTTGTTCCCTTTAGGTCTATTGAGGATTGTTTCCTGAGCTGCTACTGTTATGGCATCCCTAAGTTGATCCCATTTTGTAGATGTGTTAATCCTGTTGGTATTATGAATCAGTCTCTCTTGGTAACTAGTGCTGTCTTCTTTGAGTTTGGTGATATCAAACCTAGGGATCATCATGCTTTTTGCTAACATACCTGTGCTCTTTATTAGTGGTTTCAGGTTCGTTTTAACCAGAGACAGGTAGTGATCAGAGTCAATGTTGGCTCCTCGTATCACCTTGGCATTCATAATATCCCTGTGGTGCAGTTTGTCTATTGCTACGTGGTCGATTTGGAATTCACCCATCATGCTATTTGGGCATCGCCATGTCATTGCCTTTCTGGGAAGGTGTTTGAAAGCTGTAGACATCAAAAATAATCCATACTTGGTGCAGACACTGGTTAAGCATTCCCCATTAGTGTTGGTTCTCTTATGGGCAGGATATCTTCCGACAGTCTTCCGGTATTTCTGTTCTCTACCAATCTGGGCATTGAAATCTCCGAACAATATAGTCGTATGGTGATTTGGTACTTTGTCTAGGGTTTACTCAAGGGCATTCCAGTACTGGTTTGTCATTTCTGGGTTTTTCCTGTTAGAGTCATTGGTAGGAGCGTGGAAGTTAATCATAGAGTATCCCCTATTCTTGCATCTGAAGGAAAGCACCGATGTTCTATCGTTTGGTGATGAAAAGTCAAGTATGCTTTTAACCAGTCGATGGTGTACTGCAAACCCAGTCCCAAGGAATGGTACATTTTCCATTACTCTATTACCAGGTTTCCCTTTATATATTTTATATCCTTGAGACTCTATGGCTTCTTTGTCCGGAAACCTAGTCTCTTGGAGAGCTGCTATACTGATGTTCTTGTCGTTCAGTACATCAAGTGTATGCTTAAGCTTTCCGGTCTTGATCAAGGAGTTTATATTGATTGTGGCTAGATACGTAATATTTCGTTTCAAGTTTTGTTTAGATCTGACTGGGTCACATGAAGGTGTAGGTCCCCCAGAATCCGATGACCTACTTGTGGATTGTCTACCACCTGAGGTATTATGTTCATTAAGTTTGTACTTCATGTTTGATACATTCTATCACACAAGTGAATAGGTTAGGTCATCCGAAGGTAACGAGTTGTTAACTATCAGGGTTGTAAGCCCTGAAGCCCCCAGCACTGATCGGTTCACTGGCCCAGTTTCTGCTGGGATTGGTTACTCAACCTCCACTGGGTTGCACAGTTTAGCAGGGACACCTTGTGCAGGTTACGTGCTGGAGTTGGAGTGAAAGAGGCTAGTTGATTCTCTTGCTGAATCCAATATGTTATGTTGCAGATGGCTGGCAACGACGCATTTCACTCCCTTTTGTCTGGAGTCACATGGACTCCCCCCAGGTTCATTCTCAGAGCCTCTTTCACATTTATTTTTAACTACGATAAAAACAGCTTCGTGATCACTAATACCATCTATTACTTCGGTCTTTCTATAGAGCTCATCTGGTTTTATCAGCACCACATCCAAGATATTCTTCCCTCAAGTTGGTTCCATCATTCTGAATCAGGTGCCCTTCCCATATTAACTTATTTGCCATTTGTAGTTCATGCTTCCTGTCGTTCGCATTACCTTCCCAATTGACATTTGGTTGAGATCACCCACTACAATCACGTTCCTTTCCTTATCATATCCCCACATAGCTGATTATCTTATCAAATAATTCTGAATCAGCATCAGCGTCCCATGGTAGAGTGCGGCACTTTTTGGAATTGATGAAGGAACTTGTTCAGGTTGGTCTGCAGAGTTTCCTTAGTGGTCTTCATCACGTAGAGAGCGTCCTTCACTGTTTGAACATACCGTTCTGCTTAGCCATTAGTTGATGGATGGTATGGCGCTGTAAGCTTCTGGTACTTCACACCACTGTTCTGCAGGAAGGCCTTGAATTCTTCTGCGATGAACTGCCTACCGTTGTGCAAAGCAATGGTGACCGGAGTGCCATGCGCTCTAAACAAGTCGTCTATCAGGGTGATTGTTGCTGCTGTCGTGGAGGTCGTCGGCTTGACCTCGAGCCACTTGCTGTAGGCGTATACAACAATCAGAAGCATGGTGTCGGCTACTGGGCCTGCACAGTCGATGTGGATGTGTTCCCACAGTGCCTTCGGTTACTCCCAGTGATGCTCGCAGAACTTGGGTGGAGTGTGTACATGGGTTGCACACCTGGTGAAGGACTTTGCTATCTTCTCAATGTCGGAGTCGAAGCCTGGCCAAAACACAAAGGAACGTGTCATTCCCTTCATTTTGATGATTCTGAGGTGAGCTGCGTACAGGTCATTGAGGATGGTATTTCGTAGTGCAGGCGGAACTACTACTCTGTGCTCAAACATCAAGCAGTTGGCGGCGAGTGTGCATTTTGCCTTGGGTGCCTTGAAGTCATGGCGAGTGAGATATTGGCCTCCTTCCAGAAGTTGGACAATTCTGCCAAGATGAGGGTCCTTCTTTGTCTCTTGTGCAATGGCTTCGGCTTTGACGGGTAACTGCTGCATCTGGTGAACTGCCAATAAATCAAAATCGTCGTAATTCTCTGTCTCTTCCCTCTGGCGCGGGACTGAGTTTTCAATCTTGTTGGCAGTCGATGGTAACGACGCTCTGGAGCAGTAGTCAGCGTTGGCGTTTTGCATCGACGTTTTAAAAGACACAGTGTAGTTAAAGTGTGCGAGGTAGTTGGAATAATTGGCCATGCGACTAATGCACAGGACTGGCAGTGACTTCTCTGGGTGCAGGATCTGTGTCAGGGGTTTGTGATCTGTGATCAGCGTGAAGTGGCGAGCGTATAGATAGTTGAAAACTTCTGTACTGCCCAGACGATGGCGAGCGCTTCCTTATCGATCTGGGCGTACCTCTGTTCCGTTGTCGACATTGTCCGATTAGCGTATGCAGTAGGCCGTTCATGTCCGTTGCTGAGCTGGTGTAACAGCACTGCGCCAAGACCGGTTTTGCTGGCGTCTGTTACCAGCAAAAGTGGTAATGCTGGATCATACCGCATAGAGACCTGCGGCGAGGTTAGAGCATCCTTGATATCCTGGTAAGACCTGTCGCCCTCTGGCGTCCATACGAGATCATCCTTCAGCAGCATATCCCTGAGTGGTCTATCTCTTGTTGACAGGTTGTGGATGAAGGCGCTGTAATATGTCGTTTTACCCAGTTTTTCTGGAGTCGTAGGATTCGGCGCATCTCGTATAGCTCGGATGTGCGCGTCAGGACATGTGTTCTTATCAATCAATCAATCAATCAATCAATCAATCAATCAATCAATCAATCAATCAATCAATCAATCAATCAATCAATCAATCAATCAATCAATCAATCAATCAATCAATCAATCAATCAATCAATCAATCAATCAATCAATCAATCAATCAATCAATCAATCAATCAATCAATCAATCAATCAATCAATCAATCAATCAATCAATCAATCAATCAATCAATCAATCAATCAATCAATCAATCAATCAATCAATCAATCAATCAATCAATCAATCAATCAATCAATCAATCAATCAATCAATCAATCAATCAATCAATCAATCAATCAATCAATCAATCAATCAATCAATCAATCAATCAATCAATCAATCAATCAATCAATCAATCAATCAATCAATCAATCAATCAATCAATCAATCAATCAATCAATCAATCAATCAATCAATCAATCAATCAATCAATCAATCAATCAATCAATCAATCAATCAATCAATCAATCAATCAATCAATCAATCAATCAATCAATCAATCAATCAATCAATCAATCAATCAATCAATCAATCAATCAATCAATCAATCAATCAATCAATCAATCAATCAATCAATCAATCAATCAATCAATCAATCAATCAATCAATCAATCAATCAATCAATCAATCAATCAATCAATCAATCAATCAATTCTGATCTGCATTTAGGACAGTCGCCCAGGTGGCAGATTCCCTATCGTTTGTTTTCCTAACCTTTTCTTAAATGATTTCAAAGAAATTGGAAATTTATTGAACATCTCTCTTGGTAAGTTATTCCAATCCCTAACTCCCCTTCCTACAAATGAATATTTGCCCCAATTTGTCCTCTTGAATTCCAACTTTATCTTCATATTGTGATCTTCCTACTTTTAAAGGTGCCACTCAAACTTATTCGTCTACTAATGTCATTCCACGCCATCTCTCCGCTGACCGCTCGGAACAAGTTCCCTATGGGAATCGACGTCTATATCACATAGCACTTAGTCGAGCAGCTTGTCTTCTTTCTCTCAGTTCTTCCCAGCCCAAACTTTGCAACATTTTTGTAATGCTACCTACTTTTTGTTGGAAATCACCCAGAATAATTCGAAAGTTTAAAAAGGCTGAAAACAGTTTTTCGTGTTTCCTGAGAAATTTGGAATGGTAAGTCTCATATACTCCGGATAAAACACAACGAAAATAAATACAAGCATGAGAGTGAATCTGTACTAGTCGAATAATAAACACAACCAGTGCTGAGCGTGAGGGCATGGCTGAATTCATCGTCAACCTCGAGATGAGTGTACGCGTTTGTGACATCCAGGTGGCAAAAGAGGGTGGCGCCGCGCATCCGGTAGAACAGATGCTCCACTTTCGTAATTGAGTGTTCATCGATGATGGTCCGCGGGTTGAGAGTAGATTTGTAGTTATCCGTAATTCTCAACTTGCCGTTCTTCTTCACGACGACATGAGTTGTTGACGCCCACTCTGAGTATTCTACTCTCTTGTAGAAACCAGATTCGAACTTTCATCGATTTCTCTGGCATAGGCACCTCGCAGGACCACAGGAACGTCACATGCTCGGGAGAAGATGGGGGTGCCACAATCCTCCAGATGCATCTTCGCTGGTGGGCCTGACAGCTTTCCGGGGGTATCGCTGAAGACATCCTGGTACTGGTTGAGGACGGCATCAAGTTCCTTTCGCTGGTCCAGGGACAAAGACTGCTTGACGAAGAGTTGATGGATCTGTCCTGGTCTTCCAAAAAGCTGCTCGAAATTGATCTCTCATGCGAACTCAGAGATCCACTCTCGACCAAGGAGCATTTCAAATTCATCGTCGACGATGTAGAGGTCAAGGTTCCTAGAGGAGGTGCCAATGGTGGCGGTGACTGGCATCTTGCCGATGCAGTTAATACGGTGGCCAGTGTAGCTCGCAAAGTTGCAATCAGTCTTCTACAAAGGAAAACTTGGTTTTATCATACCTAACCTCAATTCTATGTTGACATCTATAAACTGCTTCCCTGTAGACTGTATTGGTCCGACGACCTCAACTTTGTTGAAATGATGTATGGCATCAATGCTGTTAGCTGGTTGCTCTTCTTCGGTCACGTGATTTGTCTTGCGCTGCTTTGGTTTGGACCTACAAACTTTAGCAATATGACCTTTCTTGCCACACGTCCGGCAATCAGAGTTGAGAAACCTGTACTAGTGGTGGGGACGGAGCGAGTAGAACTGTAGAATAACTCGGTTCTTGAAGTTACGTGACGTCACAGCGGAGCACCGATTCAACTCGAATACTCCGTATTGTGACCGTTCATCACCATGCCATAGGCATGTTAGAAGGTTTGGTCAATTATATATGCCGTTTCCCGCAACATTATTTATCATATAATGTAGTAATTAGCAGTCTACATGCCGAACCGGGATGTGATTTGCGATACCCCAGCCCGAAGGGAGCAGTTTTCTGCGCTGTAACGAGGAAAGGATAGCGCATTACCGCTGGACCTTGAAATCGCGCTCTCTTTTCGAGCAGACGAAAAAGAGAGATGACGCTACGCGTGGAAATGCAGGTTGTCGGAGAGTGGGCTGAATTAGGGTGTGTTAAACCCCGAGAAATAAATGTCCTTTACCAATTCAACACCGCATTCGTTGGTGCCACTTCACCATAATTTACTAAAAAGAGGAAGAAGAAGAACACCTTTTTTGAGATGATTTCTGGAAATATATGAGTCAGGTCTCATTCGAACCGATGTATTTAATGCTAATTGTTGATGCATATAAATGCAATACTTGAATAGTGGATCGGTAATGACGCCTGTCATACAGTAGTACGCAGATTAAAGATGACTGCCGAAATCTGACAACGTGTAGAAAAAAGTGGGAAGTCTTGCGTGATGAACCATGACGTGTGAATTTCTAAAATGACGCTTTTGAGATTGTGAATGATCCACTGATCGTTTTAGGTTTATATGAGATCAGTAGAAAGTAGGGGTTGCGAGCTATAATTTGATTGTTTTCACGTCGCTGAAAGATTCCGATTACCGGAGCTTTATTTTGAACAGGAGCGTGGTTTACCTCCCCCCTCCCCGACCATTCAGTCCGGATGCTATAAGTAGAAGCTGGACTTAGATACGTATCCCATTGTGATTTGTGTAGCCGCATTACTCACACGTTAGGAGTGAACTTGGATATCAGTGTATGAAGTGTTGGATCAAGGAAGAAAAACACATCAGTGCGATGTAAAATATCGCGAAATAAGCTGCGTGGTACAAAATAATGTACAGTGGAGATGAATAGAAGCCTTATCTCAACATTAAAAAAAATATCAATGACAGTCAGTTGCGGCTCATGATGCAATCATCATTGAAAGGGCAAACGCATCAGGTTGTTTAGAGGTAGTGAGACAGCTAATTACGTTCAGTAATTAATAGCGACCGATCTAAAGCATTTTAAGAGTGAGTGACGTTCAGTCAAATTAAAGAATTAATCCTGATAAAATTAGCGTTTGCATACTCCATGGACACTCGTGGTGATAGACTGTGTGATTAATGGGGGAAATGGACAGTGATTTCAACAAACTTGTCACTATTTGCATTAATCTATTTAAAGTTATTAGTGGATCTTATCACCAGTAGATTCCTTTGAAAGTACATAAACAGTGTTTAGTAACTGATTTCCCATTTTCGCCTGTATGTTCGGGAGTTATCATCGCCCCAGGACTGGAGCCTAGGAAAAACGCGTCTAAGTGCCTGCAGTCATTTCTACAGGGGACGTCCAGAGATTCAACTAAGAAGACCACAGTTCGAGACATGGATCGTGTTAGGATGAAGAGGAACCAAGGACTATCAAAGAGAAGACCACTCATCATGATGGTGTAAAAATCTAAGGTGTACCTCGAGACGACGGAAAACCATACCCAGCATTCGATAAGTACATTTAATTTGAATATATTAAACCATGAGATTTGCATGCAAGTAGCAATTTTTATTTTGTAAATATTAAAATGTTATAATAATAATCTTAAATGTAGGGAACACTATACGCGTGTGACTGGGAAAAGATTATTTATTATTTTAATTAGGGTTTTCAGGTGATTCAAGAATAATCATTGATATTTAGCAGGCTTAGTTGCATGAATTAGTATACAGATCCCATAAATCCTTAATGTATATGAAGCACACATTTTGAGAAGAATAGCGCTTTAGCTAAATTTATAACTTCTTCGTAATGTTACTATCTGAAAGATTTTCATATTAATTTGAATATAAACCATATGTTTTCTTCAAGGTGATTCAGGTATTTATAAATCCCATATGATAACAAATGATCATTGTAGATGTTCAAACCGAGGTATTATGTGAATTATATAGATATGCGAGAAGAATTAAGTAACCCGTGAGAATGGAGTCTTCTCTGTAAATTAATAGAACGGATTTGAGATGCAGTGGTATGATGTGGAAGGTGAAGCTTGTGAGATGTTTGAGATGTTGGAATGATAAAAGATTACGGCTGTTGTGATATACCGTATTGAATTAGGCTGAATATATAGCCAGATAATGAATAATAAGAAGTGATGGCTCTCAAATTAATGCGTACATGATAACGAGCCGAGATGATATAAAGGAAAAGGAAAGAAAGAAAGAAAGAAAGAAAGAAAGAAAGAAAGAAAGAAAGAAATAAGAAGTACTTTGTGTTTTTGTAACCCCAGAGCTGGACAGATAGCTATTGTCATGAGTGACATATTTACAACGTAAGGACTTGTAGGGTCTGAGGGAGATTGTGTTGTTTCCAACGAGCCTAGAGTTTCACTGCAAGATTCTTTTCATTTGCCAGGGCAGTTTCAATTCCATTCTAATGATACGTTATGAGTAACGCGGATAATTTTATGAATTTTGCGAAGGATAAACCCCTCCCCAGTTTTCTGCATTAAATTAGCTCGTGATAGGAGTTTCAGATTTTTTACCTCGAAAGCTCAAGAACCTGAGTTCGACTCATGTTGGGACCACGGATCTAACCTGATACTATGGCTTGATTAAGCCATATCTTCAAGATGTATTGTGTGCTGTATGTTTGATATTTTCTATGAAATGTGTTTACGTGTTTTATTATTCCCCAAAGTGTTTTATGGTGATGGGTTCGATACCAGCGTTGGTTGATTTTTCTTTGAATATAATTTCTTAGGTAAACCCAGGATACGCGTATGTGTTCAGTGTAATATATAATTGTCATGGCCAAATAGACCATGTGTTTGATATACGGCGATGCAATCTCGTGTGTAAAAGGAAATGTACTTGTGGAATGCAGACATTCCACAGCCATGATAATTAATTAAATACATGATTAATGATGATTAATGATAATTAATTAACAAGATGGATGCCATTTAGTATCCATTGTTGATCAGCTTATTAAAGTAATAGATGCCATTTAGTATCACTGTTATAGAAAAACAAAACCGCGTATCAGTGCGTATTAATCAAATGATTTAAGGTATGCCAAGCAACAACTACAACTGTGAATAAACTAAAAGGACGTTAAGGCATACTATATATAATTATTGCTTCAGTCTTGATTATTTATTTGTTTATATGTTGTAATATGGCATCATCTCGTGTACTAACCGTGTGATTTATCTATATATATAAAATAAGAGTTTTGTCTGTACATTGCTCAGAATTTGAAAAGTCGGTCATGTCCACAGTAAGAAGAAAATGCATTTTTTACTTTTCCGTAATTTCTGTCTGTCTGTCTATCTGTCTGTCTGTCTGTCTGTCTGTCTGTCTGTCTGTCTGTCTGTCTGTCTGTCTGTACACGCATCACGAGAAAACGGATGAAGAGAATTTAATGAAAATCGGAATGTAAAGTCGGGTGGTGAACCGCTACAATCTAGGCTATAAATTATTTTAATCACGCTGAGTGAAATGGTAGTTTAGGGGAAGGCCTGAAATTTTATTCTCAAATATTTATGTTATTAGTGGCCGTGTTTTAATGAAAATCGCTAGACAAAGATGGTAAATAATTCGCTACAATATAGGCTATACACGCTGAGAAAAATGGTAGTTTAGGGGAAGGCCTAAAATTTAATTGTCAAATATTTATTTTATTAGTGGTCGTATCTTCACGAAAATTGGTATGCAAAGTCGGGGAATAGGTCGCTATAATCTAGGCTGTCAATAATGTTATTCAGACTGAGTGAAATGGTAGTTTAGGGGAAGGCCTGAAATGTAATCTATATATAAAATACGTGTTTTGCCTGTGCATTGCTCAGAATTTGAAATGAATGATATTTCTGTATCTGTCATGCCCACAATAGCAAGGAAATGCATTTTTTACGTTTCTGTAATTTCTGTCTGTCTGTCTGTCTGTCTGTCTGTCTGTCTGTCTGTCTGTCTGTCTGGCTGGTTGGCTGTCTGGCTGTCTATCTGTCTGTATGTATGTATGTATGTATGTATGTATGTATTGTGCCCTGACAGCAATCCCTGTGACCATTTTTGTAAATTTTAATTCTGTATCTCAGTGTTGGGTTAGGCCGCGGCGAAGCAATGCAGTCGGAGATCCATGAAGGCTCCACTCAAGGGACGTGCAAGTCCGACGAGTTGGGTCACAGATTAATTAAGTGGACTGTTATCATCGTGGTTTTAAACGTAGAATGTAGTCATCATTTCTGCCTAAATTACGTGAATATTCCGCAATAGAGTATTAAGAGATCGAGAATATTGGCATATTCGTTAAGATACATTGACCATCATTTAACCATATCTTAAATTAAATAACTAACCTAGTGTTCCTACGCTACTTTAAATGAGAACTCCGTAAAATGTTTTATTTATGGAAGGATTTCCCGTTTAATGATTTTAAAATAACTTCAGATGTATCAATTACATTAAGAACAAATTATCGGCAACACAAACGAATATAGGAAGGAAAATATAATGTTAACTTGAAAATAAACACCTAACTTCAGGCTCTTGTTACAAATAAATTATAACATCGTAAATCGAAAACAAAAGAGACAAAGTGTCCCTCTGCTGAAGGCTTACAGTGAGATATCAGTTATCAACCTCGCATTTTTCAAAATAAATCACTGGGAATTATAGAATCGTCCACTTCAGAATGCTATTTACTACCCAAATATCTCATAATATTCCGTCATTTCTCTTTTAAAAATCACCGCATTATATGTCGGTATCTGTCTATCTAGCAACTTGAAAAATACCGTTATTCTAACTTCATAAAATCACCATAAATGCAATAGAAATGTTTAAAAGACACAGGATCGTAACATAATATGACATCCATCAAAGACATGCATTTAAAAGACAGACTCGATCCTCCCGTACATTCATCGGCGACTGCCCCTAGATAAATGACATCAAATGACATTGCAACGCCTATAATTAAGCTTGTCTAACTACGTTGATTCTGCGCCTCCGGATACCACTGCGACGTTTGACCTGGAAGAACTACATCAGCACTAGGCGTCAACTCAAATGATCTACAAAATCCAACTAGCAAAGAAATGATTTACTTACCATAGAAGATCATATTTCCTTTACGACATGTCCTCAATATCTTTACGTTACCGATTATCTTGCGAAGATCCTAAACATCCCTTTAATATCGTGCGCTCTGGTCAATCTTGTATTTAAATAGTATAAATGTGACGACCAACTACTAGTGTTCGTGAGTGCAACATCCTATAACATTATTCTAAAATACGGCCTCGTACCAAAATAAATTATTCATCACGACAACAACAAAATTCACGCATGACTAGCATAATTCCTACCGTCAATATCATCATCAGGACCTTCACATAATATCATCATAAAACTCGCAATCCTAATGACACGTCTATAATCATCACATCTCTCTATCCACGTAAATACTTTCAAAGATCCTACCGTAACCAACACCTTATTACATCGCACAACTCGTCATGCACGGCGAATTCACAATACTAAAGAACAATCCATTCAGGCAATTACGTAAAATTACTAAATACGTTGCCGCATTAACACCATATCACCACAATAGTATCACACTTCTATTATCAAAACACTGTATTTCCACACAAGCACATAACATTTTGAAGACCACAGAATCGCACGTCGCAAAATACCGAGCTCCTCCGAGGTATTCTGAGCTACAAGTTAAATTAGCGTTCCATACCCTAACATCATTACGGTACCAATAACATCCATGTCGGAAAATCTTTCGTAAAACCTTGCTAGCAAACATTAAAGAAATCTTACACAGCCATCGCATATCATCACAACGTAGACTAGCTCACCGCACTAGACGTAATGATCATAAATATTACAACGCAATGTCCAACAAATAACGGTCGCTTTCAAGTTAAAATTGTTCATGTCAAATCGACAACAAAATAAATACTACTCTACAACTACAATAAGCAATTACGTGGCGGAATATATAAGATATTCAAGTACTCATCCTGGGTTGTTGCTCCACGACGGTGTCACCTTCCGAGTCCAGCTCTCACTCAATTACATTATCAAGTATTGTCCATCACGTTTCTGGTCAGATCCTTTGAGGTCCCTCTATTTTAGTTGTTCATGTTGATACGTGCATTCATTTCATCTGAATAATTAATTGCTGACGGTTCCATATTACCTGAAACTCAGAGATATCAATTAGAACAAGGTTATACACCTTAATACAATTTTAACAGTTCAAGTGATACACTTGCCTTTTCATTCAATAACAAGATATCTTGTTTTACAATATTATATGTTTATGATATGCCAATATCTCTCTAATATTTCCTTTCAATACAATCTTTTCCCTATGAATTCTTGCTTCCGATCTTTCTGAGTTGCAGATTGAGAGTGACAACTTCTTCAGAGACAAAACAGATTCTACCTCAACATAATAATTGCAGACGGTTTGCTTTTCAGAATTCTTCTCAGCTTCTAGCTCCCATACGTTTCTGACAATTGGAAACATTTGACACATAATGCAAGACGATCTCGTACAAATCAGCTGTACTAGCAAAGGAACTTATTTAATAATTGCCGCCTCGTATTTAGGTTAGTAATCGACAGTTTCTTTTCTTCATCTCGATCGTTGGATCGTGCGAGACTAGATGTACAAGGTATGGCCCTCTCATATGAATTTATTATTTACATATTTCATGGCCCTCAGTAACATTCTGTCATAGATATTCTGCCGTTCATGCATTTCGGAAAGTTTACTTGAGGAATACGTATTATTCATTTAATCCTGCCCTATGTTTCCCGATGTTTAACTTTCTACTAATATTTCCGAGATACCACGGGGCTTAGAGCTTGTTATCAATCCGCTGACATCTTCAATTCAGCGATGCCGTTCACGTAATTAGACAAATCAACTGCCTTCTAATTCATCTGGAGGTGTGATAACCGGACATAAGATTTCATTGACATTATTTCTCGACATAAACTTCCAATGTGTTCACCAATCTCATCCTGACATACATTGGAAGGTTATATTCCTCCTCTACTCGAAAATGAAATTTCGTATGAAAGGAGAAATTTCATGTTCATACCAGATCTAATCATAATTCTCTTCTTCAATGAAATCTTCTTTTATCAGGTCTGAAATGAACGAAAATAACTCTGGTCTTGAGATACTGTTATACCATATCCTGCCTTCCAATCTTGTCTGGACTCCATCATTCGTCATCTGATCCGTCGGTCAACGAATAAACATCCCAAGCATCTCCGTTTCCTTCGTCTTCCACGATGATATTAACTTCCTCCTCATCAACGATCGGGAAACTGTAGTGTTTAAGACTTGAAGCATTGAAAATAGCAATGTTGTTGGACTCCAAACTCTGTGTTTTATATGCGTTATTGCCCAACGCTTCAATAACCTTGAACGGCCCGATGTACAAATGTGCAAACTTGGAATAGAACTTTTCCGTAGGACAAGATACGGCTGGTTTTCTTACAAGAACATAGGTTCCAACTTCCAAAGGTTCTCGAAATTTCTTATGCCTTAACTTCTTGAAACGTTTTTCGGCTTGCCTTTTCATACACGCCTGAGCTTGCTTTATGTTCTCTTCGACGCTAGGACTTTCTTCGACTGGTCTAGCAATGATCTCGTTCCAGGGACGTCTTGGTTGCTCGTTCATGTGAAGAATGCTTGGAATATTGCCGATAGACTCGTGCCATGTGAAATTTATACAATCGGCTATTGTCGGTAAGCATGAAGTCCATGTCCAATGACGTTCATGGCAGAAAATCCTACAATATTTCGCAATTTCCTTCATGACCCTTTCAGCTGCATTGGATTCAGGGTGCCTTATGGAACTAAACCGGTGTTGAACGTTCATTTTTCTTAAAGCTTCCGCAAATTCGTTTGACGTAAACTGTGTTCCATGGTCCGTTATTATACATTTTGGTTTACCCATCTTTGGTATCGTTACTCTTTCTAAACTCCTAATCATGGACTTAGAGTTGGCCTTTCTAATGGGCTGAAGTGATACAAACTTTGACATTACGTCAAGGACTACCAAAACAAAACGGTTTCCACGTTTACCTACGGGTAAACTCCCATACAAATCCATGGCATATACTTCCCTAGGTCGGTCTGGTATTACAGCTATCGGTGGTTGATACAATAATACGGAGTTGTATTTCACCCTCTGGCATATATGGCAGGTTTTTACTATTCTACCTATGGTTCTCCGAAACCCAGTCCATGTGAAAGTCTCTCCTATTGTAGCCGCTAATTTATCTAGACCACCATGACCGATCATTCTATGGATGTACCATTAAATTTCCTCCAATCTCTATCGGCAAATAAGTTTGTATCTTGCATTTCGTGACCCTGTCTGGAATTATGCCCTTGATTTTCATGTTAGCAATCGGAATTACAGGCAAGTGTGCTTTGTTTTGTAACTCTGAGAATAATAACTTGGAGATAATACTTATACTCGCTCCAGTATCCAATAATGACAATACTCGAATACCCAATATTGTGACGTAAATAACGGGTAGTCCTCTCTTTAATTTTGTTCCTTCTGGTCGACCGTCTTCGTGCAGCAATTCCTCGGGTTCAAATTCCCACGATTCGATTCCTGCTATGACCCATTCGTGTTGCCTATAATTTGGATTTAACTTACTAATTCTATTATTTATTACTGATTCGAAAACGAAGTTTTTTTTTCACCCCGTCATTGCCTTGATTATTCTTGTCAAATGGTGTGGCTGCGGGATTTAACGTTTTATCAGCGCTTTCTTTTCTTTGTTCTTGCTGATACAATAGACTAGTCGCGCCCACGCAATCAGCGTTCATATCTTGATTCAATATCGCTCGTTCCCATTGCTTGCATTCCTGCTGCTTTCTTAATTCGCTAAGATATCTTTCTCTTTCTTTGTTTATCTCCTCGTCCTGTCGAGTATCTGACTGTCTTGAATTTTCCCGATACCTGTTCCTACGGTACGGCCACTTATCTCTGTTCCGACTCCACCTTGTATTTCTGTAATACCTAGGATATCTCCGCTCTTCGTTCCGAAACGGTGTCCACTTCTGGCGCGTCTTGTCACTCTTCTCATCCCTATGTTCCACTCTTCTGTAGCCTTCATTCGTCCTAGGTCTGTCTCCTTGACCGTGACTATTGTATCCCTGGTTCCTTTCTACATCTTCATCTCCTGCTGGTGTTACAACATTTACCGTCGGATCAACGTGCCTTACTATGCGGCTATTAGTATGTGTTGTCGTGCTGTCAATTTGCCGAAGTATCGACTCCGCTTGCACGGCTGATTGAATGTTTGCTGCCGTCAATAATCTCTGTATATCCGCAGGGAACTGTTTGATTATTGCTCGTACCATTTCCGTCTCTGTAGGTGGAGAATCAAGCTCTTTCAAACGATGAAATTGCATCGTGAAGTACTCGGCAAACCTACTCGGTCCTGTTAAAGAATATTTCTTTGAGTATAGATCGAGTCTGATTCCTTGCTGAACGTCGATCCCCCAGAATTTGTCCAAGAAAGCTTGTTTAAAGCCTGCATAATCCTCAAAAACGTAGCGAAAAGCCTTAAACCAAATGAGTGGTGCACCCTCTAGGTGTTTCTTCACTGTCTTTAACTGACGCTCCGTAGTTACCTTTGCTTCCCTAAAGTATTCCTCAATCTCTCTTAGGAAACCACGAGGAGTCATACTGGATCCTATATTTCCGTTAAATTTCTTAGGCCTATCTTCATAAGTGCGTATAATGTTAACAATTTGGGTTCCATTTCCTGTATGAATTGTCCCGTTGTCATTAATATCAACGCAAAGCTGAGGTATCTCAAATTGACTGTTTACTTCAGTCTTCCTTCCATCCTCAATTATCGCCTGTCGGTCGTTCAACGATGATACCAAATTCCTATTTGTTTCGTTTTCAATCCTCAGGTTCTGTACGTCCTTTTGAATAGCATTTAAGTCGTCTTTTAATCCTTTTATTTGCTGATTCATCAAAGCTTTATTCTCTTCAGATTCTTCCGTTATCAAATTGAATCTGTCATTGATCTGCTCTCTTGCTTGGGTTATCTCTTTCCGTATATTCTCATTGGTGATATTGACTTCATCCGATACCTTCTTGAGTTTTCCATCCCAATTATTATCAGACTCTTTTATCTTCTCCTGCATCACATCTACTTCTTCTTTGAGCTCTTTAAGGTCATGGTCGACTTGAACTCGCAACTCTTGGATGCTTGACTTAAAATCATCCTTCAATTCTTCGAATTTTTCTTGAAAATTCCTCTTATTCTCATTCATCGCCGCATTCACTTCTTCTTTTAAGTTTAATACTTCTCCTTGTACCTCAGCGACTTTCGATCCTAACGATACAATCTCTTCTTGCATCACCTTCATGTTTTCTTGCACCATATCGGTGATTCTGTCAAAAGTTCCTTGCATTTTCTCTCGTGATTCGTGTATTTCTGCTCTAGTGGTATTCTGCGATTCCTGGATTTTCTTCTCCGTATTTTCTTGTGATTCTTGTATTCTCTCTTCAGTATTTTCTTGTGCCTCCTGAATTTTCTTTTCCGTATTTTCTTGTGCCTCTTGAATTCTCTTTTCTGTACTCTCTTGCGATTCCTGCATTTTATTCATTTTTCCAGCGAGCTCCTCCAATAACAGTTTTACTTGAGCAAGAGACGCCATCGTAATTTCCTATATCGTTCCTTATCAAGAATATATCACCCTCAATCTCTCTATAGTCCTTATCTAGTGTTTCCACAACACCTATACCTGCCTAGCACCTCACAAATTAGATTCAATAAATGAACGTATGGGTCTCTCCGGATCTGACCCGAAATATGACGGACATCCAATAATAAGTGACACGGAACAACCTATCGCTCTATCCGAGTTAAATGACTCATTATCCCGATTAACAAGAGCTGAAACTTTACGGAAAATCCTTCCATAATGTCATAAAATAAAACTAAGTAAAATCGTAGTACTGATTAACGGCCAAATCCTTCCAATATTACTCATAAAATACACGGTTAAATAAATATTTCAAACATCCTTCACCAACAACGTTGTAGATTCAATGTTCTCTGATTACCAATGTCTTTTCGAGTTTTCCTTTCTTTAATGAAATAATCTCTACTCTGTTCTCTTCGTCACGAATTCCACTGATAAGCATTAAACGATGATGTATACAGCTCAAGTCCTCTGCCAAGCGATAAGTAATTCGACTCTAGTCGTTCGGTAATAAAATAACTCAACTCTGGCCCCACAGTTGGGTGTCAAGTAAAATTATATCCTATATGTGCCCTGACAGCAATCCCTGTGACCATTTTTGTAAATTTTAATTCTGTATCTCAGTGTTGGGTTAGGCCGCGGCGAAGCAATGCAGTCGGAGATCCATGAAGGCTCCACTCAAGGGACGTGCAAGTCCGACGAGTTGGGTCACAGATTAATTAAGTGGACTGTTATCATCGTGGTTTTAAACGTAGAATGTAGTCATCATTTCTGCCTAAATTACGTGAATATTCCGCAATAGAGTATTAAGAGATCGAGAATATTGGCATATTCGTTAAGATACATTGACCATCATTTAACCATATCTTAAATTAAATAACTAACCTAGTGTTCCTACGCTACTTTAAATGAGAACTCCGTAAAATGTTTTATTTATGGAAGGATTTCCCGTTTAATGATTTTAAAATAACTTCAGATGTATCAATTACATTAAGAACAAATTATCGGCAACACAAACGAATATAGGAAGGAAAATATAATGTTAACTTGAAAATAAACACCTAACTTCAGGCTCTTGTTACAAATAAATTATAACATCGTAAATCGAAAACAAAAGAGACAAAGTGTCCCTCTGCTGAAGGCTTACAGTGAGATATCAGTTATCAACCTCGCATTTTTCAAAATAAATCACTGGGAATTATAGAATCGTCCACTTCAGAATGCTATTTACTACCCAAATATCTCATAATATTCCGTCATTTCTCTTTTAAAAATCACCGCATTATATGTCGGTATCTGTCTATCTAGCAACTTGAAAAATACCGTTATTCTAACTTCATAAAATCACCATAAATGCAATAGAAATGTTTAAAAGACACAGGATCGTAACATAATATGACATCCATCAAAGACATGCATTTAAAAGACAGACTCGATCCTCCCGTACATTCATCGGCGACTGCCCCTAGATAAATGACATCAAATGACATTGCAACGCCTATAATTAAGCTTGTCTAACTACGTTGATTCTGCGCCTCCGGATACCACTGCGACGTTTGACCTGGAAGAACTACATCAGCACTAGGCGTCAACTCAAATGATCTACAAAATCCAACTAGCAAAGAAATGATTTACTTACCATAGAAGATCATATTTCCTTTACGACATGTCCTCAATATCTTTACGTTACCGATTATCTTGCGAAGATCCTAAACATCCCTTTAATATCGTGCGCTCTGGTCAATCTTGTATTTAAATAGTATAAATGTGACGACCAACTACTAGTGTTCGTGAGTGCAACATCCTATAACATTATTCTAAAATACGGCCTCGTACCAAAATAAATTATTCATCACGACAACAACAAAATTCACGCATGACTAGCATAATTCCTACCGTCAATATCATCATCAGGACCTTCACATAATATCATCATAAAACTCGCAATCCTAATGACACGTCTATAATCATCACATCTCTCTATCCACGTAAATACTTTCAAAGATCCTACCGTAACCAACACCTTATTACATCGCACAACTCGTCATGCACGGCGAATTCACAATACTAAAGAACAATCCATTCAGGCAATTACGTAAAATTACTAAATACGTTGCCGCATTAACACCATATCACCACAATAGTATCACACTTCTATTATCAAAACACTGTATTTCCACGCAAGCACATAACATTTTGAAGACCACAGAATCGCACGTCGCAAAATACCGAGCTCCTCCGAGGTATTCTGAGCTACAAGTTAAATTAGCGTTCCATACCCTAACATCATTACGGTACCAATAACATCCATGTCGGAAAATCTTTCGTAAAACCTTGCTAGCAAACATTAAAGAAATCTTACACAGCCATCGCATATCATCACAACGTAGACTAGCTCACCGCACTAGACGTAATGATCATAAATATTACAACGCAATGTCCAACAAATAACGGTCGCTTTCAAGTTAAAATTGTTCATGTCAAATCGACAACAAAATAAATACTACTCTACAACTACAATAAGCAATTACGTGGCGGAATATATAAGATATTCAAGTACTCATCCTGGGTTGTTGCTCCACGACGGTGTCACCTTCCGAGTCCAGCTCTCACTCAATTACATTATCAAGTATTGTCCATCACGTTTCTGGGCAGATCCTTTGAGGTCCCTCTATTTTAGTTGTTCATGTTGATACGTGCATTCATTTCATCTGAATAATTAATTGCTGACGGTTTCATATTACCTGAAACTCAGAGATATCAATTAGAACAAGGTTATACACCTTAATACAATTTTTACAGTTCAAATGATACACTTGCCTTTTTCATTCAATAACAAGATATCTTGTTTTACAATATTATATGTTTATGATATGCCAATATCTCTCTAATATTTCCTTTCAATACAATCTTTTCCCTATGAATTCTTGCTTCCGATCTTTCTGAGTTGCAGATTGAGAGTGACAACTTCTTCAGAGACAAAACAGATTCTACCTCAACATAATAATTGCAGACGGTTTGCTTTTCAGAATTCTTCTCAGCTTCTAGCTCCCATACGTTTCTGACAATTGGAAACATTTGACACATAATGCAAGACGATCTCGTACAAATCAGCTGTACTAGCAAAGGAACTTATTTAATAATTGCCGCCTCGTATTTAGGTTAGTAATCGACAGTTTCTTTTCTTCATCTCGATCGTTGGATCGTGCGAGACTAGATGTACAAGGTATGGCCCTCTCATATGAATTTATTATTTACATATTTCATGGCCCTCAGTAACATTCTGTCATAGATATTCTGCCGTTCATGCATTTCGGAAAGTTTACTTGAGGAATACGTATTATTCATTTAATCCTGCCCTATGTTTCCCGATGTTTAACTTTCTACTAATATTTCCGAGATACCACGGGGCTTAGAGCTTGTTATCAATCCGCTGACATCTTCAATTCAGCGATGCCGTTCACGTAATTAGACAAATCAACTGCCTTCTAATTCATCTGGAGGTGTGATAACCGGACATAAGATTTCATTGACATTATTTCTCGACATAAACTTCCAATGTGTTCACCAATCTCATCCTGACATACATTGGAAGGTTATAGTATGTACACGCATCAATAGAAAACGGCTGAAGAGAATTTAATGAAAATCGGTATGTAATGTCGGGTGATGAACCACTGTAATCTAGGATACAAATTATTTTATCCACGTTGAGTGAAATGGTAGTTTAGGGGAAGGCCTGAAATGTAATTCTCAAATAAGTTATTTATGTTATTAGTGGTCGTATCGATAAATACTACATAACTAACATAACTTTAGTTATGTCGTAAGTTAGTAGTAGTTATGTAAGAAGTTATTAATTTTCCGATCACTTATGTCTTATACATTGTTACCGTACCGCATATAATCAGAGATATTCATGAATTTGGATTTTTGTTACTAAGTCCATATCAGCGCCGAGTTACGAGAAAATGGGTAAACAGAATTTAGTGAATCGGTATGTAACGTCTAAGAATAAAGAACTACAGTCTACGATATAAATAATTTTGTAAGACACCCTAAATATCACAGAGTCGAAAGAAAACTAACGTGAAGGCCTGCAGTATAGAAAGCTCATAAACTTTATCAACAATAACATTACATTGACCATTGTTTGTTGTGATGTGCTTTTTGTCTTCTGTTTCCTCTCATCCCCGATAGATAGGATTACTGCAGCGTACCGAGGTTTTTTTAAAATTTGCTTTACGTCGCAACGACACAGGTAGGTCTTATGGCAACGATGGGATACGAAATGAATAGTGGTGTGAAGGAAGCGGCCTTGGCTTTAAGGTACAGCCTGGTGTGACTGGTGTGAAAATGGGAAACCACGGAATACCATCTTCAGGGTTGCCGGCAGTGGGGTTCGAATCCACTATCTCCCGGATGCAAGCTCATAGCGGCGCGCCTCTAACCACACGGGCAACTCGCCTGGTCGTACCGACTGTAACAGCCTGCCTGTATATTGGCGGTAAGTAGCTGGGGATAAGATAACTTTCTTCTTTAGCATGCCATTCCTCTGGTCCATACATTTTCTGATGTCTGGTACGTTACACACTGGTTCATCATAGTATTCGAGCTATTTAATCCCTACTCTGAGGTACTGATTGGAATGAGTAGTGTGCATAGTTAACGGAATAATGATAGAGGTGTGTTCACGGCAGTCTACGACCTGGTTATTCCAGTTCTGGAACTTTGGACTCTTAGATCGGCACCGTAGTACTGTTCGTTGAAAGTGAGAAAGTGTGCGGTTTTTCATTTGATCGAGTATTTTATATGATAACATTGCTTTCAATCGCTACATTCCTACTGACGTTTTTGTAATGACCTATGTTGAATTCAGTTAGGAAAACCACCAAGTCAGTCTTTCTGAGAATCCCGTAGCGAAGCACGGGTACATCAGCTAGTCAGTATAATAAAATGTTTAGCAAAAATATTTCAACGAAGATTCTTCTCATTTAATAATATTAGTGTATTCCTCTCATATTATAGAGAATCCTACTTTCGTTATATTTTATGTAGGGCCTATTTTCTTTTTAGAACATTCCACTGCCCATGTGCTTTATGAACTCCAGCCGTTGACGCAATGAAAGTAGGAAGGACGAGACTTCAAGCCTGGGAAATGACTTCTGAAGTTCTCATCCAGCTATTCCATCTATAACTTACATCTGTTTGTGAAACCAAATTATGTAATAGTTGCCCTAATATGCCCAGGTTGGGTACAGTATAGCGCTGCGGGTGCTTCTGTAAACCTTGCAGCCAGGCTACACTCGCAACACCACTCCAGGCTGAGACGTCTGTTCTATTTGTGTTTCCTTATACTACATACATCTTTGTTTAAAGTTGTTGCACTATATTTTCTACAGATATTTGTAATAAAAAGGAGCGATAATGCCATGAAAGTCCTCCTAAGCATGGCAGTATTTTACTCCAGGTAGAAAATCCGCTACTTGTAAAATTTGCAATCAAATCTTTTGTACAGGTGGAGGAACGTCAAATTTATGGATTGACATAAAACGGACGCTTCGTAAGGATATGGTACAAATACAGTTGCACATCGTGAAAGTAATTCCATTCCTACGTATGGATGAGATAGTGCAGAAAAAAATAAGTTGCATAGGAGTTTGGCTACTTTTGTATGCGAAGACATGCAGCCACTGAGGATTGTAGCGGATAGTGCCAGACCTGTAGCTTAGATCCTTTCCAACAGAACAAAAAAGAACTAGGCCACCATAGCTCGATTGGTAGAGCTACCAACCCGAAATCGGGAGGTTGTGGGTTCGGATCCCACTGGTGTCCGGTTGGCCATTTTTTCTCTGTACTTAACATCTATTACGTATTAAATGTACGTAACACGACCTTCTAGGTTGAAAGTCGATTTCGATTACAATGCGGACGTGAAAATTCAATATTCAATGATCCTTAAATGATCTTGCTCTTGCTTACCTTAGCGTACCTGCTACATCTGTGCCCGCATAGGAGGTGTTTTCATGTGCCGGACAAATTATTTCAGACGGAAGGTCGTCGCTTTCCGCAGGACGAGCTGAAACTCTGATATTTCTGAATAGAAAGTCCTCCTATATATCACCTATTCTATGCAATACAGAACACTAACGGTACTTCCCATACTGTCTGTCTGCAACGTGTTGTGTCTTGATTTTAATGCTTGGCACAAAATGAAGAATGGCGTTCATTTGTATACTTTACTTATTTCAATTACTGATGTTATCTTAACAGATTGTTCATTTAACTCCTTACCACATAGTTATAAATGAAATGTTTGAAATTATATGAGTTTAGGCACATTTCAAAGCACTAGATTTCGTTTCGTCAGTTATCACATTATGGAATACGGCACGTTTATCCATATGCATTAATATTTATTTATTCATTCGTATGTTTATATTCATATTAAGCACAGATTTGTAATTACACTGTTTGTTACGTTATATGTTAAATTTATATTAGGCCCTACATTATAAAACTTGTGCAAATAACCAATAATAGAAAGTACGGAGCATTGTACCACTGATAATAACTGATAATCTTCTTTATAAATGTAAACTGTAGCTTAGAAGGTCAATATAAAGTTTAAATTTACCGCTGTAAAGTTGTACTCGGTTTAACCGAGTAATGACGTCACAGTACTTGGTGCGAACCGAACCGCTCCGTCCCCGCCACTAACCTGTACTGACTGCGTGGATACACCAACACCTCCTAGATAATCTATGAGGTGTTGGGATACACCCAGCGCACGACGATGACGATTGATCACGTGATGTTCCTTGATTGGCTGGATGCGATCCTTGTTGAGGCCTAGATTGGTCAGACCAAGACCGACTCCAATCCTCCATCAGTTCTACTTGAATCGTCGTGCGGTATACTACCTTGTTTGTGCGGGTCAGTTGTGCGCGGCAGTGGTAATCAATTGTGTTCGCTTATGTGTAGTGAAGCAGTGGTGAACTATGGAGACCGACAGTGGAGGAACGTTGGTATTGTCCGGGTCTAAATTACGAGTGGAACGTGAGATTGTCATACCCATGGATGAGGAATCCATAACTGATTCACCTAGTAATACGAAACAAATGCAAGGCTCTCAGTCAACTGAGACTGATTCCCAGCGTCGTAATACGGAAGTGTCAGAACAGACAGATACAGATCAACTTAGCAAACAACCCGAGGTGTCAAAAGTAGTTTCCCCCCCGGAATATTACAATCGCTTTCACCATGGATCATATGTTGTATTCGTGGAATCCAGTAACGAACAAAACATCGGTAGTTTACACCCTATGGCACTTGATCGTCGATTCTATGAAACTAAGTTAAACGTCAAATCGATCCAACGTAAGGGACGAAATAGACTTCAAGTCACTTTCCATACGGCTTCTCAAGCCAATGCCTTTTTGAGCAGCCCTATTCTTAAAACCCTAAAAATTAAAGCCTATATTCCATCTTCGCAAGTGTTGCGAGTAGGAATAATTCGGGGAGTCGAAAAAGGTTTAACTAATGAAGAAATTCTACAATACTTGGAATCTGAAGTACCAGTTAAAAGCGTTCAACGACTTAATCGTCGCGCAATTCAAGATGGAGAAACCCAATACCTCCCCACGGGTTCTATTAAAATAGTTTTCAGGGCACAAACGCTTCCATCCCATGTTGCCTTATATAAGGTTTATATGAAAGTTATCCGGGAGATAGTAGGTTCGAATCCCACTATCGGCAGCCCTGAAAATGGTTTTCCGTGGTTTCCCATTTTCACACCAGGCAAATGCTGGGGCTGTACCTTAATTAAGGCCACGGCCGCTTCCTTCCAACTCCTAGGCCTTTCCTATCCCATCGTCGCCATAAGACCTATCTGTGTCGGTGCGACGTAAAACAACTAGCAAAAAAAAAATATATGAAAGTTGAACCCTATATTTTTTCACCAATCCGCTGTCGCAAATGCCAGCGCTATGGACATGTAATACGACAATGTCAGGCCAAAAATGCACGTGGAAAATGTTCTCAACAGCACGACACCCAGGCTTGTACTGAGCAATTCACGCAATGTGTTTATTGTAAGAAAAATCATGTTACGGGTTCCTCGATCTGTCCTGAACACAAGTATCAGGTTCAAATTAAACGGTTAATGAGCACCGAATATCTGTCTTTTCCAGAAGCCAAAGCTCGAACCGCGCTTCCAATTTATCATTCTGAGCAACAGGAAAATCAATTCCCTCCGTTGCCATCGAATCCTCCATCCCCCCCCCCGACATCTAATCCTCGTAAACGTAAGTTTACTCAGGTCATCATGCAATCTCTCCCTCCTACACCTGAGCCCGGCTTTGATAAGCAAGGATATTTGGCCATACTGCGAAATGAGCATTTGGTTCCAGTCAATTCTATCCCATCAACAAGTACAATGCAGCAACCTACGCAATTACCATACCCGTCATGTTCGTCACAATCTAATGGGCAGCCACTTTCTGCAGCCCCTCAAGGCATAAACTATCCTCCTACGAAGGAACGACTTCATCAGGAAATCCAGCAATTGCTGGTAATGTTACTCCAAAGTATGAGCCATGAGCCACAGATACACCATGTTCTATATAAACTAAGAGACCATATAATGAACATTCTGGTATGATTCAATTTTTACAATGGAATTGTCGAAGTGCCACCTCTAAACGACATGAATTACAAATTCTCATAAATGAAACGCAAGCTAATATTATTTTCTTACAAGAAACGTGGTTTCAACCACAATTTTCTTTCAGATTAAGAGGTTATCAAGTATTCCGATACGATGGTAATGGTTTTGATGGAGTAGCCACATGTTTACATGATTCACTACACTTCACACAACTATCCTTGCAATATATTATTCCACACACGTATGCAGTAGGGATCATTCACCATAATACTTGTTTTATAAATATTTATTGCCCCCCTCGCATTTACGTTACTCAAAATCAATGGACGCATTTTTTCCAGCAATTCGCACAATTCCAACACCTTTTTATACTCGCTGATTTCAATTGCCACCACACAGAGTGGGGGTGTACAGTGAACACGATAAAAAGCTCCAATTTACTTGTTACCTCCAATCATCAGAATCTGTTTATTTTAAATGATGGTTCCGCAACCCGTTTAACTCCGCCTGGATCCCCACCCAGTGCCGTGGACCTTCCATTATGCCGTACAAATATGGTTCCTATAACCACCTGGCACACATTATCCGACATCTACACCAGTGACCACTTTCCAATTGTTATAACATATGGGAATCGGCCAATAACTTCCCAGTATACACCACCTTCATTCACAAGTAATGTCCGATCCTATAAAAATTTCAATATTTTCAACTATCAATCGTATCTCAATCACATTCTACAGCAGGAACACGAGTCACCTATTACCTTTTCAATATTACTCCCTTATTTAACCCAATATTTAAATATTTTTCATCCGTGTAGACCGCTTAAGGTAACGAACCCCCCACAGGAGTACGAAATAAAATGGTGGGATAAAGAATGTAACGATCTCATTCATAAGAGAAAACAATTATTTAAACAATATCGCCAATCCATGACCCAGCATCATTATATCCAGTTACGAAATCATATAGCAAAAACAAAGCTTGTCCTTGATGCCAAAAAACGAAAAGCTTGGCAATCCTTTATTTCTACTCTAACTCCACAGTTACCAGCCGCGAAATTCTGGAACGTTATCCGCATGATAACTAGAACATTCCAATACCAAACTCATTTTTCATATCCGCGACAAGTTTTAGAAGACTTTCTAGGCCTATATACCCTCGCCCCAGTATCAGTAAATCCTCCCTTTCTACCTAACTCAATGGACAATTCTCGTCAATTTACTTCATTATTAAACCCAATTACACCGGGCGAGTTGGCCGTGCGCGTAGAGGCGCGCGGCTGTGAGCTTGCATCCGGGAGATAGTAGGTTCGAATCCCACTATCGGCAGCCCTGAAAATGGTTTTCCGTAGTTTCAAACTAACCGAAGCGGTGTTGACCAATGAGAAAATTTATCATAGGCCCGCAGATAAACCAACATAAGAAAAACTCAGAGTGAACTCCAGTTAGCTTCTCCGATAACAATAGTTAAATTATTCCAGCCACATAATTGAATAGAGGGGATTTTTGTGATATCATTCCCATGTTGATTAATTGTAATCATAATAAATTAAAGTAATGAATTCGTGGAAATGACCCACGCTATCTCGCCATTGGTCGAGATGAGCACGCCATCAGGGACGCCGAGTTAGCGCGCGAAAGGTGGAGGACAGAAATTAAGTGATATTTCCATGATCACCGAACGATATGAGTTCAGAATACGACACATGAATGTGTATCGCCAGTGTATTAAGTGGGATAAAGCAAGAGATCTAAATCCACCTGCACATGCCGATTTAGGATAACCAACCCCCCTCTCCAGGAGCTGACCGCGGATGACCCCGGCGGGAAACCATATCGTCCATAAAAGTCCAGTAGTGGGACCTCACTCACTCAGTTCTTACCAGACCCCAGTCGTTTGAAGTCACCAGTTGTGACCGGTCGGATGAAGTAGTTGAGACTCTGACACGTTGACTCTGTAAGTCAGTACCTCGGGACGCATTCGAAGTCAGTTAAAGCTGAAAGTGCGTGAGTTATCAGGAGAATGAATACGAACAGTGAAATTATCCATAGTACCGAGTGTAAATAATCAGTAAAACTGTATGTTGAATTTAATAAATGTCATGTGATTAAATAATAAATAATTAACGGAACGCCGATAGTACCTTTGGAAGGCAGTGTGCGGAACCTGAAGTAAACACTTCAAGATAGATGGTGAATAACCATCCGAGCAGGGAATTATAGGAGCTAGGCGATTATCAAGACGACTTAAAAATAAACCAGGAAGTGCCGGTTGAAGACGCGATACGCGCCGGTTCAAATGAACGACATTTCGTCGTAATGTGTCACGACGTGTGTTTCGGGCGTATATGAAGAGTATATTGTGCGAGTGTCAGGGGTCTAGGAGCACCTATAAGTGTTTTTTTGTTATTAGTATTCTTGTGTAAAATAGTGTAATAAGGTATTAATCATGGGTAGTCACCCAGAAGTGTTTTATTGTGTTAAATTTGTATTGTGCGACATGATGGACAAGTAGATCACCATGGGGCCGTAAGGCCTATACCTCATCCGCTACGAGACAATGGAATTCTACATAGGAATGAGTACACAATTTTGATATTTGGGGGATGTTATCGCGACTAAACGGGGTTCAGTGTAAATTAATTATGGTTACTTAACATGGTCCGCCTCCCGAGTCCATGATTTTATTTTTTTGTTAGACGGACGAACTAATTTATATTAACGTAATAATGGGTTAGATTAATTAATTTGAGTATTTGTTTGTTGTATATAATGTAAATATGGGATATATTTCTTTCAATTAATGCATGCTGTTTGTAATACTTTGACTTAAGTTCATTTCAAGTGTTAAATTCTTTTTTTTGTGCTAACCCATTTATTTGAATTTCATTCACTGCGGTGATCATTTGTATTTTAATTAGGAATAATTTCTATTAGACAGCCAGATTATGAAAGAGCCAGAGTATGTAAAATTTGTGTTGCGTACGGAAGGTCATTAAAATACTAATAATAATAATATTTATGTGTTTGCAAGTTAAAGTATAATAATAATGACAGTGCTTCGTGAGTTAGCCAGTGCAAATATAATAATCAATGTGGAGATGACATGTAGCGTTAAAGACTTTCATTCGCGTAATCAGTTTGATTTTTACGTAAATTTTTGATTTTACGTTTTTGGACTTTATTTTAACCATTAAAATTTGTTTAAAAGCGATATAGGCACGTGAAGTAGAATGGTCACGATATGTTAAAAGCCCAGAATAATTTGAGCCCATATTTAGAGTTGGAAGTCATGAGGGACGAATATCCGGCGTGAAATAAATTGAGCCGTATTGTTTGTAATGATGAAATAGATGAATCTCAAGGCCTAAGATTATATAAATGCATATGCCGGTGTTATTAGTGGTAGAATCCACGCACCGAGGATTAATTTATGAATTAAATGTTTGAAGAGTTCCGATGAAAGGAAATGGACTTCAAATTGGAAGGAATAGTTTAGCAATCGCCGGCATTGGAAGTATTTGCCCAGCCGCGATGTGCCATAGGTTGTGAGATGTGTCTTGGGAGGACAGGTGTCCCCATATAAAATTAACGGCAGTACGAAATTGAAGGTACGGTCCCGAATACCGCGTTGTCCCGACCAATATAAAGCAGATCTAAGTGGTTCATAACGGGATTTAACATATGTGACTAAATTCTAAAGAGTGGAAATTAAAATATCATCTTTCCATTTTTAATAATAATAATAACAATAATCATACTCCAAGTGAATCTTGTCTTAAATCAAGTGCTTAGTGCCAAGATAAATCGGAATTGTAAAAAGGGTTATGCGTTAAACATATTAAGAGTGGACTACCGTGTAACAGGCGAAATTAATTTTTTTAAAATTAATAATAATAAATATAAAAAACTACTTTTTTGAAGAATTTATTTTTTTATATTTTGGACATAATAATGATGTTGGGAGTTGAAATGAAAGATTTGAGATTTTTAACTAATAATAATAATAAATAAAATATTTGAAGGAGGAGAAGAAGAATAACCAATGAAGCTACTTTTTTGAATTTTTTTATGAAAATAATAAGAGCGAGAAGTTGAAGTATTATAGCGAGGATGATTACGGGTTACGATAATCACGATTTCCAATAATAATAATAATAATAATAATAATAATAATAATAATAATAATAATAATAATAATAAAAATATTTATGAGGAAGCTGATCATTATATTGTGCGGATAAATTAGGAGGAAGAACGAACCTTCGTTTGAAACGTCGGCAAGGGTTGGCATATAATCATCCCGGATGACAAATGATAATAATCAAAAATAGGATTATAATTGAAATTAATGATAATAATAAATTAATTGATGGCAATCAAAGAATATGATAATGATCAGATAAAGAATGGTAATTATATTATTTAATAATCATAGGAGGATATGCTAGGGACAGTCATCCTGTGTCGAACTGCTCCGAACCAGATGTTGGGTTTTCACGGGGAGATTGTTAGCGGTAGATACGTAAATAACCCACGGACGGCACATGTCTTCAGGGTCAGAGCATAGTAATGAACCTTTCCGTACGTCTTGTCGTATTGACAAGTGTAAATATTGAAATAGGCTTTGAGTTAATGAACTCTACCTGGCGTGTTTGTGAATCTGGAAATAATAGGTTAGAGTTTGTCCGTATTATAAATTCCCGTTTTTTCGAGGCGATAACATTTTCCACGGTGGGTGTCCGGCTCACCAGAATGTACATACCGGAAGTGTCTCATGTCCAAACGGAACGAGGAGACGACAGTAAAAAGTTACTGTCATGCCTTCGTCTCCGAAAGATCTCCAGCGGTGAAACGTCCAATCATACGGATGTGAATTCGATCCCCAGTAACCAATTGGGGCGAATTCATCAGATGTTTTACACTACCAGAGTAGTGAGGTAAAATCCAAGTACAATGTCATTTATTTTTCAGGATGAAAGTGTCCCAATGTAAAATTGTCATCATGTGTAGTATGCAAAATAAGTGAATAAATTGCTCCTCATCGCAATTTCAATAGGAAACACTTTCCATATCTTTTTATTGTAGTTAGTCCAGTATGCCCATGGAATTTAAGTTGTCACTTCCCAGTCCTATTGTGGAGTCAAAAATTTGTATCCATGAATGAGTCGTCCCCCGTAACCTTAAATTGCATGCCCCGTTCATGCCTGTGTTCATTTGATGCGCCGATATTTTTTTTGATTTTCTTTATATAAATTTTTTTATCGTTTTCGAACTGATCACCCCTGAGATAAATGCTAGTCTGGGACTCAGGAAGTGAGCGGGTGCAATACCCTCGTCCCAGTATCAGTAAATCCTCCCTTTCTACCTAACTCAATGGACAATTCTCGTCAATTTACTTCATTATTAAACCCAATTACACCGGGCGAGTTGGCCGTGCGCGTAGAGGCGCGCGGCTGTGAGCTTGCATCCGGGAGATAGTAGGTTCGAATCCCACTATCGGCAGCCCTGAAAATGGTTTTCCGTAGTTTCCCATTTTCACACCAGGCAAATGCTGGGGCTGTACCTTAATTAAGGCCACGGCCGCTTCCTTCCAACTCCTTGGCCTTTCCTATCCCATCGTCGCCATAAGACCTATCTGTGTCGGTGCGACGTAAAGCCCCTAGCAAAAAAAACCCAATTACATATAATGAACTTCAATCTGTATTATGCACCGTTAATAGTTCATCACCAGGACCTGACGCCATTACTTATCTTATGCTAAAGGCCCTTCCTCCCCACGTCCAACTTTATTTACTGCAATATTACAATGGTATTCTTGAGTCGTTACAAGTACCAGTAACATGGAACGATTTTTTCATAACCCCTATTTTGAAACCCACAAAACGACCTACAGAACCTGAAAATTTTCGTGGCATTGTACTGGGATCATGTATACGAAAAGTTTTCTGTAAAATCCTCATGAAACGAATGGCGTGGTTATTAGAACACCACTCGTTATTACCTAAGTATCATTTCGCTTTTAGACGTGGTCATAGTACACAGGAACCTATCATTATTTTCCTACTCGATATTTTATTAGCAAAATGGTGGAAACAATCTACCATTCCAGTCTTTTTAGATATTAAAGGCGCCTATGATGCTGTGTTATTGCATATCCTCTTTGAGAAATTAATTATTTATGGATTCCCTATCAGATTTATTTCTATTTTAAATCAACTATTCACCAACCGTCGGTTAACCATCAAATCAACTCAACACACAATTGAAAGCCAATATACATCACAGGGATTACCACAGGGATCGATACTAAGTGGAATTTTGTTTGCTCTTTATATGAAAGATCTAGAATCTATTGTGACACCGCATGCTCGAACTCTAGCCTTTGCGGATGACTATGTTATTTATTATTTCCACCCAAACATTGACAATTGTAGAGCCACAATATCTCATGTTTTGAGTTTAGTTTTTCGATGGTTAACGACCCACGGACTTTCTCTTTCTTTATCTAAGTGTGCAGCGATGATTTTTACTAATAAACGAACCTTTGATAGAAGTCCTATTACTTTTGATACTTATAGCATCCCCTTTGTCCCACAACACTTATATTTAGGCGTCTATATAGACCAAAGACTTACATGGCAACCCCAAATACAGTATTTAATTAGGAAATCTGATGGCTATATCACCATATTACGAACGGTAACGAAACTTACATGGGAAGCTGACCCCTTGTCAGCATTACAATTATATCGTGCAACTACCGGTATCCGTTCCACACTTGATTATAGTACACATATTATCGATTTAGCCTCTAAAAACAGTTTATTAGCCTTGGATCGTTTACAATTTTCTGCATTACGTATCAGCGTGGGTGCCCTCCGAACAACACCTACTAACGCTTTATTAGTGGAAACTACAGAAGAACCGCTGCACATTTACTTCATTATTAAACCCAATTACATATAATGAACTTCAATCTGTATTATGCACCGTTAATAGTTAACATTAACACCTCTCGAAGTGAGCAGAGGTATACTTGGGTGATGTATAACATAGTGATACAAACCACTCGCAGTTGTTTAGTGGTCAATTTAGTCCATGTTTTCACGCGCAATATGATCAGGACGTCAATCTTCCTTGAAATGTTCAGGTAATACCAAGGTTACTAAGATAATCGAAGTTCGCTTAACCACAATAAATTTTCAGAGCGACAACCTACACAAGAAGACAGGTCTTACAATGTTTAAAACATAGCATAATTCTCATTTGAACTTAATTCAGGGGCTTCAATTATAGGGGAAGACAAGACTTCATGAGTGATAACCATATTACCACATTAATATCCCAAAAGGAAACACAAGAAGAAGAAGAATGAAAAGAAAAAGATAAATAGGGAAACATAAGCCTCTTCGAGAAATAAGTCAGTGCAACAACATTAGATAATTCTTCAAGTGACTTATCACACCAATCGCTTTATCATCAGTTTCTTCCAATCAGATCAGAATACGACAGCAAAAGGCATAACAGAATATCAGATCACTCACGATAAATTACCACATCAAGAGTAAATGTAGCGAATAAATCAATATATGAATTAAGATAAAAAAATTTAACAGACATATCTGTGAAATCAAAACCACCCAAATCAATAGATGATATACCTTCTTTAAAAAATTTCAAATCATTTCTTGGTTTAAATTAATTATTCCATTCGCAGCTTCAACTTCCATAGCCCTACTACACATATAGTCATTCCAAGAGAAGGGGAAAGATTAGTAACAATAATCATAGAAAGGATACTGGACAACATGCTTAGTACAGGAAAAAAAGCAAGAGTAGGAGATATCATTGTTCAGAGCAACGGTAAAAGGTTAATTACAGTTGGAGACATATGTACAATTCAGATGGAGGGTACGCGTAAGGTGGGTCATCAACAACCGAACTATCAGCAATTACCAGGCAATTAACACACAATACCAACACCTACACCAGGACAGAAAATGACCAGGAGAAACACGGGAGACCAAACTATACTGAAATCACATAGTCCTACTACAAGCCCCCATATGCAGGTAGAGGATCGCTGACTGCAATATCGACTGTACAAGAAGAATAATCCCATACTTATTCTTCTACATCACAGAACAGTAAGTTACAATACCTACAACACTAATCCAGGAAAGGCTCCCATAATAAAATGCGCTAGACAGACGGGTTAATCGAAATGAACATTAAGATCGTAGGATTAACAAGATGACTTCAGATAAACGGGTTATGGCAGAGAATATAAGTTGAACCAAGACCAAGACGTCCGACAGCACAATAACATATTGCCTAAGAATTTTTCCCAACGAGATGTAGATGCATAGATTAGTTCAATTTAAATCCCACTCGACATCAAGAAATCAAATAAAAGGTCATGGCCAACCTTCCCTTGATGTCCACCAAAACTACCCCAAACTAGATTACCACAACAACAATCCAACACCACTCTAATGCTTACCAGTGCCGATGTGTCAGCCACAAGGGTAAAGGATCTACCAAATCCTCGACAACATCCCAACAAATCACCGAGTCCCTACCAAATATCATTATCACAACAACGACAATAATTACCATCATGACTTCAGAGGAACACAGTTACCTCTCAACGAAATCATAATGCCACCCCAACATAATTCTCAAAAATCAATCCCATAATACCAAAACTCACACCCTACACAAGGATCAGAAACCATACCATAAGGTCAAAAGGAGGTACACTCCTTAGGTCATGAATCCTTTATCATCTTAACCATAACTTCACCATAACGGACGGAAGAAGGAAAACTCGAAGTACATTACATGAATCTACAACTCGAATAGAACAATATACAGTAAAATAAGTTGCAATTTTGCCAAAACACCATAGAGAATAATGATAACAGCGATGTATAGGCAAGACACAAGAGCACCCTTCGACACGAAGAGCACACGTTGCTTAGGAACGGAAACAATTTACCAGAATCTAACAGGTAACCAGGTTAATAATCAACACAGCCAACGCGAATGAGGTACAGTAACAGGTAAGTCAAGAAGAGAACCCCAAAGTAAAACTTGAATCAAACGACCCTTAAGATTAAAACGTGAAGATCATCAACATGGAAGGGCCCATCTCCAGTAACCAAGAATTAAGATATAGCGAGAACACAAGGTTCGTGCACATAACAAGCTGTAACTCATCCCCAGCTCCGGGCGATAGAACTCATAACAAATAATTCCACACTGACATACAACACTTAAAGGATGAAACCTCTTAACACAACCTTCCTTACACTAGCCCATTTCAAGAAGTTTCATACCACTCATAAATCCTAACCTGATACTCACAGTCAAAAATCGAACCTAAATCACTAGAACAACATTCACAGACCAGAACGTTAAATAAATTTTGAATTAACACTGGTTCAACCTTCCACATCAGGCTACACCAGCTAATTGAATAAGAATAAGTCCAAGTGGCAAACACAATAAATAAGTCAAGCTTTAAGTAACCTAGAGCGGGATATTAAATAAGGAAAATCCAAGGCTTAAAAGGTAAACAAATTCATAGCAAGGATAGAGTAGGCACGATCGGTTGGAGACCTCTAGTACTATAAGGTGTAGAGAGCTCAAAAGGTTTGTCATCGACAACAGATCAAGCAATTAACGCGAAGCTATTAAAATTTAGGTTAATACAACATTGAACCATAATAAGCTTCATGGAATAAACAGGACAGAAATAGGGATAGAACTCAGGAGGGATCATAATCTGGAACCTGATAACTAACCTACTTCACAGAATCACGAACACAATTCATTCCACTATGGAACATATAATCAAATTAAAAAGGCTAGGTAAACCTCAGATTAGAAGACCCAAAAGGAAAATAACGAGCAAGACCCACACAATATATACCACAGTTGTCCTTTGCAGAACCTCGGCATTACCCGGTCTATAAATACGTGATATCCACATCACACTGTCGCTCCACAGCAAAACAGGTACCTTCCCCTATTCACCAGGGGCCCAGGCAAATAAAATATAAGAAGCGGAATATAAGTCAAGTCGATGGAAAACGCACATAGAACATTGACGTAGGCAGTTACGCTGCTAATAGCCCCCATAAACCATAACCAGGAAGATTCCAGTACCAGCTAGAGGAGTCTTACTTAGTCCCATACCCAAGTATTAAACCAACAGTACGGTAAGATGACAAACAACCATGTCAACGGACACAAACAGATCCACTGAGAGGAAAAACACCATAGAGTGGCAGATAAACATTAAATGAGCTTTACCAAAGGAAAAAATAAACACAAGGGAACATCGGATCAATAGGTAATGCATGAAGACAGGAAGAGAAGAAACCAGGATACATCAAACAACACATTACTCGTAACACACAAGCTAATTCCGAGAGTAGCAAATTCATGTAAGAAGGAATGGCCATACCCACAGGTTACAGAGGTAAATAAGTACAGTTACACACTCTGCCCATACCAACGTGCCAACCCTACCCAATAACAGAACACAATAAAATAACTACACCACCATGATAACTACAACGAACATGCGTCAGCCCCCAAAAGAAATAAGGATCACAATCATCCTCAAGGACACTTAGTTAATGCCAAGAAGGACCTATATTCTGGAGTAATACCCTTAACAATTCGCGCTACCATCTCTCCTTCCGGTACCATGATGTTAAATACCTCGCAGTAAAACCTTAAATCCATGACATAACTTAACAGACTCTCATGCAAAAACTGTGTCCGAAAACAAAGCTTTGGGACGAAACTCTGTAACGCAAGTGATGGAATAAATTTTGCTAGTATTAATTCATGAAATTCAGTTACATTTAAGTTATTACTGATAGCCTTAGAAATTTCTCTTTTTAAAACCCCTTCATTGTTAGGAAACAATACCCTAAAAATTCCAATAGCATCCATGGAATATACATTAACAGATTCAGTTAATTCTACCAGAAAGCGCATAAATCTGATCGTTTCATCAATGGAATCAACAGAAAAAACTTTACATTTTTGAAAAGGTCTTTAATTGAGTTGGGAGCCGAACATGACCTAACTAACAAATTCTCGAGCGCAGGACTGAGCGCACAGCAATGAGGTATGGAGGGATTAGTGACGATTTGAGGAGTAATATGCTCATTAGTTCCACCAAGGTTATTACTTTCGTTAGTTTCAATTTCATCACTCAATGACAAGTGACCAACCTTTTTCACATTAATCATAATATCAAGTTCCACAGAAACATCAATTACAGAAGTCAACAACGAAGTACATAGAGACATCAACTCTCCTTCAGGACCAAGAGAAATTAAATCTTGAATCCTGTTGATAAAGTGATTAGTACGCGCTTTTAACCTTCTCAACTGGTAATCTGATGGATTACAGTCTTTAAGTTGTTTAACGAACATAAGCAATTCAGTAATTAAAATGGAAACTGCATGCACTGACTTACCCAAGTCGAGACTCAAGTTATGTGGATTTACAGGGGAATCAAGGGAAGCCAAAAGCAAGGTAACGTCACCCTCCATAGATCCGGTGGGTAACAAGCCACGGACTTCAATTTCATATAAGAGCTCACCCTTCCGCAGCATTCTTGGCAACAATACAGCACGAGCACCCATTTTGATATGAAACAGAAAATCAATAAGTTATCACCCAACGTAAGTCTGTCTTTCTCTTTACAGCTTTAAATTCTATCCTCGAATCCACTTATTATTCCAGCCAATTTTATACTTGTGACCCGGTGAAATAACCAACAGTCACAAGAAACAAACAGGGAAAATATGCCTCAGTAAGATATCAGAAAGGTAGGTGTACGACAAACCAGACAGTCAGATACCAAATGATACCAAATAACAGAACGTAGTTACTAAGGCAACCACGCTCTGCTACCAAACACACTCTCACAACATAAGGTAAAAGTCAAGAGTGTTAGCACGACCAGGGATAAAATAATCAAATTAAAAAGAAATACTTACAAATTATCCCAACAAAGGCCGTCGCTGATTGAGGAAGCTCTGGACACAAGAGGCCAAGCGAATCAACTTAAAATAAGCTTAATTAACTAATTGGCTGAAATAATAACTCAAATTAAATTTGATCAAACAAATTTTAATTAGGTAAATAATTTAAGAATTTTCGACCTCAAAAATTAATTTAAAAAATCAATTACTACTACACCATGAACGTGAAAACCATTCAGAATAATTAATCAAGGGTATCAATTGAAAATAATTTTTTTCTTTTTACACAAACTCTTATTGCCAGGAGGCAGGAATTTTTTTAGAACGATAAACAAACGTAGATCAACAGAAGATTAAAATCTTAAGTCAATCATTACTGAAAGAAAGCTGAAATTACCCTAATGAACTTCTCGGTTACTCCAGGGCTGCATTGAAATTTAATCAAACCCACGAAAATGCATAACATCAGTTAACACCAAGAAATTATTTGTAACATGGACATAAATCCATAAATTGGATAATTAACCCAAATATTCTCGAAGGTACGATAGCTTAAACCAAATGAGTTAATAAAACTCAGCAGAAAAACCTTCCACATGCACGAAGATCCACACCCAAAATCAGCTGAAAGTCAAGTTACCAATAATAAGTTGATACTCGTATGTCAATTTCAACACAGCATGGCCACGGTAATGTTTGCATTCTATTACACCGGTGTGTAACAGATGACGATCACCGAAATCAAAACAGGCACTTGAAGTACCGAGGAAGTCATTAGAAGCCCTACATTAAAACTTCATGGTTTCTCTTTTAGTAGCCTGACATGGCTAGAAAATATTATAATAATAAACATAATTTGTTTGTTCACAAAAAATTAACTAACTGAAGTCAAGAAGGTAAACAAATACCATAACGACCATTACAACTTGAAGCCCGAAAATATTACCATATTACAAGATATTATGAAGACCTGTTTTAGGAAATCTATTTCTTTTAAAACCACATGCAGAATTTCACCTTACATTAATTAATCCATTCCTTGGTAGCTTAGTACAGTACAGAAGATGGATGCAGCTTACTTACGAGGTCGAAGGAAACGAAATACATTAAATATTCCAAAAGGATAATCAAATGTTCAGGCCATTCGCCTAGATGGACAATCCATCACCCTGGGTCCAATTTCAGGACCATCTCCTCTTCGTGCATCATAATTTTCTTCTTTTCTTAAAGCACAATCAGCAGAGAATCAATTCCAGCGTCTTCAGGTTAAGAAGCAATAATCCGAACAACTGCTATCTGCATTGTCGACCCCCACTACGACTGAGAAGCTTCACTTCTTGCGTCCAGATAGCAGCACTACTTAGTCATCTAACCCCTTAATTCCAAGTCGACCGCTAGATAGCACACCATCACCAATTAGAGAAAATCCATGGAATCCAGCAGTTGAATACACGGTAGGCCAGACAAGAAAATGGACGCATTAACAAGATGCATCGTACCATCCCGAAGAATAATTTTAAATCCATTACAGCTGAAATGCACCATATTGCTGAGATTATATTACGAACACCACGCTTGAATATGTACTCATATAGCTAAGATATTCAAACATTCCGTCCATCAATTAAAATTGTACATTTTGATTCTTCGAATCAAACAATGCATGCACCTAACCTCATACCAAACGCTCATAAGAAATTTAAAAGTTTAATTACTTCACCAGATTATCACATTTTTACCGATGGGTCAAAGTCGTGTACTGGAGTTGGAGCAGCATTTTTTGATCCACAAACACAAACTAGCTTTAAATATCCGTTGCCTAATAATTTAACTATCTTCACAGCAGAATTATATGCCATATATCAAGCTCTATTATATGTCCAACAATTGCATTCCAGAAAAATAAATATATTTAGCGATTCTCAAAGTGTGCTACAAGCTCTACAATCTTTCTCCCACAGTCAAAATACATATGTCTACGAAGTTAAATATCTCCTTTATCAACTCGAAACATCTGGTTTTGTTATAACGTCATTATGGATTAAAGGACATAGTCAGCACGTAGGCAACGACATGGCCGATATAGCAGCCAAAGAGGCTAGTGCATATACCCCGAACTAATTACAAATCAAAATCCCGGTCCCAGATTTCCTTCCAGGTATTAAACACGAAGCTCAACACGCATGGTACACACAATGGCGTATATCAGCTGGTACGAAAGGCCAATATTATTACCAAATTCAACAGAATATTCCCACACTCCCGTGGTTTGCAAACGGTAAGTACACACGACGTCACATCACTAATATAATTAGATTACGCTTTAATCATTCATTAACCCCTGTATACTTATCTCGATTTCACATTACGAATGACCCAACTTGTTCCTGTGGAGAACCTTATGGCGACAGCGACCATTTATTTTTCCAATGCCCCCAATATGCACACTACCAGCCAATTTTAATGCAGAAATTAATTAAAGTACACGTACCTTTACCTACACGACTATCAGTCTTGCTGCCTCAACCTTCACCTATTATCATTGCTGTTTTAAACGAGTACCTTGATAACACTCACATTATATTGTAATTACGCTCTAGATTTTCCGTTGTTTTTTCCGACATGTTTGCGAAGTGGCATTTCTATACGTTCCTGGTGAGTGTATCTCGCCCCAAGAGTTTTACTTAGTCCTAATCTTGTACAGTGTATTACGTTTATGCTGCTAAAGAACCATAAGATATCTGTGTATTCGAACAGCGTATATAGTGTCATACTTTAATGGATCTACACACAAAAGACACAATAGTACCTTTTTCAGTTTGCCTATCTAAGCGTATTTGTGTCTAAAACGATAATTAATTATGTAAATGTGTGTTGATGTGATACAAGTGAAATATTACGTTGGACTTGTGAGTGGGAAATAATATATTGACTCCCAAATAAATATCCTCAAGACAAGACAAGACAAGACAAGACTCCAATCCTCAGACCTTAATGCTACTCTCGATCATTCAAACATGGTGAATCGAGTAGCCGGAAATGTTGGAAGTGTGGGTTTGTTTTGGTTTGTTGTTATCGTATATAGTCGATGTAATTTCATGAAATTTTACAATACATATTAGTTTCTTTGTAGAATATAAATGTGTGAATGAATGTATTTGTATGAGTCAGTGGACGCTTAGGGTCTGTAATTATACATAGTAATGTGAGAATGTGCTTGTTTTGATCGTATTGTAGACCAGGTTTTAGTTGAAGTGTGGCAATGCCTCTCATACAACTATTCTTAAGTTTCCTACGGAATAAAACATTGAAAGAGAAATGATTATTTTGAAGTCGATGACAAAACTGTAGTGTGCTTACTTCATTTTGAGAATAAGTATGAGGTTATGGAAAACTTTTCTCAAATTCCAAACTATTCGTGTTCCTCGAAAAATATGAATTTAGATAGACTATAATTGATATTGTGATATTCCGTCAGTGTCTATGTGCTTCAGATTGTCGAGTGATTTAGATGAAAGTGTATTTTACAATAATCTGTGCTTTCCTGCGGAAATGTTTGGCTGGATCTTGGAATATAACAAAACTTATAAGTGTGACAAATGTAGCAAACTATATACTGTTTCACAGAAGAAATGGTGACTTAGAGGGATTGGATGGGTTTGTAACGCAGGGTTTTACACTACCAACAGCATTCGATTCGAACTAGAGCTCGTCCATGTGGTTATATATCAATGTTTAGAGTCAATAGAGTTTTTTTGCACTCATGTAAGGATTTAAGATGTAGTAGAGAAAGTATAGGACGGTAAGGATTTGACCGGTTAGAATATAAGGATCTTCCACAGGTCGAGCACCAATTCATGTTAAAAGGATGACAATAGAAACTATGGATCAAAATAGAATTTGGTTAATTGGATAAAATTGGATTCCATGGAATTTATTATTTGCAGTAAAGGGGAGAATAAGAAGAATTGCAATAGATATTACTAATGCAATTACTCCACCCAACTTATTATGGATAGATCGTAAAATTGCGTATGCAAAAAGGAAATATCATTCGGGTTATTATATCTTTAGTGCCTAAACGTTTCATTACTAAGGTTACCATAATTGTGTGAAGTGCTGCTATGCCATATGTCAACATTATGTTAACATTACCAGGGCCGTTCATTGGGCTAACATAATCATTTCGGGTGCACTTGGGCTGAGAGGCTCAGACGCTTAAGGCGCTGGCCTTCTGACCCCAAGTTGGCAGGTTTGATCCTGGCTCAGTCCGGTGATATCTGAAGGTGCTCAAATACGTAAGCCTCGTGTCGGTAGATTTACTGGCACGTAAAAGAACTACTGAAGGACTAAATTCCGGCACTTCGACGTCTCCGAAAACTGTCAATAAAGTAGTTAGTGGGACGTAACTTAAAGCCTTACATTATTATTTCGGGTGTACTTCCCTTTCATTTTGTGCTGAATATAAGAAATTGTCCAACACTTCAAAACTAAGGCAACAAATTATGATTCATATTTCTCATGAGAGCGAAAAAATTGTGGGATTTCGCACTTTAATTTATATTGAAACATTAAAAATGACCTGATAAATATCATTTTAACCGTTTTATCATGTATATTCTTCTATCCAGCGAAGTGAAATCTAAGAGAAACCGGTATTTGCCTAATTGAATTTTATAAATAATCAGCTTTTTTTCTCTTTTCTGGGAATATATGCGATTCTAGTTGATTATATGTGGTGCCTACTTGTTGGCGAAGCGTTTTCATACGTGAAAAAAGGTGATTTTCCGTATGATGTTACATTTAACATGTTAAATTCCCGCCGTTTATATAATATGTAGGTTATATTTTCGTGTTAGCCAATACCAGCAATCCGGCTACTTCGGCCGCCATGTTTTTTAAATATTACGGTCTGAGGATTGGAGTCGGTCTTGGTTGCCACCCCTCCACAACTGTGGCTTTGCGTAGCATATCCGGTTTGTTGAATCGGGTTTTTAGGTTACGTTCGGGTTCATGACTTCGTCGGCAGTGTTCCGGATGGCTTCGAGGGTGCAGGCTATCTCGTACGCAGTTGTGAAGCTCTCCGGTATTTTTTCAATAATTTCATCGCACATGACCCTCGACTCTACACCTGTGAAGAGTTGTTCAATTAGCATGCGGTCTAAAAATTCTCCATACTCACAGTGTGTTGCTGTTTGCCTTAATCTGAGAGTGAAGCTGGCGATTGTCTCCCCTGCCCTCTGCATGACGCTCCGGAATTTATGCTCTCTGCACATTTATTGCGACTGGCGTCAAAATGGTTCGTCAACTTCGACTGAATTTCGCTGTATGGGAGAGTTTCCGGGCCGATGGGGCTTATGAGAAACTTTAGACCTAAAGATCATTGAGTTCGGCGCCCATGTAGACACGTGCGTACTGCGCGTGCTCTTCTTCTAGAACCTTACTCAGACCGAGCGCCCAGGCAAACTGCGTGAAATAATCCTCTATGGTGGTCCCATCGGTAGCGCGATATGCTAGCATCGAGAACTGTGGTAGTCGAGGCTGTGTTGGTGGCGCAGACTCGTTCGCGGTGACACCTCGTGCGGTGGATTCCCTGAGAGCGTTGGCGATTATCCCAGAAAGAGCCTGAAGAAATTCCGTGGATACTCCTTGTGACATGTCACTTGAACCTTTTGAAGGAGAATGCAGTACCTACTATTTTCGAAGCATTCCCTACAGAATTAGAGCACTTGAGGCCTAGAAAGTTTTCATTTTAACGCCCTTCGTGGCCCTTATCTTCCTTTGGCCGATACCTTCATTTTTGGAAGGGTCGGATTCCTTCCATTTTTCCTCCTAATTAGTGTTAATAGAAGAGGGTTGCCCAGTTGTACTTCCTCTTAAAACAATAATCACTACCACCATCTCTAAAATATGTATCCCCCTATGGAAGAGGATAGAATAAGGCCCACGGTATCCCCTGCCTGTCGTAAAAGTCCCTATGGAGTTGGGGTAATAGAACAACACCCACGGTATCCACTGCTTTTCGTAAGAGGCGACTGAAAGGGGCCTCTGGAGCTCTCAATTTGGGAGAATGGGTTGGCAACCACGGGGCCCTTAGCTGAGTCCTGGCATTGCTTCCACTTACTTGTGCCAGGAAAATTTTAAATCTCATGTCTAACCTCCGACGGTCAACTCTTGTTTTGTTCTTTCCGGGAAGAGGATTCGAGGGCTAGGGAGTCTTTAATTTTCTCACCCATCATGGCCCTTGTCTTTCTTTGGCCGATATCTTCATTTTTCTCTGATTAGTGTTAATAGAGGATGGTTGCCTAGTTGTACTCTCTCTTAAAGTAATAATCACCACCACGTGTGTCCGGCTCCATGGCTAAATGGTTGGCGTGCTGGCCTTTGTTCACAGGGGTCCCGGTTTCGATTCCCGGCAGGGTCGGACATTTTAACCATCGTTGACTAGTTTCGCTGGCACGGGGGCTGGGTGTATGTGTCGTCTTCACCATCATTTCATCCTCATCTCGATGCGCAGGTTGCCTGCTGGAGTCAAATCAAAAGACCTGCACCTGGCGAGCCGAACATGTCCTCGGACACTCCCGGCACTAAAAGCCATACGCCATTTCATTTACCACCACGTGTCTTAAAAGGCGATTTAGGGGGCCTAAGGGGCTCTTACCTTCGGAGTGTGGTTTGGCGTCCAGTGGTCTAAGGGGCTCTTAACTTCGGCGTGTGGGTTGGCGTCCAAGGGGCCCTTAGCTGAGTCCTGCATTGTTTCCACTTGTTTCAGAGGATGGTTTACTTGATGTTTGTACGTCCTATTAAAACAATAATCACCACCACTCCAAAATATGTAGTAAGCAATGTGCTATGCCCAGTTTGGTGATTTATTGTGCATTCCCGTAAAGCATTCAGATTGCGGTAAGCTCTTATTAATAGTCTACTCCTTATCTTTACTGATAACTGGTGAAGATTTGCATCTCCTGTTTTTAAGATACTCGGTTTATTTGTACCGATGATCAACTAGCGAGAGAGTAGATTTAAGGCTGCGGGTGATGAGGAACGCTCCCTTAGTGCTCCATAAAAAATTAATAGGTCTGTTTGCCAGAAAATGTCGTTACAGTTAATCGCCGTGTTATTTTGAAAACGATTGTACTTAATTGAGCGATTCGAAGTTTCCCTACTCCCGAGAAAATGTCTTAGTTTGTATATATCCACAACGTAAGAATTGCCATGTTTTGGTAACCATGGGGTGTGTGGCCGTTGGCTTCAAGAGATAGCCACAGAGAACAGAGTAGCGGGCAGCTCCCTGTATTCTTTACTCCCTGCTGTGAGTAGCGTATACGAGTCCAACACTTGGCCAGCTGGATTCCTCGCTGCACACCCTCTTTTCTGGACAAGAGAATGCTTATAAGGAGTCTCGATTTTAGAAATCACCCGCTGTGTCCACCATACTACCAACTGTCGGGTGTGAAATAGCATTTGTTACACAGTTTGAATACACAGCACTAATGATATTGTTATTTTATCTGACACTGCAGAAGATCTGGAGAAATAGCTGAAATGGTACGGGCAGAGTCTTGGAGAGGGAGTAGGCTACAAGATGAAAATAAATAAGTCCAAAACAAAAGTAATGGAATGCAGTTGAACAAAGTCAGGTGGTGCAGGAAATATTAGATTAGGAAATGAAGTCTTAAAGGAAGTAGATGAAGATGGGTAGAAAAATAACTAATGATGGTAGAAGTATGGAGGACATAAAATGCAGTATAGCACAAGCAAGGAAGGCCTTTCTTAAGAAAAGAAATTTGCTCACATCAAACACTGATATAGGAATTAGAAAGATGTATCTGAAGACTTTCGTGTGGAGCATGGCATTGTATGGAAGTGAAACATGGATGGTAACTAGCTCGGAAAGAAAGAGAAGCTTTTGAAATGTGGTGTTACAGAAGAATGCTGAAGGTGAGATGGGTAGATCAAATCACAGATGAAGAGATTCTGAATAGAATTGCTGAAACGAGAACGATATGGTGAAATTTGACCAGAAGAAGAAACAGAAGAGCACATCTTAAGACACCCAGGTCTTGTTCAGTTAGTTTTTGAGAGAAGTAAAAACGGCAGGGGTAAACGAAGGTATGAATGTGACGAAGAGATTAGAGTAGAAAGACGATGCAGTAGTTACATAGAAATGATGGAGTGATGATCCAAACAACAACACGAGTATCAAGTTGGCAATGTAGCCTTTTAGCAGGTCAGTTGCAATATGTCTAGTGTTTTATAGAGAACTTGGCATGCTTAACTTCGAAAACAGCGAATCAAACTGAAATATTTACATGTGATGTGAACAACCTTTTTTTTTTGCTATGGATTTAAAATTGACTATTGAAAGGCTCCAAAGAGATGACATACTTCACAACACTCTGAAAGTGTACCACGAACTTATCCACCATAGTGATAACACTTTTGCGTACGTAACTCTTGAATCGCTTCGAGCCACCATCAAGAGCCTACTAGATTTGGCTGATTGATTTCCTTTGGTTTTCAGGATACAAGTATGCTCTAAAATCAATGTTTGAACCGTAATACTAAACTAAGATTTCCTAACAGTCAATGACAGAAATTCATTCGAGCATTCGAGCTCCTAATTTAGCTGCAGATGGTAGGGGTGATATTTATGCGCATGCAGCGTTTGTTCATCATGGCCGGTAAAAGATGGAATAGGAAGTGGGAGGGGGAGGGATACCAAACTGCACACTAACAATGGTTAGTTACGTTAGCAAGTGCTCGAAGTGATGACGTGCTTGGTTTCTGCACATCTGGGTACGCCGCTAAATGGATATTACAGTACGCTGTAGCATAGCCGATGTTATTGATCTGCAGGTTGTCGAAGGTGCCCGGGATTTTTTCGCTCTTGGGTGTAAACGATTTGTTCAAAATGCCCCCACAGGAAGAAGTCTGATTGCGTTAAATACCATGACATGGTGGGCCAAGAAACGGGTCCTCCTCTTCTTACCCATTTTCTGGATGTGTATCTTTCAGATGATTACGGAGGGCTAACATCCAATGTGGCGGAGCTTACTCCTGTTGAAACCACATCGTTAAACTTTCAAGTGGCATATCCTGTGGCAGAAGTGAGGGTTCATGGGTATTAAGTGCAGGTTAAAAGGCCGTCAAAGAAATATGATCCACAAAGGGATACTATATACACTGACTGACAGAGCAAATGCAACACCAAGAAGGAGTGGTCAGAACTTTATGCCAATTGCAGGGTAGACTGACGTCACTGAGGTATGCTCATGATGTGAAATGCGCCGCTGTGCTGCGCACGTAGCGAACGATAAATGGGACACGGCGTTGGCGAATGGCCCACTTCGTACCGTGATTTCTCAGCCGACAGTCATTGTAGAACGTGTTGTCGTGTGCCACAGGACACGTGTATAGCTAAGAATGCCAGGCCGCCGTCAACGGAGGCATTTCCAGCAGACAGACGACTTTACGAGGGGTATGGTGATCGGGCTGAGAAGGGCAGGTTGGTCGCTTCGTCAAATCACAGCCGATACCCATACGGATGTGTCCACGGTGCAGCGCCTGTGGCGAACATGGTTGGCGCAGGGACATGTGGCACGTGCGAGGGGTCCAGGCGCAGCCCGAGTGATGTCAGCACGCGAGGATCGGCGCATCCGCCGCCAAGCGGTGGCAGCTCCGCACGCCACGTCAACCGCCATTCTTCAGCATGTGCAAGACACCCTGGCTGTTCCAATATCGACCAGAACAATTTCCCGTCGATTGGTTGAAGGAGGCCTGCACTCCCGGCGTCCGCTCAGAAGACTACCATTGACTCCACATCATAGACGTGCACGCCTGGCATGGTGCCGGGCTAGAGCGACTTGGATGAGGGAATGGCGGAACGTCGTGTTTTCCGATGAGTCACGCTTCTATATCAATCAATCAATATCAATCAATACTGATCTGCATTTAGGGCAGTCGCCCAGGTGGCAGATTCCCTATCTGTTGCTTTCCTAGCCTTTTCCGAAATGATTTCAAAGAAATTGGAAATTTATTGAACATCTCCCTTGGTAAGTTATTCCAATCCCTAACTCCCCTTCCTATAAATGAATATTTGCCCCAGTTTGTCCTCTTGAATTCCAACTTTATCTTCATATTGTGATCTTTCCTACTTTTATAGACGCCATTCAAACCTATTCGTCTATTAATGTCATTCCACGCCATCTCTCCGCTGACAGCTCGGAACATACCACTTAGTCGAGCAGCTCGTCTTCTTTCTCTCAATTCTTCCCAACCCAAACATTGCAACATTTTTGTAACGCTACTCTTTTGTCGGAAATCACCCAGAACAAATCGAGCTGCTTTTCTTTGGATTTTTTCCAGTTCTTGAATCAGGTAATCCTGGTGAGGGTCCCATACACTGGAACCATACTCTAGTTGTGGTCTTACCAGAGACTTATATGCACTCTCCTTTACATCCTTAATACAACCCCTAAACACCCTCATAACCATGTGCAGAGATCGGTACCCTTTATTTACAATCCCATTTATGTGATTACCCCAGTGAAGATCTTTCCTTATATTAACACCTAGATACTTACAATGATCCCCGAAAGGAACTTTCACCCCATCAACGCAGTAATTAAAACTGAGAGGACTTTTCCTATTTGTGAAACTCACAACCTGACTTTTAGCCCCGTTTATCAACATACCATTGTCTGCTGTCCACCTCACAATATTTTCGAGGTCACGTTGCAGTTGCTCACAATCTTGTAACTTATTTATCACTCTATAGAGAATAACATCATCCGCAAAAAGCCTTACATCCGATTCCACTCCTTTACTCATATCATTTATATATATAAGAAAACATAAAGGTCCGATAACACTGCCCTGAGGAACTCCCCTCTCAACTATTACAGGGTCAGACAAAGCTTCACCTACTCTAACTCTCTGAGATCTATTTTCTAGAAATATAGCAACCCATTCAGTCACTCTTTTGTCTAGTCCAATTGCACTCATTTTTGCCAGTAGTCTCCCATGATCCACCCTATCAAATGCTTTAGACATGTCAATCGCGATACAGTCCATTTGACCTCCAGAATCCAAGATATCTGCTATATCTTGCTGGAATCCTACAAGTTGAGCTTCAGTGGAATAACCTTTCCTAAAACCGAATTGCCTTCTATCGAACCAGTTATTAATTTCACAAACATGTCTAATATAATCAGAAAGAATGCCTTCCCAAAGCTTACATACAATGCATGTCAAACTTACTGGCCTGTAATTTTCAGCTTTATGCCTATCACCCTTTCCTTTATACACAGGGGCTACTATAGCAATTCTCCATTCATCTGGTATAGCTCCTTCGGCCAAACAATAATCAAATAAGTACTTCAGATATGGTACTATATCCCAACCCATTGTCTTTAGTATATCCCCAGAAATCTGATCAATTCCAGCCGCTTTTCCAGTTTTCAACTTTTGTATCTTATTGTAAATGTCATTGTTATCATATGTAAATTTTATTACTTCTTTGGCCTTAGTCTCTTCCTCTATCTCAACATTATCCTTGTAACCAACAATCTTTACATACTGCTGACTGAATACTTCTGCCTTTTGAAGATCCTCACATACACACTCCCCTTGTTCATTAATTATTCCTGGAATGTCCTTCTTGGAACCTGTTTCTGCCTTAAAATACCTATACATACCCTTCCATTTTTCACTAAAATTTGTATGACTGCCAATTATGCTTGCCATCATGTTATCCTTAGCTGCCTTCTTTGCTAGATTAAATTTTCTAGTAAGTTCCTTCAATTTCTCCTTACTTCCACAGCCATTTCTAACTCTATTTCTTTCCAGTCTGCACCTCCTTCTTAGTCTCTTTATTTCTCTATTATAATAAGGTGGGTCTTTACCATTCCTTACCACCCTTAAAGGTACAAACCTGTTTTCGCATTCCTCAACAATTTCCTTAAACCCATCCCAGAGTCTGTTTACATTTTTATTTACCGTTTTCCACCGATCATAGTTACTTTTTAGAAACTGCCTCATACCAGTTTTATCAGCCATATGGTACTGCCTAACAGTCCTACTTTTAAGACCTTCCTTTCTATCACATTTATTTTTAACTACCACAAAAACAGCTTCATGATCACTAATACCATCTATTACTTCAGTTTCCCTATAGAGCTCATCTGGTTTTATCAGCACCACATCCAAAATATTTTTCCCTCTGGTTGGTTCCATCACTTTCTGAATCAGCTGTCCTTCCCATATTAACTTATTTGCCATTTGTTGGTCATGCTTCCTGTCGTTCGCATTTCCTTCCCAATTGACATCTGGCAAATTCAGATCTCCTGCTACAATCACATTTCTTTCCATGTCGTTTCCCACATAGCTGACTATCCTATCAAATAATTCCGAATCCGCATCAGTGCTACCCTTTCCCGATCTGTACACTCCAAATATATCAAGTTGCCTATTATCTTTAGAAATGAGCCTTACACCTAGAATTTCATGTGTCTCATCTTTAACTTTTTCGTAGCTTACAAATTCTTCTTTCACCAGAATAAAAACTCCCCCTCCCACCTTCCCTATCCTATCTCTACGATACACACTCCAGTGCCGTGAGAAAATTTCTGCATCCATTATATCATTTCTCAGCCATGATTCAACTCCTATTACAATATCTGGTAAATATATATCTATTAAATTACTTAATTCTATTCCTTTCTTTACAATACTTCTACAGTTCAACACTAACAATTTTATGTCATCCCTACTTGATTTCCAGTTCCCTGTTCCCTTATCACCGCTCCCTAGGCCATCCCGTTTCCCTGAATGTACCTCCCTATTACCCTTCCAAACAAATTTCCTAACTTATACGTACCACTGCGGTTTAAATGGAGGCCATCCGAGCGCAGATCCCTATCTCCTACCCACCCATTAGGATCTAGAAATTTCACTCCCAGTTTCCCACATACCCACTCCATAGTCTCATTTAAATCCCCAATCACCCTCCAGTCAGTATCCCTCCTACACAGCATTCCACTAATAACAATCTCCGCTTTCTTAAACTTCACCCGTGCTGCATTTACCAGATCCCACACATCTCCAACTATGTTGGTACTTATATCAGCTTGCCTTACGTTGTTGGTACCAACGTGAAACATTACCACCTTCTCCTTCCCCTCCTCCCTCTCTTCTACTTCCCTCAACATCTGCCTCAACCTAATTCCTGGATAACATTCTACCCTGGTTCCCTTTCCTCCACACACTTTCCCCACGTGTCTAACGATGGAATCCCCCATGACCAGAGCCTCAACCCTACCCACCTCATTTGATCCCCTCCCCTCCTGGTCAGCCCTATCTTTCCTGATAGCTGCAGAAGCTACTTCCTCCTCCCTTTTCTCCTTCCCATGACCCTGTTCCACCTGTCTTTTCCTATCCTCTACTCTACCTTTCCCTTTCCTACCGTTTCCCTTCCTCCTACTTCCATGCATCTCACCAACAGTTCCCTGTCCCTCATCTTCCCTCTGTTGTTCTACCTGGAGTGACTCGTACCGATTTTGCACAGACACCTGTCCTGAATTCTGATCCTGAATAGAGCCCTTGGCCTGCAATCTCCTTCCCCTTAGAACATTAGACCACCTGTCTTCTACAACTCCTCCCTTTCCTTCCCCTCCCTCTTGTACACCTACTGTAACCTGTACATTGTTTGAGGGAGTCCTATCTTCCTTCCTGTCTTCTGTGAGAATCCTAATTATCTCCCTCAAACTTTCCAACTCCTCCCTCATACCCCTCAGTGCCTCACCACACCCACAATAAGTACACTCGCGCTCCTTAGCCATTCTTTACGGGGGGAAAATTTTAAATTAAAAAATAAAATAACTTATTTGCAAAAAAATAAATTAACGGAGGGATATATTGTCTGGGATAGTACACAACAATAAGGTAATTAATATACGACTACACTACAATACTACTTAGTTGTGCTCTATTTTTTTTAATCCTACAACCCCTAACAGGATAAAAGGTGCTGTTAATTACTGTTCTGTTCTGTCAGTGATAGTCACCGCAGACGAGTGTGGCGTCGGCGTGGAGAAAGGTCAAATCCGGCAGTAACTGTGGAGCGCCCTACCGCTAGACAACGCGGCATCATGGTTTGGGGCGCTATTGCGTATGATTCCACGTCACCTCTAGTGCGTATTCAAGGCACGTTAAATGCCCACCGCTACGTGCAGCATGTGCTGCGGCCGGTGGCACTCCCGTACCTTCAGGGGCTGCCCAATGCTCTGTTTCAGCAGGATAATGCCCGCCCACACACTGCTCGCATCTCCCAACAGGCTCTACGAGGTGTACAGATGCTTCCGTGGCCAGCGTACTCTCCGGATCTCTCACCAATCGAACACGTGTGGGATCTCATTGGACGCCGTTTGCAAACTCTGCCCCAGCCTCGTACGGACGACCAACTGTGGCAAATGGTTCACAGAGAATGGAGAACCATCCCTCAGGACACCATCCGCACTCTTATTGACTCTGTACCTCGACGTGTTTCTGCGTGCATCGCCACTCGCGGTGGTCCTACATCCTACTGAGTCGATGCCGTGCGCATTGTGTAACCTGCATATCGGTTTGAAATAAACATCAATTATTCGTCCGTGCCGTCTCTGTTTTTTCCCCAACTTTCATCCCTTTCGAACCACTCCTCCTTGGTGTTGCATTTGTTCTGTCAGTCAGTGTATTCACTACCAATTGCACTCAGTAGGCTGTCTCTCGCACCCAGTGGGGATTGTCAACACTCCAATAGTGCATTTTGTGGCGGTTGATGGTAGCATTATTGTAGAATTGGAATTCGTCCGAGAACAGCATTTTCAACAGGAACGCTGCACCATTTTCCAGATTTCCTAACAGTCATTGACAGAAATTCATTCGAGCTTCGAAAGACCGTTCATGGAGCTCCTGATTTAGCAGCAGATGGTAGGGGTGATATTTATGCGCATGCAGTGCTTAGTTTGGAAGCCTGGCTGATGTTCACCTGTTGCACAATTGCACGTGTTCTCGTGCGTGTCCAGAAAAGCCTCTCACCAGAGGTTACGGTCTTCTCTCGTAGAGGTGGATATCATCTGAAATATCTTTGTTGTTCGTAAATGTCTTTCACTACTGGGACAAATCTTTGTAGTCGGTTGTCGCCTGTCCGAATACCTTTCCTGATACGTAGCGCCTGCAACGATTTCTCCCTTCCATTCCCGTAGATAAGGAGCACGTCAACGTATTCGTCCGTGGAATACATACTGTAGCGAATGATTAAAGTGACTTCATTCCGATCGTATAGCAGTTCAGTGCGCTCAGCGCATAAAAACGGTAACAAGGGCGATTTACTGCTTCGGTGTGGCACACACTGGCCTTTGTTTAAGCACTGAAGCTTCATATCGAAGTAAACATTTTTATGCGGTACAGTACATCACTCCAATAGTGCATGGTTGTCTACGTAGCCAATCGTAAACCGCCTTCATACTTCAACTTACAGTACTTCAAACGCAACGTATTTTTCCCAGTGCCTCCTTGAATGGCCCAAACATATAAAGACATGGGAGGAATAACAATGAAGATCCAATCTATCTGATTTTTAGGTTATGAATCTACTTGATAGAAAAATCATGTAGTTTCTTACTGTGTATTCATTCGAGTTAAAATGTTCAGGGTCCGGAGGTATTCGCAAATAAAAATATCTGGAAAGATGGAAGAACAATGAGAATCCTTGTTATTGATGGAAAAATAATGATGTTCCACTCTACTTTCTTAAGAAAATAAACTTTAGTACTTAGGAGATTGTATGTTGATTTATTTCATGTCTAGTGCTCGATTAAGATTAATTTCGTTTGGTTATTATTCCTGAAGATGTATATCAGTGAGGTGTTATAGTCCATATGTAGCGGAAGATCTATGTTAAAGCGGATCTAGATAAAAGTCCAGAATTGAGTCATGTGTGATGCAGCAAAGAAAATAAGAGCACATATACATGAAACGGGCGAGGACTGTAAGTGTACTAGATTTTTTTTTGCTAGGGGCTTTACGTCGCACCGACACAGATAGGTCTTATAGCGACGATGGGATAGGAAAGGCCTAGGAGTTGGAAGGAAGCGGCCGTGGCCTTAATTAAGGTACAGCCCCAGCATTTGCCTGGTGTGAAAATGGGAAACCACGGAAAACCATCTTCAGGGCTGCCGATAGTGGGATTCGAACCTACTATCTCCCGGATGCAAGCTCACAGCTGCGCGCCTCTACGCGCGCGGCCAACTCGCCCGGTAGTGTACTAGATTAAAAGTGTTTTGAACGTGTGAATGAAGTTGAGAGGACCCCACATCCTGCTGACTGGTGTGAAGTCATACGAAAATGCAGACTTAAACCAAGCCCATTCCAAGGTGTAGAATGCCATCAGGCATTTCTTTTTTAGAATGGGCAGCGTTCTTTTCTTCTCAGGATCTCTGAAGGAAGTACAAGAGGAAACTGAACAGCCACGCATTATGCCGTTAAAATCTGGAATACCGAGCTCGATAGCTGCAGTCGCTTAAGTGCGGCCAGTATCCAGTATTCGGGAGATAGTAGATTCGAATCCCACTGTCGGCAGCACTGAAAATAGTTTTCCGTGGTTTCCCATTTTCACATCAGACAAATGCTGGGGCTGTACCTTACTTAAGACCACGGCCGTTTCCATCTCACTCCTAGCCCTTTCCTGTTCTATCGTCGCCGTAAGACCTATCTGTGTCGGTACGACGTAAAGCAACTTGTACAAATAAAAAAAAATATCTGGAAGTTACAACGATTCCTGGGAAACAGTCGTCATCACAGAAGCGATAAAGGAGGACTTCGTCGGGGCTGCAAGAAAGAGAATTTACTCTATCTGGACCAGCTTACACCGAAATCTTAGGGCACCTATCTCCCTATTACAATGGAAAGATCTAAAGTACATAAATACTTCACTCACGTATTTATACCAATACTATCGTATAATATAATTTCATATAATTATTGATTTACAGGAATTGTCCAAACTTCTCGCAAGAGAAAAATAAAAAAGATATGTGCAATGGGAATATACCGCATTGTGAGTGAAGACAAGACTTGTACGATAATATCTTGCTCTATTCTTCTATATAGGCCTGTAGTGTTATATTGCATACATGTTTTACCTACATTCAAGTGTAATTGTTTTAAAGCATGTGTAATTGGTTTCAGACAGTCTTCTAGAATTAAGAATTCGACGTACATTCATATTTATTCCCGCTTATGTCCATGCATCAAAAGGTTATTGTTGTTTTTCATCCATTGTTGTCAAACAGAAGTTTATGAAACATTGCATGTGCATTGTTAGAATCTGGATAAGTATTTTCATGACAAGTATTGTTTACCAATCTTCCTGGCATGGATATTATAACGTTTCAAACTTTACAATTCAAATATGTGAGAATAATGGAAAAGTGGCACTCACCGTTATTCCCCCATGTCTTCATATGGTAATCGCTAGTTTAGTTTCGTTATTTGTAGCTAGCTTTTGATCACATGCGATACTCCACAGCTGTGAGTGAGATTTGTATTAAGAATACCTTACGGTACGTTACTTCTTCAGTGTCCTGTTCCGTACGCTCTCAATAACACTGCGTTGTAGTGCGTTAATTTCGCGTTTTGCTATACCCGGTCACGTGGCATGACAACTTAACATAATTACATGGTAAACTGACGTGATGATTGAAAGGATGCAGGTATAATTGGATGGTGTAGTGCATCACTTAACGAAGTGCCAAAAATAGATTTCGAGATATTTACGCAAACGCAAAATCCTTTCTATTAATTCATCTTTCCTCTAAAATGTGAATTATGTACCAAAATGAAGATAAAAACATGAATTTTCTTGTAAATGTATCATGATATTTTAAATAAAAGCAAAGGAAGCAAAGTCATCTCCGTACAGGCCATGAAAGCCCCTGGAGGGGTGGGAGGTAGAGGCTTCCACTATCCGTAACCTCGGCACTTGAAGGGGTAGAGTGGTTAGCTCTACGCCCGGCCGCTTTTGATCCCAGGAATTAACCTGGTACTAATTTTAGATGTAGGCTGAGTGAACCTCAGGGCCATGTGCACCTCCGGAAGTGGAAATTTCGTTTCTTAAATTTTACGACTTCCTGACGGGAAATCGAACCCACGCCCTTCCGGGTGAACCGAGCACGCCTTTATCGCCTCGGCCAGCAGCCTCTAATGATATTTTAAATATATTGTTTTAATCTGAGATAATGGTGCTTAGTCATTTGATGTTTCATTGCGGTTCCTTTAGTTTTTGTTTTATAACACTTGAGTAACCAACTAAATTATCATTTAGTGATTCAATTTGACTTTAAAAATTTTCAGTGCAGTGTAGAATATAATACTTTTAACACATTTTATTGCCTATTTAAATAAAGGTTTATACTGTGTCCAATATCACATCGTGTGTTATATTGATCATATTCGCCTACAAACATCTTTCACCAATGTTTGCAAATTTACGACACTCAATAGAATAGAATTTTTAAACGTTAGAATTACACCATAAATTGCTCATATAAAATGTTACAAAACAATATTCTGCACGATAATAGCATACCGCATGAAATGATGCGTAGTTCAGACGCAGAAATGCTGGCTAGTCACGTAAGCAAAATTTAATTCAATGATTGAGGGGTTGCGTTTGGTCAACATTTATTTCCCGCGACGAAACCATGTTAAGATCAAAAATTAGAACAATAAACTTCTTACAAGTTTAGCTACAAGATGAAGCAACAATCTATTTTTTAAAAGATTAATTTGGGCGCTTGGGTAAGTGACGCACAACACCATCCAATTGTGGAAATGTCATAGAGTATCAGTGAAAGTAGTGGAAGAGTCTGCAATTTGATTGTTTTAGTTTGTAAGTGATGGAGTGAACAACCAGTGGAAATGAGTTAGAGAGTGCAAAATGGTGTAATCGTGGGTACTGTGTGGTGTAAATTGTGGTCCCGGTGTATCTGCGCAGTATGAATGCAATCGACAGTAATTAATAAATCTTAATGTCAATAAGTATAAGTATAAAGGCCGTGAAAATAACACCAGTTCACCGACAGAGTTGGCTGTGCTGTTTGAGTCCAGTAGCAGTGAGTTTGCATTCGGGAGACGGTGGGTTCGAATCCCACTGTCGGCAGTAATAAAGATGCTTTTCCGTGGTTTCCTATTTTCACAGCAGACAGACTGTACCTCAATTAAGACCACAGTCACTTCGTACCCAGTCCTAGCCCTTTCTTCTCCCATTGTCCACATAAGCACTGTCTGTGTCTGTGTGACGTAAAACAAATAGCAAAGAAAGGTTAGATTTCATACATCAAAAGAAATAACTAAACGATACTTTCCTTGCCATTTCAGCGTGCATTACTGGTGCCAAATCCCTTATTTCTTCCTCTTCTTACAATCTGAGTAGCTCAGACGCTAGAGCGCTGGCCTTCTGAGCTTAAGTTTATAGGTCCGATCTTGGCTCAGATCCGTGGTATTTGAAATGCTCAAATACGGTTGCCTTGTATCGGTAGATTTATTTCCGCGGAGAAGAATGTCTGCAGGAATTCTTTTGTGACACCTTGGTATCTCTAAAAATCGTGAATGTTGTTAGTGAGACGTAAAACAAATAACATTTACCTTCCTCTTCCGAAATGTCTCTCCAGAGTGTTGTCAAGAACATCAGAGACATTGAGGTAGGCAACCCAATCAACATTTTCACATACGGGCTGCCTAAGGCAAGATTGAACGGCGTTTAATTTCTAAAAGAGTAGCGTACTAGGAGCATTTCGAAATACTACTCCTTGAAACAAAGTACCAAGTATTCGGAACTAAAATTAACTAAATGACGAATTGATCAATGTACAATTCTCTCGATCTTGAGCTTAGAATTAGTTGTATGCCTTAATTTATATTATTTGTCCTTGCTAAATCAGCTGAGCGGCAAAAAGTTAGATACTTACCTAGTGTGCTCAAGTTTGGTGATTGCTTTATGGAAAAATCTAGCGCAGTGGCATAGCTTTAAGACCAATAGTCAATAAATTTCCGTTAGTTATATATCTATACCAACGCACGAGATTTATACTACGATATAGTGAAAAACACTCAAATCTAAACAGTGAACAATGAACACTAAACTCTCTTGGGACTCAAAATTGAAGTTACTATACTAGTAAAGACATACGACGTATCAATGAGTCAGAAGACAATACCAAGTATAGTACGCGAACTTTTTCTTGAGCCCTAGTTCCCATTCAGCACTATGGAGCTCAGGGCTCAAGAAAAAGTTCGCGTACTATAATGAGGCATGAACTAAATCTGGACTCTTTTACACTGACTGACAGAGCAAATGCAACACCAAGAAGGAGTGGTTCGAAAGGGATGAAAGTTGGGGAAAAAGCAGAGACGGCACGGACGAATAATTGATGTTTATTTCAAACCGATATGCAGGTTACACAATGCGCACGGCATCGACTCAGTAGGATGTAGGACCACCGCGAGCGGCGATGCACGCAGAAACACGTCGAGGTACAGAGTCAATAAGAGTGCGGATGGTGTCCTGAGGGATGGTTCTCCATTCTCTGTCAACCATTTGCCACAGTTGGTCGTCCGTACGAGGCTGGGGCAGAGTTTGCAAACGGCGTCCAATGAGATCCCACACGTGTTCGATTGGTGAGAGATCCGGAGAGTACGCTGGCCACGGAAGCATCTGTACACCTCGTAGAGCCTGTTGGCAGATGCGAGCAGTGTGTGAGCGGGCATTATCCTGCTGAAACAGAGCATTGGGCAGCCCCTGAAGGTACGGGAGTGTCACCGGCCGCAGCACATGCTGCACGTAGCGGTGGGCATTTAACGTGCCTTGAATACGCACTAGAGGTGACGTGGAATCATACGCAATAGCGCCCCAAACCATGATGCCGCGTTGTCTAGCGGTAGGGCGCTCCACAGTTACTGCCGGATTTGACCTTTCTCCACGCCGACGCCACACTCGTCTGCGGTGACTATCACTGACAGAACAGAAGCGTGACTCATCGGAGAACACGACGTTCCGCCATTCCCTCATCCAAGTCGCTCTAGCCCAGCACCATGCCAGGCGTGCACGTCTATGCTGTGGAGTCAATGGTAGTCTTCTGAGCGGTCGCCGGGAGTGCAGGCCTCCTTCAACCAATCGACGGGAAATTGTTCTGGTCGATATTGGAACAGCCAGGGTGTCTTGCACATGCTGAAGAATGGCGGTTGACGTGGCGTGCGGGGCTGCCACCGCTTGGCGGCGGATGCGCCGATCCTCGCGTGCTGACGTCACTCGGGCTGCGCCTGGACCCCTCGCACGTGCCACATGTCCCTGCGCCAACCATCTTCGCCACAGGCGCTGCACCGTGGACACATCCCTATGGATATCGGCTGCGATATGACGAAGCGACCAACCTGCCCTTCTCAGCCCGATCACCATACCCCTCGTAAAGTCGTCTGTCTGCTGGAAATGCCTCCGTTGACGGCGGCCTGGCATTCTTAGCTATACACGTGTCCTGTGGCACACGACAACGCGTTCTACAATGACTGTCGGCTGAGAAATCACGGTACGAAGTGGGCCATTCGCCAACGCCGTGTCCCATTTATCGTTCGCTACGTGCGCAGCACAGCGGCGCATTTCACATCATGAGCATACCTCAGTGACGTCAGTCTACCCTGCAATTGGCATAAAGTTCTGACAACTCCTTCTTGGTGTTGCATTTGCTCTGTCAGTCAGTGTATTTTAAGAAGCTGGATGTCAGATTACCCGAAAGTATAATAATAATAATAATAATAATAATAATAATAATAATAATAATAATAATAATAATAATAATAATAATAATAATAGTCGTAATAATAATAATAATAATAATACACAAATTTATTACTATATTCTACTACAGTTTTCCCACACTTGTGGGGTCACGGGTGCGAACTATAGCGTACATGTGGATTTCTCCCTGTTTTACGGCAGGATGCCCTTGCTGATGCCAATCCTATGCGGAGGAATGTAATCACTAATGCGTGTTGCTGTGGTGGTTGGTAGTGTGGTGTTTTCTCTGAATATGAAGAGGAGAGTGTTGGGACAAACACGAACGGCCACTCCCCGAGCCAGAAAAAAATAACACTAGTCATCAGCCATTTTGCATCTGGAATGTGATACATCAATTAGTATGTATTTTGGTGTGTAGAATCCGAATATACCTTTCAAAATGTTCTAGCACGTACCATTTTTGAGTTTTTAAAGGTTTTTTAAATTTTTGTATTCAGTATTTCGCTTTTTGCTGTTCTTCTGTTTTGATGTCTAATTGTTTCTTATTGATTTGCAGAGGAGAGTTACAAGATCTACAAATCGTCAGTAAATGGTTGCTGTGGTAATCCAGTGGTGTGAAAGAGATCCTCAGTGAGTGTTTCCTGTAAAAGATAGTGCAAACTTTTTGTGTATAAAACTTACACTAAGAAAAATGGCAACTAGTAAATCTCGTTTCTGTCTAAACCACCCCGACAACTTTTGTTATGTGTGTGTGTGTGTGTGTGTGGGGGGGGGGAATTCACTCCAAAAGCCCAAAGAAAACCAATCACTGATTTGGTTAAGAAGGCATATAAATTGTATTTTGATTGTCCTGTTGGTGATCAAGATAAAAATTTTGCACCTCATATTGCCTGCATAACCTGTACTACAACCTTAACCGAGTGGTTGAAATGAAAACGCCGAGCCATGCCACTCTCTGTTCCGATGGTGTGGTGTGAGCCTAAAGACCATTATTCAGACAATTACTTCTGTCTTACAAATATTTAGGGACATTCAAGCAAAACTAGACATAAAATAAAGTATCCAAATGTATCTTCAGTGCATTTGCCTGTGCCCCATGATGCGGGGTTGCCTGTTCCTGTCTGTAACTTGAAAGCCACGGAACCAGACACCATGTCACGTGAATCAAAAAGTACTGAACATATAGAAGAGTACTGCCCTCAATATCATGACACTTCACCTCAGCTCTTTAATCAAGAGGAATTGAACGATTTGGTTCGCGATGTAAAACTTTCGAAACAGCAAGCTGAACTCTTGGGGTCGAGACTGCAGCAACGGAACCTACTAGCTCCAGAGACAAAAATTTCCTGTTTCAGATCAAGGGGTGCTTCCTTCGATCAAAATTTCGATATGCAGAATTTAATGTGTGTATGTAGAGATGTCAATGGTATGATGATGCAGCTAGGTGTACAACATAATCCACAGGAGTGGCGACTATTTGACTCCAGTAAAACCAGCTTGAAAGCAGTACTAATGCATAATGGCAATGCATTTCTATCGGTACCTTTGGCTTACGCAGTAGACATGAAAGAAAGGATCATGAATGGAAGCTTTGCTGTGATTTAAAAGTTGTTGCACTCCTTACAGGTTTACAGGCTGGATTCACGAAATACTGCTGCTTTTTGTGCCTTTGGGACAGCCGTGACGCCAAGAACCACTATACAGTCAAGGAATGGCCTATAAGGAAGTCATATGTTCCTGGAAACGTAAATGTGAACAATACCCCATTGGTTGAGACTGATAAAATCATTTTGCCTCCCCTTCATATCAAGTTGGGCCTTATCAAGAACTTTTTAAAAGCTCTGGATAAAGAAGGTGAGGCCTTCAATCACTTAAAAGAAAAGTTTCCCGAATTAAGTGAGGCAAAGCTGAAAGAGGGTATATTTGTTGGACCACAAATAAGAAAATTGCTGAAAGACCCAACCTTTGATACCAAACTCACAGATATCCAATTAGCTGCTTGGTCTTCTTTTAAAGCAATTGTGAAGGGCTTTTTGGGTAACAGGAAAGACAAAAACTATGTTGCCATTGTGAATGATCTGTTGGGCAACTATAAGAACATGGGGTGTAGAATGTCGCTTAAAATTCACTTTTTACATTCTCACCTTGATTTCTTCCCGGAAAATTTGGGAGCCGTAAGCGATGAGCATGGTGAACGCGTTCACCAAGACATTCTTACCATGGAACACCGTTACCAAGGCCATTGGTACCCTTCGATGATGGGTGACTACTGCTGGGGTCTTGTTAGGGAGAGTGATGAAACGGCAAACAAAAGAAGAGTTCCGTCGTCGCATTTTTCAAAAACCAAAGGTGATTAAAGGTGAAAATATCTTCTGAACAAATTTGGACCTTTTATTGGCATCATGCCCATATATACATACAAAACAGTATTGATTTAAAACGTTCTGAATGTGTATTTTTGTTTGACTTAATTGTGTCAATTTTCGCTATTGCCGTTTTTTATTCTGCTGTATATCTAGGAAATGTGACGTCATAGAGAAAAACTGATTTTACCAGTGTATTCAGCACCCCAAAATAAGGTAAATCCACCCATTTACAAACCAGATGCAAGAAAAAAGTTTAAATTTGTTAACTAGAATCGATTAAAATCCCCGACCCGGCTGGAAATCAAAGGCTTCAACGCTGACCATTTCAGCCAAGAAGTCGGACGTATTATATTATTATTTATTTTATGTTTCTGTTATTAATGCACCACAATTATAATTTAAAAACACCAAATGATAATCGGTTTTACGCAACGTATGGTCTCAAGTCCTTAAAACCTACGGGGTAATTACGATCACAAGGTAATGAGAGTTGAATGCTTTTGAGAAGGATAATGTGGGCAACAAGGTGTTCTATATATGCTTTTTGAGAATTTTTGGACTATTTTCAATATGCTACATCGACTAAATTTTGGAAAGATTAATAATCTTTTTTTTTTCACTCCATCTTATGGCAGGTGTTCATAATTTACTTGCCACAGCCACCTGCAGATGTAATACTGGATACTAGCTTCCCATTCCCCACGAAAAATTCCTAGATCCCTCACTTTCTCAGCCGCGTGCAACATGGCACTGGGTGTATCATTATCTCTCTGACTGCGCTTCTGATAATTCGATCCACCGAGCTCGATAGCTGCAGTCACTTAAGTGCGGCCAGTATCCAGTAATCGGGAGATAGTGGGTTCGAGCCCCACTGTCGGCAGCCCTGAAGATGGTTTTCCGTGGTTTCCCATTTTCACACCAGGTAAATGCCGGGGCTGTACCTTAATTAAGGCCACGGCCGCTTCCTTCCAATTCCTAGGCCTTTCCTATCCCATCGTTGCCATAAGACCTATCTGTGTCGATGCGACGTAAAGAAAAAAAAAAGAAAAAGAAAATTCGATCTAAGTATTCAAGAATGAGTCAGGAAGTTCGTGAGGAGGAGCAAGCTTTATGGAGTGAACAAAACTGGCCCAGATAAACTGATTAATTACTTTATATTTTTGTTGCAATGTCAGTAGTTTGGACAGGATAAGCCTGTCGAGCAAACGAGTACTTCATCCTTGAAGTCAAGACCAAGATATCTGATACGCTCTGATTAACTTGCTAATGATTGAATACACTGAACCATGAAGTGAACTTAATTTCTCGTTGCTTAATTGTTCCCTTCTTGAGAATAATGCATTTACTTTTATTTTTATTTATTACAAGGGCGATTTCTGCCAGCTTATTCTCTGCCTGATTGATTAATGTTTCTGCCGATTTAACATATTTTCCAATTATGGCTATGCCATCTATAATTGCAAAATCTCTTTAAATTGGGCAGTTCATCACTAATCGAGTATCTATACTTCTTGCAGATGTCATGCTGTGTTATATTTTTCAGTGTGTCATCTATTACCAAGTTGAATAAAATTGGGGATAAAACACTGCCTTGGGGCGCGCCTCGATTCATCCTGACTTACTTGAAATTGTGTCCGACTCGTTGTCTGAATGGTAAGCGTACTGGCCTTCTGTTCAGAGGGTCCCGGGTTCGATTCCCAGCCGGGTCGGGGATTTTAACCTTCACTGGTTAATTGCAATGGCCCGGGGGCTGGGTGTTTTTATGTCCCCAATATCCCTGCAACTCACACACCACACACAACACTATCCTCCACCACAATAACACGCAGTTACCTACACATGGCAGATGCCGCCCACCCTCATCGGAGGGTCTGCCTTACAAGGGCTAAACTCGGCTAGAAATGGCCACACGAAATTATTATTACTTGAAATTGTCGCTCCATTACACAGAAATTGTCTACTAAGGGGGCTTGGAAGCCAGATGCCATCTCAAGTATACCTCGTACTAACATGTTACCTATTTGATCCCGCTTCTGACACCAGCTGTGATGGGTTAATCGTGGTTCTTCAAATTAGAATTACTACACAGAGAGGTAGCGTATTTTACTATCCATAAAAGTATTGGACCACCATTTACATACAGTTATTTACAAGTTAACTCGCGTTTTGAGTTCCCACTCGACACAGTTTTTACTCTCGGTCATAATTGAAAACACAGTCCTATGGCGTGTCGAACTCCTGTTCTCCAATACGGCCTCCACAGAGCAGTGTCGTTCCACAACAATTCACTTCACAACTAACAAGCCTCGTTGAACTACGTGTAGCTATGTGAGGGACGCCTTATCAAGAACTCGCGACCGTCTCGTAACTGCTTCAGAACACTGACTACTGACTTACTCGAGACACAGGCTACATCGCTTGTTAATCCCCCCATGGCACTACAGCCCTTGAAGGGCCTTAGCCTACCAAGCGACCGCTGCTCAGCCCGAAGGCCTGCAGATTACGAGGTGTTGTATGGTCAGCAAGACGAATCCTCTCGGCCATTATTCTTGGCTTTCTTGACCGGGATTGCCTGTTAATGCTGTTAATTATAATTAGAGGAAGAAACATCACGGAAGATTGGGATTGCGTGATACTCAGGGAGTACACGCCTGTCCTTATCTTCAGCATCTTACCAAGTAGATAAGGTGATGAGGAGTTACACTGGTGTAATCAGGTTGTAAGGGCCAGGGAAAAACCACACAGACGGAGATAGAAAGTTGCCTATATGTAAAATCTGGCAGACTCTGCACTTCCTCATTTGCGCTCTTTATATAGGCCCACGGTAGGTTCTCGTAGTTTCCATTTCCAGACCATTCTGGGTGCCTTCTCCATTTTTAATCAGGTTCCTTGTCACGAGCCTCAACAATTCGCCGTTGTTATTGTTCTGCTCGTTTGATGGCCTATCTACTTATTCGTCTCCCACTAGCACCTCCCCCCACCCTCTTATAATTTCGGTCTTTAGTGTTATATTTTTAACTTCTTCTCCTCCTTCTTCTTCTACCGCTCTTCTCGCTCGTGTAGGGTCGTGGGTGCGAATTGAGTCGCATATGTGGATTTGACCCTGTTTTAAAGCCGGATGCCCTTTCTGACGCCAACTCTATGTGGAGAGATGTAATCACTGTTGCTTGTTTCTGTGGTGGTTGGTAGTGTGGTGTGTTATCTATGAGGAGGAGAGTGTTGGGACAAACATAAACAGCCAGTCCTCGAGCCAGAAGGTGCGGTTATAATACCCGACCCGGCGAGAATTCCAACCCGGGACCCTCTGAACCGAAGACCTCAACGCTGACCATTCAGCCAAGGAGTGGGACCATTGTCATATTATTATTATTATTATTATTATTATTATTATTATTATTATTATTATTATTATTATTATTATTATACCAAGAATTCACTTAGGTCAGATGGGAGAGATGTAAAGTAGGGAGATTAACGCCAATAAGTGGACGCGTTATCATTCTCAGTTAGATGCTCCGTCGTTGCCACCCATGCTCCCGGATTAATGTGGTGGCAGTGGTGATTATTGTTTTGATAGGAAGAACAAGTAGGTAACCATCCCCAATTAACACCAATCAGAGATCAAATTTGGAAGGGGTCCGACACTTTAAAAAATGGAGCCATCGACCAAAAAGGGCTACGAAGGGCGTGAAAATGGACTCTCTAGGATTCGAAAACCTAATATCGTCGGGATCGGGAAAGAACAAGAGTTGACCAAGGGAGGTCGGATAGGATCGATGAAAGTTAGAAGCCTGGCACAAGTAAGTGGAAATAATACCAGAACTTAGTTAAGGGATCCGTGGCCGCCAACCCACGCTCCAAAATTAAGAACCTCTGGGTCCCCTTTTAGTAGCCTCTTACGGCATGCAGGGATACCGTGGATTTTATTCTACGGCCCGCACCCTTAGGGGAATCTCGGATTGAAAGCCCCAGAGACATGAAAGAAATATGAAATACTATTACGTGGAATAATCTCATCGTATATGTTTTCCAGGGCCACGAAAGCGTCAATCTAAATACAATACTACCGAGCTCGATAGCTGCAGTCGCTTAAGTGCGGCCAGTATCCAGTATTCGGGAGATAGTAGGTTCGAACCCCACTGTCGGCAGCCCTAAAAAAATGGTTTTCCGTGATTTCCCATTTTCACACCAGGCAAATGCTGGGGCTGTACCTTCATTAAGGCCACGGCCGCTTCCTTCCCACTCCTATCCCTTTCCTGTCCCACCGTCGCCGTAAGACCTATCTGCGTCGGTGCGACGTAAAACAACTAGCAAAAAAAAAAAAAAAAAAAAAAAAAAAAAAATACAATACTATTACGCTGATGTTGAATGTTGATCGCACCTGATCGACGTAGCAAGGGTGCAATATCCCTTCCATCGTCGCCATAAGACATATCTGTGTCGGTGCGACGTAAAGCAAAATAGCAAAAAAAAAAAAAAAAAAAAAAAAAAAATATCCCTTCCTAAAACATCTTGTTTGGTCTCTGTCATAAGACGTCGTGTTGTTATGCTGGTGAAACACTGCTCATTTAATACTGATAGCGGAGTTCATATTGAGTAAGAATTCACTGACACCTACACATTATGAAATGACCCGCCCGCTCGAAGCTACAAATTGGTGTGTCACCCATGCGGGAATTATCTGAGTTATTCCCCGAACTGTTGCCATCTCATTGTCCGCTTCGTGGTCACACTCATGAAAGGCGACTTAGATTACCTTAACATTCATCACAGGTTTTATCCAGACAAATGTACTCGTAACATTTAAATTAGAAACTTGAGTTTCCGTGATGCTAGATTAAAGTAAGTCACAGTCTGCAGCTCTGTGTGAGTGAGAAATCTTTTGATAACCTGTGTGATTAAGGTGTCTGTACTAACATGGTGTTTATAGTTAAATTTTACGACTCCGTGGCTGAAGGGTCGGCTTTTTGGTCTCTGGCATAGGAGTCCCAGACTCGATTACTATGCACGGCAGAGGCCGTCCAATCTCGTCGGAGGGTCTGCTTTACAAGGGCTGCACCAGACTAGCGATAGCCACAGGAAATTATTGTAACAATTAAATTTAGGCAGTGGTCTACATCGTAGGTACCATTTCATACATCTGCCTGTTGTTGAATTGTGAACCGACCCATTAAAAATTACTCCCGCGGTGGCTGACAGTGAGGTTTTACCCCATTCTCCTGTACGGGTGTCCCGAAGGCAGATGTATAGTACTCGGCACGTGAGGCAAATATCGCCATCCTATTTTCTCTCTTTTAATGGCTCATCACTGCTACCAACTTGACTAGTTACATATTTAAATCACGAGACCATCAACACACTAACCTCAGTGTAAGTAACATTAATGGAGTTTCCCTTACCCAAGTAAACGGTCAATCAAAATATTCATAATTAAGTCGATTTTCTAGCTCACTGAGGGACTAAGGAAATTAACAACGCTCTCTCTAACCCTCACTCAATTTAATGTTATACATTTCTGCCTTTATTTTGAAATACGCATTGCTATAATCGTATTCTTCGGTGTTTGCCTGGCGTAAATAATTCCCCTCCGTTCGTGAAATTTGCTATTACTTGTCGTACTGAAGAGAAACTACACTTTAATAATATACACAAGCAAATATATTGCATATATATACGCCGTAAGTCAATAAGAATACACAAAAGCTAAGTCTGCAAATCGTGCGAAAGTCGTGACAAGATAGCGTTAAGTTCGGTTAGAATGACAACGAAATTTCCTTCCATTTCAACTGAATTGATCTTTACAGGGAAGGTAACGCTGCTTTCTCTTTCGGAGGAGTTCTTTAAGATTTTTCTGCGTCTTATACATCCTAATTGAATTCTATACAAACGAATTGGACGAAGTAAGATCGTATTAATAAAATGCTGCGTTCGTCATATAACCGTAACTACATTATTAAATGCACTATTCGAACATGCCACAATTTTGCTTACCTGGTTTTATCCATGGAGATTTACAATCCTACAGAAAAAAAAAAATGCTTTACTTATACCCGCAAATGTAACACTAGTGAATACGGCAGTGGCAATACGCAAGTCACGAAAAATTCTTGACTGCTTAGTGCCAACTTGCAGGATTAATAGTAACTGTACGACATAGTATCGGCAAGTAGGGTCCCTAAACTGTATGGTTAGTGACACTGAATCGAACCCAACAGTTAGAGATTAACTATAAATCAGTACCTTCTGTATTACCAGGGGAGAAAGAGTGAGGTTGTACCCTTGTCCGGCCCTGCGTTCTAGGGGGCAATGAGTCCGCCTGTCACCCGGCGGCCCCGGGTTCGATTCCCGGCTGGGTTAGGATTTTTTAATTGTAAATGATTAATATCTCTGGCTTGGGGACTGGGTGTTTGTGTCCTTTCCTCACATTCAACACTGTACACTTCCTCCATTCCAGTTACGCGCAGGTTCATATCACATGGTGCAAGTAGGGCAAAAGACAGCGAGACAGGCGTGGGGAAAGATACAGACAGCGCTGTTGCTCCAAATCGATGAGTGGAGATCTGCACTCTGGTCAACCAAGCGAAGTCGTCTTTTGCACCGTGCACAGTGCATGCACCCTGAGAGGCCCTGGGGTAGTTAGAGAGCTGAGTTGAATTAATTGTCGAATGTAACTAAGTTATAATACTAAGATTCATTAAACTAATAAATAGAATAACCGAATGGCCTACCTACTTAATACCTACTTTGGAATTATGTTTCGAATATCTTTTTAACACTGCAAATAAATCCAACTATTACCTTCCTGTAAGAAGAGGACAGTGAATGCAAGTAGGTATTATTTTCAAATGACAGGAGAGGGACAGTTCGTCATAGCGTACGATTCTTTCAGTGAGCCTGTATATCCGAGTGATTCGAATCGCAGCAACGGCGAGCTCACGACACACGATTCAGTTGACTTGCAGCAGACAGTGCTGAGTAGCGCACTCACGGATCAGTGAGGCACGTAACACAAACTTCCGACCGCAGCAGAAGTTTGACTCCCCGCCATGTACAGTGTTCCGATAATGAACCGTGTGTGTCATGTGTTATGTGTCTCACTGATCCGTGTCTGCTGCGAGTCAGCTGAATTGTGTGTCGTGAACTCGCCGTTGCTGCGATTCGAATCACTCGGATAGTTGAATGAATCGATACACTGTTTCGAATTATACACTCAGTAGTGATTCAATACTTCTCACATTTGGTGAGTAACTGGATAGTTGTTCAGTTGCTCAGTTTCGCCCATCGCGTTCGCTCTCTTGCTTCCTCCGTGCGATCAACATGCGCGGACCTATTTCGCAGATCGGAGTATAGTCAGAAATGAGTTCGTTTGTGAGAACGGTAACCAATAAAGACAATGAAGGTCGCGTACTCCAGTATTAGAAGTACAGAAATTTCAAAGTACCAGCAGAAAGGTTCAGAAGAAGAGAAATAATACATATTCATAAATATCAGAAGGGGTACGACAGGGAAAAATCAGCTAATAAAAGTTTCTAAAGAAACTAAACTTGCGCTTAAACAGAAACAGCAGCAGGCAGACGTGTTTAAATTACAAAATGTTTAACCACACCTTACTCTGGTTAACAAGCTAATTTACGGAACTTCTTACCAAAAAAATATTTTAAAAAACATGACGTTGCAGCCCTGACGATTCTAGGGACTACTGCTCAGCCCACAGGCCTGCAGATTACTAGGTGACGTATGGTCAATGCGACGGATCGTCTCAGTTATTATTCTCGGCTTTCCAGATCACGGCAAACATCTCACCGTCCTCATCAATTGTTCTCATGTAGGCTGGGCGAATCTCGAACCAGCCCTCTGATACAGGTAGAAATCACCGACATAGACTAGAATCGAGTCCGAAGCCTCCAGATAAGAGGCAGGCTCACTGCCCCTAGATGGGAGGGCGACTTAGAATTTCTAGCGACAGTCTTTTCTTCTTTCGTTTGTGGTCTGTGATAAATACTTCCAGGGGCTTAGCCAAGGGGGGTGATGAGGGGTTAGAGCCCTCACCCCCATGGACATTTTACAAAAAGAAAATAAACATAAACTAACAATAAACTACAAACTAAACAAACATTCAGAGATATAATTGTAGACCCAACAGATCCGTTGAATCTATTTTCTAAGAAGCCTCGGAAGTTGGATTTTAGATTGTAAACTGGACATACCATTTGATGTAAAATTGTTGACCTTGATCGTATTGTTCTTGTTGTGTATTTTAATGTAAGATTTTGTAGTGGACTGCAATCTGAATATAACATAGTTCACATGTATCAGTGTTCTTACAATGACAAGTCTTGCATGTGCGCACCACACACGCACAAGCCCATACATTGTGATCTATCATCATTAGACTGCGGAAGTTTAGGCTCTAGAAGGTAATGTTTTAGGAGCCTAACATAGGCTCCGTAACTGCTATATTTAGGCACTAAAATGAATAATAGGCAGATATCAAGAAAACATTAAAACTCTGTCGAGTAATCGGGGAATTCAAGGAGCCACTTTCGAATTAATGATACTTTAGATGATTTTATTTTCGGCATTACGTTTACTTCATGTTGAACACGTCCAGCTCTCAAGACCAACAGTACACACGTATCAGATGTGCAGCTGTTGTTCTAGTGAAATATGAAATTCCAAGACTTGAGAAGGTTATATTTATAAAAAAGTAAAGAGTTTGGGACGTTCGTACTGTGTCACTAATTGCTGGGCTTTCCAAATCTGGGAAGGCGGAAGGGATTGCTAACTCTCGTTAAAGTGTTTTATTGCTGTTGGCTTTACGTCGCACCTACACAGATATGTCTTATGGCGACGATGGGACAGGAAAGGGCTAGGACTGGGGAGGAATCAGCCGTGGTCTTAATTAAGGTACAGCCCCAGCATTTGCCTGGTGTGAAAATGGGAAACCATGGAAAACCATCTTCAGGGCTGCCGACAGTGGGGTTCGAACCCAATATCTCCCGAATACTGGATACTGGCCGCACGTAAGCGACTGCAGCTATTGAGGGACTCGATACACAGTGTTTTATACAGGCTCGTAAGAATCATAGTTGACCTTTAAGTTACAGGCTCTTTAAACATAATGCCACAGTAGACCATTATTATGAATAGTGTAAAATATCAAAATTAAAATGGAAATTCAAATCTAACAAAGGCAAATCTAGTCAAACTGGAAAATTGGCACTAAAATAGATTTAGAATGGAAATAGACATTTTTAGACATTATAAAACTGCTTTAAAAATACCTAAACGTTCATGAAACATGTAAATTGAAATGGTTACTCATGCAGTCTAAATGTTAAGGAAAAATAAGCATTTGCCTAAAATCCGCTGTCTAGTCATCATTTAGTAACTACAACGCCCCCCTCCCCATCGGCCAATCTTGGCTACGCTGCTGAATACTTCTGATGATAGAAGTGGTATAGTGTAATCCGTGCTTGACACCAATAAGTGAAGAGATTTTCTTTACGGTATAATTAGCCAACTGAGAATAAACTATCAACCCCGGACTTCCGAAGTTCCGAATTCCTTCCATGAAAAAACTATCAATCCTGGTCAGGATCCAGAATTGGACAGTCGAGACTAAAAATTAGTATATTTCCCACCAATTTTTCTGATTAGACAACTTGTCATATTCAGCTGGAGAAAAGTCCTTCCCCTACGGAAACAGTGGAGATGGATTAAGTTGTGATGAACGGCAGTGTCTTGCGTGGAAGTCGTGAAACTCAGTAATTTATCGTACCTTTCAACGGTCCGTTATTTGCCGCTGCCACGCAGTGTGGTAATGAGTGATGTAACTCCGTGGACTAACGTTCGCTTTCGTTCCTGTGTGAGCGCACCGGACACTAATTTCCTCTGATGGCGGAGATAATGCAATAGCCTTCACTTCTTATATACATTCATCGTAAAGACAATGGAAACTATGTTGGGGCCAGCCTCGGTTAAAGATGAAAGGATGTCGTCCGAGCAGTAAAATAATAATAATAATAGACGAGAAGCAGTTAATTCGGTTGAAATGAAATTAAATGACGTATAGCTTTTAGTGCCGGGAGATCCCAGGACGGGTTCGGCTCGCCAGGTGCAGGTCTTTTGATTTGACTCCCGTAGGCGACATGCGCGTCGTGATGAGGATGGAATTATGATGACAACACATACACCCAGCCCCCGTGCCAGAGAAATTAACCAATGATGGTTAAAATTCCCGACCCTGCCGGGAATCGAACCCGGGATCCCTGTGACCAAAGACCAGCACACTAACCATTTAGCCATGGAGTCGGACAACACAACAGTGATGGAGTGGGACTCCACTAAGAAAAATACGTTAATGCATTAATTCTTTCAAATCTGCTCAAGTTACTACCGGTGAGCTGCGCTGTGTTATAGTGTTAGAGTACAACTTTAAATCGCGCGCCGGTTCATTTGGCAAACAAGGCGAGTGTGACGAGGCAATGACGTTATTTCCGCTTTAGTCTGTTCAAAAGGTGACCCGGAGTAATAGAATTGCAGCAGCATTCTCCCAGAAAGGTTACGAGGTACTATGAATTGGTGCCATGTGTTGCTGACGATGGAAGCAGCCGGAGAACAGATATAATCGCAATTGACCGAGAAAAGAACTTTGCATATATTCTGGACCCCGTCATTGGTTGATTTCTCTGGCACGGGGGCTGAGTATCGTGGTTATGTAAACTCCTCGCATAGCGCGATAGTTAGTTCACCTTCCTCTGGTCTGTACCATCTCTTCCGCTTTAGTCTGCTTAAAAGGTGACCTGGAGAAATAGATCTTATTCCGCTGTGCCTAACATTCCTAAGCAAGTCCCCCCGTGGACATGAACTAAAAACATGAGGTAGGGTTTCAGGCTCATTGCTGTGTCCACAGTAGACTCGACCCCAGGGAGCGCCCGTACTGGAACCACGTTGTATTGCATTTTCAGCGCGTCTTTCCACTCTGATCCGGAGAGTTCCGTTTAGAGCAGGGCCTCTCAGGGTGCATGCGCGTGGTGCATGCACTGTGCACGGTGCAAAAGACGACATGGCTTGGTTGATCAGAGTGCAGACCCCCCACTCCTCGATTTGGAGCAATAGCGCTTACTCTCTCCTTCCTCACGCCTGTCTCGCTCGCTCCGCCTGTCTCCCTCTGCCCCACTTGCGCCGTAGCGCTCCAAATTCGGGCTGACTTGAGCCGAGTATAGGCGAGTTGAGCCGAGCTTAGCCGAGTAGCCCAGAGACGAAGCGTTGATCCGAGCCATGCCGAGCGGCAGCGATGCACAGTGCACGGAACTCTTGCGCCTCTATCTGCACGCGTGAGATTTTGGGCGTTTGAGAGGCCCTGGTTTAGAGTGTCGATTCATCGGTTAGCCGGTGTGTATTCCTCATAGAGGCTGGCTCCTTCACCATGAGTTCTTAATGCACACCATTTGCTATACTCTTTATTCCTTAGCATTTTTCTTAACTTCCTTGCGCTAAGTTCTTCCAGTTGAGTGTTATCTGCATTTCTAAGGTCAAGTCTCCGAATACACAGCTTTCTCTCTTCTACCGTATTGCGCAATGATATTACGTACTCATTACCAGCCTTCTACAGTAAGTGACAGATGTTAAAATGTTGAAGTTGTGCCTCCCATTCTGCTTTCCACAGGCCAAGCCCTTTCATTTTCCTTTCAGAGTATAGAGAGCTGTCTGGAATGTCTGCAGGTAACTGAAGAATTTTTTGATTGTGTTTCTCACGATCTTGTGGATATGAATTAAGAAGGACTGCAGAATTTTAGTGGTATTAGCGTCCTGCAGAGGGAATATAAGAGTAGGCCATACGAACTGATTTACAGCCAAGAACGTTTGCTCTGCCTTTTAACAGAGGACTCTTTGCTAAATTGTTGAGATTGTGTTTTAGTCATTTATAACTTTTTGCTGATCGAAAATAATTTTGTCGTGAAATCAGACTCCCAAATATGGAATATCTTCGTCCGGTTCAAGGTGTCTAATAGTAAAAAAGTTCTTTTCACTTACAAAAGGGCAATAAGAAAGCTTTCTCTTTACAATACTTATAGCCACTGATTTAGATGGATTTAGCTGAAGCCAAATTTCTCTAAACGCCTCGTTGGCCATGCCAGTTAGTACAGCGGCGTGTTCTTGGCTATTGGCTATTACAACGGTGTCATCTGCAAACCACATGCAAGTTAGCTTCTGAAGTCATGCAACAAGCTGATAACCATCCAACAATTTCTTGAAGGTTAATGGAGGCAAATCAACTGTTACAACATTTACAAACACGAGTTTTAAAACTGAATTTGAATATACGGTACTTTGGATGGGGTAGTTATCCCAAAAGATGGCAAGTGCAAATACTTGGGTGTAAAATTTGAAAGTAATTTGCACTGGAAGGGTCATGTGGATGACATTGTTGGGAAAGCATCCAGATCATTACATGTCATAATGAGGCTACTTAAAGGATGCAACAAAGAATTAAAAGAGAAAAGTTACCTAAGTATGGTTCGTCCGTTCTTGGAATATGCAAACAGTGTTTGGGATCCTCACCAAGAATACCTAATAAAAGAAATAGACAGTGTGTGACGTACCCACTTGGCCCATAGATGTATGACAAATTTATAACGTGGCGGGTCACTTTAATATTAAAATAAATAAATGATATGTCATTGTTTCTCCAGAAACAGTATCCCAAGGGCGCCAGTCTTCAAGCTTATGGCTTCAAAACAAAAGTAGATAATTAATAATAATAATAATAATAATAAATAAAAATACGTAATGAGACTCAAAAAAACTCCCAGGGGTGAGATGAACGGAACACAAATCATTAAGTACACTAACTTGGAATTTAAGGATCATTAATAATCATTTCATAAAATACAAATTAAAACAGCTATTTATTAAGATGAAAACGTGACGTAACGGCGTATTAACGAAATCTGAACTTACGGAAGCAAAAGAAAAAGTGAATGAAATTAACTTTAAGAAAATGAACTGTTGCGCGAAGACTTGCAGTAACTTAGGCCATAAGCTCACCAAATGTAGACTCTGTTGTCTTGAAGCTGAAGATGGGTGGATCTCTCGTACAGGCTGCCTCATCTGTTGTTGGATTCCAGTCCTACATCCACATTTCCTGTCTTTAACACTTCCTATTGTACTCCTTACATAAAGTAGTTATGAGTCCTAATTTTAAGTGCAAAACCACCATGGGTTATGTTCATGGAGAGAATACGTTCGTATTTCTTCCGTATTACGGAGCAGTAGCGTAGCTAAATTCATAATAAAAGCTCTCCTCCCCTATACCAGTCAGAACCGGTCTCCCGTTGACTACCTCTCGTCATTGAGATAACAAGTCCCAATGAGAGTAACTTTTGAGTAGAATATACTCAGATGCGAAGTGATCTAAGTTAAAATCTTCTCCGATGTGTAGACATAGAATCGTAGTAAGAGTATCTTCCAAGCGTGAGAATCAGAATCAGAATCAGAATGTCCGAATATCCGAATGTGAGTCTGAATGAGAATGTGAGTGTTAGTGTCCTCTCCAGCCCTTGTCGGTGGTATATATCGGTTCACAAGTCTCCTTCCATCAGCCATATCACATGGTCCAGTAAGATTCGAGGTCTCATCCCTTCTCCCTTGGATAGCTGTGCATCCATCACGTTGCTTCATTACGTTCATTCACATAGGCTGAACTTTCCCGCTGAAATAAAGCGTCTCGAAGCTGAGTTTGAAAAGTGGGTGTTAATAATGTATCAACTGTCTTTTCATGAGGTGGAGAGGGTAATATCTCTCGTAACCTCGATGACGTACTTTTCCTGGAACTGGGCTGAAATTAGCCTGCTGACTCTGGTCACCTCACAACGGCTATTGGAAAATTTACTGCAAGTTATAAATATGCGTGATGTTGAAATACTTTACCCAATAATTTGTTCGTTCAGAATACGTTATAGCCGCGATACAAAGAAATGAAATGATGATTGAAATGGATGATAAAAGCCCTATATATATACATATTAATTTAAAATGACCTATCAGTGATTAAATATATACATATTATCAATTAAATATATAGTTCAATAATTAAAAACATTCAGTGATGTCCCAAACATCACATTCGCCCCTCTGAGCCTGAAACAAGTAGTACTTCGTTGAGGGCTCACACCCACACATTGCCACTTACGTTACACTTGTTTCCAAAACAACTGTACATTCATTCATTACTGTATATAACACAACACTATTTTACAAAATTACAACTTGATGATTCCACCTACAACTTAATAACAAATAATATATAACACTTCAAAATTTCCATTAAAACACAATATTACAACTTAGCGAGTTTCTGATGTCTCACTTTCTCAAATGTTCGTCACCTCTTGCTGATTTTATCAATCCAGTGTATGCAATACTTGACAATTCAATTTAGATCTGTACAAAATTTACACAAACAAAATGCATCGTATTACTCTTTCAAGTGTTTATACGTTCTTGCTGTATGACTATCACTTCACACACGCTAACACATTCACGTGGTTTTAGCCTAGGGTAAAATTATTGCAAGTCTTTATGATGACTTCTTATAGTCTACGGGGAATTTACAAATTTTAAACTGCAATATTAATGATCCTCGTTATATAATCAAATACTAGATTACCCATACATGGCGTTACGTAAAGAGAACAGACGTAATCTTGGTAATGAACTCGTGTCAATCGTATACACACATCGTGTAGCAAGCAAAACAAAACTTGGGAAACTCCACCTACCAGAGAGCAGTCATTCCACGCTGCGACAGGTGTATATTATATAAGAGATAAGCGTGGCCTGGCTCACTGACCTATATTCCAGCACTATGGAAAATCCATCGGACTCGTAAGATATTTACGTAAACTTCTAATGTTGTACGTACCCATTAAAATGCAATCGCCGTCAGATAATTTATAAACACAAGGTCCTAGTTTCTTATGTATACGATAAGGTCCTTGATATAAAAGGAAAAACGTTTTTGTGACTTTATCTTCGCTGTTAGATAACATGGGGACTCTTAAAAGAACAAGGTCACCTACGTCATATTCATCCAATACCTTACGTTTTTGCTGCTTCTTTCGAAGGTTGCCAGCTTTTACAAGGTTTTCTCTGGCCAATCTAACATAAAATTCAGCATTACGCTGCGGCACCTCAGTAATACCCAATACTCTCACCAATTCATTTTGTGGCTTAGTACCGAAATGAACTTGCAAATGTGTCAATCTAGTACTTTCGTGCTGAACGGCATTGATCCATGTCTCAATAAGGGATAATTTCGCTACCCAAGCGGAATGCCTCTCGTGAACTAGTGACCTAAACATGCGCGCTAGTTCCTTCATCACCCGTTCACACATGTTCCCCTGAGGATTTCTGATGGATGAATGGACCTGAGTAATACCTAATTCACTAATTACGGCTTTCCACTTCTTTGATGTAAATTGTGGTCCACTGTCTGACAATATTCTCTGAGGAGTACCTAATTTAGGGACATACTTCTCTTGGATTATACGACTACAGGATTTTCCTGTTGCTTTCCTCATAGGGTATAATCTGACCAATTTAGAAAAAGCGTCTATCAAAACAAAAATATATTGAAAGCCGTATTGTCCTTTTACAATAGGACCGAAAAGGTCGATACCCACCAAGTCACCAGATTTTTCTGCAATTACTGCCTGACGAGGTCCCTCTAAATACCGGTTCGGTATCTTACTTCTCTGACATAGATCACAAGTGGCAAGAACTTTTCTGATTTCTCTTCCCATCTTGTCCCAGATAAAATTCTGTTGAATTTCAAACAGAACCTTATTAGCACCATAATGCCCTAATTCCCTATGGATGAACCAAATTAACTCCACACGTAGCGATTTGGGTACACATATAGCCCATTTATGTTCGCTACATTTTCTAGCTAGAAATCCGTCCAACAATTTAAAAACGTGTCTACCGCGAGTCACAGTAACCTGCTCACCTCCCTGAAGTACAGACAAAGGTTCCCTACATTCTTCGTCCACAGACTGTTCCACCAACAGGTTGCGTAATCTGTTTAGAGCAGGCTTATTGTCCTTACTAAGGCATGCACAAATTAAAATGCCTTCCTGTGTTTTCAGGAAACTTCCTTCATCACACAATTTCTGATCTCTGGACAACAGATCAGCAAGGACATTGTCTTTTCCTTTTATATGCACAACAGAAAAATCGTACTCCTGTAAGGCCAGTATCCACCTACTAACCCTATTGGATGATAGCTTACACGTAGGTATAAATGAAAGAGCATGGTGATCAGTCCTAATCTCAAATTTAACACCTAAAACATACATCCTAAATTTACTTAAGGAATACACAATAGCTAAGAATTCAAGCTCCGTAATGGAATACCGTTTCTCCGGTCCACTTAAACCTCTAGACGCTAATGACACAATTCCTAAGTCTCCGTTGTCATCCTCTTGACATAATACTCCAGCCAGACCATAGTGAGATGCGTCAGTGAGTAACACATACTTCTTATTTGCCACGGGGTATTTAAGAACAACTGCTTGCCTGAAACCTTCCTTTAAATCATTAAAAGCTTTGTGGTGACCTTCTGTCCATTTCCACTTACTGCCGGCTTTTAACAAGTCTCTAAACGGCTCAAGTAAGTTTGCAAATCTTAGTACAAAGCGTCCAAAGGAAATTGCATACTCCAATATACGACCTTAATTCCTTGATATTTCTAGATGTACTGGTATTCAAAATTTTCTCAATCCTTGTACTCTCAGGCGTAACCCCTATCGCAGATACACGGTGTCCCAAAAATGTAACCTCCTGTCTACCAAAAACACACTTATCTAACTTCAAAGTAAAACCAGCACGCTCTAACTTAGTAAACACCTTCTCTAAGTGACACAAATGCTCTTCAAAGGTCCTAGACGCAATCACCAGATCATCAATATAAACCGTGGCGAAATCACCTGTATCACCACCTAATACAATATTTAATGCTCTAATTAAGGCTGCAGAACTAGTCTTCGTCCCGTAGGGAACGCGCTGAAACTGATACAAGCTGTACTTATGACTAAATGCTGTCAGAGGCCTGTCCTCAACTCTCAAAGGAATCTGCCAAAAACTACTTCTTAAATCAACAGATGAAAACCATTTTTTACCCTCAAAGCCCTGAATGAACTCTTCAATAGTCTGTGATTTTAACTGGTCAGTACAAATACGTCTATTCATATCCCTCCCATCAATGCAAATTCTAACGCTCCCATCACTCTTAGGCACAACGATTAAAGAATTTACATACTGGCTATTAGACACTTCAATTATCCCATCAGCTAACATAGCTTGTATCTGATCGTCAACTGCCTTGGCATATTTGTGTGGGATAGCATACCGTGGCCCGCTGAAAGGACTGTCATCCAGCACTGAAAATGAATGTTCATAAATATGTGTTTTACCGAGTTTCTTAGAAAAAATCTCAGCGTGTTCACATAACACTGCCAACAATTCGTCCCTCTGGACTTCCTCTAATTTACTGTTACTCGCAGCTTCAAATAAGGCATCCTTCTGATCCTCTTTCAACCACAACTGGCATAAATTAAACCCCTCACTGGGTTTCTCCTCATATCTAGAAACCTCAATAACACTCCACATAGCACAAACATTCGTTTTCCTCTGAATTTCATTTTTCAGTTCGAGTTTGACATACTTATTATCCCACTTCAGATTTACCGTTGCATCATCGTAATCTAGCTGAGCCGATTTTAAAGTCAGCTAGTCACATCCCAAGATGAGATCAAATACAAGGTGAGGAATAACCAAACATACCTGTACTGAAATAAAACCCTCTATACAAATCGGCACCGCAACCTGCTTGCATATTTGTTTCGACTTCTTACCAACAGCTGTAATAATGAATGTAGACTTAACAGGCATTTCTTCCATCATAATACCCTGTTTAACTAAAGAGTCATACCATTCTGAACTAATACATGATTTCTGACTTCCAGTATCAATTAACACGTTAACATACGCCCCCCAAACTTCTAATTGAACCACAGGATTAATCACTTCATCACCCGAATCTAAATAATTATTATCTGGTTCACACATAAGGTCTTCCTTAACATCTAGGTCATATGGCAATAGTTTCATAACACAATTCCTAACTACTTCCTGGTAAGGCTGGAATTTTGACCCCTCATTACAGCCTGCATTTAGTTTAAAGGTTGCGATCGTGTACCTACACTTGGCTCGTTAGTAACTTGTCCTCTGACTTGTTGGGCATTTCCCGATCTATTTTCAGGTGCGCCACCCCTACCGTTATGCCTTGGCTGAAACTGATTACGATTCTCGTAGTTTGGCTGTCTCCTATTGTCCCTTGGTTCACTATGAGGAACAAAATTATGTGAGTTTCCTGTTCTATGCCCAATGTTTCCTAGTGCATCAAAACTCTCTAATAACTGCTCCATTTCCTGAATAGTTTTTATACTTTGCATACACGCTGCTTCGCGTACCCTGTCTGGAAAATGTCGTAACAGTAATCTGACTACATCTGAATCAGCCGTGATTCCGTCTAAATTCTGGCAAATCATAACATGTGACAAAAATACTCAGTCATAGAGACACATTCATTATGTTTGAATTTCCCAAATACTACCCTTTCTCTTTCACGGCTTTGAACGTTTTCGTTCCAGTATTTGTCTGTGAACTTCGTCTTAAATTCCTCCAGACTTTTCATGTTACTTTTATAGACTGAAAACCACGAACGCGTCTCTCCCACAAAAGCATGATCAATAATGTCGATCGCCTCTTCCCAGTTCATAAACCCTTCCTCAATCCGTTTCCCAAACCGTTTTTCTACTATTTTCAGAAATTCTAGTGGGTTAGTTTGTTTCCCATTGAACTTCGGTAATTCGATTTCCTTACTGTAAATCCCTCCATGACTTTGCTTCTCAGTGTTAACTTGCCTTTCTCTTACTTCTCGTCGTATGCGTGCTTCTGCCATCGCTATGCGGTTATCTACATCTTTATCTCTTCTTTCAATTTCATTCACTACAGTGTTCTGTTTTTCTTTCAACGTCTTAATTTCCACTGTATTGCCTTCTACCATCGCAAAATTTTCTCTTTGTTCCCTAGTGTTGTCTTCTATTATACACTTAACCGTATCGATCTTGTTTTGTACCTGATCTTTAAATTCTTTTATTTCTTCCTTTTGGATCTCAACTTTACTATTAATACTTGTCACCTGTGTCTCTAACTCTTTTCTGGCGTTGTTGCTTTCTTTTTCCATTAATCCCAACAACTCACTCCTCTGCTCTACAAATTTCTTTTCTACCTCTTGTTTGTTTTGCTTAGTTGTCTCTTTCTGTTCCTCTATCTGCTTGTTAAATCTTTCATTTTACTTAAATAATTCTTGTAACTGTTTTCTATGTTCGTCCATCCTTTTATTAGCTTCGACCTTGTGTTCATTCAATGCCTTACTTAATTCTCGTTTAGTTTGTTCTACTTCATTTTTAATTTCTGATTTAGTTTGTTCCACATCTGTTTTAATTTGTTCCAATTCCTTTTTTATTTCGGATTTATTTTGTTCCATTTCATTTTTTATTTCAGATTTACTATCCTCTATCTTACTTAACATTAACTGCATCATTTCAAGTAACTGATTATTATTACTCTCACTGTTAGGACTAACCTCCGTCTCGCCCCCCATCGTACTACCGTCTGAATCTAACGTAACTTCGTCATTCCTACTCTTATTCCCTTCGCTATCTTCGCTCCTAATATCAGTTTCTTCCTCTACACATTTATCTAACTCTTCCTTAGAATTACCTAAAGTACTACCCTTCAGCACGTGTCCACTACGCAGCGTCATGTCTTTCTCCTCTTGCTCGGCCATGTTACCCCCAAAATCAAACACACTAGAAAAATATACTGTGGATACACAACAGTTACCCCCAAACTACTGATTTTATCCTTCTATACCAGTACTTAATGATTTACGAGCCCCTCAGTTGTGGCGACAATATGTGACGTACCCACTTGGCCCATAGATGTATGACAAATTTTTAACGTGGCGGGTCACTTTAATATTAAAATAAATAAATGATATGTCATTGTTTCTCCAGAAACAGTATCCCAAGGGCGCCAGTCTTCAAGCTTATGGCTTCAAAACAAAAGTAGATAATTAATAATAATAATAATAATAATAAATAAAAATACGTAATGAGACTCAAAAAAACTCCCAGGGGTGGGGTGAACGGAACACAAATCATTAAGTACACTAACTTGGAATTTAAGGATCATTAATAATCATTTCATAAAATACAAATTAAAACAGCTATTTATTAAGATGAAAACGTGACGTAACGGCGTATTAACGAAATCTGAACTTACGGAAGCAAAAGAAAAAGTGAATGAAATTAACTTTAAGAAAATGAACTGTTGCGCGAAGACTTGCAGTAACTTAGGCCATAAGCTCACCAAATGTAGACTCTGTTGTCTTGAAGCTGAAGATGGGTGGATCTCTCGTACAGGCTGCCTCATCTGTTGTTGGATTCCAGTCCTACATCCACATTTCCTGTCTTTAACACTTCCTATTGTACTCCTTACATAAAGTAGTTATGAGTCCTAATTTTAAGTGCAAAACCACCATGGGTTATGTTCATGGAGAGAATACGTTCGTATTCTTCCGTATTACGGAGCAGTAGCGTAGCTAAATTCATAATAAAAGCTCTCCTCCCCTATACCAGTCAGAACCGGTCTCCCGTTGACTACCTCTCGTCATTGAGATAACAAGTCCCAATGAGAGTAACTTTTGAGTAGAATATACTCAGATGCGAAGTGATCTAAGTTAAAATCTTCTCCGATGTGTAGACATAGAATCGTAGTAAGAGTATCTTCCAAGCGTGAGAATCAGAATCAGAATCAGAATGTCCGAATATCCGAATGTGAGTCTGAATGAGAATGTGAGTGTTAGTGTCCTCTCCAGCCCTTGTCGGTGGTATATATCGGTTCACAAGTCTCCTTCCATCAGCCATATCACATAGTCCAGTAAGATTCGAGGTCTCATCCCTTCTCCCTTGGATAGCTGTGCATCCATCACGTTGCTTCATTACGTTCATTCACATAGGCTGAACTTTCCCGCTGAAATAAAGCGTCTCGAAGCTGAGTTTGAAAAGTGGGTGTTAATAATGTATCAACTGTCTTTTCATGAGGTGGAGAGGGTAATATCTCTCGTAACCTCGATGACGTACTTTTCCTGGAACTGGGCTGAAATTAGCCTGCTGACTCTGGTCACCTCACAACGGCTATTGGAAAATTTACTGCAAGTTATAAATATGCGTGATGTTGAAATACTTTACCCAATAATTTGTTCGTTCAGAATACGTTATAGCCGCGATACAAAGAAATGAAATGATGATTGAAATGGATGATAAAAGCCCTATATATATACATATTAATTTAAAATGACCTATCAGTGATTAAATATATACATATTATCAATTAAATATATAGTTCAATAATTAAAAACATTCAGTGATGTCCCAAACATCACAAGTGTGCAGAGGAAAGCAGCAAGGTTTGTAACAGGGGATTTCAGGAGAATGAGTAGTGTATCAGAAATGTTAAAGGAACTAGGGTGGGAAACTTTAAGTAAGAGAAGGGAGAAAACTAGACTTATAGGGTTATATAGGGCCTATACAGGAGAAGCAGCATGGGGAGATATCCGTGAGAGGCTTCAGTTGGAAAATAATTATATCGGCAGGACTGACCACAAATATAAAATTAGAAGAAATTTTAGTAGAAGCGATTGGGGTAAATTTTCATTCATTGGGAAGGGTGTAAAGGAGTGGAACAGTTTACCAGGGGTAGTGTTTGATCCTTTTCCAAAATCTCTACAGATATTCAAGAAGAGAATAAACAGCAACAGAGAAAATAAATGAAATGTTGGAGGGCATTCGACCAGTGCAGGTTAATGTAAATAAAAAATGTGTGTGAATAAATTAATTCCATCCCCTAGTCTAAGGAGTTTGGACAGCCAAAGTAGGGGACTGCCTGTAGGGGTGAAGTACAGTGGGGACTTCGAGGGCCCCGGGACCGCTACGGTAGCAGTGAAGGCCCTTCTGGAACTCTGAAAAGTGGTGGCAAAAGGGGCTCTGGTTAAGACGCAGCAGGTCGTTATGCTACTTAGGTTCCCGAATGGGTAAAGGAAAAAAGAAAAAAGTAAATAAATGCAATGTAAATTTTAATCTTATACCAGTTGTATAGTATCATTTGAAGTAATTCCACATAAAGTATATCAGTTGACTATATTTGTAAGTAGTACAGGAGATATTATTAGTAGAATTTTGTAAACAATATAAATTTACTAAGAATGAGCTGTGTGTTTAATGGAAAAAAATGTTAGCGTAAATTGTGTAATATTGTATTATAGGAAAATTTTGTTCTCTTGTTAATTTAATATTTAGTGCTTGACAATAATGTATTTTAGTGTACCATTTGCCACCGATGTAGGCAGCTTGTGGCGGCCTCTAGTATCAATATATGTGTATAAACTCATATATTTTTTATAAACTCCTTGAACTTTGTTAGGGTTTCGAAGACTTTTATATATTGATGTTCTGTGCTTCTAATATTATTTTTATTCTCTCTGCTTATTATTCATGTTTTACGTTCGTCCCCACGATAGTTGGAGTTGTAATTAAACACATTAATACACCATCCCTGTTCTATTATTCAAGTACATAATCATCATCAATAACTACATTGGTGACCCCGGCGTGATATTAAAATACGGCGCGGAACACATTTTGTGGTTAGTCAAGTGTGAAAATGACCGATGCCAGCAACGAAACAAATCCACCGCCAACAACAGTATGGAACGAAGCGGGTATTGCTCGCATTTCAGTGAAGATTCCGCCCATCTGGAAGAAAAACATAAAGGTATCGTTTCTTCAAGTTGAAACACAGTTTACTACGTTGGGTATCACTAACGAAACCACGAAATTTAATCATGTTATTTCGTCATTAGAAGCGGATATTGTAGAATTAATTTCCGACTTTTTATCTCGACCACTATCTACGACTCCGTTCACAGAGCTTAAATCAAGATTAATTCAGGAATTTGAAGAGTCAGAGAATAGGAAGGTGACGAAATTATTAACAGAATTAGAATTAGGTGATAAGAAGCCAACTCAACTCTTGCGTGAGATGCGAACTTTAGCCGGTACGCAAGTCAAGGACGATTTCTTGAAAACCATATTTATGCAGCGGCTTCCTGTTACCGCACGTTCTATATTAGCTACGAGTAAAGATAATCTGGACACCATAGCCACTATGGCTAACAAAATCGTTGAAATTTCGCAACCGGGATTAAATGTTTGTGCTCAAACCGCGCAGGCACCATCCACCATTGCAGTCGATAAAATAAATGATGTCAGTAACGATCGTATCTCAAGACTAGAAATGCAGATCGCTGAATTAACACTGAAAATCAATGAACTGAAAACGTTGTCACGTTCTTCAAGAAGTAGCTCACGATCATCTCGTTCCTCACCATGAAGGTCACGAGACAGGTCCCGATCAGCCCACTCTTTTAATCCTAATGGAGCACTATGTTGGTATCACTTTAAATATCGCAGCAGGGCAAAGAAATGTCAGAGCCCATGCTCATATCAACCACCTTCCGCTCAGAATTCTAACATGTAGTCAAACTAAAACGCTCCACACTAGCGGCGGCAGGTGATCGGAGTCATTTTTCACGCCGCCTATTTCTCACAGACAGAAGTAGCGGAAGTCGTTTCCTGGTCGATACCGGAGCTGATATTTCTGTGATTCCGCCTTCGGATAGTGATCGCCCAAAAAAGATCGTAAACTTTATGCAGCAAACGGCACTGGTATTAACATTTACGGAGAGCGTCTACTAGTACTCAGTTTGGGTTTAAAGCAATTTCACATGGAAATTCGTAATTGCAGATGCGCAATCACCGATTATTGGAGCCGACTTCATTCACCATTACAACCTTATCGTAGATCTAAAGAACAGGCGACTCATTGACCCATTGACATCAGCAGAGACACCTGGCACATTGATTAAAGTCTCGGGCATAGAAACAGTTTATCTAATGCCACCAGATCAAAAACATGCTGACATTCTAAAGAAATTTCCCAACTTGCTCCATGAAAACGTCCATTTCGACATCCCAGATACCTCTGTTTATCATACCATTGTCACAGAAAGACATCCTGTAGCAGCAAAGGCACGACGACTACCACCAGATAAACTCAAAGCAGCTAAAGCAGAGTTCCAACAAATGATCGATATGAAAATCTGCCAGCCGTCAAAGAGCGCCTGGGCAAGTCCTCTCACTTAGTTCCCAAGAAAGACGGATCCTGGAGACCTTGCGGAGACTACCGTGCTCTCAACAACATCACCAAACCTGACAGATATCCTATTCCTAACCTTCAAGATTTTAACAGCCAACTACATGGAAAACGAATATTTTCAGAAATTGATCTGATCAGAGCTTATCATCACATCCCTGTACATCCGGACGATGTACCTAAGACAGCAGTGATAACTCCATTTGGTTTGTTCGAATTTTCGCGCACCCCATTTGGACTCCGTAATGCGGCTCAAACTTTTCAAAGATATATCGACAGTATACTCAGAGACCTCGATTTCGTGTACTGTTATATAGATGACATCCTAGTGGCATCACAAGATGAAGAAGAGCACAAGAAGCATCTTCAAATGCTTTTCGAACGCCTCAGTAAGTTCAACATCAGAATCAATCTGAACAAATGCATTTTCAGTTCAACAGAAGTACCTTTCCTGGGATATGTGATATCTGCAGAAGGAATCAGACCACTACCAAAGCGAGTGCAAACCATTGTTGACTATCCGCTACCCACAACAGTAAAAGAACTGCGCCGGTTTCTTGGCCTCGTTAACTTTTACCGAAGAGCACTGCCAAATTCAGCCAGTAAACAAGCAGAGCTTTTGAACCTTCTCCACGGGACTAAGGAAAATGACAACAGAAAAATCAATTGGACAAAAAACCTTCGACAAGCCTTTAATGACCTAAAAAATAGCTTGGCCGATTCAGCACTTCTAGCTCATCCATCTTCAAGTTTACCTCTAATTTTAATGGTAGATGCCTCAGATTATGCTATTGGTGCATCCTTGCAACAAATCAAAGACAATAATCTGCAACCATTAGCATTCTTCTCCAAGAAACTGACAAATGCAGAGAGGAATTACTCAACCTACGACAGAGAACTCCTCGCTGCCTACTCAGCTGTGAAGCACTTTCAGTACATGCTTGAAGAACGTGATTTTCCGATTTACACCGACCACAAGCCACTCACCTTCATGTTCAAGCAACGTTCAGACAAAGCTTCTCCACGTCAGATACGACACATTAGTTTCATCGGACAGTTCACCACAGACATACGTTACACTACTGGAAAGGAGAACATCGCAGCTGATGTTTGTTCACGAATTGCTTCAATCACTATACCTCCAACTGTTACCATGGAAGAAATAGCAGAAAGCCAACAATGTGACGAAGAACTTCCACACATTAAGAATACGTCACTTGCACTTCGAACAATAATGTTGCCCAATGGTAAAGAACTCGTTTGCGACATGACTGAAGATATGATTCGCCCATATGTACCTCAACAACTACGACTGGCAATTTTCAACTCGCTACACAATCTAGCTCACCTTGGTGTTCAAGCAACCATTAATTTAGTAAAAACACTTCATTTGGCCATCACTAAGAAAGGACGTAAAGACCTGGACATCAGTATGTATTTCTTGCCAACGAAGTAAAGTCTGGAGACACACCAACAGTGCAGTGGGACAGTATCCTCCAACGACAGCAAGATTCAGTCACATTAACGTGGACATAGTTGGACCACTACCTCCATCACAAGGATACCGCTATTTACTAAAAATTATTGATCGTTTCTCCCGATGGCCAGAAGCAGTTCCATTAGCTGACATCACAGCAGAAGCATTTTCATTTGCCATAGTCTCAACATGGATATCTCGTTTTGGCGTGCCTCATATCATAACTACTGACCGCGGAAGGCAGTTTGAATGTCAACTTTTCAAATGCCTCACAAGCACACTGGGCATCGTCCACATTAAAACGACAGCATATCATACGGCAGCAAATGGAAAAATTGAACGCTGGCACCGTCAATTAAAATCTGCTTTGAAGGCACAGATGTCTGATGATTGTGTTTCGAAGCTTCCCTTGGTCTTGTTAGGACTTCGTTCCTACATAATTCCGCAAGTCAACACCTCGCCAGTGGAAATGACTTACGGCTCAACAATTAGGCTACCAGGAGTATTTCTCAACGAACAGAAACTAGTAACTGACATCCCAACCTTCGTTTTCAAATTGAAGGAACAGTTGAGGAACCTAAGACCAGTCCCAACAGAACATCACGACCGCAAAAAGATCTTTATACACCCACGGCTGGTGACGAGAAAGTTCGTTTTCGTTCGACACGATGCGGTCAGAACACCTCTTAAATCACCATATGACGGGCCATATCCAGTCCTGTCTCGCAGTGACAAACACTTCGAGGTGGAGATGCCAACAGGGAAACAAACTATTAGCATTGACAGATTGAAACCTGCCTTCCTTCTGGCAGACCAATCATCGGACAACAAGGAAGACACATCTGGAGAAACCACTGTGGACATTCCGTCGAGTTCCATTCCAAAGACTGTCAACCTTCAGATGAAGACAGGCAGCACTCAATCCAATACACCCGCACCACGGATCACCAGATCAGGTCGAAGGGTCACCTTCCCTCGAAAATACATGGACGCTGTCACTGCGGAGGGAGTGTGTGGCGGCCTCTAGTATTAATATATGTGTATAAACCAACGAGCTAGAAAGAGGACTATAGAGTGGCTATTCGACCGCCATATTTGAATCTTCTTGAACGCCGCGTCCGCCATATTATTAGCGATCAAAACAAGTGGGCGTGGCGATCGAGCTACAACTCGTTGGTGATTGAGAACACAAAGTGCACGAAAAGTAATCGTCACAATTTCTTCATTGCGAAAGTACTCAAAGGAGCATAATGTATTCTGCAAGTGCATACATAATTACGCATTAAACAAAGAAGAGAAATCAATGAATTTCCAGTACGGTTCCATAATTACAATAGGAATCAGATTAGGCCTACACTGTCATTGAGCATTACAACGCACGGAGAATGAAAATATAGAACAAAAAATCACTGAAGGTACGAAATAGATAAACTCTAAATGTACATTAGCTGCAATAAAACCTTTTTTTGCTAGTGGCTTTACGTCGCACCGACACAGATAGGTCTTATGGCGACGATGGGACAGGAAAGGCCTAGGAGTTGGAAGGAAGCGGCCGTGGTCTTAATTAAGGTACAGCCCAGCATTTACCTAGTGTGAACATGGAAAAACCATCTTCAGGACTGCTGACAGTGGTATTCGAACCCCCTATCTCCCGGATACAAGCTCACAGCCGCGCGCCCCGCAATAAACCTATTACCGGTATTAAATGTACATTAGGCCAGCCCAACGATTTAGAAAGAAGACACCTCTTGATACCTCGTGCCTGTCAATAACCGACTCGTAAATGTATTTTTATTTTACAAAATATGGAATATACTTTCTTCTTCGCAAGTAAAACTGGCGTTTCATGTTCATTTTAAAGTTCTCCAGAAAAATGGTTTTATATTTAACTCTATTAAACAGACATAGGCCTATCTTTTAAAACATTATAAATTGCCTGGTCATGATTTAGGTGGTTTATTACAAAGGCAACCTTTTGTCGCTCATACATTCAAAGTTGTGAAATTTGCGGCACATTAGGACTCGGGCAAAAGGGAAATGTTCAATAAATTTCCAAGTTTTTTGAAAACATTGGACAAATGGCTAGGTATACTATTGATAGGGAAGCTGCCACCTGGGCGATCTAACACCTTCACTCACGTGCATCTCTGATGATCCTGATGGAATATGGTGGCAGTAGCATGGGCATATGACATGCTGAAAGCAACAAATACCGATTCTTCCAGCGAGTTGTTTCACTTTGTAGACCAGCAACTGTTTATTTCTCCCTGAAACTTTTTAAAATTTTGAAGAAATCACTCTCACTCACTCGAACACTAGCGACACACACTTTCACATCCGTGTCACAATTTTAATATGATCAGTAGCAGAAATGGGTACTCTTGCCGTGCTTACCCAAGTCCTACACATGCTGTCTATATACCACCAACCTTACAAGCGATGATGTTGAACTGATGGACAAGACAAATGCCTATCAGACAAATATCAAACCTTATCTGGGGTTAGATTCTCAGTGTATCTCAGATATTGGCCTATAGTACATACTGTAAATACGTCCCAGGTACCATGACATTTTTACCATGTTAAATCAATGTAAAACCATTTTGAGCCATGAACAAAAATTCCTTCATCTATAGTTCTTTTTGGTAGGCTACATTTATTTCAATGCAATACAGATCATGATGAACCAATCCAACTACTGGTGTGCTAGCTGTGGAGACCTTAATTTCAATCATCATTAATTTGGATTTAGAGCAGTTTATATGTTGAGTGAGGGCATATGATTCTGCTGATGGTGACTCATCTGTTGGATGGGGATGTCAGGCTTGCTCAGACCTCTTGATAGGAGTAAGATAAGTGCCAACACCGGGTTTCATCCTATCCCTACCTTCGTCATACGCATATGCACAAGTCGCCCATGAGCATAAGCTAGAAAGTCCTGCCTGCTTCTGGCCTCTCCAGAGACCACATAACATCATGTAATGGATTAGAATGAATTCCAATTTCATCCCCAGTGAAAGCATGGTGCCTTTATAATAATCTGCTAATACATTGACTGTTTCCTTCCTACTACTTACCCTAGTTAACTGCAAATACCAAACCACCTAAGCAGAAATCATCAGACTGATGGCCATAATTGTAACATATTTATAATTTCATATTTTATAGCTTTGTACCGGCACTGTTTATCGTAGTGACATGCTGCTCATTTTGAGCCTTGCCTGTTGGCTCAGTTTTGACATAAGTTTTTCACTCACCTTTGCAGCTGCCCTTCAAATCTTGAGCCAGTAACATGCAAGATTTTGAATGAAACTGTAGCTTGATGATCTTGAAATCATGAGATTTAGAGTCTTGTGAAATTTTTACATTTTCTGTGTTGATCAATATGCTTTAATGTAATGTATTAAGGAGAAAGTAAGTCAGTCAGCTTGTGTTCTTATAACTGACACATCTGTCTGCATGTATGTATAAATATTAATAAAGAGATGCAGTTTTATTTGGTACACCTATCTAGTACTTCAACAAGATACTGCTAGTTTTACATAGAGAATGTCACAGAGACAGTCAATGTCCAAGCAAAAAGTACTTTTCAGAAAGAGGAAGATATTTGCTTGCTTCATATTGCAAATTCCAAGACAGGTGTTAGTTGGACCGTGAACTTATTTCAAAGTAAAATGTGAATTACAACAGTAGTAAAATGACTGGAATCTACTGAACGAAGGTTATGAACTTTAATCCTGATTCTGACACTGTGAAACAGTTGACAACCTACCCACACGCACAGGCTCATCAGTATTTTAAGGACCTAAAACAAATGGGTGTGGTGATGAATCAAGGACACAAGGTGCAGGAAAAATGAACAGTACAAAATTTTCTTAATTAGGAAAACAGTAAAGTCTCTAATATATTTTTAGAAAGCAGTAACAATACAAAATTGCTTATTACATAAAGGAAAAAATCATAATATACTCATCAAAAATGTTAAGGATATTTGCAGTTTACCTACCAATTTATGCTGTATTTATGGTTAGACTGGAATGCATTGTGAAAAAGATTCAGTAAAAATTGTGACTGGCAATGGATTGTCCAGCTCCATGACTAAATAGTTAGCATGGTCCAAAGGGTCCGGGGTGTTCACCTTCAACAGTTAATTCCCATGATTCGGGGGATGGGCATGTGTGTGCCATCTCTAGCATTAGAATTCATCATAGGTAAGGCCCTTTTCTTGCAGACACGCGAATCGCCTAACAGGCATCAAGTTAAAAGACCTGCATCAGGCCTCTTCGGAGGTCACACAACATAATTATTATAACGTACATTATTTAAATCATCAGAGGTGCCAACTTTGAAGTGGATTATCAGTAATTGCCCTCCGCCCCCAAGAAAAATTTCGAGTCAAGTCCAAAGCATACGCCTTCCTTCTTGGTAATGACACACCCCTTTTGCCCTTCCCTCTAGCAATCTATCGAAAAGTATATCATATTACACAATAACATTTGCACGCAACCTGTTGGTTCTATGATAAAACATTCCTTGTAGCTTGTTTCTCACGCAGCAGCTGCTTTTCAGTGTAGTTTTTCTTGAAGCATCCTTCCAACTGTGATGACATTTTCGTTTTCTGAACCATAAGCGATACCAGTGCAGTGCAGATCTTTCTGTCAACTGTCAGGTACACTTAACACAGCAAATACAACATTACTGAAGGATTTGTAGAGGAGCTCCTTCATTCACAATTAATTCTACAACGCTTATGGGTAGCAAAAGGAAGTCACGATCGAATAAGTAACGTTGCCAACTCACAAGCACTGAAATAAAGTCGATTTAGGAGAAAGGCTCGAAAGGACTCAAAATTTTTCCTTTTCTTTTGTTTCCGTCAAAAATTATTTGTTCGTGATAATGTCAGCTTTTCCGTAATTATTTCCCCTTTGACGGTAACTCCGTTATTGTGAGGTGAAATCCGTAATAATTACGGACAATCCGAAATAGTTGGTACCTCTGAATCATGGCAGCCCTGCCTTCTTCACAGCTAGGGATATTTGACTAAGAATTGGTAAACAAACCCAGTACACTAGAACTGAAGTGGCGTACAAGCAAAGTTGTCAGTGTGACTCGCTTCTATGAACTGAAATACCTCATCCTACACTGTCTACGGTAGATCGTATCACACTAGATAAGCTGATGATAACATTGTTGACATGAATCAAAGTGTTGGTTCCAAGTAGCGAGAAAAGTTCCAAGACCCCCATTCAGTAACAGATGGGCACTGCGCAGGCCATTCATGCAAATACCACCACCTCAAGAGCAATATATATGAATTTAAGCATGGAAACACCGTATACACACAGCTGCTACTCTGTGACACGAGCTTTGAGACAACAGAAGAGTTATTATAAGTACCCACACTGTGCACAAGACTCCATGGTGGGGAACTAATCAAGATAACCCTCTCAGGACTCCTCCACAAGGTGGATTGCATTCGATGGGCTAAAGCACATCAGACTTGGGCACGAGATCAATGATCCAGAATGTGGTTCACTGATGAAGTGAGAATTGGTTTACACCCTGATGATACCTCCCCGCGTGTGTGGAGGGCAAGAGAGGAATGTTACAATGAATGATTCTCGGTAGAATGTCACCAACATCTTGGAGGTTCGGCGCTATCCTGGACAGGCATTGTTTCACCGCTGGTTCACGTTCTACGTGACGGCTGATGTGTACAATGCAACACTCTCCAACCCATAGCAAGTCATTTTGCAGAGACTGTAGGAGATGTATTTACTCTATAAGACGATAATGCTTGTCCACATCGTGCAGCAGCTGTGAACATAGCTGGAAGGATATGTGATCGGCAGAATGGACTGGCCAGCGTCTTCCCTGGACAGGAACTGCATAAAGCATGCGTGATCCCTTCTTAGAGTAGGAATTTCAAACCATCAACATCCACCACTAACGATTCAGGTCATAAAACATGCTGCCATCAAGAGGTGGGATTGTTTGCCTCAAGAAATGTTCAATAATTTGGTACTGAACATGTCCCGCTGCATTCAAGAGTGCCACAGGGTTTGTAGAGGACAAACACTCTATTGACTTGTGGATGCATTAAAAACTATCTTTAATTTGTGGGGTTTAGTTACAGACCAAGTGTTTTAATTTTCACTGGATCCTAAGTTATTGAGTATATTTTCATTGTACTTATTATTCTATGTTTCACATGAAGCAATATGATATCGGTTCTACTTGAAAGCAACAGAATCTGGTATATACTGAATATTTTTTGATTGGTGTGTATTTTTACACAGACGTTAACTATATATATACATAATAATTAATTACAAAAGCAATCAGAATACTCTAGCATTAAGTACATTCAGCAATACAATATTTACAGAGAATGAAAATATTACAGCAAACATGAAAGTTCAAATATACATACACTAAATTTACAAACAAAAAATTATATTACACCTGCCAATAACCAACTGTTAAATGCACACGTGGAGCGAACATTCAAATAATATTTTCTCCCAAAAATATTATTTGAAAAAAAAAAAAAAGTAATGTACAGCAAGCATTATTTTCAGCTTATTAAGGACTTTCAACTTGTGAGGTTACTTTGATTTTAAACATGATTCTTCACTAGAAAATCAAGTAAAGGCAATATTTCAATCAAACAGGCATGTTTTCGGTTACACTTGGCTTTGAGGTAACAGTCTTTTCGACTGCAATTAGATGACCACATTGTGGCAATGACGTGCCTGGTGTCCAGGCTACTTGAAATTTCTGCTCTTGTTTTAATAAGTGAAGCTAATACAGGAAGCACGAAAAGGAAAAAGGGACTGAGCAAGTTGGCCGTGCGGTTAGGGGTGCGCAGCTGTGAGCTTGCATTTGGGAGGTAGTGGGTTCAAACTTTACTGCTGGCAGCCCACAAGATGGTTTTTCTCTTGTTTTCCATTTTTTTGTTTTGCTATGGGCTTTACGTCGCACCGACACAGATAGGTCTTATGGCGACGATGGGATGAGAAGGGCCTAGGAGTTGGAAGGAAGCAGCCCTGGCCTTAATTAAGGTACAGCCCCAGCATTTGCCTGGTGTGAAAATGGGAAACCACGGAAAACCATCTTCAGGGCTGCCGATAGTGGGATTCGAACCTACTATCTCCCGGATGCAAGCTCACAGCCGCGTGCCTCTACCCTTTCCTATCCCATTGTCGCCAAAAGGCCTATCTATGTCGGTGTGACAAAGGCAATCGAAAAAAGAGGAAAAGGTCAGGTGGTGACAGACATACAATAGCCAGTTATTCAGCTCCTCATGGGTGCAATGTTTTTCATTCCCTGCAAGCATTCTGGTAAGACTTTATACTGCTGCCAGGCAATGCCTATGGGATGTAAATACATGAGATACACCATAGGGTGTTCGAAAACAACATGAACCGGGAACATGAGCATTTGAATGTTGGTCAACCTGATAAATATTTTGAAAAAAGTAATTCAGTATCTCACGTAGTCCTTTTATCAGCTGTTGAAGGTCACTTCGCAAGCAAATTCAAATGGGCTATGCGAGGCAGAGTCGCTAAATCTCCACACAACTTGATACTGCTTGAAAGCACCAATCGAAGAAAAAAATTTGCTAGGGGAGGAATTAGACCCTGAAACTCTGAGCGGACAGTATCGCACCATAGCAACTATGCTAAAGTGACACCAGCTGAATCCATGGTGTGTGTGTCTTTGATGATGATTTCTCATCATCGGTACCTGAGGGGCAATAGAAAATGTTCATTAAGCAGTAGTGGACATGGACTCGCACTGTAACGCAAACCTAGTCAGTATCGACCGCCGTCCTGTCAGCATCGATTCATCAACTGGTGCTGTCAAACTGGTCTTAACCATGTGCAGATTTAGTAACACCTTCTCCTAAAGCCCATTTGAATTTGCCCATGACGTGATTGATTTGCTAATTTCGGCAGCTGCTAAACTGACAACAGTGAGGAATATGGAATTATTTATCAGTATGGCCAATACTATAATGCTCATGCACCTGGTTCACTTTGTTAACAACCACCCTATATATTCAAAAGCCAATTAAATCCACTTATCCTCAGCATAATACTCCGTATAACTCTCAAAGGCAACAATAATTTAAGTGTGAAAATCAACTTGTTGGAATAACAAAAACATGCCAAAGTAGTCGCAGAACATTGCCAATAAAAGTGCATGAAAGTGCTAAGAGAGTTGCAAAGAAAACACACAATCGGTTTCTCAATCAGCTGAATCTCAAAGTTTGACTATTAGAAATCTAGAGCAGTTTCTAATTTCACACACATTACGGTCAAGGAAATGAACAGGTACTGTGTTAATGTGTATGGTTTAAGAAACTACAGATTCAAAGATGAAAGTGAGCAAAAACATGAGTCTCTGTTAAAAAAGGGCATGAGAAGTAAACACATTCGCTCTACTGAATTGATGGAGCCATTATTGATTCAAAGTATTTCAAAAGATAAGTAATGTTATAAGCATAACCATGTTTTTAGGAAAGGCCTTGTACATGAATTTATTCTTATAAAATAATAAAATCTATTTCCAGCCACAAGTTTTCTTAAATGATTTACTCCTCTATGTATTTCAAAGACTGAGCAAATCTTTTCAGAGTGAGGGGTCCAGAAAAATGTAGACACTCTTTGATAGTCAATATTAATGAACAAAATGACACACCTTACAATCCTTGGATGGAGGTAAGTTCATTTTCCGGGTTCAAATTGACCCCCATTACCAGCCAAACAACGTCGATGCCACTGAACTGCTGACCGAACTACGGCCGTCAGGGTTGCCAGTCTGATAGCCACACAGGATGAGGAAGCCTCGATGGCTTCTCGTAGCTCGTTCAGTATAGTTGGCTTCTATCGATAAACTTCATTTTTCAACATCCCCCATATGCAGAAGAGGTGTAAGGTCTGAAGGCCGTGGTGAGTACTCAATACTCCAAGTAGGCTCTGACATCTCTGTGGTAGTAAGGTGGAGCGCCATCTTGTTGTAGGTAATATCTTTCATTTCCAAACACCTCTTGGAAGGCAGGCAAAATTGATGTTCGTAGCACATGAAGATACACCTCACCAGTTACGGTACGTTGAAAGAAGAACAGGCCAATCAAACCGCGCAATGACAGACCATACCACACATTAACACCAGGTAGATTAACATGTTGTCCACGTGAACGTGAGGATTTTCAGAAGCGCAGTACACGCAGTTGTGGCGGTTTACAGTACCGTTCAGTTTGAATTGCGCCTCATCTGACAAGACAATCATCCCTGCAAACCGTTTATCTTCATGAAGCATGCCTTCAAACCACTCGCAGTACTCCATCGTTCGATCCGGGTCGTCCTCGTTCATAGCGTGCAACGATCTTGGAACGTACACTTTCCAATTTACAGCCTTCAGAATTCATCGCATGGTTAATCGGCTTACCCTGCCTTCACGTGCACCCTGCTTCACAGATTTTTTACGTGATCTGGTAAAATGTTGCAACACAGCAGCGCTGGAAGCTGGATTTGTTGATGTTTTCGGTCAGCCAGACCTTTTCTTATGCACATCCTGAACAGTACCGTCGGCTTCAAATTTATCCCGAATAAGATAAATTGCTGTACATGTTGGTGGCCGAGTACGCCATTGCCGCTGTACCTCCATGTTTTCATACTTCCAGCACCACTTCAATATGGCTTTGCGTTGTTCAAACGACAATCTTACTTCATTCATTGCTGCACTGTCATCTGCTGGAAAACGCAAGCCAAGATTGTTGCGCCATTCTGTTGAGAATACAATGGACTACGCTACTGTGCAAGAATCGCAATGATATGTCATTTGTTCCAAAGATATTAACTATCAAAGTGTCTACATTTTTTTGGATCCCTCTGTAGAACTTGTGACTGGTAACAGTTTATTTCATAAAGAATTAATAAACTTTGCCTGTATTTTGACAAAGATTGGAAAAGCCTAGAAGATATTACAGAAAAAGAAAATCTCTCTCATTTCACATGGTACAGGCCAAGCTACTGCCCTTTAAATAATATTAATTTAGTAAACATCTGTCTCACTTGCTTTCCTCCTTCCTTCTCAGATCTGCTTCTACAAACATGATGCAGTCTACAGGTAAAATACTGATGTAAAATTAATTTAATGAGCGAGGCATAATGAGATTCCTCACCTGGTTCCACGGCAGTGAACAAATGATCAAATTCAAAAAATAAACAATTCGGCAACAAACTTAACACCTCAGTCTGAACTTTTAACATTACTTTTCTTTCATGCTTTCCCAGTAGTTCATAATTATTTCTAAAAACTTTTTCAGCAATTTTACATAGTTTTACTACATCCTGAGATGGATTCACAAGAGAACCATTCACATTCTTTTCTACTGCTTATCTGCTTCCGTATGTACTGCTATTAGCCAATAGAACCTCCAAACATTGTAAACATTTCAACTTCTTAGATGCCTGACGAACTACACTCCCTGCAATGTACTCAACTACATTATCAACATATATACTAATAGAATCATAGTTACGACTAAAATAGTCGTGATCCAGTTCCAGTGCATTTAACATAAATCTGTTGTCGATTGTATTCTGAAGAGAACTAATACCACTGGCAGGGACAAGGACATCACAGTCAGAAAGTTCACAATTTGCACTTTCAGATGGCTGCATACGTGCAATCAAACATTTCCTGTACGCCGACCTAAACTGCAAAGCATTTGGATTATTCCTGTTCCCACCTCTAGAGCGTAAAGAAGAAAAAAATAATTCCAAATGATCTTGGCTCAACCTACGCGTCAGAAAATATTTCATAATAGGGTCATCATTCAAAACATATGCCTCAGCCAACTCCTTAACAGCCACAAGATCAACAATGAGCCCATGAATTGGCATTTTCCTATTTGAGTTGCAAACAAGTGTTCCATCTGAAAGTTTCAGGTGTTGTAGATAATTGATACAGTCCTTAATTTGATTGCAGACAGTTACTCTGTTCTTTCTGGAAATAGGAGATTTTGTGCTTTTACCCAATGGATGACAGGAATTCAAAATATCAAATATTAAATCAATAATCTTAACAAATTTAACAGTGGGTTCACATCCTGCAAATTCCTGAAACCCTAATGCATTACAGAAAGACATAGCACAACCCACTGACCTGCTAAATGTCTGAGCAGCAAGGGCAACTTTCATTTTTTGGGTTTCATAGTAGATATGTCGCCGTCTCAGTTTATTTGCAGCATGTAAACCCTCGTTTTCCTGGAGAGTAACTAGACTACAAAAATACTCCCATTTAATCTTACCGTATCCTACCGTATTTACTCATGTATTAGACCCCTTCGCGTATTACATCCCCCTTGGCTTTTCGAGACGAAGAAAATGAAAAAATAAAACTTGCATACAAGAACCCCCCCCAGATCCCCTTTGCCTGTCCCTATATCACTGGTTTTGTCCAGGTCCTATCCTAATGTCCGCACGGCAAGAACAACTCCTCACCAATCGTGCAACAATAATCACTACCACCAGCTATCGAAGCACCACTCACTCATCAGTTCCTAAGTACAGAGGTTGACAGTAGGCTACAGAGCACCGCTTGGCAACATCCTTCCTGAGAAGGCCACGAGCATGTAAACAAACGACAGTCGTTATGCGGGTGTGAAAGTCTTGTCAACCGGGCTGGAGTAATGATGAGCTCACATCTTGTGCAAGTACAGGGCTGCCATATTCGCTAAAAGTGAGAGAACCATCAATTTCACTCTCGCTTCTTGAAATTTTTATCTAACATATCCAGACCAATGGTTTTGTCACTATCTTACCGTAACCTATCCAGATCAATGGTGGTGTCACGCAGGATACTAAAGGCCTAAAGGCTGGTAAGTGACTCTAACCTGTACGTCCCCCGGCCAATGGTCTAGTAACTAGCCGGACCTATCCAATCCAGACCAATGGTTTTGTCGCTCCTCGGACATAACCCATCCAGCCCAATGCACTAAGATTGTGTAAGTTGGCAAGCCTGCCGAGTGTTACATGTGCCATCTCTAACCTCACTTTCACACACCGGTTATAGAAGTTTTACACCGAATACTGTAACAAACCATCCCATAGCGATAATGATGATAGGCCTAGACCGAACACTTCGTACTTTAAACCATTTGAAATAATTATTGTGTTAATGTCAATTATGTTAAATCGCATAGTTACCTGAATTGTTCAATTCCATATTTGTGGACGAAGATTCGAATAGTGGCGGCGTAGGACTGGAGGCTCTCATATTGTTTCGTATCGTAGGTGGAGGTCTAGTACGCTGTATTTTCATAAGGTGACTCGGAAAATCAAAAACTGTAGGGATGGCTCTGGACAGCAAGCGTCTTCTATCATTGTTGATCACTATGTATTTTTCTTCAAAATGTCGTGAACACAGGAAACTGTGCTTTGTCGGAAACCATTTATCACGTTTCATATTTATTACCCATTGTTTCGTGAGTTCCATATCTTTCAGAGGGAACCTAGAGAGAAAAGCATAGATTGATTTACAAACACTGACAACGGGGAAACATACTCTGCTAATGACCAAACATTGCATTCTTTACTAAAAAAAAACTTACCTGAAATATGATATATCCTTTGAGCTGCCTCTACGGAACGTGCAGTTGATTGCTGCACATATAGGCGGCATAATTTATGCAGTTAATTTATCAGATTCAGTGCAAATAAACCACGATAAGAACACACAATAACCAGAATAAACCGTAAAACACGGGCGGATATAATATGGCGTCGCTATTTTGCCTTGGCACCGCCTAGAGCGCTGTAGCAGACGTGTTAGCCACTCTATAGTCCTCTTTCTAGCTCGTTGGTATAAACTCATATATGTTTTATAAACTCCTTGAACTTTGTTAGGGTTTCGAAGACTTTTATATATAGATGTTCTGTGCTTCTCATATTATTTTTATTCTCTCCGCTTATTATTCATGTTTTACGTTCGTCCCCACGATACTTGGAGTTGTAATTAAACACATTAATACACCATCCCAGTTCTATTATTCAAGTACATAATCATCATCAATAACTACAAGCTCATTTGCAAATAAAGAGATTTTGATTTGATTTGATTTGATACTCAGAGGAGACTGACTCTTCCGAAAGTTCGTCCAATATGAAGTCCGTAGTTACAGTAAGTTGTATAGAGCTGGTGAAAGTGGCGCACCTCTTCTAAGTTGGATCGATGCAGACCGTTCCCTATTTGCTTCTAAAACAGTCGAGTTACCTGTTTTCAACTGAATTATTATTTGCTTTAGTTTGGATGGTAATTCTAGGTGGTATAATGTTTTCTCAACATGAATATGGCCTAACATATCAAACAACTTAGTGATGTCGAAAAATAATAACCCACACACTCACAATACTTTCGTTAAAATCCGCCGCCAGGCGAGGTTTATGGTCAGAAGAGACTACAAAACACACGTGGACACTGTCACTGAAAACGTTCGCAGCAATCCCAAGCGCTACTGGAGTCTCATCAACACACGGAGAAGGACGGAACGGATTCCTGTCAGCGTGAACCACAACGATGCAACAGCAGACGGCGCCGTACTCTTCGTACCAACAAAGCTACCGGTGCCGACACTATAGGTCCTCTTTTCCTAAAAAATACTGCCAGCACTCTTTGCGTCCCTCTCTCTAAATTATTTAACAGATGTTTTGCCGCGGGCTATTTTCCTATTACCTGGAAACAGGCAAATATTGTTCCACTTCTCAAATCAGGCAACAAATTTATTGTTTCATCTTACCGACCAATTTCTATTCTCCCCACACTATCCTTTATCTTTGCAAAAATAATACACCAGCGTCTCCTCGCATTCACTCTGCCGTATATCTCAACGAAGCAGCATGGTTTTCTACCAGGTGGCTCTTGTCTAACAAACCTAGCCACTCTGCATAGCTTTGCATCACATGCCATTGCAGCGAATTCACAGCTGGATATCTGCTACGTAGACATTTCGAAAGCTTTCGATTCTGTAGACCATACTCTGTTGCTTCATAAACTCTCCGAACGATTTAATATACATGGAAGTCTTCTGACCCTTCTTGCTGGCTTCCTACATAACCGTTGGCAGAGGGTGGTAATATCAGGCACTTCATCCTCATGGTTACCAGTCACCTCCGGTGTCCCATAAGGCAGTACTCTTGGCCCCTTGCTGTTTTCTTTGTTTATGGACGATCTGCCGTCCGAGCTCAACGAAACAGCGAATACCCTACTCTTTGCTGACGACTGCAAGATATTTAGGGAGATCAGGAATCCAGCAGATGCAGCTCTGCTACAGTCCTCACTTTATGCTCTCTCGGACTGGTGCCGTACATGGAAACTTGTCCCCAATCCACAAAAATGTAGCCACATGACCATAACACTACGTAAATCTCCTCTACCGACATCATATTACCTACTCGACAAGCCCATCACCGTGGTTACGCAACAGCGTGACCTAGGTGTAATATTCGATACAAAATTACAATCTAAGACCCACATAGAAACATATACAACCAAGGCCATGAAATTACTAGGCATTCTCTATCGCTTCACAGAAATTTCTGACCCCATTGCTCTTCGTCACTTCTTCCTCACGATCATTCAACCTCTCTTAAACTACTGCTCTCCGATTTGGACAACAGCCTGCCCCTCCAGTACCAAGCAGTTAGACAGAGCAGTGTCCTTCTTTGCTGCAATTGTAAGGAACAGAAACCCCAAGCTCAGAAATCTGTCTATGCAGCAGGTATTAATGGCAATCAATATGTCACCGCTGCACATCAGGCGACAGGTAGCTGACCTGAGTTTCCTCCATGGGATCTTAAATGGGCATTACCGCTCGGAACATCTTGTCTCACTCTTCTCTCTCCGTGTTCCTTCCCGCTCCACCGGAACCAAAGACCTTCTCCACATTCCCCACACTCAGCACTCAATACTTCAACGATCTTCCCTAATCCGCCTCCCAACACTCTTTAACAATGTTAATAAGAGACAAGAACTTGATATAGCATCAAATAAAAGCATATTCGAGAGGGGTGTAAATAGTCTCTTAAATATAAGTTGATGTGAAGGTATTATACCGTCTTCTTGACCCACGACGACTTGGCTATGAACATGGACATTCTCATGGTTTACGATTTGGACAGTTGTTATTAGTAGGCTGTGTACCTGCTCTTGTTATGTTTTGTTATGTTTGTTATATTTTATTATGAAAGTTTACGTTTGTTAAATAGTCTGTTGACAGTGCAAGTGAAATTTGCTCAGTGTAGCTGTATCTTGTGCTTCGTGAATAAATAAATAAATAAATAAATAAATAAATAAATAAATAAATAAATAAATAAATAAATAAATAAATAAATAAATAAATAAATAAATGTTGCAGAATTGTTACATTCGTATATGTGCCAGGACAAGAAGAGAAACCTCGCTGATTTATTTGGAAACTGACATAGCTCCGCAATCTTAAGTCCAGTATTCTCTCAAATAGTCTTCGTAGTATCGAAAAATTGTTATTGGCTTCTAGTTTCTGATGTCTGTTCCATTGCTATCTTTGTGGATCAATATGGTTCTAACCTTATCAAGGAACATAGCTTCTTAACGACATATGGGTAAGAATCATTGCTAAGATTGACGAAACTATTTTTCACTTTTAAAACTGATTTATTTATACTCGATCAGGACCTAGCGCTGTATCCATCTTAATTGACTTCATTGCTTGTATAACATCCTGATGGCTGACTGAGTAATCAATATATTGACCACATTTTGGGAGTGACAACAGGCTTAGTCGACTTGTTTTGGAAGATTGCCCATTTTTTCTCAAAATTCAAAACGTACTTAAAATATTACTGCATGGATGGATATAAAATTACAATAACCTCGATAATCAGGGGATTATATTATTAACAGTACGAAGATGGATTACATTAACAATGTCGGCTGTCTAACACTACATGCATTACACTATGTAACTAGCATGTACCCGCGGCTTTGCCCGTGTTTTAATTCAACAGTTAGATGTCTTTAAACCATTTAAAAGCAAATTTTTTTAAAAAAATTACAGAGTGACCAAAATGTCCGTTAACATTTGACGAGGCAACACTTCAAGGAATATTGGTAGTAGAGAGGTAATAATTAATACATATGATTGGTGTAGCATGGGGTTTTATCGACACCAAAATAAAGTACACAACGTGAGTAATAGATGGCGCTGGGCAGCAACACGCCAGGTACAAATGGCCATAATGCTTGACATGACAAGGTGTTTTACTGACACCAACAACGAGTGCACAAGTGTACGGTATAAAAGAGCTGTCGTGAGAAAGGGCGACATCACATCTCCTTAACCAGCCCGCATCTCTTGGCAATAGAGAGGGTGTAACCCTCTAGGTGGCCCGACCCACCCCTTCAGGATGGAGAATGTAAACTTTTGATGATGATGATGATGACGATCATGATGATGGTGAGAGCGCGTCGGATGCGCCTGCAATCGCGGCATTTTGACGTTACCAGAAAAGGTACTGTTAGTGAAGCTTTATTCACTTTATGCTGGTGTCAATGAACGCCCATGTCATGCCAATTATTACCTCTCTACCAGCAATATTCCGTGAAGTATTGCCTCGTAAAATGTTAACGGAATTTTTGGATCATCCTGTATCAACACACATCCTTTTTACATAGATTGCATGAAATATAGAGTTTTATTTTTAATAATGTTGTTACATTCAATGCTTACGATACCGGTTTGATGGATGGTACAAATAGTATTGAAAAATGAAATGGCTTATGACCTAGTGCCGGGAGTGTCCGCGGACATGTTCAACTCTCCCGTAAGCGACCTGCGCGCCGTGATGAGAATGAAATGAAGAAGACAACATATACACCCTGTCGCCGTGCCAGCGGAATTAACCAATGATGGTTAAAATTCTTGACCCTGCCGAGAATCGAACCAGGGGACCTTGTGACCAAACGTCAGCACGCTAACCATATAGCCATGGAGCCGGACACAAATAGTATTAAAACAATATAATAGACCATACTATAAAAAACGAAGTATTTTTTACTTAAAGAGCTTCCGGATGTGCGACGCGGGATTTCAAACTAGGCTATATCTCATCTATATAACATTTGAAGAACCATATTGCAAATTTATTCCTGAGCCTTGTGGTGATTATTTCTACCTGGCGCACTAGCAAACTCAACAGTAACTTTTTTTTTTTTTTTGCTATTTGCTTTACGTCGCACCGACAGATATGTCTTACGGCGACGATGGGATGGGAAAGGCCTAGGAATTGGAAGGAAGCGGCCGTGGCCTTAATTAAGGTACAGCCCCGGCATTTGCCTGGTATGAAAATGGGAAACTACGGAAAATCATCTTCAGGACTGCCGACAGTGGGGCTCGAACCCACTATCTCCCGATTACTGGATACTGGCCGCACTTAAGCGACTGCAGCTATCGAGCTCGGTCAACGGTAACTTAGAAAACAAAATGCTGTGTAGTCGACATACTTTGCCCTTGTGGCAGCCTCCCATTGGGGGAAGTTGTTGTAATAATAATAATAATAATAATAATAATAATAATAATAATAATAATAATAATAATAATAATAATAATAATAATAATAATAATAATTTATCCCGTGTGGGGATTTACCGGTTACCTCCATCGGGCGCGTCCCATTGGAATTGGGGAAGCTCGCTGGCTCTGCCGTCAGCAGAGTCAGAGGGTAGTAGGGAAATAAAATTCCACCGTGAAAAAAAAATGGTCCCTTGCCAGGGTTACGGCGAAGACTGGTAAATGACCAGAAGCCAGAAAACATCTTGAGGCAACCTCTAGGGCTAACAACCCTAGTTGTAAAAGGATGGGTACCCGTCCAGAGCAAAGTCAAGTCAAAAAGCATGATGGCACAACATATCAAGAAACATACCCCAGGGGGTAAATCTTCGGATAAATCCCTCGTCGTGAACGCCACGGCGCACGAGTCTCGTTCGGATTCTGGGGGAGACTCGACATCATGCAAGAGACGAGTCGGAGCGTCGCGGTGTACCCCGAAGAATCAAAAACTCAGGCCAAAATCTAAAACCTTTCTAGCAACTTTCAACATAAATTCACTTACACAAACTGGCAAGCTGAAAACCCTCACCAAGGCTCTTCACGAAAATCAGATATCCATAATGGCCCTACAGGAAACAAGGTACTCAGATGAAGAGATTTTTGAATCCGAAGGCTACCGATTTTTCAAGAGCAAAGCGCAAAGAGGAATCCTCAATGGAGCTGTGATGCTTGGAACCGCGTTTGCTGTTAGAACCAATATCCTTAAATCGGTTGCAAATTTCGAACCTGTGAATGACAGATTGTCTATACTCACAATTAAATGCGCGAACAAAACCTACGCCCTAGTTAACGAACATGCTCCTACAAACGATAAGAACAAGTCTGATCCAGACGAAGTTGATAATTTCTGGGACCTACTGGATGAAAAATTAAACAAAATCCCCAAACACCATGTCAAGCTTCTTTTGGGTGACTTCAATGCCCAACTAGGTCGTGAACAGAAGTACAAGAAAGTTATAGGAAATTACCCTGCTCACAAAAGAACCAATCCCAACGGCAAAAGACTGGTGTCCATTTGCGAAAATCACAACCTGCAGGTCATGTCGACCCACTTTCGCCATCTACCCAGAAAGCAAATGACTTTGCGTTCTCCCGTCCGAGCTCTCGGAGAGTTTCAAATTGATCATGTTGCAATCTCCAGGAGAAACAGCCCTGAGATTATGAATGTCAAGGTAAAGAAAGGCATCAATGTGGCCTCAGATCATTATATGTCTCTTATCAAATTCAAACCAATTCCCGCAAACACAAGGAAGACAACCAAACAGATCACACGCTTCGACAATGATAAACTTCGGCAAAGGGTCGAGGAGCAGACAGTACTACAGAGCCTTCAAACGCAAACACACTGGCTATAAACCACCATCTCTATGCTTTGAGCGAAACGACGGCACACTGGAGACGTCAAATGAAGAAAATTGCAGCATTCTGGCAGATTACTTCAAGAATTTACTTAATTGCTCTAAACCGCAAAGCGCCATTGAGACCAAGGGACCCTTACTCAGGTACCCAGATTCCAGACCACCCGACAGAGATGAAATCAAGCGCCACATTACCCGTCTCAAAAATAACAAAGCGCCGGGGGAAGACTCAGTAGTAGCAGAACTATGGAAATATGCCCCAGAGGAATCACTTGATATCTTTCAAAAGCAAATAGAAGAAATTTGGAACAAGGAGACCCTACCCAAAGATTGGAAAATAGCTTTGATCCATCCATTACACAAAAAAAGGCAGCATGAAGAACATCAACAACTACAGAGGAATATCTTTGCTACCCGTAACTTACAAAATTCTATCACTTGCCATCCTGGAGCGTTTGGAAGCACAAGTCGAACATCAAATAGGTGAATACCAAGGAGGGTTCAGAAAAGGTCGCTCAACAGCTGAACAGATCCAAAATCTCAAAACGATCATCAGATATTGTACACTAAGGTCCAAGCAGTATGTGTCTGTCTTTGTGGACTTTAAGAAACCGTACGATTCCATTGACCGGGAAGTCCTGCTAAATATCTTAAATGAATTTGGAGTTGATTTGAAACTGCTGGCATTAATTAGAGACACCCTGACCGATACAAAATCCAAGGTGAAGTTCCACGGATGTCTCTCGCATTCCTTTGACATCAAAACAGGATTCCGACAAGGTGATGGGCTATCCCCGATACTCTTCAACTGTGTTCTTGAAAAGATCATCAGAACCTGGCGGGTGAGATTACAGGAAACCAACTACAGTCCATTGAGAATAGGAATCAAATCCAAGGGGATAGCAACAGACTGCTTAGCATTTGCCGATGATATTGCTGTTCTCTCAAACGGCATAGAAACCGCTAGAGCTCAAGTTGAAATTTTAAAGGAAATTGCCGAACAAACTGGTTTGCAGATATCGTTTGAGAAAACAGAAGTAATGACTAACATCAAAGAGGCTCCACCAAAACTCCATACAAAATACGGGGACATCACCCGAGTAGACAAATTCAAATACCTGGGTGAGATCATCATGAAAAATGGACTGGACAAAGAAGCACTTCAGGAACGAGTACGCAAACTGGAAATAGCCTACCAAACATCTCGCACAATCTACAACAAAAAATGCCTTTCCCAAAACACCAAGATACGTCACTATGAAACAGTTCTGAAGCCAGTAGTTCTATATGCAGCCAAAACCCTGTCTCTAAATGCCAACAAAGGACTCCTTGAAGAACTGAAGAAAAGAGAACGCAAAATTGTGAGAGGAATCTTGGGATCAAAGTACAGAAATGGAATCCATCAAAAGAGATCCATTAAGGAAGTCTACAGCAAAATAGAGAAAATTACCGACACAATCAGAAAAAGACGGGCACGATTTTACGGTCATCTGAAAAGAATGGACAGAAGAAAGTTAACTAAAGAAATCTTCACTTTTTTGATTCAAACCCCAAAACCACAATTCCCTGGTTTAGAAATACCAAAGAAGACCTGCAAATGCTACATATCTCAGCTGAAGACGCCCTTAACAGAGATCTCTTCCGCTGGAAAATATTGACGAACGGGCTAAACCGAGACGAGCAACCGAAGAGAAGACACGGTGTCCCTTGGACAGAGGAGCGTAAGCAGGCCCACTCACAAAGAATGAGGGAAATTTGGGCTCTAAAGAAGGCCAAGTTCAGTGTCAAATGCAACAAGACTTAACGTGGTCCTCGATGGCCGCAGCGAATCATATATATATATATATAATAATTTATCAAATTTCAGTTCAAACTGTCCGGTAGTTTTCGAGCCTATCTGGAACAAGCAAACAAACAAACAAACAAACAAACAAACAAACAAACACGATATAATTCTTATTCATAGTCAGTGATGGGAGAAGTAAAACAAGTAATTGTCCCTCCTCCTTTTCAATGTTTATATAGAACAGGCAGTAAAGGAAATCAATGTAGAATCTGGAAAGGTAATCACAATTCGAGGAGGGGAAATCGAAACCTTGAGATTTGCTTTGCCGATGATATCGTTATGTTATTTGAGACTGCAGAAGATCTGGAGAAGTTGCTGAATGGTATGGACATACTCTTGGGTAAGGAGTATAAGATGAAAATAATTAAGTCCAAAACAAAATTGATGGAGTGCAGTCGTACGAAGTTTGGTGATGCAGGAAATATTAGATTAGGAAATGAAGTCTTAAAGGAAGTGGATGACTATTGTTACTTGGGTAGTAAAATAACTAGCGATAGCAGAAGCAAGGAGGACAAAAAAATGCAGGCTAGAACAAGCAAGGAAGGCCATTCTTAAGAAAAGAAATTTGCTCACTTCGAACATTGATATAGGAATTAGAAAAAAAAATGTTTTTTATGACTTTTGTTTGGAGCGTGCCATTCGCTCAGAAAGAAAGAGAATAGAAGCTTTTGAAATGTGGTGTTACAGAATGCTGAAGATGAGATGGATAGATCGAATCACGAATGAAGATATACTGAATCGGATTGGTGAGAGGGGATCGGTGTGGCTAAATTTGACGAGAAGAAGAGATAGATTGATAGGACACATCTTAAGAAACCCAGGACTTGTGCAGTTGGGTTTGTAAGTGAAGTGTAGGGAGTAAGAACAGTAGGGGTAGACCAAGGCATGAATATGACAAGCAGATTAGAGCAGATGTAGGATGCAGCAGTTACCTAGAAATTAAAGTTTAGCACAGGATAGGGTGGAATGGAGCGCTACATCAAACCAGTCTATGGACTGATGACTCATACAACAACAATTGCGCTGAATTACAGTTAAGTAATAAATATTTTACTTAATTACAATTATTAGTAACTTTTCTACAAGTAATCAGAAAAATTACGAATACATTTATAATTACTTCCACAAAACGCAATTCCTTAGGAAACCAGTGGCTTTTATTTTTCATATGGGGCTGGAATTAGATTAAAGTTCGCAAGAAAAATGACATTACTTCATTTTGTGTTCTTTTAGAGCAGTGACTAAAGGCGACACTCCAGATGTAAAAATCGATATTTTGGTTGTTTTAGTGAATTGTTTTGTGATTGAAATTGAAAGGATTGCGTTTGTTTCTTCTTGTCACGAAGTTATTCCGCTGAATTCAAACAATTTATCACTGTAATAATGCTTTGTTTGCCAATTTTCATTTTGCATTTAAATCCCATTTTTCTCACATAATATTCTGCCAAATGTAACAAAATTTGTATGGTATATGTATCACAGCTATATTAAGAAATCTTCGTATGGGATTTTTAACTGAAGAATTTTTTCAAGTAGTAGGGATTTTTAAGTCCAAAATTTTGGAGCGTAAAAATTACACAAACTTTAGTACGTTATATCTCCTTATATAAATTATGTACTGAAAAATGGATACGTAGTGATTTTAAAAGAAGTATTATCTGCCTAATTACGAATTTACATTAACACGTTAATTCAATTTCATGAAAAAAATGGAATTAAAAAATTTTAAAAAATATTTTGGAAAAACTAATAATTGAATATGAAAGAAATGTTCGTGATATCTTTACTTTTATGGAGGTGACATTTCCACAAAGTTTCATGAAAATCCATGCGTTAGGTGTAAGTATCCTTTTATCTTCGGTATGTCGCCTTAAAAGGGCTATCACCACTAAAAGAGACTAAACCAACTTTCAAAATAATGGCTCCAGCATTACATGTAACAGTCGTGTTTTCATTACTTTCGGCGTCAACTAATTCAAAATAGTTATTTAAATAGGGGAATGAAACGTCTTTAACCTCTTCGCCGTCACATGTTTATTCTGGTTCTGTTCTTGACCACGTAGTACATGATTATCTAAATCTCAACCAGAAATCACAAGAAGCTGCGAGTAATTGTACGAGTGCGCGTCGTATCCTTGGCATTATACCCCTGGCGTGACGCTTTGCGAGTGCTGGGGCTCCGAAGTTGACGAATTCTCCATGCGATGGCTAAATGGTTAGCGTGCTGGCCTTTGGTTACAGGAGTCCCGGGTTCGATTCCAGGCAGGGTCGGGAATTTTAACCATCATTGGTTAATTTCGCTGGCCTGGGGGCTGGGTGTACGTGTCGTCTTCATCATCAGTTCATCTTCAGCACGACGCGCAGGTCGCCTACGGGAGAAAAATCAAAAGACCTGCACCTGGCGAGCCGAACATATCCTCGGACACTCCCGGCACTAAAAGAGCCATTCGCCATTTCATTTCACTAGATGTGTAACGATTACCAGGAATGTAACGATGCCTAGAAATGTAACAATTACTAAAATGTAACGTTTACTGAATTATAGCGCTATCCCAAAAACAGATAAGAAACTCCTCTCCTGGACAAGGATTGCTATTTTGAACTTGTACTTCATGGTATCATCAGCTTGCAGATCAGTGAGTTTCATTTCCAATGCTCGTTGAACATCTTTAGTTACATCGGGAACGGGATTCTGGAAAATCCTGATCTTCTTGGAATGTGCGCCAAAGTCTGAAAACGGTTCTCCAGATCACCAAGAATTTTCATTGTAAGCGAAAGTGAAAACTGTGAATCATTGTTCACCATTCAATGACTGACATCTGCCAAAGTGAGCAAAATTTTCCTGTGGAGTATGTCTTTCAAAAAAATATGTTTCTATCTAAAACATTTGACACATGTGTAAAGGTCACAGATAACATTGGAGTCCCACTGAACATTTTAAAATCAGTTCGTTCAAATGGACAGCAATATCAGCCAAGAAAGTTAGTTTCCACAGCCATTCCTTGTTAGGCAGGCAGTCCACAGAGTTCTTTTTCTCACATAGAAGTATTTAAATCACTACTCTCAAACAAAGAAGCTTGACGCAATTTTACTACAGGTGTGGTATGGGAGATCAGATGGCAAAGATTCTACCTCTTATAGAAAAGAATTGAACTGTCGACGTTTGAGTCCACAAGATCTTATGAAATTTACTATAGAAATCACGGGATCCATCACATAGGACATGTCCACTCACTTCCTACAGAGAGCTTCCTGACGGAGGATACAGTGTATTGTTGAGAGTTGGTTAACACCACTCGCTTCGCATTTTGCATTTAGTCTTCCAATGAAACCTACATTTTTGCTACACACACTTTTCCCGCCTTCTGTTGCAACACATGTGAGCCGAGAAAAGGAAGGTTGTACCTTTCAGGCAGTTCTCTGCACTCCTAAGAAGATATCCTCACCTGTTGTTGTTCCATGCAAGCTGATCACATCTGCTAGTTCTCCAGTAACTTCCAACTCTGTGCTAACATCTCTTAGTTTCTCGTTATTCAATTCTATAAATTTGTCGCTAGCCTGGGACCTGATTGATCACCTTCGCGGACCGGAGGTGGCCCGCGGGCCGCGTCTTGCATGCCGTTATTGTAGACCATTAGCGCTTCCCCTTTTCAAAAAAGGTGTCACAGCGAAACTACGAAGGGAAGAAAATGGTCCAAAAGATTCCCAGCAGAAATACGCTTGCCTTAGGAACAAAACTTGTTGACACTTGCTAATGACATCTAAAGAATAAACACAATTATAGCTGACGAGTTTGAGTTCTCTCTAGAGAGTATGGGGAGCCCTGAAGGCTAATGAGCTGTTCACGACCGTAAACAGGTAACTCTTCCTGAAACACGAGCTTAATAATAGACCTTTATAGGTAGCATAAATGAGGAAATCCTCTTTGGTTTTATCCTTTGCCTCTTGCCGTGTCCTCTTCCGTGTCGTGTCAGAACTCACGAGTATTTCAATTCACGAGTATCAAAATTCACGAATTCCAAGAAGGGGATTAGTAAGAGTAGATGTTATTGGATTTATGTCCCACTAACTACTTTTACGGTTTTCGGAGACGCCGACGTGCCGGAATTTAGTCCCACAAGAATACTCTTACGTGCCAGTAAATCTACCGGCACGAGTCTGACGTATTTGAGCACCTTCAAATACCACCAGACTGAGCCAGGATCGAACTTGCCACGTTGGGGTCAGAAGGCCAGCACCTCAACCGTCTGAGCCACTCAGCCTGGATAGATTTCTTTACCTGGGCAAGTCTCAAAACACACGAGCCGCGCCAGTTCTGCTTTGAATGGATAAATGCACATAACGACTGTAGATATTTGAAAATTGAATCGGAATTGTGCGAAAAGGTCTATTGTTAGCACCAGCCGGACCTGCGTGCGTTGTAATTGGCGCCTCTCTCATCAAGAGGTGAGCCTGTCGTGTAGTCTCGCACAAAGTATATGCGACAGGAAGCTGAGAAACCCACGGACATCAGGCACACACTGGTGGGCTGTTTCAGTTAAAACGCTACTGTCAATTGCAATTATAACTTTACCGGCACACGGGGATGACAGTTTATGAAAAGTAATGAATTCCATGTTGTGCACTGCTTGATGACACCAAGCAGAATAACTGAGTAAAGATCAGTGTTATTCTTGATGAATTTGGTCTGTGGTAGGATGATAATTCCTGTTAACATTACATGGGATGTCCCATTCTAAAAGTGGGTGGACAAACATGTGTTTGGACGGTACGTGAGTCACTGCGCACGTCATTCCTCCTGCGGTCTTCGCAGGCAACTGCTGTCTGGAGTCGTGAATTTTGAGACTCATTAGAATGTTATTTTAGCTACTAATTTGTAGTCGTGAGTTTTGATATACTTTATATACTAATTTTAGCCAGTAAGTTTTGAGATTCGTGAGTTTTGAGATGTAACCCACCAGCTGGACACAGTTTCTGGTGGCGCCACCAGTATCCCTTATACACCGAGTGGCCAAAAGTCACGGGAACGGGTGTCCCAGTACAAACAGTGCCGTGTATGGTCCCTGAGCGCTGCGGCTAGCTGCAGCGTAGCTGAGCAGTCTGTCACAGACACCAGTGTCGTGAAGATGGCAACACGTCGCGACTTAACTGACTTTGAACGTGGGATGGTCATCGGCGCGCGGCGCATGGATCATAGCATTGCGGAGTTTACACGCGAATTCGTGTTTCCGAGGTCAATAGTGTCAGGGGTGGATCTTCAATATCGCAGAGAGAATGTAACCAACCGCATAAACCACCGCAAGGGAAGACCACAGGTGTTTAAACGAATGGATATCACGTCGCCTCCGCAGAACCATACTAGGCGCTCGACTGGCTACTGTGAGTCAGGTCACCGCCCAGTTGAATGTTGGGACTCAGTAACCCATTTCTATCAGGACTGTAAGGAAACAACTGTACCACGTAGGCTTCACCAGCCGACGACCAACTCGTGTCCCTTTGTTGACACCTCGACACAGAGGTCAACGTCGTGCATGGGCCCGCGAACATCGGCAATGGCGGCGTGTGGTATGGTCTGATGATTCCCGGTTCCAGTTGTATCGAACTGATGGGCGCGTGAGAGTGTGGCGTATGCCCCATGAAACTATGGATCCGGCGTGACAACAAGGTTGTGTCCATGCGGGAGGTGGCTCAGGTCTGGTCTGGGCGGCGTTCTCATGGTCGAAATTAGGCCCCATTGTCCGGCAGCAGGGAGCGCTGACAGGTGCACGTTATGTGGACATTCTCTCAGACCATCTGGATCCCTTTCTGGCCCTAGAGTACCCTGATGGAGATGCCATGTTTCGACAGGACAATGCGCTATGTCACCGCTCTGGGGTGGCATGGAGGTGGTTGGAGGAGCACTCTAGTGAAGTTACCGCCATGGATTGGCTTTCTAGATCCCCCGATCTTAATCCAATCGAGCATTTGTGGGATGCTGTCGATGCTGGCGTACGCCCCATGAACGCCGCACCAACTACACAAGACTAATTGTGGGTAGCAGTGCAAGATCCCTCCAGAACGATGCCAACACCTTGTAGAGTCGATGCCTCATGGTATTGCTGCCATTTTGAGGGCTCGCGGAGGAGCAACTCGTTATTAACATCACATTCAATGTCTTCCCATGAGTTTTGGCCACTCAGTGGATAATAAGCTGCATGTAACCCAACGTCCGCGTCAACTGGTGTCATAGTATAATAGGGGGCGTTAGACTTGAGTATCCCGCGGTCTTCAAGCTAGTGAAGACTAATTTGAGTTACTGTTATTGTGTAGTGTGTCATCATGTATGTACTGTCTTCGAAAATGTACACAGTAATCGTATCCGTCAGTTGATTTTTCATGTAGATTTATTTATTTTGATCAGGCAAGCCAACCGTCTACTTGATAGATTCAGTATTAAAAATGATACCTTTGTTTACAGACAGTTAGGCCACTGACAAACATTTTAGTTAATACATTATTATTATTATTACTGTTAAATATTATGAAACCGGGTGAGTTGGCCGTGCGGTTAGGGCTGAGCAGCTGTGAGCTTACATCCGGGAGATAGTGGGTTCATACCCCACTGTCAGCAGCCCTGAAGATGGTTTTCCGTGGTTTCCAATTTTCACACCAGCCAAATGCTGGGGCTGTACCGTAATTAAGGCCACGGCCGCTTCCTTCCCACTCCTGGCCTTTTCCTATCCCATCGTCGCCATAAGAGCTATCTGTGTCGGTGCGACGTAAAGCCAATTGTAAAAAAAAATATTGACACCCAATTGACGAGGCGCCAGTGCTTTCTACTGTAGTTGCCTGTGATTGGATACGATGCACATGGCGGTCGAAGTATGTTATGGTACATCTCGTTGTGTAGTGTTCAAGAAGACTGAAGCACAAAACAAAAAACTTAACAGAACATCTCTGGGTCGTTTCACGACTTACAAACCAGGTTATCTGCCGAGTTGCACGTGAATTGCCGCACATAGCGTAATTTTCCTTTCCGGAACGAAGGAAAATTGGAAACAGAAATAGTGTAAATGAGCTTCAGCTGTAGTAATTAGTAACTTAAGTTGCCTTTTCCTTTAAAGGGATCACGTTGCTCGAGCATGTCATTGATGCTCGGTCATTAACACGAGGATCTGTAGACTCATACACGTGGCGCTCTTTAATATGAGACGCCTTTCTTCAGTCTGATCCCTGTTTCTTTTGCTGACCGACGCGAATTGCTAATGGTTTGACGCGCTCTCTCTCTAATTCCATCATGAGAGTTCCTGAGAAAACGTCTGGTTGAGTCACGATGTGTAGATGTACCGGGACATAATGCCATGGATGTTAGGTCCAAACAGTCTCTTCTAAGCTTGTCGGATGTGCAAAGAAGGGAACTGTAAGTGGATCAAAAGTTTGGTGACTGCTCCAGTCAAGAACTCTAAGACTCTAAGAACACATTTATGAAGTAATTAGGAGCTCATAACCTCACCGTTGTGTTATTTACAGAAACTCCTCAAGTACAGCCATACATGTATGAATACGAGGGTGGTTCAATAAATAAGGCGACAAATCCCCATCCACTGTAATTGTTTACAATTCCTACACATGTAGTACAGGTCAAAAGATCAAGACTACATTCGAATACAATTAAATTTCACCTAGAAACTAAAAGTCTGTACCGAGCGAGATGGCCGTGTGTTTAGGGCCGCGCAGCTGTCAGTTTGCATTCGGAAGTAGTGGGTTCGAACCCCACTGTCGGCAGTCCATTTTCACTTCCAGGCATATGCCGGGACAGTTCCTATTTATAGACCATAGTATCACGTCTCCCTACCCAGTTTCATTCACATATTCTGTTGTGGCCAAGTTTAGAGACTACCAGCACGGATGTGTCCCGGTAGTGAAGGCATTGTAATCATCACTTATCCAGCTGGTAGAGTCGACGAAGAGCCGCTGGGATAATGTGACTACAGTGTGTTGTGAGATTAGTAAAAGTAAACTCGTGAGTTTGCATTCGGGAGACAGTGGGTTCGAACCCCACTGTCGGCAACCCTGAAGATGTTTTTCCGTGGTTTTCCATTTTCACATCAGGCAAATACTGGGGCTGTACCTTATTTAAGGTCACGGTTGGTTCCTTCCCACTCATAGCCCTTTCCTATCCAATCATCGCCATGAAACCTATCTGTGTCGGTGCGTCGTAAAGCGAGAAAATTGTCTGTAATACAAACTCAGTGATTTTTCTCTGAACAATGTATCTAATTGCATATACTTCGTCAGATTTCATTCACCTTGGCTACCTATTATAGAACTTACGAAATTACTAATCAATCAATCAATCAATCAATCAATCAATCAATCAATCAATCAATCAATCAATCAATCAATCAATCAATCAATCAATCAATCAATCAATCAATCAATCAATCAATCAATCAATCAATCAATCAATCAATCAATCAATCAATCAATCTGCGAGTCGTAATGGTAATGCATGTCTTTTAATTTTTAACAATAGCCTTATATTTGTAATGGTGAAAACGTACCGCTATAGACTTTCCAGTTGCTTGCTATGAGCATTTACAAGATGCTGCTGCTGCTGCTGCTGATGATTATTATTATTATTATTATTATTATTATTATTATTATTATTATTATTATTATTATTATTATTATTATTATTATTATTATATTGCGTTTTGCCCTTTAAGGAGCACGTAGAACCATTATTTATCACTGGTCTTCTTGTTCTTCTTATCTTCCCAAAGTTTCCTCGTCCTTTCAGTATGGGCTTGTCTTCTCTCTCGTGTCCAAGCATTTCTGAGTTTCAAGTTCCTAGCTGTTGCGTTCTTGGGAGTGAACTTGTGTGAATTGATTTTCTGTCTGAATATTGTCCGTGTAGTTGGCAGTTGGTCAATATTAATTTCTGCAGGGTCACTTGGAGTGTCTACCAACCAGCGTAATTTGGTTTGTCGGGTTCCGTTAATGATGGAGATGATTCTTTGGTCGGTTGAGAGTCGTCCATTCGTACTATATGTCCGTAAAATTTCATACGCCTCTGTAAAACTGAGGGGAATCACTCAGTCATACAATACAGTTCTTCTGAGCTATTACGCATCCGGATACCATCTTGAATCATGGGTTCAAATATCTTCCTGAGGATCTGCCGTTCTATTTCCTCTATGTCCTTGATGTTGATGATTAAGGATGACGGCTCAACTGCGTAGAGTGCTTCCGGGAGAGGAACTGTGTGGTAGTATCAGAGTTTGACTTTGGCGGGAAGCGATTTCGTATTGTACATATTCCAAATGATTGTGTAGGCTTTACGTAATTTTTCTGCACGTGTTATATTAGCTACTTCTTCACCTCCAGTGTTCCCGATAATTTCACCTAAGTACTCAAGTGCTTAACTTGTGTGATGTTGCCATATTTGGTTGTAAGTAATATCAGACTTTGGCTCTTGGTTTCCATGTATTGTGTTTTCTCGTAAGAGATTTGTAGGCTAGATTTGATGGCGATTTCATGTAGTTTCTCGATGGCATTTCTGGCTTCCTCAGGAGTCCGGGTAATTATCGCTAGATCGTCAGCAAAGGTAAAGTATTTTATGTGGATTGTCTTAGCGTTTGTTCCCATGCTTTTTCCAGGTACTTCCTTCTCCCAGGTTTTGATGATCTTATCCAGGAGCATATTATTATTATTATTATTATTATTATTATTATTATTATTATTAACATTATTTTCCACCACTGATCCGTCCATAACCATGTCTGCTTACGAATATGGTGGTGACCAGACTTTGCGGTGCCTAGAGTTGCTTTAGTGGTGTTAGTGACTGATGCACAGAGCGTGGTCTATGGTTGACAGGAGGCAATGTCATGTTGTTAATCAAGGCTGCCTTCCGGTCATTTAGATTCCACCCCTCAATCCTCACTTGGCCTCTCACGTTGCCACAATTCCAGCGCTTGGTGAGCAGGTTATACAGAGAGTGAGCCTACGACCTAGATGTTAGGCTCCTTAAAAAACAATCGCCATCATCATAATCATCATCATCAACATCACTGGATAAAGGAGCGGGTGATTGGGAACAAAGTTGGTGGATGGAATATTGGGCAGTGCTTTTACGGGCATCAATGTCCGACTCGTTGGCTGAATGGCCAGCGTACTGGCCTTCAGTTCACAGTGTCCCGGGTTCGATTCCCGGCCGTGTCGGGGATTTTAACCTTTATTGGTTAATTCCAGTGGCCCGGGGGCTGAGTGTTTGTGCTGTCCCCAACATCCCTGCAACTCACACACCACACATAACACTATCCTCCACCAAAATAACACACAGTTACCTAGACATGGCAGATGCCGCCCACCCTCATCGGAGGGTCTACCTTACAAGGGCTGCACTAGGCTAGAAATAGCCACGCGAAATTATATATACGGCCATCAATTAGAAGAATCTTTGACTAGTTTAGGGGACATAGAGCAATGCAAAGTAGAGATGAGTCGATACCAATTTTTGTCGATACTCGATTCCAATATATGTTTTTTATTCTTAAAAGAAAATAGTAAACTATAAATTTCTAAATACAATATTATTTATTAAGTAGGCATTATTATGTTAACACTTCAATATCTGTATAATTGTTAATTAAATTTAAATATATTGTGGTGTACAATTCTAGTTGCTAGTTACGCATCTCTCCCAAAACAAATGTTGAATAAATCATGAACACTAATTAGTTTTTATTGAATCCGTTTACCTTCTAGGGTTGGTTCTTCCCTCGGACTCAGCCAGGAATCCCATTTCTACCGCCTCAAGAGCCGTGTTCTGGAGCGTGATACATTTGGTCCGTCATACAACTGGGGTGTAGGACCAGTATCTCGCCCAGGCTGCCTCACCTGCTACGTTGAACAGGGATCTTGTGGGGTTGGGAAGATTGGAAACGATAGGGAAGGAAGCGCCTGTGGCCTTAAGTACCATTCTAGCAGTTGCCTGGTGAAGAAGTGGGAAACTGCGGAGGACACTTCAAGGATAGCTCAGGTAGGGGATCGAAATGACTCTACTGATTTGACCTGCCGAAGCTGACTTGGTTCCGTTCCAGTTCTCGTACCACTTTTCAAATTTCGTGGCTGAGCCGGGAATAAAACCCAGGCCCCTGCACTACTTTTGTAAAAAAAAGTCAAATGAATGATAACACAGTAACTGTCTTACATTTTTGTTAAAGAATAGGGCCTACAAGCATTCTCACTTTGTCTTCGTCGAGCCTATTTCTTTTTTCTGTCGAATCATACTGTGTTAAACGGTCTCTCAGAAAATACTGTTATTAGTGGTATACATAATTATTTCACAGCTAGCTTTCGCAACTTTGGAAATTTTGTATTTCGGTTCCAGATAGGTGATACGTGATTATTTCATCTTCAGAAATGTAAACTGACTGTGAATTTGTTGTATAATTCTTTTGCATAATGCCAGGGCCTCTCAAACGCCGAAAATCTCACGTGTGCAAACCGAAGCGCAGAGGTTTTGTGCACCGAGCGTCGGCCCGACTCGGCTCGTTTCGGACATGCGTTTCATCTCGGAGCGACTCGGCTAAGCTCGGCTCAACTCTGCTCAGATGGTGGTGCGCTGCAGAGTAAGTGAGGAAGGGGAAGACATGCGTAGGGAAAGAGAGAGACAGCGCTATTTCTTAAAATCCAGGAGTGGGGGTCTGCACTCTTGTCAACCTAGCGAAGTCGTCTTTTGCATCTTGCGCCGTGGAATGCACTGGTGCATGCACCCTGAGAGACCCTGCATAATGCTGTTCTACAAGCTCCACATACCAGGCAATTTTCTTGGCTCCAAAGAATGGATCGTCTTAAATTTTAAAAAATGAAAACCTTTACTATTTTAGAAAATATTTAAGTGCAACCTATAATTTCACCAAAGATTTAACTTCACAGCATATTAAAATGGAGTAACAAGCTTGCCTCTTCTGTCAATAGATTCGAGATCCTTATGTAGATTAGCAAGTTGCAGTGCTTTGTCTGTAGCAGCAGTGAAAGCAATCGAACCGCGAAAAACTCGTTTTTTTGAGCGGGTACCTCACAGCTTTGCGCGATGGAACAAATGGTGGTGGTGGTGTTGGTGCTGGTGGTGGTGATGATGGTGGTGGTGGTTATTGTTTTTAAGAAGAAGTACAACTAGGCAACCATCCTTTATTAACACAAATCAGAGAGAAAAATGGAAGGGGCCGACACTTAGAGAAATGAAGGTATCGGCCACAGGAAGACAGGGTCCACGAAGGGCATGAGAATGAAAGACTCCCTAGGCCTCGTGACCCAATACCGTCGGAGAAAAGAAGTACAGTTGGACACTGGAGGTCAGAGAGGATAGACGAAAGTGAGGAGCCTAGCACAAGTAAGTGGAAGTAATGACATGACTCAGCTAAGGGTCCCATGATCGTCAACCCACGCTCCCAAGTTTAGAGCCCTGGGAAACCTTTTAGTCGCCTCTTACTAGAGGCGGGGGATACCCTCACCGACAGAGGTTGCGATTTCATTCTCTTCAATATTGTTGTACCGGATGGTAATTGCATCCAACCATGACTGTGTTACAATTCCTGATCCACTGTGTGACGGATTCTGAAGATGAGATATGACACTGTTAACAATGAGGATTATCTCGGAGACTGGCACTGTAGAAGAACTGTATCGTTCAATAAATGAGTATGTTCCCATTGAGATACTGTAAGATTTACTGGAAAGTGTGAGGTCGGCAGATGCGAATACAATGGCTCTCTTCCGTTATTGAAGTTTAGCACATGAATAGTTGAATTCCATAGTGTAGGTTCATCTTGAATCAGGTTGTGTCCTAGTAGAGAAAGATGTTTCGGTGCAGCTCTGAGAATCTTTGTGGATTTTGAAGAATGTTTGAAACTTCCTACTATTATTTATTTATTTACCTTATGGCTAGTACATAACTCTACATACAAATATTCAAAAATATAACAAACAATATAACATCTTAAACAATCAACCAATCTCTAAAACAGTTCATAAACTTAAATCCAAGCTGTCGAACCATTGTACAACCCCGTCAGAAGCACACACAAACTCCTTCAGCTGACCGGAGTATGACCTCCTAGGACATTCGGTGACAATATGACGGATGGTCTATTTCTTCTCACCACAGTCGCACTCAGGGGAGGAGCGCACACCCCACATATGCAAAAATGACCCACATCGTCCATGATTGGTACGGACTCTGTTGAGAAGAACCCAAGTTCTTCTGGGGAGATTAAAACCAGGTGGTGGGTGTTGGCGACTAAAGAGGGTCTGCCATTCATCTGGAGCTGAGTTGGTCCACTCCAATTGCCATTCATCAGAACCGTTAAAGTTCCTATTGATGAGTTCCCTTGCAGTCTGAATGGGCGGAGATCTTGACTTCAGACGTCCATACCTAACAACCATGTGTTCACGAATGGGAAGACTTGAGTTCATTGTTATCTTCCTGAACTCGCGAATTAGGTTATTTTGTCTGCGAATCCTTGGAGGTGTTATGTGACTCAAGACTGGCAATCAGAAAAGAGGAGTAGATCTGACTGCGCCGCTGACAATGCGCATCGTCTGATTCAGAACAACATCAATATTCTTAACATAAGGGCTATTCAGTCAAACAGAAGAACAATACTCGGCTGTAGAGTATACCAGTCCCAGTGCTGACGACCTAAGAGTGGATGCTGATGCTCCCCATGCAGAACGTGCAAGTTTCTGAATTATATTGTTCCTGGTCTTCAGTTTAGCAGCGGTATTCATTAAATGTTTCCTGAAGGATAGTGTCCGATCAAGAGTTACTCCAAGGTACTTCGGGTTAGAATTGTGTGGTAGGGGAGAGTTGTCGAGGGAAACATTCAAAGTAATGTTTTCCTGCCTGTTATTAAGGTGAAAGAGACAGGTTTCCGTTTGGCTGGTGCTAGGTATCAAACACCACTTATCAAAGTATTCGCTCAAAATGACAAGGTCTCTGTTCAGAATTGCTTCTGTCTCATTCACATTGGATTGCTGAGTAACTATTGCTAGGTCATCCGCGTAAGCGAATTGGCGTGATGTAGTATGGGGTATATCGGCAATGTACATATTAAACAGCAATGGAGAGAGTACAAATCCTTGAGGGAGACCATTGTTGATCTTTTTAACTTTACTATGTTTGTTACCCATAACTACCTGGATCAATCTATCTGAAAGCATGTTGTTTATGAGTTGTGACATTACTCTGCATCCAACAAGTTTAAAAATCTTATACACAACTCCCTCTCTCCAAACCGTATCATAAGCGGCTGTAAGGTCTATGAACACTGCACCACTCTTCAGTCGTTTTTCAAAACCTGCTTCAATGTGGGTTGTTAACGCAAGAACTTGGTCTTCACAACTACGGTTAGGTCTAATACCGGCTTGTTCTGCTGGGAGCGATCGTAAAATTAGAGGGCTTATTCTATTGTAGATGAGCCGTTCCAGAAGTTTTGTAACACACACTCATTAGAGCAATTGGACGATAACTTTCAGGACAATCGGAAGGTTTACCTGGTTTCAGAATAGCCAGAATCTTGGTTCGTTTGAACTCTGGAGGAAGTTTCCCTGTAATCAGAATATTTGAGAAAAACCGTAACAACCATTTCCTTGTGTTCTTCCCACAATGCTTGAGGAATTCAGAGTGAATGCCATCAAAACCAGGTGCTTTGCGGTTTTTTGTTGTCTTCAGAGCAGACAGGAGCTCTTCTTCGGTGAAAGGGGCAGAAATATTTGATGAACCAATATTATGTTTTTTCATGAAGGTTAGTTCTTTTCTTTCTTGGGTTTCACTTTAGACAATCCAGCAATCCGTTTGACAACTTGATCAGGTGATACAGCAGATTTGGGCTGTGGAATGTGAGGTGATCTCCCCAACTTCTTTAAAAGGCTCCAAGCCTTTCTGCTAGAATGTTTGAAATCCATAGTCTCCACAGTTTCTGTCCACTTGTTCCGTCTGGCTTCATCTAAGTTGTTCATGAGTTCATCAGCAACATCTGTTTCTCCATTCTCTTGAAAATCACTGTAGAGTTTTTCACATGTTTCATTTCATCCAGGTATGTACTCCTTTCTGACCCCTCTAGGAATGTGTCTTTTTGCAGCGGCAAGTATTGCTTTAACAAATCTACAGTAGTTGTTGACAACAGGAGGAATCCATCTTATGCTGCTATCAAGATCAACAGAGAAACTGTCCCAGTTAGCTTTGACAAAATTCCACCGTGGAAGAGGAGACGATCTAATAATGGGGATTTGAGCGCCTATTTCCAAAAGAACAGTACGGTGCTTACTAATGCTACTAATGTTTTACACAACGCAATGAGATTCTCAATATTCTACGAACTGTAAACTCTCAGAGCAAGTTGTAGTGTATGAGCTACGTACGGCAAACGGGAACTACATTACGGCCCTTATCATGAATCACAGCCGCTACTGTATCCATTAAACTCCAACCGTCTAATGTCTTCTTCTTCACCTGTGTGCATCACGTCTTCAAATGGTATCTCTTCAATGCATAATTATGGGCGATATGAACATAAATATACCAGATTGCAATTCATCCAGCTCTTAACAACCTTTACCGCTTGTAACCTTTTTCTCCTATCCATCACACAGCCGCTTCGCACACACTGATATTATTTTCCTCAACAATCCTGAACTAGTCCGCAGTCTTGGACAGACTTCCGTTCTAGGTGCCTCTGCCCATTATTAAATCTATATGCCCTATTCCGTCAAATGCCCAATACTCAAGCCTACGTCGATAACATACCGAGACAAGATACTCGAAGGCGCTGCAAAACTACCGTGCCACGACATATTCAGACACAGGAACACAAGCGACTGACATATTTAGACCAGCAGATCTGAACGCAAGGCTCGCGTGTCGAGGGGTTTTTCCCATGGCTCACTACCTAAATACGTAACCTTATAAAGAAACGTTACGTAGCACATCGACTCTTTAAGAAGTATCCTTCCTTGGACAATCTGACTACCTACTGACGGCTGCGGAATATCACTACTCAATAGATCAAACAAACAAACCCCATGGCACTAGCCTTTGAAGGGTCTTGGCCTACCAAGCGACCGTTGCTCAGCCCGAAGGCTTGCAGACTACGAGATGTCGTGTGGTCAGCATGACGAACCCTCTCGGCTGTTATTCTTGGCTTTCTAGACCGGGACCACTATCTCACCGTCAGATAGCTCCTCAATTCTAATCAAGTAGGCTGAGTGGACCTCGAACCAGCCCTCAGGTCCAGGTAAAAGTCCCTGACCGGGCCGGGAATCGAACCCGGAGCCTCCGGATGAGAGGCAGGCACGCTACCCCTACACCACGGGGCCGGCACTCAATAGATCAGGAACGCTAAAATACGTTACGCAAATAGTTTAACCAAGAAAACTAGGGAAGTCTGTGAATGAATTTGTTTTAACTAAAACACTTTCCTCTCCTGAAGTAATCGTCTCTCTTGACGAACTCAACGACTCCATTCACCTCTAATTGCGGTACTTAAAGAGCAGGAGATAAACAAAAACTATTCTACCCAGCGTATTGACAGAGAGAAATTTTACCTTCAAGCCCGTAACATGTTCTCAAGTTAGAAACGTTACAAGACGCTTAAAATCCAAGGCCAAAGAAGCTGATAATATTGGAACTGACATGATAAACCTAATATTTTACGTCCTACACTCTGTAATAACCCATATTTTTAATTTAGCTATTCTCGATGAGAAATTTCCTATTATCTGGAAACAAGCAAAAGTACGGCCTATATAAAAAATCCACAGGTGAGCAACTCAATGTTGTAAACATCCCAGGGATATGGACAAAGAAATTTAGGTAAATAAAATATACCTAGTCAATTATGAGAATATATTCTTTATTTATTCCCAAAAATTACAATCCTTTTCTTAATCGTTATCCGGACGATTAGATTATCAGTTTGCCTTTTTTTTTCTACCTCTTCGAGAGCTAATGTATGTCAAAGTATTGTTTCACTTAAGCACCGCTACGAGCGCTAATGTGAGTCAATGCAGAGTTTCACTTAAGCACCGCTACGAGCGCTAATGTGAGTCAATGCAGAGTTTCACTTAAGCCATTATAACTACATTCGGTGTGGGTATTTTTGAAGGAAAAAAAAACGCCTGAGAGTATTGAACCAAGGAACACATTACAGAAAGGATTTGAATCAAATAGAGAACAAGTAAAGAAACAAGCGAGTTTAGGCAGTTTTTCCGCAACCGCATTTAGGCCGGGAGTGATTTTAGGAATTTATTTTGATTTGATAGAGCTATCCAAGTCTCAGTATTTTGAACCTTTCCGGGCCCTTTAGCCCTTCAACGTTCGGCGCAATTGAGGAAATTGCTTAATTTTACGTTTCTCGTCGAATGGACCCGTAGTTTGTCTGCTGAGAAATGTTTTAAATGTTAAAACATTAGCTCCTCTCACAACTTCAGATTATCCTCCAATCTGCCTTATCTAAAGCACGTGAATACATTGTTAATGTCCAAATAACGAATTATTTGAACAGCTGTAACCTAAGAGATCCTCTCTAGTCAGGACACAGTACACAAGATCCTCTTTTATCCGGATTAAGTGGGACCGGAACTGATCCGGATGATCGAAAGTCCGGATAATCCGGAAAACTAAAACAAAATCAAATACAGTGCTTGTTATATAATCTATTAACACAAGTTGTACAGTAATGCCTTTTTTCAATTGTACAAAAAATATCAGAACACTTTTCGTACATTTATGGCTATGTTTTATGCACTAAAATAATGTGAGTTTTTCTGTTTTACATTTGTATAGTGTTTGCGCGCAGAATCCTTAACTGAAACCACACTGGCTATCTCAAGCTCCTATCAAAAATGAACCAAGTGGATCTTCCTCCCATTATCACTTGTGGCAGTAGAACACCATGCGGGGTACGGTGCTCACGAGCCGCATGGTATAGTCTTGAACAACTTGCTGTAAATAGTGTACTAAACTGGTTAAATGTAAGAGAAGGCCACCTGGCTTCATTTTGCCACGATAAATAAATCGTTAATATAATACTAGCTGCCTCTGTGGATCAGCGGTAGAGTGTCGGCCTCTGGATCCCAAGATAGCGGGTTCAAACCCGGCAGAGGTAGTCGGATTTTTGAAGGGCGGAAAAAAGTCCATTCGACACTCCAGGTCGTACGATGTCGGCATGTAAAAGATCTCTGGTGACACATTTGGTGTTTACCCGACAAAATTAATTAAATCTCAGCCATAGACGCCCAAGAGAGTTTCGGTTTACTCGGTCTGCCACCTAGTGGGGGCCTAGAGAAAAACGCAACGTCGAAATTGACGAGGAGACAGCCAGATGGCGTCAAATTGAAATGTCTGCACACGGTAGCTGAGGCCATACGATTATTATTATTATTATTATTATTATTATTATAATATAATGCTATCATATATCGTTGTTGCACCTAGCAAAATCGCTAAGGTTCAGTACTGCACGAAATATCAACCCTTGTAAGACAGACCATCGGAAGAGGGTGGGCGGCATCTGCCATATGTAAGTAACTGCGTGTTATTGTGGTGGTGGGTGGATAGTGTTATGTGTGGTGTGTGAGTTGCCAAGATGTTGAGGACAGTACACACACCCAGTCCCCGAGCCATCATTTCATCCTCATCACGACGCGCAGGTTGCATACTAGCGTCAAACCAAAAGACCTGCACCTGCCGAGTCGAACATGTCCTCGGACACTCCCGCCATACACCATTTCATACCGTCTCCCAAATACAACATTGCTGGTACGTGGGCCATGCCACGTACACAACTCGCTGTCTTGAGTAAACTACCGGGATTAATTATTGGTGGATTAGTTTCTTAGCCATCGGACACAATCCATACATTTTGACTTGAAAGAGGTGAGCGCGTGGGTTTCAAGGCTGGTAGAGAAGTGACGCTGGTTAATGATCCTGTTGTGTATTATGTTGTGGTTCGATTCATGCAAAGAAAATGACCCGCTGTTATCCTTGCTCCTTGTTAAAGATTTCAACATAACCTGTTCAGTACCGGTAAGAAATGTTGTAAACACATCTCGTTACCAGGCGACACGTGAAGAGCGGGCCCCTCCATTACAGTTATTGAAGGACACAGTCAACTGCTAATAGAGGAAAGATCTAGGATCAATCAGAAGAGGTACAGAATTCATAGCTAGGAAACTGTCACAAAAACTTCGCAGTAGTAGATTTTCTCCGTTTAATGCAGGGGCGCAGACAAGGATAAGGGTGTGGGTGGTTCCTGGAGGGTTACAACTCTCCCCTCCCCTCCCAGAGAAAATAAACGGAAACTGATCATAAACAAGTGAAAGTTGAGAAATGGGTCCACCTCTGTGGTGTAGTGGTTAGTGTGATTAGCTGCCACCCCTGGAGGATCGCGTTCGATTCCCGGCTCTGCGACGAAATATGAAAAGTGGTACGAGGGCTGGAACGGGGTCCACTCAGCCCCGGAAGGAGAAGTGGGAAACCACAAAAAACCTCTTTCAGGATGGCTGACGTGGGAATAGAACCCACCTCTACTCAGTTGACCTTCCGTACAACTTTTCAAATTTCAAATTTCGTGGTAGAGCCGGGAATCAAACCCGGTCCTTCGCGGATGACAGCTAATCACACTAACCACTACACCACAGAGACGGACTTCCGGATAGTTCAAGGGTTTTAGTTCTGAACTAGGAGTAGAACAGGGTTCAGTTAATATAAGATTGGGGGCGGTAGAATAAGACCGCCTGTCGTAAGAGATGAAAGGGGCCACGCCTTGGGGAGCGTGGGTTGTGACCACGGGGCCTTTAGCTGAGTCTTGGAATTGTTTCTACTTACTTGTGTCACATTCACGTTCATCTATCCTATCCGTTCTCCCTTGGTCAACTTGTTCTTTTCCAACCCCGACGCTATTAGATTCCGAGGACTAGGAAGTTTTTCATTTTCACGCCCTTCATGGTCTTTGTCTTTTTCTGCCCAATATCTCCATTTTTTAAGTGTCGGATAACTTCCATTTTTCCCTCTGATTAGTTTTAATATAGGATGGTTGTACTCTCTCTTAGAACAGTAATCACCAACAATCTCAAGCTGTTGGTTACAAGAAGAAAACGCACAGTAAGAAGATGACGCCACTGGCCTAGTATACAGTACATAGAGGAACAGTGGTAGGCATGGTTACAATGTTTGTTTGCTTGTTTGTTTGTTTGTTTGTTTGTTTGTCCAACCCTTGTCCCGTTTCTCTACGGCGTCGAGTATGAGGTGAGATGAATCTGTCGTGGCGGGTTCCTATCACCGGATGAATTTCCTGACGTCAACCTCATTAGAGGAGTTAATGAGATGAAATGAACGACATGATATATGATAGTAGGAAGGGAGAGGGTGAAACCCGGTGCCAGCACATAGGCTACTCCTGTCGAATAGCACTTTTTTTTTTGCTAGTGGCTTTACGTCGCACCGACACAGATAGATATTATGGCGACGATGGGATAGGAAACGCCTAGGAGTTGGACGGAAGCGGCCGTAGCCTTAATTAAGGTACAGCCCCAGCATTTGCCTGGTGTGAAAATGGGAAATCACGAAAAACCATCTTCAGGGCTGCCGACAGTGGGATTCGAACCCACTACCTTGCGTATGCAAGCTCACAGCCGCGCACCCCTAACCCTAAGGCCAACTTGCCCAGTCAAATAGCACCAAGGGGTCTGCTCAAGGCTTAACGCCCCCATCCGACGGACAAATCATCATCAACAGCGTCATATGCCCTCACTCCATATGAGCACTGCGGAGGGGTGTGGAATTTAATCCAGGCCTTTGACACGCAATCTAGTGATTATAAATTGTATACCACCACCTCTGCTGCCCTGCCGGCCAACATTCTGATGGTGACTTTTTTTTGCACCAACGGGACTCGAACCGGCTAACTGCGGTGTCAGACCGTTTAGACTTCAACGCCTTAACGATCATGGCGACCAGGAGGGCTGGTTGCCATGGTTACAACGGTGCCTGGAAACTGATGACGTTAATTGCAGATACAGTAGATCTCCAGCTCAAAAACATATCCATGTTGAAATGGTCGGCAGCTATGTCGGAGCCACGGCTGCAGGTCGTTTGGGCATAGACTTTGTCACGTGCTTACTGGCTGGGTGTCAGAAATTTATTTAATGAAGGATGACCTCCTGAGAGACCTGCGGCAGTTCTTTAGAGCTGATGGCCTGTGTATGAGGATGGAGCCCTACCTAAAATGAATTCTGACGTTGAAGACGGCTCAAACACCCAAACCCCGAGAGAGGGAAATTAATCAATGAATTCATAGTCATCATAAAGCGACAAAGCCATATTTAAAACAGCGCTGATGACTCACAATACAATAAACAACTACATTATTGTATAAGTTGCTTTAAGTCGCATCGGCACAGGTAGGGAAAGGTCTATGAATGGGAAGGAAGTGGCCGCGGCCTTAATTATGATACAGCCCATCCATTTGCCTGGTATGAAAATGGGAAACCAAGGGAAACCATCTTCAGGGCTACCGACAGTGGGGTTCGAACCCACTATCTTCCAAATGCGAGCTCACAGCTGCGTTTCCACAACTCCAAAGCCAACTCGCTCGATTAAACAAATAGAAATAAAGTCTATGTCAGCAAAAATTAAAATTGTCCTACACAGGAGGCTTGTAGTGGTGTCTCAACGGCGCCAGCGTCTTCAATGCAACTGATGAGCCCACTGCTACACTAGGGCGGAACGCTGGTAATTTCACGATTGAAAAAGCCTAAATGCTTACAGAGCTTAAATTTGTTTACATTTTATATCGATGAAATTAAATTGTGGTTCCCTTCTAGGAACCTTATTTATACAAGTGGAGGCACATGCTTCCCCTAGTGCACTGTCACTGCACTGTCCTACAAAGGAGGCTTGTAGTGGTGTCACAACGGCGCACTAGAAAGGTGTAGTATTACGACCGATGAGCCCACTGCTACATTGGGTCAAAACGCTGGTAATTTCACGACTAAAAAAGCCTAAAGGCTTGTACAGCTTAAATATCTGATCTTGTAACGCTTAAGAGAAGGTGTTCCGCAGGGGAGTATTATTAAACCTTTATATTTTCTTATGTATATATAAATGATATGAGTAAGGAACTAAAACCACGGATAAGGCTTTTTATGGATAATTTCCTGTATAGAGTGTATAAGCTACAGGATTGTGAGCGATTATAAAAGGACCTTAACGAAGTTGTGAGATAGACAACAGACAATGTGATGACGGAAAACGGGAAGAAAAGTCAGGTTGTAATTGTACCAAGCGGTGAAGTCCTCCCAATTTTAATTACTGTGTTTGTGAGGTAATAGTACTTTACGGGGATCACTGTAAGTGTTTGTGCGACGTAGAGCAAATTAAAAATTTTTAAAAGTAAAATTAAAGAAAGAAAGAAAATGAGAAAATAATAATAATAATAATAATAATAATAATAATAATAATAATAATAATAATAATAATAATAGTAATACACAATGAGTTTCCAAATATCTAATAATATGGAATCATTTTCTTATAATTTACAAACATACGTCTTAAGACCTGTGTTGAATGTGTCAAGGGTAAAGGATAAATTTATGTTAGCACTGATTGAACTGTTTTTACTTCTTCTTCTTCTTCTTCTTTTTTTATCTGTTTACCCTCCAAGTTCGGTTTTTCCCTCGGACTCAGCGAGGGATCCCACCTCTACCACCACAAGGGCAGTGTCCTGGAAGTTCAGACTCTGGGTCGGGGGATACAACTGGGAAGGATGACCATTACCTTACCCAGGTGGCCTCACTTGCTGTGCTGAACAGGGGCCTTGGGCGGGGGATGGGAAGATTAGAAGGGATAGACAAGGAAGAGGGAAGGAAGCAGCCGTGGCCTTAAGTTAGGTACCATCCCGGAATTTATCTGGAGGAAATCACGGAAAACCACTTCCAGGATGGCTGAGGTGGGAATCGAACCCACCTCTACTCAGTTGACCTCCCTAGGCTAAGTGGACCCCGCTCCAGCCCACTTTTCAAATTTCGTGGCAGAGCCGGGAATCGAATCACACTAACCACTACACCACAGAGATGGACGAACTGTTTTTGCAAGTGGGGAATTCATATGGTGTACACTTCTAGAGTTAGGGACGTGAAATAATGTTTGGTGCCGTGAGCCTGTACGTGGAACAAGAAAAAGGATGAAACCGAGCAATTAGGCCTATGAACAAACAGTTCTGTCAGTAAGAATTTTCCTTGAGGTTTGCATGGATATTATTGATCTTATGGAGGGTTGATGATGATGTTATTAATGGGGTCGGGCTCTGAGTGGGCTGTGAGGAGATTTAAATAATGTAGGAGGGTCAGCGGGGTGGGGGGAATCGGGGTTTATACTGTATACCTCCACAGGCTAGACGGGTACAGTAAACGTATTCAGTTGCAACTTCTTGCAACTTCAGTTGCACCTCCACCACCTCGACTTCGTTAACTTGAATGTAAGCTCGTTTACACTCAGTCTCGGATATTTTAGGCTTGTTCGATTTCTTATTATTCTTTCTTGATTCCGTTTGCGTTAGAATTGAACCTGCTTTAAATTAAAATATTGCGACGTAAAGCAACTAGCAAAAAAAAAAAAAAAAAAAAAATTAAAGTATTGAGACTTTTCAGATATTTTCACTAAGTTTACATATGCATTAATTTCTCACAAATGTTATTACAGAATCGATAGATCTCGCGTAAATGAAACGAACGACACCTCGCGGAGGAGTTATCAGGTTGCAGTCCCGAGTTATACTATTTTTTAGCCGAGCTGAATTGGCAGGTTTGAACCTGCTTCAGTTCGGTGATATTTGAAGATACTCAAATACGTCAATGCTGCGTTGGTAGATTTGTCGATACGTAAAATGACTCCTGCGGGACAACATTTCGGCACCTCGGCGTCTACGAAACCCTTTATAGTAGTTAAGAGGGACGTAAAACCAATAACATTATTATTATTATTATTATTATTATTATTATTATTATTATTATTATTATTATTATTATTATTACGGTATTATTATATGCAACAATTTAATAAGAAATTCCAAATTATTTTGTATGGATGAAAATCGTTAATACCCCCGGTGGGTGGGGGACGCAGGCGAAGAATTCACCCACGGTATCCTCTGCCTGTCGTAAGAGAGACTAAAAGGGGCGTCCAAAGGATGATCAAATTAGAACCATGACGCTACTTGTGATTAGTACCACCACGCGGGGAATACCATGGGTCGCTTTTACTTGCGCGTAGTACCACTATGTTGGGTACTATATAGGTTTGTGATTAGTAGCAAACGAGGGCTCGACGGCTTTTACAGTACCTGTGATTAGTAGCACTATATGAGCGACACCATGGGATGAAGGAACCCATGGTTTTGGCTTGCCTATGATTAGTACCCACTATATGAGGAACACCAGGGGATAGTACGAGCCCCTGTGGTTAGTACACTTAGGTTGCCTGTCAGGGGCGCCGCAATGTGCGAAACACATTAGGTCTATAATACATGTGCGAATTTCATTACCAGTGGGTAGTACCATAATGTGTGGAATACCCGCTAGTCTACGCTACTCTTAATTAATACCGCAACATGATAAATGCCATGGTTCTATTTTTCTAGCGATAAGTACCATTACCAGGGGCCGATGACTTGGATTTTGGACTCCTTTCGAATATAACCACCATCGATTCAGTATCGTGCTATAGAAGCAATCCCTTGGTCATTAATACTGTTGTTCTACGCCAGCTTCTGTGCATGTGAGGCACTGTGGGTCGGTTCCACTGATCGTTTTAAATTCATATCCATCCATCCATCCATCCATCCATCCATCCATCCATCCATCCATCCATCCATCCATCCATCCATCCATCCATCCATCCATTCATTCTTCGTCCTCACGTTTTGAATTGTGGTCAGTGGAGGATTTTGGGTTTTTAATTTGTCGTTTCATTTCGTCTCATTTCGTATCATTAGGAGCCAATAACCTAGATGTTATGCCCCTTTAAACATCAATCAATCAATCAATCAATCAATCAATCAATCAATCAATCAATCAATCAATCAATCAATCAATCAATCAATCAATCAATCAATCAATCAATCAATCAAAATCTTTAAAATACCGAAACTTTCCGTTTTTGGCCTTCCAACTTCTTCTAGAAACGCGCCAAAATTCGGGACGGATGACGTTGATGAAAATACTGCCCGCACCACAGGAAGGTGAGTAGGTTTGCCTGTCTACACCGTATGAGCACTGTGTTCACTGTAGTTTTTTTTTTCATCTACCGGAAGCCACACAAGACAATGGGGTTGAACTGGCAATAATTTAACTTCTCTCAGAGAATGAAGGTTATATCATTTGCTAAGAGAGTAATAATAACAAGTTCTCAACGATATCTCATCTTTGTAAGTTCCTTTCTCCTTTTGAGGATGCGGTGGAGGTTGCGATGATAGTTTACCAGACTAATTAAAGAAGTGAGCATAAATTTAATTCAATTGGCTTAAAGTGTATGTTTGATAGATTATAAGCAAAGCAAGTAATTGTTAAATTTATTAAACACACTGGGTACACAAAGATTATATTTAATATGTTTTTTTCGTTTGCGTACAATGATAGTGAGTTCGTCCTTTCTTTTCAATCTAGTAAAAGATACTGATCACATCGTTGTCCACATCGGACGCAGGGGCATTGAAGTGAAGCCTAGCAGTATCCTTATTGGTTACAGATTCTGAAGCGGAATCCGTGTGTTGCCGTTCTTGTAAATATGTGTCACGGCGGGAAATGTGGTTCCTATCATTCTTCTGTAATCATAGCTGGAGTATTGTGAAGTTGGAGTTGCCATTCTGTTTCCAAGGACGAAGCTAAAGGGCACGGGTGGATTGCTTGATTAGAACATTACGGACCAGTTGCTGTCTTCACTGTGTGAAGTTCGAAGTGAACACGAGAATTCTACATTATTATTTGAGTTTACAGAGATGTTAAAATGAACTGAAACAGAAATGAAGGGATGCACTTAGGGAACGAAATCAGAAATTTACATACAAATTACAGAAAACAGACTAAATGTCAGATTAGCGACACGAGTTTTGAACCATTTCAAAAGAGCCGGAATAATTGTATGTCTAGACTGTTCCAGAGATCTGACCAGCCAGGTTTCAAGTATTCCATTTTTCGTCCCAAATTATTTTAAAACTAAAGAAGAATGAAAGAGTTCTGACTACAGTGAACGACTTCTAAACTCGGCACTAGAGAGCTAGAGAAAATGATGCTGTAGAGATTCCACAAAAATCGATTTCACATCGTACAGTATTTATTAGGTTCTTCTTTAGATCCAAGAAGGAATTCAATTTCTGAAAGTAGCCCAACGTTAAAGTCATCAACTAACTGGATCTGACCAGTTTGGAAGGTGAAAAAGTAAGATATATTAGTACTAATGCGATGATATTCATGAACTAGTATATTAATCTGTTGAATTGTTTAACTCTTTTCACCCTTCAAGCAATGTACCTCGCAAGTTAGACTTCAAAGTCGGATGCGTCATAATCCTTCTTCGCTGTTTAAATACTAATGTTGGTTATGTAACGAGACTGGCTGTGCTAAATCTAGACAAAATTAGTGTTCATGCAGAATTTTTGTCCATCTGCGTACTCTTGAGAAAGCTAAATCTATAGCCGCCAAAGACCATTTCCCACCTACAGTTATACTCTAAATTGCAAGGAAATGTTATAGTACCTTTAAGCTCCTGAGGCCTTTCCAATAGAGAAAAACTGATGATCCCACTGCTGCACTCGGGCGGGACGGTGGTAATTTCACGATTGAAAAGGCAAAAAGAGCTTAAAGGTTTTCAAGAGTCACAATCGACGAAATTAAATTATGGTTTCCTTCTGTGAATTTAATTTTTGATATAAAGGCCAAAGGCAGGCTTTTATATAAGTGGAAGCACATGCTTCCCCTTAGTGCACCGTCACCGCATTGACCTACATAGGAGGCTTGTATTGGTGTCACCGGGCGAGTTGGCCGTGCGGTTAGGGGCGCGCAGCTGTAAGCTTGCATCCGGGAGATAGTGGGTTCGAATCTCACTGTCGGCAGCCCCGAAGATGGTTTTCAGTGGTTTCCCATTTTCACACCAGGAAAATGCTGGGGCTGTACCTGAATTAAGGCCACGGCTGCTTCCTTTCCACTCCTAGTCCTCTCATATCCCATCGTCGCCATAAGACCTGTCTGTGTCAGTGCGACGTAAAGCCACTAGCAAAAGAAAATATGTATTGGTGTCTCAACGGCGCAATCCAACTGATGAGCCCACGAAACGCCGGTAATTTCACGACTGAAAAGGCCTAAAGGGCTTGAAAATTTCTAGCATTTGCAATCAATGAAATTAAATTATGGTTTCCTTCTGAGAACTTAATTGTTGTTGCAATACCTGTTCTGATTCTACACAATTGACATGTACTGTATCTACCATGAGAAGTAAGACTTTCCTTCGTAAGATACAGCATCATTACTATGTTCCTTTTCCAATTTTCAATTACTTTCCAAATAGCCATTTCAACTGTCGAAGACAGGATTTTATTCTAATTTTACCATAATTTATCTAAGCTAAATACATGTCGATTCCATAAAATAGTAGACAAAGTGTTTTATAATTGAACAGATGATCCTAGAACTCAAAATTACGAATCAAATATTGTAGTGACGTTTAATTGACATTAAGACTCTCTGTCAGTTGTGCAACCGATCCGGAAGTCACTGGCATTATCTCACGACGTCACAAACAGGAATACATTAAAAAGTGCTAAGTCACATAGATTTGTTATTCAAAATACAGGTAAAGACGAACAGGTGTAGTGAGAGAGAGATACGGAGACAGTTAGCTGTGGTGGTGTACCATTCCGGTATCTGCAGTGCATACAGTACCACGACTTACAAGGAAAGTGCATCATCAAGTTCCTGCTTAGGATCGTGACGAATCTTCCACAAATCAAAGAAATATTCAATATGATTATGACTGAGAAATGTATGAGTTTGCAACCCTCCAAACGTAAAACTATCGTACGGAAATCTTCACCTTGATGTTTAGATGATACACAGAAGTTTTCTTCTGAATAGTTTATTAGATTAATTTACTTCCAGAAGAGAATGTTAATTTTTATACCATACTATTAAGACACCAGTGATTTGTTACAGTTTTCAACGGATTCTCTTTCAAACTTTTAATTGTGGAAATCGCATTGACGATAGAGCCTATAGAAAAAAAAAAGTTTGCAAATCAAACTGTCTTGGAGGAATAAATTTGTTTTGCTTTCCGGTCTAACTCTCAGTTGAACCCAGTAAAACTGCTGTATTTTGAATATCATTCTTTAATTTAACATTTATTTATTTATTATTTTATTTATTTATTTATTTATTTATTTATTTATTTATTTATTTATTTATTTATTTATTTCTATTGGCTTTACGTCACACCGACACAGATATGTCTTATGACGACGATGGGACAGGAAAGGGCTAGGACTGGGAAGGAAGTGGCCGTGGCCTGGTGTGAAAATGGGAAACAACGGAAAACCATCTTCAGGGCTACCGACAGTGAGGTTCGAACCTACTATCTCCCGAATACTGGATACTGGCCGCACTTAAGCGACTGCAGCTATCGAGCTCGGTAATTTACAAGTATTGATTTTCATCATAATATTATTTCACATGGAAAAAAGAAGATATTCAAAATAATATAAACTTAGGTGGAAAAATAGGTGCACAGTGGCTATCGATTTAATCTCCAACATATTGTTCAAGGAAGTACCTGCGTACTTCTTATTTAAATCTGGACAAATTATGATTTGTTTCAATTGGGGGAGGGGGGTAAATTGTTACAGGCTGTGCTTGCTGAATAAGAAATGCTTTTTACACCATATTTGCTAGTGTTAGGACATAGAAATGGCCATCTTGTGAAGGTTTTACTTAATATGTCGAGCAGTTCTCTGGGAACTAACCCCCCATTTAAACCCATTAAAAGTGAAATATTTTAAAATGTCTCTCATTAAAATCTAGGGCAAGAAAGAATATCCATAATGTGAAACTTAAAGTTCGTAAGTCAGGTGGCTTTGGAGGAATTAAATATTTTTCTATTTTTGTCTAAACCTTCAATTACCGAGCTCGATAGCTGCAGTCGCTTAATTGCTGCTAGTATCCAGTATTCGGGAGATAGCAGGTTCGAACCCCACTGTCGGCAGCCCTGAAGATGGTTTTCCGTGGCTTCCCATTTTCACACCAGGCAAATGCTGGGGCTGTACCTTAATTAAGGCCACGGCCGCTTCCTTCCCAATCCTAGCCCCTTCCCGTCCCATCGTCGCAATAATACCTATCTGTGTCGGTGCGACGTAAAGCAACTAGCAAAAAAAATATCTTCAATTAACACTACAAAGGGTGATTTTTCAAATATTTTCCTCTTACTTAATATCCTAGACAAAGGAGGTCATCCATTATGTGAAAATTTCAACTTTGTATGGCGAACAGTTTACGAAGACTTAATATTCTGGTTTCAGGGATTAACCTACTCGTAAGTTTCATCCCTTTAAGACTGAAATTATTTCAAAACACTTTATTAGTGAGTACCTAAAATATGAGAGCAACCATCAAACGAATGACTGAATTAGGGGGTTTATATGACTCAGTGGATTTTCTCTATTGGATATAGATTGTGGAGCTACAACACTGTTTATGCTAATGCTCTCTCGGTTTGGAACACGAAAACCTAATGTACAAAAATGAAAAAAGTAGTTCTGATATGACACAGGCTACAGGGAAAAGTATGTATTGACTTATATAAATTTAACATCAAAGTCTATATTTGTTGTTAATTTGATTACACTGAAATTATAATAATACAAAAGGAAAGATCTGTAGTAATATTAATAACAATTTATCTATTGCTTTGCAGCCCTCACTATGTTATTAATATGGATCACATTATAAATAAAAAATAACTTTGAAGGTCTGCATAAAACTGAAAATACTATTCTGTATATTCACTCCATATCGTGATAATAAACTGTCAATACACAGCGCTGGAAACACAGCCTTTTTTTTACAACAAAACTATACAATAATCTTTACATTTTGGAAATAGATGGGTTTTACTTGCTTAGCAGTTGATTTCCAAAACATTTTGAAACACGATTTCATTTTAATGTGGTGAAAAGCCAGATGATGTACAAGCATAATTAAACACATGGGCATATTTTTGTTTATAGGGTCTACAGTAAATATAGCAATGCATTTTCACAATAAATATTCTGTTGTGAAGGTAGGAACATGTTCCTTGCACCTTGTATAGTCGTCTAGCCTTCTAGCAAAGAGTTCATACTAACGAAATAAACATACGTCAAGTGGTTGACAATACTTCGTCGTTTTCTGCTTGCGAAGCGTAGGTCTTCACCACAGTTTCTAACACACACCAGTATATCCCTATTAACTGTGGGAATTTTTTGAAAAATTTACTTTACATCGCACCAACACAGAAAGGTCATATGGGGACGATAGGATAGGAAAGGGCTAGGAGTGGGAAGGAAGCGGCTGTGGCCGTAATTAAAGTACAGTCTAGGCATTTTCCTAGTGCGAAAATGTGAAACCACGGAAAACCATCTTCAGCGCTGACAACAGTGCGGGGTGGGGGTGTCGAACCTACTATCTCCCGAATACAACCTGGAGCCTACGTGACTCAGACTGCGCAGCCACTTTCTCGGTCTCTTTACAGCTTAGCAAGTATGTCAAGTTCAGGTTCATTTTCAATTTTACCTATCCCCTTCCTATCTACTGTATGTATTTTCTCTCTGATTTTCTTTGCATATTTTAGCAGATGTGTTTTTGCTGTAGCAGCGACGATATTTATCTTACTTTTCTCGACACTGATAACCATTCCTCGTTCTTCCATCTTCTCATTTACTATGTCAGACTGTTCTTGGATTCCTCTTTCATCATTCCAACAACTCGCAATCTCATCAACAAATAGTTGCGTTCATTCTTGTACCATTGTGAGTTTCCTGCTCTGCTCTTTATCTTACCGTCCGTCACGATTATAAACAGAAAGGTACTGCACATTTAACAGCTTCAAAAAATTGTAGACCATAACTTCCTACATTTATACACAAAAGTCTGCCTTTGAATTAGGTGTATTTCAGGATTACTTCATAATTTGTCACTATATTTGCTTGCTCATTTTGAAGAGCCAGTTTATCACAATATAAAGTCATAAATACCATCCTTTGACTTGTGTGAATAACATTTGATTTTTAATTATTTCAAACATACACTTTACATAGCATTTTTAACAACAAATATTAGTTCTTATTGGACATTGTATTTCAATTAACAAAACAATTGTAGGTTTGCAGCTTGTAATCGCCGTGGTCTGTGAACACTTACCCTGATTAAGGGAGGTATCAGGATGAAGATTATTAAGAGACTGGCCGTTGAAGGCAACATAAGTATACCATGTCGCGCTGAAATCCTTTTCAAAGCCATAGGTGGTGAGTCTATAAATGATATGTAACACTATATTCAAAATGAAAGCATAATCCTTCTGTAAGTTCATCGAGAAACTGACCAAATTGCTTTTATTCAGTAGTAGACCATTGCACGAAGTAATGTATTATTTACTTGTATATAAAGGATTCATATGTTAACAATGCCTTTACTGGCGAGATGTAGTGTTTACAGTGCACTGTGTCTTCTGGTATGGGCTATATCAAATTTGTTACGTTCATTGACCTGTCTCAGTCTCATCCTTTGCTTTGACAATATGAAAGTAACCGAGGTATGAGTGATGCTAGTAATACCATTCCTTATGCAGCCAGTCCCTGTTATGAATGGTGTGAAAATATCGCTCATAGGGTCAGTTGGTGCATGCATTTCAGTGGGCTTGGCAGACTGATATGTAATAGCAACGGCTGGCTCGGTGAGGAAAGCAACGGGAAACTACCTCACTTCTCATTTCCCTGGTACGCCTCTTCAGTGACGCCTAGGCTATTTATGACAGCTGTTGGCGGAGCTGCAGAGGATCAAACCAGCCTTCGGGCTGAATACCCAACATACATATTAACAAAGATATGTTTTTGGGCTGGGGTCTATCTGGAATTTTCGTCACAAATTTTCTGACACCATTTTAACCATTGCAAGGAACAAGCTTTACCAGCATCAATTTCTAAAAACCCGTATTGACTTGAAAATCAAGTAGCAAATATTCGATATATATACACAAATATATTTATTTTGATCTAGAACATGTTTCTTTCCTTAATCTATAATATTTCAAAAATACATCAGGTATAAAATCACATTAATGGATTGGTAAGATGAGTTAAAATACAGCATCATTTACAAGGACATTTAAAATAATATAATTGCACATTTGACTAAAATTCCAAGTCATGATATAGTCAATAATATTGATGAGAATTCTTCATAACATTCTAAGATTTTAACCATGTCAGACAATGTTCGTCATCTGGTTATATTAGGTCAGTAGCGTCATCTATACGTTGCTATAAGAACGCAAGCCTCGTGAAAATGAGTACCATTTACTGCATATCGTTCTTGGCGGTGCTTTGAAAATCGATCTGAAGTCAAAACCTGGTCAAGGGTTTCTCTCCTTTATGCGCGATACGTTCACCCTCGAATTAAACCCAGCCACTTCCACTGCGAGGTGTAGTACGTGCTCCGACGCTGTGTTCAGTCCCGATGTAAACGACTTAATAACCCAACAGTAGGTTTCATACTTTTCCTATAACTGTCCATTACTGAGTATAACTGATGTAGCCAAACCTATGAAGTGTAAATCAATTTTTTTTTTTCATTCCATCAGTATTGTAATTTTTACCTTCGCGAAAATTACTTAATTGAACGTCTACACTCCTGCACTCTACCCCAGACTCTCGAACTTCATATTCCTACATTTTCTTCGCTACGCGTTATAACATATACAGTTCCGGTCAAAAGTTTAGGACCACGTGAAGAAATCACGGAATGTCATCTGGAACCTAGAATTGTGCTACTATATCTCTGAATTTTCTTTCTGAACTCTCACATCTACTAGGACATGTGTCGCCTGATTTCATTGAGTTAGTCCAAGTACTGTAGAAAGTAATGAATTTTTAATTCTAGGAAGGTTACACCAAAAAATTAAAAAAATGTTAATACAATGTACTGTATATTCTAATTGTTTGGAAGTATCACCTCCAAGACTTTTTTGTAGACTTAGCAATAGGCAGGGACCATTTTAGTATAAATATAAAAATTCCGAAAATATACGGCACCGGTTTATTTCAAAGCAGCGCCAAGATGGTTGATTTTTATTTGTCTTTGTCGTGTATGGCCCAAGGTCTCAGGGCGAGCTATCGGCTCAGACTTACCTGCCTTGATAGTTTCCTTTGCACTCTTCAGATGGCATCCAAGAACACATTTATGATGCCGAGAGCTCATAATGAGATCTATGACAAGAACAAGGAAAATTGGCAATCTTAGCGCTGGTTTGAAAAAAATTAACACACAAAAAAATGTGCCGGATTTTTTAGGAATTTTTATATTTATACTAAAATGATCCCCACCTATTGATAAGTCTACAAAGGGCTCTTGGTGGTGATACTTGCAACCAGTTAGAATATATAGTACACAATATTTCGAAAGTTGTGATTTTTTGATGTGACCTTCCAACAGTTAGAAATGTACAACTTCTGCAGTACTTTGCGTAACTCAGTGAAATCAGGCGATGTATATCATATTAGATGCGAGAGCTCAGGGAAAAATACAGAGGTTTCGTAGCACAACTTTAGTCTCTAGATGACATTTCATAAATTTTAAGTGTTCCTAAATTTTGACCGGTACTGTAGTTATGGATGTGAACTCACTCTCTCGCCTTCTAAGCCCAAACACATATCCATGATTGTATGCATTTGAACGGTACTGTACTGTAATTGTGGATGTGAACTCGCTCTCTCATCTTCTGAGCCCAGACACATATCCATGATTGTATGAATTTGACCAGTACTGTACTGTAATTGTGGATGTGAACTCGCAATCTCATCTTCTAAGCCAAAACACATATCCGTGTTGCTATGCTTTTTGACCGGTTCTGTAATTGTGGATGTGAACTCGCTCTCTCATCTTCTAAGCTTAAACACATATCCCTGTTTCTATGCTTTTGACCGGTACTGTAATTGTGGATGTAGACTCGCTCATCTCCAGAGCCCAAACACATATCCATGATTCTATGCTTTTCCGTAAAAGGGGGAGACAGTGGGTTCCAACCCCACTGTCGGCAGCCCTGAAGATGGTTTTCCGTGGTTTCCCATTTTCACATCAGGAAAAATGCTGAGGCTATACCGCAATTAAGGCCACGGCGGTTTCCTTCCCACTCGTAAGCCTTTTCTATCCCATCGTCGCCATAAGACCTATCTGTGTCGGTGCGACGTAACACAAATTATTCAAAAAATTAGATATATATTATGTTCATGTGGCGTGCCACCGAAATCGTGTTCGCGTGTCACCTAGTGACATAGGTTCGCCACCCCTGACCTAGAGAGTCGGAAGAGAGGAAACTGGTCTTATCCATTGATGGTCCCAACTACTATTTCTTAATGAGTCAAGGTTGAGCGATCAAAGTCGTCAGTATTGAAGTTCCTAACGTGTTTGACGTCATTGATAGCTCATTGTTGAGATCAAATTTGCTCACAGACAAAACGTTCTCAAACAAGTCACGTTAGGCATTGAATATTTATTGCAGATATGTCTGCGTCATCGCTCGCCACGAAAGGAGGCTCCAAATGCTCAGAGATACACCGTTAACTTCTCAGTGTTTAATTATTTTCAGAAGTAGCAGCCCCATTCCTGTGGCTAGGATATCACGTAATGATTTGCTCATGAACCTTAACTGTAATCGTTGTCTCGTGGTTTAAAATAACGTTGGTTCTCTAGTCAGTCAGTTCGTTATAAATTAAAGATCAATTGGGTGGTTAATTGTGTCGTAGAACCGTACTTTGACCGTTGAGCGTTAGAAAACATGTAATAATAATAATAATAATAATAATAATAATAATAATAATAATAATAATAATAATAATAATAATAATAATAATAATAATAATAATAAATATTATATGAGCATTATATTATTATTATAATAATTATTAATATATTATTCGTCGCCATAAGACCTACCTGTGTCGGTGCGACGTAAAGCCCCTAGCAAAAAATATTATTATTATTAATATAATATATAATATAATATGCTTCGTGTCGTATTCTTTCCTTGTCCAGATTTTTATAACCCTACGTGTTATATATTTAGTTTCATATTTTGGCATCTTTAATGAATAGCAGATATATATTAGATCATGGGTAGAAATACCTGGCACTGCAAGCTGTCCATGATTTAAAACTTTCTGAGGATTGTTAGTTATGATCAAGTCAATCAAAGTATGAGTCGTCTGGTTTACAGCATGTAGATGATTAGTAGCATTTAGAGGTAGGATGTTTAGGTCTAAGCTAAAGAACATATTTTGTAAATGTAATGAGTCGTTTGTCGCAGTCAGCAGATTTGTATTAAAATCTCCCAGTATAATTATATTTTCGTACAGTGGAATTAACTTGGCTAAGCAAAGTTCAAGGTCCGGTATGTCTCAGTACGTTTTGATTGTTAGCCGAAACTTCTACAAACATAAACTCTGGTTGACTGGGAATTGTCTGCTCTGAAGTAGCCACTATTTTGCTTTTGAGATCATTACGACAGTAAATAGCACACCCTCCCCCTATACGTTTTCTTCGGTCTAGACGGTGTAAAGTCATGTTATTTAATTCAACAAGGCCTGAGTTTAGTGAAGGTTGTAACCAAGTCTCAGTTACACATATGCAGTGCAAGGTATTACTATCATGAAAGAGGGATGTTTCCATCAAATAAATGTCGCATATATCACAGTATATCATACAGCTCGTATTAGCCAGAGGACCATGTTTAAGGCTCTGGTAGCTTAGTGGACTGTTCGCTCCTTCAAATAACATTACTTTATGATGTTTTATTACAACACAACCCACCGAGCTCGATAACTGCAGTCACTTAAGTGCGGCCAGTATACAGTGTTCGGAAGATAGTAGGTTCGAACCCCACTGTCGGCAGCGCCGAAAATGGTTTCCCATTTTCACACCAGGCAAATGCTGGGGCTGTACCTTAATTAAGGCCACGGCCGCTTCCTTCCCACTCCTAGCCCTTTTCTGTCCCATCGTCGCCATAAGACCTATCTGTGTCAGTGCGACGTAAAGTAACTAGCAAAAATAAAATCACACAACCCCATGTACACACCTCTCATATGTTTCATAGTAAAACACGAACAACAACAAAACAAGGAAAGGTTAATGCATGGATCAAACATGGACGATTTTCATCGCGGCGAATCAAAATTATTTATAATTAAGTTCATTTAATTTAAAATAAGTAAATTCATCACAGTATGAAATAAAATATTGTTCGCAGCAGCCACTAAAGTGATAAGTTTACGTTAGTCATTTCGACATGCGCAACATCACTCGTAACGTAAAATATATCTTTCTGTAAATAACTATGTTCTGTCCTAGCATACACAGATGTTCATTGGTACACGCGTAAAATTGTCCATGCTAATTCTAGATAGGCCCTCAGCCAAAAATCATATCCATGTTAAAAGGAATGCGATTTTTTGTATATATTTCCGACTGCTTTAAGTGGTAAACATCAGAACCCTCGTTATTGCGGAAGCAACCAAGGCCCGCTGCTCGTCCGTGGCAAGGCTGCCTGATCGTACCAAGGCAAGCGGCCCTCGACAGCCACATCAGATAACGCGAAGACCTGCCTCCCTTTCTTATGTTTTGTCATGAAATATATGCACTACTACAAGGTCCCTACGTAGACAAAAATCTAGGACGAAGAATTATTAATATTAATGCAGTGAAGTATTATCTCTTCCGTAGCAGACAGATTGCAGTAAGTATCTGCGAACAGGCTTACAACAGACCACTTTCTCCAGCATAGCTTGAGGCTGGTTACCATGACGGAATGTTGAGAAGACAGCATACCCAGTAGGAACATTTTTGCAGGTATTGCAGAACTTGCATCATTTAATGTAGGCCTGCAAAGTCATCGTGAATGGTCTTGGGATGCGTGATGAAATACTGTACATCGAGCAGCATGTGACATTTGTATGACTGCCAAGTATTTCATTAAGTGAAACTTCAGACGAAGTTTGAAGGAATGTTACTATCACTTAAACGATACTTGCAGGTATCTGTGACAACTGTGACTGTTCTTCAGTCCGCCGAAAACAAAATGCAAATTTAAAAAGTAGTTTAACATACATTTTATTGCAAACTTGTCTCGTTTTACAAGAATATGTTCAGATTCTATGAAATCACGTTTTACATGCGTGTATATGTCTTCTTCTTCTTCTTTATCTGTTTACCCTCCAGGGTCAGTTTTTCCCTCAGACTCAGCGAGGGATCCCACCTCTACCGCCTCAAGGGCAGTGCCCTGGAGCTTCAGACTCTGGGTCGGGGATACAACTGGGGAGGATGACCAGTACCTCGCCCAGGCGGCCTCACATGCTGCGCTGAACAGGGGCCTTAGTGGGGGATGGGAAGATTGGGAGGGATAGACAAGGAAGAGGGAAGGAAGCGGCCGTGGCCGTAAGATAGCTACCATTCCGGCATTTGCCTGGAGGAGAAGTGGGAAACCACGGAAAACCACTTCCAGGATGGATGAGATGGGAATCGAACCCACTTCTACTCAGTTGACCTCCCGAGGCTGAGTGGACCCCGTTCCAGCCCTCGTACCAGTTTTTTAAATTTCGTGGCAGAGCCGGGAATCGAACCAGGGCCTCCGGGGGTGGCATCTAATCACACTAAACCACTACACCACAGAAGCGGACGCGTGAATATGTACTGTACAAAATTGTTTATGTTGCATACACTTATCACTGATTATGAATGGGTGATATTATGAACAAGTGTAAAAACGTGTATGTTATTGAACATAGAATCTATATTCACAAATCAAAAGCTACAAGACTGGAAGGAAGCGTGTGGCTAAATGAAGTAAAAAGAGACTCAGTTTCCGCTGGGATTTCTGATACTGATGACTCAGACCGCCCTAAATTTTGTAAGTTAGTAAATTCGCGGTCTTCTCTACCAAAGGTTGTTAAATCTCGCAACCCTCTTTCAGAGAAAAGAAAGGAAAGATTTATAGCAGGACTCAAGAGGTAATGGAACGACGGCGAGCATTCAAAAAGAACTAGTTGTAAGCACTCCCTAGTGGGCTTAAATCACTAATAATAATGTAACCTACAGTATATGCAATAACTATTCCATCAGTCTTTCTCAGCGATATTGAGGAGACGACAAGATTTTAACAGATGAAGTTGGTACCAGCTAGGTTGTTAATCACTCATTTCTTTCTTAATCTGTTTACCTTCCAGGGTTGGTTTCCCTCGGACTCAGCGAGGCATCCCTCCTCCACCACTTCAAGGGCAGTGTCCTGGGGCATGAGACTGTGGGTTGGCGGATACAACTGGAAATCAGGACCAGTACCTCGCCCAGGTGGTCTCACCTGCTAAGCTGAACAGGGGCCTTGTGTATGTGTAGGCGGGAGGGGGGCGGGGAAGATTGGAAGGGATTGACAAGGAAGAGGGAAGGAAGCGGCCGTGGCCTGAAGTTAGGTACCATACCGGCATATGCCTGGAGGAGAAGTGGGAAACCACGGAAAATCACTTCGAGTATGGCTGAAGTGGGAATCGAAACTCCCTCTACTCAGATGACTTCCCAAGGCTGAGTGAACCCCGTTTCAGCCCCCGTACCACTTTTCAAATTCCGTGGCTGAGCCGGGAATCGAACCACAGCCTCCGGAGATGGCAGCTAATTACACTAACCACTACACCACAGAGACGGACTTCTTTTCTCTCCTTACAAAAAAAAAAGAACCTCTGATGACCTTGACATTTGTACATTTAAAGAAAAATGTGTGTGTTGAATTGAAGTGATTGTCTCATAATTCACCATAGTGACGTGCACAGCGGTGGGAATTCGAACTACGAACATCATGCGTTCTGTTGGCATCTATTAAGATACTGAAATAACGGCAGCGTGTGGGAGGCTGCAAGTGGCAATAGATATAGGTTACAGGTACAAGGCAGTGCGATGACCATCATACTTGAACTGTTTAGTGAAAAATACTATCTCCAATGAAATGAATGAATCATCTTCACGATTCTGGCGTATGAAACAACATTACCTTGATCTAGAACTACGATATAGTATTCCTACCGCTGAGATTGGGGAGTAATATCTAAGAAATGTATTTCCATGGTGAAGATATGATTCGGGTGGGGTTGAATTTCGAATGCTTGGTTCTTTGTCAATAAGCGAGCGCGATTAGCTGAGTGGCTTACCTGCTGGATTACCATCCAGAACGCTGAGGTTCGACGAGATTTTCATCTCTAAAATCACGTGGCGTCAGGAAGGGCATGCGGTTATAAACCTTCAGCCGAAAACAAAATGAACTTGGATGGCTCCAGCGACCCCAGAAGTAAGTGCTATAAACTGAAGAAAGTTTGATGTCAAGCTAATTGGCTGAGTGGTCAGCATCGAGGCTTTCGGTTTAGATGGGCCCGGGTTAAAGTTTCGCCCGGGTCGGGGATTTTAATCGCATCTGGTTAATTTCTCTGATTTTCAAAATTTACAATTGGCTTTACGTCGCACCGACACAGATAGGTCTTATGGCGACGATGGGATAAGAAAGGGCTAGGAGTGTGAAGGGAGCGGCCGTGGCCTTAATTAAGGTACATCCCCAGAATTTGCCTGGTGTGAAAATGAGAAACTACGGAAGACTATCTTCAGGGCTGCCGACAGTGAAGTTCGAACCCACTATAATTCCTCTGACTCGGGGATTGGATGGTTATCTTTATCTCCTTTTCACGCCCACACAACATTCCACACTACCAACCACACACGTAAGAAATAAGGATGACATTGACAGGATCATCCCGGCAAAAATTCGTGACGAAACGGAAAATCCTGCTTCATACTGTACTTTCATGTGGAAGCACATGATCCACGGTCCGTGTGGCAGCTTAAAATCTCTGTGCATGGAAGATAGCAATTGTACAAATGATTTCTTAAAACAATTTCATCCCGAAATAGTTTTCAACCTTGGCGGCTACCCATGTTACCAGCGACGTGATGGTGAAAATCTGTTTTGATTCGGAACATCTAAAATTTCCTCTGTGGCGTAGTGGTTAGTGGAATTGGCTTCTACCGCCGTAGGCCCGGGTTCGATTTCCTGCTCTGCCATGAAGTTTGAAAAGTGGTACGGGGGCTGAAACGGTATTCACTCAGGCCTGGGAGGTCAACCGCGTAGAGGGGGGGGGGTTCGATTCTCACCTCAGAAATCCTCGAAGTGCTTTTGCGTGGTTTCACACTTGAGGCCACGGCTGCCTTCTTGTCTCTTCCTTTTCTATCCCTTCCAATGTTCCCATCCTCCAGGAGGCTCCTGTTCAGCAGAGCTGGTGAGGCCGCCTGGGCGAGGTACTGTTTCTGCTCCCCAGTTGTATCCATGACCTAAAGACTCACGCTCCAGGACACTGCCCTTCATGCGGTAGAGGTGGGATCCCTCGCTGAGTTCGAGGGAGAAACTAACGGTGAGCGGTGAACGGATTAAGAAGGAAAGAAATAACGAAGGTGATAATAGTCCTGGACAATCAAGCATTTGACGCTTAGATACAACGGCCGCATAAATGTTGACATTTGTACAACTGTTCGAAGTGTGAACTACTTACTTAAACATACTTACAAAGGCCACGACTATGCTACTCTAGAAAGAGCTGAACATTATGAGATGAAGCAATACTTTGATCCTAGATATGTCAGTGTACCTTAAACCGCATGAGGAGTATTTGCTAAGCCAGTGCGCGATCAATTACTGTACATGCTATCATTCAATTATCAGTGCATTTGCCTGAATTCCAAACTACATACTTCATCCAAACAAATTAATGTAGAAACAATTATAAGTGCGCCTCTGTGGTGTAGCGGTTAGCTTGATTAGCTGCCACCCCCGGAGGTCCGGGTTCGATTCCCGGCTCTGCTACGAAATTTGAAAAGTGGTACGCGGCTGGAACGGGCTCCACTCAGCCTCGGGAGGTCAACTGAGTAGATGTGGGTTCGATTCCCACCTCAGCCATCCTGGAAGTGGTTTTCCGTGGTTTCCCACTTCTCCTCCAAGCAAATACTTAAGGCTACGGCCGCTTCCTTCCCTATTCATTGCCTGTCCCATCCAATCTTCCCATCCCTCCACAAGGCCCCTGTTCAGCGTAGCAGGTGATGCAGCCTGGGCGAGGTACTGGTCATTCTCCCCAGTTGTATACCCAAACCCAAAGTCTGAAACTCCCGGACACTGTCCTTGAGGCGCTAGAGGTGGGATCCCTCGCTGAGTCCGAGGGAAAAACCGACCCTGCAGGGTAAACAGATTAAGAAGAAGAATAAGAACAATTATGAAAGGTCTCAATCCTAATGAAACTACTCTTAAGCGTGGTTCAAATTAAGTAGAACCTCCGACGGAGTTCAACAGTTGTAATAGTATGAAGTTCTGAGCAATTTGGTTTCAATTTTTAAAAATAAGGGTGGATTGAAAGACAAAAAAAGTGGTGAGAGAGTGGCTGGCCGGACATACATTGTAAATTTACTTCAAGGTGAAATTTATTTTCCAAGTTTCAGCGTAGGCAGGAGAAAAGTCATTTGATGATTTTTTTTTTAATTAGCAAGAAGAGAACATCTATTTATATACGAGACAATTAAATAAAGTATTTTAGAAGGTCAAAATGCCTTAATCACCTGGAGAATTGTTCGTTTTCATTTATATTCTTCGATGTCCACTAAACGAATCTGGTTTGTGGGGTAAGTTCCCACATGGATTCTGTGAGTATTTTACAAAAAGACAGCACGATGATATTCCTGGATGTTATCACTAAGACCTATTAAATGAAATTATTTTTAAATTACACGGTCGGCAGTGTGCATACTTCGATTTAAAAGCACTCCCACCCTATTGTCACAGTATCTGTCTGAATCAGAATCCTAGTTACGACTGTAAGGCAGAAAGAAATGTCGGTGAAGAAATGGCCTACTCATCCAACCTGGAACAGAAAGAAGTCGTTGAATGTGTCTTGCTGGCTCTATATACAGTATGTCTAATGAAAGAATGCAACTGTTCTTCGTTGTTGTTATTAGAGGGAAATGGTTTATAGTTCTTGCAGCTCCGTCAGCTGCCGTAAATACTAATTTGTTGCAAGGTGGCTGAATATACCAGGTGGCTCCCGGACGCCGTACTTTCTACTTATAAATGTCCCGCATGCATAAGTGATGTGTGGGGTGTCTACCACCTACTTTTAACAGGAGAACGATTGCCAGCGGGCAGGTTACGTCAGAATATGAAGAGATAAGAAACAGAGTCACACTCGTAGCATGTTACTCAGCGTTCCCGGTCGAATGCACCCCTTGCATTAGTAAACATCGTTTTCGACCGCATACTTCTAGGCTGGTGTATGGTACAGCCGCACTATATTTACTGTCTGCTTATCGACAATGGCTAGTGTGTTCAGCAGCGATGAATACACATACATTACTTTTAACTGGACTGCCAGGTCGGAATGCAACCGAAGCTCCAAACAGACATATGCCGTCTACACAAGTATTTCACCGAACAGTACCGTGTTTGTTTCATACAAGCAACTCTTTTATCGCGTGGAATGTCTACACGTGTATAAATTAACACGTTATTAAATTTCCTTTTCTGCATCTTTGGCGTGTTACCAAAGAGTTGCGGCGATTAGGGGGTGGGGCGAGAAGGGAACGTCGCCCCCGCCCCTCGCCACTTTGTGGAGTAAACATTACATATCCACTTTAGCCACCTGGAACTAGGAATTATTTTATCTTTTTTTTTGTTTGCTAATTGCTTTACGTCGCACCGACACAGATAGGACTTATGGCGACGATGGGATAGGAAAGGCCTAGGAGTTGGAAGGAAGCGGCCGGCGCCTTAATTAAGGTGCAGCCCCAGCATTTTCCTGGTGTGAAAATGGGAAACCACGGAAAACCGTCTTCAGGGCTGCCGGCAGTGGGATTCGAAACCACTATCACCCGGGTGCGAGCTCGCAGCTGCGCGGCCCTAACTCCGCGGCTAGCTCAGCCGGTACAATTAAATAGAAGTACGGCATGATCATGCAATTAAAAGTTATTTAGTATTTTAATACACACTAAGGAACTAACAGACACTGAAGAGGCTGCCAGACTGACGAATGCGTGCGTCATACGGGTGAATTATAACTCAGTGTCCACGACCTTGGCAAAAACATTATACCCCTACTACCCTTCCCCACAGCACATGCAAAGTCTCCACTACTTGCCGTAGCGCTATACAAATCGGTTAGCCGCGACGAACGGCATTTGGTGCTTATTTCCGCCAAACATTATGTTAATAAAATTAAAGAAAATAAAGGAAAGAATTAGCACATAAGACACAAAGGCTTGTACAGATAACGTTTCTTTTAAAACTAATTGGCTGTGAGCTTGCATCCGGGAGCTCGTGGGTTCGAATCCCACTGCGGGCAGCCCTGAAGATGGTTTTCCGTGGTTTCCCATTTTCACACCACGCAAATGCTGGTGCTGTACCTTAATTAAGGCCACGGCCGCTTCCTTCCAACTCCTAGGCCTTTCCTATCCCATCGTCGCCATAAGTCCTATCTGTGTCGGTGCGACGTAAAGCAATTAGCAAAAAAAAAAAAAAAATTCCTAGTTCCAGGTGGCTAAAGTGAATATGTAATGTTTACTCCACAAAGTGGCGAGGGGCGGGGGCGACGTTCCCTGCTCGCCCCACCCCCTAATCGCCGCAACTGTTTGGTAACACGCCAAAGATGCAGAAAAGGAAATTTAATAACGTGTTAATTTATACACGTGTAGACATTCCACGCGATAAAAGAGTTGCTTGTATGAAACAAATACGGTACTGTTCGGTGAAATACTTGTGTAGACGGCATATGTCTGTTTGGAGCTTCGGTTGCATTCCGACCTGGCAGTCCAGTTAAAAGTAATGTACAGTCACTCCCATAAATATTCGGCCACTGATGAAATCCGCGAAAACGTGATGACAATAACGCACCCATGAGCCGAATGTGAAACCAAATGTGTCCAAGTTATGAAACTACATTTGGTTGCTTAGGCCGAAGAGGAATCACGGAACATTGATGTACAGTATGCTGTAAAAGAAAGGCCATAGTGGACATGGGTGAAATGACACGCCTCAAATATATTCGGTCACCTGAAAAGGCCGAGATTGCCGTTGTGTTCATTGACGGAGACAGGGCAGATAGCATTGTAAAACGTTCAGTTCAGGAGTGCGGTGTCGCGAGACACGTCGTGCAGAAATCATTTGCTGCAGTGTTGCGGAATGGTATCAAATGGGGTGCAAAAGACAACACAATACCACTTTTGAAGAACGCCAGCTCGTGATATTCCATCGTGCTCGAGGTAAATCGCATAGAAAGATATCGCAGATGCTTAACATAACCAGAACAACAATTGGAGATATAATAAGACGATGCAAAGATGAAGACAGAATTGATTCAATTGATTCAGACAGGCAGACGAAGAAGGCTAACACAACGAGAGGAGCGGTTGTGCTTCAGAATGGAAAACGAAATCCGAAAATTAGTGCTCCGAAACTGGCAGCAGCTGTTTTAGAGGAGTGTGGAAAGAAAGTGGGTACTGATACCGTGCGAAGAACACTGCAAAGGAATTAGTTCTTTCGGAGAAGAGCTAGGAGGAAACCATACATTAGTGCAGTAAATAAAACAAGCGGCTAGCGTTCGCAAAAAAATTCGTACGCAAACCCAGTGCTTGGTGGGAGGATGTGGTATTTGTTGATGAGTCAAAGTTCAACATCTTGGGGTCCGATGGCAAGCAATTTGTGTGGCGGAAACGTCACGAGGAACTGAGAACAAGCAATTTAGAAGCAACGGTAAAAAAATTGTGGAGGAAGAGCAATCGTGTAGGGATGTGTAGCATCGAACAGGGTTGGTGCACTGAGTTTCATTGAAGATACTTTGACAAAAAAGGGGGTATTTGGCTATCCTCAAACACAGTTTGCGACAATTTGCGGAACAAATTGATATACAGTGTACTTTCAAGTTCAACCAAGATATCGACCTCAAGCACAAGTCGTAACTTGTCAGGGAGTGGCTGTTGTACAACTGCCCGAAGGTCTTGAAACTCCACCACAATCACCCGACCTGAACCCCATCGAGAAGGTATGGAGTCGAATGAAGGCAGCTCTGCAATTGCGGCGGCCAAGTTCCTTCAGGGACTTGAAGAGGAGACTGCTACAAGAATGGGCGGCATTAAGCCCTGATTATATCAAGAAAGTTATCGCCAGTATGCCGAATCGACTGGAATAGGTCCCAAAACATAAAAGTGGACCTACAAAGTACTGAATGTGTAACATTGTTGTGATTATGCGAGTTTATGTTGCTTTTTGTATAGTGGCCGAATATTTTTGAGGTGGCACTGGAATTATTGCTTTTATTTAATGTACGGCAGAGGGCGTACTAATGACCGTCAGAAGATTTTGAATT